>NC_060121.1:812172261-813422261 GCF_021461395.2 Schistocerca americana | reverse complement strand
ATAAAGATGAACAGTAGGATGAAGTTTCGCAACGCATTAAATTTTATTCTTAACAATTGTTTCTCATCGCAAACTACCCTGGAACACCTTTTTAAGCGTTTCAGTTTCTGACCACCTTGTACACGTATATATGTACATTATGACCACATTCCTGAGGGACACATATACAGTGTGTTTCAGAAGTGACTGTCAATAGTCAGGGATATGACAGGAATGATCATTCGAAACAAAAAAGTCAAGTAAACATGGACCCTAAAACGCATATCTTAAGAGCTATGACCAATTCTTAATCTTCGATGCTGTGAAACGAATCTGTTCTACTGCAAGCTCTTTGTTTTTCATATTTTGGGAAGTGGTAATATGGAACAAAACGAGAAAAAATGGCCAGTAAACATGTGCTCTAAAACGCATACTTTAAGAGCTATAAGCACTTGTTTATTTTCGCTACTTTGAAACACAACTCTTCTAATGAACAAATGCTCAAAACTTTTAAGGTACGAATTTTGGAGCACATGTTTACTGGACTTTTTTTCTTGTTTTGGTCCTCACTACCAGTTTCCAAAACATGGAAAGCAATGAGCTTGCAGTAGAAGAGATCTATTTCACAGCATCGAAGATAAAAAATTGCTGTAAACTTATTACCTGTTTCGATTTGACGAACTTTGCATGCTTTCCTTCTGTAGTGTAGACAGTAAATCGACCTTCTTCGGGATATTACTCTCTTATGAAGCAAATCTGCAATTGTATACAATAAATCAATGAACTTTCGTTTTACCGCCACTGTAGTCTCATGAATACAGCTTCGTTGGCGGCCATCTGATCCCGAGAGTCATTTTCGCCATGCCATTGCTTCACTACAAAAGCAATATCGTGCACCGAGCTTTCGTGCTACGTCAGAGCGTTACACACTTGCACGATTTAGTAAGGGGGAAAGAGTCCACGAGTAGGAAGCGACCGCAGACGCGCCGATTTCACTTGTCATACTCCGCAACTCCAGCGGGTAGGGAGGAAGCCAGTATAGAGCTGAGGTGACAGCAGCAAGTTGATTTACATTGTATGCAACCCTCAACCTTGCGTTTGTACTAGCTGTGTAGTCGGTAAACGACGCCGGAACAAAATATGTGCTACCGGCGTATGCGTGCTGAACTCTTGAGACTGCATACCTCCGACATACCCTCCTGGAAATTGAAATAAGAACACCGTGAATTCATTGTCCCAGGAAGGGAAAACTTTATTGACACATTCCTGGGGTCAGATACATCACATGATCACACTGACAGAACCACAGGCACATAGACACAGGCAACAGAGCATGCCCAATGTCGGCACTAGTACAGTGTATATCCACCTTTCGCAGCAATGCAGGCTGCTATTCTCCCATGGAGACGATCGTAGAGATGCTGGATGTAGTCCTGTGGAACGGCTTGCCATGCCATTTCCACCTGGCGCCTCAGTTGGACCAGCGTTCGTGCTGGACGTGCAGACCGCGTGAGACGACGCTTCATCCAGTCCCAAACATGCTCAATGGGGGACAGATCCGGAGATCTTGCTGGCCAGGGTAGTTGACTTACACCTTCTAGAGCACGTTGGGTGGCACGGGATACATGCGGACGTGCATTGTCCTGTTGGAACAGCAAGTTCCCTTGCCGGTCTAGGAATGGTAGAACGATGGGTTCGATGACGGTTTGGATGTACCGTGCACTATTCAGTGTCCCCTCGACGATCACCAGTGGTGTACAGCCAGTGTAGGAGATCGCGCCCCACACCATGATGCCGGGTGTTGGCCCTGTGTGCCTCGGTCGTATGCAGTCCTGATTGTGGCGCTCACCTGCACGGCGCCAAACACGCATACGACCATCATTGGCACCAAGGCAGAAGCGACTCACATCGCTGAAGACGACACGTCTCCATTCGTCCCTCCATTCACGCCTGTCGCGACACCACTGGAGGCGGGCTGCACGATGTTGGGGCGTGAGCGGAAGACGGCCTAACGGTGTGCGGGACCGTAGCCCAGCTTCATGGAAACGGTGGCGAATGGTCCTCGCCGATACCCCAGGAGCAACAGTGTCCCTAATTTGCTGGGAAGTGGCGGTGCGGTCCCCTACGGCACTGCGTAGGATCCTACGGTCTTGGCGTGCATCCGTGCGTCGCTGCGGTCCGGTCCCAGGTCGACGGGCACGTGCACCTTCCGCCGACCACTGGCGACAACATCGATGTACTGTGGAGACCTCACGCCCCACGTGTTGAGCAATTCGGCGGTACGTCCACCCGGCCTCCCGCATGCCCACTATACGCCCTCGCTCAAAGTCCGTCAACTGCACATACGGTTCACGTCCACGCTGTCGCGGCATGCTACCAGTGTTAAAGACTGCGATGGAGCTCCGTATGCCACGGCAAACTGGCTGACACTGACGGCGGCGGTGCACAAATGCTGCGCAGCTAGCGCCATTCGACGGCCAACACCGCGGTTCCTGGTGTGTCCGCTGTGCCGTGCGTGTGATCATTGCTTGTACAGCCCTCTCGCAGTGTCCGGAGCAAGTATGGTGGGTCTGACACACCGGTGTCAATGTGTTCTTTTTTCCATTTCCAGGAGTGTATATCGCTACCTGGCCACATCCACATTCTTCTACGTCTGTTGTCAGGCGTCAGAAAAATCTTGCAGTCGTCGATGAAGGGAACGCAGTCTCATTGATACAGGTTACATTCCAGGAGTTCCTCGGTAACCTCAAACGAATATGAACACATTCCTGAGGGACTCGTACGGTCATTCGTAGTAGATGTATAGAGGCCAAACTGATCGCATACTAGAATTAAAGGATACAGCGGAGACATGGCTTAACCACAGCCTGGGGGATGTTTCCAGAATGAGATTTTCACTCTGCAGCGGAGTGTGAGCTGATATAAAACTTCCTGGCAGATTAAAACTGTGTGCCCGACCGAGACTCGAACTCGGGACCTTTGCCTTTCGCGGGCAAGTGCTCTACCATCTGAGCTACCGAAGCACGGCTCACGCCCGGTACTCACAGCTTTACTTCTGCCAGTACCTCGTCTCCTATCTTCCAAACTTTACAGAAGCTCTCCTGCGACCTTGCAGAACTAGCACTCCAGAAAGAAAGGATACAGTGGAGACATGGCTTAGCCACAGCCTGGAGGACATTTCCAGAATGAGATTTTCACTCTGCAGCGGAGTGTGCGCTGATATGAAACTTCCTGGCAGATTAACACTGTGTGCGCGACCGAGACTCGAACTCGGGACCTTTGCCTTTCGGGGGCAACTGCTCTACCATCTGAGCTACCGAAGCACGACTCACGCCCGGTACTCACAGCTTTACTTCTGCCAGTATCTCGTCTCCTACCTTCCAAACTTTACAGAAGCTCTCCTGCGACCTTGCAGAGCTAGCACTCCAGAAAGAAAGGATACAGCGGAGACATGGCTTAGCCACAACCTGGGGGATGTTTCCAGAATGAGATTTTCACTCTGCAGCGGAGTGTGCGCTGATATGAAACTTCCTGGCAGATTAAAATTGTGTGCCCGACCGAGACTCGAACTCGGGACCTTTGCCTTTCGCGGGCAACTGCTCTACCATCTGAGCTACCGAAGCACGACTCACGCAGGAGAGCTTCTGTAATGTTTGGAAGGTAGGAGACGAGATACTGGCAGAAGTAAAGCTGTGAGTACCGGGAGTGAGTCGTGCTTCGGTAGCTCAGATGGTAGAGCACTTGCCCGCGAAAGGCAAAGGTCCCGAGTTCGAGTCTCGGTCGGGCAAACAGTTTTAATCTGCCAGAAAGTTTCTGATCGCATACTGTTTGACAGCCCTCCCAGTTAGCTCCAAAAAGACAACGTACAGTTCTGTTGCAGTCTCCTCGGGGAATCTGCTACCAATAAATTCTAGGCAGCGGTCATTAACGGTTGTAGATCGCTACGAGGCAAATATCAATGCTTTGTGTCACACGAAAGTGGTTGAGTCTCCGAATGTACACCAGTGTGGTGGCCAAGATCCAGTGTTGAAAACTCTTCTCGCCGTAAAATGGCTCTGTCCAAACCTGAAGTGCTCCGTCGGTACTTGATGACAGACAAAGCAGTGAGCAAACGCAGCATTAACTGAAGATTGGATACAAAGCTTGCTCTACTGCGGCTTTTCTTTTTCGTCCATTGCTTAGCGATGTCTTGTTTCTAAAAGAGAATCGACAAAAAGGCCGGCCTTAAAAAAGAAGAAGCTAGGTGAATAACGAAGATGGTATAAAACATTTTTGAGCACTTTATATGCATTTTCGGCTATATAAGAAGTAAACTCACTCCCTAGCGAGCTTTATTAAGCTATCGAAGATAAAGCTGCGTTTAGCTGCTGCTGAGCGACCGCGAGGAGGCGCTGATGCTGATGGAATAAGCGAGCTACGCCACCTTCCTTGGAATGTGGAATGAGGTGTGGAAGCACTTCGAGTTCCAGAACCTTAGCCGACCATTCATCCAGTTATTTTTATAAAAAATGAATAAAAACTATGGCAGTCGATTATGAAGATGAGGCAAGTCACTTGTACACTTTAAATAATAAGGCAAAGCAATCACATGAGGAATAGGAAAAATCAACCAAGATAAAAGACTACCACCAAAAACAGCAACAAATAATAAATCCAGCAGAAAAGCTTGATATTTATAATTACGTACTTACCACAGTAACACGGTGCACAGTGGATGAAGACTAAGGAATAGCCGGCCTTTGTCCAGTATGCCGCGTGACGTCACACTCGAAAGCCGCGTTGTCAGTACAGCACTCGCTTCTTTCTTTGGATTCCTTCGCTGGAAGAGTGAAAGGATGAAAAGCTCCATTTACTGTATTTTTTATTGAATTTTGATAGTTTCTTGTTGAGAATTTACAATTTGCGTAGCAGAAGATGATTTTAAATTGTATTGTTGGCCATGAAGAGTAAACCCTGAACATAAATAAATAATCTTCCAGGGTCTGATAAGCTAAACGCACTAGCCGATAATGCTAACGATCATTAGTGGGTCTACCAACTGACTACCTGATGAAATTCTAGAATTTACGTCACTAGCTTTCTTCATTATAATGGCTAAAACAGTTCCGCACTATCGTCTAGAAACAAAATACGAGATTCGGAATAACAGGACACTTTGGACTGAAGAGTTCCTACCAACAAAACAGAGCATGTGTTCTTAATGGAGAGAAACCTTCAGAGAGTAAAAGTGGCTTCGGATGTGGCCCGAGGACGTGTTATAGAACCAGTACTATTCACGATATACACTCATCAGCCAGAACATAATGGCAACCGACCTACTATCCATGTAGACCTATCCAGGCGATAGCAGCGTTACCTGGCGAGGAATGACTGCTAGCCAGACACATTCACGGTGCATGTAGTATCAGTAAGCGTGCTGCCCATGTGCAGAATGGGAAAAGAGCGCGATCTGTCTGAGTTTGACCAAGGGCAGATTGTGATGGCCCGGAGACTCGGTATGAACGTTTCGGAAACTGTACAACTTCTCGGGTATTCGAGAAGCGCTGTCGTGAGTGTCTTCAGTACGTGCTGGAACTGTGGTGAAACCACGTCCAGACGTCGCTGGTCGGACAAATGGTTCAAATGGCTCTGAGCACAATGGGACTTAACATCTGAGGTCATCAGTCCCTTCGAACTTAGAACTACATAAACCTAACTAACCTAAGGAATCACACACACCCTTGCCCGAGGTAGGATTCGAACCTGCGGCCATAGCAGTCACTCGGTTCTAGACTGAAGCGCCTACAACCGCTCGGCCACCCCGGCCGGCCGCTGGTCAGACATATGTCGGACGTCATAGGTTGGGCAGACTGGCAAAACAAGACAGGCGGCGAACTGTGGTGGAGCTAACACCAGAATTTAATGCTGGGCAGTGTACAAGTGTGTCTGAACACACAGTGCACCGAACACTCCAAACGATGGGCCTCTGTAGCCGACGACCCATGTATGTGACAGTGTTAACACCATGACGTTGGCCACTACGGCTGAAATTGGCACGTGACGCTCGTCGCTGGACATTGGCACAGTGGTAGAGCGTTACATGGTCTGACCAATCACGATACCTTCTTCATTATGTCGATGGAAGGGCGCGAATCCGTCATCTTCCAAGCGAACAGCTAGTTGACACCTGTACTGCGAGACGGAGGCTGCGGCTCAGTTAATGCTCTGGGGAACATTCATATGGGCATCCATGGGTCCAATGGAACTCGTGCTAGGCATCATTACGGTCACGGGGTATCGTACCGGTTGCAAACACTTACATCCTTTCATGACGATCATGTTTCCTGATAACGGTGCCATTTTCCAACAAGATAATGCGCCATGTCATGAGTCCAGGAGTGTGGTGGAGTAGTTCGAGAAAACATTAGTGAGTTCCAGTTGATGTGCTGGCCCCCAACTTGCCAGACTGAGCTCCATCGAATACATCTTGGATGTGATTCAACATAGCTCAAAACTCATTGTCCCCCTCCCCCGAATTTACGGGAATTAGGTGACTTGTGTGTGCAGGTGTGGTTCCATCTCCCTCCAGGTACCTACCATGGCCTCATTGCTTCTATGTCACGAGGCGTAGCCGGTGTTATCATTGTCAGCGATGGAGATACAGGCAATTAGGCCGGTGCCCATTATGTTCTGACTGATCAGTGAATGTATGAGACCGCGGTGAAAAACTACGATTTTTTTATTCTGTTCGGAATATGGATCGAGGTACTACATGCCATGCATATTATTCAGTCGACCTTTCCGTTTCGCTGGCGTAAGTGGCAACCCTTCGCCGCTAGAGGGCTCCGTATTGTAGCATGTAACATGGTGGTGTGTATTGTAACTATGGTGACACGTTAGAAAATCTCAGATCACTGAAAGCACGAACTCGAAAAGTTAGTCCATACATGGTGCACCATCTCCTTCAGCATGACAAAGCCAGACCACACTCGAGTGCTGCAGTACCTACAGCAACCCGCGGCCTTGCGTGCCCTGTCATCGATCATTGTTCGTACAGTCCCGACTTGGCCCCATCCGATTTTCATGTTTCGGAAACTTTCTGCGATTTAATTTTGATAGTTATGAAGCGGCACAAGCAGAGATGACATTGTGTTTCCCTCAACAAAGTCAAACATTCTACAGTGGCCGGCCGGGGTGGCCAAGCGGTTCTAGGCGCTACCATCTGGAACCGCACGACCTCTACGGTCGCAGGTTCGAATCATGCCTCGGGCACGGCTGTGTGATGTCTTTAGGTTAGTTAGGTTTAAGCAGTTCTAAGTTCTAGGGGACTGACGACCTCAAAAGTTTAGTCCCATAGTACTCATAGCCATTTTTACACATTGTACAGTGACTGTATTAATAAAATGGTCTCTCGTTGTGAGAAATGTGTTCCTTGCCAGAGTGACTATGTTAAGAAATAAGTATGTAGACACGAAGAATAAAGATGTAGAATGTTAAAACGTTTCTGTTATTTAAAAAGCTTTATGAGGTTTTACATAAAACATTCGGAAGCATTACTTTTCACCACGAGTTTGTATAAATGACCCGCTAGATAACTTTAGATGCTCCGTGAGGCTGTTGCTGTTGTATGTAGAGAAGTAGTAACGCTAGAAAATTGTACGGAAATGCAGGAAGACTAGCAGAGTACCCGACGCTTGTTGTACGGATTGGCAGTGGTCTATCAGTATAAACAAATGTAACATACTGCCTATAAATAGGCGTAGACACCAGTTATTGTGTAACTACACTGTTGCCAAATAGTCACTGAAAGCATTCGCATCCATTAAATATCTGGGAGTATGAGTACGGAACCATTTAAAGTGTAACAACGACATAAAAATATTCTTAGAAAAAGCACATGCCAGAATGACATTCTTTGCAAGAATACTTGGGAAGTATAATCCGCACACAAAAGAGGTGGCTCTAAAATCCTCGTTCGACCGATACTTGAGAATTACTCGTCAGTCTGTGACTCATATCTAGTAAGAGTAGATTGACGCATAAAATACGGAAGAACGAAAGAAGAGCAGCGCATTCCGCCACGGATTTATTTACTAAGTGCGAATGCATCATAAAGAAGCTCACCCAATTCTAGTAGCAGAAGTTACAAAATAATCATTGTGCATCTTGGCGGAGCTTACTGTTAAATTACCGAGAGCGTGCTTTCCTTAGAAGAGTCAACCGACATATTACTTCTTCCTACGTGTATTTCGTTAACAGACCATGGAGGCAAGATCAGAGAGATTCTACACCGTTTGGAGGCTTCCCAACAATCGTTTTCCCTGCGCACCATTCGTGGCTGGAACGCGAAGGTGGGAAATCGCAGTGGTGCACAAAGTATCCTCTACCACACACGATACCGTGGCTTGCGGAGTATAGGTGTAGAACTAGATGTAATTGCAGTAACATGCACAGACCACTACGAACCATGAACACGTACTCTGAATCACATGCAACTGTTTCCCATGCAACGACTGCTGGGCACACCCCGAAAATGTCGCGGCGTACATACAACACTGAAGATCGCCAGCGTCGCATCCGTGAATTTCCATCAGAATTCTTGTCTGTATATGAGTAAATGACGGCATTATTCGATTTCGGTGTTTGACGACCTCTATATATTTCAAAATATTGTTGCGATGCCTGAGAGGACTATTGTTAAATAAAGTAGGAATTCTGTCTTTAAAATACGAAGTCGGATGTATTTGTGTTCAGAAGAAACAATAGTAAGCGAGTGAAACGTGACGTGCAGAACTGAGAAAGAAGTTGTAGTATATAGTCTGCCGATCATTTCTGAAAAGCTGAGACGCAGCTTTACTTTCCAAACGCAACTAGCATATTGTTGCGGATTGTGTGCTGATTCGAAACTTCCTAGCAGTTTAACCGTGTGCCGAACTACCTCTTGCACTGTGATTTTTTTTCGCAGGTTCCATATTTTGTAAGCTCATTGTTCTGGAAATCAACTATTAGTCTGGCACTACCTGCAGATTTTCTAACGAGATATGTGACTCGTCTTCGTAACTGTGTGTTCACTTGATGTCTCTCTTTTTATTTTATTTGTTTCCGTAAGTCTTTCCAGTCTAACGAAGTATACTGTGCAACGAAATTAAAAGATCACTCTTTCCCACTGCGACGCATAAGTTTGTGATTTGGCACAAAGGTGCCTACAGCCTCTGTCTGTAATGGTGCAAATACATGGCGCCCTGTGACACTACATTTGGCCTCGCTGACGCTTCAGACATCAACGTCTTGACACATGAGAGAAAGAGGCCAGGGCTCAGAAGTTCAACGTGAGTTGGTGATGCCACACTCACACCAAATTTGACCGCAATTTTACCCAATGTCACCGTGGCCACGTCACACTACGAAAATGTCGTCACAGCCCCTCTGAGCCACATCCACTCCGTTTTTTGACGCCTCTGCACGGCTACGATGTCCTTAGAGAAGGGTTGAAGCGCTAAGGAAACATCATCAGTACCACAGACTTCTCAATCCACTGCAAACTGTCATTCTCGACCTCGAAATGTGTGGGAATCAATGTACCAAGGAAAGGGTAATTTCATTGACCCCCGTTATGCCACACCCTGGAGCCTTTTCGTGTCGATTCTGAGCGGCAGTGCCGGCCGGAGTGGCCGAGCGGTTCTAGGCGCTTCAGTCTGGAACCGCCTCACCGCTACGGTCGCAGGTTCGAATCCTGCTTCGGGCATGGATGTGTGTGATGTCCTTAGGTTAGTTAGGTTTAAGTAGTTCTAAGTTCTAGGGGACTGATGGCCACAGATGTTAAGTCCCATAGTGCTCAGAGCCATTTGAACCATTTCTTTGAGCGACAGTGTCCGAAATGTTTCCCTCGGCCACTAATAAAAAATAGCATGATTCCAACACTGGGCATTGCAGTTCTGACCTCCGTCACAGAGGCGTCCAAATAAGTGGTGAGGGGTGTGACGACCTTCCCATCGTGTGACACGTTCACGGCGATGTCGGTCAAAATTGTGGTGAAATTTGGTGCCAACTTAACATCAATAACCCAATAACCCACTTCGAGCGTCACATGAACTTTTGAGCTCTGGCCTTTTTTTTTTTTTTTTTTTTTTTTTTTTTTTTTTTTTTTTTTTTTTTTTTTGCTTGCGTCGAGACCTTACCGTTTCAAGTGTCGTCGAGGCAGAGGGTGATGTCGCAGGGTGCCACGCTTTTGCAGAACAATAGAGAAAGCTTGTAGGCACCTCTGAGCCAAATTTCAAACTTCTGCGTCGCCAGGGGAGAGAATAATAGTACTTCGAAAAAGCGACCCTTTAATTCTGTTGCACAGTGTATATGATGAAATCAAATCACTGTTCATTCCAGTTCTCTTTCTATGTGTGTGTGTGTGTGTGTGTGTGTGTGTGTGTGTGTGTGTGTGTGTGTGTGTGTGTGTGTGGGATTGGGCTGTGCTTAGTCGTGGTGGAGGCAGAAAGTTGAATGTCGATGTAATAGCTGCCAGAGATTGGTGAAAGTTTTAGGTGTAGGGAGCAAGTAAAGTACGCTGTAGATAAAGGGGTTTAAATTTGTGTAACGAAATTATGTACTCATTGTGGATCATGGCCACGAAGACAAACTTGTTATAAATCCTATTTAATACAATTTGAGCAATGAAGAAGAAATGTTACACAAGTTGTCGAGAACAGAGCAAATGTGGACTGAACTGCAAGAACATCGGTTGCTTGTATCGTCTCACGTAAAATGTGAGTTCAAACGCCAGTTGAGTCGACTACAGCGCGTGACACTGCAGTAAGGTGGGTTGCCGTAGAAGCATCGCCAGGCGCATATGCTGCTCTCGATGCCTGTGAAGTCTTCGAAATCGGCATATTCCAAGTCTCATGTTACTCAAAGGGCATAATCACGATCGATGAAGCCTTTATAATGTGTTAAACCTTTCCCTGTTTCCTTTAACCGTTCAATCATTGCAGGCATACGTGAAACTAAAGACATGCTTGTCTGGTAGTTGTCCTAAAGGCAGCTCATAGAAGCTAAGTAGCTACAAACAGGAAGTTAGTCTATTCGACTCACTTTAAAATAGAAATTCCACTCCTACTCTTTCAGTAGTAGCTAGTACTCATACTGCGATGATTTATTAATTATTTCATTAGTGAACGTATAGGAATGTGCAATAGCATGCCTGCCACCATTATAAGGGCCCTACAAGATGGCAGAGGCCCATCTTTGTAAGAATAAAGTCGCAGGAATGTGTAAGAACGTTACATTTTCATCCCTGTTATTCGGTGTTGTGATCTTCATTCCGAAGAATGATTTTATGCAGCTGTCCCCGCTAGTTCGTTAAGTGCACGCCTCTTCATCTCTGTATGATTATTACAGACTACTTCCGTTACTCCTATCTCAAGGCGATTTATTCAATTGGTCTCCAATGTAACCCCCTCCACCCCCCCCCCCCAACACACACACACACACACACACACACACACACACACACACACACACACACACACACACACACACACACACACACACACGTCCCCCACCATTATCAAACTGACGATTCCTTGGATCACTCGATCCACTCTTTCATATAAATTTTGTCGTATATTCGTTTTTTCCCGACTTGACTCAGTATCTCAGTATCTCATTATCAGTTATCCGTTCTACTCATATTATCTTCAGCATTGTTCTTTAGCGCCACAAGTATAAAGTTCCTATTCTCTTTTTTTCTGATTTGTTTATTACCCATGTTTCAAATCCGTAGAATGATAGACTCCAAACCAATACCTTTTGAAAATCCTTCATAATATTTTAATTTTATATTCGCTGTCAACAATTTTTTATTTTTCAGACACACACCATCCTTCCAATTTCCAGCTGCATTTTTTATTCTTTCTGCTTCAGCCATCGTTAGTACTTTGCTACCCACATAAGAACACTCGTCTAATACTTTTAGCGTCTCGTACCCTAATCTAATTCCCTCAGTAACCCCTGATTCAGTTAGACTGTATTCCATTACCTTTGGTTTATCTTTTTTATATTCACCTTATAGCCTCTTTTCAAGACTCTTGCCATTGCCATTAGCTATTAATCCAAGTTGATTACGTGTTAATAATCTGTTAATAATACTGAGAAACAAATATTTCTGATAACTTAACCCCTTATACAGGGTGTTACAAAAAGGTACGGCCAAACTTACAGGAAACATTCCTCACACACAAAGAAAGAAAATATGTTATGTGGACATGTGTCCGGAAACGCTTAATTTCCATGTTAGAGCTCATTTTATTACTTCTCTTCAAATCACATTAATCATGGAATGGAAACACACAACAACAGAACGTACCAGCGTGACTTCAAACACTTTGTTACAGGAAATGTTCAAAATGTCCTCCGTTAGCGAGGATACATGCATCCACCCTCCGTCGCATGGAATCCCTGATGCGCTGATGCAGCCCTGGAGAATGGCGTATTGTATCACAGCCGTCCACAATACGAGCACGAAGAATCTCTACAGTACATTTGGTACCGGGGTTGCGTAGACAAGAGCTTTCAAATGCCCCCATAAATGAAAGTCAAGAGGGTTGAGGTCATGAGAGCGTGGAGGCCATGGAATTGGTCGGCCTCTACCAATCCATCGGTAACCGAATCTTTTGTTGAGAAGCGTACGAATACTTCGACTGAAATGTGCAGGAGCTCCATCGTGCATCAACCACATGTTGTGTCGTACTTGTAAAGGCACATGTTCTAGCAGCACAGGTAGAGTATCCCGTATGAAATCATGATAACGTGCTCCATTGAGTGTAGGTGGAAGAACATGGGGCCCAATCAAGACATCACCAACAATGCCTGCCCAAACGTTCACAGAAAATCTGTGTTGATGTCGTGATTGCACAATTGCGTGCGGGTTCTCGTCAGCCCACACATGTTGATTGTGAAAATTTACAATTTGATCACGTTGGAATGAAGCCTCATCCGTAAAGAGAACATTTGCACTGAAATGAGGATTGACACCTTGTTGGATGAACCATTCGCAGAAGTGTACCCGTGGAGGCCAATCAGCTACTGATAGTGCATGCACACGCTGTACATGGTACGGAAACAACTGGTTCTCCCGTAGCACTCTCCATACAGTGACGTGGTCAACGTTACCTTGTACAGCAGCAACTTCTCTGACGCTGACATTAGGGTTATCGTCAACTGCACGAAGAATTGCCTCGTCCATTGCAGGTGTCCTCGTCGTTCTAGGTCTTCCCCAGTCGCGAGTCATAGGCTAGAAATTTCCGTGCTCCCTAAGACGCCGATCAATTGCTTCGAACGTCTTCCTATCGGGACACCTTTGTTCTGGAAATCTGTCTCGATACAAACGTACCGCGCCACGGCTATTGCCCGGTGCTAATCCATACATCAAATGGGCATCTGCCAACTCCGCATTTGTAAACATTGCACTGACTACAAAACCACGTTCGTGATGAACACTAACCTGTTGATGCTACGTACTAATGTGCTTGATGTTAGTACTGTAGAGCAATGAGTCGCATGTCAACACAAGCACCGAAGTCAACACTACCTTCCTTCAATTGGGTCAACTGGCTGTGAATCGAGGAAGTACAGTACATACTGACGAAACTAAAATGAGTTCTAACATCGAAATTAAGCGTTTCCGGACACATGTCCACATAACATCTTTTCTTTATTCGTACGCTTCTCAACAACAGATTCGGTGACCGATGGATTGGTAGATGCGGACCAATTCCAAGACCTCCACCCTCTCCTGACCTCAACCCTCTTGACTTTCATTTATGGGGGCATTTGAAAGCTCTTGTCTACGCAACCCCGGTGCCAAATGTACTGTAGAGACTCTTCGTGCTCGTATTGTGGACGGCAGTGATACAATACGCCATTCTCCAGGGCTGCATCAGCTCATCAGGGATTCCATGCGACAGAGGGTGGATGGATGTATCCTCGCTAACGGAGGACATTTTGAACATTTCCTGTAACAAAGTGTTTGAAGTCACGCTGGTACGTTCTGTTGTTGTGTGTTTCCATTCCATGATTAATGTGATTTGAAGAGAAGTAATAAAATGAGCTCTAACACGGAAAGTAAGCGTTTCCGGACACATGTCCACATAACATATTTTCTTTCTTCGTGTGTGAGGAATGTTTCCTGAAAGTTTGGCCGTACCTTTTTGTAACACCCTGTATATCGACTTAACGGCGGTTAACTGTTGGTGCACTCGGCCATTAATGAACGCCTTTCGTATTAATGGTTGACAATCAGGCTTTCTCACCGTGTTGTGTGCGTTCGTAGACATTTTGCACTGCTGGTTATCGGTAAATTCGTCTGTTTTGTCAACAAAGAAATATCGTGGCATTAATGATTAGATACAGAGAACGTTGGTAGAGCTATGTCCTTTTCGGAACGACAGATATTTCGTGTTGCTCGGCCACTGAGCTCGTGAGGCAGCCACTCACCTGGGGGAGGCTCGTTCCAAGGCTGGACATCGGCGCTGGTGAAGACGGCGTAGATGGTGTAGTTCACGGCAGCGAGCGCCGCCGTCACGTAGAAGACCGAGTTCCACGCCCACCGCGTTTGCTGCCGACATCAGAAGAACATCGGCTGTGTGGTAGTTTCTGCAGCATTTCGACTCACTAATTTATTAATATTAAATGACTAACACTCATAGATTGTCTTTACTTTTCTATAGTGACATAATTTACCTATAGTTTTTACTCTAAGATCGAACAGCATAACTATTATCACATCCTGCGAGGCGTGTTTTTAAGTAAGTACCGTTTTGAAATTAAAAAAAGACGTGCTAAGATATCTCAATAATTTTAGTTTTACATGAAAGCCTGTACCTTAATCTACTTTTCTACATAATTCCCGTCAATATTGAGGCACTTGTCATAACGTTGTACCAGTCTTTGAATACCCTCCTCATAGAAGTCTGCCGTCTGTCTTGTTAACCACTGCATCACCACTGTTTTGACTTCGTCATCGTCTTGAGGGCGCTGACCGCCCAGGTGTTTCTTCAAGTGCAAAATGGTTCAAATGGCTCTGAGCACTATGGGACTCAACTGCTGAGGTCATTAGTCCCCTAGAACTTAGAACTAGTTAAACCTAACTAACCTAAGGACATCACAAACATCCATGCCCGAGGCAGGATTCGAACCTGCGACCGTAGCGGTCTTGCGGTTCCAGACTGCAGCGCCTTTAACCGCACGGCCACTTCGGCCGGCTTCTTCAAGTGCAGGAACAGATGGTAGTCAGTGGGCGCAAGATCGGGGTTGTACGGAGGATGGTCTAGAATTTCCCATCGAAAAGATGTGATGAGATCTTTGGTCTGATTCACCACGTGCGGACGGGCATTGTGTTGCAGCAAAACGATGCCCTTGCTCAACTTTCATGGACTGTTGCTTTGATTCTGGTGTGACGTAGGCCACCCATGTTTCATCGCCAGTAACAATTTGGCTTAACAAATCATCACCGTCGTTGTGGTACCGCTTTAAACGTTTGGTTTTGTGCACATCCGCCAACATTTTCGGTACCCAGCGTGCGCACAATTTCGGTAACTCAAGTGCTCGGTCACAATGCCATACAGAACACTACGAGAAACATTAGGAAAGCCATCCCGCAAGGAGGAAATCGTAAAGCGTCTGTTTTATCTCACCTTATTGTCCACTTCCTGCACCAAAGTTTCATTAACGACCGAAGGACGCCCACTCCGTTGTTCATCATGCACTTTTGTGCGCCCATCTTTAAATGCTCTCACACACTTTCTTACCATTCCATCACTCATAATGTTTTCTCCGTAAACTGCACAGATCTCACGATGAATATCGATCGCTTTTAGGCCTTTACCACTAAGAAATCTTATAACAGCCCGTACTTCACAGTCGGCGGGACACGATTATCGGAGGCATCTTAAACACTCAGTACACAACGTAAACAAGGAAGAATTAGACTGTAATGGCGTCAGTACGTAGATTGAGGTACAGGCTTTCATGTAAAAATAAAATTATTGAGATATCTTAGCACGTTTTTTAAATTTCAAAACGGTACTTACTTGAAAAACAAGCCTCGTATTAGAATAAGAAATATAATAACATAAGCACGCAACAGTACATAATAAGCACATTAAAGATCAAGTTCCCCCCCCCCCCTTAATCTGCCTTACCTGGAGCGTTATTATCAGAAAATTTAGCACATCGAACAAAAAGCTGGTCAGGTATGAGTAGGACTCGCGTACGTAGACAGTTCATCCATTTCGGGAATCGAGGATATTGACGAAGTTTGCCAGTTATCGACATTTATACTGGCAAGCTATCAGACCCAGGCATTCGAAGACTTTCGAGAATGTTTTAATTTAAAGTTGAAGGCGGCTATCAAATGACAAAAAGTAATATTTTTTCCTGTGATATAATTACAGATTAACAATTTCGGATTATTGCCTTTACTCGTACTGTGAAACCCTCCTTTCCAAATCTCATGAGTCTGGATCAACGGAAAGAAACCTATATGTTCTGATGAGTGAGTTTGCGACTATCAATGTATCTGACATAAATGGCCGCATCTTTTGATTGCATTGACTTGCAAGCTTCACCTTTTTACGTCGCCAAGGACCCGTAGACCTTAATATGTGACTATGTGGCGTAAATTTCAACGTGATGTGTCTCTCTGGTTTTGAGAAAAGGGGTTTTGAACTGTCGGACACAAAGACAGACAAACGGGCAACAAAGTGATCTTACACGGGTTATGTTTTCACCGACTGAGGTAGGGAACGATAATTACACTACTGACCATTAAATTTGCTACACCAAGAAGAAATGCAGATGATAAACGAGTATTCATTGGACAAATATATTATACTAGAACCGGAATGTGATTACATTTTCACCCAATTTGGGTGCATAGATCCTGAGAAATCAGTACCCAGAACAACCACCTCTGGCTGTAATAACGGCCTTGATACGCCTGGGCATTGACTCAAACAAAGCTTGGATGGCGTGTACAGATACAGCTGCCCATGCAGCTTCAACACGATACCGCAGTTCATCAAAAGTGTATTGTGACGAGCCAGTTGCTCGGCCACCATTGACCAACGTTTTCAGTTGGAGAGAGATCTGCAGAATGCAGTCGAACATTTTCTGTATCCATAAAGGCCCGTACAGAACCTGCAACATGTGGTCGTGCATTACCCTGATGAAATATAGGGTTCGCAAGGATCGAATGATGGGTAGAGCCACGGGTCGTAACACATCTGAAACGTAACGTCCACTGTTCAAAGTGCCGTCATTGCGAACCAGAGGTGACCGAGACGTGTAACCAATGGTACCTCATACCATCACGCCGGGTGATGCGCCAGTATGGCGATGATGAATACACGCTTCCAATGTGCATTCACCGCGATGTCGCCAAACACGGATGCGACCATCGTGATGCTGTAAACAGAACCTGGATTCATCCGAAAAAATGACGTTTTGCCATTCGTGCACCCAGGTTCATCGTTGAGGTGCTCCTTTCTGTGATGCAGCGTCAAGGGTAACCGCAGCCATGGTCTCCGAGCTGATAGTTCATGCTACTGCAAACGTCGTCGAACTGTTCGTGCAGACGGTTGTTGTCTTGTAAACGTCCCCATCTGTTGACTCAGGGATCGAGACGTGGTTGCATGATCCTTTGCAGGCATGCGGATAAGATGCCTGTTATCTCGACTGCTAGTGATACTAGGCAGTTGGGATCCAGCACGGCGTTCCGTATTACTCTCCTTAACCTACCGATTCCATATTCTGCTAACAGTCATCGGATATCGACCAACAGAAGCAGCAATGTCGCGATACGATAAACCGCAATCGCGATAGGCTACAATCCGACCTTTATCAAAGTTGGAAACGTGATGGTACGCATTTCTCCTCGTTACACAAGGCATGACAACAACGTTTCACCAGGCAACGCCGGTCAACTGCTGTTTGTGTGTACGAAATCTGTTGGAAACTTTCCTCATGTCAGCACGTTGTAGGTGTCGCCACCGGCGCCAACCTCGTGTGAATGCTCTGAAAAGCTAATCATTTGCATATCACAGCATCTTCTTCCTGTCGGTTAAATTTAGCGTCTGTAGCACGTCATCTTCGTGGTGTAGCAATTTTGATGGCCGGTAGTGTAGTAACCCCCAGGAGACCTGACGCTAATACCGTGTAACACCGTCTCTAAAACTGGAAATGGCGTCAATTCGTCGCGGGAGAGAGTCCACAAGTTTCTGCAGATATGCGAGACCCATCTGAGGCTAGCCATTGATCACTATATGCCCTAGAGCTACTAAATTTCGGGGATGTTGATTGCTTCATTTCCGCCGCTGTTCGAAGTAATCGCACACATTTTTATGTGATGAAGATAGGGTGATTTAATGGACCAGTCGACATGCGATAGGATGAATCAGTGTTCGTCAACCCAGCAACACCTTTTAGCAGCTCTGTGAACATGGCTGATATCTTGTAAGACGGAAGTATCGATAGCATAATCGTCATAAGGGTGTAGAAGGAAGGACAATACTTTTCGACCTGGAGTGCTGAAATAATCATCCCGCATCGTAGTCGCAGTAACCTGGATGGGTGCGCCTGAGGCATGACAAGAAAGATGACCGCAAAACAACACGGAACAACCTCTCGTCTTAGCTAGACCTTCCGGTTAAACGCCTTATTACGCCGTCGGTACACTGTACCACTGGCCAGACCGTACTGCACACCAGCACACCACCAGTTGCGGCGGCGCGGTTCCTTCCTTCCCTTTACGACGAACCTGCACCTACCTGTGAACATTGTCTCAGCATATCACAGTAGGGAAGCCGAGCGAAACCTACTGTACTTCGACGTGAACCAGGCTACAATTAAAGTCACTAAATCTACGTTTCGGGAGAACGTTTTCAGACGAAATGAAAGGTTGGAAATTTTGTCCTTAATTAATATACTCTGAAACTTAGGTGAAAATGTACCACTGCTAAGCCCGTGCTAGTCTTAACACAGTCACCCACTATCCCTTTTACTCACGTTAGCAAGGTTATGGTGTTGCATTTCCCGAAAACGTAATAGCTACAAAAATACGGATTGTTATTGATTAAGAATGCTCGACCAATATTAAGTCTGTCTGTACCTAATGCAGTCACAGTTTTTAGCCACCGACCTTCTCAATACGCCACGCGGAATTTATGTCTTTTCTCGTCACAAAATTCACTTAAAAATTCCGAAATTTCTACACACCCATAGGAATAATTATGCCGTCACTTTACAACACTTTTGATGTATGAAACACTGCTAGATCCGGCAACTTATCATTTCCCTCGGAACTACTACTACACACGTCCGAACTGTTTCATGGCTAGGCTCCGACTCCTCTCTAGAATACTCTAAGTCTTCTCTACCAGCAGAGAAAGGCCCGCGAAGAATATTGCTTTACCATTGGTCAGTTTACTCAACAGCCAATAGCAAAACAACATTCGCCCGCGTCAGTCCGCGTTTTTCATCAATAACCAATCGCAAAATAGTAAACCTGACGGCAGCACTTTTTACCGACGCAATTATCTAATATGCTGAAGTTTTGTTTATGCATAAAGTTATTTGTAGTGACGTAACAAGACTGTTACGCCACTTGAGGTAGCCGTTTGAAAGGCACGCGTACACACACGCCGACTGGCGTCAATTCTGGAACAGGATAACTATTGAATGGTAGCAAGAAAAGTACGTAGCTGCTTTATACTTAACTTTTATTATGTGATGAATACAGCGTTCTTGTTGAGACATTTATACTATAACTCTCAAATTAGGTAAGGCTAATGGCGCCTTGCTAGGTCGTAGCCATGGACTTAGCAGAAGGCTATTCTAACTGTCTCTCGGCAAATGAGAGGAAGGCTTCGTCCGTATTGTCGCTAGCAATCTCGTCGTACAACTGGGGCGAGTGCTCGTTCGTATCACGAGACCTGCCTTGTGGTGGCGCTAGGTCTGCGATCACACAGTGGCGACAAGAGGGTCCGACATGTACTAAATGGACCGCGGCCGATTTAAGCTACCACCTAGCAAGTGTGGTGTCTGGCGGTGACACCACATTATTTATTATTCTTATTTATACCTGAATTAACTTTCCCTTTACTATAAACTTACTTTACAAATCTTTTCTACAGAAATCCCCTTTGTCCACACCCATACTTCTTCGAAATGTTCCCACACTAAATCCCACTACATAACTCGTTAAACAATTCTCTTCATATTAACCTTAAATCACACTCACGCATCATTCATACTGCTAAAACACATTTATAACATTTTACATACACAAAAAGACATAATAACACTTTATGAAAATACTAGAACAGTTTATGAAAAACATTCTACTACTTTAGTGCACTCTAGTGGGCACAATCGAAACTAAATCACAGTCCCCTATCCAATATTGTCCTCTACCGGCTGATACATAAACTACGTGTGCGTCCAGTCTCGCGTCACCATCTGTCACTATCCAGCTCTGGGACACATCTCCCACTTAACCGCCTCCAAGGCAGGATCGGTATATGGCGTTACGCCTCACAGTCACTGTCCAGTTTCTGTGTTCTTTGGTCCTATGAATACCAGCAACTCCATATGCCCCTGTGAGGAAAGGCCTATTGCGCGGGTCCATACATCCATTGCATGCTGTAGCTTTCGCATCACTCGCCTGGGAACTGACTGAGACAGACCTACATTCACTAGCAACAGAAGTTCCTGTCGGTTTTCAAACCACCTATCAACGCCAAGGCGTTGCATTATATCCAGTCACTGCCGCTGTGGAGCTCTCAACGACCACTGTCCTTACGTCACATACGAGGGGGTGTTCAGTAAGTAATGCAACACATTTTTTTTTTCTGAAGCCAGGTTGGTTTTATTCAGGTTTCCAATGCACCATATTATTCCCCACTCTTTTCCCTACACTTTTCGACATAATCTCCGTTCAATGCGACGGCCTTACGCCACTTTATTGGGAGGGCCTGTATGCCCACATGTTACCACTCTACTGGTCGACGTAGCAGCCAACGTCTTGCTGCATCGATAACCTCCCATAATCCACGTACTGCTTCCTGAAGAATGTAACTTTCAAATGGTTCAAATGGCTCTGAGCACTATGAGACTTAACTTTTGAGGTCATCAGTCCCCTAGACTTAGAACTACTTAAACCTAACTAACCTAAGAACATAACACACATCCATGCCCGAGGCAGGATTCGAACCTGCGACTGTAACGGTGAGGCGGTTCCAGACTGTAGCGCCTAGAACCGCTCGGCCACTCCGGCCGGCATGGATCCTTCATTGAGCCAAACAGCTGGAAGACAGAAGTTGTGTGATCCGAGCTGTAGGTTGGATGCGGAAGAACAGTCCAATGAAGTTTTGTGAGCGCTTCTCGGTTGAGCAGACTTGTGTGAGGCCTTGCGTTGTTAGGGAGAAGGAAAAGTTCGTTTTTGTTTATATGGTAACGAACACTCTGAAGGCATTTTAGTTTCCTGAGGTAGTTTCCGGTTCAAAGTGATGAACCCATGTTTCATCACCAGCTACGATGTTCCACAAAAAGTAGTCACGATCAGCCTCGCTAGTATTTCCGCACAGACGGTCCTTCGTTCCTATTATGGTCTTCTGTTAGGCGGCGCGGAACTCAGCAGACACACACTTTCGGGCATCCCAATTGATGGACGAATGTGTCAACACTGTCAACAGAGGTATCTAGTTGAGCAGCGACGTGTTTGATTGTGATCAGATGATCAGTTAGAATGAGAATGTCCGCACTTTCCAAAATTGCAGGAGTCACAACTGCGCGAGACCTGAAGGCACGTGGAAGATCGCACAGGTTTGCACGACCATGTTGCGATAATGACAGATGGCTCTCCGAACGACTCACCATGCTTTTGTTCACTACCAGATCTCCTAGACATTCTGCAAGCGCCAATGAATATCTGCGATGCTCTCGTTTTCCGACATAAGAAACTCAATAACAGCTCTCTCTTTGCAACACACCTCCGTTACACACGCCATTTTGAAGGCCACGTACAGTGCCGCCATCTATCGTGGCTTCATGAAACTATAGGGGCTGAAGCGGGAATATTCCACGATGTCCCACAAAAAAATTCTGCCTTTTTTCATTCGAAATTGTCCGAGCAAAAAGAAGTGTTGCCTTCCGTACTGAACGCCGCTCGTCCATAACTGCAGGGGGTACTCCATTTCTTGTAGACACATTGGACAACACCCATTGATACACAGACAAATCGGATAACGACATTCAGTCACGCCTAAAAGTAGACCTATCTTTCTGCGCTGATTTCATACAAGGGACTGCCACTGGATTGCCATGACTTATCCCAGCTGTGAAGAGTAACACAACCGACTAGTACCAGTCCTGCACCACCTACATCGTTCCGAAGCGGCCAGTCTGGTCTTCTTAGAGGGTGAGTAGTGTTCTGTCTGGTGAGCTTATCAGAGTCACTTTACACAGGTGCCACGCGCACGTTCTAAAATAGGATAAGAGCTTGCTACACTTATACGACTATGACATTTTACTTGCTAAACGGCAAGTGCTGTGCAATGGCGTCGCTCATACCTGACGTTTTGCCAACAATACCTTATGTCCATCTACATCGATACTCTGCAAATCACAGTTAAGTGCCTGGCAGAGGGTTCATCGAACCACCTTCAGAATTGAAATGATAATTAAATGGACACCTTAGCTGCAAACAGGTGTTGATGTTCTTTATTGGGGACATGTTGAAAATGTGTGCCCCGACCGAGACTCGAACCCGGGATCTCCTGCTTACATGGCAGACTCTCTATCCATCTGAGCCACCGAAGGCACCAAGGATAGAGCGCCTGCAGGGTCTTATCCCTTGCACGCTCCCCGTGAGACCTACTTACCCAACATGTCCACACCACTACATTCGTAGTGCGCTTAATAAATGATAAAGTCCATCAACGCCTGTTTGCAGCTAGGGTGTCCATTTAATTATCATTTCATTTCTAGCAAAGCTGCAGGGTCATCTACGGTAACTGTTCTTTCGGGAACAGATACTACCGTCATATATACCTTCACAATTCTCTATCATTCCAATATCGTATAGCGCGCCTAAAGAATGAACACTTATATCTTTCCGTACGAGCTCTGACTTCCCTTATTTTATCTTAGTGATCGTTCCTCCCTATGTAAGTCGTGTCAACAAAATATTTTCGCATACGGAGGAGAAAGTTGGTGATTGGAATTTCGTGAGAAGATTCCGTGGCAACGAAAAACGCCTTTCTTTTAATGATGTCCACCCCAAATCCTGTATGATTTCTGTGACACACTCTCCCATATTTCACGATAATACAAAACGTGCTGCCTTTCGTTGAACTTTTTCGATGTACTCCGTCAGTCCTATCTGGTAAGGATCCCACACCGCGCAGCAGTATTCTAAAAGATGACGGACAAGCGTGGTGTAGGCAGTCTCCTTGGTAAGTCTGTTACATTTTCTAAGTGTCCTGCAATAAAACGCAGTCTTTGGTTAGTGTGTTCTATGGGAAGTAACAGAACAGATGAAATGATATCAGTCATCCGGTAGAGTAGATTTGAGTTCCACCATTATATCGGCTAGAACATAGCTACCAGTATCGCTGTTTTTCCGAGTAAATAGCTTCCAAGTATACAGCGCATAGTTTTATAAACGTTTTGTGTAGGGCCTGGTTGGCTCTCTTTAAGTAGAGTATCGTGGTATTACATCCTGCCATTACTGAATAATCAATTAAAACTACAGTCTTCCATGACATGTCCAGCACCATAAAGTCACAATGAAGGCAATCATCGCATCTTACTGTACCATGACTGACATCCAACCAGTTTTGCACCGTGGCATTCCCGACCAGAGCCTCCCCCATTGTTTCGGCTTCCTTTGACCGTTGGAAAAGACAGGTCTAAAATATTTGTGATCAGGAAACACCACGTTTACGTCGCGTGATGCAAAGCCAACAGTCGGGAAGCACGCAGCACCATACAATCTGTTAAGTATGATTTTACTTTTGTTACTGAACAAAAAAGCAAAACGACGAAAGTTAAGAAGAAATTCTGGGTGCATAATTTTTTTTTTTTTTTTTGAGTCAACAGTCTTCTGACCGGGTTGATTCAGGCCGCCATGAATTCCTCTCCTGTGCCAACCTCAGAGTAGTACATGCAACCGACGTCCTCAAATATTTGCTCGACGTATTCCAATCTCTGTCTTTCTCTACAGTTTTCACCCTCTACAGTTCCCTCTTGACACCATGGAGGTTACTCCGGCATGTCTTAACAGATGTCCTACCATCCTGTCCCACCTTATTGTCAATGTTTTCCGTACATTCCTCTCCTCGCCGATTCTCCGGAGATTCTCCTCATTCCTTTTTTTTTTTTTTTTTTTTTTTTTGGTGGGGTTTAAGGGCGCTCAACTACTGAGTTCATTAGCGCCCAGTCACTGTTGTTAGAGCACATGGAATCTAGTAAAACTCAAGGGGAGGGGGGACACCAGAAAGACCTGACAAAGATGCAGATAAAATAAGTAAAAAGATTAGATGTCTTTGGACAAGCCAGTCAAAGTTATAAAACGCAGAACACGAGCAGCTGCTCGAGCGTCATCAGCTAAAATATCCGGTAAAGTAGATGGCAGGGACAGGACAACACGAGATTGACTAAATCGGGGACACGACAATAAAACATGGCGCACTGTTAATGCCTGACCACAAGGGCCCTGCGGGGCTGGGTCACCGGAGAGCAGGTAGCGGTGGCTAAACCGGCAATGCCCAATCCGCAACCTGGTCAGAAGGACCTCCTCTCGCCGAGATGGTCGGGAGGAGGTTGTCCAAGCAGTTGGGAGCGGTTTTACTGCCCGGAGCTTGTTTCCTTGGAGGTATGACCAAGCATCCCACCACAACGACACAAGCCTCTTACGAACAACCCCACGACGGGACACAATGGGAGGCTGGCCGAGGCAGGAGGACTGCAGCCTTGGCTGCAGCATCCGCAGCCTCATTCCCAGACACTCCTACATGTCCGGGAACCCACAGAAAGCTGACAGGAGAACCATTATCAGCGAAAGAATGGAGGGACTGCTGTATCCGTTGAACCAAGGGATGGACCGGATAGGGAGCTCCAAGGCTCTGAAGAGCACTGAGTGAGTCAGAGCAGAGTACATATGTTGAATGGCGGTGGCGGCGGGCATACTGAACGGCCTGATGGAGAGCAAAAAGCTCGGCCGTAAAGCTGGAACATTGGTCGAGGAGCCGGTATTTAAAGGTGGCGTCCCTGACGAAAAGGCACAGCCGACACCATCGTCAGTTTCGGAGCCATCGGTGTAAATAAAGGTGTGACCGGCAAGACAAGCACGAAGTTCGACAAACCATGAGCAATACACTGCAGCCGGAGTACACTCCTTCGGGAGTGAGCTGAGGTCGAGATAAATATGAACCAGAGCGTGGAGCCAAGGTGGTGTCGGGCTCTCACCCTCTCTGAAGGTGGTAGGGAGGGCAAAATCCAATTGTCGAAGCAGGCGACGGAAGCGGACTCCGGGGGGCAGCAGGGCAGACACATACAACCCGTACTGACGGTCGAAAGAATCGGCGAAGAAGGACTGGTAAAAGGGGTGGTCAGGCATAGACAACAGCCAGCAGGCATACCGACACAGCAGTACGTCACGCCGGTAGGTCAATGGTAATTCAGCAGCTTCAGCATAAAGACTCTCGACAGGACTAGTGTAGAAGGCTCTGGTCGCAAGACGTAACCCCCGATGGTGGATGGAGTTGAGATGGCGTAAGAGGGATGGCCGAGCGGACGAGTAGACGAAGCTCCCATAATCCAGCTTCAATCGGACTATGGACCGATACAAGTGAAGCAGGACAGTGCGATCCGCTCCCCAAGATGAACCACTAAGAACTCTGAGGACATTAAGGGAACGTGTACAACGGGCCGCCAAATAAGAGACATGCGGAGACCAACACAGTTTCCTGTCCAACGTGAGCCCTAGAAACTTAGTTGTTTCCACGAATGGGAGAACCACGGGACCGAGATGTAAGTATGGCGGAAGGAACGCTTTATATCGCCAAAAGTTGATACAAACCGTCTTCTCTTCAGAGAACCGGAAGCCATTTGCCACGCTCCATGAGTATAGGCTGTCTAGACAACGCTGAAGGCAGCGCTCCAGGAGGCATGTTCTCTGGGCACTGCAGTAGATTGCGAAGTCATCGACAAAGAGAGAGCCTGAGACATTAGGTGGAATGCAATCCATAATTGGATTGATCGCGATGGCAAAAAGGGCTACACTCAAGACGGAGCCCTGAGGCACTCCGTTCTCCTGGAGGAAGACGTCGGACAATACGGAACCCACACGTACCCTAAACTTACGATTCGTTAAAAAGGAATCAATAAAAAGGGGCAGGTGACCGCGTAGGCCCCGCCTGTGCATAGTGCGGAGGATACCTCCTCTCCAACAGGTATCATAAGCCTTCTCCAAATCGAAGAACACGGCTACCGTTTGGCGCCTTCGCAAAAAGTTGTTCATGATGAATGTTGACAAGATCACAAGGTGGTCAACAGCGGAACGGCGGCGACGAAAGCCGCATTGGACATTGGTAAGTAGCCGTCGAGATTCAAGAATCCAAACTAACCGAGCATGAACCATGCGCCCCATCACCTTACAGACACAGCTTGTAAGAGAAATGGGGCGGTAACCAGAAGGAAGGTGTCTATCCTTCCCGGGTTTGGGTATAGGAACAACAACGGCGTCACGCCAACGCATGGGGACCTGACCTTCGGTCCAGACGCGATTGTAGGTACGAAGAAGGAAGCTTTTGCCCGCCGGAGAAAGGTGTGCCAGCATCTGAACGTGAATGGCATCTGACCCCGGAGCAGAGGATCGGGACAGTGCAAGCGCATGTTCGAGTTCCCGCATAGTAAAGGGGGCATTATAAGTTTCCAGAATCTTCGAGTGGAAGGAAGGTCGCCGAGCCTCTTCTGCCTCTTTCCTGGGAAGGAAGGCAGGGTGGTAATGGGCGGACCTTGAAACCTCCGCGAAAAACCGGCCGAAGGCGTTGGAGACAGCCACAGGATCAACGAGGACCCCATTACCTGAGGTCAGGCTAGGTACCGAGGAGTGGGCCTTAATGCCCGACAGCCGGCGCAGGCCACCCCATACGACAGAAGAGGGAGTAAAACTGTTAAAGGAGCTGGTGAAGAGGCCCAACAAGCTTTTTTGCTCTCTTTGATGACTCTACGGCATTGCGCTCGGAGTCGTCTGTATCCAATACAATTCGCCAACGTAGGATGGCGGCGAAAGGTGCGTAAAGCACGTCGTCGAGCATGGATAGCGTCTCTACAAGCCTCGTTCCACCAGAGGACAGAAACGCGATGTGAAGAAGAGGTAGTATGAGGAATGGAACGTTCGGCAGCATTGATGATAACAGCCGTGAGGTATTCGACCTGACTGTCACAACTGAGAAAATCGTGGTCCGGAAAGGTCGCCAGGGAGGAGTAAAGTCCCCAGTCAGCTTTCGGTATGTTCCAACTCAAAGGACGTGGGGATGGGGTGTGGTGCAGGAGACGAACGACACTGGGGAAGTGGTCGCTCGAATAGGTGTCAGAAAGGACATACCACTCGAACCGACGGGCAAGAGTGGTAGAACAGATTGAGAGGTCCAAGTGGGAGTAGGTATGAGTAGAGAGGAAAGTCGGGGCGCCAGTATTGAGGCAGACAAGATTGAGATGGTTGAAGACATCCGCCAAGAGTGAGCCTCTTTGACAGGATGCAGGAGAGCCCCAAAGGGGATGATGGGCATTGAAGTCGCCAAACAATAAAAACGGCGGGGGAAGCTGAAGAATCAGGTGCATCATGTCAGCCCGACTAACAGTGGATGATGATGGAGTGTAGATGGTACAAACTGAAAAAGTAAAAGCAGAAAGAGTAATACGAACAGCTATTGCTTGGAGTGGGGTGGTCAATGGGATGGGATGGTAATAGACATCGTCCCGAACGAGCAACATGACCCCTCTATGAGCTGAGATACCGTCCACAGGGGTGAGGTCATACCGCTCCGAGGTATAGTGGGTAAAGGCAATACGGTCAGTCGGGCGCAACTAGGTTTCCTGGAGACCAAGGACGAGTGGACAGTGTAGGCGGAGGAGCAGTTGTAATTCCTCCCGATTAGATTGAATACCTCTTATGTTCCAATGTAACAAGGCCATCGCTAGTCAAAAAAGAGAGGGAACGAGACGGGGGAAGAGCTGGTCACTTCGACGGCCGCTGAGGGCCAGGTTTCGAGGGAACAACGTTACAATCGGAGGGCCAGCTGCGGCCGCTGTCCCTGGGTGTGTAGGAAGGGCAGCATCATTTGCCGACAAGAGGCCAGCTGAGCGCCTGGCAGCAGAGCATCCCAGCGAAACTGAGGACGGCCGGGAGCAGCAACTCACGGATGGAGCATCAGATGAAACGCGCCGGGGTGGAGTGGGGGATAGAGACTTCTTCTTGGAGGCCTTCTTGGAAGTCCAAGGAGGCACAGGGATGGTGGGCTGGACCCGAAGAAGGTCCTCACGCGCGGGGTCCGTTTTGGAACGCCAGACCTCGGAAGCTGGGGTCCGGAACGTTTCCCCGATGGATGCCTGAGAAGAGGATCGCTTCTCAGGCGGCGGGGGGGGGGGGGAGGAGGAGGAAGGGTGGCCCCTGGGGCAGAGGGGGTGGGGGCCACAGGGGAGGAGGATTTGGAAGGGAGGGATTTGGGAGGTGGAGGCAGAGACCCTGGATGGGGGGAGGAGGCGGAGGGGGGGACAGGATAGGGGTGAGGATACCATGGAAGGAGTGGACAAAACTGAGGCAAACAAAGTGGTCAACGGCATGGGATGGAGGCGGTCCTACTTCTTCCTGGCCTCAGAATAAGAGAGACGATCCAAAGTTTTCAGTTCTTGTATCTTCTTCTCCTTCTGATATGCAGGGCAGTCTGAGGATCTAGGCGAGTGGATGCCAGGACAATTAACGCACCGAGGTGGTGGGGTGCATGTATGTTCCTCACGAAGAGGATGTCCACAATCGCCACAAAGGGGCTCAGCCTCACACCGTGATGACATGTGCCCAAAGCGCAAACACCGAAAACAGCGCATAGGAGGCAGGACGTAAGGTCGCATGTCGGTCCGGTAGCACATCACCTTTACCTTCTCTGGGAGAACGTCCCCCTTGAAGGCGAGGATAAAGGCCCCGGTGTCGATGCGACGGTCTTTGGGGCCGCACTGGACTCGCTGGACGAAATGCACACCTCGGCGCTCCAGGTTGGCCCTGACCTCCTCATCAGATTGCAGCAGGAGGTCCCGATGAAAAATGACCCCCTGCATCCTATTTAGTGCCAGATGCGGCACAATAGACTCTGGGATGTCCCCTAGGCGGTCGCATGCCTGGAGCGCCGCCGACTGTGTGGCGGAGGTGGTCTTTATAAGAACGGACCCCGAACGCATCTTACTGAGAGCCTTGATTTCCCCGAAGATGTCCTCAATGTGCTGAACAAAGAACATGGGCTTGGAGGTGGCGAACGTCCCCCCATCAGTTCGAGAACAGACCAAATAGCGGGGGAAGTACTTCACCCCAAGCCGGCGAGCCTGTCCCTCCTCCCAGGGAGTGGCCAAAGGGGAAAGGGCAGGAGAACCAGAACTAGAGACAGTACCTTTCCTTTTGAAAGACTCGGCCGCAGAGTGACCTGATACGTGCTGACGTTTCATCTGCGAAACGTCCACCCTGATACCACCCACTCCGACCAGGGGCTCTCCCCACGGGCGCCACCCAGCCTCAGCAAGGGCCACCTGGCAGGATGAGCGTTGCCGGGAGTCCTGATGCCCCAAGGAGACGGGCATCTACTCCTTGGCCGATGTGGGGAGGGTGCAGCTCAGGTATCGGCAGTACGATCCTTGTGTTGTCAGGGGGCTACAACCTAGAGGGTACATGACGACCCCAACACAATGGGCTGGCTACCGTGCTGGATCTCTGGTGCCATGGAAAGTCCATCATGATCGTAGGTGCAGATGGGGACGCACTATGGGCGTAACTTGTACAACCCATCAGGCGTTTAGGCCCAATTTGAGGAATAGTGGGTATGGTTACAACGCCAGTATAATGCTGAGTGCCAAGGTCTCAGTGCACTGAGGACCAGTGGTACACCACGTAAGGCGTCCTTCCCCAAAAGGCTCGTACTTCTGTAGAATTTTGAAAAATGGAGGTCAAACCCCAAGGGGGACCATCACATGGAAGGCCGAAACGGTTGAAACTCCTTTTAGTCGCCTCTTACGACAGGCAGGAATACCTCGGGCCTATTCTTACCCCGGACCCGCAGGGGGGTCCTCATTCCTTATCAGTCCACCTAATTTTCAACATTCTTCTGTAGCACCACATCTCAAATTCTTCGATTCTCTTCTTTTCAGGTTTTGTCATCGTCTATATTTCACTGCTGTACAATGCTGTGCTCCAAACGTACATTCTCAGGAATTTCTTCCTCAAGTTAAGGCTTATGATACTAGTGGACTTCTCTTGGCCAGGAACACCCTTCTTCCAGCACTAGTCTCCTTTTGATGTCCTCCTTGTTCTCTCCGTCATGGGTTATTTTGTTGCCTATGCAGCAGAATGTCTTATTCTATTTCGCGATCACCAGTTGTGATGTTACATTTTTCAGTATTTCAAATTTCTGCTGCTTCTCATTACATTCGTCTTTATTGGATTTACTCTCAGTCCATATTCTGTGCTTATTAGACTGTTCATTCCATTCGGCAGGTCATGTAATTCTTCTTCACTTTCACTTAGAATAGAAATGACATCAGCGAATCGTATCACTGATATCCTTTCAACTTGGTTTTTAATTCCACTCCTCAACCTTTCTTTTGTGTCGGTCATTGCTTCTTCGTTGTACAGATTGAACAGTTGTGGCGAACGATTACATGCCTGTCTTACACCCTTTTTAATCCGATCACTTCGTTCTTGGTCCCCACTCTAATTTTTCCTATCCGTCTGTCCCTACAGCTTATCCCTGTTTTTCTCAGAATTTCGAACACCTTGCACTATTTGACAGTGTTGAACGCCTTGTACAGGTCGACAAATCCTATGACCGTGTCTTGATTTTTCTTCAGTCTTGATTCACCGTAGCGTCAGGACTGCCTCTTTGCTGCCTTTACCTCTCCTAAAGCCAAACTGATCATTATCCAACAGATCCTCAATTTTCGTTTCCATTCCTGTATATTATTCTTGTAAGCAACTTGGATGCATGAGCTGTCCTCGCACTTGACGGCTCTTGCTGTCTTCGGAATTGTGTGTATGTTTTTCCGGATGTGAGAAGGTACATCGCCAGATTCATACATTGTGTACAACACCGCCAGCGATTGTAATGCCAACAGTAAAATTCGGAGATGGTGATGTTATGGTGTGGTCGTGTTTTTCATGGAGAGAGCTTGCACCACATGTTGTTTTGCTTGGCACTATCACAGCACAGACCTAAATTGACGTTTTAAGCACTTTCTTGCTTTCCGCTGTTGAAGAGCAATTCGGGGATGGCGATTGCATCTTTTTTACCCTTCACCCAATCATTTCAGATATTCCGGTAGAATAGTATCAATCCCTACTGCCTTATTCGATCTTAAGTCTTGCAAAGCTCTTTTCAATTCTGATTCTAATACTGGATCTCCTTTTCTTCTCCATGGACTCCTGTTTCTTCGTCCATCACGTCATAAGCCAAGTCTTCCCCTCTCACAGACGCCTTCAGTATACTCTTTCCATCTATCTGCTCTCTCCTCTGCAACTAACAGTGTAATTACCATTGCAATACCAATGTTACCACCCTTGCTTCTGATTTCATCAAAGGTTGTTTTGACTTTTCTATATGCTGGGTCAGTCCTTCTGCTGTGACAGTCACAGATACTGCATTTCGCAATAGTAGCCGTTATCTATACGCAATTTACGTAACTCTACATTTTTGTATTTCTATCCATTTTTTACGAATTTGACATCTCCTTCATTCATTTTATTCATACTCCATAAATAGGAATATACAGCTAACTTATAACCACTTGCATTAAGACTCTGGAGATCGAGCAACTTACATTGGCGCTGGTGAAGGCGCCGACGACGTACGGTACTGCGATTCCCGTTAAGTTGGCGAACATGTTGACGATGCCGACGATGGTCCCCGCGTAGTTGGGCGCGATGGCCGACATGCTCATGGAGGGGCCGGCACCGTTGGTGGAGATGCAGAAACCGTTGATGGCGAGCAGCGCGATGATGACGCCCGTGTTGCAGCCGACCACCGAAACCACCAGAAACGTCGCTGCGGGCACCAGCGTTCCTGTGCGTCAACACGGCAGTCACGCCTGGCTCCCAGCTCACTCACAGAGGTGAAATGTGACAGTTCTCTATCAGTGTATACAGGGCTATTACAAATGATTGAAGAGATTTCATGAATTCACTGTAGCTCCATTCATTGACATATGGTCACGACACACTACAGATACGTAGAAAAACTCATAAAGTTTTGTTCGTCTGAAGCCGCACTTCAAGTTTCTGCCGCCAGAGCGCTCGAGAGCGCAGTGAGACTAAATGGCGACAGGAGCCGAGAAAGCGTATGTCGTGCTTGAAATGCACTCACATCAGTCAGTCATAACAGTGCAACGACACTTCAGGACGAAGTTCAACAAAGATCCACCAACTGCTAACTCCATTCGGCGATGGTATGCGCAGTTTAAAGCTCCTGGATGCCTCTGTAAGGGGAAATGAACGGGTCGGCCTGCAGTGAGCGAAGAAACGGTTGAACGCGTGCGGGCAAGTTTCACGCGTAGCCCGCGGAAGTCGACGAATAAAGCAAGCAGGGAGCTAAACGTACCACAGCCGACGGTTTGGAAAATCTTACGGAAAAGGCTAAAGCAGAAGCCTTACCGTTTACAATTGCTACAAGCCCTGACACCTGATGACAAAGTCAAACGCTTTGAATTTTCGGCGCGGTTGCAACAGCTCATGGAAGAAGATGCGTTCAGTGCGAAACTTGTTTTCAGTGATGAAGCAACATTTTTTCTTAATGGTGAAGCGAACAGACACAATGTGCGAATCTGGGCGGTAGAGAATCCTCACGCATTCGTGCAGCAAATTCGCAATTCACCAAAATTTAACGTGTTTTGTGCAATCTCACGGTTTAAAGTTTACGGCCCCTTTTTCTTCTGCGAAAAAAACGTTACAGGACACGTGTATCTGGACATGCTGGAAAATTGGCTCATGCCACAACTAGAGACCGACAGCGCCGACTTCATCTTTCAACAGGATGGTGCTCCACCGCACTTCCATCATGATGTTCGGCATTTCTTAAACAGGAGATTGGAAAACCGATGGATCGGTCGTGGTGGAGATCATGATCAGCAATTCATGTCATGGCCTCCACGCTCTCCCGACTTAACCCCATGCGATTTCTTTCTGTGGGGTTATCTGAAAGATTCAGTGTTTAAACCTCCTCTACCAAGAAACGTGCCAGAACTGCGAGCTCGCATCAACGATGCTTTCAAACTCATTGATGGGGACATGCTGCGCCGAGTGTGGGAGGAACTTGATTATCGGCTTGATGTCTGCCGAATCACTAAAGGGGCACATATCGAACATTTGTGAATGCCTAAAAAAACGTTTTGAGTTTTTGTATGTGTGTGCAAAGCATTGTGAAAATATCTCAAATAATAAAGTTATTGTAGAGCTGTGAAATCGCTTCAATCATTTGTAATAACCCTGTAAACTATGTGATCAAAAGTATCCGGACACCCACAAAAACATACGGTTTTCGCATTAGGTGCATTGTGCTGGCACCTACTGTCAGGTACTCCATATCAGCGACCTCAGTACTCGTTAGACATAGTGAGAGGGTAGAATAGGGCTCTCTTCGGAACTCAGACTTCGAAGGTGGTCAGGTTATTGGGTGTCACTTGTGTCATACGTCTGTACGCGAGATTTCCACACTGTCAGGTATCCCTACATCCACTGTTTCCTATGTGGTAGTGAAGTGGAAACGTGAAGGGACACGTACAGCACAAAAGCGTACAGGCCGACCTCGTCTGTTGACTGACAGAGACCGCTGACAGTTGAAGAGGGTCGTAATGTGTAATCCAGACCATCACATAGGAATTCCAAACTGCATCAGGATCCACTGCAAGTACTTTGGCAGTTATGCGGGAGGTGATAAAACTTGGATTTCATGGTCGAACGGCTGTTCAAAAGCCACACGTCACGCTGGTAAACGCCAAACGACGCCTCGCTTGGTATAAAGAGCGTAAACACTGGACGATTGAACAGTGCAGTGACGAATCACGGTACACAATGTGGCGATCCGATGGCAGGGTGTGGGTATGGCGAATGCCTGGTGAACGTCATCTGCCAGCGTGTGTAGTGCCAACATAAAATTGGGAGGAGGTAGTGTTATGATGCGGTCGTGTTTTTCATGGAGGGGGCTTGCACCACTAGTTATTTTGCGTGGCACTATCACAGCACAGATCTACATTGACGTTTTAAGCACCATCTTGCTTTCCACTGTTGAACAGATATTCGGGGATGACGACTGCATCTTTCAACACAATCGAGCATCTGTTCATAATGCACGGCCTATGGTGGAGTGGTTACACGACAATAACATCCCTGCAATGGACTGGCCTGCACAGAGTCCTGATCTGAATCCTACAGAACACCTCTGAGATGTTTTGGAACATCGAAATCATGCCGGGCCTCACCGAACGACATCGATATCTCTCCTCAGTGCAGCACTCCCTGAAGAATGGGCTGCCATTCCCCAAGAAACCTTCCAGCACCTGTTTAAATGTATGCCTGCGAGAGTGGAAGCTGTCATCAAGGCTACCGGTGGGCCAACACCATATTGAATTCCAGCATTACCGATAGAGAGCGCCACGAACTTGTAAGTCATTTTCAACCAGGTGTCCGGATACTTTTGATCACATAGTGTATCAGTCTGCTTACACTTTGTTTCATCAAACATTCAAGACTGCGTAAAACTATGATTTGTGAATATCCTTCTAGGAAAACTAGAATTTAGCTTCCATTCTGCAGTGGGATAGTTTTGAAATTTTGCTCCACACTGAAACTGTGTACCGAAGCGGAACCGGACCTTGCGGTAATGCTCATAGGGACAGAGCATCCACGATGGATCGAATAGCCACTCACCCTTCGAACATCATTTCTGCCAGTACCTTTCGACATCTGCAAGAAAGTTTGACAAAAACTGCATACTCTGGTGTGAAGGTTCGTTCAGGAAACCCCCCCTAAGGCTGTTGCTAAAGGCCCCTGCAAAAAAGCATGATTTTACTCACACGTATTCGGTCCCAATGTATGGGATCCGACTAGTGATGTATGTTTTGGTAGGCCAATTAAATAACGAAGGATCCGGGTACCGGGTGAACTGTAAAATTGTAGCCACCGACCAAGTTGGTTGGCTCAGTTGACCAGCGCTACTGTCGGTACCTCAGAAGAATCTCAGCCCCATAATCACTGCCAATGGTAGGTCGGGGAGAGAGGAACATCTTTGCCTCTCGGTCACTGTCCCTTCCGAGACATTGCGCGATTCGTTTCCACATGCATGTTGGCGCTCCCCGAGGTCCGATAAGTCACTGCGAGTGTAAATCCAGCCTGACGTCACATATGGATACCAGAACCGAGAAATCGTGCCTTCTCTAGGGCCATAAGTGCTGTATATTTTTTCTGAAGTGCTAGTACAGCAAGTGCAACTATTCTCAAACGTCCAGTGCAGGCTGTAATTATCGTGTAGCAGCGAAACGTGGAAGATATTCTAATGCGGTAATGCGGAACCGAATTATCTTGGCAAAAAAGGTACCAATTTTGGCCATCAGGTGCAAATTGGCGCTGTGAATGCAACTAGGCCGCAACTAGGCCGATCCTTCCCCGAATCGAACACGCCCGGCTGGTTAATGACGAGGGCCAGTGTGTCGGGCAGCTTGGGTGTGGTTTTTAGACAGTTGCCCACGTCCGACTAGGCGAATACCGGCTTGGTACCCACGTCCTGCCTCAGTTACACGATTTCCAAACATTTCGAAAACGTTCACTCATTTTCACTTGGGTTAACACTAGACGCAGACCTATGACATATAAAAATTTTGCCCCAGGGGGCAAGTGGGGAGAGGTGGACGATGGAAAAGTGATGGGGATTGAAGGGGGGGGGGGGGGCGGAATGGGTGATGACAGAAAGGTCATACAACCAACCTCTAACACTAATTTTGCCAAATCCAGATTAATATACCGACCCTGTGAAGACACAGAATAACGTCAGGAAGAAGGAGGAAAGAAGACTGACAGTACGTTTTAGATGCCCAATCCACAAGGTACGGTTAGTGTGAAGAAATACTGAGTAAGTAGACGCATGAAAATCATTAAACTGAATGGAACATCAAAGTGACTTACCTAATCCGTTTACTATACGAAGACCGTTGATCTTGGATATGTACCCTTTTCGGAGTACGTAGTCGATAAGCCAGCCACTGAACAGAACTCCGACACTGCCAGTGATTTGTGGAATGGCAGAGATGAGTCCATTCTGCACAGTATGCAAGCATATTCCAGGTTACTCCGAAGTCTCTTAGAGATCCAGCGTTTTAAACTACTATAAATAATTTTCTAATTGTTGTGTGCATTACCGCCTCAACGATAGCAATCTAGTCTGTCTCTAGATACAGTGTATACTGTATAACATTTGTTTCCAAAATTTTACAGCTACAATGTTACTGCTGGCATATGGTTTATTGTATAAAACTTTTAGAAATTGCTGTTTCTTGTCCTACATTTCGTACTTGACGCAAAACACACCTCAGTGAATTTGTCACGTGTAGTATTGTAGTCATTAGGTATCTTTCTCTAAAAGTTTTCCAAAACATCTTCCATATTGACTGCTCTTAGTTGGCAGAGAAGATAGTACTGAACACCACGAATAAAAAGTTAACACCAACTTTTGATCTGCTTGTCAAAGGTTACTGAGGTTCAATTGTTTGAGTGTAACCGTAACCAGGTTACCGTTTATTCCTTGTCCTATATGGCACACACTAAAAAAATTAAGGACTTACTATTTCACTTTATCTTTGACAACACTGTTCTTTTAAATTTGAGCATTTCACGGGAAAAAATGTTTTTTTTAACCGTTAGTGATGCAGGTAATAGTTACATAGTCCTAAAAGCAAATACCGTGTGCCTCTGTGCGATAGAGATATTACCTGTTTGTAACTTTCATACGTCTCCAGCTACGAATGTACTGCGCAGTTTTTCTCATACTGTACATTTTATATTGCCGTGAGGTAACAAAAATACAGAGTATGTTGATATGATTGACATGAGCGACTAAGGCTGAAACTTGGAAAGTGTTTATTTTTCTAGAATGACGTCACGAGTAACTTGTAAGTAATAGGATTTTTTACGTAGCCTTCTGGGATCGCAATTTTTTTTCTCGTATGACCGGCTCCGGAATTAAAAACCAACCGTCGTTTCTGTTGAAGGAAAGACAGGCTTTCTTAACTGCAAAAGTTTACTAAGTTGCATTGATATTCAAGACAATTGTACCTAGCCTTGTTAGACCGAGGCCACGTACGCTTACAATTCTATGTTTTATCTTATGTGCTATTTTTATTTCGGAACTACGTCATTTTCAAGACAATCAATTTTTGCAATTCCATGTTATAAATATAACTTATAAATGACAGAAATTACGTCGCTTACATACCAATTTATAAATTCGGAAGAAGCAATAGGGGCAACGACTAACGAAATAAATGAAAGCACTCCTGGTCGTTCGTGTGAGAATACGAGACTCAGAATGACTGCGCTTGAAAAAGGGATAAGGGCGAAACTGCATCAATACATAAAAAAATATAAACAACCAGGAGCGGACATGATCTCACTTAAACAATTTATAAAGGCTTTGGTCCCCTTCCTCAAGAAATTAATGGGTTTCTTCTTTTCTTCTTCTTCTTCTTCTTCTTCTTCTTCTTCCCTTCCCCTTCCTTTTCTTCCTCAGTGTTCAACCCGTACTTTTACATGCAGTAAACATTTTCCAACATGTTCGACTTTCCGTTAGTCTCCTCAGCTCGGTGTAGCTTCTACAAGCTTTTTTCCCTTTATTCTGTTATTAATGTACGAGGGGTGTCGATAAGTAACCTAACACACGTTTTCTCGGCGAAATACGGTTGAAAAATTTCAAAATTTGTTGTGGGACATCGTCGAATATTCCCGCTTCAGCTCCTATAGTTTCATGAAGTTCGGATAGGTGGCCTTGGTGTACGTAGCCTTCAAAATGGCGTCTGTAACGGAAGTGTGTTCCAGGCAGAGAGCTGTCACTGAGGGTAGCAGTACGTGGATAACGGCTGCGATGTAGACCAGTAGAGTGGTACAATGCCTGGATGCAGGGCCTCCCAATAAGGTGGCGTAAAGCCGTCGCATTGAACGGAGCTCGTGTTGAAAAATAGGGTTTTGTAGTCAAAAGCGTGAGGAGTAATATAGTGTATTGTAATCATGAATAAAAATAACTTGCTTTCAAAAAAAATGTGATGCATTACTTCTTAAACGCCCCTCGTATTTCAGCATGGGACGCTCTTAGCTATTCTTCCATTCTAATTGTCTATAGCAGTCCTTCTTGACAAAGCATCAATGCAACCCTGCTCCTAATTGACACCTCCCATACATCAGCTTTTCTCTCAATCGAACCAAATCTTCATTCATTATACTGTCAACCCATAATATTTTTGACGATCTCCGACAACACCACTGCTCAAATGCAATAATTCCTTTCTTTCGTGCTGCTCCAACTGGGCACGTGTCGTTTCCGTGAACTACACTCCTGGAAATTGAAATAAGAACACCGTGAATTCATTGACCCAGGAAGGGGAAACGTTATTGACACATTCCTGGGGTCAGATACATCACATGATCACACTGACAGAACCACAGGCACATAGACACAGGCAACAGAGCATGCACAATGTCGGCACTAGTACAGTGTATATCCACCTTTCGCAGCAATGCAGGCTGCTATTCTCCCATGGAGACGATCGTAGAGATGCTGGATGTAGTCCTGTGGAACGGCTTGCCATGCCATTTCCACCTGGCGCCTCAGTTGGACCAGCGTTCGTGCTGGACGTGCAGACCGCGTGAGACGACACTTCTTCCAGCCCCAAACATGCTCAATGGGGGACAGATCCGGAGATCTTGCTGGCCAGGGTAGTTGACGTACACCTTCTAGAGAACGTCGGGTGGCACGGTATACATGCGCACGTGCATTGTCCTGTTGGAACAGCACGTTCCCTTGCCGGTCTAGGAATGGTAGAACGATGGGTTCGATGACGGTTTGGATGTACCGTGCACTATTCAGTGTCCCCTCGACGATCACCAGTGGTGTACAGCCAGTGTAGGAGATCGCTCCCCACACCATGATGCCGGGTGTTGGCCCTGTGTGCCTCAGTCGTATGCAGTCCTGATTGTGGCGCTCACCTGCACGGCGCCAAACACGCATACGACCATCATTGGCACCAAGGCAGAAGCGACTCTCATCGCTGAAGACGACACGTCTCCATTCGTCCCTCCATTCACGCCTGTCGCGACACCACTGGAGGCGGGCTGCACGATGCTGGGGCGTAAGCGGAAGACGGCCTAACGGTGTGCGGGACCGTAGCCCAGCTTCATGGAGACGGTTGCGAATGGTCCTCGCCGATACCCCAAGAGCAACAGTGTCCCTAATTTGCTGGGAAGTGGCGGTGCGGTCCCCTACGGCACTGCGTAGGATCCTACGGTCTTGGCGTGCATCCGTGCGTCGCTGCGGTCCGGTCCCAGGTCGACGGGCACGTGCACCTTCCGCCGACCACAGGCGACAACATCGATGTACTGTGGAGACCTCACGCCCCACGTGTTGAGCAATTCGGCGGTACGTCCACCCGGCCTCCCGCATGCCCACTATACGCCCTCGCTCAAAGTCCGTCAACTGCACATACGGTTCACGTCCACGCTGTCGCGGCATGCTACCAGTATTAAAGACTGCGATGGAGCTCCGTATGCCACGGCAAACTGGCTGACACTGACGGCGGCGTTGCACAAATGCTACGCAGCTAGCGCCATTCGACGGCCAACACCGCGGTTCCTGGTGTGTCCGCTGTGCCGTGCGTGTGATCATTGCTTGTACAGCCCTCTCGCAGTGTCCGGAGCAAGTATGGTGGGTCTGACACACCGGTGTCAATGTGTTCTTTTTTCCATTTCCAGGAGTGTACTATCTGCCATACAGACTTCTTTACCAGATTGATTCTTATTTCAATTACAATACTTTCTTTAAGCGAATCATTTTGTGTGTCTTATCGAAAGCTAATTTTGTTGGTTGTATACTAATAATTTCCTGTTTGCTTCTACCATCAGATGTTATTTCGCTTTCCAAGCAGTTGAATTCCTTTATATTTTCTGGCTGTCTATTATCCTAACGTTTCTGTGCTGCTATTTTTATTTTCCTTATTTACTTTTCATCTTATTTAATTTGTAATTCCATCGCGAAAGTTTGGTATCGATCTGAGTATCAGTTGTTGCAGCTGATGCTAACTTTCTCCCAGGACAGCGGGTATCATCTGCGAAGTGTGACATATCTATTTTCCGATCGCGAACTTTTACTGCAGTTGCTACTAAATTTTCACTTATTCCATGCGTTCTGTCTGTGTTTAAATTAATGCGGGTGACGGCGAATATTTCTGCCTCATTCCCCTTCTGATTTTGGTCTACCTTTTTGTTCAAAATGGTTCAAATGGCTCTGAGCACTATGGGACTTAACTTCTGAGGTCATCAGTCCCCTAGAACTTAGAACTACTTAAACCTAACTAACCTAAGGACATCACACACATCCATGTCCGAGGCAGGATTCGAACCTGCGACCGTAGCGCCTAGAACCGCTCGGCCATCCCTGCCGCCTACCTTTTTGTTGTTCGCATCTCAGCGGTGCACTTTCTTCTCTTCAGAGACTCCAAAAAAAAACCCCAATTTTTATACATTGTTCTAGCGTCTTTCAATATCTTGAAAAGCTGAGTCTAGTCGATGCTATCCAAAACTTTCTCAAGTTGACCATAAGCTGTATAGGGATTCTTTCTTTGATCATTTTTTTATATTACTATTGTAACGGCAAATATTTGGTTCCTTTGTTCCTTTGCCCCTTCCAAATCCAAAATAGTCTCCACCGAGTCTCTGCTTAACATAATGTTCATTAATATGGGAGATATGTCTCACTGTGTGCTATTGTTCACATCTGTTGGCTGATGTTTCCTTTGGCAGTGGTACCATTACGCACTCCATAAATTAATTTGGTGTGTTACCAGTTCTATACATTCGTTCAATAAAGAATTCTTCGTCAGTCATTCTTAGGACGAATTCGTTTTTTATAATTCAATTGGGGGGCGGTAGTCAACAGTCATACAAAAAATTGTGACATCAGTTGAATGAAGGAAAGAAGATTTGGTTTAACATTCCATCGACAGGAAGGTCATTACAGACGGAGCATAAGTTCGGATTATGTCCGGAATGGGGAAGGAAATTGGCAGTGCCCTTTCAAAGGAACCATCCTGGCATTTGCCTGGAGCGATTTGTGGAAATCACAGAAAACCTAAATCTGGATGACCGGACGTGGTTTCAAACGTCGTCCTCAGAATGCGTGTCCAGTGTGCACACCATTGCGCCACCTCACTCGGGACCATCAGTTGATGTTCTGCAATTAGTACGTAAGTACGGAACCTGTATAATAACTCTATTACCGAGCGAGGTGGCGCAGTGGTTAACACACTGGACTCGCATTCGGGAGGACGACGGTCCAAACCCGAGTCCAGCAATCCTGATTTAGGTTTTCCGTAATTTCGCTAAATCACTTCTGGCAAATTCCGGGGATGGTTCCTCTGAAAGGGCTCGGCCGATTTCCTTCCCCATCCTTCCCTAATCCGATGGGAACGATGACCCTGCCGTTTGTTCCTCTCCCTGAAACCCAACCAACCAGCCTCGATTCATGTACTACTTCTTCGAAACGAGCCTATCTAGCTCCTAAACTGGCGAGTTACTTTGTAACGGTAGGTACCATTATAGAGTGATAAATAAAAAAAAACTGTTATTGACGTAGTAGCTTGTGTTTCTTCTTTAGATATCAAAGCCTATCTTTTTGTTGATGTTTGTGTTGATTAGCAGGGCACTCCGCTACACAAATGAAGAACTACCACACACGACGCGTGTTGTACTATCTCTCTTGCATTTCTGAGCTTCTCATAAATCGGCATCTAACCGGATTGCACCTGTATGCAGCACCGGGCAAATGTTTCTCTAATATGTCCTCTTAAGGGCGTGAATAGGTCTAAGTATTTCATTTAGTAACTGTGAATCTAGAAGAGCTCTAATGATATCTTTTAGAGAAGATTATAGTACTATTAAATAACTCATATCAACCATATGTACAAATAATTAAGTAAATATTACGTTGTATATCAGGCTGTTGCTTAACGAAGAAGCAAGGCTTAGGAAAATTCTGTCCTGAACAGATAATGTATTTTCTCCGAAAATGCTGTCTGAAAGTAGAAGGGAATGTAGCCATGAGAAACACCTCGCTTCCATTTATTGTAAAAAGAACTTGGATAGAATTAAAACGCTCTTCCCACGGACGTCATGACTAAATGAGAACATCCACTCCATCTTCTGGAAGTTATAGAAAACTTATACCGTCGCACACAAATAGTGATGAAAACAGAACATATGCTGTCTAAAGATCAAGGAATATGTCATGGCCGCAGCTTATCCACTACACTTTTTAATGTTTACGATGGCGATATAGTTAGAGAACGGCAACTCAGAGAAAGGCCGTTAATTAAAATCAGCGAAAGAGTGCATTTAAATAAAATGCTATCTGCAACATATCAAGTCATTATTCAGAGCACTAAGGATGGCTCTCAGATCTGTGATTTAACAGCAGCAGATCTGCACAGAATGTAACAAAAAAGGATCTCTGCACAAAAGAGGACGAGAATGGCATTCGGAGGTAAATATCCGGTCCGAACAAGAAATAGTTCGAGATAATAGGCCTACTGAGTAAATGTCTCACTTCCAACTCCTTGGCAGTGACATAACTTATGACATTTATCATGATAACGATCACCAGTTGAGTACCAGGTTATAAGTGGAATAATCTAAAAAGATTTATCTAGGTAAACGATGAAAGAAAGAAGAACGAAATTTTATGAATCGATAGCTATGGATGCTTTGTTCAGGGACATGGGTGACAAATTCTAAATATCTTAATAAGGTACAGAGATCAGAAGTGTGATTCCTGGGATATGTGCAAGGCTCTGAAAGACTGAACAGATTTAAAAATTAAGATATTTAGAGATAACTGAACTTTTTAAAATGGAAAGAGAAGAATGAACGCTGATAAAAAAGTCATCATATAAATCTAACGGCAGAAGAAAAATTGGAATACCAGTGCTTCCAATAACGTCCTATGTAATCAAAACCAGAAAATATCTTACTTCTTGAATAAGAAGATGAGGAAGTACAAATATGATATATGATTGCAGTGTACCTAAAACACTAAAGATAACTATGAGTGTTGCACTTAAAAATCTAAAATATGAAGTATTTACTATTTATGATGAGATTCGAAAATCGATGCCAAGTTAGTGTAATATACAGTGTGTCCCAGATGTGTTACGACTAACTTCGAGGGGTTGTAGACCGTCTTGGGGAGTAAATTGAGGACGGGAATCCGTGTCAGAACACGTCATCCAACGACGCTGCTGAGTGTCGAAGTTGTGGGCTCCGGCGACTGCCACTAGGCTGCCCCTTCAGCTGGAACCGTTACTTTGTAAGCTGACGCTCCGCAATGTTGTGAGCGCTTGCCACGATCGCCAATGGTGAAGACCGACATACGTACAGCCTAGGCAAGCCTGGTCTCCTTTGAATGCGAGCTCTATTGCCTCGGTGGATGATCGTTTTAGTCACGGGTTTCCAGCTGCAGTTTATTTTTCTCCTGGGACCCATCTCCAGTGTTTTTTGGTATTCAGTAGAAAAATTAACTGCATACGGCAACCCGTGTCCAAAACCGTCATCCACCGAGGCAACAGAGAATATCATTCAATAGACCAGGCCTGTCTACGCATCAGCTGGCTTCATCTCCTCCACTGGAAATCGTGGCAATCAGTCGCGATCACTGAATAACAAAAAACATTGCGAGACGTTCCGTCTACGGTTCGTCAGCGTGCGGCGTCACTTTTGCTGCCGGAGGGGTGGCCTAGTGACAGGCGCCGTCGCCTATTAACTTCGCTCTGTGCCGTCGTTCTATGACGTTTCTGGACACGGTTTCCTATCCTCGATTGGTTCCTCAAGGCACGCTCTATAACCCCTTGCAGTTTGTCGCAACATTTCTGGGATACCATGTACTACCTTAGCCTAAAACTGTAGACTAATCGATGCAGTCGCCGCCAATGTTTGCTAGGCTTTTATGAAGTGCAGTCCTTGCATACTCACACTTCGTGTATCGAAGAACAAGACGTTGGCGATGTAAAGCGGCAGTGAGGTGAGCAGTAGGTAGAACGTCCAGTCGAAGGTGATCATGAGCGACACGAGCGCCCACAGAGCTGGGGACGTCAGAATGCTCTTCCACGGCACTGGCAGGTTCTTCTGCACAACCAGCCACAAGAAAACGATATTCAGTCCTGGAGGCGTTATTCCACTTCCGAAATTAAGGTGCATTTGCGAACAGGATGGAGACGAGTTGGCAATGCGCATTATCTACTCAAATTGAGTCACCACCTCAGCAAGAGTTTGCTTAGCTAAAATATGACGCAGTGAATATTAAAGCAAGTGAGTATTTCTGATAAGTTTAAATTGGGTGTTGGACCGGTGATCTAATAAGAGTTTCTTTCGAGCAATAATGCGCTACCAATTGCACTAACCATCTGTATTTTATGTTAACATATGTCTCATTTTTGAAAAAACTTTTCTTGTTATTGTCAGTCTGCATTTCATATCCTCTTGTCCGCCCCCTGGCAGCTGAGTGGTGAATGTTATACCTAACGGCCCGGGTTCGATTCCCGGCTGGGTCGCAGATTTTCTCCGCTCAGGGACTGAGTGTTGTGTTGTCCTTATCATCGTCATTTCATCCCCATCGACACGCAAGTCGCCGAAGTAGCGTCAACTCAAAAGGCTTGCACCAGGCGAACGGTCTACCCGACAGGAGGCCCTAGCCACACGGCATTTCCATTTCCATATCCTCTTTTCCTCTGCCGTGGTCAGCCGTTCTCCTGCCCTAATGTCAAAACTCCGCCACTTTTGACTTTCCTGCTCTAGCTCCATCAAAAACAGCAGACCATATTCAAGTAGATTTCATTACCCCTCTTTTACATTTATTTAAACTCTTTTCTTACTCTTTTGAAGACCTTCTTCAATTGACCTTCCAAGTCCTTTGACGTTTCAGCGAACCTAAGAAATTTTATTTCTATTCTCTGAATTTTACCTTCTTTTCTAATTTCTCTTTATTTTCCATTATTGTTTACATTTAGACTTAACAGGCTTCATCCTGTCTCATCCCAATCTCTACTGTTGCCTCCCTTTCATGCCCTACCGCTATTATTAATCCTATCATGCGTATATGCTACACTCCTGGAAATGGAAAAAAGAACACATTGACACCGGTGTGTCAGACCCACCATACTTGCTCTGGACACTGCGAGAGGGCTGTACAAGCAATGATCACACGCACGGCACAGCGGACACACCAGGAACCGCGGTGTTGGCCGTCGAATGGCGCTAGCTGCGCAGCATTTGTGCACCGCCGCCGTCAGTGTCAGCCAGTTTGCCGTGGCTCCATCGCAGTCTTTAACACTGGTAGCATGCCACGACAGCGTGGACGTGAACAGTATGTGCAGTTGACGGACTTTGAGCGAGGGCGTATAGTGGGCATGCGGGAGGCCGGGTGGACGTACCGCCGAATTGCTCAACACGTGGGGCGTGAGGTCTCCACAGTACATCGATGTTGTCGCCAGTGGTCGGCGGAAGGTGCACGTGCCCGTCGACCTGGGACCGGACCGCAGCGACGCACGGATGCACGCCAAGACCGTAGGATCCTACGCAGTGCCGTAGGGGACCGCACCGCCACTTCCCAGCAAATTAGGGACACTGTTGCTCCTGGGGTATCGGCGAGGACCATTCGCAACCGTCTCCATGAAGCTGGGCTACGGTCCCGCACACCGTTAGGCCGTCTTCCGCTCACGCCCCAACATCGTGCAGCCCGCCTCCAGTGGTGTCGCGACAGGCGTGAATGGAGGGACGAATGGAGACGTGTCGTCTTCAGCGATGAGAGTCGCTTCTGCCTTGGTGCCAATGATGGTCGTATGCGTGTTTGGCGCCGTGCAGGTGAGCGCCACAATCAGGACTGCATACGACCGAGGCACACAGGGCCAACACCCAGCATCATGGTGTGGGGAGCGATCTCCTACACTGGCCGTACACCACTGGTGATCGTCGAGGGGACACTGAATAGTGCACGGTACATCCAAACCGTCATCGAACCCATCGTTCTACCATTCCTAGACCGGCAAGGGAACTTGCTGTTCCAACAGGACAATTCACGTCCGCATGTATCCCGTGCCACCCAACGTGCTCTAGAAGGTGTAAGTCAACTACCCTGGCCAGCAAGATCTCCGGATCTGTCCCCCATTGAGCATGTTTGGGACTGGATGAAGCGTCGTCTCACGCGGTCTGCACGTCCAGCACGAACGCTGGTCCAACTGAGGCGCCAGGTGGAAATGGCATGGCAAGCCGTTCCACAGGACTACATCCAGCATCTCTACGATCGTCTCCATGGGAGAATAGCAGCCTGCATTGCTGCGAAAGGTGGATATACACTGTACTAGTGCCGACATTGTGCATGCTCTGTTGCCTGTGTCTATGTGCCTGTGGTTCTGTCAGTGTGATCATGTGATGTATCTGACCCCAGGAATGTGTCAATAAAGTTTCCCCTTCCTGGGACAATGAATTCACGGTGTTCTTATTTCAATTTCCAGGAGTGTATAAGTAAATTCTTTTACTTTTGACTACTCTGGATAAAAAACAAATGCTTTTCTTACAAACTGCTGTGTTACTATCATTTACTGTTCACGATCATGTGTTGCTGTGACTCAGTCTGTTTAAATGGAAAATAAATATGAATGGGATTGTATATACATATATCCTAATCTCCTTCTCCCCCTGTCTCTGTCCATCTCTTTCTCCTCCTTTCTTTGTCTATCTCCTCTTCTTCCTTCCCCCCTCTCTGTCTATTACGTCCTCCTCCTCTCTCTGACAATCTTCTCCATCTCCTCCCGCCTCCTCTCTCTCTCCATCATCTCCTGCCCCCACTCTGCATCTCCTCCTGCTGTCTCTCTGTCCATCTGCTCTTTCCGTTTTCTGTGCCCATTTCCTCCCACACCTTTGTCCATCTCCTCTTCCACCCTATTCTCTGACCTTGAGCCTTGATTATTGTTCCGTAAAAACGTACAAAAATTTAACAGGACATAGAGGATGCTGGGTCGGTGAGCCAGCTTAAAGAGATAATAAGAATAAGAGGTGCATTCAAGTTCTAAGGCCTCCGATTTTTTTTCTCTGGACTGGAAAGAGATAGAAACATGCGCATTGTTTTAAAATGAGGCCGCGTTCATTGCCAGAGATGGCAGCACCGTACGGCAGATGGAATTTTACAACCAGCGGCGAGAATGAGAACTGTTTTAAATACTTAAAATGGCGACGTTTTCCTTACTTGAACAGCGTGCAATCATTCGTTTTCTGAATTTGCGTGGTGTGAAACCAATTGAAATTCATTGACAGTTGAAGGAGACATGTGGTGATGGAGTTATGGAAGTGTCGAAAGTGCGTTCATGGGTACGACAGTTTAATGAAGGCAGAACATCATGTGACAACAAACCGAAACAACCTCGGGCTCGCACAAGCCGGTCTCACGACATGATCGAGAAAGTGGAGAGAATTGTTTTGGGGGATCGCCGAATGACTGTTGAACAGATCACCTCCAGAGTTAGCATTTCTGTGGGTTCTGTGCACACAATCCTCCATGACGACCTGAAAATGTGAAAAGTGTCATCCAGGTGGGTGCTACGAATGCTGATGGACGACCACACGGCTGCCCGTGTGGCATGTTGCCAAGCAATGTTGACGCGCAACGACAGCATGAATGGGACTTTCTTTTCGTCGGTTGTGACAATGGATGAGACGTGGATGCCATTTTTCAATCCAGAAGAAAGCGCCAGTCAGCTCAATGGAAGCACACAGATTCACCGCCACCAAAAAAATTTCGGGTAACCGCCAGTGCTGAAAAAATGATGGTGTCCATGTTCTGGGACAGCGAGGGCGTAATCCTTACCCATTGCGTTCCAAAGGGCACTACGGTAACAGGTGCATCCTACGAAAATGTTTTGAAGAACAAATTCTTTCCTGCACTGCAACAAAAACGTCCGGGAAGGGCTACGCATGTGCTGTTTCACCAAGATAACGCACCCGCACATCGAGCTAACGTTACGCAACAGTTTCTTCGTGATAACAACTTTGAAGTGATTCTTCATGCTCCCTACTCACCTGACCTGGCTCCTAGTGACTTTTGGCCTTTTCCAACAATGAAAGACACTCTCCGTGGCCGCACATTCACCAGCCGTGCTGCTATTGCCTCAGCGATTTTCCAGTGGTCAAAACAGACTCCTAAAGAAGCCTTCGCCGCTGCCATAGAATCATGGCGTCAGCGCTGTGAAAAATGTGTACTTCTGCAGGGCGATTACGTCGAGAAGTAACGCCAGTTTCATCGATTTCGGGTGAGTAGTTAGTTAGAAAAAAAAAATCGGAGGCCTTAGAACTTGAATGCACCTCGTAAAATCACATCACTGCGTACTTTCTTATTTACGTTTATTAACTGAAAATATCATCCTTGACACAATAAAAGTATGTTTTGTACGGAATCTTACAAAATGCGCTGAAACTGACGGCCATCAACCTCAATGCAAGTATGACATCTGCGAACAATATTCCCTGGTGTATTTCGAATCGCATCACAGGAGCTATAATTCTGGCAACCAATTCCATCTCCGTATCCACTGGGGTCTCTTCGGAAAAGAGGATTCAGGTTAGGTGACCTCGCAAGTCATTGAATAGAACCTCTCATTCCAATCCAGCGACCAAGAAATACTGCTCAATCGTACTGTACTGCATGTCTCTGAATAACACTGAGTAATGAATGGGTCTGCCGTTGATTCATAGCATGGTCTATCATGAGACAATGTAAATACGATACAACACAGCCACCATATCGACAAGTAAAGTAAACAAAACCTGCATCATATCTACCTGGCAATCAGGCTCGTTCTCCGTGTTTCCTTGCAGGAAATAAACAACGTACATGTAAATAAACAGCACAGTACGTGTAAACTTCTACGCATCTTAATCATAAGTAAGCAGGAAAACAGTAATGCTAGACAAAGCATTAGACAAGTTTACTTCCATATTTCCTTAAGTTAGCTTCCCTACCTCAAATGCTCAGTGGAGCATTCTCCACGCCCTGTTACATTTTTGCGCGCTCTTACGGAAATACCCCATATATTACATATACAGGGTGCTAAAGAAAGAAGTATCAAATATTTTAAGAGGCGGCAGTACTGGTCCGCAGCTCGTGGTCGTGCGGTAGCGTTCTCGCTTCCCACGCCCGGGTTCCCGGGTTCGATTCTCGGCGGGGTCAGGGATTTTCTCTGCCTCGTGATGACTGGGTGTTGTGTGATGTCCTTAGGTTAGGTAGGTTTAAGTAGTTCTAAGTTCTAGGGGACTGATGACCATAGATGTTAAGTCCCATAGTGCTCAGAGAGAGCGGCAGTACTCATCGAAACGAGAAAAATAAGTCTCATAAACATGGGTCCGGGAACGCATGCTTTACGAGGTAAACATGTGTTTATAGGAAGGGCTGCGAGACGCTTGGTTGCGGATATTAGCAAAAAAATGGTTCAAATGGCTCTGAGCACTATGGGACTCAACATCTGAGGTCATCAGTCCCCTATAACTTAGAACTACTTAAACTTAACTAACCTAAGGACATCACACACATCCATGCCCGAGGCAGGATTCGAACCTGCGACCGTTGCGGCCGGCCAAGGATATTAGCACAATGTTGCATTGGCGCTCTGTCAAATGTGTCGCCAGGGTAATATGATGTGTTACAGCACTGGACCTACCATAAGGTGATCTGCATACAAGTGTGTGGTTCGGATCGTGTTGTAGGCTACGTAAGTTTTCGTCATGTTTATGTGCTTTATTGTACAGTACTGTCAGCACTGGATATGCGCTGTTTTATCTCTTTCCAAACATGGAGTAACTTACATGTTAACTGTTATTGCCCTGTTTGAACGTACAAATGGTGTGGTATATTTACATTTCCTCTCTTCCACCATTTGTTAGGACTGGGAGACTACTACTCGACAAGTCAAATGGCGGATATGATATATTGCTATTGTTTAGCAAATGGACGTAGCCTGCAAGCCGGCGCCCTCTATATCCAAAGCAATGAGTGCCCTCTGATGAGCTGTCCGGCAGACTTTTCCAGCATCTGAGGGACACAGGTACCCTTGCATCTCGGAAGACTCGCAGTGGAAGGCCTCGCACAGTCTGCACGTCTGGCGTGGAGGAGTGTGTGCTACGTTTGGTGAAAGAAATCCCTGGGACCAGTAACGACGGTTGACAGCAGCAGAAGGTCTGTCTCTTTTATCTGGGGGGTACTTCACGAACAGTTGCTGTATCCATATTATCTAAAGCGAGTTCAGCCCTGAGGCTACAGGATCATCAAGGCAGACGGCGGTTCTGTCAATGGCTGTTGCAGAAGTGTGTCGTAGATCCACTGTTCATATACAAGATTTTATTTACCGATGAGGCATGGTTCATATGAGAGGGTTTTGTGAATTTCCATAACCAGCATGTGTGGGCACATGTAGATCCCCATGCAATTCAGGAAAGAGGTCATCAACACCGATTCTCAATCAACGTATGGACAATCCCCTCGACTTTTGGTTATGGGGATACTTCAAGTAATTGGCGCACGTCACGCCAGTCAACGATGTGCGTACACTACAGGGTCGCATCTTCAATGCGTGACAGCAAGTACAACAACCGGGTATACTTCAAAGGGTGCATCATTCTTTATGCCGGAGGGAAGAGCGGTGCATTGTCATGATTGGACACCAGTTTGAATACCACCTGTGAACATGTGTTTATCACAGAACTTATGTATTTCCAGGTCCTTTTTTACTGATCTCAGAAAGTATACATTTTTGGACTCATGTTTATTGGACTTATTTTTCTTCTTTCGATGATAGCCTTCGTCCGTCCCAATCTTCATTAGATTATTGTGTAAAGTTTGAAATAAATCTGTGAAGAACTTTTCAATATTATGGTAAATGCGTTTGCCTTTTATACGTTATATATTTATTAATATATTGCATATATTTAAAAAAATAGATATTTAAAAACTCGCGCTTATCCGAATGTAACATTGTGTCAAAATTTCAAAGCATTCGGTGAAGAACTTTCGGATATATATGATTCTGAACAAACGAACCCTTACGTTTTTATTTATATAGATTGAGCTTAATATGTTGAGCGTGATATTTGGGGCATATGTTAATCTGTATTATTATGTGTATTTCTCCTCAGAGCTTTGTATACACTGATAACAAGAGAAAAAATAGAGTCTGGGTCGCATTTTGCGTGATTTTATCAACAACTCAGAAATAACTTATTTGTGGTTCTCATAGGAAATCACCTGAAATGCATTGTACCCCACAGGGTACGTCACTTTCCTCGTTGGGTACCATTACATGTTCAAAAATACGAAGGACTTAGGAAACACAGTGTTCAATCAGATGCAGAGTCTAATAATTTTAATTCTGTTTTTTTTTTTTTTTTTAATATCATCATTGTATCGCTCAGCCGTTCAGAGGAAACAGTATTTATTACACAACCGATTGTAGTCTGAAATGGAGGATTATCAGTTTATATAAAACTCCGACACGCCTAACCAAATTCTATAGGTTTAATGGTAATCGTAGTCGTAGTAAGACTCGATATGTCCAAAAATTTGATCACATATTTGATTAGCCACCTAACCTGATCCATGTAGTGTAACCTACTGTAAACTGCATGGAAAGTAAAATACAACAGTATGGGTATTACGCCGGAACTAGAACCAGGACTTTCGTCTTTAATGAGAGATGGTTGACTGAAGTATGTAGTCATACTTCACGACTCCATTCAAAATTTGAGGTTTCAATACGTCTTAGAAGTTCTGCATCACACTTGGTGGGAATAATCCTCGACAGAGTAGAACATTGCTGTGCCGTAAGCTACAGAACAAATCTTTCGTGCTAGAGCGATAAGTACATTGCAATTATGTTTCCTCAGAGTTTGAAAAATTGTATTCCTGTTCTGGAATCAAACACCTGGTTTACTCTTGTCAGCTGAGCCTTATGGTAATGTAACAGGAAAACGAGCAGGAAGAATAATTTCTGGTGTTTACCCGCTGCTATCTTGTAGGTAACTCTTCGAGGAGGTACTTCATAACAATACGTATATTCGTTAACGAAATTCTTCTTATATAATCCATCACAATTTGAGAAGAATAGTAATGTGCATACTTACAATATTAGAGGAAAAATGACCTTTATTACACATTATTTCAGTCCAACCTAAAGTAAAGTCTTCTGGACAACGCCCTGTATTCCACTGACGAATTTTTATTTTAAAACTGGTAGCCTGTTAAAAAAACTATTTTTAAGCGTAGTTGCATAAGTGGGACATTTACTGTATGTTTACATTAGTCAGGTATACATATCCTGTAAACTGACTCATTCGACATCATTTCGATAAACGGAAACATGTAACTAACTAACTGACATCGATTAGGGGAACAGTTTTATTCTTTGATGAAACATTTCAGTTGACACTCTGGTGAGAGCTACCAATTCAGTCTGGACGGGAGAAATTTGTCTGAGCTGTGAGGCGTTACCTTGGCACTCGACTTGATAGTAGCCTCGATGTAGCGACGCTCTGTTGGGTCTATGCGTGGGTGTTTCGCTGGCGTGTCGGTAATCATCAGGAACCATGGCAGGCACCAAAGCACACCGGCGCCGCCGATCACGTAGAAGGCCAGAGGCCACCCCGCCGCCGTCTCACACATGGCGCCTGTCGAAGCCATCGACACCAACGGCCCAACGAACATACCTGCAACCGAATTAGTGTCACGGTGTCATTTGTGTTCAGTGGATGATGAAGACATCTGTGGAAACAGTGAATAGGTAAACAAATTATTATACAGGATTTGTACCTAAATGAGATTTTGACTCTGCACACACACACACACACACACACACACACACACACACACACACACACACACGTACACACACGAGCACGCGCGGTGCTTACAGATATGAACACATTCACATGAACGCATAGCTAACCGTTTCTGTAGTATAGAGCACTAGTTCCTGTGCGAATAACTCGCAGTCTATTACTATAGGTAATACAGTTATGGACAAATAAGTAAATGGAAATATTATTAATAAAAGATGTTATGTTGTGAGCAGTGAAAGCAAATATTACACAGATGTGACAAAAGTCATGGGATATTTCCTAATATCATGTCGGATCTCTTTTTGCAGGGAAAGTGCAGGAACTCGACGTAGTATGGTCCCAACACGTCGTTGGAAGTCCCTGAAGAGATACTGAGCCATGTTGCCTCTACAGCAGTCCATTATTGCGAAAGTGTTGCCAGTGCAGGGTTTTGTGTACGAACTAACCTTTCGATAACGTCCCATAAATGTTCGATGGCTTCGTGTCGCGCGATGTAAATGACCAGATTATTCGCTCGAAATGTCCACAATGTTCTTCAAACAAGTCACGAACAATTAGAGTCGGTGACATATTTGGGAACTAAAGACACCAAGTAGCCCAACATTATTATTTCCAGTCAATGAGCTGTTCAGCTGGACCAGAGGACACCGTCTGTTCTATGCAAACACAGTCTGCACCATTGTGGAGCTACCACCAGCGTGCACATCGCCTTGTTGATAACTTGGCTCCATGGCTTCGTGGAGTCTCCGCCACTCTCGAACCCTTCCGTCAGCTCTTACCAAGTGAAATCAGGACTCATCTCACCAGGCCACGGCTTTCCAGTCGTCTAGGATCCAATCGATACGGTCACGAGCCCAGGACTGGTGCTACAGGCGATGTCGAGATGTTAGTAAAGGCACTGGCATCGATCGTCAGCTGCCATAACCCATTAAAGCCCAATTTCGCAGCGCTATAGACACGGATACGTTAATCGTATGTACCACCTCGATTTGTGCGTTATTCCACTCAGTGTTCCTTGTCTGTTACCACTGGCAACGCTACGCAAACGCTGCTGCTGTCGATCGTTAAGCGAAGCCCGTCGGCCACTGCGTTTCCATGGTGAGAGGTTATGCCTGAACTTTTGTGTTCTCAGCACACTCTTGAAACAGTGGATTCCCAAACGATTTCCGATATGGAATGTCCCATGCGTCTGTCTCTATCATTCCGCATTCAACGTCTGTTAATTCAACTCGTTTGGCCATAATCACTTCGAAAACCTTTCGAAAATCACCTGAGTGCAAATCACAGCCCCCTCAGTGCACTGCCCTTCTGTACCTTGTGTACACTATACTACGGCCATCTGTATATGTGCAAGTCGCTTGTAACTTCAGTGTACTCTCGTCGTAAAACATCGATTTCATTATGTACAATACGGATAACTGTAAAACATATGTAAACAGATATTGTCTTTCTCAGATTAATTTCATTTTTTTAAATTTCATCATTTTAAAAACTTCTTTTAAACCAAACTAAGCAGCCTTGATGTGAACATCGTTTACTTTTTCACTATATGTGACTTTAGTACAAAACCAATCTTAACAGTCATAATGTGATCACCGTTTACTTTTTGGCTACACGTGCCTTTAGCACAAACATAAGCATTACTGAATACGCAAACTCGTGAAAAAGCCACGTATAATTGTCCATGCGAAAGAACAGGTTCTGATCAAATCAATCCCGCTCTTCGAAGCGTCTGACCTCGTGCTTTGTTAATGGTCAGAGCGAAGCATCCTTTTATTGGGAATTGTTTTCTTATCATTTGGAAAGGCATGGTTGGTTCAGAAGGTGTGAGGTTAATGCAGGATATGAGCACAGTTTTATCGGAGTCAATTAATTTAGCAGTGATGATGAACTCGAATAAGTGACATCTTGCACCACTAATTAGTCCCTGATCAGCGATAGGATTTCTTTCTGCTGTTAAAGCTTTAAAAACAACTGATTAGGTTCAATTTAAAGAGTTCAAGAATTCCTTGGGGTACAATTGGATGTTATTTATTTCCTTAAATTGGACAGAATCAGAACAGAGGTAAATCTTTGCCTTTCCTGGCAACGAATTGGAAATGACATATTCATTAATTGCTGTACAGTCGTCATTTTCTTGGACACAGAACGCAGTTGAATAGAATACGAAAGATTTTGCTCGTTGTTTCTTTGGCCCTGAATATGGTGGTAATAAAACTATCGTCATTGCAATAACAACGTTCAAGAATTTTGAACGCTTCATTGAAGTAATCTGTTTGATTTTCTAAGTCACCGCTACCCAATTTGCCGTGATACTTTAAATTAACTTATGAGTTTTAATGTGAGAAAATAGGAGTGATTCTTTAACTTTAGTTTCAACTATGGCAATTCTGTTGCCATGTCCAACGACGGGTAGTACTTGATGGAAATCTCCACCAAACATGAAACGCGTACGTTTCATATGTATTCATTACCAGCGATGGCGAGGCATGACAGAATCTCTGACCAGAGAGTTATTTATCGTTGCTAGTCTGCGCTTGACCGCGCGAGAGTTCAGTAGTGTTTGTGGATTCGGCAGAGGGAGTAGTCAGTTGCGAGTGGCACTCTGTCGGCAGTAGTAGTAGCGAGTGGACGGTTGTACTGAGCGGGCGTCGACATGGGTCGGCGGCGTGCTCTCCTTGCATCTCTGGTCACGATTCAGGACGAGGTATATTGTTATCGAAGGTAATGAAGCAGCATTGCGCTCAGCTAATAACATATGTTAATTGTAATTAATTTGTTCAAGAATTGTCCCAATAATAATTTTCTTTTAAAGTAACTGTTTTAAACAAAAAGATTCATTTCAAGTTAAATAATATTTCCCATGCATTCCCTCCAAGAATCAAAATTAAATATGGGCCAGCATTGCACGGAGCTGTGCCGAAAAATATGAGCAGATATAGATGCTGTTTTACTGAGGTAAGAATTTTGGTTTCTCTATTCAGGTTTAATTATTTCACAGGGCCGAAGGTCAGCGTTGCTGCCCTTGTAAGATTTATCAGGTTAAATTATTGCTGTTCACATGTTACATTCAGTTGATGCTTCATTATTTAATTAATATTATTGTGAAGTTTATGATCAATCATCATCCCGTAATTTTGTGGGGAGTTTACATTTGGGCCATTATTATTCTTAATTTTGCAAGCAGGTTACGCTTGGCTCATTTTATTATGCAATTTTGTGGGAAGAGAACATTTCACTTAACACTGACTTTCATATTCTTGCCTGGAGGTTACAATTTCACTATCATTGACTTTTATTATTTTGTGCGGGGAGGTTACACTTGGCGCCATCCGGACCAGGATCGTATTTCTTTGAGAATCTTTTGAGAAGTAGTCAGATATCTGATCGTTTTTACTTAAATATAATTAGCATTTGGCGCAACGCTTTTACTAACTTTGTCACTTTCTTCCACAGATCATCGGCAATTTGTTGCTCTTTGTTGTATTTGTGTTTGTTGCATTTTGTATTGTCTTTGTTTCATTATTGAATAATTGTGATTGGTGTAAAAATGCCGCGAAAAACTGTTAATAGTACATCGCGAGGTATAATGAGTGAAATAACCAAGTTAAACAACTTGACCGATAGTAGTTGCGACATGCAGTATTATGATGATAATCTTTCAATTACGGACAATCAGTGTGTACCGACCACTAATGTTGATTTTGATCTTAGTGATGAACGGACAAATTCAATTGTGTCGTCTCTTAATTTAACGACAATTGATGACGCGGGGCGTTCTGTTGCAATGAGCGCTGCCCAGCTTGAAACACCCGGTTTGCAGGATTTACGTGACGAACAGATAAATTTTTCTAAAGAAAATTTACAGGATACTCAAAGTAGGACGGATTTATTTGATTCCGGTGTGGTGACTAACAGTGCTCACCCGACTGGCAAACATTTCCAAGAATCACGGAATAACCAAGTGGTTACACAAAACGTGACAATTGCAGGCACGTCATCAAACAGCACAGAGAATAGAGTAGGTAATATTGGCTTGGATCAAATTGTGGGACTATTGCTACAACGATTTGATGAAAAATTCAAACAACTAGAAAACAATTCCAAACAACTGAGCGAAGATCTTAAACAACAACTTAGTGAAAAGTTAGACATCAATTCCAAACAGTCGGATGAAAGACAAGACGAAAATTTCAAACAACTTAGTTAACAGAACAAACACCTTAATGAAAAATTAGGCAACAATTCCAGACAGCTTAGTGAACAGATAAGAGCCGTTGCCGCGCAGTGTCATGATTCTAAGGAACAATTACGTGAGGAAATTGAGACTTGTGCTAGGAAAAGTAGTGAGGAAATTAGATCTGTTGCTCAAGAATTAAGGGATATGCAAACAGCTGCAACAGAATCACTTAGAGACGAAATTAGTGCAGTCGGTAAACAATGTTCTGAGAAGGCAAAACAATTACGCGACGAGTTTAAGTTAATGACAGCAGAACTTTCGCGCACAATGGATGTGAAGATAGACCCGAAATTCGACCAACAGAACACTCAAATTGACGAACGTTTTAATCTTCACCTACAAAACAGTGATACGCGTTTCCGCAAATTTATACAGGATCAGAATAAAGTAAAACGACAAGTCATGGAAACAATTACTGCACAGAAGCAGGAAGACAAACGTAAATTGTTCGCGAAAGCAAAAACATACGTAGACAACAATATTGCTACAGTGTCCGACGAAATTAATACCATCAAACAGTTGAACACAGAATTACGTGATGAAATTTCTGATCTTAAATCAAAAACAGATACACACACAGTAGATAATCAGACAGTGACAGACAGATTCGAACAATAGAACTAACACAGAATTCCGATGTCATCAAAGCTGACGTTAAAAAATTGAACGAAACCACACGTAAATTACAAAAACAGATTAATACTTCTGACACTAAAAACGATGATCAGGTAAAAATACTGACTGAAAAATATGATGAATTGTCCAGTCGTATTGATGTTATCGAAAGTAATAATGACAACAAATCAGACGATACTGCACCGATTTTGTTTAACCAAACACACCTGAATTCCAAAATTTACAGCAGACAATCAATGAGATCGATTCGTCTAATAACACATTACGTAGAAAATTGTCAAGTTTACAGCAAGAAGTAACTGAGTTAAAAATTATTTCAGTTAATCACATGTCACAGCATACGGCGAATTCCGAACATTTTTCACACTCACACAGACAGTGTAACTTAAGCAATTTACAGAGACTACACGACTTAAAATCCGAAAAGCTACGCGACTTGAAATCCGAAATGACACAGACAAATAGATTCTCACACAAACCTGAACCTGTTCACAAATTCAGAGACGAGAACGTAGGTTACGAGCAATTTTTATCCGTAAGAAAATGTTGTTGTTGTTGTGGTCTTCAGTCCTGAGACTGGTTTGATGCAGCTCTCCATGCTACTCTATCCTGTGCAAGCTTTTTCATCTCCCAGTACCTACTGCAACCTACATCCTTCTGAATCTGCTTAGTGTACTCATCTCTTGGTCTCCCTCTACGATTTTTACCCTCCACGCTGCCCTCCAATACTAAATTGGTGATCCCTTGATGCCTCAGAACATGTCCTACCAACCGATGGTCAAGTTGTGCCACAAACTTCTCTTCTCCCCAATCCTATTCAATACTTCCTCATTAGTTATGTAATCTACCCATCTAATCTTCAGCATTCTTCTGTAGCGCCACATTTCGAAAGCTTCTATTCTCTTCCCGTCCAAACTATTTATCGTCCATGTTTCACTTCCATACATGGCTACACTCCATACGAATACTTTCAGAAATGACTTCCTGACACTTAAACCTATACTGGATGTTAACAAATTTCTCTTCTTCAGAAACGCTTTCCTTGCCATTGCCAGCCTACATTTTATATCCTCTCTACTTCGACCATCATCAGTTATTTTGCTCCCCAAATAGCAAAACTCCTTTACTACTTTAAGTGCCTCATTTCCTAATCTAATTCCCTCAGCATCACCCGACTTAATTAGACTACATTCCATTATCCTTGTTTTGCTTTTGTTGATGTTCATCTTATATCCTCCTTTCAAGACACTGTCCATTCCATTCAACTGCTCTTCCAAGTCCTTTGATGTCTCTGACAGAATTACAATGTCATCGGCGAACCTCAAAGTTTTTATTTCTTCTCCATGAATTTTAATACCTACTCCAAATTTTTCTGTTGTTTCCTTTACTGCTTGCTCAATATACAGATTGAACAACATCTGGGAGAGGCTACAACCCTGTCTTACTCCCTTCCCAACCACTGCTTCCCTTTCATGTCCCTCGACTCTTATAACTGCCATCTGGTTTCTGTACAAATTGTAAATAGCCTTTCGCTCCCTGTATTTTACCCCTGCCACCTTTAGAATTTGAAAGAGAGTATTCCAGTCAACGTTGTCAAAAGCTTTCTCTAAGTCTACAAATGCTAGAAACGTAGGTTTGCCTTTCCTTAATCTTTCTTCTAAGATAAGTCGTAAGGTCAGTATTGCCTCACGTGTAAGGAACTTAATAATGACAGAGCACAGGTACACGCTTTGAACTGTATACGACAATTTATTTTTGTACTTTCAATAGCATTGCCTGTAATGAAGAAACAATTAGCATGGATACAGCAATTTGTTTCTGAATTTTTACCGCCATTGCCTGTAACACAAAAGCTGAAGTTTATTTGCAGCGCGTAATTGACCTCGGGGATTCATTACGCTTTAATGAATATGTGCCGTAGCGTGCATAGGGCCCCGAGCTGTAGTAGTGCTGTTTCATCTTTAGTTTTCTGCACTGCTGCCTTCTCTTCTACTATCCTTTATATCTATCAAAACAGCTCTTTAACTATTGCTCTATCTAGAATTAAGAAAAATGACTAATGAAAACCCGATAAGACAAATTTTACCGGAAGTGACAATTTTCATTAGGCACTCCAGAACTACCAGCGTAATTTTGATATCAGATAAAATTTTAATCATCAGTATGCACAAAATTTTAAGCAGTCGCAAACGCACTTTGGTAACAATAGACGTTTTTCACCACAACAGCATGAAAGTCAGCCGGTTAGCATACCTAACCAACAATGCAGTCTACAAGGTCAACCAAGCTTTAATGTTTCGCCGCGTGCACGTATAGTCTCAGCTCCAACAAATAGTAACGCAAAGCAACAAGGAAATAACTACGTGCAGAAAACACAGTATTTCAATCCCTATCGCAATGCACCGTATAGGAATGACTATCACGACAGACGTAAAAATAATGACCACAATTTTCAACATACGTTTAATAACAGTCGGTCTTACCAGCAGCAAAATGATCAGCAACAATATATTCTCACGAATGAACCCGACAGTAGATGTCATCCATAGCGTAATACGTCAGGAAGAAATAACAGAACAGTTCAAATAGTCGAAATGCCACAGAATCCTCCTGAAAATAATAACACTCCAGATAGAATTTGATTAATTTCAGTACAGGTTGTATATTCCAGTAACGCAAGCAATAATTTTGACACGCAGAATCTTGTTCATGAGAATGTTATTTGAAACACGCCTTGTTGAATGCACCACTTTTATCGCACCCAGATCTTACCAGAAATTTTTACATTGCCACCGACAGTTCTAACACTGCATTAGGCGTACATATTTTCCAGGAAATTGAAGAAGATGGCTCTACAGTAATTAAAAACATCGCATTTGCAAGTCCCATTTTGTCACCTGCTGAACGAAATTATTCCGTTACAGAACTGGAAACATTATGTGTTGTTTGGGCTTTTACGAGATTTAGGCATTTTCTTTATGGAAGACACACCACCGTTTACACAGACCACAGAGCGATACAATTTTTACTTTCGGCTAAATTCACACACGACAGACTAAGTAGATGGAAGCTTTATTTACAGGAATTTAATTTCACAATTGTTCACATTCCCGGCACACAAAATGTTGTAGCAGACGCACTATCTCGTTCTCTCGGCAACAATCAGCAAGACATTGCAACCAACTTCTGCAAAGCAAATTTCAGCGTCATGTACATTCAACAAGTTGCATTTGAAAATTTTATTTCGTCGTCATTACAAGACAACAATTGGTTATTATGCATTCCTGATGAACTTGTTAACAAATTAATCTGGATACTCATTTAAGTTATGCACATTACGGAGGTAGAAAATGTTTTCTTATACTGAGACAGAACTGTTATTTTGTCAACATGGAGAAACGTATACGACGAGTTTTAGCGTCATGTAAAATCTGCCAGAAAGCTAAGTCAGACACGACTTCACATATTCCTCCATTATATCCCATTGTACCTGTTAAATTAAGACACATGGCCGCTGTAGACATTTTTGGTCCGATTCCCAGAACTAATAGAGGTTTTTGCTACATCTTTGTCGCTGTTGAACTCACTTCAAAATTTGTTACCTTCACTCCGTTACGCAAAGCTACTGCTAAAACTGTTTCGAAAGCATTTGTAAAACATTTTCTATTTCATGTAGGGCATGTGATGAAAGTAATTTCCGACAATGGATCACAATTTCGATCTGCTATATGGACACGTATGTTACGAGCTAGAAACATTTCTCCGATCTATATATCCAGGTACCATGCTTCTTCGAATCCTTGTGAGCGATTAATGAAAGAAATTGGTAAACTGTGTAGAATATACTGCCACAAAAGACATATTGACTGGGACACACACATACACTCATTCCAAGATGTAATTAATTCCATACCAAATGAATCCACTATGCTATCTCCGTCTGTAATACTGAAAAATGCTGAACCACCTAACAAAATTAAAGAATTAGTAACATTTCCTACATCTCGTCGACTACGACACCATGAAATAATTGACATTGCGCTGAACAACATCAAACGTGCCGCAGAGCGCCGGAGAAGGCAGCAAAAACAGGTTTGTACACGCCGTGACTTCCACATTGGACAAAAAATATTAGTACGTACACACTATTTATCCAACAAAGGAAAGAGTAGATGCAGTAAATTTGAGCTTCTATACGCAGGTCCATATCGAATTCGCAGCATTCCTCACCCTTTGAGAACCAGAAAATCGAAAGGAAACCACCACTGGTCAAACGTCAAACCTTTTATTGAATGAAGATACTTTATGATTTAACATGCTATAATGCCATTTGCTAATTTTATGATCACTTATGCAATTATATGTATGTGACTACTTACTGATGATTATCGTATTTTTTCTTGGCAAGTGCCCGGCAAGGTAAGGTTAGCAGGTCGCTTTTCTTGTCGTTACACATCAGACAGTGCACATTTTGCAGATAAAATTACGTATGTTACGAATAATTATGCAATTCTATCTAGTGATATATTAATTTTATCAAATTTTTTCTCTATTAAAGTCTTTAATTCTCGCCTCTATTAACTACACAACATACAAGCTGAACACAAAGAAGGTCACATTTCTTGTCATCATTTTTTTATGTATGTATGATTGTTTTCATGTTTTGTTTGTATGCACTGTGAAATAGTTAAGATATAACACACACCAGTTGACTTTGACATTTTTGCCCTATGATATCTCAACATCGTGACTGTTTTACATTTTTTTTGCTGCTGCTTTGTGATATTCTGTGTACATTTTTGCATCTGAACACTGTCTATGTTTTTGGACATATTACGTTTTTTGTCATGTTATGCTGTATGCTTAATTATGTTACCATAAACCAGTCATTATTTAGTGAGTATGTGATGTAAATGCAAGACATTAATCTTTGTTCATCAATTTCAGAGAGAAATGATGCGTGAAAGAAATAAATTAAACAAAATGGGAATTTCACCTTCGGAATGTCCGAAAGAAGATGCAAACCCTATGAGGAAGAGTAAATGGATCAGGATTAACAAGCATTAACAAGAATATACTATACACATCGTAGAATAACAGTCTTAACTAATTTTTTCTTTCAGAATACAAGGCGATTGATGCAGGCTGTCAGACAGAACTACACATGTTAGTTTTAGTGATGAAATATGCTAGAGATAAGGAATAGTTGTATAATGAGTAATGAAGTGATTTTTTTTGTAGATGATAATGAATGCTGATGAATAATGATGAAGAATATGCTACTATGGATAATGAAGTTTTTCTTTACAGGTGATGATAATAATGGAGTTATGATAATATAGATAATGAAGTGATGGATAATGAAGTTTTTTTCTTTACAGATGAGGATATTGTTGAAGTTATCTATTTATGCTATGTAATTATTTAAGTATTTGTTGCAGTTCGTTTTGACAGTAGGTATTATATTGCATAGTATGATGACTGAAGGTTTTGGAAGGGACAGCTATGGAACACAATTTTATACACATTTCATTACCTGTTAATTCCAAGTTCACCACTTTTCAGCATAAAATGCGTTTCTTCTTTCAGTTTAATAATCCATTTTTGTATATTTTGCAGGAGAAATTATTTATGAAATTAATGTGCTATAAGCAGTTGTTCATTAAGTCTATGTCATTTATGAAGGTGATTACATATACTCTAGTTGTTTCATAATCTTGCTACAGCTGACTCATGACAAAGGACGTTACACATTTTCATTTACAGCAACAATCCAAAAGCAATTTTTTTTCTTTCCCCTGTAATTACCCAACGCAATGCATTGCTAACACAAAAAAAAGGAAAGTATTACCGGTCCCAAATAATGCTACCAATTTAAAAGAGTATGAGTAATACAAAATGATGTTTTCCAACCACAGACTTTGACTAATAGTTACAGTATAATAATAATGCTTTGTAACTGGGAAATGAATGCTACTGATTACTGTATTGAGATGACCAATGATTAATTATGAACATTATTCTGTAATACTATGTTATTGACTACCTCCTGTTTTCAGTAATGACTTCTGATGATTTGTAATTAGGAATAGAGTGCCAATGTTCTCTGTAAAACGCTAATTTATGAACATTGTTCTGTAATACTACATACATGGTACAGAAATGTTCAATAACTGGGCAATGAGTGCCGCAAACTACTGATGTAATTCTCAGTGAAGACTAGTATGTGACTTAATGTCCTTCACCTTCTGGCGTAACTACCCTGAATTACTGCAATATCCGTTTGTCCTGTATATCCTCTTGATCATGGAGCAGTATATTTGGTTTTTGCACTAATTCTACGTTGGTGTACCTTACAAGGACGTAGTGTTGACACGACATGCTGTCCACCACCTTGAGCGATGGAGATGTTATAATGGTCCCACTGTTTGGTGAACCTAATGCACTGCCAAAATGACAACATGGAATATTACTACGACATTTCAGTGTCTTGGGTACGCTGATAAATACTTCTGGGAAAAGAACTTCAGATTGTTTCACTTGGTGTTGTGCTACAGTAGAAAGTGAAACACGTATGTAACGTAGCAGCGATGGTGAGGCATGTTAAAATCTTTGACCAGAGAGCCTATTATCGTGGTTAGTATGCGCTTGACCGCGCGAGTGTTGCGTGCAGTTCGCTAGTAGCCGTCATGTAGAGCAGTACGCGAGTTGCAGTAGCTCTGTTCAGTTGCATCCAGCAGTACGCGAGTAGTCGTCATGCAGAGCAGTCGGTCAGTAGTAGCAGCCCAGTGCGGTTGTGTGATGTAGTCTGTCGGCAACACTGGTCAAGATGCTGAATGAGGTATACTGTTACTTAAGATAATCATCAGATAATGTAAAGTTTATTTATTGTAATTAATTTTCAACAAGTGCCCCCAATAATAATATTGATTTCAAAAGCAATTTTACATAAACATTTTATTTAATTGAAGTAACTATTTCGTTCCACTTCCCTTAAAGAAAAGTTTCAGTTTTCAGTTAAATAATAATAAAAAAAAATATTATTATTTGCAATGCAGTTCCTCCAAGCCATGCGCAAGAATAAGAGCAGAAATTTGACTAGCAGTTACAATGAGGTAAGAATTTAATTCTGATTTTTGCACAGGGCCAAAGACCGATATTTCGGTTTAATTGAATTATCATTATCACTGAGATTTTTTATCACTGAATTGACTTTCATTTTTTTTGTGAGGAAGTTATACTTGGGTCAGATTGCTAATTTTTCACATTTTTGTTGCCTTTGTCAGTACATTTCATTGCAGGGAGGTTATTCTTGGGTCCCACTTATTATTATATTTTTTATTTAAATATTTCTGAGGGGACGATATTGCTTCTTGGCTCCATTTCTATATAATATTGTCATTTAAAATTTTTGTGGGGAGGTTACACTTAGCGCAATGTCCATTAGCATTCTTAAATAATATTGTCATTTAAAATTTCGGTGGGGATGTTACAAAAGATATGGACTTTCAGTGCAGCTGCGTGCAACCTAAAGTGCTACAACCATGATGCAATCGTTCCCTTTCCTACCCTATTCGTGTAACATAGTGAAAATCATGTTTTGCTAATATGATTTGTATTCATGACCAATACATTTTTTTGCTTTGCTGATATGTTCTGAACTACAGTGTGTGTGCACTTCTCCCATTTGTTAATATGTTTTGTACTGAACTTCAGTGCCTGTGCACTTTTATCATTTCTCAATATGATTTGTACTCGTTGCCTATACATTTGTGATTTCCTGATATGTTCACTACTTCAGTGCGTGTGCACCTTTGTCATTTTTCTAACATGATTTCTACTCATTGTATGTACATTTTTTTGATTTGCTGATATGTTCTGAACTAGAGTACATGTGCACTTAGGTCATTTGTCAAGAGATTTGTACTCATTATGTCTATTTGTTGTGAAAACTTTGAAGAATTTTTCAGTGCATGTGCACTTATGTCATTTGTTAATATGTTTTGTACTTACGTATGATTTGTACTCGGTGCATGTGCACCATATTTACTTCATGTTCTACATCTGTATATTCTCTGTTTGTAAAGTTAGTTAGTTAAGAAAAAATTTGTTGCTCATGGCAAGTCCAAATGACTCACCATCGCTGCCAAATTTTTGCCCCCCCAGTGGAGGGTTATGAAACGCGTACGTTTCATATGTATTCATTACCAGCGATGGCGAGGCATGACAGAATCTCTGACCAGAGAGTTATTTATCGTTGCTAGTCTGCGCTTGACCGCGCGAGAGTTCAGTAGTGTTTGTGGATTCGGCAGAGGGAGTAGTCAGTTGCGAGTGGCATTCTGTCGGCAGTAGTTGTAGCGAGTGGACGGTTGTACTGAGCGGGCGTCGACATGGGTCGGCGGCGTGCTCTCCTTGCATCTCTGGTCACGATTCAGGACGAGGTATATTGTTATCGAAGGTAATGAAGCAGCATTGCGCTCAGCTAATAACTTATGTTAATTGTAATTAATTTGTTCAAGAATTGCCCCAATAATAATTTTCTTTTAAAGTAACTGTTTTAAACAAAAAGATTCATTTCAAGTTAAATAATATTTCCCATGCATTCCCTCCAAGAATCAAAATTAAATATGGGCCAGCATTGCACGGAGCTGTGCCGAAAAATAAGAGCAGATATAGATGCAGTTTTACTGAGGTAAGAATTTTGGTTTCTCTATTCAGGTTTAATTATTTCACAGGGCCGAAGGTCAGCGTTGCTGCCCTTGTAAGATTTATCAGGTTAAATTATTGCTGTTCACATGTTACATTCAGTTGATGCTTCATTATTTAATTAATATTATTGTGAAGTTTATGATCAATCATCATCCCGTAATTTTGTGGGGAGTTTACATTTGGGCCATTATTATTCTTAATTTTGCTAGCAGGTTACGCTTGGCTCATTTTATTATGTAGTTTTGTGGGAAGAGAACATTTCACTTAACATTGAGTTTCATATTCTTGCGTGGAGGTTACAATTTCACTATTATTGACTTTTATTATTTTGTGCGGGGAGGTTACAAACATAATTATTTTACCTCCATAACGGAGATTATTATTCATGATATTCCTTAAACGTTAATCGAAAACGCTAAGGGCGTCTTTGGAATCACTGAAATCTCGTCCCAAATGATGAGATCAGTTGCAGAGAAGTTATGCATCCCTGGTGTCAGCGCAAATCGGTGAGACGGATGTGCTCACGTTGGGTACAGGTAGTTCGAAAATCGTATGTGAGTACCTCCTCCTGTTAGGATACTGGCATCAAATGCCTGTCCAACAAACTGTTACAGCAAATTCGCTTTCGTCTCGTAAAATGTGACACTAACGTAAGTTTTGTAGACAAATGTTTTACCGCTGCAAACTCCGTAAAGTAATGATGAATTATAAGTTAAATAAACTAAGTTATAAAAGTAGACTGTGCTTACCTATGACAGTGAATATTGATGTAATTTAGTTTATTCACGCAGCAGACGGCGCTTGCTTAAAGAAAGTAAACAAGTCCAACCGCTTTTGTGCATAATAGAAAAATTAGGGACCTCGTTCCTCGAACGATACCACACTAATATTGCCACAGCAGTCAGTGAACAACACGACGGCAAATCATCCAGTCACCTATGTCCAAGTTCCATCTGATCCCAATCTTACAAGGCGCTCCATCGTAGCTCATCCAACAAATGATGGCTCAGTGTCACTGGGCCAAGTTACGTCGCAGTACTGAGCTAACAGCCACTTTTCTGCCATACTTTGGTCTGCTAGTATACATATAGATAGTGTAACAATGTTAGAGGGGATGTACAAGGTGTCTTGAGGAACAATCTGAGGGTAGAGACCCATTTCTGGTAACATCCAACGAAGATACAGAGCGTCGAAGTAAAAGCAGTCAAACGCCCCACCCTGAGCTACCCCTTCAGCAGCTACTGCCGTCACTGCGCTTAGCGCACGATATAGTATTGTTGTGACAGGCGTGGACCGTGGACGCCTCAGATGGCACCAAACGCCCTCAGTACTGTCATCTCCGCTGCGACGAGTCCGTAAGCGTCAACACTCACGTTTGTTGCCAAAGGGTTGGCCTAACGGAAGGCTTTCTGGTCAAATGTTTGAGCAGAACAAAAACTAGAGTCCCTAGAAATTACACGATGGATTTTTGCACGAATTTTCATGGGCGGACGAAAAGTGGGAAATGGACAAATGGGCTTTCAAGTTGGCCAGTGTGAGGTCAAGTTTGGCAAAAAACAAAAAATATTTAATTGCTTGGAAGTAATCATGGACCCGCTCGGATAGTCGTGCGTTTTGAAGTGCTGATTCCCGGACGGGATCCCGACTCGGGATCGAATCCGCCTGGCGGGTTAACGAAGAGGGTGTGTGTGTCGGCCAGCCTGGATGAAGCTTTTAGGCTGTTTCTCACATTCCACTAGGTGAATACCGGGCTGGTAACCAGGTCCCGCATCAATTACAGGTTTCGCAAACATTTAGAAACTTTCACCCACTTTTACAAGAATAATATTGCACGTAGACAACTGGGATACACATATTCCGTCATGGTGAGAGGTACGGGGGGGGGGGGGGGGGCACACATTTGGCCACCCCTTAAACTAACTATGCCCCGAATCCGTTTGACAACAGTGCCGACCATGCACCGATGCGGAACAAAGGCACAGGGAAAAGCAGACGAAGAAGAAGTAGAAGGTAATCAGAGTGATTAAGAAAAACTTTGTGATTTGAAGTATTTTTGAAATATTTCACGGACAGCTGCTGCTAGTGGTCAAGTGTCAAAAAGTGTCACATTGCAGCATAAAATGAAACTTGTCTTCTTTCTCTTGATCTCCATACTCTTAAGTAATAATAACCCCCGACTGGTACATGATTCATGCTTTCTGAACGGAACTGAGGTCAGATATTTTTTTAAATGATTTGTCTAAAAGTAAGACATAAAAGACATAGAGAAACATTCGACGAGCCTTTGGATGATGCTTGTAATCATCTACATCATTTTTGCTTACGATTGAGAATTTAAAGTTCAGTGCTTGACTTTAAATATTAGAACTTTAAAGATTACTAGGGCACATTTGGCTGATGCAGTTTCACTCAGTGGTCTCCTCGCGTTACTAACGCGTGAGCATCTTAGCTCCTGTACATGATTTCGAACATCATTCAAATCTACTGCATTTCTTACATTTAGGCAAACCGTTTCACAAAAATTTGACCGTTTTTGTTTCTTCAAACTTTTCTTTTCATATCACAGTGACTTCGCCGCTATGTAGTGTCGATCGATGGCGTTTCTGGACATGGGTTCCTACCTTCAATTCATTCCTTAAGACACTGACTACAGTCCGTCGAAGTTTGTCAATATATTTCTATATCACCCTGCACATCTATGCGGATTGTAGAGACGCACGATATAAAGGGTGGTCAGAAATAGTGTGAAAAGGTTGTAAGGGTTTTGCAGAGAAGGCTGTGTTGAGAAATAGTTTTGCAGAGAAGGCTGTGTTGAGAAATAATTGTTCAGAAAAAAAATTTTATGCGTTGCGTTGTTTTCAAGTTAATTAGCATTGAAGTTTAATCAATCAGGCCGTTGCGAGCACCAGTTTAAGTTCAAATCAAATGGCTCTGAGCACTATGGGACTTAACATCTTAGGTCATCAGTCGCCTAGAACTTAAAACTACTTAAACCTAACTAACCTAAGGACATCACACACATCCATGCCCGAGGCAGGATTCGAACCTGCGACCGTAGCAGTCCCACGGCAAGGTGAGTGTAATAATATATTTAGTGCTCTGAGAAATTTTATTTTTTCAAGCAAACAAAATTATCGCTATGAAGCCTGTGCTATCTGCATTATTGTTACGAGATAAAAACCAGCGATACAGTGGTGATATCAGTGTATGAAGTTTAACATTTCACAGAGTCATAGGACTTTTATTCGACAGTTCATTTTAAAAGAACATGTAGGGGAGACTGGGGCAAGTTGACCATAGGGGTAAGATCACTATTCACCTAGTCCATACTTCCAGATAGCACCACCACACGGGTCGTACTAACACTTCACAAGGGCGAGGCACTAAGAACTCGCACAATGAAAGCGCTATCGCCAGTTCACTGTGCGTAAGATAACTGCCGTGCTCATTCCTTGACGTATTATGATTCTTAAGACATTCAGCATAAGCTCTTGTGGATCTGGTAAGATATTTAGTTATTATTTATTAAAGGAGGCGAAACAGACAATAAGCGTTACATATTCCATATTTATTTATGTCTTATCCTTGTTAATCCTATACCAAAGATCACACACTTTTTAAGACAGTCGACTGGGGCTAGTCGACTCGGGCAGTTTGACGACTTAGCCACCTACTGAGCACTACTTATTTCAGAGCAGCTACAATCGGTAATGCAATTAATGGATTCAAAGAAATGAGAGATAGAACCTTATGATCCTCTTGTGTTTAATGAGCATTATTTTGCTGCGGCGAAAATCACCGATCGTGGCTTTTTTTACAGACCAAACCGAAACTGAAGTGCTCCAGCTCAGGCCACAGAACCTACAGGCTAACACACAGAAACTCCTAACTACTCTCCTACTGAACACAAAGCAGATAATAATCAGGAACCGGATCAGCAATTGCTGCTCCCATTAAGACACGACGTTTCCGAAGTTTTCCCATTTTAAATGGTTCCATAAAGAAAGGTCATTTGTGAACAAACGGAAAAGTCAGAGAACGCAAAGTACCTCACTCACATGTAACAACGTTTAATTCATTAATTTTCTATCTCATACATCACAAAGTATAAAAACATGTTCAAAGTTTATCACTATTGTCAGCGCGCCCCCTGGTCAAAGTAATTTTTGCCCTTTCATTAGCTCTGAAAATTGGCAAAATAATTGTCATGGTATTAAGGCAAATATTTATACAACCGGATGCAACACAATAAGAAATCAGTTTCTTAATACATTTAAAGAAAGCCAAACTATATCCATAAATAAATTTATTAAAAATGAAAACAGTTAACATCGCCAATTTGCCCCGTCTCCCCCATGTATAAAGAAAATTTCAGTGCCAGAAAAGTACAAGAAGGAATATAAAAATTCTGAACTTACCGATGTAAATAATGGCAAACTTGCTTCTTTCGTGATCGGGTGCCCATCTACAGATTAATGTCTGTACGGCTGGTATTATACCACCCTAAAAGAAGGGAAAGCGATATTTAGTAACTTTTGTCATCGGCGATCAGAATTACATAATGTAAATTGAATAGTATATGATCTATGAACTAGCAGTTCCAACTTGAAACTGTGTAAAGGCATGTTGCTCATATTGTTTTCTTCAGGTATGGCTCTTCTCAGTCTTAATACAATATTCTGTTGGACACCACCTGTTATGATGCTGTAACAAAGAACTAAGCGTTCCTGCCGGTTATTCATCATCGACCTCTCCAATGATGCTATATGACTGTCATTCGGTACATCATACACTATGTGATTAAAGGGATCCGGGCATCGGGCTGAAAATGACTACAAGTTCTTGGCGCCCTCATTGGTAATGCTGGAGTTCAATATGGCGTTAGCACACCCTTAGCCTTGATGACAGCATCCACTCTCGCAGGTATACATTCAATCATTCTTCACGGAGTGCTGCGCTGGGGAGAGGTATCAATGTCGGTAGGTGAAGCCTGGAAAGAAGTCGGCGTTCAAAAACCTCCCAAAGGTGTAGAGCACTTGCCCGCGAAAGGCAAAGGTCCCGAGTTCGAGTCTCGGTCAGGCACACAGTTTTAATCTGCCAGGAAGTTTCATATCAGCGCACACTCCGCTGTAGAGTGAAAATCTCATTCTGGAAATATCCCCCAGGCTGTGGCAAAGCCATGTCTGTGCAATATCCTTTCTTTCAGGAGTGCTAGTTCTGCAGGTTCGCAGGAGCGCTTCTGTAAAGTTTGGAAGGTAGGAGACGAGGTACTGGCAGAAGTAAAGCTATGAGGACGGAGCGTGAGTGGTGCTTGGGTAGCTCAGCTGGTAGAGCACTTGCCATGTCTCCGCAATATCCTTTCTTTCAGGAGTGCTAGTTCTGCAGGTTCGCAGGAGAGCTTCTGTAATGTTTGGAAGGTAGGAAACGAGGTACTTTCAGAAGTAAAGCTATGAGGACGGAGCGTGAGTGGTGCTTGGGTAACTCAGTTGGTAGAGCACTTGCCCGCGAAAGGCAAAGGTCCCGAGCTCGAGTCTCGGTTCGGCACACAGTTTTAATCTGCCAGAAAGTTTCATATCAGCGCACACTCCGCTGCAGAGTAAAAATCTCATTCTGGAAACATCCCAAAGGTGTTCTATAGGATTCAGGTCAGGACTCTGTGCAGGCCAGTCCGTTACAGGGATGTTATTGTCGTGTAATCACTGCGTCACAGGCCGTGCATTGTGAACAGGTGTTCTAACGTGTTGAATGATTCAATCGCCATCCCCGAATGGCTCATCAACAATCAGAAGCAAGATGGTGCTTAAAACGTCATTGTAAGTCTGTGCAGTGATAGTGCCACGCAAAACAACAAGGGGTGGCAGCCCTTTCCATGAAAAACACAACCACACCATAACATCACCGCCTCCGAATTTTACTGTTGGCACTACACACGCTGGCAGATGACGTCCACCGGGCATTCATCATACCACACCCTGCCATCGGATCGTCACATTGTGTACCGTGATTCTTCACTCCACACAAAGTTTTCCCACTGTTCAATAGTCCAATGTTTGCGCTCCTTACAACAAGCAAGACGTCGTTTGGAATTTACCGGCGTGATGTGTGGCTTATGAGGAGCCGCTCGACCGTAAAATCCAAGTTTTCTCACCTCCCGCCTAACTGTCATAATACTTGCATTGGATCCTGATGCAGTTTGGAATTCCTGTGTGATAGTCTGGATAGATGTCTGCGTATTACACATAACGACCTTCTTCAACTGTCAGCAGTCTCTGTCAGTCGGTCGGCCGCGGTGGTCTAGCGGTTCTAGGCGCGCAGTCCGGAACCGCGCGACTGCTACGGTCGCGGGTTAGAATCCTGCCTCGGGCATGGATGTGTGTGATATCCTTAGGTTAGTTAGGTTTAAGTAGTTCTACGTTCTAGGGGACTGATGACCACAGATGTTAAGTCCCATAGTGCTCAGAGCCAACCATTCTCTGTCAGTCAACAGACGAGGTCGGCCTGTACGCTTTTGTGCTGCACGTGTCCCTTCACGTTTCCACTTCACTTTCACACCGGAAGCAGCGGACCTAGGGATCTTTAGCAGTGTGGAAATCCCGCGTACAGACATATGACACAAGTGTTACCTTAATCACCTAACCACGTTCGAAGTCCGTGAGTTCCACTGAGCGTCCCTTTCTGCTCTCACACGATGTCTAATGGTCACTGAGGTCGCTCATATTGAGTACCTGGCAGTAGGTGGCAGCACAATGTACCTAATATGAAAACCGTATGTTTATGTGGGTGTCCGGATACTTTTGATCACATAGTGTATGTTGCCAATTGCATTATCGCGTGCAACCACGACACAGGTTCGTTCCTCGCACTTGTCAAGAATTCTGCACAAGTTTCCACAATTCCAACAGCAGATCAGAGTTTAATTACAAATACGGCAGAGATCGCTCTTCTGAGTATCTTAAGGAACAGGGATGTGAGACAAGCACTGATGATATAAAACGTATCTTCACTTGTTTACTTTATAGATACAATTTATTAAAAACATCACTAGTTAACACAGTCTAGTAACATAGCTTCGAAAAAATAAAATTTTCCGCCAACGGGTCAGAGCCTCGTTCTAGTTACGTGCAATTTTCGCCATCTTTACAGTTCAAATCATTCTTTCACAAAATATGTCCCTGGAGGCTTACCTTACCTACATCTAAACTACGTTCCGCAGGAATTTGCTCCTATTTTCCATCATAGAAGCATAATTCTTTCGAAATTTTGTACACTGCGGTACTTAATAAGAGGCCAATTTTCTGGAGTATTTCCCATCCATGGAACTGGGATACCCTCCCTTCATTCTTCAGACGAGTTTCTTCAACTCAGATGACGTCTGTGAATTAGAAGAATCTTTTTCGTTGTGAGCACTCCTAGAACACTGGGTTGCATGCAGTACTGTATCCCGTTCTTATTCCAAGATAAAGAATAACTGAGCAAATGGGGTAGCACTATCCAGGTACGAAAAATTCTCCAGCACCACTGTTCTGTTCAGAACTAAATATAGTCCCCGAGTGACCCCTGGAAAATTCCGGCGTCCAGTGAAAACAGACGTTGTTGGCCTCAAGGAGTCTCCCTTCCCTGGCTCAGCATCGGCTTTTGCTGCTCAATTAGCGTCAATTTCCTCGCGTATCACATGTAACCTATTAATTATCGTCTCCTAATAAAAGTGAATCACAGAGTCCCCTCGTCCTCCGTTTCACATTCTGCACCTAGATCAACGTTTACATTAACCTCAACAAAACTGCACAATACAGCAAAATACCCAAGTACTACAAAACATGGGAACTGCGTGACTTGTTCGTAATATCAGATGTCACACACTTCCAGAAATATAACAAGGATCTGTCGGCTCGACGCTATGTAGAATCTCTGTTGTACTGCGTTTGAGAGGTGCACCGACGTGCTATTTTGTACGTGGTCATATTGATTGACCCATCAGTGTATTTGGCGGATGTGTTGGGGAAGTTCGAGACATAGGGGAACTCAGGCCAGAATGGGATATTTGACGTTTAACAATTTCTGTAAAATAAAGGAGCACAAGAAAACACTTCTTAGAGATATAAAAATCACCTTGTAGTATACCCTAAGGCACTTTACTTGAAAATTACTTAAAACTTTATGTTACGTAACTTTTTACGTTTTTCCAAAGAAACTCTTGCATTACTCTCGTTTTTCCCACCCACCGTGTAGGGTGGAATAAGGCGAATTTTAATGAAATTGTTGCATTAACCTTGTAATAATTAGGTATATATCTTAAAACCAAGATATAAAGTTGTTTAATGAACGATTCAGAGTAAGGAATATGGAATCATAAGAAAGTTAACAATAAGAAAAAAAATTTAATGTCTTTTTAAATGTACAGTTATTTTTAATGATTGTAGAGCTACACTAAGCGAATGAAACGCAGAAGGAATAGTAGCACTGCACAGATAAGGTTGCGCACACTTTTCTAACTGCTTAAGGCCGTACATGCGAGATACAACTGTACACACAGAAGCTATTAAGAAAACTACATCTACGTCTTCATCTACATGGCTACTCTGCAAATCACATTGACTGGCAGAGCGTTCATCGAATAATTCTCTGCTATTCCACTCCCGAAAAGCGCGCGATGAAAATGAACACCTGCATCTTCCCGTGCGAGATCAGATTTCACTTATTTTATTATTATGATCGTTTCTCCCTATGTAGGTCGATGTGAACAAAATATATTCGCAGTCGGAGAAGAAAGTAGGTGATTGAAATTTCGTGAGAAGATCCCGCCGCAACGAAAAACGACTTTGTTTTAATGATTTCCGCCCCTGATCCCGTATCATGCCTGTGACACTCGATAATACAAAACGTACTCCCCTTCTCTGAACTTTCTCGATGTACTCTGTTCATCTTATCTGATAAGGATTCCACATTACACAGCAGTACTCCAAAAGAGGACGGACGAGGGCAGTGTACTCAGTCTCCTTAGTAGATCTGTTGCATCTTCTAAGTGTTCTGCCAATAAAACACAGTCTTTGGTTCGCTTTCCCAGCAAAATTTTCTGTGTTCTTTCCAATTTAAGTTGTTCCTAACTGTAATTCCTATGTATTTAGTTGAATTTACGACCTTTATATTTGAGTGATTTAATGTGTAACCGAAGTTTAACGAATTCCTTTTAGCACTCATGTGGGTGACCTCACACTTTTCATTCCCTAGGGTCAAATGCTAATTTTCGCACCATAAAGATAACTTATCTAAATCGTTTTGCAGTTGGTTTTAATCTTGTCATGACTTTACTAGACATAAACGACAACAAAATCTAAGACGGTTGCTCAGATTATCTCCTAAATCGTTGATGTAGAAACAACGGAGGGCTTGTAACAATACGTTGGGGCACACCACTAATCATTTCTGATTTACTCGATGACTTTCTGTCAGTTATTACAAACTGCGGCCTCTGCCAGAAAATCACGAATCCAGTTGCATAACTGAAATGATATTCCACAAGCACGCAATTTCATTACAAGCCACTTGTGGGGTACGGTGTCAAAAGCCTCCCGGAAATCCAGAGATACGGAAGCAGTTTTAACTCCTTTGTCGGTAGCACTCAGCACTTCGTGTCAGTAAAGAGTTCGTTATGGTTCACAAGAACGATGTTTTCTAAACCCGTATTGAATAGGGTCAATAGACCGTTCTCTTCGAGGTAATCCACAATATTCGAACACAATATATGTTCCAAAATCTTGATGCATATCGACGTTAATGATATGGCCCTGTAATTTAGTAGATTATTCCTATTGCCTTTCTTGAATATCGGTGTGACCTGTGCAACCTTCCAGTCTTTGGGTGCGTATCTTCCGTCGCGCGAGGGGTTCTATATGATTGTTCAGTATGCAACAACTGCATCAGAATACTCTGAAAGAACCTGACTGGTAATCAAACTGGACCGGTAGAGTTGCTTCTATTAAGTGAATGAAGCTGATTCACTACTCCGAGGATATCTGTTTCCAAGTTACTCATTTTGGCTACTGTTCTTGAATCGAATTCTGGAATATTTACTTCGTCTTCGTTGGTGAAGGAATTTCGGAAGGTTGTGTTTAGTAACTCTCCTTTAGCGGCACTGTCATCGATAGAATTACTATTGCTATCGCGCAGAGAAGACATTGATTGTCTCTTGCCGCTAGCATACTTTACATACGAGCAGAATCTGTTTGGATTTTCTGCAGGTTTGGAGACAATGTTTCGTTGTGGAAACTTTTACAAGCATCTCTCTAAATTTCGAGCTCCTGTGAAAGATCACCAATCTTGGAGATTTTAAGTTCGTTTAAATTTGGCACGCTTTTTTCGTCGTTTCTGCAACAATGATCTGACTTGTTTTATGTACTATGAGGGATCAGCTCCGTCGTTTGTTAATTTATTTGGTACATATCTCTCAATGCTTTCGATACTATTTCTTTGAATTCAAGCCTCATCTGGAGTACTCTTACATTGTTAACTTGGAAGGAAGGAGACTCTCTCAAAAACACGTCAACCGATTCTTTATCTGCTTTTTTGAATAGATATATTTTTCGTTTATTTTTGGGGGATTTGAGAGTTACGGTGTTCAGTCTCGCTACGACAAGCCTGCGTTCACTAATCCCTGTACCCGTTTTTATGCTCGTTATTTGCTCATGATTATTTGTTGCTAAGAGGTCAAGTGTGTTTTCACAACCGATCACTATTCGAGTGAGTTCATAAACTAATTGCTCGAAATAATTTTCTGAGAATACGTTTAGCACAATTTCGGATGATGTTTTATACGTACCTCCGGATTTAAACATATATAACGGATGTAGAGGGTAAATTGAAGTCACCACCAACTATAATTGTATGAGTCGAGTATGTGTTTGAAATTAGATTCAAGTTTTCTTTGAACCATTCAGCAATTGCATCATGAGTTGGGTAGTTGGTATTATTTTGTTCCGGTGCCGGTGACCTCTAATGATACTAACTCACAGGAAATATCTACTTCAATTTCGCTACAAGATAAACTAGCAAACACGCCATCACCAACTGTACTTGGAGTATCCCTTCTGAATACCGTTAGGTGCTTTGCAAAAATTTCGGCTAAACTTACCTCCGGCTTTATCCAGCTTTCATTGCCCTTAATAATTCGAGCGGCAGCGCTTTCTATTAGCGCTTGGAGCTCTGGTACTTTCCTAACGCAGCTGCGACAATTTACAACTGTTATACCGATGGTTGCTAGATCTAAGTTGTTCCTGTGCTCGACCTGCACCCTCTGAAGACTACTCAGTCCATACCACACAACCCCCGCAACCCGTGTAGCCGCTTCCTGCGTGAGTCCACCACCCTACGGCGCAACTGACTGTCAAGATCACGGACATGGTGTCTAGGCAGTGATGGTATGGCGAGGCGCGGCGACTCGAGCGCACCGAGAATTCCTCGAGCCTCTAGTTCTCAAGCAATTCTCGAGAAGCTCACGAGAAACGGCTCGGCGGCGTGTGCCGCTGCGCGCCGGTTGGCTGCGACAATATACGCCGCGCCGCTGTTTTATGAATTGAATGCCGCCGCTAGACAAACACGTTCGCTTCTCGCTGTGCTCGTAACTAGTATGTCTAAGGTTTCATTCGAGTAAAGTTGTTATTCAGATCAATATGGACACTCGAAAACGAACCTCATGGTGCTGGTAATACTTTACAGAGGATTGAGATAACGTTACTTGCAACATTTATCGTAAAAATCACCGTAATGTATCAAAAAATACAATGGACATTATTAGACATCTTAAACTGCACAATTTATCGAGCAATAAAACAGCGACGTCCGTGGATAGAGAGGCTCATTCTTCCAATAGTGCGAGGCAGACAAAATATCCAGGTACGTATGGTACAAAAGGTGAATTCCGTGCAAAAGTTCGGATAGTGTCCGAAGCGGTCCGCCACGCTTAAAAATCATAGACTTTTTTAATCGTACTCCGATAACATACAACATAGCCCAAAATCAAACCTATACCATCCTAGCTTTTGCACGATACGATATGTAATTTTATTGAACTAGTTGTCGAGCATAACGTATCCCCTTGCATGAGCACTGATCTAAATCTTACGTTTCTCTTCATAGAGGGAAGTAAACGGCAACAACAGCTAGATGAAGCACTAGTGGCCATGATAACAGACGATTTTCAACAGCTTTCAATCGTCGAGGACACTTCACTGTTTAATCCACAATACTCGATACCAAATCGAAAAAAGTTGCGCCTCGTGATTGAGGACGATTACGATAAACAGAAAGAGGCTGTAAACTTGGCCGTGGAAGACTCTACTTGTGTTTCTTTAACGACCGGTATATGTACCTCACTCAATAGTGAGGCATATATTGCTGTAACTGGTCATTTCATTAACAGTAATTGGTGTCTGAAAGCTTTAGCTCTCGAGACTTTCCGTTTCCCGGAAAAGCATACAGCGCTAAATATTAGTGAGGCGTTAGATAACATGATTTCAAAATGGAACATTGAAAACAAAGTTGTAAGCATCACAACTGACAACGCCAGTAACATGACGGCAGCCGTACAACTTACTCATAGTGGCAACATAGTTATGCAACATGTGCCTTGTTTAGCACACACCCTCATTTTAGTTGTGAAAAGTTCTTTGAACAGCAACAGTGAGCTCTGCATAATGCGGGAAAAGGCCAGGAAAATTGGTAGCTATTTTAAAAAAAGTTGCAATGCTAATGAAAAACTCCATGAGATCCAGGATCTAATGAAAAAACCCGTTCATAAATTGATTCAGAAAACCGAAACCCGTACGTTTTATATGCTTCAACGTCTAGTGGAGCAAAAGGAATGCATTGCAGCCTGTTTATCATCTTTGTATTCAGGTGTACAGAACCTCACAGCTGACGAGTGGCGAATTCTGAGCGAATGTTTGTGTGTACTGGAGCCATTTGAAGTGGTAACAAGTGAAATCTCAACTGAAAACTATACCTCTCTTTCGAAAGCTATTCCAATAATCAGACAGCTAAGCCGATCAGTATGCAGTGGGAAGTGGGCTACCACGACAGCGCAAGAGCTGCAGCAACATCTGCACAACTCACTAATAGTCCGGCTAGGATTAATAGAAACAAAGTACATGCCATTGCCACAGTTCTCGACCCAAGATTCAAAACTTTACCATTTACGAATCCCATTCATTCAAAACATGCCGTTGCAAGCCTAATTGCAGAGTGCACAAATGTGGTAGAGACCGTACGATCTACTCATTCGGCTGCTAACGACACTAGCAACGAGTACAATTTCATACAAAACCCCAGTAGTTCCTTATGGGCTTCTTTTGATGAAGAGGTTTCCAATAAAAATCTAATGAAAAGCGGTTGTGATAGCATAGACCTGGAGGTACAACGATATTTGGAAGAACCGTACCTACAACGCACGGATAATCCTTTACACTACTGGAAAAAAATGAAAACAGTTACCCAGGTCTAGCTGTCGTGGCAAAAAAATATCTTGCAATACCTGTAACTTCTGTTCCCAGTGAAAGAATATTTTCGAAAACAGGACTACTTATAAACAAACAAAGAAGCAGGCTAAAAGGCCAATTGGTTAATAAAATCATATTTCTAAACAAAAATCGACGGCAGTGCAGCAATGGGATGTAAAAATGCCTTCTGCTGAACAACTTTTACTTCCTTTCTTTTTCAGTAAGTAAACGCATGTACGCAGTTTCTGTATATAAAAGGCTATAGCACATCTCTTTTACGTTTAAGCACGCATGCATACATGCAGAATGTACAAGGTAATTTATTTTGTAAGAATAACGCTTCTGTTTCATGCGAATTCTGTGCTTTGTTTAAACAATTCTATGATTTTTGTCTTATGAGACATATACTAATACTTCAGTGCACATTAATAACGGTAGTACAGTTGATATCAATCATAGGATTTCAAAGTTTTCCGTGCACGTACGTACGACTGGTACGACTGCTGCGGCTCAGTGCTTCGTGTATTGAAGGTTTGCGCAATTTCTCAGAGAGCGCAGTACCGTCAACTCGAGCGTACCCGAGACATTCTCGAGAAATTGCCTTCGCGTCCCGCGTTTCTCGAGCGCGATCATAGCCCATCCCTATCTCTAGGTCGATCAGCGATTATTCTTTGCAGTCGCGGAGTTCCCATAGGCTTAATGCGGAGTTTGTGTTACTGTTACTTTACTGAATCCCATTGCCGATCTGTCAGATTTTTTTTCTTTTTTTGCTTACGAACAGACAATAGGACGCGTGCTAATAAATCCTATCACCCAGTCTGCCCAGCTAGATAAGTTTCTTTGTCAAATCTGTTAGTCATTTCATTCTGTAGCTGGCAGGCTAATGATCTGACAATATGTTTCATCGTTGGGCTAAAAAGTCTACTCTGCATTGCCGTCAGGCACGCTACCATCTCTTTTGTTCTGCACTGAATACAATTTTTCATTTCCCATCTGACCTGTCAACTCTGTAGTTGAAAGTTTTCTAAGCTGTACGAACGTTTCTGGTTAACAACTTTTGTGGACCATAATAACTGACGGATTTGAAGGTATTATGTAACTAACGCATACTGAATGACATGCACTTCAAGATTACCTGTCATATAAGGGTGCACAGTTAAGAATTAGGGGCTTATCTTGCGTTTAAATTCAGCAAAAGTTATAAAAACATAACTGGAAAAGTGAATGACAAGTGTTCACTTAGAAGTCACACTCCAAACCGAGTCAAAGTTGGGAGAAGCAAGTTAGCGTCTCTTTGCCGCCGTCCGCGCTCAGTCGCTGCCGCGACCTGGTGGCCGTTACTCGATCTACTTGCTGGGGTCGGTGTCGTGTGGCCAAATAGTTCTTTCTGTTCCTGCCATGTGCAGCGGAATTGTGGGTGCGACTCGCGATCGCTTTTGCGCTTCTAGAGACTGAAATTGCAATCAAAGCTTGAATGCATGTCCATTTTCTTCCCTGATTGTATCCACAGCTCCAAGCCAAACACCATTCCTCAAAAAACTTTGACTGCAACATTAATCTTCTTCAGCAATATAGTGGAAAAGTCTGAACGTCTAAAATCTATGCTATGCTCAGGAGAGCAATTAGGTAAGCAAATTGCAAAATGGAAGCAAATTCGAAGAGAAAAGCAAAAAGGCAGAACGGTCACAATGGTAACGTTCTTGGAGGAAGGAAGAATAAGGAAGATACATGAGGTTTGTTCAAGAAAATCCGGGATTTTGTCCACAAAGTTTTTTTACGCTTACCGGTTACTTATTGTGCATGGTCTCTGAAATACTCTACTGCACAACTGATTAACTGCTCCTAGCACAGTTTCCACTTCCGGGAGCCAGTCTTGGTTCGCCTTTTGCTGGACCGCGCGAAGTGCCATCAGCGAATTCTCTTTTATTTCGTCTCTCTTTGCAAAATTTTTGTCGCTTCAACGGGGCTTTCAACTCTGGAAATAAAAAAAAGTCCCCAGGACCATGTCTGGATAGTACGGAGGATGAAGCAGCACAGTGATTCCGTTTTCTGTGCAATAGTCACGCACCAACAGGGATGAAAGTGCGGGTGCGTTATCGTGACGCAAGAGCCGTGAATTGTCTCGCCACATTTCAGGCCGTTTCCTTCTACATTTTCTTGCAGGCGTCGCAACACGTCCCGACAGTGCCGTCGATCAACACTTTGCCCCTGTGGCACGAATTCAGTATGAACTAATCTTTCAAAGTCAAAGAAAACTATCAGCATCGTTTTGACATTTGACCTAACCTGAAGAATTTTTGTTTGGTCTTGGAGAATCTTTCCCGGCCCATTGTACAGACTGAACCTTGGTCTCAACATCATAGCTGCAGACCCACGTCTCATTACCAGTTATGATTCTCTTAAGGAACATCTCGTTCTCATTTGCGAGATCCAAAGGCTCTTCACAGACTGCGAGGCGAAGGTCTTTCTAGTGTTGACTCATGAGCCGCGGGATGAACTTGGAGGCGACACGATGCACTCCAAGATGCAGCGTCAGGACATCATGACATGGTCCAACTAAAACGCTACATTCTTCTCCAATCTCTCTGACAATCAGTTTCGATTGTCACGCTCAGTTTCGCCGACGTTTCTGAGACGAGCGACATCGGTAGACATCAAAAGGCGTCCTGAGCGAGGGTCATCTTTAACTTCCGTCCGGCCATTTTTAAACTGTGTGTACCATTCGTAACACCGAGTACGTCTCAAGCACTCATCAGCGTAGGCTTCCTGCATCATTTGGTGCGTCTCTGAAAAGCTTTTTGAGTTTCACGCAAAATTTAATGCAGACGCGTTGGTCCTCTAACTCCACCATCTTGAAATTCGCACACTGTGCGACACAACGTTCTACTCGATACAGCACTGAACAATAACTAACAGACATACAACAATGAAACTTCCGGCAGTTACACATTAAACACAGGGGTGTGCAGGGATGCCAACCGCATTTCACTCCAACACACCATTGGCGGGAAATTACGAATCCTCCGGAATATTTTGAACAGACCTTGTAAAACGATTCAGCATAAGATGTTTCTGAGTATCTAAAATCTATGCTACGCCCAGGAATACAATAAATAAGAAAACAGCAAAATAGAAGAAAATTGGAAGTAAAAAGAAAATATAAAGGCAGAATAGTTACGTGATAATGTCATTGGAGAAAGGGAGGAAAATAACGAATACATAAAAGGTTTTGGGAGCAGCAGCTAGAAAACGAGAAGTATAGGTTAATAAATATTTTCCAAAGAAATCCCAAATGCACCTAAACCGAACCATCTCCATCTAACAGATAGAACTCACATAACTAACATCAGACCATTCAATATCATTATTTTATAGCCGTAAAAATTAAATTTCAATCCGTAAAAAGACTTTTTTTTGCGTAGTGGGGCGATCACACTGTTGTAGAAATAATTCAAAACTCAAGATCGCTTAAATACTGTTTACTGGATAACCGGTTTCAACACACTTCAGTGTAGCACCTTTAGTGCGTTGAAACCGGTTATCCAGTAAACAGTATTTAAGCGATCTCGGCTTTTGAATTATTTCTAAAAAGACTTCTGCCAGCCAGCCTTCATAAGCGAAAATGTAACTGAGGACAAAATTTAAAAAAAGTAAAAATGTTATTGTTATTAAGGGATCATAAGAGACCAAGTAACTCTTATCATGAGATCTTTCTTCAGCCTGCCGAAAGGTTACCTGGGCTTTTCCGTTTGTGGTCGCTGTCTAAAGCCTTCCTTCCCAATCAGCGTCGCCCACGTGTCAGTGGCCTTTGTCACATTGTTGCCACCAAATCACTACGACTGGACGCAACATTGCATTTGATCTATATACCACCAGAGTTTCACTCTGAATCTGTGTGCAATTTAGACGTTCTTCCTAGAAGAATCGTATTATCCCGTGTTCTTCAACGCTGGAGTTAAGTTTACAGCTGCTGCGTCATTTCAATCGAACTCAGTGGTACACCTCGTATCCGTACTGCAGCTAACTACCTTTCTGAATTCCCTACATATAAGCAAGCCTTCAAAATTCGATATTCACATTGTTGGCACCAGTTAATATTTGTAAATTATAGATTGCATCAATCAGTCGTCCTTTTTAAATTTTATTATGCAGATGTAGATGTCGGCTAGAAGCTAGCCATTCTTAATGCTAAGAATACAAGAAGTACATAGTCAGATGATGTCATAAAATGTTACAAGTAATGGCTTAAATCGTATGGTTTGTATATTACATACCACTATCATTTTCGCTCAAAGTATGTAAGTTCCTGTTGATCGGGCTTCACCCACAGTTCATTGAATACTATTGTTTGTGGAAGGCAGGCTGTATGGAGAACGCAGCGGTTGGCTACATGGCTCCATCTACATGAACTACGTATATAAGACTCAAGGGAAGTAAACCACTTCAAATTTGCATGAGAATTACATAAAATGAAACATAAGTAAAAATCTTTACATTGTAGTCCGATTTATTTCATATTTGCATAATACTGTACGAGTACGATGATTACACTTCTGAACCAACATAACTTCTTCCATGATACGTTACCTCAGATGTATAATCAGTATTATTAACAGCAATTCAGTATATTGGTTGTTTTGCATTTACAGGGAAAATCGGTTTTAAGGGATAATGAGGTTAGTATCCTCTATATGTATAGCGGAATAATAAAATTGCGCCAGCCATGCATCTGACTGACATTTGGCGCCATCTACGAATTATTTAGTAAATATGAGATAAAAATATTTAAGCCATTTCAAATAATAGTTGTATACAGCATGTGTCTTCTTGTGTCATAAATTTTTTAAAAATTTAAAAAGTTTTACCCATCTGACATAATTTAGATGTTTTAATAACAATAACGGACTCACAAGGCGTGAACATGGAAATTTTATTACTTGCCGGCAAATATGAAATAAGGCGGACTACAGTGTACGGAATTTTACTTATGTTTCATTTTATGTAATTCTCATGCAAATTTGAAGTGGTTTACTTCCCTTGAGTTTTATATACGTAGTTCGTGTAGATGGCGCCATGTAACCAACCGATGTGTTCTCCATACAGCCTGCCTTCCGCATACAGTGGTACCCAATGAACTGTGGGTGAAGCCCAATCAACAAGGACTTAACCTACTTCGAAAGACAATAATAGTGGTATGTAATATAAGAGGGCTACCCACAAAGCACATTACGTTTTGGAATTAAGAATAAAAAGTTTTGGGAAAATTTTTTATTATATACAGATGAAAGCCACACTTAAATACTACTTTTCTACATAGTTGCCATTTAAATTAAGGCACTTATCGTAGCGATGGACGAGCTTGGAAATTCCTTCGTCGTAAAATTCGGCCGCCTGCGTCTTCAACCACACCACGTAATGACTGTCTTTTGGGACAGAAAAGGTGTGAGTTTTGTGGATTTCCTGGAAAGAGGCACTACAATAAACTCTCAAAGGTATTGCCAAACTCTGTACAACCTCAGAAGAGCAGTACAAAACAAGCGCAGGGGAAAGTTGGGCTCAAAGATCTTGCTGATTCACGACAATGCCCGGACCATACGGCAAATGCCACTCGTGAAGCCTCGAATCTTTTAAGTGGGAGTTGTTTCCTCATCCGCCGTACAGTCCCGACCTGGCACCGAGCGACTTCCACTTATTCCCAGCAAAGAAGAAGTGGTTGGCTCTGCAGCGTTTTGCTGACGACGCACAGCTTCAAGAAGAGGTAACCACGTGGTTGAAGGCGCAGGCGGCCGAATTTTACGACGAAGGAATTTCCAAGCTCGTCCATCGCTACGATAAGTGCCTTAATTTAAATGGCAACTATGTAGAAAAGTAGTATTTAAGTGTGGCTTTCATCTGTATATAATTTAAAAAATTTCCAATACTTTATTTATTTTTAATTCCAAAACGTCATGCACTTTGTGGAAACCATATGAGTTAAGCCATTACTTTTAACTTTTTATGACATCATCTGACTATGTATTTCTTGTATTCTTAGCATTGAGAATCGCTAGCTTCTAGCCGAAATCTAGATCTGCATAACAAAATTTAAAAAGGACGACTAACTGCTGCAATCTATAATTTACGCCGGCCGGAGTGGCCGTGCGGTTCAAGGCGCTACAGTCTGGAACCGCGCGACCGCTACCGTCGCAGGTTCGAATCCTGCCTCGGGCATGGATGTGTGTGATGTCCTTAGGTTAGTTAGGTTTAATTAGTTCTAAGTTCTAGGCGACCTCAGAAGTAAAGTCGCATAGTGCTCAAAGCCATTTGAGCCATCTATAATTTACAAGTCAATGTAGCAGTCGCTGAGTGCAACCTATTTCCGAATGGAAGGTACCCTGATGAACAGTTAATATGTTTCCTTGTTATCAGTACTGCATTCGAAAATATTCAAGACACCGGACACGAACTAAAGTCGTCGGCACACGGGGCGAGGCAGCTAACGTTGACACGCACGCAAACGGGCTAGGTCACCTCACGAGACGCAGTGCCGGTACACGCCACGAGTTGGTTGACGTGATTTTTCGCTGTTGGCGCTCTGCAACGGCAGTTGTCGGCTTTATTTGTGTCGCAAACCATACAGGATGTTCATGAAAATGGATACCGTAGATTTTCTGTACTAGCTCTAGTAAAACGCACATTTCTTTCTTGACCAAACGCTAGTTATGTTGGTCTGTCTGTTGCGGTATACATAAATATAAACTTCAGTATCCGTGAACGTACAGTAAGACCAAAATAAAAGGTACATGTTCAATCAAGAAGGACATCAGCCTATAAAAGTTCACCAATTCGAACAATCTCAATCCTGGCAGAGAACACACATTTACATAACATCAAATATTATAGGAATTACTTCAATTACTTTCTCGTCATTTTATTACAACAGATCGTGCCAACAATGATTCGTTCTCGAGACTTTCAACGTTATGGTGCTTAAAAACAGCTTAATATTGACGGGGTGTAACGTATAACATAAAAACCCCGGAATATGACAAATACAGTATCCCGTCTTGCTTGTGACCCTGGGAGCGTGCTTGCTTCCTGCTGGTTCTTATTTTGTGTTTTACTTGACGAAATGGCTCAACAATAACAAACAGCAGGAAGTGACTTCACAAAACTCGCAGAGCGCCCCGTCAAGGTTAACTAAATCGTCCCGTGCGCCGACGGCTGCAGTCGCTCTCCGAAGACACCGGCTTAAACGCCTCTAGCTCCGATAGCGGTCTCAGTTCGGAGAGGAAGAGACCTTGAATATGCCGTATCTAGCTGAAGCCCCTCATTGATGATTAGACACTGTAGAACTACCAAACTGCGGGGCTGTTGATCGTCGCATTTTCACCTGCTGTTCCAAATAGTCCTAGAAATTTTCTAAGGGTCTAATATCGGGTAATTTAAAGGGCCGGACGAAATGTGATAGCGTGTCTGTCCGTTCGTCTATGTAGGAACGTAAGCGTGAACACAGCTGTTGTCATCTTGTAAAACGGGAATTTCCACACCATACTCGTAATGAACCTGTCGAAAAATGAAACCATTATCAACGAGTGCAATCAGATATTAACAAGAATCCCTGCCCTCCCATCACCATCATCACCATTAGCTCCCAATCGTAGAAAAGAATTTACTTTGAACACTTATTTTTGAAGACGAACGATAGATATTTAGCTTTTGTAGATGTTTCATTAAATCACTACCTAATGAGTCAGTGGGACGGCTGATACTGCTTATTTCTAACGAACTTTTTTAATAGAATGTGGAACAATTTTCAAACCAACCTGAGTGCTACGTACAACTCCTTCTCAGGAGAGGCAGCTAATCGCCAGAGTTGAGGATAGACACTTACTTTATACGAAACCTACCTCATCCGCCCGACTCCCCTCTCTAGCAACTCTCTCTTCATCCGCTCCCTGCACCCCCATTTAAAATCAACCGAATTAAATTTCATGTACTATACTCTGCCTTCTGCTTGTAAATCACTTGATTGCTGGGCTCCTTACTTCTGAACTGGTAAAAATTGGAAAAACTTCAGCCTGCCAATGCTTTGTGTCTGGCACTACCACTAATAATAATAATAATAATAACAATAATAATATAGTGTACAGCACTATAGTAACCATTATGTTGCTGCTATTGTGTTGTGCTCTCAATTTGTTGGTTTATCTGTTGCGAAGTAAGTAAAGAAGCAACTTCTATTTACAACTCGAGAAGGCGTTATTAACCGTTTCTTATGTGTAAGTCTCACTTCTATTGTCATAGGTGGATGGTACGAAATGTTGTTCATACATTCATTTCACAAGCTGTAACCTTCAACACATTGCGACGTCTGCACATAATACTTTTTCTGTGAGCTTTCTGTAAAATGTCTCCCACTGACGGAAAACTTCTCTGTCTAACGGTTGAATTGCGTACGTCGTGTCTGGTGGAATCTGAAGTACCTCGACTTCTTTGTCAGGGTGATCTCGAAATATAGCTTTTAATGAACCACAGCTTTTATGGCCTGACCACTAATCTAGAAGAAATCTGTAACGTTTTCATATCTCATGTCCTGTATCTCGACTTCAATGCGTCTATCATAAGATTACTGCGTAGAACAATGTTGATTTGACGTGTGGTCCAAAACGTCTCGTTGATTCTTGAAGACATATATATAGTTTAGGCAGCAGTGAACCATCAAGACTAATTACGAGCATTAAAGTTTGTGAATGTGTGAATGCAGTCTTACATTGCGCAGTGGCCTGTGAGTGTTTTTTCCCCTTTGAATGACAGTATTGTCTTAACACGCGTTTAGTTTTGAAAACGCCTGATCTGCACTGTAAACTTAAGATCCACTAAAACTAGTGATCTTATGCTTTTCATTCGTAATGAAAGCTTCCAACATTTCGTTGTGAATCACCACATTTTCCGACCTGTTTCTCAATTATTATTTTTCTTGCTATAATTTTATGTGATCTTTTGAAGCTACTAACCCAACTTTCAGAAACTGTAAATTCTTAGCGTCTATCGCGTTGGCAATATCTAACGCTCACTCACGTATTAGTTGTATCGCTGATTCGAAATCACATTCGTCTGCCTTTGGCAAATAGCTCAAAAAGGTCGCGCAACTTCCAGTCGACTCTTACGTCGTCCAGCGACTTCCTTTTCCCATCGATACAATTCACGTTCAGAGCGGGCAGAGCGATATTTATTTTGAACAGTATTGACGCGTAGGAGTTTCTTGTCACTGTCGTTCAATAACTACAACACCGCGTTTTTTTGTCCGATAAAGTAATTTTAGTTGCTGGAGTTGCTTTGGGAGATAATTGTTTTTTATACGTGACACTATCACTCGAAAAGTCTTCATGAGTACAACTTTCTTCAGTTTCTTTGCCATCTCTGGATTCGCAGTCTGCAATATCAAGTGTTTCAGTCGTTTCTCTATTTACATGCTCGTCTGCAACTACCATTTCGCACATTAAATAGTCTTCACGCGTGTTTTCTGTTGTTCTTCATTCGGCATATGTTTTATATCTCCACAGCAAGTAGCAAATATTTACAGGGTTCGTCATCAACTGTGAGGGGAGATTGAATGTTCAGCGTAAAGTGGTCTGTGGAGTATAGATGTAGTTGTACAGAATATTTATCTCAATTCGAACTAGCATCAGAACGATATATTCCGAAATACGTACCAGAAAGTAAAAGATGCTGTATCCCAAAGAATCGAATATTAATTTCCTCTTTTTAACAAAACTTTGCAGCGATATTCGTCTTCAGTGAATGCTGCTGTAAGACGGCCGCACTTCCCGGCCATGAGCGAATCGCTCATCACACCAACATTTCACGAGTCGCGAATTCCAGAGGTGGCCAGTCTTCGTTGCAAGCGCCGAGCAAGAAAAACGCCGTTTCCGTGTTTTGTTGTGGGTGACTTCCAGCTCATGTCAGCAGCTACAATCTTGTGTGCGGAGCTTTTTCACAGATAACTAACAGTGGTAAGAAAATCAATACATGTTTCGACATGACAAGCCTGACCATTCTGCTGTTAGTACGAAAAACACCCCCAAAACATCGCCCAGCTACAGCCTCCACACACTGCAGTTGAAACTCCTCACTGTGCAGTCGGTACGCTGGGCAGCTTGCTTCTTTTGAAGAGGGCCAAAGTTGCGATTGGTCGGCCACACCGCACGCCTCAAACCAGCTAGTGCCCAGTTTCTGTGTTGACGCAGGTTTGTGTACCGCTGTGAGCAATGGCCGTTTGCGATATGACCGACACAAACTTCCATTGCTTGCAGTTCCCTCCAATCCTCCTCTGGTCTGAAAATGATCGTCAATGATAGGGAGTGACAGTCTTCTCTGGTCTCTTTTGTTTAGGATCTATTTACGACAGCTGCTCTTATCTCGCGTTACGTGGGTGTAAGTGGTACACCATTCCTTATAAATACTATGGGGAGCCAACGTTGATCAACATCATAATATCCAGTTCTGGTTTAAGATCCTTGCCTGTCCAGTTTCAAGTAGACTACAGTTGATCTGTCCATCTCTCGTGGTTATTCCACTCACCCTGACTGCAAATTTGTACGTCAGTTTGGTGATACGACCTGTTGTGCTGCCAATCGTGAACAGCATTCCAAGTGATGTTTTCCAACAGGATAACGCTGTTGTAACCCAACGAGTTCTACAGGGAATCGACATGTTGCCTTACTCAAGTCGACCATCAGATCTGTCTCCAATCAACCACATAAGGGACATCATCGGACGACAACTCCAGCGTCATCCACGTCCAGCGTTAGTCGTCCCTGTATTCACCATCCAAGTGCAGAAGGCATGGAACTCCATGCCACAAACTGATATTCGTCACCTGTACGACGCAATGCAGCACGTTTGCATGCGTGCATTAGCATCTGGCGGCTACACCGTCTATTAATGTACCAGCATTTCACATTTGCAATGGCTTTTCTCGCAATTACGTTGACCTGTTGCAACACCGAAAATGCAGGATGCATGGCACCTGCTACCGATACATAATTTTGTTTGCTGAATTGTGTGTAAATATTTGTATTTTAAATGCTTTCTTTTAATAAGTAAGTACATTGCTTCGCTGCATGTGTAAATTTAGGTAGAAGTCTGTTGACATTTCATTGTATTTATCTGTGTCTTACTGTGAAACTTATAAGCCCTGGGGAAAAGCAAAAGAATTGTTATTTGCATCGACTAGCAACGATTGTAGCAGTGCTTGTGCGTTGTAAAATCTTTGGGTGGGGAGTTGCTGCGCGGAGCATGCGGAGAGTGTGGTGTTAATGCTCTCGCAGTAATGTACCATTTCGGTGGCATCATGTACGCGCGCCGGCCAGATATCTAGGAGCAGGAGTAAGGACAGTGGACGGGCGGAAGAGGCTGTATTAATTACGATTGCCCGATCCTGTAATTAGCCGTGCTCCACAAGATGCTACCGTCTTCAACAACAGCAGCAGTTCCAGCAACACAGATTCGTCATCGGCTCCGATTTCATCGTATGCACAGCACTGAAATAAGACTGTTCCGTGGTAGAAAGCATGAACGGCTAACCCAGCAGCACTACTGCATGTGATTTGATTGATAAAATTTATTTAAATAATAATCAGCTAAACTCAGGGCGGTTGTGTCCTCATTGTCCTCAGACATTGTTACCAAGCAGGGTCCTTGTCCCTTTTTTTCCCTTATACGTTAACCGAGTGTCATAAGAAACAAATTGAATAGTTACAGCCAGTTTATTAATGAATAATTTCTCTTTTAAGAATTTTAGACTCAGTCTACTTTCAATTAACTGTCGCACAACAGAGGCTTCAGTATGTCACTAAAGTACAGCAATTTCATTTTTCAAGTTTGCGAATCAATCACAGAAAAAAAACAATTCTAAAGAAATGCACAAATTAAGAGTGTGGAAGTTTTATTTATTTTAAATATAGCTTGGAGCACATGGCTGTCTGGTTTGGTACGTATTCTATTATTTATTTCTGTTCAAGTCAGTAAAAAAGGCTCAGCTGTTCAGACAATAATTTGAAATCCAATTTGCAAAATAAGTAAAAGCAAAGTAAAAATGCTTGCTTTTTATCTAAATTTCTTTGATGACGTTACGTTGAGGCCACTGAAAGTCATTGTTCACGTAACGAAGCTCAGTACTAACATACAGTTTAATTGCATATTTTCAAATCATTACTCGATCTTTTTTTTTTCAAAATTTAATGACACATTTTGTAAGAGTGACTTTTCAGTTTTTTTTATCATTACATACTCACTTAAAATTAGTGTCAAAAAACTTCACAACCTTCTGTTGCCACCTCAGTGTTTAATAATACATGTTTTTCTTTCCCATCATCTTGTACAGGATTTTGTATGTAAATTACCCTAGTGGGCTGTTGACCGTTAATGATTTCCTTTTCGTTCGTTAGTGTAACTTTTGGATTCATGATCAGTAGTACCCCTTTTCTGTCCAGTGTTGTTCGTGAGTGAATGCACAAAATAACTTTCATTTTTCCAAATTATAACCCTGTTCAGTTTAATTACTTTTTATTTTTAGTAGACTTTTCCATCGGAAGTGTCTGGTGTGCACTCTCCTCCTACTTATCGGTATTATTTCTTCGGGAAAGATAGCCTTATCCAATTAGTAAAAATCCATTAGGCATACATGCGATCCACGGCCATATTTTATATCGCAAGCACGGTAGACTGATTAGTAAGGGGGAGGTTACACTGTGATCTTGCAAAGTTAATCAGTTAAATATCTTATCTAGTCAAATACAGGGTGTGTCAAAAAAATGTATACACACGTTGAACTGTCATAGACAATTTATTTCCCGTTCTACAAGGTTAAATATCTGTGAGAAAGTAATGTTATGTTTCTTCAACAGGTGGCAGCAGTGGCAAGGAAGTAACTGCAACATGGCGGACGTGCGTTTCAGCTTTGAAGCGCGGAAGCAGATAATTAAGTGGTACTGGAATTTTGAGAATGTAGCTGCGGTTCGAAGACAGTGGAGAAGTGAGTATGGTACAGAACCACCTTCAAGGTTAACAATTACACGTCTACGAGACAAATTCGAAATTCATGGAGCAGTGTGTGATGTGCATAAAGGTCGATCAGGGCGACCTCGTACAGCTACAAGTGATGATTCCACAACTGCGGTCTTGGAACTGTTTCAGCGTTCGCTTCAAAAATCTTCAAGGCAAGCGGCGGGTGAGAGTAATGTAAGTGCTAGTAGTGTGCTACACATTCTGAAGAAAAGCAAGTCTCGTGTGTACATTCCAAGGCTGGTGCAACAGCTAAGTGACGATGATCCAGATCGAAGGTTAGAATTTTGTGAATGGGTTCAGGAGGTGGTGAGATGTGAACCGGGATTTATGGGTACCATAATTTGGTCGGATCAAGCCCAATTCAAACTCAATCGAACTAACAATAGGCACAATTGTGTGTACTGGGCTGAAGATAATCCTCACATTGCAGTTGAAAAGGCTGTGAATTTGCCTGCTGTAAATGTGTGGTGTAGTTTGTCTGCAAGGGGTCTCATTGGGCCTTTCCGCTTTGAAGGTACTGTTACTGGAGAAACGTACCTAACAATGCTTGTTGACTCCATATTCCCTGCCATTTGTCCATTATACAGAAATGATGAGTTTTATTTCCAACAAGATGGCGCCCCGCCGCACTATCATAGGGACGTACGAGCATACTTGGATCACAATGTGCCAGGCCAGTGGATAGAACGCAGGGGACCAATCGAGTTTCCTGCACGCTCTCCAGACCTCACGCCGCTGGATTTCTTCTTATGGGGCACAATAAGAGATGAAGTGTACAAACGTAAACCACGTAACCTGGACACACTTTGGAATGAGCTTCAGGCGGTGTGCGCAGAAATCTCATTGGTCACTTTGGTACGATGCACGGAATCAGTGGTGACTCGTACTCAGAAATGTATTGATGCTGAAGGCCACCAGTTTGGACATTAATCACATTTGCAAAGTACATTTATTTTCCAATTGGACTTTAAGCTTTCCATTTCCAGAAATTTAACATTGTAGAACGGGAAATAAATTTTCTATGACGCTTCAAAGTGCGTATACATTTCTTTGACGCACCCTGTATATTGCTGACACTTACTGTACACTAATTATTTATTGGTGCTGAGATTTTTTTTCCGTCAGGGTATGAGAGGGAATGTAGTCTACGTGTTCTTTGGTACATACCTGTGCGAGGCCCTGTGCCAGCCTGTTGGTGAACAATACGTAGTCGCCAGCCCATGCAGACAGTGGTGTCAGAATTGAGAGCGCTGATGAAACCAGCACGCCAACGCCGAAGATAATCTTACCGCCGAAACGATCTGCAAGCAGGCCGCCGGGGATGTGTCCGACCGTATAGCCATAGTAATACGCGGCTAAAATCTCGCCTTGCTTCTGTTTATCCCACACGAACTCTCCGCTCTGTAAAATATAAGTGATGTAAGACATTAACGAAAATCTGTGTGTTTGAAAATGCTAGCAGAACATTATCATGTTAAGCGATGTCTATATCTTCTGTTAACTTCTTGTACGACAAAGGTCTATCACTTAATTAATCCTTAGGCTGAGGTCTATCACTTACGTAAAATCTATGTAAGTAATCTCCAATAAAGATGGCATACACATGGGTATTTTTACACACATCAGCTCTCTGTGAATTCCATATATTTGCAACAGGAGACTTACGTGTAGCAAGAAAATTTTAGTTATTTTTTGTACATGTTTTGTAATACCGTAAGTCAAGCGAGAACCTTCAACCGAGAAACTGTTTTATATTACCGGCTTTTTAACTGAGTTGTATTGTGTGATTTTGTTCAAGCGGACCAGACTATCGTGTCGTAGTTAAATTTTTTATTACAGTCAGTTTATGCTATCAGAAATGAAAAAAGAGTTGGCAAAGTTATATATGTGATTCAGCTGTCTCTATCGATGTCGTTTTATGTAACCCGCAATTCTATATCTGGCCTTCAAAAACCACGCGCAATATTTTCGTATTCTCTCGCTCCCTACGCGCAAGCTATTAGTCTTACAGAAAAAATTAACAGGACCTTCTTGTAAGAAATTTAATTTAGTTAAACTTTTTAACTGGGGAATGTTTTTCCTACAGGCCGTAGTTTTCCAGTTGCTCAAGAAAGACAAACGGAAGTGACCTTCAAATGTACCCTCACTCTTACACTCAGCCCCCACCGATCATGTTGTTCATGGCACTCCCTTCTAACACTGTGCAAATATTTGCCACTGCACGAATTATTTCCAGCATTCAACCTTTCTTTGGTCTTCGTTGGTCGGCCTTGTTACGCCACTGGCTTAGTCGAGCACTTACAAATGTAAAATTTACGTTTGTATAAATTTCACCTAAAAATTTTGTAAGTTTAAACAGCATAAATTAAACAATTACATTGTTATATTGACCAGGCCTCCTGACTGCGAAACTATTGTGCTTGTAAGGGTTAAGTTTGGATCGAATTGTTAACGCAATTAGTTTTAGTGTAACGTTTCGAAAAAATCGTTTTTCTTTCGTTACCCTCACCGGCACGTTTAAGTTAATGGTGTTAACGAAATAACCGCCCATACTGGTGGCGTAATAGCCCAATCAATAGAGACGAAAGAGGGTCGAATATCGGGAGCAATTCGTCCACTCGGAAATTTGTCTACAGTGGTAGGAGTGAGTGCCACGAACAACAATCCTGAGCGTTGAGGTGTGGTGTGGGGTTGGAGGTGCATTTGAAGGCCAGCTTTGTAAGTTTTTCTTGAATAACTCGAAAACCGTGGCTTGCAGCGAAAAGGTATCCCAGTACAAACTTTAATTACATAACATTTTCTAGAAAAAAGTCCTGCTTATTTTTTCTGTAGGGCTAATAGTTTGCGCTTAGCGAGCGAGAGAATACGAGAATCTCGCATGTGCTTTTTGAAAACCAGATCTACCATTGCGGATTGTATAAAACGACATCGGCAGGGGCAGCTGAATCAGCCTGTATAAGGGGTCTACTGCTGCATTCAACAGTTAAGAAGCAACGGCTGAATTCAGATGTGGCCGTATTTTTCTTGAAGACAGCTGAGAGAGGAACGCTGCAAGTCAGCCAAAACAACTGCTTTTGTTTCATTTGTCTTATATTTTACAGAACATCGCGACCTTCTGTCACATACAATTATATTAAATTTTTTGGGTGGTACTCTCCTATAGCGCCACTATCTTACTTCATCAGTTCGTCAGTGACAGCAACTCATTCGCAAAGAGGCAGATTTTTAGTATCGAGACCAAAAATTTACAAGGACACCTCTAAGGTAGTGATTAAAAAAAGCTATGAGAGATAAATGACGCACGTGTTACACAGTCGACCAATCGTGAATTGGGTGAATGATGAAAATAACGACGTGGAGCAAAAGTCTGCAGCTTCATCACATTACGCAGCAAGTATTTGCAACAGGTCTGGTATTCTGAAGAAACTCGCTGTGAATCGTGTTCTTTCATCACCTAAGACTAGTTCTTTTACGGCTTTGTAAAGGGTGATTTTGTTTGCGTAATGTGACTACCGTAAATAGTGCAGTTGTGGTATGTTATACATACGCCAGACCACCGTCAGACCATTGAAGACCTGTGTACAGAGCATAAGCGCCACATACCCTTACAACAGCCAATCATGTCTGAGACGGCGGAGCGTCGCCTTGATAACGACAAAGAGATTCTGGTGTGAACTTGCAGTTACTGGGATAGTACGACTGAGAAATATGTTGAGATTAAATCCATGTTGAGCTTAAACTATCAACTTATGAAAAGAGACGTAGGTTTTGACGAACTTTCAGCATGCTGGAGTAATTGCGGGGCGGAAACTTATGTTAATCAATAAAACTGAAAAACAGGCAAAGTTGTAAATTTCACTTTTATGTAATTGATGACTGATTTTAGGTCATGAACCACTTTCAAATAATACAGATAATCAAATTGGTACTTCCCAAAATATAAGAACAATATCAAGATAAGAAACAAATACGTATTAAAAAGTGCAAATGAATGCATAACTGTATGATTTATGCTCTGAAAATATTTATTTGCACTTTGTTATAGGTACGTGTTTGATACCTTGACATGATTCTTATATTTTCGGTAACAATTTTGACTATTCCATTCTGGATAACCTGAAAATGGGTTCACACCCGTAACTAGTCTAGTAAAAAAAGTGAAATTTGGAACTTTGGCCGTTTTTCCATTGTACTGACGTACGTTTTTGTTTAAATTCTGCCTCGTATACTGCTGTGTCCCTAGTCAGACAACCGAAGGACAAAGCTGCTGCTACTTGCTTTGCTTCAGGTCGACGTAGCACCGGCCAGCCGCACAGTGGCCTGTCGTTTCATTTGTACCTTGAAAATTACGGAGTGTTCATCCATTGTCATATCGACGGTTGTCTACTTCTACATCTACATCCACATCTACATCTACATCCACACTACACCTACATCCACATAGGTACTCTGCAAGCCACCATACGGTGCTTGGCGGAGGTAGCCTGTACCACTACCCGTCATTTCCTTTCCTTTTCCATTCACAAACAGGGAGAGGGAAAAACGACTGTCTATGTGTCTCCATATGAGTCCTAATTTATCGTATCTTATCTTCGTGGTCCTTACGCGCAATACATGTTGGCGGCAGAAGAATCCTTCGGCAGTCAGTTTCAAATCCCGGTTTTCTAAATTTTCTCAATAGTGTTTCTCTAAAAGAACGTCGCCTTTGCTCCAGGGATTCCCATTTGAATTCCCGAAGCATCTCCGTAACACTTACGTGTTGTTCGAATCTACCGGTAACAAATCTAGCAGCCCCCCTCTGAACTGCTTCGATGTCTTCTTTCAATCCGACCTGGTACAGATCCCGAACACTCGAGCAGTACTCAGAATAGGATGCGCCAGCGTCCTATATGCGGTCTCCTTTAGAGGTGAACCACTCTTTCCTAAAATTCTCCCGATTAACCGAAGTCGACCATTCGTCTTCTCTACCACGGATCTCACATGCTCGTTCCACTTCATATCGCTTGGCAAACTTATGCCCAGATATTTAAACGACTTGACTACGTCAAGCACGACACTAGTAATAATGTATTTCTAAGTTGTCTTACATCTTCCTGCAGTCACTCAACGTCGACACCTTACCATACACTACGGATCATCAACAAACAACCGCAGATTTCTGCTCACCCTATCAGCCAAATCTGTTTATGTATACAGAGAACAGCGGTCCTATAACACTTCCATGGGGCACTCCTGACGATACACTTGTCTGAGGAACAATCGCCGTCGCGGTCAACATACTAGGTTCCATTATTTAAAAAGTCTTCGAGCAATTCAAACCTTCGTTAATTGCCTGCAGTGGGGCACCGTATCAAATGCTTTCCGGAAATCTAAAAATATCGAATCTACTCGTTGCCCTTCATCCATAGTTGTCAGCACATCATTTGAGAAAAGGGCGCGCTGAATTTCGAGCGAGCGACACTTTATAGAACCATCTGATTCGTGCGCGTAAGCTTATCAGTCTCAAGAAAGCTTATTATATTCGAACTGAGAGTATGCTTAAGGATTCTGCAGCAAACAGAAGTTAGGGATATCGGTCCGCAATTTTGTGGGTCCGTTCTTTTACCTTTCTTATACACTTTTTTCCAGTCGCTTGGGACTTTTCGCAGGGGGAGAGATTCACGATAAATGCAAGCTAGGTCAGGGTCCAATGCCGTAGAGTACTCTTTGTATAATCGAACTGGGATTCCATCCGGACCCGGTGATTTATTTACTTTCAAATCTTTCAGTTGTTTCTATACGCCAGGTATGTCCGATGTTCAAGTGACGGTATGCTTGTACGATTCTCCTGTGTGAACGATTTCTTGAACGTGAAATTTAAAACTTCAGCTTTCGTTTTCTATCTTCAACTGCCACACCAGACTAGTCAACAAGGGACTGATAGGGAGCCTTATACCCACTTAGCGTCTAGGATGTGGTCTGTCGACGTCCCTAAGGTATTTGAACAACCAGAACTTTGTGCACGGACTGACAGCTGACAAAAAAAGAAAAAAGTGATTGTATTCGCGCAAAGAGACGAAAAGAACCGAAATCTTGACTATACGAGCGTCAATTGGGAATCAACCATAACTCTCAAGTTTCTGGGGCTATGCTTTTGGAGGGATTTAAGGTGGAAATTAAACGTAAAGAGGAGCCCTCTTTGAAAACGTCAAAAGATTGATTTTTTTGGCTTAAAATGTTCTCTAAGATGTCCACTTCATTGTAGTGTTCATCCCAAGTGCGCCAGAAACTCCATTATCGAGCTATAAGGCGATTTGACAAGAAGTGTCTCCAAAAAACCAAAACCATTCACAGCGAGAAAAAAAATCGCGGCCAGTGTGGCACCCAGTCACTTCAACGACGGCCTAACAGGCATTCTGGAAATTATGAAAGTGTTCGAATTGAAACTTCCTGGCCGTTCTGCAAGGTTCGCAGGAGAGCTTCTGTAAAGTTTGGAAGATAGGAGACGAGATACTGGCAGAAGCAAAGCTGTGAGTACCGGGCATGAGTCGTGCTTCGGTAGCTCAGATGGTAGAGCACTTGCCCGCGAAAGGCAAAGGTCCCGAGTTCGAGTCTCGGTCGGCCACACAGTTCTAATCTGCCAGGAAGTTTATATCAGCGCACACTCCGCTGCAGAGTGAAAATCTCATTCTGTTCGAATTGAGATCGAACCAGCCTGTTACAACCTCTGCACAAAAGTGGAAGAAAAGCATATCGAGCGAGCAGTGCAGCGGATGACAGAATCTGTCAAACGGCCCGCAGGACTACCATGGCTACGAAGATGACGGAGGAGGACCACCTTTGGGATCTGGTAGAACTGTTGTATGGTCCAGCGATCGCTGACTCGAGGTCTGTTTACCTTAACTAGGAAAAACGTAACTCAAAACTTAAAACGCATTTTTCTCGTATTTTTAAAATTGGCGGGAAACATTACTTTAGAATGGTACATACGATTTTGATCGGAATTTGATGCCGGGATTCTAAATTGAGTTCTCTATCAGCATACGCAGCCGAAGTCTGTTTTTCGGTGCACATTTTTGGCTCGATTGTTTGGGCGAAGGACGTGCCTTTTTTGTTTTCAAGGCTTCATCATTTTGTTAGAACTTTATATTTTTCTGTTATCCTATACATGACAGAACACGTATTGAAAATGAATTATACAGAATTATTTTGCTACAGGACCAGTATAAGGGCTTCGGGAATTCCCACCGATGACTAGTGTTCCGGCAGGAAGGGGTCTTTTCATCTAGTGCAGTGGATGCAGGGAGCGTCCGACGCGGACACAGAAATAATTTGTTAAAGGCAAAAATGTAAGAAATAAAAATATCAAAACAATTAAAATCGCTCAAAAGACGAAAGGCCGCTGGACCTGATGGGATACCAGTTCGATTTTACACAGAGTACTAGAAGGAACTTGCCCCCCTTCTTGCAGCGGTGTACCGTAGGTCTACAGAAGAGCGTAGCGTTCCAAAAGATTGGAAAAGGGCACAGGTCATCCCCGTTTTCAAGAAGGAACGTCGAACAGATGTGCAGAACTATAGACCTATATCTCTAACGTCGATCAGTTATAGAATTTTGGAACACATATTATGTCCGAGTATAATGACTTTTCTGGAGACTAGAACTCTACTCTGTAGGAATCAGCATGGGTTTCGGAAAAGACGATCGTGTGAAACCCAGCTCGCACTACTCGTCCACGAGACTCAGAGGGCCATAGACACGGGTTCACAGGTAGATGCCGTTTTTCTTGACTTCCGCAAGGCGTTCGATACAGTTCCCCACAGTCGTTTAATGAACAAAGTAAGAGCATGTGGACTATCAGACCAATTGTGTGATTGGATTGAAGAGTTCCTAGATAACAGAACGCAGCATGTCATTCTCAATGGAGAGAAGTCTTCCGAAGTAAGAGTGATTTCAGGTGTGCCGCAGGGGAGTGTCGTAGGACCGTTGCTATTCACAATATACATAAATGACCTTGTGGATAACATCGGAAGTTCACTGAGGCTTTTTGCGGATGATGCTGTAGTATATCGACAGGTTGTAACAATGGAAAATTGTACTGAAATACAGGAGGATCTGCAACGAATTGACGCATGGTGCAGAGAATGGCAATCGAATCTCAATGTAGACAAGTGTAAAGAGCTGCAATTACATAGAAAGAAAGATCCTTTATCATTTAGCTACAATATAGCAGGTCAGCAACTGGAAGCAGTTAATTCCATAAATTATCTGGGACTAGGCATTAGGAGTGATTTAAAATGGAATGATCATATAAAGTTGATCGTCGGTAGAGCAGATGCCAGACAGATTCATTGGAAGAATCCTAAGGAAATGCAATCCGAAAACGAAGGAAGTAGGTTACAGTAAACTTGTTCGCCCACTGCTTGGATATTGCTCACCAGTGTGGGATCCGTACCAGATAGGGTTGATAGAAGAGATAGAGAAGACCCAACGGAGAGCAGCGCGCTTCGTTACAGGATCATTTAGTAATCGCGAAAGCGTTACGGAGATGATAGATAAACTCCAGTAGAAGACTCTGCAGGAGAGACGCGCAGTAGCTCGGAACGGGCTTTTGTTGAAGTTTCTAGAACATACCTTCACTGAGGAGTCAAGCAGTATATTGCTCCCTCCTACGTATATCTCGCGAAGAGACCATGAGGATAAAATCAGAGAGATTAGAGCCCACAAAGAGGCATACCGACAATCTTTCTTTCTACGCACAATACGAGACTGGAATAGAAGGGAGAACGGATAGAGGTACTCAAAGTACCCTCCGCCACGCACCGTCAGGTGGCTTGCGGAGTATGGATGTAGATGTAGATATCATCATATGTAGCATATGATCACGAGAAACGCCTACTTTTCATGCGTTCAAAGGGGATGTCATTCACAATTTTATTGTTCGGCAAGTTCTAAAACATTACTCGTGTGCAAGGACCTTTTACGAGTTGGATTAACGATAGAGATTTAGCTGTGCGACTCATCTAAGAACGTTTAGTGAACGCAAGACCCCTCACAGAAATTCTTAACAAACACTCTCATGGACGACATTTCAAGAGAGAGATGGCGCACGTGGTGCGCTTTAGAGAATTGGCAACTCGCTGTTCACTGCTGGCACCAAAGACCTTGTAAAAACCTTCGGTTGGACGCCATTATAGTGGTTGTAGTCTGATGTGTTGTGTAGTATTGTTGTTTATGAAGACCCTGATTCAACGTTGTATATTTGTTGGAGCGTACATACAGTATTCATTACTCGTAATTCTACTGTCTGTACGTTCCAATCAAAAGAAGTACAATGGTGAAGAGTTGTGCAGCGATTAATTGTACAAATAAATTCGAGAAAGGAACGAATATTACATTTCACAGGTATGTGAATATTTTAAGTTGTTTTGTATGTCAGTGCACTTGCTTAACAAATGTTTTTGTAACACGGTATTAGCATAATGTCTGTGCATCTATTTGCAGGTTTCCTTTCTCAAAACCACAGCTGTTACAAAAATGGTTACACGCTGTCAGGAGGCAAGATTTCCGACCGACAGAATACCATTTTGTATGTTCTGATTATTTTGAAGAAAGTTGGCTGATCGGTAGTGTTTTCGTGGTCTAGGTTAGGTTGAAACTTGATAATTTGGTCTTGAGTTGCCAAAGCACTATGCCATATATAACGCAGTTCTCGTCATAAAATCTAAAGCAAGGTAGAGTCAGAAAATATCTATTAATATAGTGGGAAAATCTTCGAGTATTTTGATGCATTTTGCGTACATCTATCGTAAATGAACTACGAAAAATGCTAGGGGTCCAGTACATAACTTTTAGCTACGGCAGATTCCATGTAGTACGTAAGATAAATTCATAAACAGTGACTAGTTGCTGTTTGTTCATAAATTAAAAAGTGTATTGTAGTAACGTATTTAAATGAGGCATTATGTTTGCGACCTAACTCAAGGGAAGGCATTTTATAACCAAAAGCGATGCATAAACATTCGAACTCCGCGCGTCAGTTTACCACTCTAATGGCCGCCGGCCAGCTATTCAATTTGTCCGCTCTTCACAGTCGACCACTCGTGCGGTTGTGGGGGCCTGGCTGGCACATGGCATCTCACTGCTGTCCAGGAGGAGTCTCGTTACGTTTCCGCTGCAGCGGCGCTGTTGACACATCGCTAGTCGCCGGTCGCACACGCGTCTTGCTTCTCGCCGAGAATCTTTACCCTGCAGGACTTCACGTCGCTGGTGGATTACTTGCAGTGTGTGAAGCACAAACTATATTCTCTGCATCGTCAGACGACAGTGATAGTACTTCGTTCGCGCCAAAAATATGAGGAGGAACAAAAAGAGGCATGGTTGCACGCTTTGAATGCAGACGACCCACACTGCATATATTTTCACTTCTAACAACAGCTCAAAAATTACCCACATCATTTTTCATACTGTTACGAATATGGAGCTGTTGAAGCCTCGTGGCCACTTGGACATTTTGCCTGCTGGCCTCTGTTCAAAATGGTTCAAATGGCTCTGAGCACTATGGGACTTAACATCTATGGTGATCAGTCCCCTAGAACTTAGAACTACTTAAGCCTAACTAACCTAAGGACATCACACAACACCCATTCTTCGCATAGTGACCGAGACAAAAAGAACTAGAGGTATCCGGGAAATACCACACTCTTGAATAAAAAATAAAAATTTAAAAGTTAACCCTAATCTCAGTAACTTGAGCGATGTTTTGTGATTTTATTTCACCAGTATCTTTTCCAGGAGGAAGAGTACTTACACAAGGACAGTGGGCTTTAGTATCACATTTTTCGACTACAACTTTTGTCTCTTGGCTAATTCGGTTTGTTTGTCATCTTTTGTGTCACTGTTGCACTGGAGCTGTTTTAAGACACTCTTACTTTTGTTATGCTGGTAGGTGCAGCGATCCTGTTGTCTAGACTATCAAGTTTCGAATTAAGGCTGCTGATATTTTAAAAATAATGGAAATCCGATATATCGATATTGAAAAGGTATCATTATCGTCCCTCGACATATCGAGTAAAAATACTGAACTACCGATACATCGACGGAAAAAATATCGACGTAGCGACCTATAAAAATATTGGCTGCAGATGAAAAATATACTGCTGGTCTTAGAGCTGTATATTTAAGTATTGATGTATTATTAGATATTCTGTACATCAGGACGCTAGCGGCATGATTATCCCCATTACAGCAAGAATTTAAAGGAAAATGATGCACGTTCACACTTGGCGATAATCACTTTGCTAACAACGGTAACTGCATGTGAGAGGCACAATAACAGGTGCCCGGTGGGTCCGCCGTTCCAGTCTTTAAACCAACTGGTATGCTAGTTCTTCACATCGGAAATCTTGTTATTCCATTCACACCGCCACCCCACGATGCAACTAGACTTCCTCTTTTGTGCGACCTTTACTTGCTTCACACAGTCAAAGAGAAAGACTGGACGTGATGTAAGTTCAAAAAGTAGCAAGACTCCTTCATACAGTAGTAGTAAAACTATGTTCTGTTACAATTTCAAAAGAACAATTTCAGATATTTGCCGAAAATTGCGAAAGAAATTTAACATAAAATAAAAATATCGTCACTCGATACTGCCATTCGAGACATATGTCTATGTATTGAAGCAGGACAACGATATTTCCGATACTTTAACGCGAAATATTAATACATCGATATTTTATCGACAGCCCTCGTTCAAATATACCGAATGTCCATAAAAATGTCCCAGTTTTAATCATAAACTATAAGTTTTTAGTTCAGACTATTTACAACAAATCATACATAAAGTTGAAGGTTTCTTACAAATGTTAAATATGTGTGCCTTTAGTTACACGGCACACATCCAACTTTAAAATGCAGTACTTCCCACACCCTGGTTAACAAGTCCGGAGTAATGGAACCAATAACCTTTTCAGTTCTGTATCTCACTCTAATAAATCATTAAGCAGTTCCAAAGAAAAAAGTCGTATGGCTGAGGTTAGGTGAACGTCGAGGTATTGTCGTACTGACCATTGCGACCAATCCAACGATCACGGGCTTCGACATTCAACCACTCTCATACATGTCAGTATGAAGGGACTCCATCTTCCTGCCAAATAAAGGTTTTGGGTTCGCCTTCTAATTGAGGAGAAAGCCATTCTTGCAACATATCCAGATAAGTCACCCCTGTTACGATAGCTTCAGCGAAAAAGAAAATTTAAAAAAAGTTCGTACACTTAATGTCGGCCACATCACCGGAAACGTTTAATTTTTGGAAATCCCTTTGATATTGTACAAGTTGTTGACGACGCTCTGACGCTGTAACTGTTATGGATGACTGTGAGCTTTTCCTTAAAACCTTTCACACTGTCGTGTTTGCAAACTGAAGCTCAAGACTTGCGTTCCGAGCAGACTTCTTAGGATTACGAAGGTAAGACGCTCTGACAAAATCAACATCCTCCTCATGCACTTTTGGTCGTCCTGTCCTTTTCCCTTTACACACACAACTTGACGTTTCGAACTGACTAAATCATCGGTGGTTGTTATGGGCACATAGGAGGACCACTATTAGACTATAAACGAAAGGGACGTTGAACTGAAATTTCAGATCACTGCAAGCAAAAAAAACAACAAAACAGTACCCGTGCATGTGCTTGTATAAACCTGTTGTAGTTACTGTTTAACTGTGACACTGAACCAACACTTTGCAGTGGTTACCGTTGATACTGTTAGAATCTATAACTGGGAGATTCTTTACTGGGTAGCCTGTATTTCAATATAGGTTTAGCTGAAAACGCGAAAAGTTAGTGTAAACAGGGTAATGACTTAGAAACAGTTTGTACTACTGTCAACTGTTGGTCCTCGAGTACCAGCGCCTAGAGTCATGCTCTATAAGGTATTGGAACCCCGTTGCTGTTAGTGACATGTCACTCACCTTGCGTCCAATATCTACTGCTTCTATTGGTCCTCCGGGGCAGGCGTCAGGATCAGTTACGATGGAGGAATTGTTAATACTGTCGCCTTCGCTGTAGAGGCTCGCGACAGCCGTATTGTTCACCATGTCGACTATGGCCACCGAGATGTTGACGCGTATCGCGTAACTGACGGCCAGGCCCAGGAAATTTAGCATCAAGACTGTGTGGCGGGTCTTCCAGAAACCTGTGAACATAAGCACGCATCGAACTTGAACAGCGAAATTCCGGCCGACACAGGCACAGTTCATCAGACATACGGATAAACTGGTAATAACTTTGCACGTACAAGAGAATTGACAACATCTGTGACTGGTAAGAACTCTGCGCATACACGAGAGTTGATTGTGCCTGTGGCTGACTCTGGATGTACCGTGGTAACGGGCCTGGAACCAATATCCATTGTGAAGAGCGTTTATGTAGTGTAGCAGACACTATTTCTTCAGTTGTCACCTGACTGGTTTGACGTAGGTCACAATGACTTCCTCCATAATTATTTGGATGTTCTGTAATCTCTGTCCTCTCCTGCAGTTTGTGCCCTCTACGGTTACCTACACTACCACGTTCGTTATTCCTTAATGTCTTAACACACGCTCTGCCACCCTGCCACTTCTTCTAGTTGGTGTTTTCCTCATACCTAATCTTTGCATCACCGGTTGTGCAGAAGACTACTTTTTATCAGTCCACATAATTTTCGGCTTATACTCACCGTTTCTTTTCTTTTGCGGTTTTCCCTTAATCCATACATCATTTCGAGACAATTTTTCTCCAGACGTACATTCTCATAAATTTCTTTCTAAAATTGAGTTTGATGCTAGCAAATTTCTTTTAGCAAAGAATGCTCTCTTTGCCTGTATTAGTCTATTTCTTGTAAGGGGTTGGGCAGAAATGTGGAAATGCCGCTAGAAATGTGTGGTTGAACGTAAATCTTAATTGGAAAATTTATATTTTGGATCTCCTTAAGCGACTAGGTTCAGCAACTTTTGCAATCTGAATAATTGCCAATTTTAAGGATGTAGAAATTAGTGAGCTAACATACTTTGCGTACTTCCACTCTCTGATGTGATACGGAATAATATTCTGGGGCAGCTCAACAGTTAGGCGAAAGGTATTCACTGCTCAAAAGAAAGTAATTAGAATAATGTGTGGGTTCATAGTCGCACATCTTGTAGGCATCTGTTTAAAAGGATAGGAATTCTTACAACTGCTTCACAATACATTTACTCAGTAATGAATTTTTTTCTCAACAACATGGAACAGTTTAAAATCAACAGCGACATTCATGATTACAATAACAGAAAAAAGAAAGACCTACACTATCCTTTACTTAACCTATCTGTGGCACAGAAAGGGGTAAAATATGCTGCTATAAAACTTTTTGATAAATTACCAGATGAAATAAAATGTCTGACAGACAGCAGTGATAGTTTCAAAAATAAACTGAAATCATACCTCCTTGACAACTCTTTGTATACCATAAATGAATTCTTGAATATGAGTGAATAAATCTGGAGATATAATATATGCATTTTGTGTAAGTTAAGGGAATGGGATAGATAAGACAAATATTTAAGTATAACACTAGTGTGGTGTGCATACTGTAAGACCTTCAGTACACACCCCATCAGATTATTTGACTTGTCGCTCTAACGAAGTAGGCGAGTGTCAGCAATATGTCTCGTGGTCTTATCGTGGCGTGTTTATCTTCTGCCGTTAGGTCAGACGATAGAAATGCCACTTGCACGCTTAGAGTAGCAGATGGACGGTGACCAACTTTAAACAGAACTTGATTAAATTTTCACACACATTTATTAAAATAATAACAACATAAAATTACTTAACTTGATTCTGGATCCTGTTTACAATTGACAATCTGAAGTCCCTTTGGTCTTGGTACGTTAATCTTATTCTCACATATCTCTGATACTTGACAAAGTGTCTATACATTTCTCTTCATGGCTATGTACAGGAATATGATAATGTTGTTAGGTGCAGACTGAAACTTGACTATAGACTGGTACAGACTAATGTAGACGAATGCAGACTGGTACGGACTAGTGCAGACTGACTAATCGGAGGTCTGTACACTCGTTATAATACCAGGTATCACTGTGCGAGTGTGATCCGCGAGGAGAAAAGGTTCTACGTTAGCAGCAATCTCATTGGCTGCGTTACATATTAATATGCAGATCGGCGGAAGCAGAACTTGGTCCGTCTCTAAGACAGCGCCATCTCGTAGTGCGGAGACGGACGAGCGCTGCGCCTGCGCTGTTGTGCTTAGCGGGGCGCGCTCTAGTGGGAAAGTTGTGTATGCGCTGACTACGCGAAATTATGTACACAACAACTAGAACGTAAAAAAAAGAAAAAGAGAAAAAAAACTTGTTTCCTGTGCGCTTTTCTTGTGCATTTGACACGTCCCACATCATAATGGTTTTTCCGTGCTTGATCAATGGAACACGTAAATAACTAACTAATTATCTAAATGCAGATGCTAGCGAAACCCACACGATGCGCTGTTGTATTTCGCCACAAACAGCACCTGCGCAATGTCCTCACTACGAAGAAAGTGTAAGACATAGTGAGAACAGTGCTCTGTGTAGTTGTGAGAGCGTTATGTCAGGACCTAAGTGAATTCGAAAGTGGGCAAATGGGTGCTTCCGTAGTCGAGGTAGCCGAATGAACGGTGTTTCAATAGGCGTTGTATCGAAGGTTTATATCGCGTACAGGGAAAGCGGAGAAACGTCATCGGCTAAGTCACAACGGGGACGAAAGCGTGCATTGAGTGATCGTGGTAAACGGAGTTTGAGCAGGATTGAGTCGAAATATGAAAGCTATAATGTCGCACTCGCGAACCCTATCAGCACCAAAACCACACAAAGGGTGCCCTATGAGCAGGGAATTTCAGGGCGAGCTGGAATTCCAAAGCCATTCCATCAGTGATGCAAATGCCCGTAACAGGAAAATCTGGACTGTGGAGCAATGGAAGAAAGTCATTTGGTCGGATGAGTCTCGTTTCACATGTTTCCAACTTCTCGCCAACTTTATGTCGCAAGACTGAAGCGTGGGGAGGGGGGGGGGGGGTTCGGTGATGATTTCGGAAGCCTTATCGTGGTATTCCATGAGCCCCGTGTTTATTCTGCAAGATTGCTTTGCTGTCAAAGGTTATTTGATCATTTTGAGTGATCGAGTCCATCCCACGGTACAATATTTGTTCCCCAAGACGGCAGGGTTCCTGTGCGCACATCTCGCATCATCCAGTGTCAGTCCGTGAGAACGAGGATGATTGTCGCACCTCCTCTGCCCTCCACAGTCGCCACAGCTCGATGTTGTTGACACTTTGTGGTCTACTTCGGAAAGAAGGGTGCGTGCACGTCCATCATCGTCAAGTGAACTTCCCACTTTTTTGCAGGAAGGATGATATAAGATATTTTTTGCCCGAAATTGTGGTTTTGAATTTTTTGGCAGATGGGATATTGGTGTGACGCCACTGTGATTATCTTTTTGTATCGGACGTGTAATGAGGCACCCACGTCTCCTCTTCCGTCACAATAGAGCTCAGAAAATCCTCGCCTTTCAGTTCAAGTCGCTCAAGAAACTAGCGGCCGCTGTTGACCTGATTGTTCCTGTGCTGCTTTGTCAACTGTTTTGAGACTCATCTTGCCCACAGTTAAGGTAGCCCAGCGTTTCTGGGAGTGTCTCGTGTAAGACAGTTCTGGAGAGTTCTGGAAACATTGTAGAAATTTCATCCTGTGTCAATCGTTGGGCTTCACGAACAGTTTCCTCGACTTTTTTCACCAACTCATCGGTCAGAATGGAAGGTCTTCGTCAACATTTGTCCTGCTACCACTAAACTTCCAACATCACTTAAACACACGCGTTCTAGTTATAAAACCTTCACCGTAAATCGTTTTGATTCGCAAAAATATTTCGGGAGATGTTACTTCTTTCGCGCCGGCCTGTGTGGTCGAGCGGTTCGAGGCGCTTCAGTCCGGAACCGCGCGACTGCTACGTCGCAGGTTCGAATCCTGCCTCGGACATGAATGTGTGTGATTCCCTTAGGTTAGTTAGGTTTAATTAGTTCTAAGTCTAGGGAACTGATGACCTCAGATGTTAAGTCGCATAGTGCTTAGAGCCATTTGAACTTCTTTCGCGAGTAGGAAGCGGAACACAGAACGTAGCTCGCGCACTTGACGGGATTTCTTCCCGACATATTTCACGCAACTGGACACTAAAACTTGAGATGAAAAATTATTCCATTCTGTCTTAGCATGGTGGTACAGCAACCTCATTTTTGCTGTTTTTTCTTTTTTTTAAAAAAAAAAAAAAAGACAGGCGTACGTTGGACAGTCTTCTTTATTAATCCAAGAATATGCGTTTCGCTCGGATAGGGAATCATCAGGTTATTTGAAAATATAACGGGAGGGCGAAATTACAATTAATCCAGCGAGGTCCTAACCTGGACTAACATAAAAGGAAAAATAAGCTTCAAACACCGACCGAATAAAGTTAGACAGAGAGACGTAATGGTACTCACGTTAAGAATACAACAATTTTCTGCCGAAAAGCATCCTTCAAAGAAGGTACGATTCCGAATGAAAGGTACTGAAAGCAACCTATACGGAAAAAGATATTAAAGATTAATAAATAAAAGTACCGGTATCAGGCGTGAGTAGAGACTGAGGGAGAAATGAAAAATGCGTATAACCCCATGGAGGCGACGACAGATACAGTAGCTCAGAACAAGATTTCACCGCGCTAACTGTAAACACAGCCGTACACTAGAATGGCAACGGAGGCCCGTCCGTATTCACATAGTACATGCATATGAGCGAGACGAGCTCGAGCAGAATATTGGTCTAGTAGTGATTACAGGGGCCTTGCGGCGCCGCCGTCGGGTGTACAGTGTGATAAAAACAAATGTCGTGTGACTAGGGCCTCCCGTCGGGTAGACCGTTCGACGGGTGCAAGTCTTTCGATTTGATGCCACTACGGCGACTTGCGCGTCGATGGGGATGAAATGATGATGATTAGGACAACACAACGCCCAGTCCCTGAGCGGAGAAATCTCTGACCTAGCCGGGAATCGAACCCGGGCACTTGGGATTGACACTCTGTCGCACTGACCACTTTTTTTTCATTTTGTTCGGTATTGTTCGTTGCGTTTGGTCTGGGCGGACGTCACGAGCCATCCGTTCAAGGTGATCATTGATTTCTTTACTCAGTTTTTTATTACAGAGGGCGAGGAGCCCTCTGACCGAACACGCTGAGCTACCGGACCACTCAGCTAGCGGGGGCGGACTACAGTCTGATAGCGGAGAAACATTCAAATACAAACGGCCAAACTGAGAAATAAAAAAACATAATGGAGCATACGAAAATAGACACAGTATAAGACGTGCTAGATCGAGTACCATTTCCAGAGGCATAGAAAACCCATACGTTCAAAAACAGTGTAAAAGAATAATGAAGTAAAAAACATAGAGAAACAAAATGAAGATTACAAATATAAGGCTAAAAGGTAACAATCCTGAAAAGACAAAATACCATAGCATAAAAGTGACAAGCGACCAAGACCGTGGTAATAAAAAGCTAAAAACTAATATATTGTTTGAAAATGGGAAACATACAATTATAAAAGCCTTATTTTTGCCAGATTATTGGTCACTGAATTTCAGTGATACGATGTACCACAGATCTGAAGTAGCTCACCTGTTACTTACAGGGATGACACGACGAAGCGTGTATAATTGTATAGCTTGTAGAAGGCTTACGATAAATGTCAAATTTGATGACATTATTAGTGAGACAAACCTGCAAATCACAGAAGTTGAGAATACTATTGCTATACATGATTTCATGCATAAAAATAATTTCGCTGTGAAGTTTGTTAAACTCTTCGACCACAAACGTAATTTCAAATCTTTCACCGTCAAAAAATAAGTGTTGTGTCATCGGCATATCGTCTTTAACAGAGTATTTTTTTGGAAATGGCAGAGGCCCGGGTTGAATAGTCACACTCCACGTAATTCCCGAATCCATCAGTGAGAAACGCCGCAAGACAACTGCCAAGTCCAAGCCATCCGACTGCATATAAAATTTGTTGTTAAAAGTGAAGCAATTGTACGAAGTCAAGAGCCAAATAGGAGCTATAAGCTCCACAGTTTCATCAGATCACAGACGTCAGTTCAAAATGGTTCAAATGGCTCTAAGCACTATGGGACTTAACATCTGAGGTCATCAGTCCCCTAGACTTAGAACTACTTAAACCTAACTAACCTAAGGACATCACACACATCCATGCCCGAGGTAGGATTCGAACGGGCGACCGTAGCAGCAGCGCGGTTAAAGACTTAAGCGCCTAGAACTGCTCGGCCACAGAGATCGGCCAGACGTCAGTGCTTCAAGATGTTATCCTGAGTAACTGAAATAGTCTCTTCTAGTGAACGACAGTAAAGTGCAGCCTGGAGATAAATATTTATCATGTAAGAGTCGTACAAGTTCCGTTCTATTAGAAACACCAAAATTTTCGCGAAATGTGAACTCTTTGCCAATCACTTGAAGCAAATATTTAGAGACCGGCTAACGTGGTTTCTCAATCATATTAATAACAGAACGCATAGAGAAAGCAATCTTGTGAGCCCTAATTTGTGCGTGCATGTTAGGGGCCTTATGGTTCATCACTCTAAAATTGGGTAAAAGGTGGGGGGGGGGGGGGGAGGGGAGGGTGATGATATACGTGTACGCCTCTAAGGAAGCCTTAAGCTCTTTGGTACAGGTCTCGACAGGATTGTAATCAGTCTACTGACTGGTTTGATGCGGCCCGCCACGAATTCCTTTCCTGTGCTAACCTCTTCATCTCAGAGTAGCACTTGCAACCTACGTCCTCAATTATTTGCTTGACGTATTCCAATCTCTATCTTCCTCTACAGTTTTTGCCCTCTACAGCTCCCTCTAGTACCATGGAAGTCATTCCCCCATGTCTTAGCAGATGTCCTATCATCCTGTCCCTTCTCCTTATCAGTGTTTTCCACATATTCCTTTCCTCTCCGTTTCTGCGTAGAAACTCCTCATTCCTTACCTTACCAGTCCACCCAATTTTCACCATTCGTCTATAGCACCACATCTCAAATGCTTCGATTCTCTTCTGTTCCGGTTTCCCCACAGTCCATGTTTCACTACCATACAATGCTGTACTCCAGACGTACATCCTCAGAAATTTCTTCCTCAAATTAAGGCCGGTATTTGATATTAGTAGACTTCTCTTGGCCAGAAATGCCTTTTTTGCCATAGCGAGTCTGCTTTTGATGTCCTCCTTGCTCCGTCCGTCATTGGTTATTTTACTGCCTAGGTAGCAGAATTCCTTAACTTCATTGACTTCGTGACCATCAATCCTGATGTTAAGTTTCTCGCTGTTCTCATTTCTACTACTTCTCATTACCTTCGTCTTTCTCCGATTTACTCTCAAACCATACTGTGTACTCATTAGACTGTTCATTCCATTCAGCAGATCATTTAATTCTTCTTCACTTTCACTCAAGATAGCAATGTCATCAGCGAATCGTATCATTGCTATCCTTTCACCTTGTATTTTAATTCCACTCCTGAACCTTTCTTTTATTTCCATCATTGCTTCCTCGATGTACAGATTGAAGAGTAGGAGCGAAAGGCTACAGCCTTGTCTTACACCCTCCTTAATACGAGCACTTCGTTCTTGATCGTCCACTCTTATTATTCACTCTTGGTTGTTGTACATATTGTATATGACCCGTCTCTCCCTATAGCTTACCCCTACTTTTTTCAGAATCTCGAACAGCTCGCACCATTGTATATTGTCGAACGCTTTTTCCAGGTCGACAAATCCTATGAAGGTGTGTTGATTTTTCTTTAGCCTTGCTTCCATTATTAGCCGTAACGTCAGAATTGCCTCTCTCGTCCCTTTACTTTTCCTAAAGCCAAACTGATCGTCACCTAGCGCATTCTCAATTTTCTTTTCCATTCTTCTGTATATTATTCTTGTAAGCAGCTTCGATGCATGAGCTGTTAAGCTGATTGTGCGATAATTCCCGCACTTGTCAGCTCTTGCCGTCTTCGGAATGGTGTGGATGATGCTTTTCCGAAAGTCAGATGGTATATCGCCTGACTCATATATTCTGCACACCAACGTGAATAGTCGTTTTGTTGCCACTTCCCCCAATGATTTTAGAAATTCTGATGGAATGTTATCTATCCCTTCTGCCTTATTTGACCGTAAATCCTCCAAAGCTCTTTTAAATTCCGATTCTAATACTGGATCCCCTATCTCTTCTAAATCGACTCCTGTTTCTTCTTCTATCACATCAGACAAATTTTCACCCTCATAGAGGCTTTCAATGTATTCTTTCCACCTATCTGCTCTCTCCTCTGCATCTAACAGTGGAATTCCCGTTGCATTCTTAATGTTACCACCGTTGCTTTTAATGTCACCAAAGGTTGTTTTGACTTTCCTGTATGCTGAGTCTGTCCTTTCGACAATCATATCTTTTTCGATGTCTTCACATTTTTCCTGCAGCCATTTCGTCTTAGCTTCCCTGCACTTCCTATTTATTTCATTCCTCAGCGACTTGTATTTCTGTATTCCTGATTTTCCCGGAACATGTTTGTACTTCCTCCTTTCATCAATCAACTGAAGTATTTCTTCTGTTACCCTAGAACTTAGAAGTAATTAAACCTAGCTAACCTAAGGACATCACACACATCCACGCCCGAGGCAGGATTGGAACCTGCGACCGTAGCGGTCGCTCGGTTCCAGACTGTAGCGCCTAGAACCGCACGGCCACTGCCGCCGGCTCAGTGTAGTCAGCTTCATGAACAATGACAGTGGGGAAACTTCCTGGCAGATTAAAACTTTATGCCGCACCTAGACTCGAACTCCGGACCTTTGCGGGCAAGTGCTTTATCATCTGAGCTACCCACGCACGACTCACGACCGGTCGTCATATCTCTAATTTCGTCAGTACCTCGTCTCCTACCTTTCAAATAACGACAGTGGAAACCCTTTTGTCAGTGCAGTCTACAATGACGTTAGGCCAGAATCGTATGGTCTTAATCATGCTTAGCATGTGAGGCCTTCTCAGTAAGTTCACTGGCTTTACAAGCGATTCCCAGTTTACCAGATTTGTTACAGGTAGAAGCACCAAGAGCGATTATACCTTATGTTACCAAGAACGTGGCGATAGTATTGTCTAGCCTTGGTTGGATGCTATACTTAAGGCCTTTGTTGAGCATGTTCAATTGCTTTTCACTGAAAACAATATCCGTTATGTTGACAATACGCTCTGCAGAGAGAAAGGGGGCCTTGGGTCTCTTAACCCTGTGATATGCTGAGTGACAATAAATTTTTCGAGGCTTATTTAGTTTATGCTGTTGTGACCTGATAATCGGTTGGTCACTCTCCCATGCACAAATGTTTAAAATTATATGCAAATCATCAAAATCAGCCATAGTCATATGCAAGACAGCATTAAAATGTGCAATGAAAATTAAAACATTAATCTTACCTTTCTCCGTGTAAAAGCATTTAATTTTCATATTAATCAGGACCTATCACACTTATGCGTATGAGCATATCCTAGGATATTTATGGATAAGTAAAGGAACAAGTTTCTCAACGAATCACTGCTTACTGAACCTTACGCTCATATTTATCTTCACAATATTGTAATTCATTTTACGGATGGAAGCCGCCGGCATTCTGGATGCCTGACAAAGCAATCATCATAATAATTATTTCATTCCATCTTGGCGCAGTGATAAATCAACCTCATTATTGCTACTGGGTCTGAGCACTATGAGACTTAACATCTGTGGTCATCAGTTCCCTAGAACTTAGAACTACTTAAACCTAACTAACCTAAGGACATCACAAACATCCATGCCCGAGGCAGGATTCGAACCTGCGACCGTAGCAGTCGCGCGGTTCCAGACTGAGCGCCTAGAACCGCTAGACCACCGCGGCCGGCCCATTATTGCTACTATTTAAAAAAAAATGGTCGTAGATTGCACAATGTCCTTTATTAACGGTGACTCTTGAGCTAATAAAGAACATTGTGTAACTTCCGACTTTTTTTTCTTTTTCTTTTATGGTAACTTAAGTTTATGTACTACCGTGTTCCTGCGATGCTTGCTCAGATGAGGGGATGCCCCTCTACCACTCAGTGTTGCCAACCGTAAGAAAACAAATAGAACCACAGCCTTAACAGGCTTAACAGTGCACTTACTTTTTGAACATGCCTCGTAATTTGGAGAGAAGGGCGCGTGATCGCTATTCACCTCCATCGTCGTTAAGTAGACTTGCCCCTATTTTCCGGGAAGAATAGTATAGAGTCCTTTGGAAACTATACAGGGCCTGTATTTATCTACTCAGATACGAGTGTCCGCAGCTCGTGGTCTCGCGGTCGCGTTCGCGCTTGCCGAGCACGGGGTCCCGGATTTGATTCCGCGCGGGTTCAGCGATTTTCGCCTGCGTCGAGATGACGTCCTCATCATTTCATCATCACTCATGAAAGTGGCGAGATTGGACTGAGCAAAGGTTGGGAATTTGTACGGACACCGATAACCGCTCAGTTGAGCACCCCACAAACCAAACATGATCATCATCGGAGACGACGGATAGCCGTTTCAAATGCTAACGGTTTTCCTACACCGTACTAGACACAGCAATGTGTATCTTCCTTGTTTCGACAGTTACTTTTCTTCCAAGGTACTGGAATTCCATCACTTCGTCTACCACATGGATCCAAATTTTGATGTCAAGTTTACCACTATTTCTGCTGCTCTTCGTTACTTTCGACTTTGTTTGGGCTTCAATCAGTCCATATTCTGCGCTCATTACTTGCGCTTACCTTAGTAAACAGTATAGGTCAAACCTGCGCTCTCTTGCAGCTAAGACGAACAAGGCTCTCGTAACGTTATCTGAGATCAATTATGTTCCATGATTACCTCTCAACAGAGAATGTGCCGGGGCGCTGAGATTTACCGATTTAAGCTGTTTTCAGCAACTCGAGTATTGATAAGCATGTGGCACAGCATAGGCTAGTGTATTAAATAATTAAAATACTCACTGAGTTTCGTTTCAGATAAACATTTGAAGACAGAAGATAACATTTCGGCTTTTTCTTTATTTCGGTTTCTGGCTCATCCTCAGGTATCTGGGCACTGGTTATTGTTACACAGACAACCTAAAAATGTGATCAAAATTTTTTAGGGTTCTGAGGCATCTGCTGTTATAATACTCTAAATTATTGCGCCTAAATACATTTCGTCATTATGAAATATTACAGACTTCCGAAACGAAGTAATGAGTTGGATGCATAGCAAAGTTGACAAATGCCGTTAAAAGAAGGAACGAAGTTGCAAAACATTGTGACATAAACCGTAATAGTTTGGAGTGACCTGCTAAGGACCTGGTCATACAAGGCTACTGCTTACGGCTTCTTGTTTACATAGGCCGCGTCGCTATTAACACTCTTCACACGTAACACTCCGTGACGCCATGGCAACACAGTCCCTTGATTCCCACGGTGACTCAGCACTGGTGACATTGCCACGTGCAATACACAAAGCCTTCCCTTGTCGTTTTGGTGCTGCTACATATGTTCTATTCTGTCATTTATCTTTGTCTTCAGTGACTTTCTTTAGAAGCTTTACTATTTGCGTCTATTTTTGCATCAATAACAACTATATTTTTGAGGATTCCGCATTGAAGAAACTATTATTTCTTGAATGAGATTTTCACTCTGCAGCGGAGTGAGCGCTGATATGAAACTTCCTGGCAGATTTAAAACTGTGTGCCCGACCGAGACTCGAACTCGGGACCTTTGCCTTTCGCGGGCAAGTGCTCTACCATCTGAGCTACCGAAGCACGACTCACGCCCGGTCCTCACAGCTTTACTTCTGCCAGTATCTCTTCTCCTACCTTCCAAACTTTACAGAAGCTTTCCTGCGAACCATGCAGAACTAGCACTCCTGAAAGAAAGGATACTGCGGAGACATGGCTCAATCACAGCCTGGGGGATGTTTCCAGAATGTGATTTTCACTCTGCAGCGGAGTGTGCGCTGATATGAAACTTCCTGGCAGATTAAAACTGTGTGCCCGACCGAGACTCCAACTCGGGACCTTTACCTTTCGCGGGCAAGTGCTCTACCATCTGCAAGGTTGAGCTGTGAGGACCGGGCGTGGGTCGTGATTCGGTAGCTCAGATGGTAGAGCACTTGCCCGCAAAAGGCAAAGGGCCCGAGTTCGAGTCTCGGTCGGCCACACAGTTTTAATCTGCCAGGAAGTTTCCTATTATTTCTTGTTTATCTGGCCCACCCTGGAAGCTGAACATTGTGGAAAGGCTTAAATAGTCTATGACTTTTTGTGAGGAAAGTGCGTCCAGTCGCCTTTGTTATATATTTAAACCTCTTAGTGTCCAATACCTAGCTTGCGAATATCAGCAGATGTTGGGTATTTCCGGGTATTTCATATTATATAGCTGGGCGATGGCATTATGGTGACGTCATACAGTAAATGAGATTGTGAGGATGATAACTAAACCGGCGCATTATATAATAGGGCACAAAAAATGCACTTCGATAGCCATGGTATGACACACAGTTATATGTCACTTTCAAGTCAGCTAGTTTTGAGAAATTGTTTTAGAGATCGTTCTTACGACAACAGTGTGATTTAAGCCAGTGAGTTCCGAGGTTATGGTTGACGGAAGATTATTTACGGATGGTCGATTGGGATGATTCTATTGCAGAGTCAGATCGCGAGCACACCTAAGGGCATCGTTTGTTGTCACTGGCATAAATTGGTAGGTCTTGTGTGGAAATATTGTGTAGATAACTGAAATCCTCAACCCGTCTGGACATCGGAGTCTTCTGTTATAATTCTTTGCTCTTTTACAAGATGCCTGCTAATCAACTAAATGTAATGTATAGGTCCGTCACTCATTTTATCGCTTGAGAAACAATCAGTAACGAGTGGAATCACTCTACGCTGTATAGCGAAATGTTTCATCCACACATAGATGAGCCACATACTATGACCATCTCCTTTGTACCGTGTTAATCCATCTTTGGAAAGCAGTACAGCAGCGATCCTATGTGACATGAATTCGACAATTCACTGACAGTTTTAGGAAGATATGTGGCACCAGGTCACGAAATCCCGTAAATTACGGGTTGATGGTTTGTGGGCCCGGAACTGGCACGGATAACGTCCGATATGTCTTCCATCGGGTTCAGATCAGACTAATTTGGCGGCCAAGACAACGCGAGATCACTATTGTGTTCCTCAAACCACTGTAGCTCGGAACTTGCCATGGGTCACGGGCAGTTGTGGCATCGCCTTCGTGGCAGACAACAGATATGGAGGGATGCAGGTAGTCCGCAGTAATGTTCACGAATTCTTCACCTATCCAGACGCCTACGATTACTGCCGAACGTCTATGGAAGCTCAGAAGAATGTCCGCTGTGGCATAATACTGCTCGCAGGGCCCTACGTTCGTGGCGTGGTGCATACCGCGAGCGGCTGTTCGCTTGGATGATGGCGTATCTACATCTACATCTATGTCGACATGGCTACTCTGCAGTCAGACGTAAGTGCCTGGCTGAGGGTTCATCGAACCACCTTCACACTAATTTTCTACAAGTTTCCCTCTCGAACAGAGCGCGAATAAAAGAACACCTGCCTGTATGTCTTTCCGAGCCAGCTCTGATTTCCCTAATATTATTCAGATGATCGTTTCTCCCTACGTAGGTCGGCATCAACAAAATATTTTCGCGTTCGGAGGAGAAAATTGAAATTTCGTCAGAAGATTCCGCCGCTACGAAAAACGTCCTTGTTTTTATTATTTACACCCCAAATACTGTATCATATCCGTAACACTTTCTCTCCTATTTCTCGGTATTACAAAACGGGGTGACCGTCTTTGAAATTTATCGATGCACTCCGATAATCCTATCTGGTAAGGATCCCTGAACGAGCAGCAGTACTCCGAAGTAGGACGGACAAGCGTAGAGCAGGCAATCTCTTTAGTAGATCTATTGCATCTTCAAAGTGTTCTGCCAATATAACACTTTTTTATTCCCCTTCCCCACAATATTTTCTATGTTTTCTTACGAATTAAGTTTTTCGTAATTGTAATTCCTAGGTATATAGTTGAATTTAGCCGGCTTCAGATTTTGATTGATTTATAGTGAAACCGAAGTTTAACGGATTCCTTTTAGCACTCATGTGGATGAACTTACACTTTTCATTATTTATGATCATTTGCCAATTTTTGCACCATACAGATATATTTTCTAAATCGATTTGCAATTGGTTTTGATCATCTGATGACTTTACAACTCGGTAAATGACAGCATCATCTGCAAACAACCTAAGACGACTTTTCAAATTGTCTCCTAAATCGAAGGAACAACAGAAGGGCTATAACACTACATTGCGGAACGCCAGCAATTACTTTTGTTTTACTCGATGAATTTCCGTCAGTTACTACGAATTGTGACCTCTCTAACAGTAAATCACGAATCCATTTGCTTAACTGAGACGATATTCCATAAGCACGCAATTTGACTTCAAAGCCGCTTGTGAAGTACGGTGTCAAAAGCCTTTCTGGATATCTAGAAATACGGAACCAATTTGAAATTCCTTTTCGACGGCACTAAACACTTCGTGTGAGTAAAGAGCTAGTAGTGTTTTGTAAGAGCGATGTTTTCTGAATCCGTATTGACTATGTGTCAATAGACCGTTCTCTTCGAGGCAGTTCATAATATCTGAACAGAATATATTCCAAACTCCTGCTGCACATCGACGTTAATGATCCAGGCCTGTAGTTTAATGGATTACTCCTACTTCCTTTCTTGAATATTGGTGTGACCTGTGCAGCTTTCCAGTCTTTGGGTGCGGATCTTTCGTCACGCGAGTAATTGTATATGATTGTTAAATATGGAGCTGCTATAATGGCTTACTTTGAAAGGAACCTAACTGGTATACATTATGGACTGGACGACTTGTTTTTATTAAGTGATTTAAATTGCTTCAGTACTCCGAGGATATCTACTTCTAGGTACTCGGATACGACCGCATCCACTTTCTACGATGAGGTGTGGACGCTCCACCCCTGATCACCTACCCGTTGTTATACCTTATCGCCGCTAGAATGACTCCCCGATCGCTTCTGCTCCACTTACACTTTCCTTACTGCGTCATGTGCCTGCAGTGCACCCAGGCGGCATTTAGTCTCGCGCTAGGTAATGCTCATAATGTTTTGGCGCATGAATGTGTTTCGGAAGAAGGAGACTTTCCTGTCACTAAGACCGCCGCGAGAAGAGAGTCCGTAATTTTCTCCTGATTCCAGGAACGGTGCATCTATCATATTGGGTGGTTCAAAAAGAAAGAGCGGATTTCAGTTGTTCATTAGAGAAAAACTGTAAAAGATAGAAACAAGTAGTGCATGTCACTAATTACAGGAAGGTTCAAAGTTTTGACAATGCTGCGCTGTTTTCTGTTTGTAGCTATATGGCAACTACACCTCAAGAAAAATGATTTTGTGTGTTGGGATTTGCGGGAAGTCAATCCGCCGGCCGCGGTGGTCTCGTGGTTCTAGGCGCGCAGTCCGGAACCGCGCGACTGCTACGGTCGCAGGTTCGAATCCTGCCTCGGGCATGGATGTGTGTGATGTCCTTAGGTTAGTTAGGTTTAAGTAGTTCTAAGTTCTAGGGGACTGATGACCACAGCTGTTAAGTCCCATAGTGCTCAGAGCCATTTTTTTTTTTTTTTTTTTTTTTGAAGTCAATCCACTGTTCAAGTGTAACGTTCATTCCGCCGCCGATTTAGCGAGAGGCTGCCTCTGCACAAGCAGATTTAAGACTGTCGTAAAAGTTGATTGCGCATGAAGAGGGCCACGCACATCTGATGAAAATATCGAGCTTAGCCGATATCCGTTCAAATGGAGCCCTGTGCAGTTCACAAGACGAGCAGACCAGGAACTTCAACTTCCACAAGCAACGGGTTGGCGTGCTCTGAAACAACGTCTGAATATGAGACCTTGCACATTGCCGTTACTGCGATAATTGCGCCCCAGCTACCCCAAAAGAAATTACGAATTTGCAGTTCATTTGTCCGGAATACGGTAGAGGGAACTTCCGCCGAGTGACTCATCATTTCGGACGAAACGGCGTCTCATCTATCGGGTAAAGTATACCGCCATAATGTAAGTATTTTGTGGCCACAAAATCCCGATGTCGTCCTCGAACCTGAAAGAGTCTTACAGAAATTGATTGTCTTTTGTGCCGTTTCTGTTCACAAAGTTTATGAACCTTTCCTTTTTTGCGGAGGAAACTGCGACAGGAATGTCATACCTAAACATTCTGCAAAATTGGTTGTTTACTCAACTTCGTGAAGGTTCCAATGATATTTTCATGCATGGCGGTGCCCCGTCTCAGTTTCACCTTGAGGCACGGCATTAGCTTACCAACACTATCCCACAAAGTTGGAGTGGAAGAGATGGACAACATCTTGTTCATTACTTTTGGCGTCCTAGGTCACCAGAATTCACAACTTGATATATTTTTTTCTTTGGAGGTATATAAAAGACGGAGTCTTTGTCGCACCTATGGCAGCTACTCTTCAGAGTTGAGAAATCGAATTGTTGAAGCTGTCGATTCGATAAATAGGGATCTGTTGGATCGTGTGTGGAATGAAGCGGGCTACCGTTTCGATATTTCTCAATTGTGCTCAATTGTGACATTGTGCTCACATTGAGTGTATGGTACAGTGTCTGCGCGAACATAAAACTTTCAACCTTCATCTATCTAGTGACATAGCAAAGTATTTTTATCATTCACAGTTTATCTGTAGTAAACAAATGAAATCTGTTCTTTCTTTTTGAATCAACCTGTATGAACATGATTTCACTGAGTTTCTTTTAGTACAGAATCTCCTGAACTTACATGGTGTATTAAGAACTTTTTGTTAGAAAGTTTCTGATTTCGTTTATGTAACGTCCTTCCGCTGCAGCGTTCAACTACGTCACGAGTATCCCTCTTTAATCACTTCTGTACTGCATCAATTAACTTCAAGAGTATCCTTTTGCTCGTTTCACGACGTTTTGTCAGTGAATTATCTACGTAGGCGTACAGACTGAGAACCTACTGAATGAAATGATGTCGTTAAAGAACAATGCAGTCGGCCACGGTGGCCGAGCGGTTCTAGGCGCTTCTGTCCGGAACAGCGCGACTGCTGCGGTCGCAGGTTCGAATCCTGCCTCGGGCATGGATGTGTGTGATGTCCTTAGGTTAGTTAGGTTTAAGTAGTTCTAAGTTCTAGGGGACTGGTGACCTCAACATCTGAGGTGCTCAGAGTGCTCAGAGCCATTTAAACCATTTTGAAGAACAATGCACAGCAACAATTCGAACCGAAGCGAAGTGGTTTAAAAGTTACAGTATGTAGTGGGCGCGATGTTACTGTTGGTGACAACGTCTCAGGTGTTGAATCCCTCACAGGTAATAATCCAGCAATAGCTCACCCTGGAATGGCATTTTCCACTTGAGTACAGCTGAACAATATGGTACGGATTTCAGCATCTTCCGACTTCGCATCTGCTACGTGTTTTACGTCGCAACACTTGTAGACTTTGACGATAGTGGACAAGAACATACAAAGGACTTGAGCTGTTGGGGGTGACATTTTTTTGTTTTTGTAGTGAATGACGAAATAGGAAATAATTGTGAAAGTTCATATAAAACGGTGTGGCTACACTTGCCAATAGTCGTATCTGTGTCTCTTTGGCGAGGACAGATGTAAAGCCGATTAACAAAGCTTTTTTTCTCTAATTCAGGGAGAGTGGTGGAGGGGGTGGGGGGGAGGGCAACTTCCCGTAGTGCACCACGGCGGGTACTCCTTCGAACCATTCTTTCATATTCTATGAGAGTGTGGTAGGCAGTGCTGTTTTTCTGGGGGAACGCTGGGGGATGCGTGCCCCTAAACTTTTTCATCGAAAAAGTAGATTTTTACGATGTTGAGAGCTTGGAAGAGTGCCAAAGAATTATTTCACGAACGAAAATTTTTTTATTTCATATTTTCGTGTTGGTAATTGCAATACGAACGATACCAGTGCAGTTTTTGGTGGGAAAAGCGATGTCATTGACTGTTTCAAGCATTTCGAAGCTGCGGCAACCGTTCTCGGCAACTTAATAGCTTTCAGCCCGTTCGACAAACATGAAGTGCCCTCGCCTGCTAATAGTGGCCGGTGATAGTGCTAAGCGGATTTGCGTACGCTCAAACGCCGAGCTACCGATAGATGTCTCTACGGTCCCGCTACCATGATCCTTCGTGATACATTGCCATCTTTGTTTTGTTGTTCTTTATTCGTTTGTGTTTGCTATTCCGTTCTTGTCGGTTGTGCGAAGTGTGTAATATCTTTCGTTGCAACTTGTAAGTTAAGTTGGAGGTAAGAGGTGAGCAGAAAACTAACAAACTACTTTACTTTTTACTTGTTCTCTTGCTATAGTAAAGTCAACTGAGGAGTCCGATACCCTTTTCTGTTCTTTTTTTTTTTTTTTTTTTCGTAGTTCGACATGTTGATGACGTCACGGCTAAAAGCAGACGGGTGGCATCCCATGCTTCAGTTATAATTAATTTTCGCTGAATTATATCCAATGTCGGAGTAGCCTCAGACTTTTTTTTTTAGAAAAAAAGCACTGGTGGTAGTTATGGGAGTCACAGCACCAATGAAGAAGGCTGGGAGACCGGTTTGCCAGGGCTTATCAAGGAGGTAAACTTTGCTGCTGTATTCCATCATGATGTCTCTACAATAGCTTGGATCATACATTAACTGGCAAACCGTTTACGCACACAATTACCAACCGAGAGCACGTGGTAGCAGTTGTAGCAACCAGAACACAGACTCAGTGTAGAAATACTATATTGTTATCAAGTTCCATCCTAACTCTTCTTTCTTCGTCAACACAAGTCACGACCCCACACTCTGTCAGGTATGCCAAACTGTGAACTGAAGCCGGCCAGAATGGCCGTGCGGTTCTAGGCGCTACAGTTTGGAACCGAGCGACCGCTACCGTCGCAGGTTCGAATCCTGCCTCGGGCATGGATGTGTGTGATGTCCTTAGGTTCGTTAGGTTTAATTAGTTCTAAGTTCTAGGCGACTGATGACCTCAGAAGTTAAGTCGCATAGTGCTCAGAGCCATTTGAATCTTTTTTTGCGAACTGAAGTTCCTGCAAGAGCGACAACCATCAGCACACAGATAGCTGTTGAATTTGCGTTTAATGATGGTCTTAGGCGCGTCCTGAAAGTGTGGCAACAATTAAACATTGACTAATACTTTCGTTTCACAGTACGCCGTTTTGAAAGAATATTTTCTCGTTCATACAGGAGAACTCTTAATCTGGAGCCTTTAACACTTAAGTCCGAAAATAGAATATTTTTTCTTATAGTTTCTTTGCTAATGTTCAATAGATTTAAAACATTAAAATAATAGAATACTTAAGTGTTCTTTTAAATAACTAAGTACAATTTTATATTGACGTTCTTAAAAACTATCTATTAGTGGTTAATTATAAACGAGAAGCAGAAAAATGCCGATGTATTACGGTATACTGAGTGTTTGTTTTAACTTGAGACAAATAAATATTTCCAAAACGACGCATAATACGAAAAAAGATGTTCAAGGTAAAAAGTTAATGTCAGTAAAGGGGACATCTGTCTGTGCTAGAACTGGTCACCTTCTAACCATCCCCCCTGTTTGGGTGGGGTCAACTCTGCGTTTTCAGATGGGAACGACCCCATTTTATAGCATATTCATATCCTACGCCAAAAAATGTACGGGTTACTAAATCCACTGTTTTTCATTCGTGGTAGATGGCATTGCAATCGCCAAAAATCAAGTCTACATGTTTTTTGCAATTGAGAAGCGATGCATTTGATTTAACCTTTCATTTACAATGTAAATGTACACCTTTGTGTTCTAACAGTCGATATTTAGGTTCTGAATTTAAGACGAGCGTATCCGTTAGGACAGTGGGACGAAAGTTGGCGTTAATAGGCTGTGGCTGCAGACGACCGACGCGAGTGCCTTTGCTGACAGCACGACATCGCCTGCAGCGTCTGTCCTGGCCTCGTGATCACATCGCTTGGACCCTAGACAATTGGAAATCCGCGGCCTGGTCAGATGACTCCCGAAATCAGGTGGTAAGAGCTTATGGTAGGGTTCGAATGCGGCGAAGACCCCACGAAGCCATCGACCCAAGATGTTAACAAGGCACAGTGTAAGCCAGGGCCGGCCAGAAATTCTGCACGCGTGCGGTGCTCCTGCACGTGTGCAACTTCCAGGTCACAGCGTGCACGCCGCAGCCGTCAGCGTTCATGTAGTGCATGTTTCTACGCGCAGATGTCGCTTTATCCACTTGCTGAGATACTCTGTACCGGCGCATTCCAGTGCTCTTTCCACAGCTTGCAAGCCAACCATGGGAAGGTGTTTCGCGTATTAAACATTTAAAATACTGTCACAGTCTACTCATTGAGACGTCTACTTTTGTGTTAACAGTTTAACCCAGTAAGACAAGTAATACAGTTAACAACCGTGGGTTTTTATTAAGGCAGCTTGACTGACGGTACGTAAATACGCGTAATGTTTTTGATCTAGTATTTAAGAAAGAGAGCACTTAGCCACTTCCAACGAACCTTAGTCATGATTTGAAATAACATTAAACCAATGGAAGGTTTCCTATAACTAATTCTCGGTGCCCTCATTTACACCCATATAATTTCTGTCTCGCTGACCTCTCGATGATCACCTGTACCATTATTGCTATATGTTTCATCAGTTCCGTCTGAAATCTGCGTAATAACCGACAACTAGATGCATGTTATGTTTTATCGACTTCAACTGAGCGTAGCTCTTCACACATTAAAAAAAACCCTAAATGTAAGTATACAACAATCGGTTTAATGACCAATTTTCCTGACAATAATGTAACATGGAGCAGAATAAGGCAATAATGCACAGTCAGTAAACAATAATTTTTATTATGAAAGGAATAAATCAAAACACGTTTATCACTGGTCATGCGAAATGATATAGTTAATATCGGGCACAAAAGCACGGCTCATTGACAAACGCAAGCAATTGCGGGAGATTTTCATCATTGATGCTTGATCGAAACGACCGAGAACACAGATCTGCCGTCCTTTGCTTTTTCACAGTACCTGCCAATTTCTCAGTACTTCTCTATTAAGGTTACGATCACCAGGGGTAAACGAGACAGGGTATGTTGTGCTCTTGCTTGTACCGCCGCCGTTCATTTGGTACACATGTCTAATAACAGATGTCACTGTCGCTCGCTGTCGCACACGTGCGCACATGTGCAGCACTTCGCACGTCTGCACACTGTGCAGCGTTTGGCCGGCCCTAGTGTAAGCGGTAGTGGCTCGGTAATGGTGCGGACTGTGTTTACATGGAATAGACTGGGTCCTCTGGTCCAAATAAACCGATCATTGAATGGAAATGATTATGTTCGGCTACTTGTAGACCATTTTCAGCCATTCAAGGACTTCATGCTCCCGAACAACGACGGAATTATTACGGATGATGATGTGCTATATCACCGGGCCACAATTGTTCGCGACTGGTTTGGAGAACATTCTGGACAATTCGAACGAAAGGTTTGGCCACCCACATCACCAGACATGAATCCCATCGAACATTTATTGGACGTAATCGAGAGGTGAGCTCGTGCACAAAACCCTGCACTGTCAACACTTTCGCAGTCACTGGCGGCTTACCTCTGCATGGGACTTCCAAAGTTGAGGCCACGCCACATCGAGTTTCTGAATTACGCCGGGCAAAATGAGATCCGACTCTATTTCAGGAGGTATCCCACGGCTTTGCCGTCTCACTGTATTACTTTTCACACAGTGTCGAATGGTTGCTTGTGCTTACGTATACGCAACAGCGACTTTGTAAATGGTTCATAGCATAGCACGATGTTTGCTTTTTACAAACTAGCCGTGACATACATTATCGGATCGCTTTGCGCAATTATTATTTCCGGAGACAAATGGTTCAAATGGCTCTGAGCACTATGGGACTTAACATCTGAGGTCATAAGTCCCCTAGAACTTAGAACTACTTAAACCTAACTAACCTAAGGACATCACACACATCCATGCCCGAGGCAGGATTCGAGTCTGCGACCGTAGCGGTCGTGCGGTTCCAGAGTGAAGCGCCTAGAACCGCTCGGCCACACCGGCCGGCTTTCCAAAGACAACTTATTAGAAGTTGCACATTAGCTGTTACAGTAAGATGCTACATATATGATGCATTGTAATACTCATTGACTGTACAGGATGTTTCACAATTCCTATTACAAGCTTCTGGGGCTTGCAGGGGAGACACAGTGCATAAACGTCTTGGATAATAACCGCTTGGCTGCTCTTGTAAATAATTTATCTAACTACCCGTTTCGTAGCTTATAAGCCACATCATCAGTTTAGATACGTTTAATGATGACGTTAAACTTGCAAAATGGACAGGACCGAACATTCCTTGTCTACGAACAAACGACGCAATTATCGATTCGTCAGGTAAGCAGAAAGTATGGGTCCACGATTCCTCAACCGCGCCATGAATCCGGAGAGGTCGACAGTAGGCCGAACGTAGCCGGTTAACCATTCGACCGAGGGTCACAATCCATCGAAGAGTGGGATGCAGGGACATGCAAGCGTGAGGGTGCTCAGGTAAGGAGCGGTAGATAAAGGTCTGATACAGGTGCACAAGTCTGGAACTTTTCCGTTAGGACGTCAGTTTGAAGATTGGATCATTTTTAAACCTCCCACTTCACGGTACACCCACAGCGGAGACAATTAGCTCTGAGCTATGAGTTCTACAGGAGTTGCCCCATGCGGCGACCTTGCTATTAGCTGTGGAAGGCGTATCTGCGACGCACGATCTGATAGGCACGATCCACAAGTCCTGGTGAACGTTCGTGGAGCGCCACGGTAACCCCTTCCAGTTGCGAATATACCAGTTTCTCGCAGCCGTTGTTGCAGTCGGTCGAAAATGGTATACGGTGGACTCAGACGATCCAGAAAACCATTATGAGTAACACCGCTTCATCTGTATGATACATCTTTATTTCTGATCCAACTAGGTTCGCGAGGTTGTAGCCACATCTTCAGGAATACAGATGTATAATTTATTCCAAACGATAAGCAGTAGAAGACCCAGCTTCTTTGTCCAGTTGTGATAAATAATTTACTCCAAATGGAAAACACTCTCCACACACGCGTTATTCAGCTGTACCTTACCGTATCATATCACGAAGCGTGAGATTTGAAAGCGATCCAATCTTCAAACTTATTTTGCATCTGAATGGTACATTTTCGTCATGCCTATAATGTATTCTAGGTGGCGAATGTGGACAAACACCAGCTGAAGAACGGAATAACGACAAGGAAAATTTGTGTCTGACCGGGACTCGAACACGCTTTTGCCGCTTATTGCGAGCGGTCGCCTTACCATCTGGTAATCCGAGCACGACTCACGGGCACACCCAAACTTCCATATGTCGTCAATCATGTTTCTACAACCTGTGCTCGTACATCCATTACGTATGTTCCCGTACGTGGGAGATAGTTTACTCATAAGTCGCTCGCAGGTATGGGCGGTTAAATACTATATTGCAGTGCGTGTGTTATTCCGAATTGTGATGCAATGTTCCTTCGAGTTCAAGTGCCGGTCGCGCACAAATTTTCACTGTCGTCATTCCATTCTACGGCTGATGATTGTCCATATTCGCAATTGCAAATACATTAAATATATCCAGAATGAGATTTTCACTCTGCAGCGGAGTGAGCGCTGATATGAAAGTTCCTGGCAGATTAAAACTGTGTGCTGGACCGAGACTCGAACTCGGGACCTTTGCCTTTCGCGGGCAAGTGCTCTACCATCTGAGCTATCCAAGCACGACTCACGCCCCGCTCACAGCTTTGCTTCTGCCAGTACCTCGTCTCCTACCTTCCAAACTTTACAGAAGCTCTCCTGCGAATCTTGCAGAACTAGCAAAGAAAGGATATTGCGGAGACATGGCTTAGCCACAGCGTAGGGGATGTTTCCAGAATGAGATTTTCATTCTGCAGCGGAGAGCCTCTGGTTGGTTGGTTGGTTTTGGGGAAAGAGACCAAACAGCGAGGTCATCGGCCTCATCGGATTAGGGAAGGACAGGGAAGCAAATCGGCCGTGCCCTTTCAGAGGAACCATCCCGGCATTTGCCTGGAGCGATTTAGGGAAATCACGGAAAACCTAAATCAGGATGGCCGGACGCGGGATTGAACCGTCGTCCTCCCGAATGCGAGTCCAGTGTGCTAACCACTGCGCCACCTCGCTCGGTGGAGAGCCTCTGTAAAGTTTGGAAGGTAGGAGACGAGGTACTGGCAGAAGTAAAGCTGTGAGGACGGGGCGTGAGTCGTGCTTGGGTAGTTCAGATGGTACAGCACTTGCCCGCGAAAGGCAAAGGTCCCGAGCTCGAGTCTCGGTCCGGCACACAGTTTTAATCTGCGAGGAAGTTTCACGTTAAATATATTTCATAATGGCTGCAGTTGCCGCAGCGTCTGTTACATTGGACGTGCATGTATGTGCAAAGGAACTTTGCATCGTAAGTCGTAATAACACAGGGACTGCGATATCGAATTTATCCGACGACAACGGGCAAGGGACTTTGACGTAAAATGGCTCACTTGTACGGGAATATATATAATGGGTGTACGAGTACAGGCTGTAGTCACACAGTTGACGACATATGAAAGTTAGGGTCTGGGCGCGAGACGATCACGGATAGCCAAATGGTAAGGCGGCTGCTCGCGATAAGCGGGAAATCCGGGTTCGAGTCCTGGTCGGGTACAAATCTTCACAATCGCCACTCCATTGATGATGGTTGTACATATTCGTAATTGCGAATACATGAAATGTATCTCATGACACCTGTAGCCTGTGCAGTGCCTGTTCCTTTAGACATGCATAAATATGCATGAATAACACTGGCACTGCAATATCGAAAAGCTTTTGTAGATACTTGCATACCCAAAATGGAGATAATTCAAAGCCATTTCATATCGTTCAAATTGTCAGAAGTGGAGTCACCATGGCGGAATCATTTCTTTCACTGGCCTCATCTTGCGATTATGACTTCGGGCTACATCATTGACGAAAAATCTGCAATTGAACCGTGAGAACAAACCTATCAGGCAACTGCACATTGTGTAAGCTCTGTATCCCACATAGGCCTTGAGTTGTTGAAAAGTAAGGATATAGATTCGAACAAGGCATCAGTGGGGAAAGTGGGAAATTGCGGCTCCTTTTGTGTGAGAATTTCCAACATTTTGCTCCGGTATTTCGGCAGGTATTTGCAATTTTGTCTTAGCAGTTGTAGATGGAGTCCGGGAATGAATAATTTCATATTTTATGATAGCCAAAGTGTCTTACCATGAACAACAGAAAGATATAGGCTATTATCCATAACAATGGTTGACGGCCTTGTGGAAGATGACATAGAGATGTTTCAAAAAGCTTCTGAAAATACCATCATAATAATCACTTGTCTTTTTACATGACATACCAGGCAGTGCGGCACAAAAGTTTGATTTTCCAACAGGCACTCTTCCCTCTTGGATTACATCACTCCAATCTCAGACAATGACTGCCACTGATCCAAGTAGCTAAAGCCTATGGTTTCAAAACTGCGGCTAATTAAATTGTACTGTCAATAAATATATCAATTTTCTGAAACACGAACAGTTTCAAATGTGTTGGATGTTCCAAAGATAATGTAGAGCGTCTTTCTGGAGACTATCCAAAACTATCACGTCTTTCTTCCTCAACCGCTTTTCCCCTAGAGTGTGCAGCTTCTTGCTGTTAGGCCCATCGCAATCTACAGCATAACACCGGGCGAGGTGGCGCAGTGGTTAGCACACTGGACTCGCATGCGGGAGGACAACGGTTCAATCCATCGTCCAGCCATCCTGATGTAGGTTTTCTGTGATTTCCCTAAATCGCTCCAGGCATATGTCGGGATGGTTCCTTTGAAAGGCCACGGCCGACATCCTTCCTCGTCCTTCCCTAATCCAATGAGACCGATGACCTCGCTGTCTGGTTGCCTCCCCCAAAACAACCCAACCCAACATACAGTGTACCGTTCTTTCCCTATCATTATAACTATAAGGCGGTTATGGGTTTTGTGTCCTCAGCTGACGACCTCCCTTGTTATTTGTCAGGATTATACAGACATTGGGTTCATGAGATCCCAAAACTCGCGAACATCGACTTATTTACCATCAGCACTTCATTTCCATAAGAACAGCATAACAACGCGCTTGCTACGCCGACCCGTCATAGCTGTGTCTGACGTCCTACCACGAGTAAGTACGGGTTTGTCGCGAGACGATGACGACAAGTTCCGCGTTGGAAACAGTTCCACCCGTGCAGCGACGCGACTACTGCCGGCGCATACTGACACCGCATTTCATCAGCATTCCGAGATAGCGCCAGCTCACACTCGTCCTCACACTAGACGGCTGCGTCCAAGCCTGCAACCCTTACATCAGACAGCGTTTCTGCTTTTTTTCGAACGTGTTGCCATCCTCGCTACAACCCAAGGAACAGGGAATAAGGACTCACAGTTCTTTTTGTTCTCAACGTTCTCTTCCACCGAACAACCGAAGTGGCGGATCTGAATATGTGACACACTTTTTTCCTCAGTTCTCACTTCATGTCTTGGGTTTGTACCACTTGTCGTACTATAGATGGTTTGAGGTGAAACAGAAGTGGCAAAATTGTTAAGGTTTTCGAGGCAACTTGTTGACAAACTGCCTGTTGCCTTCTGTCTCTGGTTCTTCTGTGGACGTTTGTTTGATGGTTTTTCTGGCGTTTCACTAGCACCAGAGAGTGTAAGAATGTGGGGATACAATTGAAATACTGACGAGAAACGATAGAGATAATTAAACTGTTACTTGTAGCACAAAATAATGCAAGCAGATGGGGCAGCTGCCATTTGAAGCTAAAGCAGTAACTAACTTAACCCGATTGACTGAATAAAAAACTAAGAATTATGATATACAGTTGAGAACAACTGCTATTTTATTGATAGTTGTGTCGTGTGAAACATATTCAAAACTAACGATATGCAGTATGCAATGTCCTTAAAACTAACGTAAAAAACATCCAACGGATTCCAAACTTACGTCGTTATTTCTTTTCTTCATTCTTCTTTTACATTTGTTGCAATCAATAAACATGCTGAAACGAAGTACTGAAGATATTCTAACATTTACACGTTTAACTGTACTAAGCTAGATGTAGCAAATTACTCTTCAGCCTCGCAGCAACACAACGTCAAACAATACCGACACCGTCAGCTGTCTAGCAAAAGCAAAGTGATTTGTGTTCGCTATTAATTTGAATGTACTTGACACTATGCCTTTCCTTGTCACAAATCATACGATATCGATCGTTCGAAAATGGTTCAAATGTCTCTAAGCACTATGGCTCTGAGCACTATGGGACTTAATATCTGAGGTCATCAGTTCCCTAGACTTAGAACTACTTAAGCCTAATTAACCAAAGGACATCACACACATCCATGCCCGAGGCAGGATTCGAACCTGCGACCGTAGCAGCAGTGTGATTCCGGACTGAAGAGCCTAGAACCGCCACAGCGGCCGGCATCGATCGTTCCTCAACATTTGCATGTATCTAAGGTTTTCATAAACAACAACACATTCTAGACAAATACCAGCAAATGATTCTAGCGATTAAATAAGTGGAGTAGTCATAGAACGATATTAATATCAAATTAAGGTCCTTGTAATTTTTAACGATATGTACGTCACTGAACTGGCTACACAACACCGTCGAATTTGGGAAGGAAACTAGAAAATAAGGAACCTACAACAGTTGATACAAGCAAAACCTACAATTTCGACATCACCGTTTTAAAGGATTTGTTGGCCGATTTCAACAGATTCTACAACTAAAACCTTCGCTGATTTTATTGCGACTCAACTCATCACTGAGAACACTGCTAGTAAATGCCACCTCGACCACACGTTTACTGCGTCAAAATTGACTTTCATCGAGTATTAACATAATATTTTTGAATATTCGATTGTACTCCACTCCGTCTGCTGAGGTGTTTGTTGTTGACTATCCTGATGAGCTGCAGTATGTTTCCCGTCATCCTTGCTAAGGAAAATATGTTCCGAACATTCTCAACACTTCTTTTAACACGTGTAGTCCTTGATGTGGTTTTGTGAAATAACAGATTCCGTCTAGGTCACGACAATTAATTCCACAGTAAATTATGAAATTCCAGGTGGATTTTTAAAACAATTACAAAGACCGCAGTTCGTCCATGATATGGCCTTATTTTGAAGCATTTACGACACTACACACACAGTCAAAAAATAAATGTATTCTAAGACTGCTGATATAAGAAGCCTATACGACGTGGAAGGCTGATCTCATATGGGACTCGCCAGTCAACAATGCCATGAAACATTAACGTTTGCATTTGGGGAAGCACGAGGGAAGACGTGTTAACAGGAACTACAAGAGCAAACCACGCAGGGTTACCGTTGACGTCGTGCGGCTTCTGCTGCGACGCTTGCGCCGTCATGTCGTCTGCGGCTGTCATTTGCGAGGGCGGGCGACTGCGGTGCAGTACGTAATGCCTGAGGCTCGGTGCTCGCTGTACTGCGTACGCAGCGCAGCAGCTATTTTTATATACTACGTGGAGAGGAGTGGGGGGACAGGATAGCGGGGTGGGGCAGGGCACCAGCTCAGGACTGGGTTCCACAAATCTCAGAGCTGCTTACTGACAAGATCGTGTTCTTACCCACAAGTCCACATACACACCGTTGTCCTGCTGTAAACGTTTTGTCTGAAACGGACCAGACACACCGTTCACCTTGGGGGGGGGGGGATCATCTTGAAACCAAAACTACTATTAAACCCGACGTTTCCACCTTCTTTTCAGCAGTTCTCTTCAGGTCGAATAAAATAGTTTAGTGGCCCTGAAGAGGGCCGTTGCAAAGACGATAGAAACTTCGTGTATAATAGTAGTTTCAGTTACAAAAGTGGCGACGTATTGCCAGAAAAGAATTTCATTCACATCATAATGTTATAATATTTCCATACTTCCTCCATGTTTGAAATGTTTGTTGAATGTACAAATAGTGTCAAACATGCACATGTATTAATATTAAAGATCTGAAAAGTGTATTTTATTAGTAATATACAGGGTGCTTATAAACTAGTTATAAAACTGATTGGCGACTCCATGGAGTGCTGTGTGCACAACAACCATATATGTGAAATTAGAAAGAAGGTCAGCGTTGGCCGTAAAATCGATTTTCAATCACATAGTGATCATCTTCAGTGCTGGAAGTTACAAATTTCACTTTTTTTCTTCTTTATTGTGATTTCATCCCCCTGCCCCATATGGGTAGGGGAGGGCTGTTAGCAGCACAATCCGCCGCTCTTCAGCCGAGTGACATGACAACTTAAAATAAGAATAAAATGTTACATACATAAGGCGATAAAGGGGAACTTAAAACAGAATAACGGGAGAAAATGGATGTAAAAATATAGACTAACACGGAGACGTTCGCGGAGGAGAGTTGAAAAAAGTCACCAGAAAGTTAAAAAACACAGTTGGCGATTCTTCAAAACTCAGAGAAGACACTGAATGGACATGCACGCGTTAAAAGTCGGCCACAGCAGTAAAAACACTCCGGAACAACACACTTAAAACCCACTTGGAGCACACACGACAATGAATAAAACTGCTAGGCGGGACCTGACGTGGGAAAGGGCAGAGAGGATGGAAAAGGAGGGGACAGCAAGCAGCAGGGGAAGCGGAGGGATGAAGAGAGGAGGGGCATCAGTGGGTACATGAAGAGGCAGGAGACACGTGGGGCGGGAGATGAAGAGGGAAGACAGGACAGGAGGGAGTGCAGAGACACTGAAAGGGGGCACAAGAGAGGGAGTAGGAGTAGGAAGGGGAGGCCGCTCAGGAGGAGGGAGGGGGAGGAGAGGGAGCCCTGAGGAGGAGGCAGGAAGATGGGGTTAGAGTTGGTAGGAAGGGTAGATGTCAGGGCAAAGCTGATCATCCGGAAGGGGTAGATGGTGGAAGTTGCGTTGGGAAAGGAGATGAAGGGTGTGGAGATGGAGAGAGGGTGGGACACAACAGTAAAGGCGTGGCAACTGGACAAATTTCACATACCGATCAGTGAATAAACAACAAACGACCACATATACACCTGAGTATAAACCAACTGTTGGAAAGAACATACGTGTGGTGCAAATTAAACTCATAGGCACTGGTATCACATTATTATCAGTAACCGCAGCTAAGAAGCGATGACAATAACTGAAGCTGCTGTTTACATTCACCTATACAGCAGACCTCGGTGTGACAGGGTCTTGGTACGCCCTCTATATGGCGTGTGTCACGTGAAGACTTAACAATACATTATTTGGCAAGAGATTACCACAAAATACCAAAGTGCACTTGCAAATCATTAATTGAATATTTCAAATTTAAAATTGTACATTAAAAAACGTATAGCAAAAAAGAAATGGGGAAATGCACATCTTGCCAACATACACTGGCGTGTTATTTTCTTACTTGACTGTGCTTAAACTGACACACAATATTTTTAGCGCAACGCAATCTGACTTTCAAAAATCCCTACAAAAGAATGGCCCTGACTAACATTAACCTATACCTTTCACAAATCACTTCCCTCACAAAAATCTTCGTTACTCGAACTACTGCAACACAGCGAGCGCCACTACTGCCAGCTAAATAAAAGATTCAAACTACAGAAGGCACTAACTACTGATAGGCATAGTTAGCAAATGAAAGATTTTAATAGAGAACAAACAATGTATTTACCTTAATAGTGTTGAAAACTGACAATATACATAGCAGTTCATGACATCCAGTCTTACAAATTTCAAAACTCCCCATTTCTCTCCCCACATCCATCACTGCTGGCGGCTCACCTCCAACTGCGCAACGCTATCCACTGTTAACAGCCAACAGCCCAACACTACAATGGCGAACATCGCAACAATGCCAGCCAGCCACAGACTGCACGCAGCACAGCCAGTGATTTTCATATAGAGCGCTACATGACGTTACCAATATAAAAACTTAAACAGCCTACTTACATAGCCCCCATGGTACCCAAAAAAACATTTTACAAATTGTTTTGGGCAGTGGCCAATACAGATTTGAAAACAATTTTCATAATTAGAATAACAAAGAAATCAAATGCACACACTTATTGATACAATGTTGGTCAAAGTCCATAAAGACAGTCCTGATCATTCATCACAGTAAGATTGCAGTGTTTTTCTCAAAGTCTCAGCAGGAAATGAAAATGCACATGGAAGTAGTGAATTTCCATGCAGTCTTGAAGAAGCAGCGGTGTCCTTCCAACGGAAAGACAGTGCTGACTCTCGACATGCAGACAGGTAATGGGCCACAACAGAGCAAACCCACAGCAGAGTCAGTGGAAGTTTTGAAGAATATTGGTAGGTAGGTCTCACAGAGCAGACCACTGTAGTCTTTTTAGAGATTATGGTATTGGTGGGCCACCAGAGGTGCAGACCCACTGCAGTCCTTGTAGAAATAATAGTGTTGGTGAGTCATCAAAGGTATAGACCCACTGTAGTCCTTGTAGAGACGGCCAGCAACCATCTGTAGCAACTGTGCAGGTGCACAATCACCATCGAAGAGTCTTGCGGACAATATAGCAAGTCCATAAACCACCACTTGTGCACTCACAAAAATTTTTTTTGAAATGTCCTTAGAACCAGCAATGCTGTTATCCAGCCCCTTGCTGAATTATCAACACACGTGCTCGCACTAACAGTCCCAACTTCTCACATACTGTGCATATATAATGACCAACAGAAACGTGTGCAGTGAAATGTAACTTACAAGTTACTTAATTTGATGAACTGGTGGCAATTACAATTTTATAACATAAGAATACAATAACAAAGGTACAAAACACATCATTAAAAACATAATAATACAGATAACATTTGTAGTAATACAGGCTTTACAAAAGAACAGAAATATACATATACATCAGTGTTACAGGAATGATGAAATAAGTACATACATAAAAGATCAGAATAACTTTTAAACATCAACTTCACACATAAGCATTGAAACAGAACAGAATAGATAATGTCTAAACATCTTTACAAAGAAAATAACATAGTATTTGAAAAATTTTACAACATAGCTCTCATCAGCTAAACACATAAAGACAGGAAAAACACAACTACACAAGGGTACACAAACACATAGAGGGATGACACAAAAGGAAAGGACGGGGTTTGTTTTACTGCAGTATTTTGCATGGAGATCTCCCTTCGTTCATCGTTATTCCCAAAAGTCCTATATAAGCCTGCTTTCTGTATACTGTTCACATCCTCTTTCAAAAACAGTTTTTTTCCACTTTACACTACCTTTTTTTGGCCAAACCATTTTCTTATATTGTCTATATTAGTACATCTATAAAATTTTATTTTAACCAATGCTGCAGTGCAGCTAGAAACTAGATATTAAACAAAATGAGCAAATATGTACAAAGGAAGGCATGAAACATCATTCATTAGCCATATGGCATTTCATAAGGTAGTAAAAAAATCTCTCAACTAGAAAGACAGTAGTCATAATCAGGTGTAGAGACATAAAATATTTCTCGTCATTTCAATAGGTATTTCAGAAAATATCATAAATTAAGAGCTCCACAGTGTAATCATATGTTTTCAAGTTTGAGCGTGTCGTATTTGCGATGCTTTCGACAAAGAAATGTCAATAGCGAGGACAATGGTCTCTCTTTTTTTTTCACCTAATGGCTTTCTTTTGTCAGGCGACTATTTCTCAGCTGGGCGCCCAAAACTCATTACGTCAAGGTCACTTACCTTTCTAACCGAAATATTTATGCCAGCAGTTTCAGCTACAGTGACAGTCTCATAAAAAAAAATTTCACCGGTCAAGAGTTTGCATTACAAATGTGTAGAAACAAAATCCTATAAACACAACAGTGTCCAAAAAATTTTCAGTGGCATTGTAATACATTCACGCATTTACATACATTTCATAACTCTTAAAGTATGATTCTTGATTTCCAACAACCTTTTTCACAAACCAGAGTCCCTAACCACTACTCATTATTCCTTACCTAATTACACATATACATATTCGTCGACACTTCAATATTTCATTATAACAGATGTAGCATAATCAGATAACTCATATAGCATCAGCTTATTGATCATAAACATACCTCAGCAGCACAATACACATCGTCGTCGTAATAATAACATCGTAACACCTCAGTCAAATCTCAAAAACGTCGTAGCTCTCTGCAATAATTTCAAAACCTAAAGAAAATTCTCTGCTCATTTCAATAGTGTCATCTACCTCAAACGTACTTTAAAAATCATGATCTCATACCAAATACATCATCCAAAGCTCTCATAGTATCACAATTGTTCCGAAAAAATATGAACAGTTCACAAAGTACAGACAAAATACAATTTCATAATTGTGAAGTTACCCAACTGTGTAATTGCGTAAACATGTGTCACTGATGTAGTAAAAAAAAAGTTTATCTCTCAGATAAATGATCAGATAGCTGTGTAATTTGTGTGTTAGAGAAATATGGTACCGATGTGTAAAGTTGTATAAGCAAATACCATATTAGCTAGGGCTCCTTGTGTTTGCCAAACACATGGTACACAAAGTAAGTGTGTACCCCCCTGAGGATTAACGTAATTATACCCTCAGGTGTTACAGATTATTGCAATGGAAAGAAATGTATCATGGAAAAACTTTGTATCATTGTACTTCTAATATCTTTAAAAATAAATGTTTTAAGCACAAAATTATTCACTCAAATACATGTACTGTAGCGCTAAATGTGCGTCTTGTTGTAAGATAATCTCTCTGGAAGTCTCGTAGTTATCGTCCTCCGAAAGCTAAGTTCTGCAGAAGTCAATGTACTTACCTCATCATAAACGAAAGTGAAATTCTTTGCTTATAGATATTGTGATCAAGAAAGTACTATAATGTAACGTATTGTTGTGCTACGGAAAAGGCTGTCTCATTGTAGCTATACCACAAAAGTTACTACTAAAACATGTTTACTTTCCAGAATAATACAAAAAAACTGTGCAGATATAAAACAGAAACACTGAAAAAGCAACATTGTAAATTATCACTCATTTGTAGCGTCGTGATAAAATCGTGTAGCTGTCACATAAACTAACCACTGTGTCATCTGGTATCTCACAGAAAGTACTTTAAATCCAGAATGTATTTTCAAGTAAACCAAAATGTTGCATTAAAATCTCATTAGCAGTACTGGTAAATGTTCTAAGTATGTGAGCCTTATTGTCATTATGTAATCGTGCAACTAACAAGCAAGAATGTACACACACAATAACACTGTGTCGTCTGTTCACAATAACAATGCATTCGTAATTTCTGTTTAAATAAGTTCTCTTGGTTCTTGACTGGATATTTAACTTCAAACATTGTTGCACATTAACAGATTCTAAGTCTGACAAAGCATACTAGTAATGTAAAGTGAAAAATTTTATGGCAAAGACTAAGTTAAAAAGCAGATTATCTTTCAATAAACGGTTTTACATGTGAAATGTGGTGTAAACCTTTACTCTTCCTAGTACGCAGAGTTTCAACTTCAACGCAATTATCATGTGGTATACGTCGGATTCTGTAAGGTCTATTGTAAACTAGAAAGAATTTGTGACTCAAGTGTTTCTTCTTATGTGACAATGAATGAGCTTTAATGAGAACTTTCTGACCAAGGTATAATTTCTTTGCATTTGCTTTACCGTGTAGTTTTCTCCTTTTGTCTGCTGCAGATTTTATATTTTTAAGAGCCAAATCAATTATGTCTTTGTGTCGAAGTTTACGTGTATTCGGGAAAGGTACAAGCTCTCTGATTCTGTTCGGTGGTTCTTCATTCTTCAGTGCAAGAGTAGGTGGTAAAGCAGTGGGATCATGAGGCATTTCATTCAGCACATTTTGAAATAAGTGTAAATATCTGTCCCAATGCTGATGCTTTCTGTGACAATAAAGTCTGCAAAGCTTATTGATTTCTTTCATAATCCGTTCAGACGGGTTACAATGTCCTGAGTACAATGAAATAAAAACAGGTTTGATTTTATGATTCCGAAGCATGTGTGACCAAACAGCAGATCTGAACTGCGGTCCATTATCTGAAATGACTTTACTAATGTGTCCAACTTCACGTAAGAAATTTTTAACAAAGGCGTTGGATACAGACCGTCCAGTGGCTTTACGTAACGGTGTGAAAGAAACAAATTTTGAAGTAAGTTCAACAGCGACTAGAACGTACGAAAATCCATTAGATGTTCTAACAAGCGGTCCCAAGAGATCAACAGCAGCAAATTCTTTTAATTTAGAAGGAATGATAGGAAACAACGGAGCACGATGTGAGATAGTAGATGGTTTCGCCTTTTGACAAAGTTTACAAATAGACAAGACTCTTCGAATTCTCTATTCCATATTGTTAAAATAACAAGTCGTTCGAAGAATATGATAACATTTTCGTGGACCAAAATGTGCGTAGCTGAAATGAATGTACCAAATGAGGTTATTAACAAAATCGTCTGGAATGCAAAGTACCCATAGCTTGTCATCAACAGTGTAGCGTTTGAACAGTATGTTGTTTCTAACCAGATAATAATGCCGAATCTGTGTGTGTGTCTTTTCATGCCATTTGCTTTTGATGTCTTTCCAAATCGGATTTTTATCTTGTTCATGAGCAATGTCCTTTAAAGATGTGGTGATGAAGTTTTCAAAGGCGACTTTCTGAATGTAAAAAATACTGAAATTTTTTTTGAGGTTGCCTTCTGTGTTACTTTTCTCAAACCCAGCCGGTGCGCGTGACAGTGTGTCCGTAACGATGTTCTCCTTGCCGGGAATGTAGACTATTGTGAAGTGGAATTCTTGCAGAAACAATGCCCAACGTTTTAACCTGTCATGATTTAATTTTGAACACATAAGAAATTGTAATGCACGATGAACACTGTATACTTTTACGTGCTTACCAGAAAGAAAGAAACTGAATTTGTTAAATGCCCAAACGATAGCTAAAGCTTCTAATTCAGTAACGGAATAATTTTTTTCAGATTTTGTTAGCACTCGGCTAGCAAAAGCAATGGTTTTCTGAACGGTAGTGTCATTTTCTATGGCTTCTTGAAATAAATGGGCACCAAGACCGACTTTAGAAGAATCCGTGCTAAGGCAGAAATCTTGTGACAGATCTGGATGAGCTAAGATTGGCGCGTGAAGTAACGCTTCTTTCAAAGAATTGAATTCCAATTGTGCTTGTTCGTCCCAGTTCCAAATAGTATTTTTTCCAGTGAGAGAACAAAGTTTTGGTGTAACAAGAATTTGCATATTCAGAAAACGACGGTAAAAATTTACGAGACCTAGAAAATTGCGGACTAGTTTCTTTGTGGATGGAACTGGAATGGCTCTGATTGCTTCTAACTTTTCAGGATCCGGCTGAATGCCTTCAGAGGAATTAATATGTCCCAAAAACCTCATCTTTGACCTACCGAATTCAGACTTTTCCAAGTTAACTGTAATTCCTTATTCTGCAAAAATACGTAACAAACTGTTGATGATGCGATTATGTTGTTCCCATGAAGCTTCTGCTATTAGAATATCGTCCACATATAAGGTGATGTGACGTTTTAAGAACTCAGGTAATATGGAATTGAGCCCGCGAATGAATGCTGCCGAAGAAATGTTCAAACCAAAAGGAAGTTTCCGAAACTGATAACAAACGCCGAAACTAAGGAAAGCTGTGTATTTTCTACATTCTGGATGAAGTTCGATCTGATAAAACCTGGATCTGAGATCAATGGAAGACAACACTTTTACACCATTAAAATTTTGAAGAAGTTCTTCCAACGTTTGTGGCCTGTCTGTTTCAGGAATAATGATAGTATTGATTTGTCTCGAATCTAAGACAAGCCTGATCGATCCATTTTTCTTCTCAACAACATGTAATGGATTGTTGTATGAGCTTACTGCAGGCTCAATAATGCCCTCGTCAAGCATAGATTGTATTTCTGTTCCCACATGGTCCCTATAATGTGCTGGAATTAAGTATGGTCTAACACAAAATTTAGGATGCTCACGAACACGAAATTGGTATTGAAATCCCGTGATTGTTCCTGTTTCGTGAGTAAAAACTGTGGAATGTGCTTGTAAAATCTCAAAAAGGTCCTGCCTATCACTGTCATTACAATTCTCAATTGTTTGAATTTTATTCTGAATTAATTCATTAGTTTCAAATATGCCGTCGATATCATCCCTGTCAGTACTTGCAGAGTGATTGTTAGTGTCTAGTTCCGTAGAAAATTCCGAACTGTTGTCTAACAGAAGGTAAAACCGATTAATTTCCTCGTCATGGTTTGAGAGCCAATCTTCAAATTTCAAAGCTATTGTCTTACCTTCTCTCTCTAAACTTATTTCAGCATCGTGAAAGTTTAAGATTGCTTTGTATTCATTCAAAAAGTCTACTCCCAGTATAATTTCCGTCGACAATAATGGAACAATAAGGTTCATAGAGAAGCTGTGGCTTTGACAAAAGAATTCTAAGTTGGTTTGTTGACGTACATCTACACTTTTTCCAAAGATTGCGCCTTGTAATTTAATCTTACGTAATGGAAGTGTGGGGCAATCGTTCGATTTGTTACATTTGCAAAAGGCTGTTTCACTAATTACTGAAATGGGACTGCCAGAGTCAAGTACTGCCGTAAATTTTACGTCATTTACTGTAATGTGAATCACAGGATATGCTATGTTGTTATGTTTTTACGTCGTGTTCCTGGAGTAAGATGTCCCTAATATCTTCCATTTTTACGTAATTACTAGCTACGGCAGCTGCGACGTCAGTTTCATACGTACGTTTCGTGGCTGCCAGCGGTATGAGTCATTGCCTATTGTCTCTTTGTTGGCGCGCGTCGTTATTGGGATTTGGAGACCTAACTTCTACAAATTCACCTTGTCGAGAGGGCCCTGCTCTGTTTGAATCCCGCCAGTTCTGATGCAATTCAGGTCTGTCGTTACGATCATATCGTCTGTCGTCATGTCGGTAGATTCCATAGTTTCTTTCTTGTTGGTCACGTGGTGGAGAACTTCTCCCTGAATCGTAACTGCGCGCTGGTCCGTTGCGTCTAAAGTTATTCTGTCTCCCTTGATAATATTTATTTTGGTTCCCATGTTGTCTGTTTCTCTGATTGTCTCTGTGATAGTCATTACTGCGAAGAAGTGATCTTTCCCTGTAGTTATTACTACTCTGCCAACGGTTGTCATACGGGTGGTGTCTGTTTTGGTCACAATTTGTGTTGTGAGAATAGCCTTGTCGTGTCCAGTTATTATTTCTTTCATCGCGGAATTGCGACGGATGTGACCTGTAATTGTTGTGTTCCTGTTTTCGCGTTCCGTGATTATCAGTGTCAATTTCTAATTCTTGTAAGAGTCCCTGAAAAGCTTCAATGTCGTCTTTGCAATGTCCTGCCAAAATAATATGTCGTAAATGTTCAGGTAATTTGATTAAGCAAATGCGGATAAGTTCTGAGGGGCTGTATGAGTTTGACAGGCACTGATTCTTGTGCAACATGTCTTCAAAATATTTCACAAGAATGGAAAATTCAGATTGTTCGAAATGTTTCATCATTATGATGCTATGTTTTACTCGGTCTTGTGTAGCTTGAGACTAATATGCTGAGAGGAAGGCATGATAAAATTCTCCTTCACTGTGACAATCGTGAATGACCGATCGCATTCTTACAGCTGGTTCATTCTCTAAGTAGCCACACATAAATTCTAATCTGTGCTGCAATTACCAGTTGGGAGGAAAACAATGAGAGAATTGATGAATCCATGCTCGTGGATGAATGCCGTTGCCAGAATTCTTAAATGTTTTGAATTTACGTGTAGTAATGAACAGCTTATAGTAAAAATCATCGTGTCGGCGACCCGCACATCGCTCATTGTTACTTCGTTTCGGCGGTTCCATCTCAAAATTCAATGCGCCTTGCCAATTTCTTTCATAATTTCCGAAGTGTCCTGTGTTATTATTTTGTGGTTGCTCTGTATTTCTATGTCGCTCTTCCCGTACTGGAGCGCGAGTGTCCTCTGAAATATGTAATTCTTGTATTACTTGTGCCAACTGATCTTGTACTTCCCGGATTTCTCTTTTGTACCGTGTATTGATTTGATTTTGATTTTGTTTGAATTTTCTAATTTGTTCATACTCTTCAGTGTCAGTGAAAGCTACAGGTCTTGTGTCATTCAGATCATCATCTACTTTGTAAATAAGTTAGTGAACTGATCTGAAAGTTTGGCTACTTTATCCGATAGTGAAATTATTTCCTGTGTGTGTTTTTCTGAACCAAGTTTCAGGGTGTCCATTTGTGTTGAAATCGTATCTACTGTGTCCTTTAAGTTTTCCTGAGTTTTTGCAAGTTGCGTAACCAAATCGGTAGATGCAACTGAGTCAATTTTAGCTTGCAAGGTCTCATGATTTTCATGAACAATAATTTGCAGTTCTTTTATGGCTGCTTCGTGATTCTGTAATGCATTTTCATGCCGCGAAAAAATAGGTTGAAAATGCTCACAAATTTGTGTTTTTACTTCATTACAGGCTTTTTGACATTTCGATTCAATGTTATGTAACTCAGTAGTTAAATCTTCACGTGTTTGTTCAAGTGTGGTGTGAAGATTTTGTTCCATTGCGTCTAAATGTTGCTGTGTTTGTCTCTGATTTTGTTCCATTGTGTCTAGCTTTTGAAGCATTTGCTGTGTTTGTCTCTGATTTTGTTCCATTTTTTGCATTAATTGCATTAATAATGTGTTAGTGTCTGGAATGTGTTTCTCTATGCTTTTTGGCAGTGCATTTTCACCGGCAACATTCACGTTTTGACAAGCAGAAAATGTGTCTTGACTCATTTGAGAAAACGGTGAGGACCCAAAACCTGAGTCTACAGTATTTGCAATATTGGGTTCTGTTATTTCGGATTCCTGAGGCGAGCTGTTGCCGACCGATCGATCGATAATGCTTCCCTGTTCACTAATTGTTTCACTGCCTATACCATTATTTGCAGCCCGCTCCATTTCCCTATGCACAATTACCAAATTACTACTTTGAACATTAGCTGATTCATTACTCTGCGGCGCTAACAAACTGCTTTCGTCTTCACTGTCATTTCTCAGTTTACTTTGAAGCCTAGTATTACGTTTTTCACACGCCATTATTGTCACAATTGTTCACACGATAACACAGAAAAGCACAATTTGAAGAGCAAAATAACAAAACACTTTAACATAGCATTGAAAATAATATCTAGTTAATTGCAAGCACAGCTGCGAAATACTTGGTGCAAATCTACGTGCATGCCACAACTGTGTACGACAATGAAAAACTACAACTAAAAAGGAAATTCTCTCTATAATTACGCGCTAGCAATAAACAAAAGCTACACTAATTACACAAACTACAAGAAAAAGTCAGAAGATTCCAGTGAGGTATCCTCGGCTAAGGGTCGACATATGAAACGTCCCCTTTGAACAATTATACTTGACTGTGCTTAAACTGACACACAATATTTTTAGCGCAACGCAATCTGATTTTCAAAAATCCCTACAAAAGAATGGCCCTGACTAACATTAACCTATACCTTTCACAAATCACTTATCTCACAAAAATCTCGAACTACTGCAATACAGCGAGCGCCACTACTGCCAGCTAAATAAAAGATTCAGACTACGGAAGGCACTAACTACTGATAGGCATAGTTAGCAAATGAAAGATTTTGATAGAGAACAAACAATGTATTTACCTTAATAGTGTTGAAAAATCATAATATACATAGCAGTTCATGATATCCAGTCTTACAAATTTCAAAACTCCGCCATTTTTCTCCCCACATCCACCACTGCTGGCGGCTCACCTCCAACTGCGCAACGCTATGCTCTGTTAACAGCCAACAGCCCAACACTACAATGGCGAATATTGCAACAATGCCACCCAGCCACAGACTGCGCACAGCACAGCCAGTGATTTTCATATAGAGCGCTACATGACGTTACCAATATAAAAACTTAAACAGCCAACTTACATAGTAAAGAAGAAAAATATACAGATGACATGACATCAAATATAGCAGAATTTGTTACAGCACAGTAACCGGCATTTGGCGTAGGAAGTCAGAGATACAAAGTAAATTTACGTAAACTATTACATTGGAACCAAGAAGTCAAATACATAAATAGTGGTAATTATACAATATATGTCACGATATAACAGGTCAAAATGTCAAGAAACACATTACGTGTTATAAAAATTTTTTAGGGTGCAGACTAACAGTTTTCTGTTGTATTTAATGACGTGATGATACACACATCTCATTAGTCCTGTTGGGACATGTGAACACTTTATAAATATTTCTGAGGCTTAATTACAAAAATCATCGTAATTATAAAAGCAGAATGTTTTAAAAGCACATTGTGGATGCAGACATCGTTTAGCGCACTCGTGAGTGAAAACTACTGTTAAAAATTGCAAAGAATTAATTATATGTTGGCTAGAGACAAGTGTACGAAATACGCTAGCTTTGTAGATACCTCCACTATCACACCTATTATTTAAAGAATAATTTCTCATATGATGTAGAACTTGGGTATAAGGAAACTGTTCTCTTTAATGTATAAAAGCTTTGTCCCAAAAAAATAAAAAGTAACCTTTAATTATGAAAATAGGAAAATAATTTACACAAATGTTAGGCAGAGCAATGAATGCAGTGTTATCTTCAACCAAAGTGATGTCGTCACTGAACAGCACCTTGTTTCTACGCAAAACTCAGCTAGTTTTTCTCCATCGCCCTCTCTCAAAGCTTGCAACAGTTCAGGCGTTTCCGTAATAAGCTCCATACTGTAACACTGGCCATATTCAATTCTAAGCTGGAACATCTGGTTGATTTTGTGGTGTCACCGCCAGACACCACACTTGCTAGGTGGTAGCTTTAAATCGGCCGCGGTCCATTAGTACATGTTGCACCCGTGTGTCGCCTCTGTCAGTGATCGCAGACCGAGCGCCACCACACGGCAGGTCTCGAGATACATACTAGCACTCGCCCCAGTTGTACGGACAACTTAGCTAGCGATGCAACACTGACGAAGCCTCGCTTATTTGCAGAGAAGATAGTTAGAATAGCCTTCACCAAAGTTAATGGCTACGACCTAGCAAGGCGCCATTACAGTTTATATTCTTTATACCATACCGTCAAGAACGATGTATACAAATCATGGATTAAAGTTAAGTATTCCAGCAGCTACGTACTTTTCTTTATAGCATTCATTCCGTATCCTGTTTCAGACCTCACGCCAGCCTGCTTGAGTTTAACGCGTGCATTTCGGCCTCCTCTCTCAATTAGTGTGCGTAGTGTTGGCTAACTGCCAACAGTACAGATTTACTCAGACTACGAATGTAAGTCTGCCGAATTTGTTCAACTGCTGCGTCAGAGGCTACCCTGTCCAGGGGTCCTATGTGATACACACGAATTTCATTGAAACGATTGCACCAATTAATAACAGTTTGGATTCGAGGTGTTGGCTTGCGATGTGTAGTCCTGAATTATCTCTGAACTTTAGCGGATTTGGATTCATGAAACCGGAAACAACACTACACACGCTCTGCACCATCATGAGACTCAGTCATGATTGTAGGAATAACTCACTCGCGCATGCCATCTAGCAGAAACGTCGGAAACTGACAACGATAGGCGAGAGTGATACTTGAAGAGACACTCCGTTCAGTGCTGTATCAAACATTTCTGTAAGATAGCCGGCCGCGGTGGCCGAGCGGTTCTAGGCGCTTCAGTCCGGTCGCAGGTTCGAATCCTGCCTCGGGCATGGGTGTGTGTGATGCCCTTAGGTTGGTTAGGTTTAAGTAATTCTAAGTTCTACGGGTAGATAAAAACTGAAGAAACTGCAAAAAGGTGGGAATTTAAGGAGATGGGACCTGGATGAACTGAAAGAACCGTAGGTTATACAGAATTTCAGGGAGAGCATAAGAGAACAATTGACAGGAATGGGGTAAAGAAATACAGCAGAAGAAGAATGGATAGCTTTGAGGAATGAAATAGTGAAGGCAGCAGACGATCAAGTAGGTAAAGAGACGAGGGCTAGTAGAAATCCTTGGGTAACACAAGAGATACTGAACTTAACTGATGAAAGGAGAAAATACAAAAATGCAGTAAGCGAAGCAGGCAGAAAGAAATACAGACGTCTCAAAAATGAGATCGACAGGAAGTGCAAAATGGCTAAGCAGGGATGGCTAGAGGACAAATGTAAGGATGTAGAGGCTTATCTCACTAGGGGTAAGGTAGATACCGCCTACAGGAAAATTAAAGAGACCTTTGGAGAAAAGAGAACCACTTGTATGAATATCAAGAACTCAGATGGAAACCCAGTTCTAAGCAAAGAAGGGAAAGCAGAAAGGTGCAAGGAGTATATAGAGGGTCTATACAAGGGCGATGTTCTTGAGGACAATATTATGGAAATGGAAGAGGATGTAGATGAAGATGAAATGGGAGATATGATACTGCGTGAAGAGTTTGACAGAGCACTGAAAGACCTGAGTCGAAACAAGGCCCCATCCCAAAGAAAGCAGGTGTTGACAGATGTGAAAATTACCGAACTATCAGTTTAATAAGTCACAGCTGCAAAATATTAACGGGAATTCTTTACAGACGAATGGAAAAACTGGTAGAAGCCGACCTCGGGGAAGATCAGTTTGGATTCTGCAGAAATGTTGGAACACGTGAGGCAATACTGACCCTACGACTTATCTTAGAAAATAGATTAAGTAAAGGCAAACCTACGTTTCCAGCATTTATAGACTTAGAGAAAGCTTTTGACAATGTTGACTGGAATACTCTCTTTGAAATTCTAAAGATGGCAGGGGTAAAATACAGGGAGTGAAAGGCTATTTACAATTTGTACAGAAACCAGATGGGAGTTATAGGAGTCGAGGGGCATGAAAGGAAAGCAGCGGTTGGGAAGGGAGTGAGACAGGGTTGTAGCCTGTCCCCGATGTTATTCAATCTGTATATTGAGCAAGCAGTAAAGGAAACAAAAGAAAAATTCGGAGTAGGTTATAAAATCCATGGAGAAGAAATAAAAACGTCGAGGTTCGCCGATAACACTGTAATTCTGTCAGAGATAGCAAAGGACTTGGAAGAGCAGTTGAACGGAATGGACAGCGTCTTAAAAGGAGGATATAAGATGAACATCAACAAAAGCAAAACGAGGATAATGGAATGTAGTCAAATTAAGACGGGTGATGCTGAGGGAATTAGATTAGGAAATGAGACACTTAAAGTAGTTAAGGAGTTTTGCTATTTGGGGAGCAAAATAACTGATGATGGTCGAAGTAGAGAGGACATAAAATGTAGACTGGCAATGACAAGGAAAGCGTTTCTGAAGAAGAGAAATCTGTTAACATCGAGTATAGATTTAAGTGTCAGGAAGTCGTTTCTGAAAGGATTTGTATGGAGTGTAGTCATGTATGGAAGTGAAACATGGACGATAAATAGTTTGGACAAGAAGAGAATAGAAGCTTTTGAAATGTGGTGCTACAGAAGAATGCTGAAGATTAGATGGGTAAATCACATAACTAATGAGGAGGTATTGAATAGAATTGGGGAGAAGAGGAGTGTGTGACACAACTTGACAAGAAGAAGGGACTTGTTTTGAGGCATCAAGGGATCACAAATTTAGCATTGGAGGGCAGCGTGGAGGGTAAAAATCGTAGAGGGAGAGCAAGAGATGAATACACTAAGCAGAGTCAGAAGGATGTAGGTTGCAGTAAGTACTGGGAGATGAAGTAGCTTGCACAGGATAGAGTAGCATAGAGAGCTGCATCAAACCAGTCTCAGGACTGAAGACAACAACAAGTTCTACGGGACTGATGACATCAGATGTTAAGTCCCATAGTGCTCAGAGCCATTTGAACCATTTTTCTGTAAGATATTTACCATTTCCATTATTAAAGTTCACTTTTGCATAATTAATTTATAAACACCCTGTATTATTATTATTATTTATCCTTTTACGTTTTTCTCCTAAATAGCCACGCGTCTCCATGTGAATCAAACCGATGACGGCCAATTGTAAATCCAAAACTTGAAAAAGAAGAAATAAATGTTAAACATACAACTACTGTCGAGGTCATTGGCAAGCAATACAGACTGTCCCGATAAAGGAAAGGATGAAAGTTGTGGTACCAACGTTCGATACCACACTTGTTAGGGATTGCAGTTATCGACCGCGGTCCGTATTAGTATCGTCGGACCGGCGAGTAGCGACCAGCGCCGCTAGCGCCGCTCCGCGGCTTGTGACAAGTATCTAGCGAGCTCTCGTCCACTCTTGCCTCCGGACGTCAAGTAGTAAAGTAGCATAGCCTTCAGCTGATGGGAAGCAGCCTATAAGAAGGCGCTTAGTAACGTATGGCCTAAGTGAAACTTCAATGGCTATCTGTTTATAATTATATGCATGCAACCAAGAAGAATCCTGTACAACCAGTTGTTGTTGTTGTGTTGTGGTCTTCAGCCCTGAGACTGGTTTGATGCAGCTCCCCATGCTACTCTATCCTGTGCAAGCTTCTTCATGTCCCAGTACCTACTGCAACCTACATCCTTCTGAATCTGCTTAGTGTATTCATCTCTTGGTCTCCCTCTACGATTTCTACCCTCCACGCTGCCCTCCGATACAAAATTGGTGATCGCTTGATGCCTCAGAACATGTCCTACCAATCGATCCCTTCTTGTAGTCAAGTTGTGCCACAAACTTCTCTTCTCCCCAATCCTATTCAATACCTCCTCATTAGTTATTTGCTCTACCCATCTAATCTTCAGCATTCCTCTGTAGCACCACATTTCGAAAGCTTCTATTCTCTTCTTGTCCAAACTATTTATCGTCCACGTTTCATTTCCGTACATGGCTACACTCCATACAAATACTTTCAGAAAGACTCCCTGACACTTAAATCTATACTCGATGTAAACAAATTTCTCTTCTTCAGAAACGCTTTCCTTGCCATTGCCAGTTTACATTTTATACCCTCCCTACTTCGAGCATCATCAGTTATTTTGCTCCCCAAATAGCAAAACTCCTTAACTACTTTAAGTGTCTCATTTCCTAATCTATTTCCCTCAGCGTCACCCGACTTGATTCGACTAAGTACAATATATTTTATTTTTTACCACCGACGTCTAATTATTTTAGTCGTTGCAAATTCAGACCGTACAGCCAGCACCTTACCGACGTTACTGACAAACCTTATGTGATTTTTTATGTTTCTTTTTAGCATTGGCCACCAGATAACATTGGCGACGACTCGCTCGTCGTCATCATAACAAAAGTGACTTGTTTGTGGAATCACCCTGCCTCGAGTGATCTGTGAATACTAAGGAAAAAAATTAATCATGTTGCTTGAGCAGGGATTTGAATCGTTCTCCTCCGGAAAACGAGTCCAGTAAACCATTACGTCTCCCCTCTCCGTTTAAAACCTGAAGGCCCGGGTACACGCTGCACAATGACGAATGTAGAAACGCAGTAGAAGTCAGCTGCAACTATCAGTACAGTTATCTGTATACGTTCGTTATACAGTTGTATCTAGCTCGTTCTCATTTGACAGCGCGTAAGTTTTCCTGAACGGTCAACCTGGTAACGGTCCCACTGGATGCGGCATGCTCGATCTTCGTGTTTGATATCTGTTTTCCCGTTCACTTATGACGGAATTGGAGTTTAATCTGGAATCCAAATCATTACTGAACGCAACATTTTTAAATACGAGAAGTATTGTGAGTCGCAAATCACTTCCCTTTTTCCTTCTAGTGATTGTCACGTTCTAATGGAATTACCAAGATCAGGCAGACTCCACTACGACACAATTTTTGATCGATTCTCTTCCTGCCACCAATCTTGTCGGATATTCTAAGGGAGCGAAGTCGGGTGCACCATCTGTGGGCGAGTTGCCTAAAGCTTTATCTGTCTACATTATTTTAATTACACTACAAGACAATAAATAACGACGCAGCACAAAGGAATTATCAGAATGAGACGGAAATCGGTAGATGTGAACTACATGTATCAGCAAACAAATGATTACGATTTTAGAAAAATTGGATGATTTATTCTCGAGAAAGAGTTTCACAAATTGAGCAAGTCAGGAACGTGGTGGTATCTCTGGCCCATATGCAGGTTGATAGCGTTGCTGGATATCCTTCTGAGGGATACCGAGCCAAATTCTGTTTAACTGGCTTGTTAGGTCGCCAAAATCCCGAAATGATCGGAGGGCCCTGCCCACACTGCTCCAAAAGTTTTCAGTTGGGGAGGAGATCTGGCGACCTCGCTGGGCAAAGTAGCGTTTTTGCAAGCACGAAAACAAGCAGTAGAAACGCTCGCCGTGTGCGAGAGGCCGTTATCTTGCTGAAATGTAAGTTCAGGATGGGTTGCCATTAAGGGCAACAAACCAGAGCTAAAATATTGTCGACGTACCGCTGTGCTGTAAGGATGAGGCGGGTGACACCCAGAGGGGTCCTGCTAAGAAAACAAATGGCACCACTGTCTTCGCTGCCCATCGGGGCTCAGTTCGAAACGACACTCATCACTGAAATAATTTTTCTCCAGTCAACGAGATTCCAAGCCGAAAACCTGTCTGGAGATGCTCCGGACAGCGGTGGGATAGCAACCTGATTGTCTTCCGCATTGCGGCCCGACAACCAATACTGACGGTCTGGGAGCCATACTTTTTCATAGCAGGACTACTCAGGTTGTCATCCGTGGCGCCCTTACAGCACTGCGGTACGTCGACGACATCCTACGCCCTGTTTTGTTGCCCTTAATGGCAACCCATCCTGAACTTACATTCCAGCAAGATAATGCCCGCCCGCACACGGCGAGAGTTCCTACTGCTTGTAGAGCTTGCTAAACCTTACCTTGGCCAGTCAAGACGCCCGGTCTCTCCTCAATTGAATACGTTTGGAGCATCGCGCACAGGGCCAATTGGACAGAATTTGGCACGATATCCCTCAGGAGGACAGCCAATAACTCTATCAGTCAATGCCAAGACGAATAGCAATTTGCATAAGGGCGAGAGGTGGACTACCGCCTTATTGACTTGCTCAATTTGTGAAGCTGTTTCTCTTGAATAAATCATCCATATTTTCTGAAACTGTAATCGTTTGTTGGTGTGTACCTGCATATCACATATATGGATGTCCTTTCCATTCGGATAATTCCTTCGTGGCGGTTTCTTTTTTCTTTTTTTTTTTTTTTTTAATAAACAGTATTCGGTTGTATTTTATCAGGCGGAAATTGCAAAACAGCCCGCAATATGTTTACATGAGAGTGAGAATCCGTCAAAAAACCACATCCGGACTGGCTCGCGTAGCAGAGTAACGATTGCTAACCCAGTACGAGGAGGAGTAGTCAAACCAGCCAAAAGCGTTGACAAACATGCTGGTATAAAGTTCTGTTTCCTGCCCTCTCCTACACACCATCTGAAAGACATAACAGTTTACTTTGATAATTTGTAATCAAATTCAGGAACACATTATCACAAACCCACAGCGTGAATGTGGTGAACTGCATGACATTCAGTTCTTTTTTCTGTTATTGTTTTCATAATGCTGGAAGAGGTTATTAAGGAGAACAAAAAGTAGATAACAGTAATGTCTTCAGTCTTAGAACACATATGTCACTAATTCCACTTATTTTTTCTGTTTGTTACTTCGTAAAAGTATCTTATGCTCTGTCTTAGAACCCGTATGTCACTAATTCCACTTATTTTTTCTGTTTGTTACTTCGTATGCTCTTGCATTTATGTTCTCGCATGTCAGTATCAAAGAGAATCGTTGACTGTGCGGATGGTGACTTCAGTACTATGTGGTGCAACTGCTGCGACATAAATAAAATTACTGTGTAACACGAACCTAGTAGATAGTGTCGGAAGTTCCATGCGGCTTTTCGCGGATGATGCTGTAGTATACCGAGAAGTTGCAGCATTAGAAAATTGTAGCGAAATGCAGGAAGATCTGCAGCGGATAGGCACTTGGTGCAGGGAGTGGCAACTGTCCCTTAACATAGACAAATGTGATGTATTGCGAATACATAGAAAAAAAGATCCTTTATTGTATGATTATATGATAGCGGAACAAACACTGGTAGCAGTTACTTCTGTACAATATCTGGGAGTATGCGTGCGGAACGATTTGAAGTGGAATGATCATATAAAATTAATTGTTGGTAAGGCGGGTACCAGGTTGACATTCATTGGGAGAGTGCTTAGAAAATGTAGTCCATCAACAAAGGAGGTGGCTTACAAAACACTCGTTCGACCTATACTTGAGTATTGCTCATCAGTGTGGGATCCGTACCAGATCGGTTTGACGGAGGAGATAGAGAAGATCCAAAGAAGAGCGGCGCGTTTCGTCACAGGGTTATTTGGTAACCGTGATAGCGTTACGGAGATGTTTAATAAACTCAAGTGGCAGACTCTGCAAGAGAGGCGCTTTGCATCGCGGTGTAGATTGCTCGCCAGGTTTCGAGAGGGTGCGTTTCTGGATGAGATATCGAATATATTGCTTCCCCCTACTTATACCTCCCGATGAGATCACGAATGTAAAATTAGAGAGATTAGAGCGCGCACGGAGGCTTTCAGACAGTCGTTCTTCCCGCGAACCATACGCGACTGTAACAGGAAAGGGAGGTAATGACAGTGGCACGTAAAGTGCCCTCCGCCACACACCGTTGAGTGGCTTGCGGAGTATAAATGTAGATGTAGATGTAGATGAACAGTGGCTGGTGTCCCTAGCAAGTATGATACAGGCGATCTGCTCCATCTTTCGAAACGTGGGATGATTGGGAAAGAGGAGGAATGTGATAAGAAGAACAACAATGACAATCCAGAATGAGGTTTTCACTCTGCAGCGGAGTGTGCGCTGATAAGAAACTTCCTGGCAGATTAAAACTGTGTGCCGGACCGAGACTCGAACTCGGGACCTTTGCCTGTCGCGGGCAAGTGCTCTACCATCTGAGCTGCCCAAGCACGACTCACGTCCCGTCCTCTCAGCTGTACTTCCACCAGCATCTCGTCTCCTACTTTCCAAACTTCACAGAAGCTCTCCTGCGAACCTTGCAATACTAAGTAGTAAGCTGTGAGGACGGGGTGCGAGTCGTGCTTGGGTAGCTCAGATGGTAGAGCACTTACCCGCGAAAGGCAAACGTCCCGAGTTCGAATCTCGGTCCAGCACACAGTTTTAATCTGCCAGGAAGTTTCAACAATGACAGTAACAACAACCACAAAGATAATGAGGTGCCAAATACGCCATTTGGTAGAAAACTGACGAGGATGTTGGTGACAAATCATGCATTCCACCCTCTCCTAATCGCTTTTTAAATAACATAGCAGTTTTCTTTAACTCTTGTAATTTGTAATCAAGCTGTGGGAATACATTACCGTAGTCCCATAACGTGAATGTGGTGAACTGCATGTCATTCCATTCCTTTTTGTCTTATTGCTTTCATAGTCCTGAAATAGAAGAAGACGATAGCTGCTAAATATCTTGCTATGGAGAATAAAAACTATTTATCACTTTTTACTGTTATTTTTATCTCCTACCAGTTGTATTTATCGATTTTGACAGTCTGCAATAGATTTCAAAGCACTTCACAAATATCTTCAAAAACATAGTGTTGTATTTGATTTATTACACATCCGAAAATGAATAATGGTAATCATAACAGGTCAGGACCGATGTCAGATTGGAGATGGATTGTCACCTTTATTCAACATAGCGCCGGACGAAGTGAACAGGAAATGGAGACCAGTAAACTAAACAATACGGCAAAACGAAGGAAGTACCGGGGGGAGGGGGGAGGAGGGGGGCGATAGGGCCAAATTGGACTGCTTAGCCTTTGAGGACAACATAGAGACAGTACGTGAGGCAGAGAAGGACGCAAAGACAACACTAGACAATCAAAGCAAGATAGCCCGAAGCCTGGGACTGAGGATCGAACAAGGCAAAGTCACTTAATACCGCTAGGGATTGTAAAACTCCAGAAGGCACCAAGCATGAGGTGGCTAAATTTGAAAACACTGGAAAATATGTAACAGGAAGAAACAGGGACAAGGATGGAAGACCAGAGAGGATGAAGAAGATGAGGTCAGCCTTCCGTGTGAACAGAGATAAAAATATCTAGAGATGCGAAGGCAACCGTGTAAAATGTGGTACTATATGCAGCTCTAAAACGATGGCACTAGGAAGAAATTGTTTAGAACAACTATAAAAAGAAGCGAGAATACAGAGATGAGAAATGGGTGCGAAGATCTAGGGAAGAACTGTTCTGGAGCATGAGCACTATATCAGAAAAACCAGACTGAAAATGGCCAGGTTTGCCGGACATGTATTCACGATTAATATGGATAGGACGACGAAAACAATATGAGTAACTACAGGCAGCACAAGAAGAAACATGGAAAACAAGTCGACTGTTGTACACCAGAAGGATTTGCAGGATTGGGGTCAAAGTCGTAGGGAAGGAAAATTTAAGAAGCATATTCTCGCCGATCAATACGCCAGAGATCAACAGAAAAGCGCACAGGAGAAGGAGACCCATCAGTGGAGCAGACAAGGTGAGAGGATACTGAAGATCTCGGAAGAAGAGGGGGAGAGAAGAAAAAAAAGCATAAAGAAGTTCTGGGAGGAGAATAAGAAAATGCAGTCTGTTGTCCTGCAGAGTCCGTAACGCAAGAAGAAGACGAAGAAAGAGAAAAACGAAGCAGCATCATCTGGTACTTCTTGAGAAATCAAGAAAGACGTTATACGTCCGAAAAAGAGATGAATTCATAAGCCGTGACAGTCCAGATGGTCTATGAAGATGAAGGTTGTGATTTAAAGGGGAATATAGAAATGTTCTCTTGTGACATGAACAGAGAGGCACATAAAGATATGAATAGGAATGTATGCCTCATGTGCCGATTTGTGCTAAAAGAAGTAATATGTGAAAAATGTAATCCAGTCTCACAGTCTGTGTATTGAGAAAGTGATATTCACGTACTGCGACTCTGGCGATCACTGCATCTGGAACCATTACTGCCAACAACTCCCGATGCTAATGTACAGCATTTTCATGTCACATTAGATACCCGGGCGCCTTTTCCACAGAGGGTTCGCCGAGAGTTCAACTATGCAGAAGACGTCTTACCACATTGTTTAGTTGCAAATGTAATCATTAACAGAGACACAGCAAATTACTGTCGTTTTTCCACCTAGCGGGAACCGCATTCTCTTATATGTTCGTTCCTGAAGCATGGGAAAACAACGTCTCCATACATAGGTTGTATTCCATTATTTAACTAGTCATAACACTTTACATGCTTTAAGTATTAGTAAGACGGATTTAGAAACACTTCGTAAATGAAAATATAGCTGTGACGGTTGTAATTAACATATCGGGACAATATCATTGTGATGTCAAGGTTTTCAGTTTGAAAAAGCAGGTGATGTCTCGATGACTAATACAAGGCGTTGCAGTATCCCTACAGAAGGTACACAGCTATGGGCTACTTCGTAGATTAACACAGTAAGATGCCTTTAAAATCACTCTGTCTTGTTTCCAGAATAGATTTTCACTCTGCAGCGGAGTGAGCGCTGATATGAAACTTCCTGGCAGATTAAAACTGTGTGCCGTACCGAGACTCGAACTCGGGACCTTTGCTACGTTAATTATAAACAACCGAAAACCTTAATTCTAAGAGTTTGTGTGAAACTTTTCAATAGAAGTGTAAAAATAAAGTTCTTCAACCCGGTGAAACCTCACAAGATTACCTACAATAAACTTAATATGCGCTTGCAAGTAATAGAATACATGTGTACCAATCTGCTTTCTGTAGTAATATTAAGCCCGCACAACCTTCGTAAAGGCGTTTTTCATCCTGGAGTTCAAGTCACGTTTTACACTTTTTTTTTTTTTTTTTTTTTTTTGAAAAAGAGGAATATTGGTGATGACAAAGGCCATTAATGAATGTGTATACTGTGAAGTAGTTCTCAAAATGCGAAGTTTTATGAAGAATTCTCAGACGGATGTTCTATTCTAGAACTAACACCAGATGATCTCTGGCAACTCTCACAGCTGTGACTCTATTAATAGGCTGACTCGAAGCAATATTTCTGTTAACCCCACAATAGAAGCTTAAGTGTGTGGTCAGAGGCTAATCGCTGCATCGATTGCGAAGACGACACAGCGCACATGGGGCATCAGAGTTTTTTAGACAATCTGTGGAGGCTAATCATCTAACACAAACAATCGTTCCCAATAAATTTCATTGTGTATATCCGTGATAAAAGTTTATGTATTGAGAATCTTCGGACGCTTACGATTGTTGTAGCGTATTTCGCAGCAATAGTTGAGTGTGAGGATATAGAATATGGAAAGATAGACCTAATGGAAAGAAAAAAGGGAGATGCTTGTGTGACTGTTATGGGGGACTGTAATGCTGTGGTTACTGAAGAAAGCAAAGAAAATGAACTAGGAATATTTAGACTGGGCACTAGGACTGATAGAAGTGAAAGGTTAATTAATTTTTGTAAAGAAAAGTCTTTAATTGTTGGCAATACTTTGTTTTCGATCCACAATATCTTCTCAGAAAATAATTTCCCCCTTGTATTACTGTAGGTAGTACAATATGTATACTTTTCCCCTCATGAACATGTTTATTGTCAGTGTTTTGCGTCTTGCGATCGCGACTTAAACTTAGCTCTTTCGAAATGCTCCGTTCTAATATCGTTACACGAGTTTGTTAGTGAGCATAACCTTGATAAAAGATCGAGGCATAAGTTTATCTTAAAGGAATTTGTAAATTTTGTCCTAGGCTTTTCTTTATGTGGAAAGAAACAGGGTAGTACCTTACTACAATCTCTCAAGAAGTACATGATATGATGTTCCATGTAAAACATTCTGAAGGTAAAGCTTCCCCTCACTCGGATATCCGAGAGGGCACTGCGTTGAGAGGAAGTACCCACAAAAGAAAGAAAAATCGAGAGAAGATCAGAACTATAATATGGAATTTACTAACTTTTCTGTACAGTGGAAAGTTAAGGAATGATGAACAAGAGATGAAGAAGAACAACCTAGATGTACTTGACATGTGTGAGATGAGAAAACTGGGCTGTACGATTTGGGAGAGGAAGAAAGTGGAGCAATCGTGGCGGGAATATTGTTATCACAGAAACTAAAAATAAGTAAAAAGTAGAATATGTAGATGAAACATTGATGATAATAAAATAGGTAAGACCAAAAGATGCATTATTTATATTATTTATACAAGTATACATGCCAAACTGCCAGTACAAAGATGAGGATATAGAAGAACGTGGAAAGATAGACCCTATGGAAAGAAAAAAGGGAGATGTGTTGTATTATTGTTATGGGGGACTGTAATGCTGTGGTTACTGAAGAAAGCAAAGAAAATTTAGACTAGGCCCTAGGAGTGATAGCAGTAAAAGGTTAGTTAATTTTTGTAAAGAAAAGCCTTTAATTGTTGGCAATACTTTGTTTTCGATCCACAAATATATACAGAAAAGATATAAGAACTACGTGAAAAATGCTAAGGCATACACAATGCTGGCGACAGCCTGCTGAAGGGGAAACGCAAACAAACAAAGTTGAAAGAAGTAAGGAGAGGAATGACTGAGGAGAAATTAAATATAGGGACTGTGAAAGAAGCAGGTAAAGTATTGAAAATGTGAAACGGCGAAAAGGTAATGAGGAAGAAAGCATAAATGAAAAATAGATATAAATAAGGGATACTAGCATGAGAACTGCAGAAGAAGTTGTAGGAAATGGAATGTCTAAAACATGGAACTAATGGGTAAGTGAAAACGCGTTAAAAAGGAAGAGCAGCGAAAATGGAAAGTAGGGAAGGGAAAATTATGTATATGAAATTGAATAATAAATAAAGAAGGGAAACAAAACACGCAAGAGAGAAATAGACGGGCGGGAAATGCGAGAAAATGGAGGAAGGAGGAAAGTACGAAATGATGTACAGAACAGGTTGGAAGACAGCTTTTGAAAACAGGTAGAGAAAGAATAATATTGAAGTCGAAGGTAGTAGTGACACGATAATCAAAGAACCTCAAGAGATGTTAAGAGTGCCTGTATGAGATGGACGAAAGATCAAGCAATATAATGAACAAGAAGTGAAGATGCCAGATAATTAACATATTAGATGCAGGAGTGCAAAAGCCACTGAATGAGATGTAAAATAACAAAGCATGTGGACTTGACGAATTTCCAGCAGAAATAATGAAGAGATTGGGAGACAGTAGGATGAGAGAGATAGGTCGCCTTTGTAATTAGATATACGAAACAAGAGAACGGTCATAGAACTTCATCACGATAATAATGACAACATGTGAGAAAGAGAAGACTACCAAAAAGTGTGAAGAACGTAGATCTGTTTACTTTTTAATGTAGCCAAAATATGATTGAGGATGATAAACAGAAAGTTATATGGTAAATTAGATTGGTAGACTGCAGAGGAGCAGTCAGTAGAGCAATTGCCCGCGAAAGGCAAAGGTCCCGAGTTCGAGTCTCGGTCCGGCACACAGTGTCAATCTGCCAGTAAGTTTCATATCAGCGCACACTCCGCTGTAGAGTGAAAATTTCACTGCAGAGGATTCAGAAAGGGCAAAGGAACAAGAGATACAGCTGTGCTAGTAAGAATTATAGATGAGAGATGCGAGAATTAGAGAAATTTGTACTGTATTTGTTGACTTGAGTTTCATATTATTAGTGCAACCAGTTTCAGCGCTGCATTACGCCATCTTCAGGCCCCCTGACCGACGTCTAAGAAGAATCCCACCTCTGGTCTAGTCAAAACAAGGGCGTAATGTGCGCTGAAACTAGTTGCACAAATAAAACAGAACTTGAAATTTAGACGGCTGAAGGTGTTTCGATTTGACATTTTATACTGAACAGAAGAGGTTCCTCAACCATTTTGTATAAAGATGGACGTACCGACATCCCGACATTGGTATGGGGGCTGTGACGCCCATCCTGAGTTCCACTTTAAGAGCACAGATGGACGGTAAGGAAATCGATAGGGAGAGGAGTTTTTATGGAGCCAATGGAGAGAGTAGGAGAGACTTTATAAAATTACACTATTGGTCAATGTTGGCGACAAAACGGGAGAATGGTCAGGAAGTTTAAGGCGGGCGAAAAACTGTAGTCGAATATGGAGGAATGAGCTTTTCAGACAGATGGAATCGGGAGGTCGGGTAAGCAAGATTAATATTCGCAATCAGACAGAGGAGTAAGAGAGACGGGGGATGCTGAGTCAGGCAGTGACAGCAGAGATGACCTCGAGTTACTACGGTGCGACGCCAACCAGCACAGCTCACGCTAAGAGTACATTGCTGTAACAGCTTGCCGGGGACGAATAACTATGATGACTTGTACTTATGGAGGGAGGTGGCATCCTCTGCAATGTTCGCTCTGCCCCAGTAAGAGAGTTCACTTCATTCACTCTCAGTTCCTTGCCATGCAATCACTGTATATTCATCATATTCTTCGCGATTCTGTAAGTGTGTAAGGGACGCGCCGTAACCCAGCTGATATCCTTGCTCATCTCCGCACCTTCCCAACCAATGGTGACGACTGTTATGTAAACTGTCACATATTATTGGAAATAATATTGTGACTAATGAATATCCACGTCTACATCTACATCCACATCTACATCCATACTCCGCAAGCCACCTGGCGGCGTGTGGCGGAGGGTACCCTGAGTACCTCTATCGGTTCTCCCTTCTATTCCAGTCTCGTATTGTTCGTGGAAAGAAGGATTGTCTGTATGCTTCTGTGTGGGCTCTAATCTCTCTAATTTTATCCTCATGGTCTCTTCGCGAGATATACGTAGGAGGGAGCAATATACTGCTGGACTCTTCGGTGAAGGTATGTTCTCGAAACTTTAACAAAAGCCCGTACCGAGCTACTGAGCGTATCTCCTGCAGAGTCTTCCACTGGAGTTTATCTATCATCTCCGTAACGCTTTCGCGATTGCTAAATGATCCTGTAACGAAGCGCGCTGCTCTCCGTTGGATCTTCTCTATCTCTTCTATCAACCCCATCTGGTACGGATCCCACACCGCTGAGCAGTATTCAAGCAGTGGGCGAACAAGCGTACTGTAACCTACTCCCTTTGTTTTCGGATTGCATTTCCTTAGGATTCTTCCAATGAATCTCAGTCTGGCATCTGCTTTACCGACGATCAACTTTATATGATCGTTCCATCTTAAATCACTCCTAATGCGTACTCCCAGATAATTTATGGAATTAACTGCTTCCAGTTGCTGACCTGCTATTTTATAGCTAAATGATAAGGGATCTATCTTTCTATGTATTCGCAGCACATTACACTTGTCTACATTGAGATTCAATTGCCACTCCCTGCACCATGCGTCAATTCGCTGCAGATCCTCCTGCATTTCAGTACAATTTTCCATTGTTACAACCTCTCGATACACCACAGCATCATCTGCAAAAAGCCTCAGTAAACTTCCGATGTCATCCACCAGGTCATTTATGTATATTGTGAACAGCAACGGTCCCATGACACTCCCCTGTGGCACACCTGAAATCACTCTTACTTCGGAAGACTTCTCTCCATTGAGAATGACATGCTGCGTTCTGTTATCTAGGAACTCCTCAATCCAATCACACAATTGGTCTGATAGTACATATGCTCTTACTTTGTTCATTAAACGACTGTGGGGAACTGTATCGAACGCCTTGCGGAAATCAAGAAACACGACATCTACCTGTGAACCCGTGTCTATGGCCCTCTGAGTCTCGTGGACGAATAGCGCGAGCTGGGTTCCACACGACCGTCTTTTTCGAAACCCATGCTGATTCCTACAGAGTAGATTTCTAGTCTCCAGGAAAGTCATTATACTCGAACATAATACGTGTTCCAAAATTCTACAACTGATCGACGTTAGAGATATAGGTCTATAGTTCTGCACATCTGTTCGTCGTCCCTTCTTGAAAACGGGGATGACCTGTGCCCTTTTCCAATCCTTTGGAACGCTACGCTCTTCTAGAGACCTACGGTACACCGCTGCAAGAAGGGGGGCAAGTTCCTTCGCGTACTCTGTGTAAAATAGAACTGGTATCCCATCACGTCCAGCGGCCTTTCCTCTTTTGAGCGATTTTAATTGTTTCTCTATCCCTCTGTCGTCTATTTCGATATCTTGCAAACTTCAATGTTGTTTATGAAATAAATTCTGATTGTTGTGTCCCAGGACTTCGTTTTTATAGCTGTTATATCCCATGTCGTAGGAAATAGCACAGAAGATTCAAAGAGACCCCACTTGGGCTACAGTAGTTAGGGCCACTTACACCAGACCGCGTTTTCAAAAATCCGTAGTCTAACTTCATTAATTAGCACTGGATCCCGAGGAGAGACTTACTATTGGAATTAGATCGTTCAGATCACGGAGGAGGAGTACAATTAGAGGGAGAGGTTTCGCAAGAGGACCATAATCAATCATGGTCATTTCAGCAGAACTACTGTCTTTGAATAAAAGTATCGTTTCTGGTAGTCTCATTGCGTACTTCTTTCAGTTACCTTCCGTGCTTTAATGTAGCAGTTTTTTCTATGTATACGTCATGTTTTATCGATCTATGTCATTTGGCATTGAAATATCATGCGAAATTTACTTTCGTCCGTAAGTTTTGCGTACCGGTGTATAATGAAAAACTGTCTGGAAGAGCTGCTTGAGTATCGTCAGATCTTGATAAGATTTTGAAGTTCTGAACAGATTTGCAGCTTACTTTAAATGTTCATATATGTAAAAGTGTACAATTCACAAAATACAAAAAAGTCATACAATTAAGTACAACATCAGTGAGTGACAATTGGAATCAATTGATTCATACAAATACCTAACTGTAACAATTTGCAGATACATGAAAAGGACTGATCGCAAGTCTCAGACTTCGATTCATTATTAGGATACTGAAAAAATGCAATCGGCCTCCAAAGGATACTGTTTCCAGATGACTTGAGCGTCATATTTTCGACTATTGCTCAGGTGTGTGTGTCCCATACTACGTAGGACTAACAGAGGTACTGAACGTGTAGAGAGAAGGGCGGTACGAATGATCACAGGGTTGTGCGACTCACGAGAGGGCGTCAGGGAAATGCTGAGAAACTTTGTCAGACACTTAGACGCCAATTACTGCGAAAGTTCGCTTACAGAAGTTAAGGAACCAGTGTTAAGTGAAGGCAGTAGATGTATTCTTCAGCTCACAAGGAATCGTTTCCCTACCAACAGAGAAGACAACATTGTATTTATTACAGCATTCACCAAGGCATTTAGTAAGTCATTCACTCCGCGCTCTACGCAGAATTGCGACGGGTACAAATCATATCGTCGCACCTTGCACTGCATAGTGTTTCGTAGAGTAGGTATGTAGACGTAAGCGAAGAACTGCTGACAGTTTTGGCTGACAAGAGGCTGGGTAGTTAGTTACATCTTCCAAGATCATTTGTATGATTTCTACAGCAATGGTGTGGAGCGAATTGGTTTATAGGCTGTATACTGCACACATAACAAAATTCCTACATAGCTGCAATCAAGCCATTTACAAATTAATAAACAGCACATCGGCTTAAATTGGATGAAAATTGATATGTTAATTTTTGTCGGTATTCATATCGCAAGTGATATACTAATTGTGCAACGTAAATATGTTTGTTGATTATACAACACACGCTGCCACTGTTTTGTTAAATGTTCTTCCATAGAGCAGAAATAGTATGCAGAAGAAATGCTTTCATATTAGATTTGATATTTGCATTGCGAGACGTCACATATTTTATGGTACAAGAATGACCGAAGATTTTCTTGGCTGCATACTGAACTTCTGTCTGATCCAGCGTTACCTTTATTAATGAGTACCAAAGGAAATTTCTCTGCTTACTGTTGTCATTAATATTGCTCTCAAATTGGGATACATTATTTTAAGACGAATTTTTTTAGAGAATATGAATACTGCAGCTACAGTGCCCAGTTCCTTGAGGGAACAAGTACAAGGCACCTAAGGATTAACACGAAATATTAATCTAACTTCTGGTTCTTGTGTAAAAGGTATGTAAATATATAGCTCTTTGGAAGCTGTATAACTTTTTTCCTTTCATTATTTTGTTTTATTAATTATATTTATTAATAAATGCCAATAGATGTAAATATTACAAGAAGATAAATGCTCCAGTGTATCTCATATATCTTTGGTCCAGAGAGCCTGTTTTTGACTACCGCAACTGAATAATCCAGACGAGGGGCGGAATGGAATTAGAGACGCTGATTGTTGATATGACGGTATGGCTTTTATGTGAGGACACGGATAAAACATTTAAATTAATAACACCATTGTATCGACATGAAGCGCAGAGAGAAAGTAATTGCTATTGAGTAAGCTGTGTACGTACGCTCTGTTTTTATTCCCGGTTGAACTACGTTTTCGTGTTTGCAATTGACCAAAATCGGTGGGTCACTTGTGAAACAAAACCTGTGCACGACGTCAGCTTTGAATATTTCGAGGACTGTGCTTTGATGCGAATAAGCGTTTAGCTGTCTCCTAACAGTCACAGAACAGAAACTGTTTCGTGGGTGTCACGGAGTAGGACACTGCATAGACAAGCATACTCCTTAAATTCGTCAACGCCGCGCATTTCTGGAACTGCAGTCCCAAGAGATAAAACACCTGATGACAGCTTCGACTGTACGTGAGTCGCATCGTTACCTGGAACATACGAGTATGTATAACAGTTATGGAGGCATTACTTTACCAGCATCGCGCTTTGTCGTCGCCACACTATCTCGGAATACAGCAATGAAGTGAGGTGCAGTCAAAGCAGACATTTTTGAAACAGTCTGCTAAATGAAAGCAGACTGTCAATTATAAAAGTCATGTATAATGAACTTTATCTTTAAAAAATGTTGTTCCACTGGTCATTTGTAATCTGTTCACCTACGACGACGCTGTCTTTGCAACAATACCAATTATTGCAAGTAATGGTTGCTCCGCACTCAACTCTACGATTTTTCTACAATCCATATTTCGGAGTTTCTGATTTCTCATATAGAAAACAAATATTTTTATGTGAAATAAGCAGATTTGCAAACCGCCAATATAGGGACTATCAAAAATGTATCTTTTTTTTATTGTCCAGAATTGCAGCCCGCGGTGTATTCGTATTAGTCGTCTGGTGTAGCTGTGTTTCTGAATGGTTTGGTTACAATATTAGGAGAGTTGTATGGGTTGGGTGCGCAATATATTTATAGTGACTGAGCGTGTTTCTGGGTGCTACTCATTATTCAGTGGCACTGGTACTACGCGGGTGTGCAAAACATCAGGACGAACTTGGATCATACATACAAAGAATTGCTGCAATAAACTTCAGAAGGCAACTGAAAGAAACGCGCAATGAGACGAAAACATATGACACTTCCAGTCAAAGACAGTAATTACCATACACTGAAGCCACCTCGATTTCTGATGGTCCCCTGGACTTTACAAAAGATGGGACATGGTGTTATTAGCGTGGAGGATCACCGCGGCCGGCAATGCATTCTCTCTCTGCAACGTGCTCCCATGCTGGCAAGGAGTTCTTGTGACAGGGCCTTCCTTCCTCCACCAGCACAGCTGCCAACTCTTGGATGGTCACTGGTGCATGCAGACGTGCTGCAATACTCCTCACAAGTGCTCGGTGGAATTTAATTCCGGGAATGAGCAGACCAGACCATTCGCCAAATACCATCTCGTTCCAAATGCACCTCCACCTTTGCTGTTTGATGCGGTCGCACGTTCTCATCCATTAAAATGAAGTTAAGGTCGAATGCACATGAGGAAGGAGTACAGTCTCACAATAACGTTTACCGGTGAATGTACCTGTTCAAAGATTTGGAGGTCAGTGCGATCATCCAACATTATGCCTCCACATACAACACGTGGACCACTAAAACGATCATATTCGACAACATTACTGGGTGCATTACATGTTCCCATCTCTCGCCATATTGGGGTACGTCCATCCAGTGTAATATTGCGGTATTAGGTCGCCACCTGATCACACAGTCATTTACACTATTTAAACTTAGGTCGGCCACGCCGCTGCATTATAAGTACTTTATTCCTAAATGATGATTTACCCCAAAAAATTACGCCTTAAAACTTACATGCCTCGAAATATGGAAAGTATGTCAAGACGATGGATCGATCCTTTCCAAAAGTCGAAATTATGCAAAGAACAAATGTTGCTGAATTTAGTTGTTTGCGTAGCGCAATCGCACGTTTCTTCAACTACAAACCATCGGTTGTCTGTGCAACCAGATAATTGGTGAATTTTCCCAATTAAACGATTTCTGTTCATGTACTAGATTGATTGTTGACGTTATTCTACTTGTTATACATAACTTTATATACTGTGGTGTCTTTTTTTCGAAAGTCAGGAAGAGATCATTTGCAGAGAAACAACTATTAAATCTTTGAAAAACATTATTAACACTTTCATTACTGTCAATTTAATCATACTAATTATAATCCTTGAGTTATCTGCAAAAGAAATATGAACTTGATATGTGAAAGCAGAATGTGATTCATATATGCAACAAATAGGGTTAGATCTCAAACTGAACGCTGTAGGATTCCACTAATGGTATCTCCCCAGCATCTACACGCGTTGTTTGTTCAACATTACATTTTACAGTCTTTGAGGTAAAATGATTTAACTTAATTATTGATAGTATCACCAATTCCACAAAATTTAAGCATTTCTGTAAGAAAGTCATAGTTTATATAGTCAAATGTCTTGGACAGATCACAAAAAATGCCAATCGACGGTATTTCAACTACGTAACGCTTTTCGTTTCGTTGAGTAAATGTGTAAATGTCATTCCCAATTAAGCAAATATTCTGGAAAAAAATGCGATGTACTTAATTGTCTCTGCGTAAATTTGAAACTGCTCCGAAGTGCATAATTTTCTCCAAAATTAAAAAAACATGTCAGTCAGAAAACTGGAGGATAATTATTTAGATTTTCCTGTTATCTTCCTTACAACGATGTTTAACAATGTCATATTTTAATCTATCTGGAAAACTTTCCTAATGTAATGCTGCTTTTCATCTGTCACCGAGGATATTAAGTTATAACAACTCTTCAGGATTCGGTTCGAAATTTCGGTAACACCACATAAGTTTGTGTTTATCATAACCTTTACAATACGTTAGCTTCGCACACCTTATATAGTTACCTCAACATTAAAATACTTTTGTTTTTCTTTTCTGGCTTCCATACATAGCAACGAAATTGACATGTTCGGCTGTAACCAAGCTGAAGATGATGAGCACAACTGTGACAGCAATAAATAACCAGTTACAGCTTATCGAACACCACCGAACAATACCGAAAGTTTCCGCATGTTTCTGCGCTTCGTTTAAGGTATGTCTCTGTTCCGTCATGTCCATTGCATAAACTAAGTCTTTTAGATGTTGTGACAGATAAATATCCATAAGACTGAGTTAGAAAACTGTGTAAGTCACGTAGTTCGTACTTCCTAACTGTTACGGTAGCCATCGACTTGGTCACGTAATATAATATGACTACAATATTTTTGAATCTCGTGATGTTTAAATGACACGATTCTGGTTGTTAGTGGCACATTCTCTAGAAAGAATGCAAGGTATTAAATGGAAGAAGAAGTAAGAAGAGACAGGAAAGAAGTTTTTATGCAGTAGTGAAAAACCGGGACGATTTGGGTTTAGAAAGATTGCAATCGAAACTGTTATTTTCTTAGTTCAGGTACGAAAGTTTCTTTTGATCCTGCAAGAAGTATTCGTACTAGCTTTTATGTAGCTTGACATTCCAGGGCTCATAAGGTGGGCATTCAATAGGCAACAAACGTGAGCTCTTATTGGTACATTTCTCATCAATAAACGCGACCCACTGCTTACATAATCCAATTGTCAAAAGATGACAGTCTATTTACACTGGGACGCCCTTCGAGTGTCCTCTCTGCGTAGAAGACTCGCCTGGGAGACGTCACGTACTACGTCACTCACAAACAGCTGGTATATTACGTAACTCTTTATCGTACTTTACACGTTCTTTTATTTTCTAGGCTATATGATTAAGATTTCGTAATATGTATGCAGTTGCATTCTTTTGTGACAGCTGAGGGTATCTTCTCAGCAAATAAGATTACGACTTGTAGCAATACGTTGCCACAGTGTTCCTTTGAATACTGTGACGTCGTGCTGTGGTACTTGCCAGTAATCTCAGCCCGCAATTGTTCTACGACAGCTGTGGAACTACCCGTGTTATACGAGTCTCAGCCGATAGCATTTTTTTGTATTAAGCTTTGTAATTGAGACAGTGGTCGTAAAAGGTCTGCACTTCCACTACAGATAGAAATACGAGTCTGTGTAATCGGGTACAGTTACTTAGAGGAGTAACAATAGTGTCAACAGAAACAGTGAACACCTGTCTTCCTGTGTACTCCGCCGCTTATCATTGTACTATGTCAACGTTCCAAGCGGCACCACTGCAATCTCTCCGTAAGTCAAAGTGATGCAACGCGCTACGTATTCAAGCATCAGTAGAGATATTTTTGCATTTACGCACATTGTATTTTGCTCAGACGACGCTTACAATATTGAGAAAACAGAAAATTAAGCATCTATGCTGATCAAACCTCTGTACAGAACTGTGACCAGAGCCCAGAGACTCTGACTTTAGCGGACAATTGCTCTACCATCCCGGCTGCTCCCGACACACATCCACGTGCGACAGTACCTCTCTCGTACTTTCCAAACTTCACAGTAATTTTCCTCCATACCTTGCGGGACTAGAATTCCTGGGGAAAAGAATGTTGTGGAGAAATGGGTTAGCCACAGCCTAGGGGATTATTTCCAGAATGAATTTTCATTCTGCAGCGGAGAGCACGATGATTTGAAATTTCCTAGCAGATTAAAACTGTCTGCCAAATTGGGATGCGAATCTGGGAGACAACTACTCAAATAAGGTACCCAGTCATGACCACGATCCAACCTCCTTCACGCGGTGCCTCTCCGAGGACTTTTCGGCGGAGAATCCGCTGGTTTAAACGGGCGCCTTCAGGCGTGCAGCGTCACCGCGCTTCTGAGGCGCTCAGTGGCGAAGTGTTGCTCATGAGGTGCCACTGGGCCACGCAAGCGGAACATTGCCTCCAACAGCGGCTTTCATATGACGTCACTCGGAGGCGCCGAGGCGCTGCAGACCGTCCAAGTAGCGGTTAACGCCGCATATAAACAGTCGGCACGTGACATACTGGGATTGCTACTCGTCGTTATTATGTAGCACGGTCGTGCATGTCACACTGCTAGCTAGAGATGGAAGTCAACACAGAATATTTCAACTGTCAAGTTGAAAAATATATTCGAATAAACTGGAGAAAATTAAAGCAAGGGAAGCAGTTATTAGATGTTTTCTACGGCCTTTAGGCAAAAGTGCTGGAGAGAAGTCGATGACTGCAGAGCGGAAATGGAAAAAGTTCTAAGTGCCAGTTTCTTCACAAAACGCGATTTCAGTGCTGTTGTGTTATTGATTTTTTTTTGCACGTCCCTAATCTTGACCCAGGAGTGAAATCACTGATAAGGGGAGGCCACGACGTTTGGAACACGGATTTACTGCAAACTTCGTACACTCGTAGTACTCCATGAGGACAACAAAATGTGTAAGCAGTAGCGCGTACTTCGCAAGCGTTATTGAAAAAAATCGCAAGATAATTTCGGTCGTCAAATATACAGGGTGTTACAAAAAGGTACGGCCAAACTTTCAGGAAACATTCTTCACGCACAAAGAAAGAAAATATGTTATGTGGACATGTGTCCGGAAACGCTTACTTTCCATGTTAGAGCTCATTTTATTACTTCTCTTCAAATCACATTAATCATGGAATGGAAACACACAGCAACAGAACGTACCAGCGTGACTTCAAACACTTTGTTACAGGAAATGATCAAAATGTCCTCCGTTAGCGAGGGATACATCCACCGTCCGTCGCATGGAATCCCTGATGCGCCGATGCAGCCCTGGAGAATGGCGTATTGTATCACAGCCGTCCACAATACGAGCACGAAGAGTCTCTACATTTGGCACCGGGGTTGCGTAGACAAGAGCTTTCAAATGCCCCCATAAATGAAAGTCAAGAGGGTTGAGGTCAGGAGAGCGTGGAGGCCATGGAATTGGTCCGCCTCTACCAATCCATCGGTCACCGAATCTGTTGTTGAGAAGCGTACGAACACTTCGACTGAAATGTGCAGGAGCTCCATCGTGCATGAACCACATGTTGTGTCTTACTTGTAAAGGCACATGTTCTAGCAGCACAAGTAGACTATCCCGCATGAAATCATGATAACGTGCTCCATTGAGCGTAGGTGGAAGAACATGGGGCCCAATCAAGACATCACCAACAATGCCTGCCAAAACGTTCACAGAAAATCTGTGTTGATGACGTGATTGCACAATTGCGTGCGGATTCTCGTCAGCCCACACATGTTGATTGTGAAAATTTCCAGTTTGATCACGATGGAATGAAGCCTCATCCGTAAAGAGAACATTTGCACTGAAACGAGGATTGACACATTGTTGGATGAACCATTCGCAGAAGTGTACCCGTGGAGGCCAATCAGCTGCTGATAGTACCTGCACACGCTGAACATGGTACGGAAACAACTGGTTCTCCCGTAGCACTCTCCATACAGTGACGTGGTCAACGTTACCTTGTACAGCAGCAACTTCTCTGACGCTGACATTAGGGTTATCGGCAACTGCACGAAGAATTGCCTCGTCCATTGCAGGTGTCCTCGTCGTTCTAGGCCTTCCCCAGTCGCGAGTCATAGGCTGGAATGTTCCGTCCTCCCTAAGGCGCCGATCAATTGCTTCGAACGTCTTCCTGTCGGGACACCTTTCTTCTGGAAATCTGTCTCGATACGAACGTACCGCGCCACGGCTATTGCTCCGTGCTAATCCATACATCAAATGGGCATCTGCCAACTCCGCATTTGTGAACATTGCACTGACTGCAAAACCACGTTCGTGATGAACACTAACCTGTTGATGCTACGCACTGATGTGCTTGACGCTAGTACTGTAGAGCAATGAGTCGCATGTCAACACAAGCACCGAAGTCACCATTACATTCCTTCAATTGGGCCAACTGGCGGTGAATCGAGGAAGTACAGTACATACTGACGAAACTAAAATGAGCTCTAACATGGAAATTAAGCGTTTCCGGACACATGTCCACATAACATCTTTTCTTTATTTGTGTGTGAGGAATGTTTTCTGAAAGTTTGGCCGTACCTTTTTTGTAACACCCTGTATACCAGTGCGTGGCCGTTATTATCGCGAAGCGGCTGCAGCCGACTGGCGCCGGCACGGTAGCTCAGCGTGTTCGGTCAGAGAGCCGCTCGCCCTCTGTGATAAAAAGAACTCAGCAAAGGAATCAAAGATCAACTTGAATGGATGTCTTGTGACTCCGCCCACACCATACGCAACGAACAATACCGAACAAAATGAATTTTTTTTTTAAAAAAGTGGTTAGCGTTCAAGCCCCGTAATCGCTGGATCGCAGGATCGAGTCCAGTTTGTCAGTTTTTTTTAATTTCTAACACAGTCATTTTCTTTACTATTTATGTTACAATTGATCTAATGGGAAAAATACGTGTAATCGGATGAACTTTTATTCAATTTAGAATGTTATTTGGCAGCCTACAAACTTTTATTATCACAAATAATATAATATTGGTTACTGTAACTAGTAATCGACCAAACGCATAAAGTGATACTGAAAATGTATGCTTGTTCTCGATTTGAGAAATCCCGTAACCTGGAAGGAGCCCCGAAACGATTTGTTACCTCCAAGTTTTGGCCGGCACAGACGGCTTTCGAAAGATGTACAATTAATCGTCACTTTCGACATCACGAGTGTAAGTTGCAGGATGGTATTTTTCGTAAAAACATGGAAATCATAAAAGTTAAACGGCACCAGTGGTATTGAATAAATGCTATGTTTCCGCATACGCAAGGTCTTCTGAGGTTATCCGTGGAAAAACAAACCTCGTTAACATTTTCAAAAACCTCTCCTTCAGCCGATAATTTGGAAGCAAACCATGTATAACGCAGCATTTCCTTAAATATCGGCGCTGATGATTGGACATGCAGTATCGAGTGTATTTTAATAGCGTCTTCACGAGAAGCAGTTTCTCGTTCTCTTTCGATTAAATACGAACAATTTTGAAGACGTGTCAATAGATTTTCAGTGTCACTTTATGCATTTTGTAGTTTACTAGTTATAGTTATCAATATTATATTATTTGTGATTAAAAAAAAGTTGTAGACTGCCAAATAACATTGTAAATTGAATAAAAATTCATCCGATTACACGTGTTTTTTTCATTAGATCAACTGTAATATAAATAGTAAAGAAAATGACTGTGTTGGAAATAAAAAAATTTACAAACGGGCCTCGATCCTGCCATCCAGCGATTACGAGGCTTGAACGCTAACCACTTTTTTTTCATTTTCTTCGTTGATGATCGTTGTGTTTGGTCGTTGCGGACGTCACATGACATCCGGTCAAGTTCGTTTGTTGATCCTTACACTCATATTTTTATTACAGAGTTGAAACAGCTCTCGGACCGAACACGCTGAGCTACCGTGCCGGCAAGACATGCTGTTCAAGTTCGGTGGTTGATCCTTCCACTCAGTTTTTTTTGGTTCATATGGCTCTGAGTACTATGGGACTTAACATCTGAGGTCATCAGTCCCCTAGAACTCAGAACTACTTAAACCAAACTAACCTAAGAACATCACACACATCCATGCCCGAGGCAGGATTCGAACCTGCGACCGTAGCGGTCGCGCGGTTCCAGACGGAAGCGCCTAGAACCGCTCGGCCTTACTGGCCGGCCCTTAATAGTGTTCAAAAGTCATCAGTTCATGACATCCAGTCTTACAAATTTACCGTCTCTGATGGACACACGTCCAGATCATCCACTCTCAAAACTCCGCCATCTCTCTCCCCACATCCAACACTGCTGGCGGCTCACCTCCAACTGCGCAACGCTACTCGCTGTTCACATCCAGCTGCCCAACACTGCAATAGCGAATATTCCAACAATGCCAACCAGCCGCAGACTGCACACAGCACAGTCAGTGATTTTCATACAGAGTGCTACGTGACGTTACTAACATAAAAACCTAAACAGCCTACTTACAAAGTGAAGTGGAAAGAAGACAAGGATTTCTGGTCACATGAGTATAGGGTAATTCTTATCAGAATCGGCAGCAAACCAACACCGACAATGATAGTTCAGGTATACATGCCGATGTCGCAACAGTGGGGGAAGATCTGGTCAAATGACTAACTGTGAAGCTTGTTGGTCGGAAGCGCCACGGTAGCCGCGGCACCTACAAAACGACAGGAAATGCCACGGTCGGGCAGCCCACAGAGGAGATAAAGACGGCGGCGGCGGAACAGTGGAAGTAGCAGCAGCGGCAGCAAAGCTGCTCACAGCGACAGAGGCTGCACTTCTTCTCACAAGGGAACCTCCCCATCGCACCCCCCTGAGATTTAGTTATAAGTTGGCGCTGTGGATAGGACTTGTAAAACTGAACACAGATCAATCGAGAAAACAGGAAGAAGTTGTGTGGAACTATGAAAAAATAAGCAAAATATACAAACTGAGTAGTCCATGTGCAACATAGGCAACATCAAGGATAATGTGAACTCAGGAACGGCGTGGTCCTGTGGTTAGCGTGAGCAGCTGCCGAACGAGAGGTCCTTGGTTCAAGCCTTCCCTCAGGTGAAAAGTTTTCACTTTTTTTTCAGTTTATGTGACAAACGCTTATGTTTTTATCACTTTTTTGGGAGTGATTATCACATCCACAAGAAAACCTAAATCGGGCAAGGTAGAAGAATCTTTTTACCCATTCGCCAAGTGTACAAGTTAGGTGCGTTGACAACATATTCCTGTCATGTGACGCACATGCCGTCACCAGTGTTGTATAGAATATATCAGACGTGTTTTCCTGTGGAGGAATCGGTTGACCTATGACCTTGCGATCCAATGTTTTCGGTTCCCATTGGAGAGGCACGTCCTTTCGTCTACTAATCGCACAGTTTTGCGGTGCGGTCGCAAAACACAGACACTAAACTTATTACAGTGAACAGAGATGTCAATGAACGAACGGAGAGATCATAACTTTGCAAAAATAGATAAAGTAAACTTTTCACCCGAGGGAAGACTTGAACAAAGAACCTCACACTCCGCAGCTGCTCACGCTAACCACGGGACCACGGCGCTCCTGAGCTCAGACTCTCCTTGATGTTGCCTATCTTGCACATGGACTACTCAGTTTGTATATTTTGCTTATTTTTTCATAGTTCCACACAACTTCTTCCTGTTTTCTCAATTGATCTGTGTTTAGTTTTTCAAGGCCTATCCACTGTGCCAACTTATAAGTAAATCTGAGGGGGGTGCGATGGGGAGGTTCCCTTGTCAGTAGGGACCGCGCAGCAGAAAGGGTTCTATGCGCTTCTCTGAGATGTCGTGTGAAGCCAGCCTCACTTCCGCCTGTACAGCTCTCCTTCTTTCAAAACTTCAGTTTTGATCTTTCAGCAAGTTTCAAATCAGTGCACACTCCGCAGAGAGAGAATTTATTCTGGAAACAATAGCTGTGGCGAAGCCATTTCTCGGCATCTACATCCATAGTCCGCAAGTCACCTGACGGTGTGTGGCAGAGGGTACCTTTAGTACCTCTATCGGTTCTCCCTTCCATTCCAGTCTCGTATTGTTCGTGGAATGAAAGATTGTCGGTATGCCTCTGTGTGGGCTCTAATCTCTCTGATTTTGTCCTCATTGTCTCTTCGCGAGATATACGTAGGAGGGAGCAATGTATTGCTTGACTCCTCGGTGAAGGTATGTTCTCGAAACTTCAACAGAAGCCCGTACCGAGCTACTGAGCGTCTCTCTTGTAGAGTCTTCCACTGCAGTTTATCTATCATCTCCGTAACGCTTTCGCGATTCCTAAATGATCCTGTAATGAAGCGCGCTGCTCTCCGTTGGATCTTCTCTATCTCTTCTGTCAACCCTATCTAGTACGGATCCCACACCGGTGAGCAGTATTCAAGCAGTGGGCGAACAAGCGTACTGTAACCTACTTCCTTTGTTTTCGGATTGCATTTCCTTAGGATTCTTCCAATGAATCTCAGTCTGGCATCTGATTTACCGACGATTAATTTTACATGGTCATTCCATTTTAAATCAATCCTAATGCCTGTTGTTGTTGTGGTCTTCAGTCCTGAGACTGGTTTGATGCAGCTCTCCATGCTACTCTATCCTGTGCAAGCTACTTCATCTCCCAGTACCTACTGCAGCCTACATCCTTCTGAATCGGCTTAGTGTAGTCATCTCTTGGTCTCCCTCTACGATTTTTACACTCCACTCTGCCCTCCAATACTAAATTGGTGATCCCTTCATGTCTCAGAACATGCCCTACCAACCGATCCCTTCTTGTAGTCAAGTTGTGCCACAACCTCCTCTTCTCCCCAATTCTATTCAATATCTCCTCATTAGTTATGTAATCTACCCATCTAATCTTCAGCATTCTTCTGTAGCACCACATTTCGAAAGCTTCTATTCTCTTCTTGCCCAAACTATTTATGGTCCATGATTCACTTCCATACATGGCTACACTCCATACAAATACTTTCAGAAACGACTTCCTGACATTTGAATCTATACTCGAGGTTAACAAATTTCTATTCTTCAGAAATGATTTCCTTGCCATTGCCAGTCTACATTTTATATCCTCTCTACTTCGACCATCATCAGTTATTTTGCTTCCCAAATAGCAAAACTCCTTTACTACTTTAAGTGTCTCATTTCCTAATCTAATTCCCTCAGCATCACCCGACTTAATTCGACTACATTCCATTATCCTCGTTTTGCTTTTGTTGATGTTCATCTTATACCCTCCTTTCAAGACACTGTCCATTCCGCTCAGCTGCTCTTCCAAGTCCTTTGCTGTCTCTGACAGAATTACAATGTCATCGGCGAACCTCAAAGTCTTTATTTCTTCTCCATGGATTTTAATACCTACTCCGAACTTTTCTTTTGTTTCCTTTATTGCTTGCTCAATATACAGATTGAATAACATCGGGGATAGGCTACAACCCTGTCTCACTCCCTTCCCAACCACTGCTTCCATTTCATGTCCCTCGACTCTTACAACTGCCATCTGCTTTCTGTATAAATTGTAAATAGACTTTCGCTCCCTGTATTTTACCCCTGCCACCTTCAGAATTTTAAAGAGAGTATTCCAGTCAACATTGTCAAAAGCTTTCTCTAAGTCTACAAATGCTAGAAACGTAGGTTTGCCTTTCCTTAATCTCTCTTCTAAGATAAGTCGCAGGGTCAGTATTGCCTCACGTGTTCCAACATTTCTACGGAATCCAAACTGATCTTCCCCGAGGTCCGCTTCTACCAGTTTTTCGATTCGTCTGTAAAGAATTCGCGTTAGTATTTTGCAGCTGTGACTTATTAAACTGATAGTTCGGTAATTTTCACATCTGTCAACACCTGCTTTCTTTGGGATTGGAATTATTATATTCTTCTTGAAGTCTGAGGGTATTTCGCCTGTCTCATACATCTTGCTCACCAGATGGTTGAGTTTTGTCAGGACTGGCTCTCCCAAGGCTGTCAGTAGTTCTAATGGAATGTTGTCTACTCCGGGGGCCTTGTTTCGACTCAGGTCTTTCAGTGCAAATGTTACTCCCAGATGATTTATGGAGTTAACTGCTTCCAGTTTCTGACTTGCTATATTGCAGCTAAATGATAAAGGATCTTTCTTTCTATGTATTCGCAGCACATTACACTTGTCTACATTGAAATTCAATTGCCATTCCCTGCACCATGCGTCAATTCGTTGCAGATCCTCGTGCATTTCAGTACAATTTTCCATTGTTACAACCTCTCAATGTACTACAGCATCATCCACAAAGAGCCTTAGTGAGCTTCCGATGTTATCCACAAGGTCATTTATATATATTGTGAATAGAAACTGTCCTACGACACTCCCCTGCGGCATACCTGAAATCACTTATACTTCGGAAGAATTCTTTCCATTGAGAATGACATGCTCCTTCCTTCCAAATTTGATACGTCTGCAACGTACACAGGAGAACTTTGAGGTTGGTAAAGTAGGAGAGCAGTACTGGAGAAGGTGAAGCTTTGAGTTCAAATGCCTCTGAGCACTATGGGACTTAACATCTGAGGTCATCAGTCCCCTAGAAGAACTACTTATACCTAACTAACTTAATGACATCACACACATCCATGCCCGATGCAGGATTCGAACCTGCGACCGTAGCGGTCGCTCGGTTGCAGACTGTAGCGCCTAGAACCGCACGGCCACTCCGGCCGACAAGCTTTGAGTAGGAGGCTTCACGAGTTGTGCCCGGATAGCTCAGTCGGTGGATATCAATGTAAAATTATGATTTCGGTTGAAGATTTAAAATATTATCTTTTTCTTCTTCCTCGGAGATTCCCCGTGAGAGCTGTTTTCGACTTCCACAGAACTCTTTCGTCCCAGTCATCTAGTCCTAGATTTCTCTCTCCCATTGCTCCCTGTGTGTATTTTTTCGAACTTAGAGCTGGCTTTTCTATCCTTCTTCTTCCGGGCGGCTCCCACTTTAAAATCACGGCCACCTACGGTTAGACATTAATTGCAACTTAGCCGTATCACGAAGCGCTCCATTCTTTAAGGTTTTTGTTACGTAGCACGTTATTGCCGCTGGCGTCATCATTTCTTACCCTATCTTCTCTCGTTAAATGCAGACATCTTCTCGTACAGCCCATTACCACTGTTCTAATCTTCTCCCTAACTTTCCTTGTTTGAGAGCCGGCCAGGGTGGCCGAGCGGTTCTAGGCGCTGCAGTCTGAAACCGCGCGACCACTACGGTCGCAGGTTCGAATCCTGCCTCGGGCATGGATGTGTGTGATGTCCTTAGGTTAGTTAGGTTTAAGTAGTTCTAAGTTCTAGGGGACTGATGACCTCAGAGGTTAAGTCGCATAGTGCTCAGAGCTATTTGAACCATTTTAACCTTGTTTGAGACATCTCCGCTCCATATAGAATTATGCTATCCGCCGCAATATGAAGTATTCTTTTCTTAGTGTCTTGCGGAATATACTTATCCCGTATTATACCATGCAAAGCTTTAGTAGCTCTCTTCCACAGAGCTGCTCTGGAACACATCCTTGTCCCATGTACCGGAGCTATCTATTACTCTTCCCAAACATTTGTAGCTGCTGCAGGATTTTACTTCTTCTTCTTCTTCTGTGTCAGCTTTCTCCTCTGTCTGTCCCATACACATACACTCCGTCTTGTCCAGATTTATTCCCAAACCACATTTTTCATACTACTCCTTAAGTTCTCTCAGTATATATTCCGTATACTCTTCACTTGGTGATCCGAAAACAAGAGTGAAGAGCATGGTCAGCAATCTTTACTTCTGTGCCTGAGCTTTTCCGTTACCAGTCATTCACTGCCTATTCCATCTACATGCTAAACTAAATAGTTGGCATTCCACAACTTTTGTCAAGAAAAATACTACAGGTATTGTTCTTTTTCATTTTAATCATTAGTTTAGTGTTCCTGTATAACTTTTTAACCAAGCGAATCCACTTTTTTCTCCCATTAACCCTTCTGATTGCTTCCCATACTTTTATTCTAAGGACACTGTCGTACGCTTTCTGCAGGTCCACAAAGGCCGTGTAAAAGCGTTCATTTTTATTTCTGCATTTTTTTTTCCAGAAACTGCCGTATCAAAACATGATAATTCTTGCCTAACACAAGTTTGCTCTTAACACCGACACATCCTTCTCCTATTCTCTTTCTCAAAAACCTGGATTCTCAAAAATCTGGAGAAAACCTAGCTGTTGCTGAGCCATCACTTATTGCTCCGAACTCGTAATCTGTGAGTACCATCTTGCCACATTTTTATATATCGAGGAGACATATGACAAATTCCAATCCATATTGTAATCTATGTAATATTCTGCTCGCAATACCAAGTCGGACAGGGTGGCGGGGGGAGGGGGGCGGGTATTTTATGCCCACCTTTTGAAATTAATGTAATCTAGTTAAGTACTTTATAGTTTGAAACTTTGAAAAAATCCAGAATGAGATTTTCATTCTGCAGCGGAGTGTGCGCTGATATGAAACTTCCTGGCAGATTAAAACCGTGTGCCCGACCGAGATTCGAACTCGGGACCTTTGCCTCTCGCGGGCAAGTGCTCTACCATCTGAGCTACCGAAGCACGACTCACGGCCGGTCCTCACAGCTTTACTTCTGCCAGTATCTCGTCTCCTACCTTCCCAACTTTACAGAAGCTCTCCTGCGAACCTTGCAGAACTAGCACTCCTGAAAGAAAGGATACTGCGGAGACATGGCTTACCCACAGCCTGGGGGATGTTTCCAGAATGAGATTTTCACTCTGCAGTGGAGTGTGCGCTGATATGAAACTTTCTGGCAGATTAAAACTGTATGCCCGACCGAGATTCGAACTCGGGACCTTTGCCTTTCGCAGTTTGGAAGGTAGGAGACGAGATACCGTCAGAAGTAAAGCTTTGAAAAAAATGTTTATTATTTTTTATTAATTCTTCTACCCGATTCCAGAAATGTTTTAAACATATAAGTCTTAGTAATAGAAGTTATTTTTCCCAGTGAATGTCATATTGCATATTTTCAGTATGCTGCGAGTAAAAGCCAACAACAGTTTACGAATTTTGCTTTTAGAAAAAATTTTGTGGTGGTCATAAAGTATCGGCCTCTTGACAGTATACGTTATTAAAAGTGCATTCGTACGGAGTGGCGGCGCGGTTTGAGGCGCCATGTTACGGATTGCGCGGCCCCTCCTGCCAGAGGTTCGAGTCCTCCCTCGGGCATGAGTGTGTGGGTATTGTTCTTAGCATAAGTTAGTTTATGTAGTGTGTTGAGCCTAGGGACCGATGACCTCAGCAGTTTGGTCCCTTAGCAATTTTTTGAAAAGTGCATTGATATTCGTAAGAATGTGATAAAAGAGATTTTCAGGTTCTGACCCGTACATACATATCAGTATCTCTTTAAAAAGTGTGTTGTTAATATAAGTCAATAACAATTAAATAATTTTGCTTCTTTTTAAAGTTTTTAGGGTGAGCTTAAGCTGCTTCTTCCCTAGCCCCCCCTCCCCCTTCTGGTAACGCGCGCCATGGAAAAGTACTGCTAGGGTTAATAAAATCGCTAGGCCGCTGCGTGTAGTAGTCAACAAAGGATGTTTGAGAATGCTGCACACATTATTGTCGTGCATGAGCCAGAAAATGGCGTTTTCTTAGCAGCATTTGCAAACAGTGTTTTCGGCGTGTTCCCTAAAAACTGTTGTGTAGAAGCAAGTGGTAAACATAAATATCTCCTTCCGAGAGAAAAGTCAAAGAGTAAGACGAAAATCTAAACTGAGCAAAAAATAAAATCACAACCTGAAAGAAGAGCATCAACATATCTCCACACACTGCTACCTTATGGCTCATAAAAGAAAAAGATGGAAAACCGTTGACTACTCCGATGTAATTCTGCGAGGACTGCATCAGGATAGCTCACGGGAAATAGAGCTAGTAGTGAACGGCCGCTGAACACGTATCGTATCATACCTCGCATTCTTAAGACTGCTTTACACAACATTAAGCTGCGCAAATCATTTCGTGGTACGAGTTTCACGCACGTGATTTCGTAAGTGTCTGCACTTCATTTTCTTTGTGAGTGCCGTAGTCGTGTGTAAAATGTAAGTTTTGGTAGCTGCACGAGTTGTTGCGGAGTTAATGCTTGTCTGCATGAAATTACAGCATAATAAAAGAAGTAAGAGACCTGCTTCTGTTAGTGATTGGGTACTGGGTAAAGAAAAGACGTCAGGACGATTGCTCAGCGATCGTGCTCAAAGAATCATCTAAGATGTCACTACAACAGTTCACATTTCTTCTAAACATAGTTAAGAATACAAAATTATTAAGTCTTTCGTTTACCACTTGCTGACAAACTGCCTGTTGACTTCTGTCTTGGGTTCTTCGGTCGACCTTTGATAATTTCTCTGACGTTTCGCAAGCATGAGTGGTTGCCACTGTCAAGACTTCACCCCCACTGCTGGTGGTGGACTGTGGACTGGAGTCTAGCTCGCGGGCACAGATTATACACCGCCGGAAACAAATTAGTACACTTAAAAAGACGACGTCAATTTTGATCCGATGACGGCATATGCCACCTGGGGAGTCATAGATGCACGTCGTGTGCCAGCAGATAGCGTAGTGGCATAGCTACCAGATCGCCATTTGTGTCTATCCTTTAATAGGGAATCATCACATCCAGAAGGCTCAGTGTGATGAAAGCGTGTCAAGCAAGCAGGTAACCATGCCACAGAGACTTACTCGTGCTTCCTACAGGCAACTGATCGAGTTTGATAGGGGTCAAACTGTGGCCCTCCGAACAGTGGGATGGTCCTTTTGGAGAACTGTGAAACGTCTCTGTGAAGTCGTTCAATAAGACGCTTGTCGAATTCGGTACAACTTATTCACTTTACTACCTGATTTTAGCTCAATTCATGAACTCTTCCAGAAAGACTGAGCACTCAAATAAGGCCTATTGAATATTATATGTGTGTTATAATGTGGGATTTCGATTTTGTTTTGTGGGAAACGCTGAGCTGGTCATCGTCTGCTGGGAGCAGACGATGTTGCTTCTCGTTCGAAGGAGAGCACAGGATGACCAACAAAGGTTTCCCATACCTGAACAGAGAGTTTTACCCATCTTAGTCGAAGGCTGTGTCGAAGACTGTTTTTGTGTGTGAGGTTGGTGATGGAGGGCTACCCCTCTGGTAGCTTCCGCTGCACGGGGAGCTAGGTAATCTCGCAAGAGAAAGGGGCACTCTTCGGTGAACGCATGGTGAGTACGGATCGTAGCTCTTAAGGGGGGTTTCAGCTGATAGGAAGTAGGTTGAGTTAGGACTTCATTATGTTTAACTGTTTAAATACTTAAGAACTTCAGCTTAACTGAAGCGTGTGAAGCGAGTTATTTTTTCGAATGTGCATTAATTATATTACTTTAAATAGGCGATTTTTGGGTGTGTTAAAAGTGTGGAAGCTGCTTTTGTCTTTCTGTGTCGATTTTGTGCCACGTGTTTGGTAATCAGTGACCCTTCTGGTCCACCACGGCACCGCAATAGGCTTTATTTTAACAGTTTGCTTGTTTAATGAGCTATAAGTTCTGCAAGAATATCTGTTCTTTCGTGCGCTTTCTACAAAGCAGCACAAAAGTCTGATTCGGAATGCACCACGAGCTCTAGTTCGGCCGTTTGCAAGCATCAGACGCAGTTAGTATGTTGAGTAATTATCGCACAGCCTCGTGCATTGGTTAAACCTCTGTCCAGAATAGTGCATGCGTAGAAGCGCAATGCGAATTTCCCTGAGATATGTTATGGTATGAATGCAAAGGAGATTTTCGTATCGTTGTCTCCCTCCCTCGTTTTCTGTGTTTCTTCTTGCTGTAGTTAAATTGTGCTCTGTTACATTCTCATGTAATTCTTACTTCAATGTCTCTAGTCAGGCACCAGTTATGTGTAGTTAGGATGTGCAACCAAACACTTAGATACAATAAATAATCTACGTGAAAGATAAATTCTGTAGTGTTGATCTTACCCACTTATTCCGATTTCCAATCCTGAATTAGTCAAGATGCTTCATGCACGACATGGAGGGCTATTTATCTGGTTACTTAAATAAATTTTCATATTTGTCATTAAATTATTAAAGTACTTAAACTAATAATTTTCCAGTTCCGTTTTTTTCTAACTGGTTAGGAAGGGCTTGGGCTGGTGGCGACCCTGAATTTCTGAATTTTTATCATTATTTGTGTGAGAGAAGCAGTTAGAAATGCGAGATAACGTATACGGCTCGATGAGAAACGTCGAAGAGATAGTAATACGTTACAACTGCCACACAATTTTAACGTGCTACGTCAGCTGTGCATCGATGCTGGTATCAGTAATCACGTGAACATTATCACGCCCGTAGACGAGGTTCTGGGTGTCCACGCAGGACAGGCGCCCGCCAGGATCGTAGTAATTTTAAGAGTAGCAGTGGTTCAAATGGCTCTGAGCACTATGGGACTTAACATCTGTGGTCATCAGTCCCCTAGAACTTAGAACTACTTAAACCTAACTAACCTAAGGACATCACACAACACCCAGTCATCACGAGGCAGAGAAAATCCCTGACCCCGCCGGGAATCGAACCCGGGAACCCGGGCGCGGGAAGCGAGAACGCTGCCGCATGACCACGAGCTGCGGACAGTAGCAGTGGCAGACCGTACAGCAACACAGATAACGGGGCTTGTGAGCCCAGGCGTGTCAACATGAGATGTTGTGAACCGGTTATTGGCAGTGGGACTATGGGTCGTGCACATCTAGCCCGTCGTCCACCGAGGCCACAGCAGAGTCTTGCACGGCTCAGCTGATGCCGTCAGAGGATAACTTGGAAGATAGCATACTCTGCCCACACGTAAGTGATAGTCGTTTGGGTGCACAACGTAGACCTGGTGTACGCTATCTCATAGACTGCATTTGTCCAAGACACACTGGCTCCAACCCAGGCCTTATGGTCTGCGGTGCAGTAAGCTACAACCCTCGTTCACTTTCGAGTTTCTGGAGGGGACGCTAACCAGCGCTTGGCACGTGCAGGACGTTCTCAGACCAGTTCTTTTGCCGTCCTCGCAACAGGATGGTGATGTTCCAACAGGACAACGATCGTCCAACTCTCCGTGAAACCCAACGTGCTCTGCAAGAAATGCAGCAGCTTCTCTGATCAGCACGATCTTCAGACTTGTCTCCATACGAGAGTGTGTGGGATGTCACGGGACGATAAGTGACTCATGCGACTCATCAGCCAACAGATGTTATAGAAATATGTGAAGAAGCTGAGCAGACGTGGAATAACGTATCCCAGGACAGCATTCGCCAGCTGTGCGACAGACTGGGTGCCGGAGTCAGCGCTTGTATTGCTGCCCGAGAAGGCTACACCACGTACTAGTATGGATGTTTAGGCACGGATCGATACGTAGTACCTCAGAAATGCTTATACTATTGATCTGTAAGTGTAATCATTTCATGTACTCCATATGCATTATTGCAACAATTAATCTTGAGTGTACTGGGAACCTCTAAAACAGCGGACTAATTTTTTTCCAGCAGTGTGTGTACCAGACCAGACCAGGCGTGACTTCATAAGGGGCTCCTCGAACCCTGCTTTGGCGGAGTCCTAGTACACTATACCTACTTTGCCCCCATGGCTTCTCTGAACCGTGCACAGGATGTGTTGCTCCGCTTGTTGTTGGTCTTATCTCGTTGAACTTCTCAGGATTTTTGTTATTCTTCGCTCCCTGCGGTGCCGGCAGCTGTGACGGCCCATTACAGGCCAGACCTCGCTGCTCCCGGAGCGGACCCTGTTGGGAACACTTACTCCGACGACTGCTCGGCCGCCGCCGGCACGGCAGTGTGTGTACCTCGCGCATCAACGTTCAAAATGGTTCAAATGCCTCTGAGCACTATGGGACTTAACTTCTGAGGCCATCAGTCCCCTAGAACTTACAACTACTTAAACCTAACTAACCTAAGGACATCACACACATCCATGACAGAGGCAGGATTCGAACCTGCGGCCGTAGCGGTCATGCGGTTCCATACTGTAGCGCCTAGAACCGCTCGGCCACCCCGGCCGGCAGGCGCATCAACGTCCAAGGGCTTTCCCGTACTCATTTCCGCTGCGGTTCTCCCGTTGTTACCTGCAGCGGTCATTCTCTGCAGCACTGGAATCCAAAATCCGTTCACCCTGATGCTCTCTTCTCTGTTGATGAAGCTGTTGTCGTGTTTGTGTATTTCTACAGCCTCCCTGAAGAAGAGCATGTAGCAGCTCTTCTCTACAGCAACAACTTCCATGTGGGCGAATTTTGATGCGTGGTCGATCTCACATATCGCGTGTTTCGCCGAGGCCGATTTCTCCATCTGCTCCGACCTGCAATGCTGCTCATGTTCGGTGATGCTGGTGTTGATTGATCGTCTAGTCAATCCAACATTGACTTTTCCATATGTGCGTGGTATTCGATATATTCCCGACACTGCAAATGGGTGCCTTTTCTCCTTTGCCGATCTGAGACACTCTTTGATCTTCTTTGTCGATTTACAAATACCCTTTAGCCTTGTTTGCGAAATATACGGCTGATCCTGTCCGTCAGTCTGTGAGTGTGTGGTAGAAAGGATGTACTTGACATTTCTTTTTCCGATGCGTCACTTCGTCGAGTACTTGGTTCTGTGACGTTTCTGATTGCTCCCCAGAACGCTTTCCAGGAGACGCACCTCGCTTCTGAAATGCTGCTGCTCACGTAATCTTCTTCTTCGCATTACGAGCGTAATAATCATGCCTTTTTTCTGGCTCGAGTGGCAATTTGATAATTTGTGCGGATATCGCTCTGTGTGTATCTGTTTTGTTTTTGAAACATGCTGTGTCCCAGGTTTCCACTAACCCTCGTGACCAGCACATATAGGAAGGGTAACTGTTGGTCCTTTTCTACCCTCACGTTAAATTTTATTTTGGGAAGGAGAGCGTTAAGGAAGTGACTGAGCTGTTCCCCACCATTGCTCCACAACAAAGGTATCGTCGAGGTATCTGTACCAAAGCTTAGGTTTACAATGTGCCAAGTCCATCGCCTGTGCATCTAAATGTTCCGTGAAGAAGTTGGCCACCACTGGACTAAGTGGACCACCCATGAAAAGTGTCAATGCCAACATAAAATTTACCATGAATGTAAAACAGCGTCCAACAGTTACCCTTTCTAGATGTGCTGTTCACGATATATGGTGAAAACCTGGGACACAGCGTGTATCGAAAACCGGCATACACAGACCGATACCTGCACAAACTATCAATTCATCACTCTAGCCAGAAGACAGGCATGATTAACACGCTTGTAGCACGAGCAAGACGAATATGTGAGCCACAGCACCTCAGACGCAAGATGCAACTCCTGGAAATCATTCTGAGGAGCAAAGGGTACTCCAATAGTTACAGAATCAGATGCTCGGCGAAGTGACGCATCGGAAATAGAAATATCAGGTACGGCTTTTCTGCCATACAGTCACAGAGTGACGGGCAAAATCAGTCGTATATTGCGCAAACAGAATCTAAAGACTATTTATAAACCGACAAAGAAGATCAAAGAGTGTCTCAGATCGGCAAAGGAGGAAAGAGATCCACTTACAATGTCGGGAATATATCATACATAATGTACGTGTGGAAAAGCGTATGTTGGAATGACTGGACGATCAATAAACACCAGGATCACCGAACATAACAGATTTGGGCAGGTGGAGAAATCGGTCGTGGCGGAACACGTGGCATGTGAGACCGAAAACGTCGTGAAATTCACCGACACGGAAGTTGTTGTAGAGAAGAGCTACTGCACCCACTTGCTCAGGGAAGCTATGGAAACACACAAACTTGACAACGGGCTCAACAAGGTGAAATGATCCTGGATTGCCGTGCTACAGAGGACGACTGTTGCAGGCAGCAAGGGGAGAACCGCAGAGGAAATGCCCATGAAAAAGCGGTTGGACATTGGTGTGCCAGATACATATAATCGGTGGCCACGAGCTCGACTTCAGTTGATCACCAGCAATTGAGGGTGAGGCTTTGACATTCCCAGTCACTCGTGCTGGCGAAACGTCACAAAAATTATCAAACAAATGTCGGCCGAAGAGCCCGAGACAAAAGCCGACTGGCAATTTGTCAAGGTTAAGAATGTAATAAGGAAGAAATGTAGTGTGTTAACTGAAGTTTTGTCTCCACAACTGAAACAACAAATCATATTGCGATTTTTGGCAAATGGGGATTCATATTCGTCTCTACAGTACCTATATCGTGTTCCAAAATCTACAACTGCCAAACTTATCGTTGTTCTTCTCAAAATTGCAGACATTAATTACTGTTTCCCTTACATAAATATGGATGACGCAGGAAGAGTATTGATGGTGGTATTTTTTCCTGACAATACTCTAAAATCGGCAATAGAATCCAAAACTCCTACCAGAAATGCAGTGCTGGTGATGGCGCATTTTCGTTTGCATCGTATTTCATGAAGCCCTCTACAAAGCAAAGAAAGAATATTCAGTTACTCTTACAGACAGTCGAGAGCTCGCCGTGTTGTGGGAAATGCGTTTGGAATTCTGGTTTCCAAATTTTCTGTGAACAACTATGCTTAAAAAAGAATTTGTCAACTCGAACCAAGAGATTTTAGTCTTGTGAACGTGGGTAGATGTTTTGCCTGCCTGTATTATTCCATAAGAATTTCTAAAATCATGGGGGGAAGTGGCAATAAAACGACTATTCACATTGGTGTGTAGAATGTTTGAGTCTGGCGACAAACCATCTGACTTTCGGAAAAAAATCATCCACACAACTCCGAAGACTGCAAGAGCTGACAAGTACGAGAATTCTCGTACAAGCAGCTTAACAACTCATACATCCAAGTTGCTGACAAGAATAACATACAGAAGAATGGAAAAAAATGAGGATGTGCTTGATGACGATCATTTGGCTTTAGGAAACGTAAAGGCACGAGAGAGGCAATGCTGAGTTGCAGTTGATAATGGAAGCAAGACTGAAGAAAAATCAAGACATGTTCATAGGATTTCTCGACCTGGAAAAAGCGTTGGACAATGTAAAATGGTGCATGATGTTTGAAATTCTAAGAAAAATATGGGTAAGCTATAGGGAGAGACGCGTAATATACAATATGTTCAAGAGCCAAGAGGGAATAACAAGAGTGGACAACCAAGGACGAGGATTAAAAAGGGGTGTAAGACAGGGATGTACTCTTTTCCCGTAATGTTCAATCTATACATCGAAGAAGCAATGATAGAAATAAAAGAAAGGTTCAAGAGTGAAATTAAAATTCGAGGTGAAAGGATATCAATGATACGATTCCCTGATGACATTGCTATCGGGCGTCCGTCTGCTTAGATAGGTGGTAACGTGCTTGTCTCCCATGTACTGCTCCCAGGTTCGATTCCCGGCTGGGTTGGAGATTTTCTCTGCTCTGGGACTGGGTGCTGTGCTCTCCTCACCATCATTTCGTCCTCATCACCGGCCGCAAGTCGCCCAATGTGGCACCAACTGAAATAAGACTTGTGAGACCTGAGTTTCTCCTGGCGTATACAACTTTCAAATAACTTCCGGGAATTCAGCCAGGTAACACTTTCAGCGACCGCCGATGTTTCGGCGGGAGAACACCCCGCCATTTTCAAGACAAACTGCAACGGACAGGCGGCGTACATGCAAATTTAATACCTCGGTTCTCGGACAGAAGCAGGAAAGATAACACACACACACTGAACACTAGTACCACCAAAGATGACCAAAGTTAGAGCTATCGATAGTGAGACTATGAATTCGCAGGTGAGGCAGCATTGACTCTGTTCCTCTGTTTTTTGACAAGGGAGAGAGCCGGATTCCAAACAGAGTTTAAACAGAAACCTCCATCCCTGTTAACGAGGTTGCTCGCTAATTTAATCTCAACTGCCTCCCTAATGACACTGTCCCAATAGCTGCTTCTGTCCGAGAACCGAGGTATTAAATTTGCATGTACGCCGCCTTTCCGTTGCAGTTTGCCTTGAAAATGGCGGGGTGTTCTCCCGCCGAAATATCGGCGGTCGCTGAAAGTGTTACCTGGCTGAATTCCCGGAAGTTATTTGAAAGTAGTATACGCCAGGAGAAACTCAGGTCTCACATTGTTTACCTCTACGGGGAGGAAATGTATCGGTGTTTACGTGAGTTGGATAGACTTCGTAGCTGTCGAGTTAGACTGCAATGTGCTTTGTCGTTTTTATCGAGGTGTCGTGATGAAAATCATGTCCCAACATTTGATAAGGTTGTGCACCATATTAATTCTCCTGCCGCCAATCGTATCAAGCAACGTGCTGGCTTGGCTCTTGTTCGCGAAAGGATTCGTTTTACTCGTCGACGTTTGGATTCTGTTTCCAAAGAATTGTATCGTTTTCATTTAATGGTTGCATCTGAAGTGTCTGATTTCACTTGGGATTGGTTGGACGGTGCCTCATGGACCCAAGCTGACTGGGAGTACAACTCCGTTACTGCCCGGCATTTGGCAAAGTTTGAACGTTTTCATCGCGCGGAGTCGGATGTTATATCTCGACGTTCTGTGGTTAATCTCACAGAGAAATCTTTTGACGACGCAACCTTATCCGTGCTAGGGAAGGGTTTAAATTTTGCACCCACTCCGAAGAATTTGCCGATAGTTGATTTTATTATTTCAATTGAACAAGCAGTTTGCAAACTACCTCCTGACGCTGCAGAGGAAGTTTGGAGGGAGGCATGCCGTGTTTTGACTAGGGCTCGTCCACCCAAGAGTAATGTAACAGCAGCAGAGAGGGCTGCTTTACGCTCTCTCAAAGTTGATCCCAGTATTGTTATTTTACCTGCTGACAAGGGCAATGCCACCGTTGTTTTAAATAAACATGATTATGTTCAAAATATGCAACGTTTACTATCTGATTCAGCGTATCGCAGAATCGATGCTGACCCCACGAAAAGTGTTGAGAGAAAGACCAACAGCCTCCTGAAGAAAATTGGATTGTCGCAGGACACAATAAAGAGGCTTAACACCTACAGTGCGGTTCCCCCTAGGTTATATGGCCTTCCAAAGGTTCATAAGGAAGGGGTTCCTTTCCGTCCTATAGTGAGTAACATCGGCGCTCCGACATATCGTGTATCCAAGCATCTTGCTTCTCTGTTGAGTCCACAAGTAGGACGGTGTGAACATCATATCAGGAACTCAGCTGATTTTTTACGTCGTTTGGTAGGACTGAGGCTGAATGACTCTGATATTTTAGTGAGTTTCGATGTGGTATCTCTCTTCACTCGTGTTCCTCTGTCTGATTCATTGCGGTTAATTGAAGCCAGGTTTGGTGCTGATTTAACTAATCTCTTTAGGCATGTTTTGACATCCAGTTACTTTTTATTTAATGACCAGTATTACGAGCAGACAGATGGAGTTGCAATGGGTAGTCCGTTGTCTCCTGTGATCGCAAATTTGTTTATGGAAGACTCCGAGGAACGTGCATTGGAGTCGGCGCCTTTAAAACCCGCCTGTTTCTTTAGATACGTTGACGATACCTTCGTTGTTTGGCCTCACGGTAGGGAGAATTTGAATGTCTTTCTAGAACATCTGAACTCGATCCACCCGAACATTCGTTTTACGATGGAGGTGGAAGAGGATGGTTGCCTTCCCTTTCTCGACGTGTTGGTTAGGAGGAAGGATGATGGATCATTGTGACATGCAGTCTACAGGAAACGTACTCACACCGACTTGTACTTACAAGCTAATAGTACCTTGGTACACAGGGCACATGTCGTTTCTGACGCTGAGACTTTGCCAGCTGAGCTGTCCCATCTTGAAGTTACATTTCGTCAAAATGGTTATAGTGATAGACAGATTGAACGTGCGTTGCGCTATCGACCAACTGTACATCGGGTGATTGATGATAATTCTGAGTCAACACCTAAGTCTACTGCCTTTTTGCCTTACGTAGGAAACACGTCCAATAAGATCGGTCGTATTTTACGTAAATACGATGTGAAATGTGTTTTCCGACCTCCATCTAAAATTAGAGCACTTTTGAGTTCCGTTGAGGATGATCTTGGACTGCGTAAGGCGGGTGTATATCGTATTCCTTGTAGCTAAGACATGGCATATATTGGTCAAACTATCAGGACCGTGGAGGACAGATGTACTGAGCATAAACGGCACACACGATTACAGCAGCCAAATAGATCTGCTATTGCCGAACATTGCTTGGATACTGGTCACCCCATGTTATATGATAACACCGAGATATTGGCATGCACGTCCAGCTATTGGGACAGTGTCATTAGGGAGGCAGTTGAGATTAAATTAGCGAGCAACCTCGTTAACAGGGATGGAGGTTTCTGTTTAAACTCTGTTTGGAATCCGGCTCTCTCCCTTGTCAAAAAACAGAGGAACAGAGTCAATGCTGCCTCACCTGCGAATTAATAGTCTCCCTATCGATAGCTCTAACTTTGGTCATCTTTGGTGGCACTAGTGTTCAGTGTGTGTGTGTGTGTGTGTTATCTTTCCTGCTTCTGTCCGAGAACCGAGTTATTAAATTTGCATGTACGCCGCCTGTCCGTTGCAGTTTGCCTTGAAAATGGCGGGGTGTTCTCCCGCCGAAATATCGGCGGTCGGTGAAAGTGTTACCTGGCTGAATTCCCGGAAGTTATTTGAAATGAAATAAGACTTGCACTTGGCTGTCGAATCCGACTGGGACATCCCGGCCAACAATGCCATACGATCATTTCATTTCATTGCCATCCGGAGTGAAACTGAAAGAGAATTACATGATTTGCTGAATGGAATGAACAATCTAATGAGTACAGAATATGAACTGAGAGTGAATCGAGGAAAGACGAAAGTAGTGAGATGTGGCAGAAATGAGAACAGTGAGAAACTTAACATCAGGTTTGATGGTCACGAAGTAGATGAAGTTAAGGAATTCTGTTATGTAGGCAGCAAAATAACCGATGACGGACGGAGCAAGGAGGGCATCAAAAACAGACTAGCAATGGAAAAAAGTGTGTTCCTGGCCAAGAGAAATCTACTAGACTCAAACATAGGCCTTAATTTGAGGAAGAAAGGTCTGAGAATGTAAGCCTGGACTACAACAATGTACAGTAGTGAAACATAGACTGTCGGAAAACAGAAGAAAATCGAAGAATTTGAGATGTGGTGCTACAGAAGAATGTTGAAAAATAGGTGGATTAATAAGGAATGAGGGGTACTCCGGAGAATCGACGAGGAAGGGAATGTATGGAAAAGATTGACAGGAAGTATGGACAGGATGGCAGGATATCTGTTAAGACATTACGGAGTAACCTGCGTGGTTTCAGAGGGAACTGTAGAGGGTAAAAACTGCAGATGAAGACACAGATTGCAAGACATCCAGCAAATAATTGAGGACGTAGGTTGCAAGTTCTACTCTCAGTTGAAGTGGTTGGCACGGGAGAGGATTTCGTGGCGGGCCGCATCAAACCATCCAGAAGACTGATGACCAGAAAAAAATATCGTGTATGGCCTCAATCGCAGTGAAACCCCGCTGCTTGTTTTGAAGTCAGCATCATTGAAATCCCACGAACATCTGTGCATAGCCCCTGGTGTCGCACAAATTTATCTCAGATGAGGAAAAATTTTAAAACTGCCGTTTTTAATACAACTAATTCGGAGAATTTAAAGATGCATCTTGTCCCACGATTTAAATTTGATAGAAAGTGACACAAGTTATTGTTAACTCAAGTGACTGATAGGTATCCACTCAGTGTTTCTGAGGTAGATTAGTCTGATAAGTGAATTACGGAATAGAGGGTGGAGCAAATGACTCTCTTGCCACTCCCCCCCCCCCCCCCCACCCTCCCTTGCGGACTCACATGTGCAAAGTACAGATATTTAAAAAGGCAAATAATTTCCTCCGTTCCCCACTTCATATTTCAGTTTGCCACTCTGCCGACACAACCAACCAACCTCAAAATACGTGTAACCAGTGTCGCCAAAGAAGCAACAAGCCGTCACTTTTTAGTGAATTTCACCAAGGCGCTGCCAACACGCGTCCCGTTTCGCAGTGGCCGGTCGAGCAGTTGCGCGCAACTTGACGTCGCGTGTAAACAAGGGTTTATGCACTACGCCTGACTACGCGCCGACAAGCGCAAATACCGGGTGATCAAAAAGTCAGTATAAATTTGAAAACTTAATAAACCACGGAATACTGTAGATAGAGAGGTAAAAATTGACACACATGCTTGGAATGACATGAGGTTTTATTAGAACTAAAAAAAAACAAAGTTCACAAAATGTCCGACAGATGGCGCTGAACAGCAAAACGTCAGTGACTGCGCATGACAATCGTGTATAAAAGGAGCTGTAATGAGAGAGAGAGAGAATCAGATGCGCCAGCAGTCGCAGCATGTTGATGTTACCTGAAAAGGCGCTTTTAGTGAAGCTGTGTTACCAGAATGGGAAATGTGCTAGTTCAGCGTTACGATCCTATCGCCATAGGAAGGGGATTCGAACGGGTAAAGGTCCGTTGACGAATGCAGCTGTGGCGAGAATGATTTCAAAGTTCGAACCCACGGGTTGTTTAGACGATAGACCCCGTAGTGGCCGACCGAGCACAAGGCGTAATGCTGCTGAGACAGTTCAGGAAGAAATGGAAACTGTAGCGGGATCGTCTATGCACGGGGAAGCCAGCGCTCGGGCTGTCGCACGTCATACCGGCATTCCATACACTACTGTTTGGTTGGCACTTAGGCGTACCCTCCGATGCTATCCGTACAAAATCCATGGGCATCATGAACTGTTACCTAGCGATTTAGTGAAGCGGAGGGCATTTGCGGTGTGGGCGTTTCAAAAGATGGTGGAAGATGACGATTGGTTGAGTAATGTGTTGTGGACCGACGAAGCTCATTTCACGCTCCGAGGGTCAGTCAACGCCCACAACTGCAGAATTTGGGCTACCGAAAATCCTAGAACTGGCATGGAAACTCCATTGCACGACGAGAAAGTCACGGAATGGGTTGGATTTACCACATCTACCTTTATCGGGCCGTACCGTACGTGCAACCACAACGGAGGGGTATCTGTTGAGAGGCCAGACAAACGTGTGGTTCCTGAAGAGCGGCAGCAGCCTTTTCAGTAGTTGCAAGGGCAATACTCTGGATGATTGACTGATCTGGCCTTGTAACAATAACCAAAACGGCCTTGCTGTGCTGGTACTGCGAACGGCTGAAAGCAAGGGGAAACTACAGCCGTAATTTTTCCCGAGGGCATGCAGCTTTACTGTATGATTCTGTCAGAGACAGCAAAGGACTTGGAAGAGCAGTTGAATGGAATGGACAGTGTCTTGAAAGGAGGATATAAGATGAACATCAACAAAGCAAAACAAGGATAATGGAATGCAATCTAATTAAGTCGGGTGATGCTGAGGGAATTAGATTAGGAAATGAGACACTTAAAGTAGTAAAGGAGTTTTGATATTTGGGGAGCAAAATAACTGATGATGGTCGAAGTAGAGAGGATATAAAATGTAGACTGGCAATGGCAAGGAAAGCGTTTCTGAAGAAGAGAAATTTGTTAACATCGAGTATAGATTTAAGTGTCAGGAAGTCATTTCTGAAAGTATTTGTATGGAGTGTAGCCATGTATGGAAGTGAAACATGGACAATAAATAGTTTGGACAAGAAGAGAATAGAAGCTTTCGAAATGTGGTGCTACAGAAGAATGCTGAAGATTAGATGGGTAGATCACATAACTAATGAGGAAGTATTGAATAGGATTGGGGAGAAGAGAAGTTTGTGGCACAACTTGACCAGAAGAAGGGATCGGTTGGTAGGACATGTTCTGAGGCATCAAGGGATCACCAATTTAGTATTGGAGGGCAGCGTGGAGGGTAAAAATCGTAGAGGGAGACCAAGAGATGAATACACTAAGCAGATTCAGAAGGATGTAGGTTGCAGTAGGTACTGGGAGATGAAAAAGCTTGCACAGGATAGAGTAGCATGGAGAGCTGCATCAAACCAGTCTCAGGACTGAAGACCACAACAACAACAACCGTTATCGGGCATTTTTTCTTAGAGGAAATGTGTGATTCTGGTTTTGTAACTGCTACCGTGACGGGTGAGAGGTACGCCGATATGTTACAGAATTGCATCATCACCAGCCTGGCTGATAAACACCTACTGGAACGTACGATGTTTATGCAGGATAGCGCTCCACCCCATATTGCTAGACACGTGAAAGATCTCTTGCGCGTCGTTTGGAGATGATCGTGTGCTCAGCCGCCACTTTCGTCATGCTTGGCCTCCCAGGTCACCAGACCTCAGTCCGTGCGATTATTGGCTTTGGGGTTACCTGAAGTCGCATGTGTATCGTGATCGACCGACATCTCTAGGGATGCTGAGAGACAACATCCGACGCCAGTGCTTCACCATAACTCCGGACATGCTTTACAGTGCTGTTCACAACATTATTCCTCAACTACAGCTATTGTTGAGGAATGATGGTGGACATATTGAGCATTTCCTGTAAAGAACATCATCTTTGCTTTGTCTTACTTTGTTATGCTAATTATTGCTATTCTGATCAGATGAAGCGCCATCTGTCGGACATTTTTTGAGCGTTTGTATTTTTTTGGTTCTAATAAAACCCCATGTCATTCCAAGCATGTGTGTAAATTTGTACCTATCTATCTACATTATTCAGTCATCTATTCAGTTTTCAAATTTATACTGATTTTTTGATCACCCGGTACTTCCTTACAGTCCGTCTGCTTTACGATCTGTTTGCCTGATAGCCGTATTCAGCTGCGCCATTTCTCCTCGATATTCGCATTCTTATCCGAAGAGTGTAGCACAAACATTTGTTTGCGTCAGAACAAAGACCGTTCCGTCCCACTCCATCGTTCTTCCGCATTTTTGATTGTTAATGGAAGGAAGTCTGCGGAGGCGAAATTGTAGAGAGGGAACAAGCCTTGAATTTGCTTCCTCATAGACAGAGGTCTGCTGTTCTGCCATACATCGAAATCCGGCGCCACAGCACGGCAGTACGCCATGAGAGCAGCCAACAGCGGAATGCGAAATGGTGTACCCAGTTCATAAAGCGGTAATCGGCTGCACCATTTTATTTTATTTGTTTCGTGTTTTATTGAATCGCACGAGCATTTCGGACGCATTGAGTCCATCATCAGATGAAAATCGTTTTAATACGTCATTTACTTTTGTTGCTGAGCGAGGTGACGCGAAATGTATGTTCCTATTGTGAGAAGGTTAGATGTTAGGTAACGTAAGTCGCGAATCAAATGACTGCAAACATGACGATGAACAGTGGAAAACGCTCTGAAAAATCTAGAAGGGACTTTTTTTAATGTTTTAATGTCAGCTAGACGTCGGTATATTGTAAGTAGGCTGTTTAGGTTTTTTTATTGGTAACTCCACCTCTGTATGAAAATCACTGGCTGTGCTGTGTGCAGTCTGTGGCTGCTTTGCATTGTTGTAATACTCGCCATTGTAGTGTTAGGCAGCTGGCTGTGAACAGCGCGTAGCGTTGCGCAGTGGGAGGTGAGCCGCCAGCAGTGGTGGATGTGGGGAGAGAGATGGCGGAGTTTTGTAATTTGTCATGAACTGCTACATATATTATGACTATTAAGGTAAATACATTGTTTGTTCTCTATTAATATCTTTCATTTGTTAACTATCCCTATCAGTAGTTAGTGCCTTCCGTAGTTTGAATCTTTTATTTAGCTGGCAGTAGTGGCGCTCGCTGTACTGCAGTAGTTCGAGTAAACAAGATTTTTGTGAGGTAAGTGATTTGTGAAACGTGTAGGTTAATGTTAGTCAGGGCCATTCTTTTGTAGGGATTATTGAAAGTCAGATTGCGTTGCGCTAACAAAATATTGTGTGTCAGGTTAAGCACAGTCGTGTGTAATTGTTCAAAGGGGACGTTTCATATGTCGACCCTTAGCCGAGGATACCTCACTGGAATCTTCTGATTTTTCTTGTAGTTTGTGTAATTAGTGTAGATTTTGTTTATTGCTAGTGCGTAATTGTAGAGAAAATCTCCTTTGTAGTTGCAGACTTTCATTGTTGTACAGTAAAACAGTTGTGGCATGCATGTAGATTTGCACCAAGTATTTCGCAGCTGCAATTAACTAGATATTATTTTCAGTGCTATGTTAATGTGTTCTCTTATTTTTGGTCTTCAAATTGTGTTTTTCTTTGTTGTCGTGTGAAATACTGTGACAATAATGGCGTGTGAAAAACGTAATACTAGGCTCCTAAGTAAACTGAGAAATGACAGTGAAAATGAAAGCAGTGTGTTAGCGCCACCGAGTAATGAATTAACTGATGTTCAAAGTAGTAATTTGGTAATCGTGCATAGGGAAATGGAGCGGGCGGCTAACAATGGCGTGGACAGTGAAACAATTAGTGAAGAGGGAAGCATTATCGATCGATCGGTCGGCAACAGCTCGCCTCAGGAATCCGAAATGACAGGACACAATTTTGCAAATACTGTAGATTCAGGTTTTGCGTCCTCACCATTTTCTCAAATGAGTCAAGACACATTTTCCGCTTGTCAAAATGTGAATGTTGCCGGTGCAAATTCACTGCCGAAAAGCACTGAGGAACATGTTTCAGACACCAGTGCATTGTTATTACAATTAATGCAACAAATGGGACAAAAGCTTGAAAAGTTAGACACAATGGAACAAAATCAGAGACAAACACAGCAAAAGTTAGACACAGTGGAACAAAATCTTCAAAAGCTAGACACAATGCAACAACACCAGAGACAAACACAGCAACAGTTAGACGCAATGGGACAAAATCTTCAAAAGTTAGACACCACACTTGAACAAACACGTGAAGATTTAACTAGTGAGTTACATAACATTGAATCGAAATGTCAAAAAGTCTGTAATGACGTAAAAACACAAATTTGTGAGCATTTTCAACCCATTTTTTCACGGCATGAAAACGTATTACAGAATCACGAAGCAGCCATAAACGAACTGCAAACCATTGTTCATGAAAATCACGACACCCAGCAAGCTAAATTTGACTCAGTTGCATCTACCGATTCGGTTATGCAACTTACAAAAACTCAGGAAAACTTGAAGGACACAGTAGATTCGATTTCAACACAAATGGACACTCTGAAAATTGGTTCAGAAAAACACACTGAGGAAATGTGTTCACTATCGGAGAAAGTAGCCGAACTGTCGAATCAGGTCACTAACTTATCTACAAAGGTAGATGATGATCGGAATGACACAACACCTGTAGCCTTCACGGACACTGAAGAGTATGAACAAATTAGAAAATTCAAACAAAATCAAAATCAAATCAATACACAGTACAAAAGAGAAATCCGGGAAGTGCAAGATCAGTAGGCACAAGTAGTACAAGAATTACGTGTTTCAGAGGACACTCGCGCCCCAATACGGGAAGAGGGACATAGAAATACGGAACAGACACAAAATAACAACACAGGGCACTTCGGAAATTGTGAAAGAAGTTGGCAAGGTACGCCGAATTTTGAGATGGAACCGCCGAAACGACGTAACAATGACCGACATGCGACTTGCCGACATGATGATTTTGACTATAAGCTGTTCATTACTACACGTAAATTCAAAACATTTAAGAATTCTGGCAATGACATTCATCCACAAGCATGGCTCAATCAATTCTCTCATTGTTTTCCTCCCAACTGGTCGTTAGAACACAGATTAGAATTCATGTGTGGCTATTTAGAGAATGAACCAGCTGTAAGAATGCGATCGGTCATTCACGATTGCCACAGTGAAGGAGAATTTTACCATGCCTTCCTCTCAGCATATTGGTCTCGAGCCACACAAGACCGAGTAAAACATGGCATCATAATGATGAAACATTTCGAATAATCTGAATTCTCCAGTCTTGTGCAATATTTTGAAGACATGTTGCACAAGAATCAGTACCTGTCAAACCCATACAGCCCCTCAGAACTCATCCGCATTTGCTTAATCAAATTACCTGAACATTTACGACATATTATTTTAGCAGGACGTTGCAAAGAAGACATTGAGGCTTTTCAGGGACTGTTACAAGAACTGGAAATTGACACTGACAATGGGGGAATGCGGGAACAGGAGCACAACAATTACAGGTCACATCTGTCACAATTCCGCGATGACACAAATAATACACGACAAGGCTATTCTTATAACGTAAATCGTGACCAAAACAGACACCACCCGTATGACAACCGTTGGCAGAGTAGTAATAATTACAGGGAAAGATCACCTCTCCGCGGTAATGACTATTACAGAGACAATCAGAGAAACAGACAATATGGGAACCAAAATAATTATTATTACGGGAGACAGAATAACTTTAGATGCAACGGTCCAGCGCGCAGTTACGATTCAGGGAAAAATTCTCCACCACTTAACCGACAAGAAAGAAACTACAGGAACTACCAACATGACGACAGACGATGTGATCGTAACGACAGACCTGAATTGAATCAGAACTGGCGGGATTTAAACAGGGCAGGGCCCTCTCGTCACGGTGAATTTGTAGAAGTTAGGCCTCCAAATCCCAATAACGACGCGCGCCAACAAAGAGACAATAGGCAATGACTCACACCGCTGGCAGCAACAAAACGTACTTATGAAACTGATGACGCAGCTGCCGTAGCTAGTAATTACGTAAAAATGGAAGACATTAGGGACATCTTACTCCAGGAACATGACGTAAAACTTAACAACATTGCATATCCTGTGATTCACATTACACTAAATGACGTAAAATTTACGGCAGTACTTGACTCTGGCAGTCCCATCTCAGTAATTAGTGAAACAGCCTTTAGCAAATGCAACAAATCGAACGATTGCCCCACACTTTCGTTACGTAAGATTAAATTACAAGGTGCAATCTTTGGAAAAAGTGTAGATGTACGCCAACAAACCAACTTAGAATTCTTTTGTCAAAGCCACAGCTTCTCTACGAACTTTCTTATTTTTCCATTATTGTCGACGGAAATTATACTGGGAGTAGACTCTGAATTCTTAAAACGTCACATCACCTTATATGTAGACGATATTCTGATAGCAGAAGCCTCATGGGAACAACACAATCGCATTCTCAACAGTTTGTTACGTATTTTTGCAGAATCTGGAATTACAGTTAACTTGGAAAAGTCTGAATTCGGTAGGACAAAGGTGAAGTTTTTGGGACATACTATTTCTTCTGAAGGGATTCAACCGGATCCTGAAAAGTTAGAAGCAATCAGAGCCATTCCAGTTCCATCCACAAAAAGACAAGTTCGCAGCTTTCTAGGTCTCGTAAATTTTTACCGTCGTTTTCTGAATATGCAAATTCTTGTTACACCAAAACTTTGTTCTCTCACTGGAAAAAATACTATTTGGAACTGGGACGAACAAGCACAATTGGAATTCAATTCTTTGAAAGAAGCGTTACTTCACGCGCCAATCTTAGCTCATCCAGATCTGTCACAAGATTTCTGCCTTAGCACGGATTCTTCTAAAGTCGGTCTTGGTGCCCATTTATTTCAAGAAGCCATAGAAAATGACACTACCGTTCAGAAAACCATTGCTTGTGCTAGCAGAGTGCTAACAAAATCTGAAAAAAATTATTCCGTTACTGAATTAGAAGCTTTAGCTATCGTTTGGGCATTTAACAAATTCCGTTTCTTTCTTTCTGGTAAGCACGTAAAAGTATACAGTGATCATCGTGCATTACAATTTCTTATGTCTTCAAAATTAAATCATGACAGGTTAAAACGTTGGGCATTGTTTCTGCAAGAATTCCGCTTCACAATAGTCTACATTCCCGGCAAGGAGAACATTGTTGCGGACGCACTGTCACGCGCACCGGCTGGGCTTGAGAAAAGTAACAAAGAAGGCAACCTCGAGAAAAATTTCAGTATTCTTTACATTCAGAAAGTCGCCTTTGAAAACTTCATCACCACATCTTTAAAAGACATTGCTCATGAACAAGATAAAGATCCGATTTGGAAAGACATCAAAAGTAAATGGCATGAAAAGACACACACTCAGATTCGGCATTATTACCTGGTTAGAAACAACATACTCTTCAAACGCTGCACTGTTGATGACAAGCTATGGGTACTTCGCATTCCAGACGATTTTGTTAATAAGCTCATTTGGTACATTCATTTCAGCTACGCACATTTTGGCCCACGAAAATGTTATCATATTCTTCGAACGACTTGTTATTTTAACAATATGGAAAAGAGAATTCGAAGAGTCTTGTCTATTTGTAAACTTTGTCAAAAGGCGAAACCATCTACTATCTCCCATAGTGCTCCGCTGTTTCCTATCATTCCTTCTAAATTAAAAGAATTTGCTGCTGTTGATCTCTTGGGACCGCTTGTCAGAACATCTAATGGATTTTCGTACGTTCTAGTCGCTGTTGAACTTACTTCAAAATTTGTTTCTTTCACACCGTTACGTAAAGCCACAGGACAGTCTGTATCCAACGTCTTTGTTAAAAATTTCTTACGTGAAGTTGGCCACGTTGCTAAAGTAATTTCAGATAACGGACCGCAATTTAGATCTGCTGTTTGGTCACGCACGCTTCGGAATCATAAAATCAAACCTGTTTTTATTTCATTGTACTCACCACATTGCAACCCGTCTGAAAGGATTATGAAAGAAATCAATAAGCTTTGCAGACTTTATTGTCACAGAAAGCATCAGCATTGGGACAGATATTTACACTTATTTCAAAATGTGCTGAATGAAATGCCTCATGATTCCACTGCTTTACCACCTACTCTTGTACTAAAGAATGAAGAACCACCGAACAGAATCAGAGAGCTTGTACCTTTCCCAAATACACGTAAACCTCGACACAAAGACATAATTGATTTGGCTCTTAAAAATATAAAATCTGCAGCAGACAAAAGGAGAAAACTACACGGTAAAGCAAATGCAAAGAAATTGTATATTGGTAAGAAGGTTCTCATTAAAGCTCATTCATTGTCACATAAGAAGAAACACTTGAGTCACAAATTCTTTCTAGTTTACAATGGACCTTACAGAATCCGACGTATACCACATGATAATTGCGTTGAAGTTGAAACTCTGCGTACTAGGAAGAGTAAAGGTTTACACCACATTTCACATGTAAAACCGTTTATTGAAAGATAATCTGCTTTTTAACTTTGTCTTTGCCATAAAACTTTTCACTTCACATTTCTAGTATGCTTTGTCAGATTTAGAATCTGTTAACATGTAACAATGTTTGAAGTGAAATATCCAGTCAAGAACCAAGAGAACTTATTTAAACAGAAATTACGAATGCATTGTTATAATGAACAGACGACACAGTGTTGTTAGTTATACATTCTTGCTTGTTAGTTGCACGATTACGTAACGACTATCAGGCTTACATACTTAGGACACATACTGGTACTGCTAATGAGATTTTAATGCAACATTTTGGTTTACTTGAAAATACATTCTGGGTTTAAAGTACTTTCTGTGAGATACCAGAGGACACAGTGGTTAGTTTATGTGACAGCTAGACGATGTTATCACGACGCTACTAATGAGTGACAATTTACAATGTTGCTTTTGCAGTGTATCTGTTTTATATCTGCACAGTTTTCTGAATTCTTCTAGGAAGAAAAACATGTTTTAGTAGTAACTTTTGTGGTATAGCAACAATGAGACAGCCTTTTTCGTGGCATAACAATACGTTACTGTACAGTACTTTCTTCATCACGCCAATAAGCATAATAACTACGATATCTATACGCAAAGCATTTCACTTTTGTTTATCATGTGGTAAGTACATTGACTTCTGCAGAACTTAGCTTTCGGAGGACGATAACTACGACACTTCCACAGAGATTATGTTGTGACAAGATGCACAGTTTAGCGCTACAGTACACGCATTTGAGTGATTAATCTTATACTTAAAACACTTATTTTTAAAGATTTTTTTAATTACAAAGAAAGTTTTCTGTGATACATTTAATTCCACTGCTGTAATTTGTAACACCTGGGAGTATAATTACATTTATCCTCAGGGGGGTACATGCTTACTTTGTGTACCATGTGTGTGGCAACCACAAGGAACCCTAGCTAATATGGTATTTGCTTATACAACTTTACACATCGGTACCATATTTCTCTAACACACAAATTACACAGCTATCTGATCATTTAACTGAGAGATAAACATGTTTTTTACTACGTCAGTGACAGATGTTTACGTAATTACACCGTTGGATAACTTCACACTTACGAAATTGTATTTTGTCTGTACTGTGTGAACTCTTCATATTTTTTCGGAACCATTGTGATACTATGAGAGCTTTGAATGATGTATTTGGTATGGATTCATGATTTTTAAAGTACGTTTGAGGCAGATGACACTTTTGACATGAGCAGAGAATTTTTTTAATTATTGGAGGAAGCTACGACGATTTTGAGATTTGACTGAGGTGTTATGATGTTATTTTTACGACGACGATGTGTATTATGCTGCTGAGGTATGTTTATGATTAATAGGCTGAGGCTATATGAGTTATTTGATTATGCTTCATATTTATAATGACGAAATATTGACGAGTGTCGATGGATACGTATATGTGTAATAAGGTAAGGAGTAATGAATAGTGGGTAGGGACTCTTGACATGTGAAACAGGATGTTGGAAACCAAGAATCGTACTTTAAGAGTTATGAAATCTGTGTAAATGCGCGAATGTATCACAATGCCGGCGAAAATTTTTTTGGACACTTATATTTGTAGGATTGTGTTTCTACAGATTTGGAACGCTAATTCTTGACCTGTGAAATATTTTTATGTGAGACTGTCACTATAGCGGAAACTGCTGTAGTAAATATTTCCGTAAGTAAGTTAAGTGACCACCTGCACGTAATGCGTCGCGGGCACCCACCTGGGCAACAGCCGCCCAAAAAAAAAAGGGCCATTAGCCTTTCACCAGCACAGGTAGAAAAAAAAAAGGGGAGGCCATTGTCCGCGCTACTGACATTTCCTTGTTGAAAGCATACCGTGGAGCTCGTAATTTATGATATTTACTGAAATGCCTAATAAAATGACAAGAAATATTTTTACGTCTGCACACCTGATTATGACAAGCGTCTTTCTATGAGAGTTGAGAGAATTTCTACTAACTTATGAAATGTCACATGACTACTGAATGATATTTTTATACTTTGCTTTTCATAGTTGCTTATTTCATTTGATATCTGGTTTCCAGCTGTGTTGCAGCATTGCTTTTATAAAATGAAATGCATTTGCTAATGTGAACACTTTCTGTCAACAGATCTATTAAATAATTATTTTATGATCCACATTCTTTAAAAAAGGAGCACTTGGAAAGGAAAGAACAATAAGAAGGAACTAGTAACAGTAACACATAATTTTCTTTTCAAGTATATAGTAAAATTTTTTTACAATAAGTTGTTGTGGTGCACCACTTTAATTACATAGACATTAAGATGTAATTATACATTTTCCTTATCTGCATTGTTATCTTTAGTGTACTATTTTTTCTGCTTGAGCTATGTCATGTTTAGATATAAGCTGCTGTTTGCCAGGCATAGTGCTACTGAACTTTAATTTGTGTTACTCTGCTAAGCCAGATTTATTTTTTTGTTTGCTGCGCATTGCCTCATATTAGTTGTAATGTTGAATTGCTTGGTAATTTAGATTTACTGTAGCTTGCTTTGCGATTTTCCATTTTTTTCATTGCTGTTTATATTAATTGTTTTATGTGCTGCTGCATTACCTTGTCCCTTAGTTTAGCATCTGAGCTCAGTAGATTTAAGTTAGCTTAAGAGAGGGTAGACTATATCAGAAACTGACTATGGAGAATAGGTAAAGAATGCATTGCGAAGTTATATAAAAAAGATTTGGGCCCAAATGAGTATTGTACAATCAGAAATAATTATTTTGAAAGAAATATGAACAGAATACAGAAAGCAGGCTTAGATAGGACTTTTTGGGAATAATGATGAACAAAGGGAAATCTCCACGCAAAATACTGCAGTAAACAAACCCTGTCCTTTCCCTTTTGTGTTATCCCACTATATGTTTGTGTACCCTTGTGTATTTGTTTTCTTCCTGTCTCTGTGTACTGTTTCATAGAACTTTTTTCTCTTCTAATACTAAGTTACATTCACTATGATGAGGAATACTGTTATCCTCAAATACAATTGGCATTAATAATGTGTTATTTACTTTGTAAAGATGTTTAGACATTATTTATTCTGTTTTGTGTTAATGCTCATGTGTGAAGTTGATGTTTCGAAAGTTACTCTGATCTTTTATGTATGTACTCATGTCATAATTCCTGTAACACTGATGTATATGTTATTTCGATTCTTTTGTAAAGCCCATATTACTACAAATGTTATCTGTACTATTATGTTCTTTAATGATGTATTTGTACCTTTGTAACTGTATTCTTATGTTATTAAATTGTAATTGTCACCAGTTCATGATATTATTAACTTGTTAGTTACATTTCACTGCACACGTTTCTGTTGGTCATAGTATATGGACAATATGTGAGAAGTAGGGACTGTTAGTGTTTGCACGTGTGTTAATAACTCAGCAAGGGACTGGATAACAGCATTGCTGGTTCTAAGGACAATTTCAAAAACTTTGTGAGTGCACAAGTGGTGGTTTATGGACTTGCTATATTATCCGCAAGACTCTTCAATGGTGATTGTGCACCTGCACAGTCACAACAGATGGCTGCTGGCTATCTCTACAAGGACTACAGTGGGTCTGCATCTTTGATGACCCACCAGTACCATTATCTCTACAAGGACTACAGTGGGTCTACATCTTTGATGATCCATCAATACCATTATTTCTACAAGGACTGCAGTGGGTCTGCACCTCTGTTGGCCCACCAATACCGTAATCTCCACCAGGACTACAGTGGGTCTGCTCTGTGATGACCTACCTACCAATACTCTTCAAAATTTCGACTGACTCTGCTGTGGGTTTGCTCTGTTGTGGCCCATTACCTGTATGCATGTCAAGAGTCAGCACTGTCTTTCCGTTGGAAAGACAACACTACTTCTTCAAGACTGCATGGAAATCCACTACTTCCGTGTGCATTTTCTTCTACTGCTCAGACTTTGAGAAAAACACTACTATTTTACCGTAACGAACGATCAGGACTGTCTTTATGGACTGTGAGAAAATTTTAGTTTTTGACCAACATTGTATCAATAAGTGTGTGCATTTGATTTCTTTGTTATTGTAATTATGAAAATTTTTTTTCAAATCTGTATTGGCCACTGCCCAATACAATTTGTAAAATTTTTTGTGGGGAGCATGGGGGCTATGTAAGTAGGCTGTTTAGGTTTTTTTATTGGTAACGCCACCTCTGTATGAAAATCACTGGCTGTGCTGTGTGCAGTCTGTGGCTGCTTTGCATTGTTGTAATACTCGCCATTGTAGTGTTAAGCAGCTGGCTGTGAACAGCGTGTAGCGTTGCGCAGTGGGAGGTGAGCCGCCAGCAGTGGTGGATGTGGGGAGAGAGATGGCGGAGTTTTGTAATTTGTCATGAACTGCTATGTATATTATGACTATTAAGGTAAATACATTGTTTGTTCTCTATTAATATCTTTCATTTGTTAACTATCCCTATCAGTAGTTAGTGCCTTCCGTAGTTTGAATCTTTTATTTAGCTGGCAGTAGTGGCACTCGCTGTACTGCAGTAGTTCGAGTAAACAAGATTTTTGTGAGGTAAGTGATTTGTGAAACGTATAGGTTAATGTTAGTCAGGGCCATTCTTTTGTAGGGATTATTGAAAGTCAGATTGCGTTGCGCTAACAAAATATTGTCTGTCAGGTTAAGCACAGTCACTTGGATAATTTTTCAAAAGGGGACGTTTCAATATACGTTCTATGAAACATCATGTCACTCAAAGAGCATACTTCTTTATGCGCCAGATGTAGTTTAATATCGGATGGCCAAAGATGAACTTCATTATGTAATGTGCAAAGAGGCAGTATGCCATAGAGGGGCAATGCAGCAACGACAGTGAAGCAAATTGTGCAACCCTCCGTCATTTTTTATGCTGTGGAAATCCAAGGGCGTGCACGATATAGGACAAAGGCAGATAATGTGTCAAAGAACCACGAAATAATGTCCAACTGTTGATGTTCAGCATTTAGAGCCAGAAGCGAAATTACCTCTGAGTATAACTAACTAGCATTTGATATACATTATCACCCTTCACTACACATCCAATACAGAAAAATTTCAAAATGAGTTGCAGATGTGTTTAACTCAGAAGTTCTGGATAGCGAGTTAAAAAAAATTATAGGGAATGATTGCTTTTTTATAAACTTTGTGTAGCAATATGTTTAAATTGTGTCTGAACTTGTATTTCAATAACTGTGTGTTATAATTTTCAGATAACTAAACTCCAACTAACGGATCAGGTACATTATGACCTAATCCATCCAGCCAGTCAAATATACAACCAGCGACGTACTAAAATGTGAAACGAAACCTGACACTTGAAACATGTTGTGCAGCTGGTCCCGGCGGAGTTCAGAGTCCTCCCTCGGGCATGGGTGTGTGTGTTTGTCCATGGGATAATTTAGGTTAAGTAGTGTGTAAGCCTAGGGACTGATGGCCTTAGCAGTTAAGGCCCATAAGATTTCACGTACATTTGAACTTGAAACATGTGCTTGAAAATGATCCACAGTTGAAAGTGACTAATTGCACAGATAATAAACAGACTGCATTGTACTTGAGCTATGCTTTCGTTCTCAAAATACAAAGAAATTGTTAGATGATTGTAAGTTATCAGGCTTCTCCATTGTCACAAAATTCTGTGAATATGGTACAGCTTATACTATGGAGAACTTGCAAGAAATTAGCTTTTTACACACGTGAACAAATGCAACAAAGTACACTAAACAGAACATATTTAGAAACGAGTACACCAGTCTTTAGTGTTTTTGTACTGTGAGTAAACGATAGGCACGATTCCGAAAAGAAATTTGGCATTTGTGAAGCTTACAAAACCATACTCTGTAACTTTCAGAGCAACAGGATTATGACTTCCCCAAACATGGGAGCTAAGTGTATGGCGTGGCATCGCAGGAAGGGCTGCATAACATAGCACAAACTCTCTACGTATTCTCTGCTTCTTTGGTAATGTCAGATATTAGAGTTTTAAATGAACTGACATACGCAAGAAAATAAATTTAAAATAAGTTTTTAAAATTACTAAAATAACTACAGCTGACGAAATCTGCTCATCTAACATGTATTCAGGGTTTTTTATTTATGAAGGAACATTTGCAGTTGTTCTAACATACACTCCTGGAAATTGAAATAAGAACACCGTGAATTCATTGTCCCAGGAAGGGGAAACTTTATTGACACATTCCTGGGGTCAGATACATCACATGATCACACTGACAGAACCACAGGCACATAGACACAGGCAACAGAGCATGCACAATGTCGGCACTAGTACAGTGTATATCCACCTTTCGCAGCAATGCAGGCTGCTATTCTCCCATGGAGACGATCGTAGAGATGCTGGATGTAGCCCTGTGGAACGGCTTGCCATGCCATTTCCACCTGGCGCCTCAGTTGGACCAGCGTTCGTGCTGGACGTGCAGACCGCGTGAGACGACGCTTCATCCAGTCCCAAACATGCTCAATGGGGGACAGATTCGGAGATCTTGCTGGCCAGGGTAGTTGACTTACACCTTCTAGAGCACGTTGGGTGGCACGGGATACATGCGGACGTGCATTGTTCTGTTGGAACAGCAAGTTCCCTTGCCGGTCTAGGAATGGTAGAACGATGGGTTCGATGACGGTTTGGATGTACCGTGCACTATTCAGTGTCCCCTCGACGATCACCAGTGGTGTACGGCCAGTGTAGGAGATCGCTCCCCACACCATGATGCCGGGTGTTGGCCCTGTGTGCCTCGGTCGTATGCAGTCCTGATTGTGGCGCTCACCTGCACGGCGCCAAACACGCATACGACCATCGTTGGCACCAAGGCAGAAGCGACTCTCATCGCTGAAGACGACACGTCTCCATTCGTCCCTCCATTCACGCCTGTCGCGACACCACTGGAGGCGGGCTGCACGATGTTGGGGCGTGAGCGGAAGACGGCCTAACGGTGTGCGGGACCGTAGCCCAGCTTCATGGAGACGGTTGCGAATGGTCCTCGCCGATACCCCAGGAGCAACAGTGTCCCTAATTTGCTGCGAAGTGGCGATGTGGTCCCCTACGGCACTGCGTAGGATCCTACGGTCTTGGCGTGCATCCGTGCGTCGCTGCGGTCCAGTCCCAGGTCGACGGGCGCGTGCACCTTCCGCCGACAACTGGCGACAACATCGATGTACTGTGGAGACCTCACGCCCCACGTGTTGAGCAATTCGGCGGTACATCCATCCGGCCTCCCGCATGCCCACTATACGCCCTCGCTCAAAGTCCGTCAACTGCACATACGGTTCACGTCCACGCTGTCGTGGCATGCTACCAGTGTTAAAGACTGCGATGGAGCTCCGTATGCCACGGCAAACTGGCTGACACTGACGGCGGCGGTGCACAAATGCTGCGCAGCTAGCGCCATTCGACGGCCAACACCGCGGTTCCTGGTGTGTCCGCTGTGCCGTGCGTGTGATCATTGCTTGTACAGCCCTCTCGCAGTGTCTGGAGCAAGTATGGTGGGTCTGACACACCGGTGTCAATGTGTTCTTTTTTCCATTTCCAGGAGTGTATTTAGAGTTTTACCGTTAGCTTCATTTTGAAGTACTACCAAATTGCTTTATGTCCTGTTTCCAACACATGATGTGTAATGACCGATTTTCCCTTGTGGTTGAGTCTGAACGCATACGTGTCTTCTTGGAAATTTAAACTAGAAACTTAACTATTTCCGAACAGGCCTCGGGAGGCCCACCGGTACTGACCGACCGCCGTGTCATCCTCAGGGTGAGGCGTCTGTGGTTGCTGATATGGAGCGGCATATGCTCAACACATTCCTCTCTCAGCTGTCTTCAGTGTTTGTTAACGAAGTGGCTAGTTCCCAGTCAACTAGCTTTCAATTGGCATCACAGGGGCTGAGAACAACCCGCGTACCAACAGCGCTAGGCAGACCTGGACAATCAACCACACAAGTGCTGCCAAACCCGTAACTTCGATATTGCAGTGCCTGAGTTATCCCGAATTACGATGCAAAGGCACTGCGCGGCTATAGCCGTCATGAAATACACGAAATGTGTTCACAGTTGCGAATAAGGACTACCATCATTTGGATAATGGAATGACGACAGTGAAAATTTGTTCCCGACCGGGCCTCGAACCCGAAGGAACACTGCATCGTAACTGGGAATAACACAAGCGCTGCAACATCGTATGTCTCCGTCAAAATCGGGCAAGCGACTTTCAAGTAAAATGTCTCCCCTGTATGAGAATATACATAAAGTAAGTACGAGTACAGGTTGTAGACGCATGATTAACGACGTTTGGAAATTTGGATGTAGCACTGAGTCGTGCTCGGATATCCAAACCGTAAGGCGACCGCTCGCGATAAGCGGAAAATCCCGGTTCGAGTCTCGGTCCGGCACAAAATTTCACTGTCGTCGTTTCGTTATGCAGCTGATGGTAATCCACATTCACAACTGCGAATACACGTCATGTATTTTATGAAAGTTGTAGTCGCCACAGTGCCTTTGCATCGTAATTCGGAATAACGCAGGCATTGGAATGTTGTTTTTATCAGTCGGCACCGGGCAACAGACTTTGAAACAGCCTCTTAGAAAAATTTATGAATTACTGTGCTGGTAAACCTCTTACGTTATTTGATTTTCAAACAGATGAGCAAAACTGAACGTACTCAGACATTTCTCTCTTTACTTCTTCTGATCAACACTAAACTGACACACAATATTTTTAGCGCAACGCAATATGACTTTCAATAGTCGCTACAAAACAATAGCCCTGACTACCAGTAACCTATACTTTTCATGAATCACTTACCTCACAAAAATCTTCGTTACTCGAACTACTGCATTACAGCGAGCGCCAATACTGCAAGCTAAATAAAAGATTCTAACTACTGAAGGCACTAACTACTGATAGGCATAGTTAGCAAATGAAAGAGTTTAATAGAGAACAAACAATGTATTTACCTTAATAATGTTCAAAAGTCATACATTGTTTGTTCTCTATTAAACTCTTTCATTTGCTAACTATGCCTATCAGTAGTTAGTGCCTTCAGCAGTTAGAATATATATATATATATATATATATATATATATATATATATATATATATATATATATATATCAGTTAATGACATCCAGTCTTACAAATTTCGTTTTTCTGACGGACACAGGCCTAAATCGTCCGCTCTCAAAATTTTGCCATCTCTCTCCCCACATTCACCACTGCTGGCGGCTCACCTCCAACTGCACAACGCTACGCACTATTCGCATCGAACTGTCCAACAAAACAATAGCAAATATTCCAACAATGCCAAATCAGCCACAGACTGCACACAGCAGTCAGTAATTTTCATACAGAGCGCTACGTGGCGTTACCAACATAAAAATCTAAACAGCCTACTTTCAACTTCCAAATAAAATGTCTCCCCCCTACAGGAATATACATAATAGATGAACGAGTCCCGGTTTTAGGCACATGCTCGACGACATATGGAAGTTTGCGTGTCCAATGAGTCGTGCTTGCACAGCCTAATGGGAAGGCTACCCCTCGCGATAAGCGGCACATCCGGTTCGAGTCCAGCTCAGGCACAAATTTTCTTTGTGGTCATTCCATTATACAGCTGACTGTAATCCATATTCGCAACTGCGAATACAATTCATGTGCTTAACTTCCATGATCTGGCGGGAACTGGTGTTAACACTGCGGCACGCCGTTGACCAGTGTTCTTGGAAATAGGTTTTGAAATTTCTGCTGCTTTTCCGTACATAGTAGGCATGATAAATGCTGCATGACACACTATATACTTAACTGTTGTTGAATTTGTAGGTATCTAGTTTTATGTTGTGGACTAGTAAATGCCCTAACTTATTTTTAGTGCAGAATGCAATATTGTTATACTGGGTTTTTAATAAGGCAGCAATGTTTTTATGAAATGGATCTTAGGTATGGGATGCTGACAAATGTTTTCTCTTCTTCCTTAAATCAGCAAAAATGATTACGTACCTTGTAACCTCCCCACAAAAAATATAATTAAATATTATTTGGTTAATGATCCTAATTTTAGTGTAACCTCAGAACAAAACTGGATTCCATCTAATGTACCCACAAAATTCTTTTCTCATTTAATGTAAGCTCGAAACAGAAAAATTCCTAAACCTCGTAATAAAAAATAAATTCAGTAACCTGGTAAAATTTGGACGACAGCAGTGCTGCGTCATGGCCCTGTAAGATCATTCTAAATAAAAAGCAAAAATTCTCACCTCGATAAAGTCGGCAACTATCTGCTCTTACAATAGCTCTTTTCCGGCACAGCTCTGTGCAATGCTGGCCTATACATTTGTTATTTATGAAAGGAAGCAAATGATTTTTCTTTTGCAGCAATCGGAATGATCATGCATTGAAAAAAATATTAAATTCTTTAAATTGAAATGAATGCTTGTTATTATTAGGACATTTTTAAAAGATATACATGGGAGTTTACATAATATTACTAGATATGCGCGAGGCTGCTTTTTTTACCTTATACAATAATACTCAGGCTCCGGCATCGCTGCACCGCGACCGGCCCAGCCAACATGATACACCAGACCAGACCAGAGCATACACACACTGGCAACAACTTACTACTACTGCTACACAGTTCGTACAGTCAACACTGCTTTCTGGTCAGCGATTCTCTTATACCTTGCATATCGCAGGCAGCACGTGAGCAATACATCGAAATTACATCTGCTCGGACCTCTTACATAAAATTACATCTGCTCAGACCTCTTACATAACCCTCCATTGGGGGGGGGGGGGGGGGCAAAAATTTGGCAGCGATGGTGAGTCATTTGGACTTGCCATGAGCAACAAATTTTTCTTAATTAACTAAGTTTACAGTCACAGAGTATATGAACATGAAATGAAATAGAGTACAGAACATATCAAGAAATCACAAAATGTATACGCAATGAGTACAAATCATATTAACAAATGACATAAAGTGCATATGCACTGTAGTATTTTTTTACCATTTTCAAGAACTAGGATAGAAAAGGGAAGGACTACATCATGGTTGTAGCACAGTAGGTTGCACGTAGCTGCACTGAAAGTCCATATCTTTCTACAGAAGCACAACACCAAGTGAGACTATCTGAAGTTCTCTTCCCTGAAGTATTAATCAGTGTAGCCAAGACACTGAAATGTCGTATGAATATTCAATGTTATTATTTGGTAGTACATTAGGTACACCAAACAGTGGAACCATAATAATATCTCCATTGTACAAGGTAGTGGACACCGTGATGTGTCAACACCACACTCTTTCACCAACGTAGAATTAGTGCAGAAACCAAATATAGTGCTCCATGATCATAAGGATAGACAGGACAAACGTATATTGCAGTAATTTCTGGTAATTAGGTCAGAAGATGGAGGACATTAAGTCTTATGCTAGTCATCATTGAGAATTACACTAGTCTATCAACCGATTTGAGTAATTGGTGGCACTCATTGCCTAGTTACTAAGTATTTCTGTACTATGTATGGAGTATTACAGAATGTTATTCATAAGTCATCTGATGACAGTAAATATTGGCACTCATTGGCCAGTTACAAACCATTTTTATACATCATTTAAAAGTGATCATTCAAAGTAAGAGTTAATTAATGGCATACCATTTGCATAATTCATCTAGTTATAGTAATCATTAGCACTCTTTGGCCAGTTACAAACCATCAGAAGCCATCCTTCAAAACAGGAGCTAACGAGTGTAGCATCAAGCTACTGGTATTCATATATAATAGCATGTAGGTGACATAATACAAAATTGAAATAAGAAGCAGTGGCATTCATTGGCCATTTACTAAACTTATAGCAAGTATTGAATAGTACAAAACATTTTTCATCATTCAAGTGACATACGACATGTTGTTGTTGTTGTGGTCTTCAGTCCTGAGACTGGTTTGATGCAGCTCTCCATGCTACTCTATCCTGTGCAAGCTTTTTCATCTCCCAGTACCTACTGCAACCTACATCCTTCTGAATCTGCTTAGTGTATTCATCTCTTGGTCTCCCTCTACGATTTTTACCCTCCACGCTGCCCTCCAATACTAAATTGGTGATCCCTTGATGCCTCAGAACATGTCCTACCAACCGATCCCTTCTTCTGGTCAAGTTGTGCCACAAACTTCTCTTCTCCCCAATCCTATTCAATACTTCCTCATTAGTTATGTGATCTACCCATCTAATCTTCAGCATTCTTCTGTAGCACCACATTTCAAAAGCTTCTATTCTCTTCTTGTCCAAACTATTTATCGTCCATGTTTCACTTCCATACATGGCTACACTCCATACGAATACTTTCAGAAATGACTTCCTGACACTTAAATCAATACTGGATGTTAACAAATTTCTCTTCTTCAGAAACGCTTTCCTTGCCATTGCCAGCCTACATTTTATATCCTCTCTACTTCGACCATCATCAGTTATTTTGCTCCCCAAATATCAAAACTCCTTTACTACTTTAAGTGTCTCATTTCCTAATCTAATTCCCTCAGCATCACCCGACTTAGACTACATTCCATTATCCTTGTTTTGCTTTTGTTGATGTTCATCTTATATCCTCCTTTCAAGACACTGTCCATTCCATTCAACTGCTCTTCCAAGTCCTTTGCTGTCTCTGACAGAATTACAATGTCATCGGCGAACCTCAAAGTTTTTATTTCTTCTCCATGAATTTTAATACCTGCTCCGAACTTTTCTTTTGTTTCCTTTACTGCTTGCTCAATATACAGATTGAACAACATCGGCGAGAGGCTACAACCCTGTCTTACTCCCTTCCCAACCACTGCTTCCCTTTCATGTCCCTCGACTCTTATAACTGCCATCTGGTTTCTGTACAAATTGTAAATAGCCTTTCGCTCCCTGTATTTTACCCCTGCCACCTTTAGAATTTGAAAGAGAGTATTCCAGTCAACATTGTCAAAAGCTTTCTCTAAGTCTACAAATGCTAGAAACGTAGGTTTGCCCTTCCTTAATCTTTCTTCTAAGATAAGTACATACGACATATTTAAAATAATTATTGGCACTCATTGGCCAGTTACAAAGTATTCTTATATTTTTATAAAACCTTATTCAGTATTATTCAGAAGTTATCATTCAAAATGAGAGTTAATTATTGGCATAGCATTTATAGAGTATGACAAAAATATTATTTACAGAAATTATTGGCGTAGTATTTATGCATTATTACAAAACATCATTCAGTATTACTTACATCTCATCATTCAAGTGACATAGGAAATATTGAAAATGAAACACACTGTAATAATTACTCAAGGTCTGTGATTAGAAAACATCATTCAGTATTACTCAGAACTGATCATTCCAGTGACATAAGACATATTGAAAACGTAACACACTGTAACTATTACTCAAGGTCCGTGATTAGAAAACATCATTCAGTATTACTCAGAACTGATCATTCCAGTGACATAAGACATATTTAAAACGTAACACACTGTAACTATTACTCAAGGTCTGTTTTTTTTTGTGCTAGCAATGCATTGCGTTGGGATCGATAATTAATTGCTGGCACATGAAAATATTTGCTTTTGACTTATTGCTGCAAATGTGGATACGTAACGTCATTCGTCATGAGTCAGCTGTAGCAAGGTTATGAAACAAGTAGAGTATATGTGATCACAATCATGAATGACACACACAAATGGGTAAAAAAATGCAAGTACTAGAACAGGTTTAATGACTAACTGCTTATAGCATATTAATTTCGTGAATAGCTTCTCCTAGAAAAAATACAAAATGGATTATTAAGCTGAAAGAAGAAACGCATATTATGCTGAAAAGTAGTGAACTTCGAATTAACAGGTTATGAAATGTGTACCCAATATACACTCCTGGAAATGGAAAAAAGAACACATTGACACCGGTGTGTCAGACCCACCATACTTGCTCCGGACACTGCGAGAGGGCTGTACAAGCAATGATCACACGCACGGCACAGCGGACACACCAGGAACCGCGGTGTTGACCGTCGAATGGCGCTAGCTGCGCAGCATTTGTGCACCGCCGCCATCAGTGTCAGCCAGTTTGCTGTGGCATACGGAGCTCCATCGCAGTCTTTAACACTGGTAGCATGCCACGACAGCGTGGACGTGAACCGTATGTGCAGTTGACGGACTTTGAGCGAGGGCGTATAGTGGGCATGCGGGAGGCCAGGTGGACGTACCGCCGAATTGCTCAACACGTGGGGCGTGAGGTCTCCACAGTACATCGATGTTGTCGCCAGTTGTCGGCGGAAGGTGCACGTGTCCGTCGACCTGGAACCGGACCGCAGCGACGCACGGATGCACGCCAAGACTGTAGGATCCTACGCAGTGCCGTAGGGGACCGCACCGCCACTTCCCAGCAAATTAGGGACACTGTTGCTCCTGGGGTATCGGCGAGGACCATTCGCAACCGTCTCCATGAAGCTGGGCTACGGTCCCGCACACCGTTAGGCCGTCTTCCGCTCACGCCCCAACATCGTGCAGCCCGCCTCCAGTGGTGTCGCGACAGGCGTGAATGGAGGGACGAATGGAGACGTGTCGTCTTCAGCGATGAGAGTCGCTTCTGCCTTGGTGCCAACGATGGTCGTATGCGTGTTTGGCGCCGTGCAGGTGAGCGCCACAATCAGGACTGCATACGACCGAGGCACACAGGGCCAACACCCGGCATCATGGTGTGGGGAGCGATCTCCTACACTGGCCGTACACCACTGGTGATCGTCGAGGGGACACTGAATAGTGCACGGTACATCCAAACCGTCATCGAACCCATCGTTCTACCATTCCTAGACCGGCAAGGGAACTTGCTGTTCCAACAGAACAATGCACGTCCGCATGTATCCCGTGCCACCCAACGTGCTCTAGAAGGTGTAAGTCAACTACCCTGGCCAGCAAGATCTCCGGATCTGTCCCCCATTGAGCATGTTTGGGACTGGATGAAGCGTCGTCTCACGCGGTCTGCACGTCCAGCACGAACGCTGGTCCAACTGAGGCGCCAGGTGGAAATGGCATGGCAAGCCGTTCCACAGGACTACATCCAGCATCTCTACGATCGTCTCCATGGGAGAATAGCAGCCTGCATTGCTGCGAAAGGTGGATATACACTGTACTAGTGCCGACATTGTGCATGCTCTGTTGCCTGTGTCTATGTGCCTGTGGTTCTGTCAGTGTGATCATGTGATGTATCTGACCCCAGGAATGTGTCAATAAAGTTTCCCCTTCCTGGGACAATGAATTCACGGTGTTCTTATTTCAATTTCCAGGAGTGTATATGTACTCTAGCTGTCCTTTCCAAAACCTTCAGTCATTATACCATGCGACATAAGACATACTGTCAAAACGAACCGCAACAAATACCTAAATAACTACATAGCATTTCTTAACCAACAGTAAATATATAAAATTCATCATTATCCTCATCTCCAAAGAAAAACTTAAAAGTTGTGCGTTTAGTGGCCATATAAAATTTATCACTATCATCACCTGCAAAGGAAAACTTCATTGTTCATGTTACCATATTCTTCATCACTATTCATCATCATTCATTATCATCTGCAAAAAGACACTTCATTATTCATTATTCATATTACCATTTACTTCATACAACTATTCATAGTATAAAGTTCCTTATTTCTAGCATATTTCATCACTAAAACTAAGATGTGTAGTTCTGTCTGACAGCCTGCATCAATCGCCTCGTATTCTGAAAGAAAAACAATTAGTTAAGACTGCTATCATACGATGTGTGTAGTATATTCATGTTAATGTTTGTTAATTCTGATCCATTTACTCTTCGTGACGAGGAATTGCATCTTCTTTCGTTCATTCCGAAGGTGAAATTCCCATTTCATAGTAATCAACTGTGGTTTGTTTCATTTATTTCATTTACACGTTATTGCTTTCTGAAAATGATGAACAATGATTAATGTCTTGCATTTAAATCATATACCCATTAAATAAAAACTGGTTTTCAGTGATATAAATAAGCATACAGCATAGCATGACGGAAAACGTAATATGTGAAAAACATAGACAGTGTGCAGGTGTAAAAATGTACACAGAGTATCATAATGTAGTAGCAAAAAAAATGTAAAATAGTCACGACGTTGAGATATCATAAGGCAAAAATGTCTAAGTCAACTGGTGTTTGTTATATCTTAAAGATTTCATAGCGTATACAAACAAACAGGAAAACAATCATACATACATGAAAAATGGAAAATGTTCATGGTCTGATGTGTAACGACAAGAAATAACTTTCTTTGTGTTCAGCTTGTATGTTGTGTAGTTGATAGAGGCGAGAGTTGAAGACTTTAATGGAGAAAGAATTTGATAAAATTAATATGTCACTAGATAGAATTGCATAATTGTTCATAAAATATGTAAGTTTATCTGAAAAAAAAATGTGCACAGTCTGATGTGTAACGACAAGAAAAGCGACCTACTAACCTTACCTTGCCGGGCACTTGCCAAGAAAAAATATGATAATCATCAATAAGTGTTCATATAAATAATTGCGTCATTGGTCATATAAATCAGGAAAAGGCATTACAGTGTGATAAATCATAAAGTATGTTCATTCAATAAAGGGTTTAATATTGGAGACATGGTGATTGCCGTTACTTTTTCTGGTTCTCAGAGTTTCGACGTGTACTACATTGGGGTGACGAATGCTGCGAATTCTGTATGGACCTGCATATAGAAGCTCAAATTTACTACATCTATTCTTTCCTCTGTTAGATAAATAGTGGGTACGTACTAATGTCTTCTGTCCAATGTGGAAGTCACGGCGTGTACAAACCTGTTTTTGCTGTCTTCTCCGGCGCTCTGCGGCACGTTTGATGTTGTACAGCGCAATGTCAATTATTTCATGGTGTCGTAGTCGACGAGATGTAGGAAAGGATACTAATTCTTTAATTTTGTTAGGTGGTTCAACATTTTTCAGTATAACAGTCGGAGATAGCATAGTAGATTCATTTGGTATGGAATTAATTACATCCTGGAATGAGAATATGTGTGTGTCCCAATCAATATGTTTTTTATGGCAGTATATTCCACACAGTTTACCAATTTCTTTCATTAATCGTTCACAAGGGTTCGAAGAAGCATGATACTTGGATATATAGATTGGAGAAATGTTTCTTGTTCGTAACATACGTGTCCATATAGCAGATCGAAACTGTGGTCCATTGTCGGAAATTACTTTCAATACATGCCCTACATGAAATAAAAAATGTTTTACAAATGCTTTCGAAACAGATTTAGCAGTAGCTTTGCGTAACGGAGTGAAGGTAACAAATTTTGAAGTGAGTTCAACAACGACAAAGCTGTAGCAAAAACCTCTATTAGTTCTAGGAATCGGACCAAAAATGTCTACAGCGGCCATGTGTCTCAATTTAACAGGTGCAATGGGATGTAACGGAGGAATATGTGAAGTCGTGTCTGACTTAGATTTCTGGCAGATTTTACATGACGCTAAAACTCGTCGAATACGTTTCTCCACTCGTGTCTGACTTAGCTTTCTGGCAGATTTTGCATGACGCTAAAACTCGTCGAATAAGTTTCTCCACGTTGGTAAAATAACAGTTCTGTCTCAGTATTAGAAAACATTTTCTGGCTCCATAATATGCGTAACTTAAATGAGTATACCAAATTAATTTGTTAACAAGCTCGTCAGGAATGCATAGTAACCAGTTGTTGCTGTCAGGGTGAGAGCGGCGAAACAGAATATTATTGCGTACAGTGTAATGGTTTCTAATGGTAACATTATTCCTATCTTGCCAAAGGTGTTTAATTTCTTTCCATACGCTGTCTTTGCTCTGCTCTTGTGATATGTCTCTTAATGACGACGAAATGAAATTTTCAAATGCAACTTGTTGAATATACATGACGCTAAAATTTGCTTTGCAGAAGTTGGTTGCGATGTCTTGCTGATTGTTGCTGAGAGAACGGGATAGTGCGTCTGCTACAATATTTTGTGTACCGGAAATGTGAACAATTGTAAAATTAAATTCCTGTAGATAAAGTTTCCATCTGCTTAATCTGTCGTGTGTAAATTTAGCGGAAAGTAAAAACTGTATAGCTCTATGATCTGTGTAAACGGTAGTGTGTCTTCCATAAAGAAAATGCCTAAATCTCGTAAATGCCCATACAACACATAATGTTTCAAGTTCTGTAACAGAATAATTGCGTTCAGCAGGTGACAGAATGCGACTCGCAAAGGCGATGTTTTTAATTACTGTAGTAGCATCTTCTTCAATTTCCTGAAAAATGTGTACGCCTAAAGCGGTGTTAGAACTGTCGTTAGCAATGGAAAAATTTCTAGTAAGATCTGGATGTGGTAAAAGTGGTGCGTTCAACAAAGCTTGTTTCAGATTCACAAATTCAGAACGTGCTTAGCTATCCCAGGACCAAATAGTGTTTTTACCCGTCAATTGACATAATCTAGGGGTATCTCAAGCAGAGTAATGAATAAATTTACGAAAAAAGTTAATTAAACCCAAAAAGCTGCGTGGTTGTTTCTTCGTCGTAGGAACAGTAATGTCACGTAAAGCTTGAAGTTTTTCCGGGTCAGGCGCAATGCCTTCTGCTGAAATTACATGTCCAAGAAACTTTATAGAAGTTTTGCCAAAGTGCGATTTGCTGAGATTAACTGTGAGTCCTTGTGCACGTAAAGTTCGTAACAGTTGTTCAAGAATCAGGTTGTGTTCAGACCAGTTAGCTTCTGCAATAAGAATGTCGTGTACATACGTTGTGATTCTGTCTTTAAGTTCTGTCGGAAGTATACTATTCAAACCGCGAATAAATGCTGCTGAAGAAATAGTTAAACCGAATGGTAATTTACAAAATTGATAACAGTCACCAAAACAGAGAAAAGCCGTGTACTTTCTGCAGTTCGGATGGAGCTGAATTTGCCAAATTCCCGATTTCAAATCTAATGTGGAATAAATAGCAGTACCATGAAATTTTTGTAGAAGTTCTACTAGTGCCTGTGGCCGATCTGTTTCATTAATAATAATGTCGCTGATGTGACGCGAATCAAGTACGAGACGAAGTGAACCATCCTTTTTCTTGACAATATGGAGTGGGTTTATGTACGGACTAACTGCCGGTTCAATAATTCCTTGGTCAAGAATAGCTTCCAATTCTTTCTTAACTTATTCTCTGTGAATATACGGAATGGGATAATGTTTGGCTTTAAATGTGTCGTGCTGGTTAACTTGAAATTCATACCTAAAACCGGACATAGTACCAGGGACGTTGTCAAAAACGGGAGCTTGCTGTAAATGAATTTTGCGCAGTTGCGTGCGTTCGTCGTCTGTATTTGCACTGCTCTGTTTAACTTTATCAGAAATCATTTGCATAACGTCATAGTCGGCTTCGTCTGGAGTATTATAGTTGTGTACGTACGTATCTGTGAACAATGTAGAATGACAGTCTATGTTACGTGATGCGGAAATGACCTCTTTACGATTAATTGTTTGTTCTTCTGCAGATAAAGAGTGCTGAAATTCTAATGCCAGTTGTACATTTTCATCCTTTAACTTTAAATAGGAATTTTGAGAGTCAATAATTGCATCACGTTGTACCAGAAAATTCCTACCTAAAATAACGTCTGTTGTCAATAAGGGAACAATCCAAAAATTTGAGTGAAATGTATGACCTGCAATACAAAATGATAAATGTGTCTGTAATTTTACATCTACTCCTTTACCAGATACTGCTCCTTTTACTTTAGTTTTGCCCCCCCATGAACCATGGACCTTGCCGTTGGTGGGGAGGCTTGCATGCCTCAGCGATACAGATAGCCGTACCATAGGTGCAACCATAACAGAGGGGTATCTGTTGAGAGGCCAGACAAACGTGTGGTTCCTGAAGAGGGGCAGCATCCTTTTCAGTAGTTGGAAGGGCAACAGTCTGGATGATTGACTGATCTGGCCTTGTAACAATAACCAAAACGGCCTTGCTGTGCTGGTACTGCGAACGGCTGAAAGCAAGGGGAAACTACAGCCGTAATTTTTCCCGAGGGCATGCAGCTTTACTGTATGATTAAATGATGATGGCGTCCTCTTGGGTAAAATATTCCGGAGGTAAAATAGTCCCCCATTCGGATCTCCGGGCGGGGACTACTCAAGAGGATGTCGTTATCAGGAGAAAGAAAACTGGCGTTCTACGGATCGGAGCGTGGAATGTCAGATCCCTTAATCGGGCAGGAAGGTTAGAAAATTTAAAAAGGGAAATGGATAGGTTGAAGTTAGATATAGTGGGAATTAGTGAAGTTCGGTGGCAGGAGGAACAAGACTTCTGGTCAGGTGACTACAGGGTTATAAACACAAAATCAAATAGGGGTAATGCAGGAGTAGGTTTAATAATGAATAGGAAAATAGGAATGCGGGTAAGGTGCTACAAACAGCATAGTGAATGCATTATTGTGGGCAAGATAGATACGAAGCCCACAACTACTACAGTAGTACAAGTTTATATGCCAACTAGCTCTGCAGATTACGAAGAAATTGAAGAAATGTATGATGAAATAAAAGAAATTATTCAGATTGTGAAGGGAGACGAAAATTTAATAGTGATGGGTGACTGGAATTCGAGTTTAGGAAAAGGGAGAGAAGGAAACATAGTAGGTGAATATGGATTGGGGCTAAGAAATGAAAGAGGAAGCCGCCTGGTAGAATTTTGCACAGAGCACAACATAATCATAACTAACACTTTGTTTAAGAATCATGAAAGAAGGTTGTATACATGGAAGAACCCTGGAGATACTAAAAGGTATCAGACAGATTATATAATGGTAAGACAGAGATTTAGGAACCAGGTTTTAAATTGTAAGACATTTCCAGGGGCAGATGTGGACTCTGACCACAATCTATTGGTTATGACCTGTAGATTAAAACTGAAGAAACTGCAAAAAGGTGGGAATTTAAGGAGATGGGACCTGGATAAACTGAAAGAACCAGAGGTTGTAAGAGTTTCAGGGAGAGCATAAGGGAACAATTGACAGGAATGGGGGAAAGAAATACAGTAGAAGAAGAATGGGTAGCTTTGAGGGACGAAGTAGCGAAGGCAGCAGCGGATCAAGTAGGTAAAAAGACGAGGGCTAGTAGAAATCATTGGGTAACAGCAGAAATATTGAATTTAATTGATGAAAGGAGAAAATATAAAAAATGAGATCGACAGGAAGTGCAAAATGGCTAAGCAGGGATGGCTAGAGGACAAATGTAGGGATGTAGAGGCCTATCTCACTAGGGGTAAGATAGATAGTGCCTACAGGAAAATTAAAGAGACCTTTGGAGATAAGAGAACGACTTGTATGAATATCAAGAGCTCAGATGGAAACCCAGTTCTAAGCAAAGAAGGGAAAGCAGAAAGGTGGAAGGAGTATAAAGGGTCTATACAAGGGCGATGTACTTGAGGACAATATTATGAGAATGGAAGAGGATGTAGATGAAGATGAAATGGGAGATATGATACTGCGTGAAGAGTTTGACAGAGCACTGAAAGACCTGAGTCGAAACAAGCCCCCCGGAGTAGACAACATTCCATTGGAACTACTGACGTCCTTGGGAGAGCCAGTCCTGACAAAACTCTACCATCTGGTGAGCAAGATGTATGAAACAGGCGAAATACCCTCAGACTTTAAGAAGAATATAATAATTCCAATCCCAAAGAAAGCAGGTGTTGACAGATGTGAAAATTACCAAACTATCAGTTTAATAAGTCACAGCTGTAAAATACTAACACGAATTCTTTACAGACGAATGGAAAAACTAGTAGAAGCCAACCTCGGGGAAGATCAGTTTGGATTCTGTAGAAACACTGGAACACGTGAGCCAATACTGACCTTACGACTTATCTTAGAAGAAAGATTAAGGAAAGGCAAACCTACGTTTCTAGCATTTGAAGACTTAGAGAAAGCTTTTGACAATGTTGACTGGAATACTCTCTTTCAAATTCTAAAGGTGGCAGGGGTAAAATACAGGGAGCGAAAGGCTATTTACAATTTGTACAGAAACCAGATGGCAGTTATAAGAGTCGAGGGACATGAAAGGGAAGCAGTGGTTGGGAAGGGAGTAAGACAGGGTTGTAGCCTCTCCCCGATGTTGTTCAATCTGTATATTGAGCAAGCAGTAAAGGAAACAAAAGAAAAATTCGGAGTAGGTATTAAAATTCATGGAGAAGAAATAAAAACTTTGAGGTTCGCCGATGACATTGTAATTCTGTCAGAGACAGCAAAGGACTTGGAAGAGTAGTTGAATGGAATGGGCAGTGTCTTGAAAGGAGGATATAAGATGAACATCAACAAAAGCAAAACAAGGATAATGGAATGTAGTCTAATTAAGTCAGGTGATGCTGAGGGACTTAGATTAGGAAATGAGACACTTAAAGTAGTAAAGGAGTTTTGATATTTGGGGAGCAAAATAACTGATGATGGTCGAAGGAGAGAGGATATAAAATGTAGGCTGGCAATGGCAAGGAAAGCGTTTCTGAAGAAGAGAAATTTGTTAACATCCGGTATTGATTTAAGTGTCAGGAAGTCATTTCTGAAAGTATTCGTATGGAGTGTAGCCATGTATGGAAGTGAAACATGGACGATAAATAGTTTGGACAAGAAGAGAATAGAAGCTTTCGAAATGTGGTGCTACAGAAGAATGCTGAAGATTAGATGGGTAGATCACATAACTAATGAGGAAGTATTGAATAGGATTGGGGAGAAGAGAAGTTTGTGGCACAACTTGACCAGAAGAAGGGATCGGTTGGTAGGACATGTTCTGAGGCATCAAGGGATCACCAATTTAGTATTGGAGGGCAGCGTGGAGGGTAAAAATCGTAGAGGGAGACCAAGAGATGAATACACTAAGCAGATTCAGAAGGATGTAGGTTGCAGTAGGTACTGGGAGATGAAAAAGCTTGCACAGGATAGAGTAGCATGGAGAGCTGCATCAAACCAGTCTCAGGCCTGAAGACCACAACAACATAATGGTAATATAGGATAGGTATTCTCTTTGTTACATTCGTTGAAAGTTTCCTCATTTATGACTGACATAGGTGATCCAGAATCGATTACTGCTGAAAATTTGGATGATCCAATCTTTACTTCAATGACAGGGTGCGAATTGGTTTTTTGAATAACTGCTCTTTCCTGCAAAAGAGTGTCCCGCATGTCGTCAAAAGTAATAACATTTTCGTGAACAAGATTCTGCGTGTCAAAATTATTGCTTGCGTTGCTGGAAGATGCAACCTGTACTGTATCTAGTCAAATTCTATCTGACGTGCTATCATTTGCGGGAGGATGCAGTGGCATTTCCACTATTTGTACTGTTCTGTTATTTCTTCCTGACGTATTACGTTCGGGATGATATCTACTGTCTGGTTCATTCATGATAATATGTTGTTGCGGATGATTTTGCTGCTGATAAGACTGACTGTTATTAAACGTATGCTGAAAACTGTGACCATTATTTTTACGTCTGTCATGATAGTCATTGCTATATGGCGCGTTGCGATAGGAATTGAAATGATGTGTTTTCTGCACTATTTGGTGGAGCTGATGCTATACGTGCAGGCGGCGAAACATTAAAACTTCGTTGACCTTGCAGACTGCATTGTTGGTTAGGTATGCTAACCGGCTGGTTTTGATGCTGTTGTGGAGAAAAACCTGTATTGTTACCAAAATGTGTTTGCGACTGCCGAAAATTTTGTACATACTGATGATTACAATTTTGTCTGTTATTAAAATTATGGCGGTAGTTGTCATTTCGGGAGTGTCTAAAGAAAACTGTCACTTTCGGTAAAATTTGTCATATCAGGTTTCCTTTACTCATTCCTAATTCTAGATAGATCGATAGTTAAAGAGCTGTTTTGATAGATATAAAGGATAGTAGAAGAGAAGGCAGCAGTGCAGAAAACTGAAGATGAAATAGCACTACTACGGCTCGGGGCCCTGTGCACGCTACGGCACATATTCATCGAAGCGTAATAAATCCCCTGAGGTCAATTACGCGCTGCAAATAAACTTTAGTTTCTGCGTTACTGGCAATGGCAGTAAAAATTCAAAAACAAATTGTCGTATCCAGTCCAATTCTAGTTTCTGCGTTACAGGCCAAGCTGATGAAAATACAAAAGCAAATTGTCGTATCCAGTCCAAAGCGTGTACCTGTGCTCTGTCATTTTTAAATACCTTAAATTTCCTAACAGATGGAAAGTGTTTGTAATAAAAATTATCGTCTCTGTATGTCTTAGCAGGTTCAGGATTGCATGATAATCTGTTTGTCTGTGTCTCTTCGGATTCTAACTCGCGTGGTCTCTGTAAATTACCTAAATTATACTGGCTGTGTAAGTCTGACAAATCTTCGCAAAGTGGCGTATGCTGTGATCTGTTAAAGGCTGAAATATTTTTCATCTCCGTCACTTCGTGCTGTAAAGATGACAATTTTCTACGTAATGTATTATTAGACGAATCTATCTCACTGATCGTCTGCTGTAAATTTTGGAATTCGGGTGTTTGATTAAACGAAACTGGTGACGTATCGTCTGATTTGGTGTCATTATTACTTTCGATAACGACAACACGATTGGCCAATTCATCATATTTTTCAGTCAGTGCTTTTACCTGATCGTCGTTTTTAGTATCACAAGAATTAATTTGTTTTTGTATTTCACGTGTGATTTTATTCAATTTTTTTAACGTCTGCTTTGATGGCATCGGGATCCTGTATTAGTTCTAATTGTTCAAGTCTGTCGGTCACTGTCTGAAAGTCTACTATGTGTGTGTCTGTTTTTGTTTTAAGATCAGAGATCATGTAATTCGGTATTCAACTGTTTGATAGTATTAATTTCGTCTGATACTGTACCAATATTGTTGTCTACGTATGTTTTTGCTTTCGTAAATAATTTACGCTTATCTTCCTGTCTCTGTGCAGTAATTGTTTCCATGACTTGTCGCTTTACTTTATTCTGTTCCTGTATAAATTTACGGTAACGCGTTTCACTGTTTTGTAGGTGGTGATTAAAGCGTTCGTCAATTTGGCTGTTCTGTTGGTCAAATTTCGCGTCAACTTTTGCATCCAGTGTGCGTTAAAGTTCTGCTGATAGTAATTTAAACTCGTCGCGTAACTGTGTTCGTTTTCAGAGCATTGTTTAGCGACTGCACTAATTTTATCTCTAAGTAATTTAGTTGTGGCTGCATGTGTATTATTTAATTCTTGTGCCATAGATCTAATTTCTTCACTACTGTTCCTAGCACAAGCCTTAATTTCTTCACATAATTGTTCTTTAGTATCATGACATTGCACGTCAACGGCTGCAATCTGTTCACAAAGTTGTTTGTTCTGTTCATTTAGGTCGTCGTGTTTTTCGTGTTTGAAATTTTCATTAAGTTGTTTGTTCGATTCATTAAGTCGTTTGAAATTGTCGTCTTGTTCTTTCTTCGACTGTAGCAATACTGCCATAATTTGGTCCAAGCCAAAATTAGCGACTCTTTTTTCTATGCTGTGTGTTGGTGTATCTGCATTTGTCACGGTTTGTGTAACCATTTGGTCATTCTTTGATTCACAAAAAGGTTTGCCTATAGGATGTGCACTGTTGGTCACTAAATCGGAATCAAATAAATTTGAGGTACATTGTTCATCTTCGTGAAAAAAATTTATCTGTTCACAATTCAAGTTTTGCAAACCGGGTGTGTCAAACTGAGCAGCGTTCATTGTAACGGAACGTGCCGCGTCATCAATTGTTACATTTACTCTGGACATAATTACATTTGTTTGCTCATCATTAGGATCAAAATCAATATTAGTGATCGGTACGCACTGATTATCTGTAATTAGGGGATTATCACTATTACACTGAGTGTCGCACGTATTATCGCTCAAATTATTCGAGTCGGCTATTTCACTCATGGCACATCGCGAAGTACTGTTAACAGTTTTTCGCGGCATTTTTCACAAATCAAAATTAAGCACAAAAATGAAACAAAGACAAAGCAAAAATGGAACAAACACAATTACAACAAAGAGCAACAAATTGCCGATGATCTGTGAAAGAAAGGGTGACAAATTAGTAAATGCGTTGCGCCAGATGCAAACTACATTAAGTAAATAAGAGCAGATATATGACTACTTCTCAGAAATTCACAAAGGAAATCCGATCCTGGCCGGATATCGCCAAGTGTAACCTCCCAACAAAAAATATAATTAAATATTATTTGGTTAATGATTCTAATTTTAGTGTAACCTCAGAACAAAACTGGATTCCATCTAATGTACCCACAAAACTCTTTCCTCGTTTAATGTAAGCTCGAACAAATTCCTAAACCTCGTAATTTTATTACGAGGTTTAGGAACCTGGTAAAATTTGGACGACAGCAGTGCTGCGTCATGGCCCTGTAAGATCATTCTAAATAAAAAGCAAAAATTCTCACCTCGATAAAGTCGGCAACTATCTGCTCTTACAATAGCTCTTTTCCGGCACAGCTCTGTGCAATGCTGGCCTATACATTTGTTATTTATGAAAGGAAGCAAATGATTTTTCTTTTGCAACAATCAGAATGATCATGCACTGAAAAAAATATTAAATTCTTTAAATTGAAATGAATGCTTGTTATTATTAGGACATTTTTAAAAGATATACATGGGAGTTTACATAATATTACTAGATATGCGCGAGGCTGCTTTTTTACCTTAGACAATAATACTCAGGCTCCGGCATCGATGCACCGCGACCGGCCCAGCCAACATGATACACCAGACCAGACCAGAGCATACACACACTGGCAACAACTTACTACTACTGCTACACAGTTCGTACAGTCAACACTGCTCTCTGGTCAGCGATTCTCTTATACCTTGGATATCGCAGGCAGCGCATGAGCAATACATCGAAATTACATCTGCTCGGACCTCTTACATAAAATTACATCTGTATTACATCTGCTCGGACCTCTTACAACCTTTATTTTATAGAGGCGCTGATTAGGAATCCATGACTACCCCTCGTGCGTTAAATAGGTTCAAGCAGATGTAGGCTGCTGTAAGTATACGAATACGAAGAGACTTCCACATGGTGAACTAGCAGGGAGAGGTTCATCAATGCAGAGTTCAGAATGAGAACTCAACAACATGACAATATTCATTCTTATCGCGTAATCAAACTGTTATGCATAGATCTTCTTTTGTAAAAATCTAATGCAAATCCAACAAATCTGCGCACAGCCATCCATAAAATAAATGCTAACTTACTTGATCTATCAGACTGGGCGCAGAACATCGGTGTGAAACTTAACTAAAATGCAAGCAATGTCAGTCGCTCACAAAAGACTTATTACTCCTTAGTTTAGTGAATCTTTTTCCACCCTTAATCCTAAAGGGCACAGTATCACATCCTCTTCTTCTGCAGAGGATTTAGGCTAATTTTCGACGCTCTCCTAGACTGTACTGAACGCACAACTGCAGTCTGTAAGAAGGTGTCAGCATCGCTTCATTCATTACAGAAATGTGAAAAAGTATTTCCTCTCGAGCTTAAAAAGAAACTCGTAGAGTCATTTATACTCCCCATTCTTGATTACGGCGATCCTAAGATGCGGCTGACCAAAATAATCTTGTCCTCAATAGGTCCTAAATCACAAAGAGATAAGACATAATAGTGATACTAAGTAGGTGAGTGAACCAGCTGTGATTATACAAAGTACAATTTTTAAGACAACGCAAGAAGTTACAGTAACATCTTTGGAATATGTTACCGAAGTTTATTGTTCAGTTATTTTCATCTATGTACAACTGTTGTAATCTGTCTGTAGGACATTAGTTAATGTGCCATATTTTTTATGTTAGTTAAATAATCTTACATCACATTTACACTGAAGTAATCCCTCTTCTTTTATTCCTAATTCTAACATTAACATTTTCATCTCTGAGAATGGACACGCTCTGTACATGCATTGGCTTAAAATCTCAGCTCCAAGAAAATTTCACTGCACCACACACTTATATTTGCACTTGAAGATGGCGTAATAGGAGAAAATCAGTTCCTGTAATAGATAATAAATATTGTAGAATATTATACCAGTGTTGTGTGTGTTTCATTCGTAATGTACAGGGTGAAAAGTATTTAAACCGACAAACTCTGGGAGGTTGTAGGGGACATCAAAACAAATATTTTTCCCTAATGTCATTTTTTCCTATGAGGTTTTTCCATTTTTTATGACCAAGAGACAACACATTACCACAACCCAATTTCAATTACAGTAGATTTTCAAAAATGCCTACATTGACACGTAAACAAAGGTTACACCGTCGGATCATGTTCTGTCTGACACGGGCAAAAACCCCAGGAGTATCCTCAGTTGTTCTACATCTACATCTACATTTATACTCCGCAAGCCACCCAACGGTGTGTGGCGGAGGGCACTTTACGTCCTACCGTCATTACCTCCCTTTCCTGTTCCAGTCGCGTACGGTTCGCGGGAAGAACGACTCCCGAAAAGCCTCCGTGCGCGCTCGATTCTCTCTAATTTCACATTCGTGATCTCCTCGGGAGGTATAAGTAGGGGGAAGCAATGTATTCGATACCTCATCCAGAAACGCACCCTCTCGAAACCTGGCGAGCAAGCTACACCGCGATGCAGAGCGCCTCTCTTGCAGAGTCTGCCACTTGAGTTTGCTAAACATCTCCGTAACGCTATCACGCTTACCAAATAACCCTCTGACGAAACGCGTCGCTCTTCTTTGGATCTTCTCTATCTCCTCTGTCAACCCGACCTGGTACGGATCCCACACTGCTGAGCAATACTCAAGTAGAGGTCGCACGAGTGTCTTGTAAGCCACCTCCTTTGTTGATGGACTACATTTTCTAAGCACTCTCCCAATGAATCTCAACCTGGTACCCGCCTTACCAACAATTAATTTTATATGATCATTCCACTTCAAATCGTTCCGCACGCATACTCCCAGATATTTTACAGAAGTAACTGCTACCAGTGTTTGTTCCGCTATCATATAATCATACAATAAAGGATCCTTCTTTCTATGTACTCGCAATACATTACATTTGTCTATGTTAAGGGACAGTTGCCACTCCCTGCACCAAGTGCCTATCCGCTGCAGATCTTCCTGCATTTCGCTACAATTTTCTAATGCTGCAACTTCTCTGTTTACTACAGCATCATCCGCGAAAAGCCGCATGGAACTTCTGACACTATCTACTAGGTCATTTATATATATTGTGAAAAGCAGTGGTCCATAACACTCCCCTGTGGCACGCCAGAGGTTACTTTAATGTCTGTAGACGTCTCTTCATTGATAACAAGATGCTGTGTTCTGTTTGCTAAAAACTCTTCAATCCAGCCACACAGCTGGTCTGATATTCCGTAGGCTCTTACTTTGTTTATCAGGCGACAGTGCGGAACTGTATCGAACGCCTTCCGGAAGTCAAGAAAAATAGCATCTACCTGGGAGCCTGTATCTAATATTTTCTGGGTCTCATGAACAAATAAAGCGAGTTGGGTCTCACACGATCGCTGTTTCCGGAATCCATGTTGATTCCTACATAGTAGATTCTGGGTTTCCGAAAACGACATGATACTCGAGCAAAAAACATGTTCTAAAATTCTACAACAATTCTGCTGCTGCTACTATCCGGGCAACCAGATCCTCTTCTGATGCAACAGGAGTTGCGTAAACAAGGTTGTGTATCTCTCCCCACACAAAAATGTCCAGAGGGTACATATCTGGGGATCGAGCAGGCCATGGTACAGGACCACCTCTGCCAATCCACATTTCTGGGAAACGTCGGTCCAGGAATCGACGCACAAGACGACTGAAATGTGCCGGCGCCCCGTCATGTTGGCACCATATGCTTTGTCTTGTAGGGAGCGGGACGTCTTCCAGCAATTCTGGTAATGCCCTGGCGAGAAAATTGTAATAGTGCCTGCCATTTAATGGTCTAGGTAGCAGATACGGCCCAATTAAACAGGCCCCAACAACATCAACCCACACATTAACGAAGAATCGCTCTTGATGAGCTCTAGTAACTGTGGCATGTGTGTTATCCTCACTCCAAACATGCGAAGACTCCATCACGCCCGGACGTTGCTTCATCGGTAAACAACACAGAGGATGGAAATGTAGGATGCATTTCACACTGTTCCAGGTACCACTGCAAAAACCGTGCTCTGGGTGGATAATCAACTGGTTCCAGGTTGTGGACACGCTGTAAGTGAAATGGACGTAACAATTGCTCTCGAAGGACTGATCCTACATTCGTCTGATTGGTCCCCATGTTACGTGCAATTGCACGAGTGCTGATTGAAGGATCCCGCTCTACGTGCTGCAAGACAGCTTCCTCAAGTCGCAGCGTTCTTACCGAGAGATGGCGTCCCTGTACCGGTAATCTGTTAAATGACCCGGTCTCACTCAGACGTTGGTACACAGCATCAAAGGTCGAATGATGCGGGATACAGCGATTAGGATATTGCTGTTGATAAACCCGTTGTGCAGCTCATCCGTTGTGGTGCGCTACGTAGTACGCACCAACCATATCAGTGTACTCACTCCAGGTGTATCGCTCCATTAGTAAACAGAGACAATGCACTACTACACTGGTTGACAGCAGCTGCCTACACCTGAAGAGCGTAATACGCCCTCTAAGAACTGAAGAGCGTAATACGACCTCCACCGGTTTAAATAATCCTCATAGGGAAAAATGACATTAGGGAAAAATATTTGTTTTGATGTCCCCTACAACCTCCCAGAGTTTGTCGGTTTCACCCTGTATAAAATATGCTAGCAAGAACCGATGGAACAGTCAATCAATGCAAATAAACAAAAAGTCCGATGTAAGGCTAAGTAAGTAATTATATTTTGAGAAGGAAAGTTGCTACTCACCATATAGCGGCCTCTCTGCGACTCAGCATGTCCGCTATATGGTGAGTAGCAACTTTTTTTCTTATAAAATTGTTACATTCCATCCTGGATTTTCTGTTGTTTGATTTAAGTATGTAATTATCTGGATAGCTGGTTTGTGACTTTTACTGCCACGTGAGAGCGCTCTGGTGTTTCCTGCGTTGCCATCCCACCCGGTGGAAGTAATGGCAGAGTGGCGAGCAGGCCGGTCCTGTCCGCGGCCACCTGCCTGCAGATAAGGCCGCCCCCAGATAACCGCCGGCCACTCTGCCTCCCAAGCTTCCTGTTGCTCGCTCAGCACGCTCCTATCTCCGCCCAATCTTTTCTTGGAATGCCCTCAGCCTGTGCGGTAGAGTGCAGATGTCAGCTGGGCCTCCTCCACGCGCGTGGCTGTGGCAGCTATGCAGGAAACGCAGGCAGTGCGGAAGCGGAAACGCCCCCTTCAGCGTTCCGAGCAGAAGAGATTCATTTCGGCTCCCTGGAGACGATAGACTGTATGGGTGAGATGCAGGCGGGAGGCGTAATTGATCCTGACTAGGACAGGAATGTCAAAGACGAAGCGTCCGTGTTGCAAATAGAGCTCCTCAGTCGGGTCGAGGAGCTTGAGAGTGAACTAAATAACGATTGTAGGTGCGAAATGAGAAAGACAGAACGAAAGAAAAGGGCTGCACGTAGGAATAAGCAGAATCCACGTCTATCATTGTCCAGCGTTGAACGAAGGAAGCATTAAATAACGCCAAGAGTAAATCGTACGTCAGTTACGTTTATGAAACAACAAACAGTCTTGATTACAAAACTGGATTTTTTATTTTATTTATCTTCCAATGACACGTTTCGCCTCGTACAAGGCATCTTCAGATTGGCTGGCAAAATACGACGTTAAACTCATAGGATACCCAACAGGAAACCGTCGTGATCAGAATTTGAAAAAAAAAATGCGGTGTTTGATATAGGAGTTCTTAATACACAAGAAACCGCGTCTAAAACCAAATGAAATCCCCAGTGGGTAGTTGCCCTTGTCAATTTTTTTTTTCAAAAAGGCCTTGCACAGAGCTCTTGTCAGATATGCGGCGCCGTCCACATCCACTAAAACGGCATCAGGCCTACAACTTTTATATCAGATACCGCAACCTCACAATGCTTTTTCATATTTTTTAAATATTTTTTCAGATTCTGACCACGGCGGTTTGCTGCTGGGACATTTGTATGCGCAGCATTCTATGTGCTTAACAGCGTATTTTGCCAGCCAGTCTTAAGATGACTTGTATAAGGCGAAACACGTCATTGCAGGATAAATAAAATAAATAATCCAGTTTTGCAACCAAGACTGTTTGTTCTTTCATATTGTTCCCACTGGTTGCTGTACCACACCGCCGTTTATTGAAAACAGGCAGTTACGTCTGTCTCAACAGGCGTGATATCATGAGAGCATAGATTCGATAGTACTATCTCGCAAGTGCTCCAGACTTTCAGCGTTGTCTCTAGGGCTGTTATCAGTGCATCAGATCCAAGTCAAAACGAGAACACCACTCAAAGTGCCTCCCCGCTCTCCCCAGTGCCCTCTGCTTCTTGTAGCAAATCACCAAATACCTCCTGGGCGGCTACATATATGGCACAGACGGAAGAACCACTCCAAGTTCATTTCTCTCCGTGGCATCGCATAGTGCCCGAGCAAGATCCCTTAAAAGATCGTTGCTACGAGAAGATGTCATGCACAGTGCTTCACCAAACGTGTCTCCCAGAGCATCTCATGGTCCACTCGTACTGCTGCCTCTGCAAGGAGCCCTCCTAAGGCCCAGTCGAAAGCCTCCAGGGCTGCAGGGAATGGCTCAACGGAAGGTAGTGGTGGCAACCAACAAGCAGACAACTGAAAAACGTTAAATGAACCAGGGAGCTGGAAAAGGGGGCATTCCACTTTTTTTTTCACACTACGTTTACCGGAGATAGCTGACGCATCATTTCGAATAATAGGTTCTCATGTCCCATCAACATAAGTGATCGTTAAAAGGGTATAGAGAAGGGACCATGTCCATAAAAGCAAGTGAATAGCGGACCTGCTCAAAAAAAAAGGGGGGGGGGGGGCAGACGGTGTGGCCGTGCGGTTCTAGGCGCTTCAGTCTGGAACCGCGCGACCGCTACGGTCGCAGGTTCGAGTCCTGCCTCGGGCATGGATGTGTCTGATGTCCTTAGGTTAGTTAGCTTTAAGTAGTTATAAGTTCTAGGGGACTGATGACCACAGATGTTAAGTCCCACCCATAGTGCCCAGAGCCATTTGAACCATTTTTTGAACCAAAAAAGAGGAAGAAAGTAAACGATGTAAAGAAAATGCTATAATACATAACCTGACGAACAGAAACCGTTTTATAGCAGTGTCTGCTAGTGGCGAGTCAAGGATGGACAAAATAAGCTTGAATCATACCCATCGTTGTCTGTTTTGCTGTATTTTGCTTGTGGTCGTATTTTGAGTGCATTATGAATAAACCCGTATGCCCATAACAAGGTCTTTTATTACTATAATGAATAAGAATAATATAAACTGGCGTAATACCATCCTTCCTCTGCAAACAGAACGCTAGTTGCTTCATCAACATCCTCAAGTTCGAAAAGGATCTCGTCGATAGCTAAAGTATGTTGTAGTAGTGTGCATTGTTTCAGTCTGCGACCTGGCACCTCCACAACACCCGTTGTGTAGTAAAACAGTTTTTTGTGTCTCCTGAAAAATTTACTGTCTGGGACATGGTCCCTTCGAAGTCATGAAATGAGAAGAAATGAGACTAATGAGATTAAGTAGGCTAGAATCTAAAGAAATATTTCAGACTGCACAACGACCCTAAAGCGGCTAGCAGAAACGGGAACATGATCTGCTATCCTGTAATAGAACAAACAGACCAGACAATGACAATTATGGGCCGAAAACTTACCGACAGAACAACGCAGCCGGCTGGGGTGGCCGAGCGGTTCTAGGCGCTACAGTCTGGAACCGCGCGACCGCTACTGCCGCAGGTTTGAATCCTGCCTCGGGCGTGGATGTGTGTGATGTCCTTAGGTTGGTTAGGTTTAAGTAGTTCTAAGTTCTAGGGGACTGATGACCTCAGAGTTTAAGTCCCATAGTGCTCAGAGCCATTTGAACCATTTTTGAACAACGCAAGTTTTGTGAACTCAAAAGGTAAGGCTTTCACAGGGCAGGTCGAAGTACTCAACTCAGACAAAATAGACGGAGACCCTGTGTGGGCGCATGGGCGAATGTACCTGACCTCTCGAAATCTGTATTGCATAGCTACACATTCACTAAGCTTTAGTAAGCCATATTAGGATTCTACAACTGATGCAATATGGTGAACACAGAGCTAAGATAGTGAATGAGGTACATACGGATATGCCGCGCCTTGAACAGCCCTACTCACGGGATGGACGAATGACGTATTTTCAGCCAACAGTCAAGACAGTTGTAGGGTGGCCCATAGATCGCGACCGGGCCAAATATCTCACGAAATAAGCATCAAACGAAAAAACTACAAAGAACTAAACTTGTCTAGCTTCAAGGGGGAACCACTTGGCGCTATGGTTGGCCGCTAGATGGCGCTGCCATGGGTCAAACGGATATCAACTGCGTTTTTTTAAAATAGGAATCCCCCTCTTTTATTACATATTCGTATAGTACGTAGAGACATATGAATGCTTTAGTTAGACCACTTTTTTGCTTTGTGATAGATGGCGCTGTAATAGTCACAAACATATGGCTCACAATTTTAGACGAATAGGTAGCTTTTTTTAAATTAAAATACAGAACGTAGGTACGTTTCAATATTTTATTTCGGTTGTTCCAATGTGATACCTTTGTGAACTTATCATTTCCGAGAAGGCATGCTGTTACAGCGCGATTACCTGTAAATACCACATTACTGCAATAAATGCTGAAAATGATGTCTGTCAACCTCAATGTATTTGGCAGTACGTGTAACGACATTCCTCTCAACAGCGAGTAGTTCGCCTTCCGTTATGTTCGCACATGCACTGACAATGCGCTGACGCATGTTATCAGGCGTTGTCGGTGGATCACGATAGCAAATATCCTTCAACTTTCCCCACAGAAAGAAATCCTGGGACGTCAGATCCTGTGAACGTGCGTACTTCGACGACCAATCCACATGTCATGAAATATGCTATTCAATACCGCTTCAACAGCACGCGAGCTATGTGCCGGACATCCATCATGTTGGAAGTACATCGCCATTCTGTCATGCAGTGAAACATATTGTAGTAACATCGGTAGAACATTACGTAGGCAATCAGCATACGTTGCACCATTTAGATTGCCATCGATAAAATGGGGGCCAATTATCCTTTCTCCCATAATGCCGCACCATACATTAACCCGCCAAGGTCTCTGATGTTCCACTTGTCGCAGCCATCGTGTTTTTTCCGTTGCCCAATAGTGCATATTATGCCGGTTTACGTTACCGCTGTTGGTGAATGACGCTTCGTCGCTAAATAGAACGCGTGCAAAAAATCTGTCATCGTCCCGTAATTTCTCTTGTGCCCAATGGCAGAACTGTACACGACATTCAAAGTCGTCGCCATGCAATTCCTGGTGCATAGAAATATGGTACAGGTGCAATCGATGTTGATGTAGCATTCTCAACACCGACGTTTTTGAGATTCCCGATTCTCGCGCAATTTGTCTGCAACTGATGTGCGGATTAGCCGCGACAGCAGCTAAAACACCTACTTGGGCTTCATCATTTGTTGCAGATCGTGGTTGACGTTTCACATATGGCTGAGCATTTCCTGTTTCCTTAAATAACGTAACTATCCGGCGAACGGTCCGGACACTTGGATGATGTCGTCCAGGATACGGAGCAGCATACATAGCATACGCCCGTTGGCTATTTTGATCACAATAGCCATACATCAACACGATATCGACCTTTTCCGCAATTGGCAATAGGTCTATTTTAACACGGGTAATGTATCACGAAGCAAATACCGTCCGCGCTGGCGGAATGTTATGTGATACCACGTCCTTATACGTTTGTGACTATTACAGTGCCATCTATCAGAAAGCGAAGACAGTGGTCCAACTAAAACATTCATATTTATTAACTTACTACACGAATATGTAATAAAAAATAATGGTTCCTATTTTTAAAAACGCAGTTGATATCCGTTTAACCTATGGAAGCGCCATCTAGCGGACCAACCATAGCGCCATCTGGTTTCCCCCTTCAAGCTAGACGAGTTTCGTTCTTTGTAGTTTTTTCGTTTGACTCTTATTTCGTGAGATATTTGGCCCGGTCACTATCAATGGACCACACTGTATAGTTACCCGCATTGCACAGTTATGCACAGAACAATTCGTTACAGCCGATGTCGTAAATGGTGGGGATACATATGTGATCGCCTCCGTCTACGCTCCATACTCACTGGACACAACCATGCACAGACATGATCCTGCAGATTGAACAATACGCGACAAACAAAAGACTCATAGTAACAGCAGGATATAAAAGCCCGCTCAACACTACGGCACGCGAACACAATAGACGAAACGGGACGAATACCTGAAGATATACATCACGAAGAGACAAATCGAGCGTGTGCTCGCAGCAACACAGACTCTGCAGTAACAAAAAAAGAGAGCGCTGCATCACGTACAACAATGGGGGAGAGGGAGATGACGGACTCACCCACAGCGTGCGCAACGTGATCCTGACAGGCAAATCCGGAAATCGTCTGAACGGTGCCTTAATCTATGCAAGGAGGATTGCGAGAAACTTCGTGACAGAATATCTCACTCTCACTGTGCAAAGTGGAAGATAGTGTACAATACAGAACATATGTACTGGCTGACTTTACAACACGAGTACAGAATGCCGCCATCCCAGTCACCATCACGAGACCCACAGACACAATTCCATGGAACGGAGAACTATCTGTTCAAAGGAAGGACTCCAGAAACAAACGTACGCTACAACAATGTGCTATGAAATTTAGGTACAGGTAAGACTAGAGCAGTTTAGACAGGCTAAAGCAACGTTTTCGTAGCTGCGGGAATTTCCCGCAGCGTGCTGCATAAAACGCGTGCAAGATCGCGCACAGTGCACAGTGCACAGTGCAAAAATAGCGGATCGTCCTAGAGTGCGGACAACACTGGCTCTGCGGTACCTACCTGCGGGAAACGCTTCCGAGCTTCTGAACCAGTCTGTCCCGCACGTCGCAGCGATTTGCTGGGCTGGAGGAGTCGCGGAAGTCGAACTGAGCAACAGCCACTACTAGGCGACATTGCAGTATTTGTTATGCACGTGCAGGTAGCAAGAAAGTAGATAATTCTTCCGTTGTAATTGTTGAAACATTCACCAGAAATGATGGCTGACCGCTTCTGCGCCTCAGAGGATGAGTAGCTTATCGAGTTGTTATTCGAACGGCACATTTTGCTAAACATCGAATTGAATAACTAAATGTAAAAGCAGTTAACGTGGACAGAAATCGGAAGACACATGAGTGAAAAATGTAAAAACAAATATCTTTGTTTATGTCCAGTGTAATGCATTTGTAAACAAACTAAAGAGCAAAGAAACTGGTACATCTACCTAATATCGTGTAAGGTCTCCGCGAGCACGCAGAAATGCCGCAACATGACGTGGCATGGACCCGACTAATGTCTGAAGTAATGCTGGAGGTAACTGACACCTTGAGTCCTGCAGGACTGTCCATAAATCCGTAAGAGTACGAGGGGGTGGAGATGTCTTCTGAACAACACGTTGCAAGTCATGACAAATATGTTCATGTCCGGGGAGTCTGGTGACCAGCAGAAGAGTGTTCCTGGAGCCACTCTACCAATTATGGAGGAGCGGGGTGTCGTATTGTCCTGCTCCAATTGCCTAAGTCAGTCGGAATGCTCAGTGAACACGAATCGATGCAGGTGATCAGACAGGATGCTTACGTACTTGTCATCTGTCAGAGCCGTATATAGACGTATCAGGGTCCCATGTCAGTCCAACTGCACACACCCCACACCATTACAGAACCTCCACCAGCTTGAACTGTCCCCTGCTGACATGCAGGATCCACGGATTCATGAGGTTGTCTCCATACCCTTACACGTCAATCCGCTCGGTACTATTTGAAACGAGACTCGTCCGAACAGGCAACATATTTCCAGTCTTCAATAACCCAGCGTCCGTGTTGACGGGCCCGGGCGAGGCTTAAAGCTTTGTGTCGTGCTATCATCAAGGGTACACGAGTGGACCTTCGACTCCGAAGGCCCATATCGATGGTGTTTCGTCAAATGTTTCGCACGCTGACACTTGTTGATGGCCCAGCATCGAAATCTGCAGCAATTTGTGGAAGGGTTGCACTTCTGCCACCTTCAACGATTCTCTTCGGTCCTCACTAGCCCCTTTCTTGCAGGATCTTTTTCCGACTGCAGCAGTGTCAAAGATTTGATGTTTTACCAGGTTCCTGATATTCACGGTACACTCGTGAAATGGTCCTACGGGAAAATCCCCTCTTCATCGCTGCCTCGGAGATGCTGTGCACCATCGCAAGTGCGCCGACTATAACACCACGTTCAAACTCACTTAAATCTTGATAACTGCCATTGTAGCAACTGTAACCGATCTAACAACTGTGCCAGACACTTGTATTATATAGGCGTTGCCGATCGCAGCGCCGTCTTCTGCCTGTTTACATATCTCTCTATTTGAATACGTATGCCTATACCAGTTTCTTCGACGCTTCAGTGTATATTTGTACTTAACTGGTAACCACAGTTATAATGAGTTGGGTGTTGTTATTATGATCAGTACTGTGCACGACGATTAAAATTCGACCCGTTGAATTAATCAGTGAATCCGCTCCTCGCAGTGAATTCCTCAGCTTTGGAGAAACCGCCGACACCTACCGGCGGATAGTTCATTAGTTTCTGATACGTGTGCGTTTTAAGGCAGTGGGAATTGGTATTCCTCCGAATCACCCAGCAGCTGTTTCGTTACTAAAATGTTATACGCCCGTTCTTTTTCACGACTGAAGAACATTTGCGTGACTGCCTTGCGCTTCCTGAGTACTCTTACCAATAATATACAGTCCTCCTCCTCTTTCCTAACTTCCATGTACTTTCGGAGTACCAAAATTAAACGGTTTTTTAGATCGATCACTGCGCTGCATGTTTCGCCTTTGCGGCCTCCGCTACTACTGTCGCGTCGCACTGCACCGCGACTATACTAGCAAAGTGTTCCTCGCAGCGCGCTGGAACTTAGGTCGCCCCAGTGAACCACACGATGCTGCTCTTGTCTAGCGGAAACTGTAGCAACCACTGACATCCACCAAACTGTAAAAATAAATCGAAACCTTCCCAAAACATTTTTTCGCTTTAACCACACAAAAAGTGTAAAGGGAAAAAGTTCGCCGCTAACTACATTTCGGATGTTGGCTTGCTAAAAATACTGGGTCATATGTGACATTTTAATTTATTTCTTCATTGTCACTGACTCAATCGGCCAGAATGATTCAAATGGCGTTAAGCACTATCGGACTTAACATCTGAAGTCATCAGCCCCCTAGACTCAGAACTACTTAAACCTAACTAACCTAAGGACATCACACACATCCAAGCCCGAAGCAGGATCCGAACCTGCGACTGTAGCAGCAGCGTGGTGCCTAGAACCGCTTGGTCACTTCGGCCGGCCCCCAGGATATTTGCAAACGTTATCAACATGTACTGCTGAAGTTAACTATAAAATTATGTTGTCGTGCGACACATAGTTTAGGAGACACGATGAGATAAGTATTGAGTAGCGAGAAAAGCCAACTTTTCTTAAAAGCTTAAATATTTCTATATTTCAATCTTATAAAATTTTCATTAAATTAAAGACGGTGTCAGGAGGTAGTTTCCGTATCACTCTATGAAGCCTAGTTGTCAAATCATAAAAAACACCACTTTAATTTTTTACGTTCTGACGTGTACCGCCCCGCGCCGATGGAAACGTTTCACACAGTGTCCTGCGGGTCGCATCGGACAGCGAAAGACGCAAGCGTACTCCGCAGCATGCTACGGTAAATAACCGCACATAGTAAAACATATCTTAATGCACAATTTCAAGAAACGTTATTCCGAGTTAAAAGAAACCACTTGGGCAATCCCTGAGGAGAGTCATATAAACGCCTGACCGAGCGAATGAAAACGCCTTTTGTGTTACCAACATTGAGACACGATAATGGTGAAATGCAGTGTTGTCCGTACCTTTGTGACATTCTTCGATGAATTTTCGTTCCCCACACTCTTTCCTCTGTCAGGAAACGCCCTACACCCGTTTGCTCTTCTCTTGATGCCTCCATGTCTCTGCTTTCAGCAGTACTGACAAGGGAAACTCACCATCACACCCCACTCAGATGTAATGTTCAGATGGTCCAGTGAATAGCCCGTCAAAAACCGAACACCGATCAATCATGAAAACGGAAATATTGTATGTACTGAACAGTGAAAAAAGAAGGAAAACGAGAAATAAAAGAAACTGTGATCGGTCCTTGCTCAAGATGTCCAACATCGAGCGAAATGGAAGAGTCACACCGTAGTAGTTACTTGGTCACAGTGTTGGACTGCAAAGCACGAGGTCCGTGTTCAAATCTCTCTCGCATCCCCGTTTTCTCACAATATTATAAACTGTCCGTCCAGTTACTGACGTGTCTGTTCGCTGTATTCAAATACAGTATGTCTGTGTCAAGGTGTACGAGAGGGACCTATAATGAAAGTTGATTCCGCACAACTACTCTGTTAGCAGCCGAAAGGCCGCGCGTGTTTAGCCGTGCGGTCTAAGGCGCTGCAGTCATGGACTGTGCGGCTGGTCCCGGCGGAGGTTCGAGTCCTCCCTCGTGCATGGGTGTTTGTGTTTGTCCTTAGGATATTTAGGTTAAGTAGTGTTTAAGCTTAGGGACTGATGACCTTAGCAGTTAAGTCCCATACGATTTCACACACATTTGAACATTTTTGAGCAGTCAAATGGAAGTGGCCCTCGAATGGGAACCGCAAACATCCGATGACAAGGCGACAAGTCAATCGAATCCTCCACACGAAAACATGTCTATTGTGTCATACACGACATTGGTAACAGTATGTGTGTCATATGGTAGAATCTCTAATTTGTACACCAGGGAGTGAGTGAGATACGTCTCTTTTGCCCGATTTAGGGGTTCATGTGAATGTGAATGTGATCACTCCCAAATAAATGATGAAAACATAATAGATTGTCACATAAGCTGCAGCAAATTAACTCAATAGTTTCACAGTCATACATTTTCTCTGAGCTCTAACAAAACATACATTTTTAACATTTTTGAAGTTTTCCACATGTAGACCATGAAATCCTACATATGTCCAAGCATATCTGAATACCTCCCGCAGTTTCGGAGAGCGAAACTATTATATGTGAAAGCCTGGCCTTTGATAGTAGACACTCGATCACGTAAACAATACATCTTTGTGTACTTGTGCAGCTTTCCAAAATCGCAGCGTCTTTCCATTTAGTATTTCACTTCTCTACAGCCAAACTCATCTAACGGCTGCACAAGAGATGTACAACCTGTAGGAATGATAATCATGTCTAGCATCACACCAAAATTGTACAGTATCTCATTCTTCTGTCTTGTGCAGCTGTCAAGTAGTAAAGCTCAATCTTTATTCGCGAAAGGATCAGTCACACGTTCATTAAAATCTTTCACCAGTCTTTTCTCCATTTTGACTGATGCATTGCAATTCAAAATGACACAGGGGTCATTGTGCAAGTACCGTATTACCTGTTGCTTAACTTGCGGTTCACATACACCATTTTTCCTAAAACCATAAATAAAACGTAATTAAAATAAATCCTGCTTTGTTAGGGGCATATTGTTTGGTGTAACTGTGGGAAGTGGCATGCAGATGGTCTACACTACATTTACTGTCTTCTTCTCAAACTAACGATAACTAGACTGAGGTGTGTGGATGGCATATGCGTCATCATACTGTTGAAAATCGACGTTAGTTGCTGCAACAGACTTCTTTGAGCAATCTGCAAGCATTTCCAGTCTATTGGCATAGTTCTTGCTCACATATTTGGTAACCTTCTGCTCATAATTTTGTATTCCCTTTTGAAAGTGAATAGCCAATGAGATGATGCTTTAAAGTCCAGGCCGATTCCTTTAGCAAAACGTAGTCCACAAAGTTGTAACTCTGTATCATGCACTGCATTTAATTCTTTTCTGCCTTGCATAAATTGTTGGTATACATTGTTTTCTAATTCACTAAATATCTGTTTTCCCTTTAAACGTCTTGAATTTATTTGTAACTTCACTCAATAATCTGTGTTTGCGTCTTTTAATTGGTTTGGGCAACATATTTGAAAAGCGCGACTCTTAATTAAAGGCTTTGAGGCAGAACTGCCTCAAAATATATACTAAAATAAATTTCTCAGTAACGTATTACAGAATTCAAATTATCAGACCATGTTTTTCAGATTTCTCTCACCGGTTTAAATAACGCCGATCAACGATTTTGGAACTGTTGGCATGTGATATGACGCGATGTTTTTTCGAACAAGCAGTAGCTAGGCTTAACGCTGAACCTTGAGATGCCGCTTGATTCCGTGTAGCACAGGTTTGGGGGCGTGGCTTCCTCGGAGTACAGCTCTTTTTGGGTGTTTTTTTTTCTTTATTGTGATTTTAATACCCGTACAACAACAGGCAGGCTGGCAGCAGCACATTACGCCGCTCTTCAGCCCAAGAGTTAACAATGATAAAACACAGAAACCACATGAGTTTCAACAATCGGCGGGTAAACAACAGTAGACACAGTAACAGAAAAAACACTCGATGGCAATCCACACTACAAACTGTTGACACGACGCACAAGCACTGATGATTTCGATGGGACACGTGAACGATGGAGCGCGACGGTGAACACTGAACACAAAACACGACGGCACACACGAGAAACGGATGGCGATGATCTCCGGTGCGCGAATGTCCACGTAACATGTGCGAGTCCGGGGGCCTGCCAAGAGGGGAAGAGGGGCAGGGGGAGGGAGAGGGGAGAGCAAGGATGTCAATGGTAGAGGAGATGGGAGGAGGAGGGGAGGGACGGGGGTAGGGGAAGCCTGGGGGAAGAGGGATGGAGGTAGGGGCTATGGAGGGAAAAGGAGAGAGAAGGGAGGGAGGCTGCTCAAAAGAAAAAACACAGGAAGGGGGAGGGGCAGGATCAAAGTTGGTAGGAGGGGTAGATGGAGGGGAGGAGGGCATCATCAGGGAGGGGGAGCTGGCGGAAGCCACCTTGGGAGAGGGTAGGGAGGGTGGAGAGATGGAGAGCAAGTGGGACATGGAGATACAGGCACGGCAGCGGGCGGGGGTGGGAGAAGATGGGTGAGACAAGCGGGTGAGGAGGATCGAGTTTATGGGAGGTGTAGAGGATCCGTATCTGTTCAAGGAAAAGGAGGAGCTGGGAGAATGGAATTAGGTCGTACAGGATCTGCGTGGGGGAGGGGAGACAGATGCCATAGGCGAGGCGGAGAGCATGGCGTTCAAGGATCTGAAGGGATTTGTAAAAAGTAGGGGGGGCGGAGATCCAGGCCGGATGGGCGTAAGAGAGGATAGGGTGGATGAGGGATTTATAGGTGTGGAGTATGGTGGAGGGGTCCAGACCCCATGTACGGCCGGAAAGGAGCTTGAGGAGAAGGAGTCGGAAGCATGCCTTGGCTTGGATTGTCTGGAGATGGGGGCTTCAGCAGAGGCGACGGTCGAGGGTGACGTCAAGGTACTTAAGGATGGGGGTGAGGGTGATAGGACGGCCATAGATGGTTAGATAGAAATCGAGGAGGCGGAAGGAAGCGGTGGTTTCACCTACAATGATCACCTGGGTTTTGGAGGGATTGACCTTAAGCAACCACTGGTTGCACCAAGCAGTGAACCGGTCAAGATGGGATTGGAGAAGGTGTTGGGAATGCTGCAGGGTGGGGGCAAGGGCAAGAAAGGTGGTGTCATTAGCAAACTGGAGAAGGTGGATGGGGGGTGATGGCGGCAGCATGTCCGCCGTATACAGAAGGTACAGAAGGGGGGAGAGGACGGAGCCTTGGGGCACACCGGCGGAGGGAAAAAAGGTGTAGGAATCCGTGTTATGGTTGGTGACGTAGGAAGGACGTTGGGAGAGAAAGGAGCCGATCAGACGGACGTAGTTAACGGGAAGGGCGAAGGTTTGGAGCTTGAAGAGGAGACCGGAATGCCATACGTGGTCATAGGCACGTTCGAGGTCCATGAAGAGGAAGATAGCGGAGCGATGGGAATTAAGCTGTTCGGAAAGGAGATGAGTGAGGTGAAGGAGAAGGTCATCGGAAGAGAAGGACGGCCGAAAGCCACACTGGGTAACGGGAAGGAGGCGGTGCTGGTGGAGATGCTGGTGGATGCATCGGGTGAGGATAGATTCCAGGACCTTGCTGAAGACCAAGATAAGGCTGATGGGATGGTAGGAGGAGATGGTGGATGACGGTTTGCCAGGTTTAAGGAACATCAGGATACAGGAGGTTTTCCAAAGGTCAGGGTAGTAACCGGTGGACAGGACTACATTGTAGAGCCTGGCCAGGGTGGAGAGGAAAGAGACAGGAGCTTCACGAAGGTGACGATAGGTGACATGATCATGACCAGGAGCGGTGTTCTGTTTTGTGCAGAGTGTAGCAATGAGATCCTGTGTAGTGATAGGGGCATTGAGTTCTGTGTGTGCCATGTTGTCCAAGTACTGGAAATCAGGTGCGAGGTGGGAACAGAGGTGTCAGTTCGATCGCGGATATCCGGGAAGAGGGAGTAGTTGAACTGGGGATTGTCGGCGATGGAAAAGACATTGGAGAGGTAGGAGGCAAAGTGATTGGCTGTACTAAGGGTGTCATGGAAGGGGTGATCATCATGGAGAAAAGGGTAGTAGGGGGAAGGTTTAGTTCTGGTAAGGCGACACAAGGCTGACCAGAACTTGGACGAGTTTATAGGTAGGGTAGCATTTAAACGGGTGCATGTCTGTCGCCAATCCCGGCGTTTCTTAGCTGCGAGCAAGTTTCAGATGTGTTGCTGGAGTTGCCAGTGGCGTCGTAGTGTGTCCGGATCACGCATGTGGAGAAAGGCACGGTAGAGATGGCGCGATTCACGGAGGAGGAGGATGGCCTGTGGGGGTAAGGTAGGATGGTGGGGGTGGATGGCGACAGTAGGGACGTGGGCCTCCACGGCCTCAGACAAGGTCTGCTGGAGAAAGGAGGGGGCATGGGTAATATCATCAGTGTGGTGGTAGGTGAAGGGGTGGCTATCGACCTGGGTGGAGAGGGTATCACAGTAGGCATTCCAGTCGGCATGGGAGTAATCATGGAAGTACTTCGGGGGAGGGTCATTATGAGGGGGCGGGGGGCTGGGGCGACAACCGTCTGGAACGGTGAGGACCGCTACCAATGGGGTCCAGGACATCCACCACTACGCGGCCAAGGAGGTTAGGGGAGGAGAGGATGACGTCGGGAGTGGATTTGGATTCGGGGCGGGTGTGCTGGGGAATGGGGATGAGGTCGCCTTGGAGGGAGGAGAGGAACCGATGCCACCACCATAACTGGGTGGCGGAACGACTATGGATGTTGAGGTCGGCGGCGATCACGTAGGAGGAGAAGGTACGGTCAATGTGGCAGAGGAAGTCAAAAGGAATAGGGGCGTTAGGGCATACACAGATGGTGGCGCAGGTGACGGTAAGGCCGGGGAAGAAGAGACTAAGGATCAGGTGTTCAGTGGGGTTGGGAAGGAGAGGTTGGAGCCGAACCAGGATATGGCGGTGGTGACCAATGGCAACTCCACCACGCGCTATCGGGAGGGGATTATCGGAGCAGTGAAGGAGGTAGGGCGAAGTGTGGATGGTGTGGTGGGGTTGGAGGAAGGTTTCATTTAGGAGGAAGGCATCCACACAGTGGGTAGCAAGGTTGTGCAGGAAGCGGTTCTTGTTGGCGGATGTTATTGAACAGGATACAGTGCTGTCGTGCCATGACAAGGCTTTAAACAGGGGTGTCGAGATGGGAAAAGGTGAAATGGGCCTAGTTGTGGGAGTAGGTGGCATACATTTTAAGGTGGACGACGGAATGGGTGGTGAGGGATATCTGCTGGAGGGTGTGGGGGCACTGGAAAGGGTGGACATTTTGGAGTATGATGGTAAGGAATCTGATGATGTCCTCAGCAGTAGTGGAGGGGGGGGGGGCAAGGGAATTGCCAGGAGGGGTGGGGGCGACCAGAGTGCGGACAGGGACAGTGAGTTCACGAGTGGTAGGAGGGGGTCAGGCCTTACTCTTTTGGGAGTATGTAGGATGAGGGAGGTTACAGGTGTTACAGGAGGGAGGGGACTGTAGGTTGGGGCACTGCCGGAGGAAGTGTGTTTGCTTACAGTATGGGCAGGTGGGGGCCTAATGGCACTCAGATGTTGGGTGTGCGTTGTACCGCAAACACCTCTGGCAGTGGAGGGATTGAGGAGGGTAACGGGAGGGGTTGATCTTGTACATTGGTTAAAGAGGAGGGCACCCTCCTTCAGGAGACAGTCTATGGAGGGGGCGTGTTCGGAAAAAACCCGCATAAGGCGGGTGGGGCTGGCAAGATTTGTGAATGCGGCGAACTGCACACACCTCCAGATAGGGATGCGCCTTGAGCTCTGCCAACACCTGCTCCTCCGTGTTCGTCGGACTAAGCCGAGTGATCGTGGTGGTGAGGGTCGGCAGGTGATGTGGGATTGGGGTTGGTGGGAGGGAGGTGGGGAAGGGGCAGGGGTGAGGGAGGCATTAGGGCCAAAGCAGGTGACAGGGATGCGGGAAAGGATATCGGTGTGAAGGGTAGGGCTGGTGGAGGAGATGAGGACCGAGTCATGGCGAGGAGTGAGGAGGGAGATGGGGGCACCGGGAAAATGCTGGCGAATGAGGAGGGTGAAGTTCCGGGCCTCAAGAAGGGAGGGATAAGGACGGGAGAGGAGGTAGCGGTAGAAGGAGTGGGAGGAGGAGGAGGAGGAGGGGGCAGGGACAGGCGGGGAGACGTCCATGGCATCCTGGGCAGGGGAAGGGGGACGAGGCGGAGCCTTTTTAGGTGCAGAGGGCGCAGGGGTACCACTGGGGCGTTTGACGGCGGCGGAGGAGGTGTGGGGGATGGGAGTAACTGGAAGGTGGCGTGGAGTGGCAGGTCCCGGTGCTGGAGTCGGCGCCGGAGATGGTGAGGGCGAAAACGATGGCGACGGCGATGATGTAAACGATGGTGAAGGTGAAAGTGGAGCGTGGGTCGTTGCCCTCCAGGCCACCACCCTAACGGGGGCCGCGGAAACAGAAGGAACAGAGGGAGGGAGTGGAGGGAAGGGATCAGAGGAGGCGTGGGAGGGAGAAGCCGGGGATGGGGCGACAAAAAGTGAGGGAGATGGGAGAGTGAGAAGGGGGGGGGATGGACTTAGGGGGGGGCTATTGGGCACACCACATGATAGTGGTGGCGGCAGAGGAGGGAGATGTGTAGATGATGGCAGTGGTGGTGGCTGTAGTAGTGGTGGTGGGTGTCGACATTTTGACAAGGAGAAAGACACAGGACAGGACAAAAGAACAGTGGCAAACAAGGGGCGGGCAAGCGGACGAAAAACAGAAGAAAAAGGACGTAGAGCGACGAAGAAGACTAGGGCCGAAGCCCCACTCTGCAGCTGCTGGAGGGGGGCGACCTGGCTGGCTGGCAGGCAGGAACGCTGGCTGGCTAGCAGGAACGCTGGCAGGAACCCTGGCCGGCGGGGACGCCACCGCCGCTACTGCTGCTGCCGCTGCTGCTGGCTGGGGCCGCCGCTGGCTGGGACCGCTGCTGGCTACTGGCTGCTAGGCTGGACCGCTGCTGGCTGCTGGCTGCTGGCTGGACCACTGCAGGGTGGCTAGCTGGCTGGTGTGGTGTAACGACGTATTAGGTTTGCGTTTGATATATGACCATGTGCAGACTTCGTCACCCACGTCAGTTACACTCACTTCACTACCCGAATCAACTATAATATTTACTTCGGTATCTTTAATATAACCTTTAATAACGGGTTTATATGTTACATTCTCCCTTATCTGATTGTCTTCCTGAAGTAAATCTTGTTGCCAGTCATCGTCCTTTTGGCAGCTTAATGATAAATTGCAATTGGGTCTTGGATAATCTTGACCAATAGTTCCCTTTAGTTGACCCGTACTAAAGGACTTTACTAGTTTTCCGAACGTTCTATGATGACGTCACCTACCACTTGACCTTCATTAATTACTTGAGGATGATTTATCTCATGATCGTTACTGTGTAATTTCCGCACTTTAGGGTTATTACCACGATTTTGTTGGCTCTCTTTATCTTTAGATTGACGTTTTATATAACAGAACCGACTATGATTGTTGTTATTAGCTTTTCGTGGTTCTGAATTATTATTATTGTTTCGAGGATTGTCATTTCTACCAAATCTAAACTTCTCGTCTTCTCTTTCTCTATTAAGTATATCTAACTGCTCTAAATATCCTAACAATTCGCACGGCTGTGACCATTCTCTTTCTATCATTCTTTCCTTTACGTAATACGGTAACCTACTAATTAGGACCCGTATTAAATGACTTTCAATAATTGGTTCTTCAATCAATTTAGCACGGTTTAAATGCCATTCAAAATAATTCCTATAACCTCCCCACCGTTTAGAATATGGAGGAGGGTCTAACAACTCTAAAGTTAAGTGTTGTTGTTTTCCTCTTGACCAATAATTTTGTTTAAACTGCTTAACAAAATCATCCCAATCCCTGAATTCATTTCTATGCAGTACTGCCCACTCCGCAGCTTCTGCTTCTAAATGTCCTATTACAAATTGAATGCGTTTTTCATTACTCCATTTAGGAGATAATGATGTTTCAAAAGCTTTTATAAAGATTATAGGATGAAGTTCGCCTCCTGGTTTGAATACAGGAAATCGACTTGCTACATTTGAATTTGTTGTTATGTCATCCAGACATTCTGCGAGAGAAATAGTCGGATTTTGTTTAGCTGGCAGAGACGGAGTTGCATCGGATTGGCTTGCCGTGACTGCCTTATTCATATTGTTGTCGTCCGAGCTAGCAAATTCGATGCGACTGTTGTCTCTGATTATGTTATTACCTCTGCTACCTGAAATGTTCTCGTTATTATCTAATTCCGATAACCGTTTAGTAATTTCCTGTATCCGCAGTTCTGTATTGGATACGCGATTAGCTAATATCGATTCTTCACTGTGTTCACGATGTGAACGCTCTGTACCTTCATCAATGTTATTATCTTTGGCAGTCTCAAGGTTACTGCATATTTCAGTAATTAAAGATTTCATGTTTTCGATTTCGGTATGGTTCTTTTCTACTTGATGAGTTAATGTCTCTAATTCTACATTATCTATTGAAGAAATCTCTACAGGTTTGGTAGAGACCTCTTTAATAGATTTCAATAATTCTCTGCGAACAGTTTCTGTTTGCATAGAAAATTCATCTCGTAACATATCGTTATTTTTCTGTATTTCATTTACAACTAAGATATTGACACTATCTAGTCTCTCGGATAAGTCAGTAATATCGTGTCGCATGCGAGCTTTTTCCTCGCGCGATTCCTGGATATGTTCTTCTAACCTTTTACAATTATCAGCAATCTTATTACTAAGTCCTACTAATTTTTCCTGCATTTCAACTTTAGAAGACTCTATTTTATTCCTTAATTCTCGACTGGTTTCATTAAGATATTCTTGCAACCTGTCTGTTGATTTTGTTAACTCCCCTTTAAGTCTAGCAGTAGATTCCTCGTTAGACTGTTTTAATTCCTGTTTTAGTTCCTGTTTCAATCTAGCAGCAGATTCTTCGTTAGCCTGTTTTAATTCCTCTTTTAATCTAGCAGTAGATTCTTCGTTAGATTGTTTCAATTTAGCGATCGCCCTAAAAAGGGCTCTCATGCTCCTATCGGACATAGATTGCTCTTCGTCTGACATTTCACTTCCCGACATTATGTAAAATATTAACTATTTACACACGCAGATTTGTAATCAACAATCCTGTAAAAGCACACTCCCTATATACAACACTCCACTTCCAACTTGAAACAAACTCACCGGACACTAATATTGTAATTTGTAGTTCTCGATGATCAGTGTGCTGCTATGGGCTGCAGATGTAACAGCCGTCGATGCAGCCGCTGAGATGCTGCGACCCCGCTTCCGCAACCGGCAGGACGCTGAGTCGAACACCGAAAACGTCGCTGGCTGCAACCACGCCCGGCACCGCCGTAGACAGGCGAAGCCCTCAGCAACACCTCTAATACCAGCCGGAGGAACGCCCCGCAGCTGACGTACTGGGCCTATTAGTTTAGGGAGAAAAAAGGTTGTCGGGGTTTGCAGCGTTCAGCTGCTGCCCAACAGACGCGCCTTCTCGTGGAACAACTGCGTGACCGTACTGCTTGGCTGCACTCCGTCAGATGCCCACACCCGCGAAGTCGCCGCTGGCTGGTGAAGGCTCCACGAAAACTCGCATTGACTTCCGAAGGACTCTTGATGTTTCGTTTCGTACCTGTGTGCCTTAGTTACACACAAGTCCTGTTTCTAAGGTCGCCACGGTGTGGTGTAACGACGTATTTAGGTTTGCGTTTGATATATGACCATGTGCAGACTTCGTCACCCACGTCAGTTACACTCACTTCAAAAAATTATTTATATTCTTTTTAAATTGTCATAGAATGGTTCTTGAACGAAACTGTAAAACATCAGTTGAGTCGTGTGCAGAGAATTACATCACTTGGCCAATTGGTTTTTGTGTAACTTTTTTCGAATTTAAATTTCGTTTGTTTCTCCTCAGAAAATTATATCGACACACGTTATCTTGATCTAATCGATATCAGAATCACACATTAAATAAACTTTTTAGATTCAAAGTTTCGGCCAACGCTGTCTGAATCAATAATCTTGTCAAATATATTATTAATCCGTTCACACAATTCTTCATAAATAAATCTTCAAGACACGTGTTTCAACTTTAGTAACATACACTATTTTATTAGCTTCCTACACATACAGATGTGAACTTGAGCGTTGACAGACAGTGACTAACATTTCAATAAGACTCAGCTCATTATGACGTCATTGTTGTACAAAAAGAGTATAAAAATTCATTTTTAATTTTTTTTAGAAACACGACGCAACAACTCGGTTCCAGGATCTTCTGTTGCTCCTTGGCTGTCGACCCGCGACGTATAGCGGCCAGCAATTTCCTCTCTGGTCGCGGCAACGAAGATGCTGTCCCCGTTCGTTGCGCCGATCTCTCCGTACATGAAACACATAAAAAAAAAAATACAAACTTTTAGATAATTCACATTTATTACAAATAATAAGAAAACACATAAACAAAACTAAATTAAGCTTATAGTCACCTGCAAACTGGGCTGACTTTGGTGGATAGGTGACGCTTACTTTCGTCCCACTACACTGGCTGGCTGGCAGGCACCTGCAAAACCTATCGCTTCGATTAGTGACCGGAATGTCACAATCGAAGGGCGGTATTCTTGCGAATTACCGCCGGAGATGTGTCTTTTTGGGTGTCCCGAAGGCTCTTGGTTTCAGCCTAAGGGTGTCCTACCAACGAGCACACAATTTTCACGGTCCACTACTTACATCAAAAGGGAATGAACGGAGTTGCTGAAACATCGCTATCGAATTCCTGTCTCTGCATATCTCTGTTACGCTTTGATACGTCATTAATCGACGTTCAGTATTGTCTTTTTTTGCTAGTTTTACAGATAGTTTTTTTGTTTCACCGATTGGCTATTTTATCCACCGTTGGAATAAGTTCTCAGATTTCTCGCCAGAGTGCACTAGAGTACGGCAACATAAGTAACACCACCTAGCGAGAGTTTCACGAGTGATTAAAGCAAAAAAGCGCGCGAAATGTGCTCCTTTCCCCAAAATACACTGAAGAGCCAAAGAAACCGACACACCTGCTTAAAATCGTGTAGGGCCCCGGCGAGCACGGAGAAGTGTCGCAACGTGACGTGGCGTGAACTCAATTAATGTCTGAAGTAGTGCTGGAGGTAAATGATACCATGAATCCTGCAGGGCTGCCCATAAATCCATAAGAGAACTAGGTGGTGGAGATCTCTTCTAAACAACACGTTGCAAGAGATCCCAGATATGCTAAATAATGTTCATGTATGGGGAGTTTGGAGACCAGCGGAAGTGTTTACTCTCAGAAAGAGTGTTCCTGCAGCCACTCTGTAGCAATTCCGGGCGTGTGGTGTGTCGCATTGCCCTGCTGGAACTACCCAAATCCGTCGGAATGCACAATGGACGCGAATGGATGCAGGTGATCATACAGGATGCTTACGTATGTGCCACCTCTCAGAGTCGTATATAGACGTGTCAGGGGTCCTATATCACTACAACTGCACGCGCCCCACACCATTACAGAGCCTCCATCAGCTTGAACAGTTCCTGCTGGCATGCAGGGTCCGTGGATTCATGAGGTTGTCTCCATACCCTTACACGTCCATGTGCTCGATACTATTTGTAACGAGACTCGACCGACCATGCAACATGTTTCCAGTCACCAACAGTCCAATGTCGGTGATGACGGGCCCAGGCGAGGCGAAAAGCTTAGTGTCGTGCTGTCATCAAGGGTACACGACTGGACCTTCGGCTCCGAAAGCCCATACTGATTATGCTTCGTTGAATGGTTCGCACGCTGACACTAGTTGATGGTCCAGCACTGAAATCTGCAGCAATTTGCGGAAGGGTTGCACTTCTGTCACGTTGAACAATTCTCTTCAGTCGTCGTAGGTCCCGTTCTTGCAGGATCTCTTTTTTCCGACTGCAGCAACGTCGGAGATTTGATGTTTTATCGAATTCCTGATAATGAGGGTACAGTCGTGAACTGGTCTTATGGGAAAAATCCCCACTTCATCGCTACCTCGGAGATGCTGTGTCCCAACACTCGTCTGCTGACTATAACACCACGTTCTAACTCAATTGAATCTTGATAAGCTGCCATTGTAGCAGCAGTAACCGATCTAACAACTGCGCCAGGCGTTTACATATATCTGTATTTGAATACTCATGCCAATACCAATTTCTTTAGCGCTTCAGTGTATGTCTAGTTAATTTAGATTTCTTGCCTGCTGACTGCAGGTAATCTGTGATGCTAGCAAATGGTGTGCCCAGACCCATGTAAACACGAATCAAGAACAAAAACAGTGTAAATGTAGGCAAGAGTATACACACAATGCAGCTGAGTGGTTTGTGCGCTGCACCAATTATAATGGATGTTTTTGTAATATCCAAGAATAAATACGACAAATACAGTGTATAAATTATCATGGCAGTTGCTCAGGCTGCGAATGTCAGCCAATCACAGCACAAGATCCGTGACCTCATGGGGACATAATCGTTTCGTCACGCGAACTCATAAATGCCGCGGTTTGAGGACACAAATCAATATTAAACATCTTAAATTTAGAAAGGAAACATTAAACATGCAGCGAAGCTGAAATACATCGCGTTAAAGATATCTCCAAAACGCGTGTTTTAGTACGACTTGTTGTTGTAAACCGCCGGGAAATGTGACGTTGGGGAATTAATAAGCTACCTATAGCTTTTATGTTTGAGTTATCTTTTGATGTTATTACTAGTTGATTATGAAACGGAAAGAAGATAGTGTGTAAACGTTTGGCCAGAGTGTAGTATTGCTCCTCCCCCTTCTTCCTGAAATCTTGGTTGGATGACAGACTGATCTGTAGCGTAGCCCGAGGTCTAGGTTAGTTCAGATATATAAATCTCATAGCCTTCCCCAGTATGGAAAGCAAGAGGAGGGACTGTATGGGAGCATTTCCTTCATATAACCCAACGAAATGCCGTCAGATTGACGTCGCGGCATCTCCTCTTCGTGTTTTTCTTACAGATCATCAACATTTTCGTCATCTGGTACATACAACCCCGCAGCAATCAGAAACGTATCTTCATCACTACGTTTACTATTTATTAACAACTGTAGGAAATAATCATACAAATACTGCACAATCATCCGATCCCTTAAGGAAGCAGTAGATCCTTAGGATTCGGAAAATTTTTGCGTATCTTGTTATGCAAGTCGCGAGCTATATTCTCTGCATTCATCTTACAGACGAAATATCACTCGTGTGTTTAACATCCCCACGTTCAAGGGCATAAACAATCCACTGCCAGCCAAGCAGCTTCGTCAACATGAATCCTTTCTCCGCCATGCACTACAGTCAACTGACGTCCGTCGTGTATTTGTTTCGTTTTGTTTTGACCATTGTTTGTTTAGGCGTAGAGTCCTCATACCACAGTGCGGTTATCTCGCATCGGACCTACTGCTTACAGTGCGGTCTGAACCACTATCAGGTTCATGTCCGAGATATTGTGTGTTTTCATCGGTAGTCGACACTAGGATCCCGTGATTACAAGGCGATGAGTTTCAATATGTACGTATCGCCTATTTGTTTAACATGTTACGACTCTTGCGTTCCGTTTTGCAAGTTTTGTATCTTAAATTCCTTTGTTGTAGCATAGTTCGCGCCCGTTTATTGCTGTGAGAGGTCTATGCGGCATCTCGCCTGTTCTCGCCATTCATCACATTTACTTGCGACGCTAATATATTCTTACTGCATGAGTCATATTCTATAATCAGTGTATAGTATGACAACTATCAGGACTACAGTACAGACCTCTCGTAATTTTGCAAAAAAAAAAAAAAAAAAAAAAAAAAAAAAAAAAAAAAAAAAAAAAAAAAAAAAAAAAAAAAACTGGGTGCTAGGGATATTTGAACACGGATCTCCCGCTTTGCAGTCCATCACCGTGACCACACCATGTGATGCGCTGGCTCTTCCAATAAGCTCTAAGCTGAACATTTCGAGCTGGGACCGTTCACTGCTTCTTTTTTTGCTTTTTTTTTTCACGGATCAGTACACCTTCTTTCTGTTTTCATGCTTGATCTATGTTCAATTTTTGACCGGCTGTCCACAGAGCCATCTTACCATTAAATGTGAAAGGGTAGGGGCAGTGCGATGGGAGTTTCCCTTGTAAGTGCAGTGGGTGGTCGACGGATGTACGTTCTCGATCTGTCGTCACAGAGAGAGAGAGAGAGAGAGAAGGAGCTGGAAAGGGGGGAGGGATGGAGTGAGATTAAGAAGACAAATGTTTCTGGATATTTGAGGAAGATTATTTATTATGTGGAGAAGTGTCTTTGTGTAGTTCGTTGAGTGTTCCAATCAGTGTTTTGTTGCACAGTGTTGTACTTTCATTCATGATTTTTTTTCCTTGTATCATTGCTTGTTGTATGTGATAATTTTCCTCTATCGTGAGTTTCTTTTATAGAGACTATTGCTTTCTCTGACGATATTAAGATCAGTCTCAATGTTGTTCGGGTGGTGGGTTTCCTGTACGAGATGATCTGCAAAACTGGAGTGTGTACTGTCACTTTTTAAGGCTCTGAATTGTTCAGAATATCTCGTTTTGAAATTTCTGCGCGTTTGACCTATTTAGACAGATTGAGGATATTAAGATCAGTCTCAATGTTGTTCGGGTGGTGGGTTTCCTGTACGAGATGATCTGCAAAACTGGAGTGTGTACTGTCACTTTTTAAGGCTCTGAGTTGTTCAGAATATATCGTTTTGAAATTTCTGCGCGTTTGACCTATGTAGACAGATTGGCATAAACTACACGTTACCTGATAGATTCCAGCTTTGGGGAATTAGTCTGTGGAGGTGATTAAATTTTTCTGTGTTGTGTTGTTTGTGCTGTGTCGTCGGAAAAAGACACAGCCAGGGCAAAAGCGCCATGGGAGCAAAGATGCGAGCTGGTGCCAGTTCCATGGAGACTCGCCACTTGCGTAAGTTCCACCTGCGCCACGAGCGGTGCTGAGAATGAAGATACCGACTTCGCTTCGGCCAGTTGCCGGCCGAGTACAATCCGCCAATGACCGGACGACAACGGGCGGAAGGCTACTCGGAAGACAGAAGAGCAGCTCTCGCCGGTCCATCGCTGGCTTACAAGAGGAGTGCCAGAGTTGGGAAATGGAAGTTCGGAGTGGGACGGCGCGTGTTTGCAGCACTACCCCATAGAGTTACAATGCCCCAGCCATCAAGCCAGATGAAGCCATTCACGAGAAAAACACTCCGAAACTTTCAGTCCTACAGTATATAACACCCATGCGTCCGCTCACTGAACCGAATGGCGCGGTGGCCGATGCAATATTGGTAACAATTCGTGCTTCGTATTTTTAAAGTATCTATTTGCTTTTCCATATTAAAAGAAAAAAAAGCTTTTCGTCTTTCAACATTTTACAACCAAAGTATTTCCTCCAAATATTCGTTCGTATTGTTCAATTGTTTCAAATGGCTCTGAGCACTACGGGACTTAACATCTATGGTCATCAGTCCCCTAGAACTTAGAACTACTTAAACCTAACTAACCTAAGGACATCACACTACATTTCGTTCGTATTGTATATTGGAAACTGTGTGCATGGGAGAATAATATTCATATTGTGAAGACTATGAATAATGATATGTTTATTCGCTGAATTCCGAAATTACACACGAGCCAGAATGATAGTTGTCATAAAAACACTCGAAACAAAAGATGTTAGAAAAATTTGCGCATCGAATAAATGAAGATTTTTACCCCAGCAGCGAGTTTTGAGGATATCTGTCGAAAAGAAGACCTCGTTAACATTTTTAAAGATGTGTTTTTCTGCGGTTAGTTTCGACGTGAACCATACCTATTGGATCATATTGTGAAAAACAGGAGATGATAACTGATGGTGAACGATCGAGTGAATTTTAATACAATCTTCTCGGGAATTAATATCTCGTTCCTGTTCAATTAACGTGGCGCAGTTTTACAGGCATTTAATGAAATTTTTCTCCTGTCTGTAAAAATAAACATCACAGGGCTGCACTAGTGGTGTACACTTCGGTGGAATAACTTTGAGGGTACAGGTGGGACGTTGTGCGTCGTCCTGGAAAACCTCGTCATACAATTCTGGTTGTGTTTGCCCTCCCCAGGAGTCGCGATGAGGAGAAACCTTTTGTTCCCAACTTAGGGCTTCAAAGACGTTTCAAGAAACTCGTTATACATTTTTGTAGTCAGCTTTCCAGATTTTGATGACGTCTTAATGACGTAATGGCGTATTCATCGATCGTCTCCTGGACTCAGGGTCCAAATGCACCTGTTGTCTCCTGCAGGCATACGAAAAGACTTGGCAGGACACGTCCGGAAAAAGTAATAGCATACTGTGCTGTATATGAATGCGTAACTTTCTTCATGTCCTCTATCTTCACACGTACGGTCTTCTTTCCTTTATGGGTGAGAGTCCGGTTGAAAGTAGAGTAGACTGGTACTGACTTCCTGGAAGCAAATGAAACAGCACGATATTTAATGTGATGTACAATTACATGATTATATAAGAGAATTATTCAAATGGGTAGTCGTTGTTTGAAATACCATTTATAGAATGTGATTTCCTTTTGTGTCACATACCTGTTTGATCCGTGTTGATAATATAGTCCTTGTCAAAAGTGGGTATTAAATCTCGAGTTTGTAGCCGGAAAGTTTCTGCAACAGCCAAGGTTTCTTCCAATGTCACTGTTTCCTTTCGTGATAAGAATTTTGTTACTTCCCGGTGACAAATTCTGTGCCGTTGTTTAAATCTCGCCACCCATAGACTAGAAGCTTTCAATTCAAAGTTTTCAAATTGAGCTGCCGCTGCCAAAGCCCATTGTTGCAGATTTCGAGTGGTAACTTGCTGGTAATTGTTCCAGGCTTCGACAAAACGATCATAAGTCCACGAATCTATCACTGTGTATTTGTCAAATACAGATCCACCCTTTTTAATTTCGTTTTCCCATCGTCATAAATATTCCTTTCTTTTTTAAACGTTGACATCCTTTACTTTTCAGCGCCTGCAGACTCCACCGAGGACGTGCTTTCACGTTGTTGACACATAATATTTTGTATTCGAGCGGAATATACGTAGGCTCTTCGGATTGTTTCCCTGGGGGTTCATACTCGTCCGAAGAATCGTCTATTGTAACGTCTTCGAATCCTATATCTTCACTACCTTCATTCTCGTGAAGTAACTCTTCATCAACGACGATAGTGTTTTAACTCAAGAAATCTATCACAGTGTTGTACAACTTCTGCGCCGTCAGCATAGCTTCGTGTGGAATTGACGGCGAACCTTCTGACGCTAGTAAACCGTTTTCAGCCAGCAATGCATGGGTAACTGCATCTTTAATCAGCAACTTCGATTTCTCGCTGTGTAGAGAATCGTCGGTAATATGTTCTACAAGTCCCTCAGAACTCGCGATGTGTTCACTTCGAAGCATTGTAACCACAAAACGTTAGCAACAGGAAAAACTTTCACACACGTGTACACGTTCCAAGCGCACAAAAGCAACTGCTAGGTTCTTCTTCCCTGTTTGTAGTGCAGGGAGCGCGGATGCGCAGCTATCCCTTCGCTCTCCATGCTTGTCGAATGCCCCTTTGTGGGGACCTTCGTTTATAGCGGTCTCATGACATTGAAGTCCATCGTGTACCTGAACTAGTCGGATAGAAGCCTTACGCTCCTGTTCGAGGATGTTATGAATAATACACTCCTGGAAATGGAAAAAAGAACACATTGACACCGGTGTGTCAGACCCACCATACTTGCTCCGGACACTGCGAGAGGGCTGTACAAGCAATGATCACACGCACGGCACAGCGGACACACCAGGAACCGCGGTGTTGGCCGTCGAATGGCGCTAGCTGCGCAGCATTTGTGCACCGCCGCCGTCAGTGTCAGCCAGTTTGCCGTGGCATACGGAGCTCCATCGCAGTCTTTAACACTGGTAGCATGCCGCGACAGCGTGGACGTGAACCGTATGTGCAGTTGACGGACTTTGAGCGAGGGCGTATAGTGGGCATGCGGGAGGCCGGGTGGACGTACCGCCGAATTGCTCAACACGTGGGGCGTGAGGTCTCCACAGTACATCGATGTTGTCGCCAGTGGTCGGCGGAAGGTGCACGTGCCCGTCGACCTGGGACCGGACGGCAGCGACGCACGGATGCACGCCAAGACCGTAGGATCCTACGCAGTGCCGTAGGGGACCGCACCGCCACTTCCCAGCAAATTAGGGACACTGTTGCTCCTGGGGTATCGGCGAGAACCATTCGCAACCGTCTCCATGAAGCTGGGCTACGGTCCCGCACACCGTTAGGCCGTCTTACGCTCACGCCCCAACATCGTGCAGCCCGCCTCCAATGGTGTCGCGACAGGCGTGAATGGAGGGACGAATGGAGACGTGTCGTCTTCAGCGATGAGAGTCGCTTCTGCCTTGGTGCCAATGATGGTCGTATGCGTGTTTGGCGCCGTGCAGGTGAGCGCCACAATCAGGACTGCATACGACCGAGGCACACAGGGCCAACACCCGGCATCATGGTGTGGGGAGCGATCTCCTACACTGGCCGTACACCACTGGTGATCGTCGAGGGGACACTGAATAGTGCACGGTACATCCAAACCGTCATAGAACCCATCGTTCTACCATTCCTAGACCGGCAAGGGAACTTGCTGTTCCAACAGGACAATGCACGTCCGCCTGTATCCCGTGCCACCCAACGTGCTCTAGAAGGTGTAAGTCAACTACCCTGGCCAGCAAGATCTCCGGATCTGTCCCCCATTGAGCATGTTTGGGACTGGATGAAGCGTCGTCTCAGGCGGTCTGCACGTCCAGCACGAACGCTGGTCCAACTGAGGCGCCAGGTGGAAATGCATGGCAAGCCGTTCCACAGGACTACGTCCAGCATCTCTACGATCGTCTCCATGGGAGAATAGCAACCTGCATTGCTGCGAAAGGTGGATATACACTGTACTAGTGCCGACATTGTGCATGCTCTGTTGCCTGTGTCTATGTGCCTGTGGTTCTGTCAGTGTGATCATGTGATGTATCTGACCCCAGGAATGTGTCAATAAAGTTTCCCCTTCCTGGGACAATGAATTCACGGTGTTCTTATTTCAATTTCCAGGAGTGTATACATGATAGAAATGAAATATTGTCAGTATACAATACGAACGAATATTTGAAGGAAATAATTTGGTTGGAAAAGTTGAAAGAACAAAAGCTTTCAATTTGAACGTCATTGTATTTTTTCAGTAAGGAAAAGCAAATAGATACTTTGAAAATACGAAGCACGAACTGTTACCAATATTGCATCGACCACCGTGCCATTCGGTTCAGTGAGCGGACACATGAGTGTTATATACTGTAGGACTGAAAGTTTCGGAGCGTTTTTCTCGTGAATGGCTGGCCATCTGGCCAAATGGTTGGGGCATTATAACTCTATGGGGTAGTGCTGCAAACATGCGCCGTCCCACTCCGAACTTCATTTCCTAACCCTGGCACTCCCTTTGTTAGACAGAGAACGTCGTTTATTCAACTATCAGAAGTGAACAGGCAGTTGGTGTAAATTGCAGTTCCTGTCTGCTGTGAAGTTTACCTACAATTATTTGCACTCAGCCATTGAGGGCCTTTTTTTGTTATATTACATGCAGTGTTGCAGACTTCATCATTCAACCAGTCACACAAAGATAAGTAAAGTAACTTAGTTTCCAATTTGTTGGAGTGTTGTAGAACCTTCCTTCTCCTATCCTGTAACCTGACCCTGGATCACATTGTGTAATAGTGGTAGGGAGAAATTATCTTAGCGGTGTACTGCACCATAAACCGTTTCACGAACTCACAAACTCGGCCTACCGTAACAATGGCAACTCGGCCTCCACAGCAGTAGCGACGAGGCCTTTACAAAACTGGCGTCGATGGCTTCAAAAGTTTGTGCGGAATGTTATTTTTTTTTTCAGGGTGTTCCCCACTAAAGGTAACCCATGACTATAACAGCAACATACCATTGCGCTCCATTCGAATCAACAATATGTTTGCTGTCTGCGTGTGGGCACATCGACACTGAAGCGCGCCTAATACAATGGCGGTAAGGCGCGGGCAGAGGTCATTCCTGTGGCTGTCGAGAGCTTTCGGCGTGGTTCTCGGTATGTTCCCGATAGACATAACTCGCGCGACTGCTTATTGGCTGAAGATGGCCACACAAGACACAGAGACCTCTTAGAGAAGGAAATCCTGAGACAGCTCAAAAGCTGGAGAGTGAATTCAAAAGGCCCTTAAGGTTTTTGTATTCTTCCCCAATATCAGGGAGCAATTTAGGATGAAGTATGTCAGCCCCAGCCGGGACGTAGTTCGTTTCTTAACTGCCCATGGACCATGCTGCACGCATTTGCTGTGTGTAAACCTCGATTAGGAGGCTGAGTGTACCTGTGCAGGGAGGAGGACCACAAAAAAACCTCTATACTGTGACTGTTGATAGCACACTCACACGACGACGCAACACAATAAGTTAAGAGCCCAGACCTTGTGGACTGCACAGGCAGGATATCTAGAGCGCTATAAAAATAGTAGGGACTACAGTGCAGGCGGCAACGAGCGCAAGCAACGAATAAGTCTGCAGACAATGCTATTGAGACAACAATAGTAGTGGTAGCAGATCAGACAACAGCGGGACAGGCGAAGACGAACAAATATGGAAGAGGATAATTTGTAGTCACCAGAGTACCACGTAAAACAAATTTTCATTAGACAGCAATATTAGAGTATAAGAGAAATATAGAAGTAGAGGACAGCACACACTGCCGTGTAGAGGAACCTAACCTAGATGTAGCATCACACCATCTGAGGTTGAGAGGCTCAAAGTACCGTTTAAGTCCTCACCCTTGCATGGTGAGTTGTAATAAATTTTAAGTTAATTTAAATCTGTGACATTGTCAAAACATCGTTAAAATAAAAAGAAATCAAATAAACTTCATATTACCTGTATGTACTATCATTAGATGGCAGATCATTTCTAAATGATAGCAAATAAGAATGTTGTTGTTGTGGTCTTCAGTCCTGAGACTGGTATGATGCAGCTCTCCATGCTATTCTATCCTGTGCAAGCTTCTTCATCTCCCAGTACCTACTGCAACCTACATCCTTCTGAATCTGTTTAGTGTATTCATCTCTTGGTCTCCCTCTACGATTTTTACACTCCACACTGCCCTCCAATACTAAATTGGTGATCCCTTGATGCCTCAGAACGTGTCCCACCAACCGATCCCTTCTTCTAGTCAAGTTGTGCCACAAATTTCTCTTCTCCCCAATTCTATTCAATACCTCCTCATTAGTTATGTGATCAACCCATCTAATCTTCAGCATTCTTCTGTAGCACCACATTTCGAAAGCTTCTATTCTCTTCTTGTCCAAGCTATTTATCGTCCACGTTTCACTTCCATACATGGCTACACTCCATACAAATACTTTCAGAAACGACTTCCTGACACATCAATACTCGATGTTAACAAATTTCCCTTCTTAAGAAACGCTTTCCTTGCCATTGCCAGTCTACATTTTATATCCTCTCTACCTCGACCATCATCAGTTATTTTGCTCCCCAAACAGCAAAACTCCTTTACTACTTTAAGTGTCTCGTTTGCTAATCTAATTCCCTCAGCATCACCCGACAGAATTACAATGTCATCGGCGAACCTCAAAGTCTTTATTTCTTCTCCATGGATTTTAATGCCTACTCCGAACTTTTCTTTTGTTTCCTCTATTGCTTGCTCAATATACAGATTGAATAACATCGGGGATAGGCTACAACCCTGTCTTACTCCCTTCCCAACCACTGCTTCCCTTTCATACCCCTCGACTCTTATAACTGCCATCTGCTTTCTGTACAAATTGTAAATTGCCTTTCGCTCTCCGTATTTTATCCCTGCCACCTTCAGAATTTGAAAGAGAGTATTCCAATCAACATTGTCAAAAGCTTTCTCTAAGTCTACAAATGCTAGAAACGTAGGTTTGCCTTTCCTTAATCTTTCTTCTAAGATAAGTCGTAGGGTCAGTATTGCCTCACGTGTTCCAACATTTCCACAGAATCCAAACTGATCTTCCCCGAGGTTGGCTTCTATCAGTTTTTCCATTCGTCTGTAAAGGATTCGCGTTAGTATTTTGCAGCTGTGACTTATTTAACTGATAGTACGGTAATTTTCACATCTGTCAACACCTGCTTTCTTTGGGATTGGGATTATTATATTCTTCTTGAAGTCTGAGGGTATTTCACCTGTCTCATACATCTTGCTCACCAGATGGTAGAGTTTTGTCAGGACTGGCTCTCCCAAGGTTGCCAGTAGTTCTAATGGAATGTTGTCTACTCCAGGGGCCTTGTTTCGACTCAGGTCTTTCAGTGCTCTGTCAAACTCTTGACGCAATATCATATCTCCCATTTCATCTTCATCTACATCCTCTTCCATTTCCATAATATTGTCCTCAAGTACATTGCCCTTGTATAGGCCCTCTATATACTCCTTCCACCTTTCTGCTTTCCCTTCCTTGCTTAGAACTGGGTTTCCATCAAAGTTCTTGATATTCATGCAAGTGGTTCTCCTTTCTCCATAGGTCTCTTTAATTTTCCTGTAGGCAGTATCTATCTTACCCCTAGTGAGATAAGCCTCTACATCCTTACATTTGTCCTCTAGCCATCCCTGCTTAGCCATTTTGCACTTCCTGTCGATATCATTTTTGAGACGTTTGTATTCCTTTTTGCCTGCTTCATTTACTGCATTTTTATATTTTCTCCTTTCATCAATTAAATTCAATATTTCCTCTGTTACCCAAGGGTTTCTACTAGCCCTCGTCTTTTTACCTATTTGATCCTCTGCTGCCTTAACTATTTCATCCCTCAAAGCTACCCATTCTTCTTCTACTGTGTTTCTTTCCCCCAACCCTGTCAATTGTCCCCTTATGCTCTCCCTGAAACTCTGTACAATCTCTGGTTTAGTCAGTTTATCCAGGTCCCATCTCCTTAAATTCCCACCTTTTTGCAGTTTCTTCAGTTTTAATCTACAGTTCATAATCAATAGATTGTGGTCAGAGTCCACATCTGCCCCTGGAAATGTCTTACAATTTAAAACCTGGTTCCTAAATCTCTGTCTTACCATTATATAGTCTATCTGATACCTTTTAGTATCTCCAGGGTTCTTCCATGTATACAACCTTCTATGATGATTCTTAAACCAAGTATTAGCTATGATTAAGTTATGCTCTGCGCAAAATTCTATCAGGTGGTTTCCTCTTTCATTTCTTACCCCCAATCCATATTCAACTACTATGTTTCCTTCTCTCCCTTTTCCTACTGACGAATTCCAGTCACCCATGACTATTAAATTTTCGTCTCCCTGCACTACCTGAATAATTTCTTTTATTTCATCATACATTTCATCAATTTCTTCGTCATCTGCAGAGCTAGTTGGCATATAAACTTGTACTACTGTAGTAGGCGTGGGCTTCGTGTCTATCTTGGCCACAATAATGCGTTCACTATGCTGTTTGTAGTAGCTTACCCGCACTCCTATTTTTTTATTCATTATTAAACCTACTCCTGCATTACCCCTATTTGATTTTGTACTTATAACCCTGTATTCACCTGACCAGAAGTCTTGTTCCTCCTGCCACCGAACTTCACTAATTCCTTCTATATCTAACTTTAACCTATCCATTTCCCTTTTTAAATTTTCTAACCTACCTGCCCGATTAAGGGATCTGACATTCCACGCTCCGATCCGTAGAACACCAGTTTTCTTTCTCCTGATAACAATGTCCTCTTGAGTAGTCCCCGCCCGGAGATCGGAATGGGGGACTACTTTACCTCCGGAATATTTTACCCAAGAGGACGCCATCATCATTTAATCATACAGTAAAGCTGCATGCTGTAGTTTCCCCTTGCTTTCAGCCGTTCCAGTACCAGAACAGCCAGGCCATTTTGGTTAGTGTTACAAGGCCAGATCAGTCAATCATCCAGACTGTTGCCCCTGCAACTACTGAAAAGGCTGCTGCCCCTCTTCAGGAACCACACGTTTGTCTGGCCTCTTAACAGATATCCCTCCGTTGTGGTTGCACCTACGGTACGGCTATCTGTATCGTTGAGGCACGCAAGCCTCCCCACCAACGGCAAGGTCCATGATTCCATAAGAATAAAGAAAAAAAAAATATTGCTGAGATGACGCACCATCCTGCGCCTGTGATACAGATTTCTTAACACATGCTGGACATACAATGAGGTGACAAAAGTTAAGGTATTCCTCCCAAAGGTATTCCTCCCAACATCGTGTCGGACCTCCTTGTGGCCGGCGTAGTGCAGCAGATTGACGTAATATGTACTCAACAAGTCACTGAAAGTCCCCTGTATAAATATTGGGTCATGTTGCCGCTATAGCCGTCCATAATTCCGGAAGTGTTGCCGCTGTAGAATTTTGTCCACGCACTGATCTTTCGATTATGTCCCGTAAATGTTCGATGTTATTCACGTCGGGCGGTCTGGGTGGCCAAATTATTCGCTCGAATTGTCCAGAATGTTCTTAATACCAGTCGCGAATAATTGTGGCCCGGTGACATGGCATCCATAAATATTACATCATTGTTTGGGAAGATGAAGTCCATGAATGGCTCCAAATGATCACCAAGCAGCTGGCCGTAACACTACAGTGTAGCCTCCCAGCCCGGAAGTTTCTACTGAAAAATATGCCGACCATGAAAGCTTACATTGTATGCTTCGTCCGATGTTTTTTCTCAGTGAATCAAGTGTTAACAGCCGTTTCGAAGAGTGAATACTTGAGGAGCTCATTCATGGACTCTGCAGGTGACTTTAAAACTGTATATTCAGGGGACCACACATTAAAATATTTTTCCGTTCCATTCACGGACTGATTGTCTGAAGAACAACTATTTTTAAATGTGTCCTACACCGAAAATCGGTTCTTTGACTTTTCTCTGCCTCGTGATGACTGGGTGTTGTGTGATGTCCTTAGGTTAGTTACGTTTAAGTAGTTCTATGTTCTAGGGGACTGAAGACCATAGATGTTAAGTCCCATAGTGCTCAGAGCCATTTGAACCATTTTTTTAAATTTTCTCAGTGGGTTTACGCGGATTGTTAAATACCTTTCTTCAACTTTTACTGATGCTGGGACTGCGGTAAAACTACGTTCAATTACAGAAACAACAGTTACAATCCACCAGATTTTTTGGCAAGTAAACAATTCTATAATTTTTAATTTGATAAGGGACCAATATGGAGGGTATGTTCCACTGGAGTCTGCTTTCAACAATCTCTCTCGTACGAGCACGTAATGTTCCAGTATCATACCAGCTAAACAAAGATTCGAACGTGCTTCATGTATACTTAGCCTGTATGATAACTTTGCTTCAACTCGGCCAACCGATCTGATGGATCGTTAAGACACTGAACTCGTTTTCGGGAGGAGTTAGAGCAGAAGTACTGTAATACGTTGCTACAGAGGACTGCTGAAGGTTAGGCGGGTAGTTAGGATGGCCAGTGAATATATAGCTAATCGAATTGTAGAGAAAAAAAATGGCACAGCTTGACTAAAATAGGGGATTAGTTGATTTAACTCAGCCTGTAGGGAGACAAAAACTTCACTACAGTAGTCAGGCTCAAGTTGATGTAGGCAACAATAGCTACGCAAACATAAAGAGGCTTGCACTGTGTACACTATTGTGCAGAACCGCATCAAACAAGTTTTCGGCGGACTGAAGACCACAACAACAACAACAACATCAACGACAACATGGACTTATTCTTTATGTATTGCGGACTATGAGGTTGAAAGCTGAACTCACTAAAGTGCCTCCTGTCGTCGACTATCATTTCACAAAGTAATTTTGAAGATTATGATGTGCAGACACTGGAGTGACGTACTTACTGAGTATGCAGTTTTTGGTGAATAGTGCGTACTGCGAAATATAAATGTGTTGACGTGCTTCTCGCTGTAAAATAGTATCTTAGAAAATAATATAAAAACATTAACACTCGAACAGTGCTGACAAATGGATACTAAGTGAAGCGACGTCAGTAAATGTCATGTTTTTCTGAGCGAAGCAGTGAAGCACATTTGGACTACATCACCAACAACAGATACCACAGTCGACAGAAACACTGTAAATAACGCACTGTATTGTGCATCTACATACTAGTGGTCATTTTCAATAGGACAGTTTAAGCGATAATTCTTAATAAGGGTTCCACTTATCTGCTAAAATTTAAAAGTTCAGTTACTTTATTAATATTTTTTATACTAATAAGGACAATTCATGTCGCCAGATCCTGCCTAGCTTAGTGCTGCACAAACCTTACACCTGCTCTGAGGCCATTTTGACATTTCTGCGGCAGAAATGAATTTGCCATAATATCTTCCACTGTGTCTGTTTACAGGTGAACTATTTTGAATGGAATTTGATTCAACCAGGGCTCATTAGTTTATCAAAGCTGCTGTCAATTCAGTAACGAATTCAACAAGGTGCTTTTTAGCAGGCATCGATTTTTTACATTTTACTGAAAATGTGGAGAAAAAACATTCTTCCACCTCTTTACTTGCTTCATTTGATAGGGGTGTTAGTCCATTTATTCACTCTGGTGCACACCAGCCTTGTTTTTATTATAATGCAAAATACAGGCAGGTTTCATTTGTTCTATAATTCGTAATTTTGTTCTGATATTGACACTGGATGTAGTGATTTTGTGTTTTTTCATCAGAACAAATACATTCCCAGTGTCTATCTATTTTAGGATCAGCGGATGTTCTCATCTGTGAAACGAAAGTTCATTTTATTTTCAGCTTCTGGGTAATCAGATTTTTAGCTAGCAGACAATAATCAGTGCCCTCTGCATGTAACCATGTGATGCATGGCACATGGCAACAAGGGGAATGTAGACGCCGCGAAGTAAGTAATACACAATATTGTCTGTGTACCTTTCCTCTCAGTATGAGTGATAGGTACTGCCATGTGTGCTTTTTCGTGGTGGTAGAAGCATCATAAAGTACATTTATACAAACGAAAAATGAAGACTAATGTTTTGATACGTTTACAAAGCTGAAAAACAGCTGACATAGGTCGTACATCGCTCGTCTTTTTAGTGTACAATCCAGGCAATATGGAAGCTACATCACTCACCTCCAAAGTGATAAGAGTGAAAAATATTTAGACTTTCTAATTGAGGGCATGATTTTGGACATAACTTTATGTAGTGCCTGGGTCAAGTGTAGGTGTGATTCTAGGTATGGACTGGTTAACAGAATGTAAAGCAGAGATTAATTGTTCAGACAGTTTTGTCAATACTTAGTATGAAGGGATAAAAATGAGTGTGAATTTTGCAACTGTGATGGTAGATGACAATAATAACAATTTATTGGGGCATCTCAGTATTTACGTTAGTGATAAATAATACGTTGAAAAACTACCTGCAGTTTTTGTTTTATGATGCAACCATGTCCAAGCAGGAGAAGTAAATTTTTATATGAGAACTAGAGACAGAGGTACTGAATTTGGGATCACCTTTTATGCAAGGAGTGAAAAAATTAGGTATATTATGAGAACGTTATTCTTTTGGTTGTTTAGTGTAATGACATTTTTTATTTCCTAATATGCATATCCAACTGAAAAATATAATACCTTAGTTATGTTGGATCGCATGAACACAAGAAGTATACTAAACAACATACTTCATTCATGTTAGAAAGATTTTATCAAAAGTGTTTCGAGAGAACATCACATGATAAAACACAGGGCATGTGCTAAAGTATTACTGTAGTATGATGTAATTTTTCTTCTTCTATTTCTGTTTTTATTTTCTTTTAAGATCAGATGGTATTTTTAAATACATGTTATGTAACTGCCATCTATAGCACTGTTATATTTCATTTTCTGCTGTAATTTGCTTAAAATATTTCTATGTGTGTAACAATGTAATTACCCTTAAAAGATCAAAATGTTTCATATTAAATGCGAACATTTTAGGTTGGGCTTTACCATGACTGTTATTGACATTAAATGAAACAACTACTTTATTGTTACCAGTCTTTGTTTACTTATCTCCACGACGCATTTCAAAGGTTTAAACATCCATCATAAGGTGGATTTACATTTGTTAGTATGACATTTGTGTGTGTTTTGATTTTTTGGAGGAACGTATGGCACTGTGTAGTGGAGAAACAAAGCACTATTTCAGAACAGGGTTTTGGGTTTTTTTTGACAAAAAACTAAATGTGTATCTAACGGTACAAATAAAATAAGTAAAATAGAGTACCTACAATGGTCATAGGTTCCTTCCACTGTCGTAACACATTACACATATACTGTCACATTTTATAAAAAAATATGGCGTCTGGAAACCATTAGCTGCATGGATCGTACAGCAGTAGAGAAAACATTATCACAAAGTACAAAGAATATACATCATAACAACATTATTACAGAATAAATTTTAAAGGATTATGTAGATGTTTGTTTTGAGGTGTCGAATGAATGTTTTGGAATAAATATTTCAGCTGGTACACAAATCCAGTTTTGACAAGTTAATATATCTTAAACTTCATATTCGTTTATACAATCAGATGCCATGTTACAAACTTTAAGTACAAAAATTATGTTGGCTAGAGTGGTAAAATTATACACAAATAACTGTTTTGGTTGGGATTCACCTTAGGCTGGAGGCAGAAGGAGAGGAAGAGAAAGAGAAAGTGACAGGCAGCGAGAGGGTGGAAGGAGTGATTCTATGAGAGCAAACTTTACAAAGCAGGGGGTCTTAAGATTATATCTGTTACATGTAATAACTGCCTAAAGGTTGGGGTAACACATTGGTTAATGCTTTAAAACATGCAGATGGATGTACAATTTGTGTCAATAGTTGATGTACATATAGTTGTACATATAGGTTCAAGCTGCTGGTGTGATGATATATTTGTAAATGAGGTCAGTCCCTTGACGTTTGGGGGCTCTCATGGAACCATAAATAAATAATTATGGTAAATATTAAGGTGTGTGTGCATGTGCATGTTTGTGTTCGTGTGTGTATGTGCATTGCAAATTTAATTACACAGTCAGTTGCTGAAAACAGAGATGATACTATATAGTAATTTTTGTCATTTAAGATGGATTCAGGTTGTTTGGTTTGGTGTTTGTATATTTGGAGCATTTCAAGGATGTCTAGTTTTTTGCCTTTTGCTTGGATGTGTAAGATGCTGATACCGGTGTTGTTAACATGATGTTTTGTTTCATGCAGGTGGGTGGCTATTGCTGATGTGTGGTATTTTTTTGTTTTTTAGTGCTGCCATGTGTTCTTTGAATCTAATCTCAAATGATCTGCCTGTTGGCCTATGTAGAAGCAGTCACAGTCCAGACATTCAATTTTGTTCACACCTGCATGATGAAGTGAGTTTCGTGTGCTGATGTTGGCGAGTAATGTCTACCCAATCTTGTTATCTGTGGTAAAGGATATGCTTATGCCTTTCCGTTTGAAGACATATTGGCAGTCTGATATGAAATGCTACCTAAAAATGGGATTGTATGGAAGATGTAGTTTTCTTTTTGTTTCTTGTGATATAATTTCTTTGCCACTATTGAGTGTTTTAGGGTGTCTACTATGGAGCTGTTATAACTATTGGCCTTAGCTGTTTGTTTTATTTTTATTTTTTCAATTTCTGGTTCACATTTGTCTTCAGAGAGTGGTAGTTGGATAGCTCTACTGATCTTGTACCGGAATGCTGCCATTTTGTGGGCTGTGGGGTGACAAGAGGAGTTGTGGATTGTTGTATGTGTTGTGGTAGGCTTCTGATAAATTTCAAGCTGATGTCTGTTTCTCTTCATACTAATGATAAGGTCAACAAAATTTATACTGTCACCTTCTTGGTGTTCAACTTTGAATTTATGTTTTCATGAGAGTTGTTGAATAATTTGTTCAACTCATTGATGTCATCTTTTGTGCCTTTGATTGAAATTGTGGTATCATCTACGAATCTGTAGTAGTAGATGATATTTTTGACGAGGTGGTGATTGGAATTCAGGAATTTGTTTTCTAAATTACTTATAAATATTTCAGCTAACAATCCAGAAAGGTTTGAGCCCATTGCCAGACTATCTGTTTGTTTGTGGATTTTACTGTTAAATTTAAAACAGTTGTGTGAAAGTGAGAATTCGAGCAGGTCCATTAGCTCAGAAATGTGGGTTGAAGGGATTTTTCGTGCTTTTGCTGGTTGGCATTGATTATCTGTAGTGTAGGATCTATTGGCACGGAGGAATAAAGGTTTTGTATGTCATATGAAGCAAGTGTGACTCCATCATGAACTTCTATGTTTTTGACATGTTGTATAAATTCTGCTGCGTTTTTAAGTGTTCTCTTATTATTGAATATGTATGCTTCTTTGAGAAATTTGAAGAGCGTTTTGGTGAGTTATAATGTTGGGCTGTTCGTACAGTTCACTGTAGGCCTGATGGGGTCTCATTTTTGTGGATCTTTGGTTGTGATCTAAGGCAAGGTGCTTGTGGGCTCGTTGTTACAATGTTTCTTGCTTCTTGGATGGTGAGTAGGATGTTGATGTTGTTTGAAATGTGTTTAATCTCTTTTTGTATTCTGGCTGTTGGATCTTCATGTATTTCTGTTATGTTGTTGGTTTGGAAGAAGTCTAAAGTTTTTTCTATGTATTTTGCTCTGTTGTATTACCCTTGTCAGCTCTTACAATTATTGCATTATTTATGTTTAATTTAGTCTTAAAGGTACATGTAAGGGCTTCTTCTCTCTTTTTGTATTCTGGAAATGGTTTTGCAATTTCCTTCACAATAATTTCGTTAATTTTGTGGCAGGCTGCTATTCTGTCATTTTGCTTCTAAAGGCAATTGTTGAAATCTGTGTGACACTAGTGATGAGCTCCTCTTGGTTATTTCTTCCAGTTGTGTTTTAAACCTTTGCTAAGTATTGCCTCTTCTTCTCCAGTGAATATTATATTGGTGTTGTTGAGAAAAGGTGAGTAGAATATGTGTTTCCTTCGGCTGTTTTGGTTCAGTTTGGGAGGTATGTAATGTGGGCCTTTTTGGCACATATCATGGACTGGGAAGTTGGTAGATGAACATATTAAATTGCTTCCTGTCATCAATTGTCCTTTGTTAAAATGGTGGGAAATTCAAAAAATGACGAACTGAAGAAAACCCAATTGTACTAAGCGTAAAATGGAGAAAAACGTGTACAATGCTACGGGCCTAAGCCAATAGTCCTAAGTATAAAATCCAAGGTGGCAGACCTGAGCGCAACCAAGATGTCGTATAAGTCCACAAATTAAAATGGTGGACATGGAAGTATGAGGACTGTCCCTAAAACATCAGAATCCAAGATGGTGATCCATTATGGCTACTGGCTTTTTTTCCAGCCCTATAATGCTAGAATCCAAGATGGTAAAGCCGAGTATACAAGGAGGAGTGTTTACATATTTATTTAAACAAAATGTGGGGGAGTTTTCCCTTCCACGGTCAGAGCATCCACACAGGGTACATGGAAACTTTGCTGCATGTGCCTTCGTGTACCCTGACTAGTTGGCTGGGCTGTAGCAGGACGTTGGATGTGTACTTCCAACTTGACTACGTGACAGAAGGTGTAAGATAGTAGTTCCGACTTCCACCACAAGTACGTTATCTGTGACAGCGCTGCAGTCGCAGCCCACATGACCTAAGTTAAAATGATAGGGAAATTTGAAATGCAAAAAGCACTTTGTGTCGTATAGTCAAGTCGGAAGCAGGTGTTGAGTGTACTGCTGTGACCCAGCAGACTTGGTACAGCATGTGAGGGCACATGCGGTGGCGGCCTGCACAGACACACTGACCATGGAAGGGAGCTTGTAATTGCACCCACATTTTTGCTTGTCAAATATATATTAATGCATAAGCCTTGTGTATGGTCTCCTTGTAACAATTTGTACACTTTTGTCTCTAAACTATCATGCTTTGAATGGCTACTTGTATCCATTCGCATGATCTTGACCCATGAATGTACCATAATTGTTACACTCATAAAAAGCTGTTAATTAAGATTTTAAATGTTTCTAGCACTCATTTGGACATATCTTGTTACTAATTTTGCAGACACGACACTGATATCAAATTTTACAACTTATAATCATGTTCTGATCTCTGCTGAAATTGCTGTGAAAGGCTATCATTTATCAGAAGTCTTGGGTGGATATAGGGTTTGGTTCTTGCCACACAAAATACGTTTACAGTACACTTCACTCCACTGTCTACCTATGTTATCATCTTAATAACTGTTTTATATTCACCAAACAAACAATGCTTGCATTCAGGATCACGTTGAGAGCACCCTCTAATTTATCGTTGGTATTTTCATCTGAAATAAATACTTAACATAAAATATGACAGCAGCCACTACTTGAGGGAGAGATTTTGAATATTACTTTTGTAATGAGGTGAAATGTTTAAATGTCTTGTTTAAATTAAGATTTATGTCAGAAAGATATTTACTGTGTAGCTTTGTGGAAACTAAATTTGAAAATTTGATCTTAAATAATTATTAAAAATCATTTGTGATAAATTTTAAAAAGACAGCAAACCAAAACTAATCAATGCAAGTAGAAAGGCGACCAGTCCACACAGATTTTCTCATTTTTGGTCATTAATACAAATATGTACTTGGCTAAGAATAGAATACAATAAGGGGGTCGTTTCAGTTAGTTAAAATTATTAAATCGTTCTTCTTTGAACAACACACAAAACAGAATAGGAGCTGAAACTTCCTGGTTGATTAAAGACGTGTGGCAGATCAGAACTCAAACATGACACCTTTGTCTAACATCTCCTACCTTCAACACTTCACATAAGTTCTCCAGCATACCTAGAGAGATGTGGAAGAAACGATATTGTGCAGACATGGCTTAGCCACAGCTTCAGGCATTGTTTCCAGAATCAAAATTGCAGAGTAAAATTAATTCTATAGGATAATAATTATAATAATTGTTTGTAGGTAATAATGTAACAGAGAACTATGGAGAATTGATAATCTATATTGTTTCAAAATTCAGTGCTCAGTTACATTCGCTAATATGACTGACTCGCCTATACACTTCTAGACTTCAGAGTACATAAAATTTCTTGCTTTGTAACAGATGAGCAGTCGAAATTTGTGATGATGAACATTGTTACACAATTTCTTCATGTCTTTATTAATGTAGACAAATATGGCTCACCATGACTCCAACCACAGCATAATTTATGTGCCTCAGGCATGGATGTGTGTGATGACCTTAGGTCAGTTAGGTTTAAGTAGTTCTAAGTTCTAGGGGACTGATAACCTCAGATGTTAAGTTCCATAGTGCTCAGAGCCATTTGAGCCATAATTTATGTCTGGAAATTCTTGCATCCATGACAAACATCTTTTTGAGTTGGCTTGTAAGTGTGCAACTTATTGTAGCCCCACTTTCTGAACCCTTTCATCAGAGTTTCAGAGCACTATAGGGAATAATTTTGACTGCACACTTCAGAACATCAGCTGCATGACTTACCCACCTACAAGACAATCTTACTCTCCCTCCAGTTCATTTATGACTTTGGGTGCTAAGTCCATCAATGTCATACAAAATACGCGCCACTGCTTACATGGATGACTGTCACAAACATGAATTTAATATAATGTAAGGACGTAAGGCCCTTGGGGTTCGATCAGTCACATACACTTTAAACAAAATGACTGTAATCTATTTTACATCATATTCCAATTAACAAACTATATATATATATATATCGTTTTGTTCATATATATATATATATATATATATATATATATATATATATATATATATATATATATATATATATATATATATATATGAACAAAACGATCATTCATTAGCTTAGGTCCACAATCTTCTACTCTGATGTCATGGAGCTGGGGTAATCCTAGTGGCCATACTGGATCTTCATCTTGGATTCTGACAATACAGGGATTGTCCTCTTATTCCAAGATCAGCCATGGTGAATCACAATCTCGACTTCATGAATCTATACAACACACTGGGTTACCTCAGGTCAGCCATCTTGGGGTTTTAACATAGAACAACTGGGATAGTCCGCCATCTTGAATTGCGCCATTTTGCAGAGCACAACTGGATTATTTTGATTTTTCCACCATTTTGTGCATAGGGCAATTGACCTATCTCTTGAGAGGGGACCTCATCTGTTGGGTAATAGGTGGAGGGGGGGAAAATCTGGCCACAATGCAGGCTGTCCTTGGGCTCTCTCTAGTTATTGCTTAAGGGCCGCTAACATGGGACATTACCACGCCATTTTTTGTCACAGATAAGAATATGACTGTTGCGAAGCTCCCCTCTCACAAATTTATTTCGTAAAGACTTAGACGTTAAACAAACAATTTTTCTGCTGATATTACTTTTACGACTTCTCATTCTTGCTACCTATCTCACTTATCTTAAATCACAGGCATTTTAAAGCATTTTTAGTAAATTAAAAAGGCAAACTGAATTTAATTTCTCTAATTAAATATTCTTTTGTAGCAAAATACCATATTTTGCGAGTGTTTCTTTCTTTTGGCATCGTCTGTATTCTTCTAACATTTATAATTGCAGCGATAAGTAATTTTTATGTTTTCTCCATCTTCTTTCTTTTGCATGTTTATCCAAACAGCATGTAGAATTTTGTGCTGTTCTGTGCGGTGTGATACTAAAGTATGATGTGTATGTCACATACTGCCCGCCATTAAAATAGTTAGTTACGAGCAATCAGGAGAGACTAGGTGGATTTTCATTGCTGAAGTATTTAGACTGCATGAAAATTTCAGTTTGACAGATGTGTGTAGGTTGGCATTTATTTAATCAGAACTCGTCATACTACAGTATTTCGGAGCCAATGTGAAGCCTTAGTTGTTTGGTGTGTATTAGAAATTGTTTTAGTCTCATTGAGCGTAATTTTCAGCGAATTTTGGAAATAGTCAACATTTTTTACTTTTAGTGATTCCAAAATTACCTGCATGAGATCCTATGTTCATGTAATTAGAAACACAATAAGTTTCCTCCGATTTTAATATATTTTTTGGACCGAATTCTGCTTTAATTTGAAAGATAAATTAATTTTTACTAAATTTTTTGTATGAAGATGGTCATTTCTGGTACAAGTAATGCTAGGAAGGATCCTGTTTCGTTACGTATTTCACTAAGAACTATTTCTATACTGTAGTTTTTTTGTCTTGTATTCTTCTGGCAGCACAGTAAGCTCCCCAACTTAAATGGATACACACCCTGAGAGAAATTCTGCATACGAAGAAATTGAAACTGGGCTTGGTGCCGCGTTTGTTGTCTCCATAAAAGTGGAAGGAAATCTCGAGACTGTCTAGACTTTCGACGCACATTTCAAAGGCATCCGACGTCGTATTGCTATTATAGACAAAACCTGGATTTTTCATGCCACAGTGTCAAAATTACTGCGAAGAAAGTGGACTGAAACAGATGAAAGAGCGTGAAGAAAAAATTAAACTATTTCGTAGTCGAAAAAGTGATGGTAACAGAATTTGAAGGCAGTTGACTCCCTGAAAATTGGTGAAACAGTGACTTTTATTAAGCAGTATTCACGCTGACCTGAAGGGAGGGTAGAAAGGAAAAAAAAAGTCTGACGTCCGTCGATGACAAAGACATTAGAGACATAGCACAAATTCAGATTTGCGAAGTAGAGGATAGTAGATAGGCTGTGTCCTTTTCAAAGCAACCATACTGGCAGTTGTTGCAAACTTTTGAGAGAACTCATGGAAAGCTTAACTCAGTGTGGCTGGTTGTGCACTGAAGCCTGCTCCTCCCGAGCTCCCCCCCTCTCCCCTCATCCCCTCCCCAACTCGCCTCACAGCAGCCCTCACCCTGATCACGAATAATGAGATGAAGCAGGGAAAGCCAAGTTCAAAAGACAGAAATATTCTCTTTCTCAAAGAACATTATGTCTCTCACATAAAGATCTCTGTGATGATAAAAATGTGTTGGATGGTCAGGATACAGTGCCTCACAAAGCATGTTCACCAGTTTCATGCCAAGTGACATTTTTCCATTTCCTAATCTAAAAAGATCTGAAGGAATGAAACGATTTCATCGAATGAAGAGATTTGCTTTACGGATACTGTCCAAAGATGGGAAACCGATACACATGTTTTCTGGGAGAGTAAGACAACTGTACTTTCGTTGGAACAAATGAGCATCGAACTACATGACCATAACGTTGATAACTCATGTGAATAACAAAGTTGCTGCCTATAGTTTCAGCCTTGGAAAGATACATTACGTAAATAATGTATCTATCCTTGCAGGTCTAATATTCCAGATACGAGGCAGTTTTTTCTTAAGAACAAAGACACGTTCGGCTTAAAACAGTAGATAGCAGTTGCCGGAGTGTCGAAAGTCGCTATGTTAGATTAGCGTAATGCGAACCGCTGTTTTGTAAGGCTGAATGTGACTGTGATAAACTCACCACTGTCTCTTGTTTACTTGTTAATCGGTGAGCTCTATCCGCTAACAACTGCTCTCTAAGGCAGCTGTTGCCAAAAGATTAGGGGAAAGAAAGCTGCAGCACAGTCTCCGTGTCTTCTACAGAGTGTAGTACTCAGAGATCTTCGGAGGCCTAACAACATGCACTCAAAATAAAGCAGGAAGATTTGTGCAGGTATTTACTTCTTAAATAGGCAAACTGGCAATAATAACATTAATTACATGGATAAATGGTGTACTGGCGAGAAAAGCAATGGTATCACACACATCAAAAGAAAAGCACCGAAGTATGGCATTGTGATTCGCAATTATCATAAACTAACTAGAATGAAAAAGACATGATTGTTCTTCTAGTCGCTGTTTGTCCACTACTTGGATAAGCATTGCATAATGCCAACCACACTATCCAAGCCTACCTGCCTCCGTGGCCGAGGACGCTAACTCACGCCTATGCGCTAGCGCTCGAAGTGGGGGTTCGAATCCTCATGGTGGAAAAAATTTTCTCCGCCAGTATCTGGCGGGCAAGTGGAGGAGAGCTGTCTTCTCACCAGACTTTCCCCCAGTGTCGTGATTTAAATATCAAACCTCTCTGCGGTGTCTCATGAAGTGAAGGCACGTGACACTTGATGGTGATCCATCCGCCGGATGTAGACGTTAAGTCTGGCGACCTCCTTGGTGCCGTTCACGAGGAGTAGACTGTGTGCTGGCGCCGGGTTTCACCCTCTCCCTTCTCTCATATCATCACCATCATATAACACATACACACAATACGTACAGGTAGTATTATAAATATCATAGTGGAGCATGTTGCAAATAAATAAACAAAGAAAATTATCCAAGAGTGTCCTTAGACAAATGTGTCATGTTCTGCACAGTCACTGTGAGAAATGAAATCCAGTTCTTTCGGTCCTTTTTGAATATTGTACTGTTTAGACATATTACCATGTCCATTTCTTTTTTTTTTTGTGGTCTTCAGTCTAGAGACTGGTTTGATGCAGCTCTCCATCCTACTCTATCCTGTGCAAGCTTCTTCATCTCCCAGTACCTACTGCAACCTACATCCTTCTGAATCTGATTAGTGTATTCATCTCTTGGTCTCCCTCTATGATTTTTACTGTCCACGGTGCCCTCCAATACTAAATTGGTGATACCTTGATGCCTCAGGATATGTCCTACCAACTGATCCCTTCTTCTAGTCTAGTTGTGCCACAAATTACTCTTCTCCCCTATTCTATTCAATACGTCCTTTTGAATATAGCAGTTATCCGACTAGTATTTTACGATTTCAGCGCTTTAGTTGTATTTACTCCATTGAATTCCTGGCCTCACAAATTTTATGCGTTTATTTGTTGTGTAGTATCAGTTGTGCAGTATCAGTCGTAATGATAAGTCGCGGCCTTGGAGGTGAGTAGGCATGGTTCTGCATAACAGAGAGTCGTTCGTTGCAAAAGAACATGGGCGCATGTATGCCCTGCTCGACAAAAAATGGTTCAAGCATTTTTACTTAAAAGTGCCATAGCGCAATATCCGTGGTATATGCAAGTGTATATTTTCTTAATTGTTGAGAAAGTGTTTACTTTCCTCTTCCACAGGGGACAGCCGGCCCAGTGCCGTCACATGCGGATCGCTAGGGCTTGACGGGACAGAAGCGTCTTTGAGTGACTTGTGGCATAATCACCGGTGATGGGCTAGGCGTGGCACATTGCGACATGACTCTTTGTTGTGCCCTAGTGAGTAAGTTCGTCTTGACGCCATTCTATTTCTGGTGCGTTGCTGCAGTCCAGGTACGGTTGTTAACTTGGTCGAGCGCCTTGAGAAGGAAGTTAGCATAAGTGCATTGGGTTTGGCACACGATATTGAAGATTATGACTCTGTTACTTCAGAACGATTACGGAAGAATGGTCATTCGGTGAGAAATTCATGTTAAACTTCTGTTCCGGCGTAACCACAAGCGCGGGGACGAAGACGAAGAAAGCAAGAGAAGAGAAGGCGGTGAGTCGACGTTAGCCAATAGCCAGCTGACTAGGACCGCACCACGACAGGAGCGGCCTCTACAAGAAGTGAATACAGTATTATCAAAGTACCAGACCGGGACTCGCAGACCAGCACATCTGTAGACCGACACTACGATAGCAGTTATTAGTGATCCACAAATTGTGTGACAAACTTGCGTGAACATTTTATATAGCAAAGGACTCTGACTTATCTGCATGTCACCCATCGCTTGCGACACCGTTGTAAATTCAGAGTTTATTATTGTCAGTCTGCTTATTTGTAACAAAAACTGTTAATGCGATTTTCTTGAATTGTATAGCATTCCGAGAACGCAGCATCCTTTAGGCACCCTATAAGAGACGAGAGGGCGAGACTTCTGTCGTATATCAGCTGAAATTTAACACTGAACGTTTATCTCTTCTGCCTGTCATGGTTAATGTTTTACGTGCGTGTTCATCTTCCACTGTGTCAGCTGCTAAACGTTGAACCCAATGTTTAATGTTTTAATTTACCATCTCATCTGGGGGACCTTCCATAAGATTTCACATGTTTTTCTTGTAGCCTAACTTGTTGTGTAACTTAGTGTTTCAGCGATGTAAATTTTCTTAACTGTTTCTCTCTCTGATACAGTTCTGCATCATTCATTATCCTGATTATTTTTCAAAGCTTCAGTGGGCTTGTTATATGAACGCCTCAGAAATGTGCTAAAGTAAAGGTTATTTAATTACTTCAATTCGTTTCAGGCTTTCATTGCTTACTGAATATTGTTCTTTTATTAACTGATGAGTTTTGTTTTTTAAGAAATTCTATGTTTTGGAAGTTAATTTCAGCATAACGTTAAGCTGCTTAGTGATTCAATTAACTGTCTGAAGGGCTTTATTGCTTATGAAATGTTGTTCTAGTATTAAATGTTTGGATTTCTTTTTTGAAAAATTCTGTGTTGTCAAATTTTATTTCAAAGATGGTACAATTGTTTGTGAAAATGTGCTTTTTCGTGGCCTGGAACCTTACCACTTGATACTATTTTTCTGCTCACTATCAAAAGTGATTTTTTACGATCAATTTCAGTTGTAAAATTAGTTTCATCGCACCACGCAGGAGCTACAAGTTTACTAAAGCATGTGTTCGTGGGTGTTGACAGTGTTGTGTAATGGCAGCCGCATCATGATGGTTCCGTGAGAGATAAACACTGTCTTGTCACATTATTGTAACCACCTGTCAAAGGCCTGTACAACCACTCTTTGCAGTGCGAGAGGTGCAGGAAGGTATTAATGAAGTTCTGGAAAGAGCCGACAGGGATGCGGAGCCACGCTGACTTGACTGCAGTGCAATGGCCATAGAAGTGGACCGACACAAGTCTCGACTGGGTTTAAAACCCGGGGAGTTTGGTGCCTAGGGGAGTACGGTGAACTCATCCTGCTGCTCTTCCAACCACGCAAGTACTCTGTGAGCTGTGCGACATGTTGCATTATCCTGTTGGTAGGTGCGATCGTGCTGAGGAAAAATAATCTGCATTTAGTGGTGAACGTCGATAGATGCATACTTGTCTTGATGCACTGTGCGTTCCAGAATGTCACGAAAACATTCACAAGACCATGACACTCCCTCTTGATTGCAGGCTGTTTGCTTTCAGAGGTTTCACGCAGTACACACCGACGGCCGACTGTGCAATGGCGCTTAAAACGTGATTCATGTGAAAATACCACGTGTCGCCACTCAGTGGACGCCGAGCTGCGGTAGTGACTTGTAGATTCCACCTTTCGTCGCCGTTTAACAGCAGTCAGCATGCATGGATGAAACAGGTTCTGCAGTGGAAGCCCATACGCAGCAATGATCGCTAAACAGTCTTTGAAGAGACACTTTTGATAGCCCCTTTGCCGCGCGGAATTAGCCGAGCGGTCTAGGGCGCTGCACTCATGGACTGTGCGGCTGGTCCCGGCGGAGGTTCGAGTCCTCCCTCGGGCATGGGTGTATGTGTTTGTCCTTAGGATAATTTAGGTTAAGTAGTGTGTAAGCTTAGGGACTGATAACCTTAGCAGTTGAGTCCCATAAGATTTCACACACATTTGAACATTTTTGATAGCCCCTTCGTCCATCTGGGCGGTCGGTTGCTCAACAGTTGCACTTCTATTCGCCCATACACATCTCCGCAGACGTCGTTCATACGTGTCATCTATGGCCTGTGGTGCACCGTAGTTGCCTCAGTGCTGGTTTTTGATAGTGCCATTTTGCCATGCACAGTATACTTTAGCCATGGTGGCAAGCGAACAGTTTACAATTAGGTAAATGCTTCTACCGGTGCCCCTGAAGCCAATGACCGAACCCTTTTGGACGTCATAAATCGCTCCGTTTCTGAATTACGATAACGACTAAAGCTATTCCCGTTCCCCCGACACGCGTTATATCCCTCCGTTGTTAGTACTGCCACCTACCGTCTGTGAATAGTTACTGCACAACGTCGTCGAACATAGCGGTGGCCACATTAATGTGTAATAGTGCAAGGGGTCTCACAACACAGCATGTGGTTCTCAATGGAGAGACGTCTCCAGACGTTAAAGTAACCTCTGGCGTGCCACAGGGGAGTGTTATGGACCATTGCTTTTCACAATATATATAAATGACCTAGTAGATAGTGTCGGAAGTTCCATGCGGCTTTTCGCGGATGATGCTGTAGTATACAGAGAAGTTGCAGCATTAGAAAATTGCAGCGAAATGCAGGAAGATCTGCAGTGGATAGGCACTTGGTGCAGGGAGTGGCAACTGACCCTTAACATAGACAAATGTAATGTATTGCGAATACATAGAAAGAAGGATCCTTTATTGTATGATTATATGATAGCAGAACAAACACTGGTAGTAGTTACTTCTGTAAAATATCTGGGAGTATGCGTACGGAACGATTTGAAGTGGAATGATCATATAAAATTAATTGTTGGTAAGACGGGTACCAGGTTGGGATTCATTGGGAGAGTCCTTAGAAAATGTAGTCCATCAACAAAGGAGGTGGCTTACAAAACACTCGTTCAACCTGTACTTGAGTATTGCTCATCTGTGTGGGATCCGTACCAGGTCGGGTTGACAGAGGAGATAGAGAAGATCCAGAGAAGAGCGGCGCGTTTCGTCACAGGGTTATTTGGTAAGCGTGATAGCGTTACGGAGATGTTTAGCAAACTCAAGTGGCAGACTCTGAAAGAGAGGCGTTCTGCATCGTGGTGTACCTTGCTGTCCAGGTTTCGAGAGGGTGCGTTTCTGGATGGGGCATCGAATATATTGCTTACTCCTACTTATACCTCCCGAGGAGGTCACGAATGTAGAATTAGAGAGATTCGAGCGCGCACGGAGGCTTTCCGGCAGTCGTTCTTCCCGCGAACCATACGCGACTGGAATAGGAAAGCGAGGTAATGACAGTGGCACGTAAAGTGCCCTCCGCCACACACCGTTGTGTGGCTTGTGGAGTATAAATGTAGATGTAGATGTAGAATGGCTTGTGGAGGACGATGGGTTACATGCTAACAGCTCCCAGTTGCTCTTGAAAACAGAAGAGCTCAATTAACAATAACCTTCTGAATTCAGTAGGACGGTAAAGCAGAGGTTGATGGAGGCGACTTGGTGGCGTGCTAGACCCCCAGGCAACTGCTGCTACCTCAGCATAGCACACAGTGGCATAGTTGGCCGCAGCACGCAGGGCAGTCGCGCTGCCTCAGTGGACAGGCTGCGGCTGTTGGGATCTCGCTGTCTTGAGACTGACGTAAGGCATCCAGAGGGTGGCATACACATTTGGTGGATAGCCAGCCACTCTGGAGCAATGGTGGGCAAGCGCCGAACTCACGACCCTCTGGATATACCCAGACACCAGATGACATCACCCTGGAGGCGGTCCCCTCTTGGTGCTTCCAGCTCGAGCACCAGAAATATCAGGTCTAGCAGAGGCTCGTAGACCAGCTGCGAGTGGATGAAGTGGCTGGACGCAAACAAAGATGACTGGCCCACACAGGACAGACGGGTGGAGTGGACTAGGTCTCGGGGTCGGCGATAGTTGAAAACAGGGATTGATAGGATCTGAGTGTGCGAGTAGTTATAGAGGCTCCGCCCAGCTTTGTTGTGGCAAGACTGCACATTCTGTCCCATAAGTTAAAAAGGTAGCACAGCGATGTGCCACAGCATGAGAAATTCTACTCGCCACTCAGACTCTACACTAGAAGGAGTGTTGTCGCAACACATTTAAATCTGTGAAATGGATAAACGATGTGTTAAGTGCTCTGGAAGGAAGGTCTCTGGTAGTTTCTTAGTGAATTCTAATTACTTGCTGACAAATAGAGACGTATTTGAACTTGAGCAATGACTCAGCAGAAGCTTTCATTCCCGGATTTGGGATAGTGTTTGAAGTTTATCAACTATGAATATAAAAGAGTGCAGTTAAACTCTCCTTTATACCTTGAGACTAGTTTTTCTTAATTCTGTCTGACTTCAAGTGCGGATTTCCCTCTGGGATACTGCATTAATGTTGAGTTGCAATAATACAGGATTTGCGCGAAACAACATGCCCAATGAAAGAGCTGTTAGGCCATAATCGTGAAACATCTCGACTGTAAGTCTCTACCTGCAGAGTGTGGATGGACTCATATGAACGTTTTTCCAAACATAAACTATGCTCACTAAAGAAAGACTCAATAGCACGCTAAAGGCATATAACAACCTACTTAGTTGCTGTATGAAGCACATGTGATAAAATGTGTCAAATGAAAGTTTATTAATCATTGATCAATATTTGATAAAATTTTCAATATATCATTATCCGATCAATATACGGCAAATTTTTTTCTATCAGTTTTAAACGGTTTTTTGAGCGCCAGCATTATCAGTGAGCTTTTATGTGTTTAGGGACTACTCATTTATTCCTTCATTCGTGTTCATATTGTTTCAGTTTCTACAACATTCTTGATTTTTATGTATATTTAATTACTATTGGGGAACAAATTAGAGTTTAATGTTTCCTTAAGTTCCTTATATATCACGCACTTGAACTAATAAATGAAGTCATTTTTCAGTGCATAATCTAATTATTTGTGCATCACATTACATCTGGTGGATAGCACAAAACCTTGCGGAGAAGGGTCTCTGGGCTGCAGATAGAACTTAAGAACATATCGGTTCGTGCGCAACAGTGTAAGGTACAATATGTTCTAAAAAGCTGCAAACAAAAATGCGATTTTCAGAGTGTCATATTTCGGGTTTCATTAATCACAGAGAGAAGGGGCCAAGTGTTCTGGATAGTCCTTGGCCTAGCGACCAGCTGTGTACTTACTGGAAGAACGAGCATACCGTAGCTATCGTACAGTGCAGAGTCAAAATTTAAACATTACACACTTCCTGCAGACGGCACTAATTGAGCAAGTCGATTGATTCTTTTCTGTTAGGTGTGGTCTAGGGTGGGCTTTAGACAGCATATAAAACTACCACTTGTTCATTCGCGTTTTCTGAGAAAACCAGGAAAAACCATGATTTTTGGGTACCAAAAGTACCAGCTGTGGGGACGGCCACTTCTATTCATGGTAAACGAAATTTTTACCATATGTTCTAAGTTAATGTTCTCGGAGAACCCTAAAACTTTTTCGATATCATCATCCGTTACAGAGATCCAGATGTTCATAGCTGCCCCACTTATGCACGCAAAATATGCATGTATCATCCGGGTTGAGGCGTAGTGAACACATAGCAAGAGTTCTAGGGACATCGCAAAGGTTCTGAAGTCACAAAACTACGTTTTTGGTAAACCTTTTTTCGCCAATAAAATATTATGTTGCTCTGTCTCTGTAAGCTCTGTCTCTGTATAATGGGCACTTCACGCCTGTAGAAAAATGCCCGAAGTGGTACTCACGTGACAGAATAGGGGCTACAAAAGGTCTTAACATACCAGAAAAGAACCTAAATGACTGCCAAGAATAATGTTAAATTGGAAAGGCTGAAAATCAGTAAAATATTTTTAGTAGCATTTTAAGTCTTTTAAAATACAAATCAAAAGCTGGACGTTTTCGATGAATTGCAATTGATGACCAAAGTATCCTGGGGAGGCCGCTTCTGCAGACCTTCCACCAGCTGGCTGTGCCCGCCTGCGTGGCTGGATGGCGGCAACGTTCCGGTGGATGGCTACTGCGTCGTCTCGCTGGGGATCCTTGCCACTGCGGCAACCCTGCAACACAGCCCTTTCGTGCTTCAGTGGACTGTTCGCACATCCCCTGGGACACGAGAGCCGTCCGCTTGCGACCCAGGGTGCGGTGCGCAGGGACACGTGAATTACAGACGCCAAAAAGCTCTCTCCATGACATTTTACACATACATTTATTGTTTCATGCATTCAAAGTAAAAATCGTTCAGGCCTTGTTGCCCAATGACAGTACACGTCGATATGACTTTGCGGTTGAAATGCTAGCACGTATTGAGGACGATTATGGTTATCTCATACGAATTGCCTTTTCCGACGAAACGACCTTTTTTGTAAGTGGAGTAGTGAATCGCCATAATGTGCGCATTTGGAGTTCACAACCCCCTGGCGAGGTCATGGAGTGCACCAGAGGCAGTCCAATCGTGAATGTTTGGTGCGCGCTATTGCACGATCGAATTATCGGGCAATTTTTCTTCGCTGAGGATACCATCACATCTGCAGTATATCTGGACACGTTGCAACTGTATGCTGTTCCTCAGCTGCTTCAGTATCAACCCGATGTCTTGTTTCAGCAAGACGGTGCACCGCCTCATTGGGTTTTGGACGTCCGTGCCTATCTCGATATGACCTTTCCTGGGCGATGGATTGGTCGTGATGGGCCAACGGTTTGGCCTCCACGCTCTCCTGACATAACCCCATTAGACTTCTTTTTATGGGGTTATATCAATGTCGAGGTCTTCCGAACACGTGTACCAGATCTTGAAACCCTGCGGCAACAGATAACCACAGTCGTTGAATCGATTCCTTCAGTGTTGTTGGCTAATGTGTGGACGGAAATTGAACATCGCCTAGATGTGCTACGTGCTGCCAAGAGTACCCATGTAGAAGTTTACTGATGTGTGAAAAAAACTTTGATAGTTTGTAAACAAGTAGACACCAGTTTCATATTTGTATCTTACTTCTAGCCTGAGTTATCAATTTATGTAATCAGGGAAAGACTTTTTCGGACACCCTGTATATTTAGAATTAGCTGCCATTCTTTACACCAATCACAAATCCTGTCCAAGTCATCTTGTATCCTCCTACAGTCACTCAACGACGACACCTTCCCGTAGGCCACAGCATCATCAGCAAACAGCCGTACATTGCTATCCACCCTATCCAAAAGATCATTTATGTAGATAGAAAACAACAGCGGACCTACCACACTTCCCTGGGGCACTCCAGATGATACCCTCAACTCCGATGAACACTCAGCATCGAGGACAACGTACTGGGTTCTATTACTTAAGAAGTCTTCGAGCCACTCACATATTTGGGAACCAATCCCATATCCTCGTACCTTAGTTAGGAGTCTGCAGTGGGGCACCGGGTCAATCGCTTTTCGGAAGTCAAGGAATATGGCATCCGTCTGATACCCTTCATCCATGGTTCGCAAGATATCATGTGAAAGAAGGGCGAGTTGCGTTTCGCAGGACTGATGCTTTCTAAAGCCGTGCTGATGCATGGACAGCAACTTCTCTGTCTCAACGAAATTCATTATATTCGAACTGAGAATATGTTCGAGAATCCTGCAACAAACCGATGTTAAGGATATTGGTCTGTAATTTTGAGGATCCGTCCTTCTACCCTTCTTATATACGGGCGTCACCTGCGCTTTTTTCCAGTCGCTCGGGACTTTACGTTAGGCAAGAGATTCGCGATAGGTGTAAGCTAAGTAAGGAGCCAATGCAGCAGAGTAGTCTCTGTAAAACCGAACTGGAATCCCATCAGGACCTGGCGATTTATTTATTTTAAACCCATTCAGCTGCTTCACAACCCTACCATCACATTTCACCAACTGAAATAGGAACACATCTGACCAGGCCACGGTTTTCCGGTCTTCTAGTGTCCAACCGATATCTTCACGAGGAAAGGAGAGGCACTGCATGTCATGTGATGATGTTCGCCGACAGAGCCACAAGTTCGGTATTCTCAGCACAGTCTTCACACTCTGACTCTCAGAATATCGAATTCTCTAACGATTTCCGAAGTGGAATGTTCCATACGTCTAGCTCCACCCACCACTTCGCGTTAAAAGTCAGTTAATTCCCGTAGTTCGGCCATAATTATGTCGGAAACCTTTTCACGTGAATCACCTGAGTACAAATGACAGCTGTGCCAATGCAAAGTCCTTTTATACTATAATGTACGCGATATAACCGCCATCTGTATACGTGCATATCCCTACCCCCTGACTTTGCCACCTCAGTGTACTGTTCACAAAAGCGCACGTACAGTAAAAACTAGTATAGATACGGAGAAGCATGATACATCACGTTAGAGAAGAGGAAAAGACAATTCCGCTGATACGTAGACTTTTTTTGTCATCAGTCTTCAGACTGGTTAATGCAGCCCGCCACGAATTCCTCTCTTGTGCGAACCTCTTCATCTCAGAGTAGCACTTGCAGCATTCGTTATCGATTATTTGCTGGGTGCATTGCAATCTCTGTCTTTCTCTACAGCTTTTACTCTCTACATCTCCTTTTAGTCCCATGTAAATTATTCTCTGATTCCTTAACAGATTTCGTACCATCTACATCTACATCTACATCCATACTCCGCAATCCACCTGAAGGTGTGTGGCGGAGGGTACCTTGAGCACCTCTATCGGTTCTCCCTTCTATTCCAGTCTCGTATAGTTCGTGGAAAGAAGGATTGTCGGTATACTTCTGTGTGGACTCTAATCTCTCTGATTTTATCCTCATGGTCTCTTCGCGAGATATACGTAGGAGGGAGCAATATACTGCTTCACTCCTGGGTGAAGGTATGGTCTCGAAACTTCAACAAAAGCCCGTACCGAGCTACTGAGCGTCTCTCTTGCAGAGTCTTCCACTGGAGTTTATCTATCATCTCCGTAACGCTTTCGCGATTACTAAATGATCATGTAACGAAGCGCGCTGCTCTCCGTTGGATCTTCTCTATCTCTTCCATCAATCCTATCTAGTACGGATCCCACACTGGTGAGCAGTATTCGAGCAGTGGGCGAACAAGTGTACTGTACCCTACTTCCTTTGTTTTCGGATTGCATTTCCTTAGGATTCTTCCAATGAATCTCAGTCTGGCATCTGCTTTACCGACGATCAACTTTATATGAACATTCCATTTTAAATCACTCCTAATGCGTACTCCCAGATAATTTATGGAATTAACTGCTTCCAGTTGCTGATCTGCTATATTGTAGCTAAATGATAAGGGATCTTTCTTTCTATGTATTCGCAGCACATTACACTTGTCTACATTAAGATTCAATTGCCATTCCCTGCACCATGCGTCAATTCGCTGCAGATCATCCTGCATTTCAGTACAATTTTCCATTGTTACAACCTCTCGATATACGACAGCATCATCCGCCAAAAGCCTCAGTGAACTTCCGATGTCATCCACAAGGTCATTTATGTATATTGTGAATAGCAACCATCCTACGACACTCCCCTGCGGCACACCTGAAATCACTCTTACTTCGGAAGCCTTCTTACCATTGAGAATGACATGCTGCGTTCTGTTATCTAGGAACTCTTCAATCCAATCACACAATTGGTCTGACAGTCCATATACCATCCTGTTACTTCTTCCTGTCAACGTTTTCCATACATTCTTTTCCTTGCCGATTTTGCGGAGACCCTCCTCATTCCTTAACTTACCAGCCCACCTAATTTTCAGCATTGTTCTGTAGCATCTCAAAAGCTTCGATTCTCTTCTGTTCCGGTTTTCCCACACTACACGTTTCACCACCACAGAATATGCAGATATGCTCTGTAAATGAAGTGTGAGGGAAGATATAGCGCCAAGTAGATTTTTTTAAACTGAAATTTATAAAGTAATTAATAAAGTTTACAATTTTGTTACACAAAAGAGTTCATTCTATCATTCTGTAATGCTCATCATGTGCATCAACTGAGCCATTTACATGTAACTGAACTTATGATTGAGATCAGTGTATCATTTGGTCCGTGACAGCTGCACTAATAGTAAGATAGTATATGTTGGCAGGTGTGATTACACGTCACTTACAACCTTTAACTCGTAAGGACTATATTTTTAATTAATTTTGTATTAAATCTCGCAGTGTAGTCCACAATTCAGAAACTATTGGAGCTGACTGCGACAATGGAAAGATTAGGAAAAATCCTGTAAGAAAGGTGTGCCTTATACGTTCGTACTGTAATAATTGAAGGCACAGAGATCTTAAACTACTTTCATTATTGGTGTCAAAGTTTGCCTTTCTTTGAGAATAATTTGTGGACGACCTATTACATCTAGAATTAAGTGTGAGATATCAGTTTCTTCTAGAATTTTAGCGCACATCTGATGCTGAGCGAAGTATTCGGTATGACTGCACGAGAGCAATTTCTGTAATTGCTGTAAGCCACCGATCGCCTATCATGTTACTCGCCTGCTACCTGTCAGCAGATGATGCTGTTTCCAAGGAGACGGTCAACCATGTTCTAAGATGGGGTAACTTACCCGTTGCGGCTACTCACAAAGTGACACATCTAACGTCTACAAGTGACTGCATACGATTGAGGCCCGCGTGTTTTTGTTACCTTGGGCGCCTTTCCTCAGTATGATTCCATGGCAGGCAGAGAGGTGTCCGTAGCCAACATAACTTGGGGAGGTTGCGGAGCCTGCTCCAACTTTAACAAAACACGCTGTCTTGAGTGATTTTAATATTAATTGGATGGTCAACAGGAACAATGTTTAACTCACTCCACCCGATTATCTGCCATGCAGACATGACATCGGTGGTGTCTGTTGGCCAAAGGAAATTAGTTTTGATACTCAGATTGATTGATTTAATTAGGGTGATTTTTAATTATGCAGTTGACAGATCCATACTAGGTATCAATAAACTTCCCAGTTTTTCAGCAACATAAATCCGTAAAGGGCCTTTGTGGATTAATTTTATTTCACTCTTTGTTTTGTGGTACGGAAAAGGACAGTGTTGGTGGCTTCGCCAGATGCTTTATCAGCTCACAAAACGTCAGTGCGCTACAAGTATCAGGAACATACTTGAATTTTTCCTAGAATAAGACTTCACATAGGTATGCGCTATGAAGCGTTAGCATCTTAAATGCTTTAGATGCTGGCCTGCATGATTTTCTCCATTTAAGATTGTCTAGCATTCATATTTTTTTCTAGTCTATTAGAATTTGTTAGATGTTCCTCCCAACGAAAGTATTCCATAATTGACTAGGAAGAAACATCAAGTGTGGTAACCTATATAGTACTCTCTGCCTTGCACTTTATGGAAAGTCAGGAAGTTTAGGACAACATGTTGATGTTGATGATTACAATAGGAATATAGTTTCTTCGACATTGTACACTAATGGGTGTTTCAGATTCACGTAGAGTTACAAGTAATCTATTTTTAGAATATTTTTGAAGTCGGTCGTTATGTTAGATATTTTAGATGTGAAATATGATGATAACTGTCAGATTTTCGCATATTTACTGTTTGGTATTTAATCTTATTTCAGTATCTGGTTGAAGTAATTTTGTATTTATTATACCTCGGTAGCAGTTATTCTTTGTAGGTATTGCCAGCGTTGTAACATGAGCTATTCTTAGCTGGAATGAGATTTTTTTGACGTCCTCATGTTTTTGCTTTGTAGTGCAGTCGGCCTTAATGAAGACTTTGTAAGTAGGCTGTTTAGGTTTTTATATTGGTAACCCCACGTAGCGCTCTGTATGAAAATCACTGGCTGTGCTGTGTGCAGTCTGTGGCTGGTTATCATTGTTGAAATATTCTCAATTGTAGTGTTGGGCAGTTGGTTGTTAACAGCGCGTAGCGTTGCGCAGCTGGAGGTGAGCCGCCAGCAGTGGTGGATGTGGGGAGAGAGATGGCGGAGTTTTGAGAGCCGATAATCTGGACGTGTGTCCATCAGAGACAGTATATTTGTAAGACTGTATGTCATGAACTTATATATATGTAATGACTTTTGAACACTATTAAGGTAAATACATTGTTTGTTCTTTATCAAAATCTTTCATTTGCTAACTATGCCTATCAGTAGTTAGTGACTTCAGTAGTTCGAATCTTTTATTTAGCTTGCAGTATTGGCGCTCGCTGTGTTGCAGTAGTTTGAGTAACGAAGATTTTTGTGAGGTAAGTGATTTATGAAAGGTATAGGTTAATTAATTTTTCTATGGAGACGTTTCAACTTTTGATGAATCCTCAATGGATATGTTGTACTTCAGTGACTTATGAATTCTGTAATTCTCAAGTTAAGACAAGATTATTGATTTTAATTACTTTTGTTTTGTATTTAGAACACTGTCGTCTTACTCTTACAGCAAGTTATTTTGTAAGATACACAATAGTATCGTTTTGTTGTTTCTACAGTTATCTACACTAATTTCATGCAAGACACTTCACGCTTCCTTCCATTACCAGATTAACTACTCCTCCATGGCCTAGGAAGTGTTCTATTGCTATTATATTAGTAAAAGTATGCATAATTTCTTTTTTCTCTTATTCAGCGCAGTACCACTTCATTAGTAGCCTGAGTCACCAAACTGATCTTCAGGGACACATTTCAAAAGCTTGTATTCTACTCTTTTTCCGTGCCGTTCATCATCCATGTTTCACTTCTGTATACCACTATACCAAGGCAAATTCCTTCAGAGAAGACATCCTGACACTTCAGTTTATATTTGATGTTGACTTATTTCTCTTTTTCGGAATAACTTTTCTTGATATTGCAAGTCGGCATTTTATATGCTCTTAGCTTCTGCCACCGTTAGTTTTTTGTTCCACAAATAGAAAAACGGATTCCTGCTTTCATTGTCTCATTTCCAACTTTAGTTCTTTCACCATGAGCTGATTTAATTCAGTTCCTTTCCATTACCCTTGTTCTACTTTTGTTGTTGCGTATAACTTGATTTCACGACAGTATCTTTTCCGTTCAACTGATCTTTTAAGTTCTCTGCTGTCTCTGACAGAACTGCATCGCCGTTGGCAAGCCATTAGTTTTTATTTCTTGAAATATTTCTTCTCCCTGAACTAAATTCTCTTTCAAAATTTCCCCATGGGTTCTTTTATGGTTTGAATAACAGGGGGGGGGGGGGGGGGGGGGTAGGCTACAACCCTGTCTTACTCCCTTTGCAGCTACTGCCTGCTTTTTATAACCTTCGACTCTTATAACTGTATTCTGATTTCTGTTGTAGTTTTACGTAACTTTTCATTCTTTGTTTTATCCCTGATAACTTAGTAATTTCACAGCTCGTGTAATTCACTGAATATTGTCAAAAGCTATCTCTGAATGTACAAATGCTATGTGTACAGGTTTTACTTCGTTCTTGCATAAGGCTGTTTCACATGTTCCTACAATTCTTCTGAACTCGAACTGATCTTCCATGAGGATCTCTTCTTCTAAACTTTCCATTCTTCGGTGAATAATTTGTGTTTGTATGTTGCAACCATTACTTGTTCGGTGAACATCACAACTTTCAGTATCTGCCTTCTTTGAAATTACGATTATTACATTTTTTGTGTAGGCAGTGTGAGCATATTTTAGAAGAATATTTTTGAATAATAGTGGTATATCGTCTGTCCCATATATTTTATGCACCAGATGAAACAGTACTTTTCATGTTTCTGCTCCCAAATGTCTTAATAATTTTGTAGGTGCTCTGCTATATCTGTGCCCTCAGACAGTGAAGTCAACAATCTGTGATATACGCTGCCAAAGACTTCATTAGATGCAGATAAGGATCACATGGGTCTGTCCCCTAACGTCACGCAGCAAGTAGAACCGGGCACCTTGCAAGCAAGAACTCACTTCGTATCGCTTAATGCTCTAGTAGTTACCTCATCACGCTGTGGATATGTGCATACATGGAAGTCGAGGGTCTTGCGTGATCACGACTACGTGCTTCTTCTCTTGGTGAGTGTCTACGCTTTTACAGCGACGCTTCGGACATGTCCGAAAGAACAGCTACCATCTTAGTATATATATAGTTAAGGCTCACCGACCACTTGACCATCTTCTTTTTCTGTGCGAATGCACAAACAGTGCCCGAACTCTTACGGGAATCGGCAACGCGCCGCGAGTAAGAGTATAATGGGAGGGGGCACTACGAATGTAGAGCTGGCCAATACGGTGAGAATGTGGGTTTCGCGGGATGCGTGCCACAGACAAATCCCTGCAGTCGCACTATCCTCTGTGTCCTCGGTGGCACAGATGGATAGAGCGTCTGCCATGTAAGTAGGAGATGCTGGGTTCGAGTCCCGGTCGGGGCACACAATTTAATCCGTTCCCGTTGACGTATGTCAACGCCTGTAAGCAGCTAAGGGTTTTCATTTCATTCTAACGAGCTGCTTGGTCACCGATAGTTTCTGTTCTTTCGGACTTGTCCGAAAGAACAGCTACCATCTTAGTATATATAATGTTTTATTTGACAGCAGCAGACGCGGTAACTATTTGTCTATGTACAAGCTTAGAAGTGCAGTTTTAAGACTGAAAACAGACTGACAGTACAAAAAAGGAACAGTGTTTACATGTCACGTATAAAATAAACATTAAGCGATAAAGCTTTAGTAACAAAATTTTTAAGGTAGAATGCGTGGAAAGCAAGCCACTGCGGGCTGCTCGCATATGAGCTATAGGTAGCATCAGACTGAGGCGCCCGCGTTAATAACTGCGGGCAGGTGAACATTGCACTAAGAGTGCCATCTAGTAGCCGCAAGTACAGACTGGCTACTTCACATTCAAATAAAGACAGACGAATATTATGATGAACATTATTCAGTACGTGAAGTAAAAGAAAATATTTTGTTTGACAGCAGCAGATAAGGTAACATTTTGTCTACATCAGAGCTTAGAAGTACAGTTTAAAGTATGAAAACACCATTATGGAAAATACAAAGAGCATTGAATGACACAGCCTGTAGAAAAACAATATAACATGATATGCAGCCAATATAAACCATTTAATAAACGAAAAATTGTGAGTCGGTTTAGATAGGAAAAGCACTTCGGTAAATCCACGAGGAAACCCGAAATCAAATATGAAGTAACGGCTTTACACCGTTGATGAAGTTTTTATTACGGAATTGTAGCTGCTCATTGAGAATGAGGCTATCATTTCGAGAAAGATGTTTAAAGATTTCTAATTCTTCGAGAATATCTAATCTACGCCCTTTCTTCACGGTATGCAAATTGTTGATATCGTGAACAGCTTTAGGCGCATAACCTGTAATCAGAAGGTGGTCGGCAAAAGACAAATTTTGGGTGCTAGTGCCACTTTTTCTTAAAAGATGTTTATCTGGTTGTAAAGGCACGTCCTGTTTGTCCTATGTAGTAAGAAGGGCAGGTGTCGCAGAAAATCTTATAGACGCTAGAGTTTTCCAAAGGGGAACGAGTCGATTTAATATTATAAATAAAGTTTGTTTTCAAATTATTATTGGTAGAAAAGGCTTTGAATCTGATAGGAACAGAAAAATACTTTTTTGGGTTAGATTCAATTATAGAGGTGCCAATTAACAGTTTTCTTTTTAAGGATGTCATCTACTATGCCAGGTTCATATTCGCTGTTAATTGCTATCGTATTGAGTAAATTAATTTCTTCATTGAATTTTTCTTTCGGGAGTGGAATAGAAATAGGTCTATGAATAGCAGAGTGAAAGAAATCGTTTTTATGAGATTATGGGTGCATGGAAGTCGCAAGTACTAGCTGATCAGTGTATGTTTCTTTACCGTAAACATTGAATGAGTTTTTTCAGGTTTTATTTTCTTCTACCTCATCGACTCGCTCGAATACGCACTTCATTGCAGATTTGAAAATGAACGGCTACGTTCGAAACTAGGCATCAGTATAGCAATCACACAACTTTGACAAATTTTCAAGAAAGAATTGTCAGATCTAAGTTGCTAGTCCTTTTCCAACGAAATGTTGGAACTGTACAAGGAGGAATTTGTTAACATCTAATCGCATTTGTAATTTTAGGGAGCCTTTTCTACAGATAGTCTGGAGTGTGTCCTTGCACAAAAGAGAAACGTTAACGATACGCAGTTCAGACAAGAAGTGAATATAACCTTGTGAATGGTGGGGCTGCAGAAATCAGACGAATAAATCGAATAACTAACGAGGAATAGTGAATCGAATTAGAGACAAAACAAATTTGTGGCATTACTTAAGTAAAAGAAAGGATCGATTGATAGGACGCATCCTGACGCTTCAAGGTATAGCCAGTGTGGTAAAGGAGGGAAGTACTGGGGGTAAAAATTGCAGAAGGAGACCGAGGCCGAAATACATAAGCGGGTTCAAGAGGTGTAGGTTGCGGACGTTTTGCAGAGATGAAGAGTTTTCACAGGACAGACTAGCATGGATAGCTGCATGAAACCAGTCTTTGGACTAAAGACCACAACAACAAGAGCGTCAATAATAAGACTGTTGGTAAAACTCAATTTTGTCTTAAAAAGTATTTTTCACTAACAGCTATTAATTCTTGCAGAACGTAACTCAAAACTTTAAGAACAGACATGTTGTATCTCCATCTGCAGTTCAATAATGCAGTGTCTAATATGTTTGAAATAACTGATAACATATCTCGTGATAGAGAAAACATGTCTGTATCAGTAAGTAAAAATCTTATAAAGAAGACTCTGTATAAAATTTGTGACCTAATATATCACAATAACAGGACTATGGATCAGTGTCGTAGGTAGCATTTCCCAGGAGACTGCACCATATGTTGAATGAGAGATAGCTAGAATTTTTTTGATGCTGCATACGTATGCCATTGTCATTAACGAAATTTCATTTATGATTGGAGTACTAGTCGTTGAAAAGCAAGTAAGTCGGGTGTCGACGTACTTAGCGACTTACAAATCTGTGATAACCCTTAGTTATTGTAAGACTGATGCTGCGTAAATGGAAAGCTGAAAGTAATGAAGTATTACCTCTTCCGTGTGCCGAAGCTGTTCTGAGCTTACTCTTCTTGACTTACCAGAAATCGCCATGCGCTACAAGCGGCTGTTGCGTCTTATAGTACTTACCTCTAGCCGAATGAATAGGTGTAAAAAGTGGAGTATGGTTGTGAAATTGGTATTCTACATAAACACTCCTTTATTTGACGTGACTCGATAGATCTTTACTAAATTTAAAGTCATTACTTTCTGAATATTTGTCCTTTTAACATTGGCACTCTCTCGGAAGTCATCAAAGTACATAGCGGAGTGCCAGTTGACAAAATAAACAATACCAAAAAGAGTGTTCTCACCATCACGGTTCTAAAAGTGAGAGTTCTTGTACCTTCGTCAGCGTATTCTGAGTTGATGTCATCTGTATCTATATGAAAACTGCAGCCGGAAACACTTAAGAAACATTAGCTAGTTGTTTGGTCAAAATGTATGACACGCAACTGATGATGCCTTGTCCTAACCATGTCAATAGCAAGCTACTATGGAAATTGTGACATCACACGCGCAGTGTAAGATCTTGATATCTCGAGGGACACCAACTATCACAGCTGCGTTCTTGTCTATAGTGGTGACTCACCGGTGCAACAGAATTGTCACTCTGCACGAGAACTGAAGCCACCGAAATAAATGGATGTACCGTTATACAGATTGATTCCGTCATGGCGTTACAAACTTTCAGGAATGATGAAGAAGGGTAAATGTTTCAATCTGAGCCAACGGATCCGGGTCTGGAAACGACCGAGTCGGAAGTTATAAATTAAAACTGTTCGGATACCTCTGACATTGGATCTCTTCCTCTGCAAGCTCCTTTCTTTCCATATTTTGGGAAAAGGTAGTATGGACCAAAACAAGAAAAAACATGTCTAGTGAACAAGGGCTCTGATGTACGTACCTTGAGAGCTATGAGCTATTGTCCATACTTGCTACTGTGAAATAGTCTGCCCGCTTAGCTGAAAGGTGAGAGCGTTTGCCCAGCCTAGTTAGGGCTGTTGTTGCTTTCAGAAGTGGAAGGCCTGAGTACTAAATTTCTCTCTCTGCGTTCCCCAAAATCACCTACAAATGAGGCGACAAAAGTCGTGGGATACCTCCTATTGTCGTGTCGGACCTGCTTTTGCCCTTGTAGCGCAGCAACTGGGCGTCATCTGGACTCAACAGGTCGTTGGAAGTCCCCTGCAGAAATATTGAGCTATTCTATCCCTATAATCGTCCGTAATTCTGAAAGTGTAGCCGGTGCACGAACTGACCTCTCGATTATCTCCCGTAAATGTTAGATGTGTTCGTTGTTGGGCAATCTGGTTCACCAAATAATACGCTCGAACTGTCCAGAACGTTCTTCAAACTATTCGTGAACATTTGTGCCCCGTGACATGGTGTATTGTCATCCAAGAAATTTCCACCGTTGTCCATGAAGTCGATGAATGGTTGCAATTGGTCTCCAGGTAGCCGAACATATTCAGTTCCAGTCAATTATCGGTTCAGCTGGACCAGAGGACCCAGTCCATTCCATGTAAACACAGCCCACAGCATTACGGAGCCACCACCAGCTTGCACAGTACCTTGCTTCGTGAGGTCAGCGCCACACTTGACACCATCAACTCTTACCAACTGGAATAGGGACTCATCTGACTTGGCCATGGCTTTCGAATCGCCTAGGGTCCAACCAACATGGTTCCAAGCCCAGGAGAGATGATGCAGGCGATGTTGTACTGTTAGTAAAGGCACTAGCATTGGTCGTCTGCTGCCATAGCCCATCAAGGCCACATTTCACCGCATTTTCCTAACGGGTAAGTTCGTCATACGTCCGACATTGATCTCTGCTGTTATTTCATACAGTGTGGCTTGTCTGTTAGCGCTGCCAACTCCAAGCAAACGCCGCTGTTCTCGGTAGTCAAGTGAAGGCCGTCGGCCACTGCGTCGTTCGTGATGAGAAGTATTGCCTGAAATTTGATATTTTTGACACACTCTTGACATTGTACATTTCGGAACACAGAATTCTCTCACGATTTCCGAAATGGAATGTCCCATGCGTCTAGTTCCAACTAGTGTTCCACGTTGAAAGACTGTTAATTGCCGTCGTGTGGCCACAACCTCGACGGAAACCTTTCCACATGAATCACCTGAGTACAAATGACAGCTCTGCCGCTGAACTCGTCTTTTATACCCAGTGTAAGCGCTACTACCGTCATCTGTATATGTGCACATCGCTATCCCATGACCTCTGTCAGCTCAGCGTATATGTACAATGTGTAAAATTTCGTTACCTGTATCCACTTTGTTTTGCAGTTTTAAGAGCCAGAACTGCATTTTATTTACCAGCATCTTAGAATCATAGTGTGTTGAATTATTTAATTTGAAACACATTGTCGTAGTGTATGTTTGCTGATAGTCATAGAACTACCTGTTTGGTGCTGAATGGCTGAATTTGACAAACCGACTGGGAATCAAGCGCAGCTGGCTTCAGAAAATACACTGAAATAACCGAAAAAAGAGGGAAAACTTCGTCGTATATCATAACTTCGAGGTAATCTACATCTACATCTACATGGATACTCTGCAAATCACATTTAAGTGCCTGGCATATTATTCCAATCTCGTACAGCGCGCGGAAAAAATGAACACCTACATCTTTCTGTCGAACTCTGATTTCCCTTATACTGTATTATCGTGGTGATCGTTCCGCCCTATGTAGGTCAGTGTCAACAAAATATTTTAGCTTCGGATGAGAAAGTTGGTGATTGGAATTTCGTGAGAAGATTGAGTTGCAACGAAAAATGCCTTTCTTTTAATGATTTCCAGCCCAAATCCCGTATCATTTCTGTGACACTCTCTTCCATATTTCGCGACAATACAAAACGTGCTGCCATTCTTTGAACTTTTTCGATATACTCCGTCAGTCCTACCTGGTAAGGATCCCACACTGCGCAGCAGTATTCTAAAAGAGGCCGGACAAGCGTACTGTAGGCAGTCTCCTTAGTAGGTCTGTTACATTTTCTAAGTGTCCTGCCAATAAAACGCAGCCTTTGGTTAGCCTTCCCCACAACATTTTCTATATGTTCTTTCCAATTTCAGTTGTTCGTAATTGTAATACCTAGGTGTTTAGTTGAATTTACGGCTTTTAGATTAGAGAGATTTATCGTGTAACCGAAATATAACGAGTTCCTTTTCGAACTCTTGTGGATGACCTCACGCTTTTCGTTTTTTAGGGCCAACTGCCACTTTTCGCACCATTCAGATATTTTTTCTAAATCGTTTTGCAGTTTGTTTTGATCTTCTGATGACTTTATTAGTCGATAAACGACAGCGTCATCTGCAAACAACCGAAGACGGCTGCTCAGATTGTCTCCCAAATCGTTTATATAGATAAGCAACAGCAAAGGGCCTATAACACTACCTTGGGGAACGCCGGAAATCACTTCTGTTTTACTCGATGACTTTCCGTCAATTACTACCAACCTTGATCTCTCTGACAGGAAATCGCAAATCCAGTCACATAACTTAGACGATGTTCAATAAACAGGCAATTTTACTTCGAGCCGCTTGTGTGGTACAGAGTCAAAAGCCTTCCGGAAATCCAGGAATACGGAATCGATCTAAAATCCCTTGTCAATAGCACTCAGCACGTCATGTGAATAAATAGCTAGTTGTGTTTCACAGGAACGACGTTTTTTAAACCCATGTTGACTGTGGGTCAATAGACCGTTTCCTTCGAGGTAAGCCGGCCGGTGTGGCCGTGCGGTTCTAAGCGCTTCAGTTTGGAACCGCGTGATCGCTACGGTCGCAGGTTCGAATCCTGCCTCGGGCATGGATGTATGTGATGTCCTTAGGTTAGTTTGGCTTAAGTAGTTCTAAGTTCTAGGGGACTGATGACCTCAGAAGTTAAGTCCCATAGTGCTCAGAGCCATTTTTGTACCTTCGAGGTAATTCATAATGTTCGAACACAATATATGTTCTAAAATGCTGCTGCATATCGACGTTAACGATATGGGCTTGTAATTTAGTAGATTACTCCTACTACCTTTCTTGAATATTGGTGTGACCTGTGCAACTTTCGAGTCTTCGGGTACGGATCTTTCGTCGAGCGAACGGTTGCGTATGATTGTTAAGTATGGAGCTAATGCATCAGCATACTCCGAAAGGAACCTAATTAGTATACATTCTGGACCAGAATACTTGCTTTTATTAAGTGATTTGAATTGCTTCACTACTCCGAGGATATTTACTTCTACGTTACTCATGTTGGCAGCTGTTCTCGATTCGAATTCTGGAATATTTACTCGTCTTCTTGTGTGAAGGAATTTCGGAAGGCTGTGTTTAGTAAATCTGCTTTGGCAGCACTATCTTCGATAGTATCTCCATTGTTATCGCGCAGAGAAAGCATTGATTGTTTCTTGCCGCTAACATACTTCACATACGACCAGAATCTCTTTGGATTTTCTGCCAGGTTTCGAGACAAAATTTCGTTGTGGAAACTGTTATAGGCGTCTCGCATTGAACTCCGCGCTAAGTTTCGAGCTTCTGTAAAGGATCGCCAATCTTGGGGATTTTGCGTCTTTTTATATTTTGCATGTTGTTTCGTTGTTTGTGCAACAGTGTTCTAACCTGTTTTGTGTACCAAGGAGGATCATCTCCGTCGTTTGTTAGTTTATTTGGTATAAACTTCTCAATTGCTGACGATACTATTTATTTTAATTTAAGCCACATCTGGTCTACACTTATATTATTAATTTGGAATGAGTGGAGATTGTCTCTCAGGAAGGCGTCAAGTGAATTTCTATCTGCTTTTTTGAATAGGTATATTTTTCGCTTATTTCTCGAGGATTTGGGTATTACAATATTCAATCTCGTTATGACAACCCTGTCTTCACTAATCCCTATATCGGTTTTGATGCTGGTTATTAAGTCAGGATTAATTGTTGCTAAGAGGTCAAGTGTGTTTTCACAACAGTTTACTATTCGTTTTGCGTATGGGCCTTATCTTGCGCATCTCTTCCGGCAATAAACGCAAAATCTGTAGTTTCCCAGTTTATATTATATTCCACAGTCACCAATAGACGTGACGCTGTTGCAGTATCAGAATGTTCTTTAAATGAAATAAAGACGCAGAGATGTATGAAGTTCTAAATAGCATTGCCGATGACATTTTTAGTCTATGATGTAAATAATATTTCTTTAGATATCAGGACCATCCATGAACTAGTTTTGCGCATCTGATGTAATACAGTTGTTGTTGTTGTTGTTAATGATGATGATAACGATGATGGTGAGGATGATTATAGGATTTTACTTGCCACTCTACACGTCTCTTTAGCGCCCACGTAATATATGGGTAAATGAAAATGTGAACAACCTCAGCAATCTAACTGGCGAAAGCAGAAGTAATATCTGGCGTGCACCAAGGATGTGTTTTAGGCACTTTGCTGGTCCTGATTTACATAAACGATTTAGGTGGCAATCTGAGCAGCTGTCTCACGTTGTTTGCAGATGATCCCGTCATTTACCGTCTTGTAAAGGCATCAGATGATCAAAACCAATTGCAAAACAATTTAGGCGAGATATCTGCAGGGTGCGAAAAAATAATGGAAAGTGCTCAGTCATCCGCATGAGTACTGAATGGAATCCGCTAAATTCGGTTGCACCATAAATCAGGCAAATCTGTAGGCTGTGATTCCAACTAAATTTTTAGGGATTACAATTACTAATAACTTAAATTGGAACTATCTTATAAACCATATTGTCGGGAAAGCGAACCAAAGACTGCGATTATTTAGCAGAACACATAGAAAACGCAACAGGCCTACTAAACAGAATGGCTACATTACGCTTGTCCATTATCTTCTTGAGTGGGATCCGCTTTAGGTAGGATTGGCAGAGGACAGCGAAAAAGTACAAAGGTGGGCAGCTAGTTTTGCATCATAGAGAAATTGGGGAGAGAGTGCCACGGTCATTATACGTGAACTGGGATAGCAATCATAAAACACAAAGGCGTTTTTCGTTGCGGCTGGATCTTCTCTTGACATTTCGATCACCAGCTTTCTTCTCCGAACGCGAGAACATATTATTTGACCCCCACCAACAAAGGGAGAAACGGCCTTCATAATAAAATAAGAGAAACCAGAGCTCACAAAGAAAGATTTAAATATTGGTTTTTCCCGCTAGCTGTTCGAGAGTGGAACAGTACAGAAATGACTTGAAGGTGGTTCGATGAATCCTCTGCCAGGCATTTAATTGTGAAATGCAGTGTAATCCTGTAGATGTTGATGTAGAAATGTTTTTTGAATCAACATCGGAGGATGAGAAGGCATCACGTTGATGTTTCACCTTCGACTGTATCACCCACACCGTCGAGATGGTTTCACTGTCACGGTACACAGAAACGTCGACAACAGCAGACGGCACAGCAAATGGCGACGGAACGTTTATCTTAATGTCAGAAACAGCACAGAGTGTATAATTGTGCTGTTATAATGTTTTTGTTTAGAAAATACTACACATCTTAATGAGATCTCACTACGGAAATTACGCTAGAATCTCGCGGTTCTGGTGGCATACAGTGTTAGATCATCATTGAAGAGACGCTGTTTCACCAACCTTTCAGACATTTACACCGGCAAGTTTCATGTTACCACTATTAACAAAGTTTCGAATTTATCAGGGGAGCTAGTTGTCCTCGATCATTGTGCGTGTTTAAATTATTTATTCGTCATTTATTTAGTAAAAAAAGAAACACAAAGCTGCGTGTGCGAATAAAGTTGGCATTTGTCGAACATGCACGGGTGTCTGAGCGTTAGCGCAATTGTACTGGTTGTAAATGGGTAGCCTGTGATCAGTGTTCGGTGACGTAAGTCATCTCACCGAGGCACTACATTGTTTAAATTTAGTTACCAAAGTGTCAGTAACTGAAAGTTTCGAAAAGAAATGGTAACAGTAATATTTTACCATTAGGTTTCGTTAGTTGTACTGCGTCTAATCCTTTGGAAATTCTGATGCAATACTACGTACAAATCAATTATTGTGTTTTAATAACAAATACAGGGCTATTACAAATGATTGAAGCGATTTAATAAATTCACTGTAGCTCCATTCACTGACATATGGTCACGACACGCTACAGATACGTAGAAAAACTCATAAAGTTTTGTTCGGCTGAAGCCGCACTTCATGTTTCTGCCGCCAGAGCGCTCGAGAGCGCAGTGAGACAAAATGGCGACAGGAGCCGAGAAAGCGTATGTCGTGCTTGGAATGCAATCACATCAGTCAGTCTTTACAGTGCAACGACACTTCAGGACGAAGTTCAACAAAGATCCACCAACTGCTAACTCCATTCGGCGATGGTATGCGCAGTTTAAAGCTTCTGGATGCCTCTGTAAGGGGAAATCAACGGGTCGGCCTGCAGTGAGCGAAGAAACGGTTCAACGCGTGTGGGCAAGTTTCACGCGTAGCCCGCGGAAGTCGACGAATGAAGCAAGCAGGAAGCTAAACGTACCACAGCCGGCGGTTTGGAAAATCTTACGGAAAAGTCTAAAGCAGAAGCCTTACCGTTTACAATTTCTACAAGCCCTGACACCCGATGACAAAGTCAAACGCTTTGAATTTTCGGCACGGTTGCAACAGCTCATGGAAGAGGATGCGTTCAGTGCGAAACTTGTTTTCAGTGATGAAGCAACATTTTTTCTTAATGGTGAAGTGAACAGACACAATGTGCGAATCTGGGCGGTAGAGAATCCTCACGCATTCGTGCACCAAATTCGCAATTCACCAAAAGTTAACGTGTTTTGTGCAATCTCACAGTTTAAAGTTTACAGCCCCTTTTTCTTCTGCGAAAAAAACTTTACAGGAGACGTGTATCTGGACATGCTGGACAATTGGCTCATGCCACAACTGGAGACCGACAGCGCCGACTTCATCTTTCAACAGGATGGTGCTCCACCGCACTTCCATCATGATGTTCGACATTTCTTAAACAGGAGATTGGAAAACCGATGGGTCGGTCGTGGTGGAGATCATGATCAGCAATTCATGTCATGGCCTCCACACTCTCCTGAATTAACCCCATGCGATTTCTTTCTGTGGGGTTATGTGAAAGATTTACTGTTTAAACCTCCTCTACCAAGAAACGTGCCAGAACTGCGAGCTCGCATCAACGATGCTTTCGAACTCATTGATGGGGACATGCTGCGCCGAGTGTGGGAGGAACTTGGTTATCGGCTTGATGTCTGCCGAATCACTAAAGGGGCACATATCGAACATTTGTGAATGCCTAAAAAAACTTTTTGAGTTTTTGTATGTGTGTGCAAAGCATTGTGAAAATATCTCAAATAATAAAGTTATTGTAGAGCTGTGAAATCGCTTCAATCATTTGTAATAACCCTGTAGTTTCCAAGCAGTAACTGCAATTAGTATTCATTTATCGTGTTTTTTCTGAATAGTTACAGTAAAAAACACATGGCACTTCACTGGGTAGCCTTTGGGTAGGAAGAAGATACGACGTTTGTACAACGCTTCAGGTGAGTTAGAGACAGTTGAGGTACTACTGGAAGGTTTATTGCGACTATCTAGCACTCTGTTGGGCGTAGTACTGGTTACCTCTGTACAGTGCGATCCGCTCGTACATTAATTATAGATGGGACATCAGTTAGAACGAATATTATCGTAATAAAAGCTTTTCGTTGAGAATAGTCGAAATCGTAATTTTTGATTGTTTATAACTGGTTTAGATTTAATGTAACAGTCTTCATATTTGATTAAGACAAAAATTCTTACATGCTGTATCATGTTTAGCGCTCAGCTGGAACCCACTACGATGTATTTTATAATTCTCTTCAGTTATATGGACGTTGCGGAAACACCTACGCATAATTTCTTTTCCCCACTATTCTCGAAAGCATACTATATGCTATCTGATCTTTCAATGTACTTTGGACGTAAACGTTTCCACAGTGTTATTGAAACAGACTGAAATACTGAGCTTCACCCCGTCTTCTAGGCCCAAGAGAGTCAACTGTATTGTTCCCCTTTGGGTAGACGTCTCTAATCACAGCTTGTTTGGATCGTTCTGTTCTGCAAATCAGAGGTGTGAGGGCGAGATAATCTGACTCAGATATTTGCCAGTCTTCAAAGTATAGGCACAGTCTCATTACACCTTGGACGCCAGGCATTCTAATCTTGCTTTGGCTACGGCTGTAGATTTTAACTGTGCTGTTACTCTGTGTATTTGTCAGAAATGTACAGTGCAAATGAATCATACTTAATTGGAATAAGCAAGTAAATTTTAATGTTAACATGAGAAACTCATATCCAAAGATGGCTTATATTTAAATATTGACGTTCCGGCTGACGAGAGTAAAAGACAGGAGAGAGAAATAGTTGGACGAATGGCTCAGCTGAGAGAGAATAGGCCAGAAAATGGTTCAAATGGCTCTAAGCACTATGGAACTTAACATCTGAGGTCATCAGTCCCCTAGACTTAGAACTACTTAAACCTAACTAACCCTAAGGACATCACACACATCCATGCCCGAGGCAGGATTCGAACCTGCGACCGTAGCGGTCGCACGGTTCCATACTGAAACGCCTAGAACCGCTCGGCCACAGCGGCCGGCTAATATAGGCCAGAAACAGGGTGCACACTGGTTTCACATCGCCTTGTATATGCCTACATTAGATGGCAAGGCAAGGCAACAAATCCTCTGGTCCAGACAAGGTCTGTGTCCCACACCTAAAACATCTAGCTTCTTCCACAATCACCTACCTCATCAAAATCTATAACCAATGTCCTCCCTAACCTACTTCCCAACCTCCTTGAAAACTACTTAGGTTATCACCTCAACACATAGGATCCTCAGCCTACCCCAAAGTTACGGACCCATATCACTACTGTGCTTTCTAGGGAAAATACTGGGATTGTGTCATTCACAGAGTCCTCACCACTGAGCAGCTTCGCTTCTGGCCAGAACACGGCACTATTCACCAATCCCTGCGTCTGTTGCAATACACATGCAGGGCGAGAGACAAGAAACACAGTACAGAAGCGTTCTTTCTCGACATCGAGAAAGTGTTTGACAAGTTTGGCACGCCAGCTTAATATAAAAATTATCCCAGATAGATATTCCAGAACACATGTCAGCGTGACTGATTCGTTTCTAGCGGGGAGGCATTACACTGTTAGCAACGGCAGCACAATCAAGAATGCTGAAGCTGGGAACCCTCAGGGCTCGATTCTGGTACCTGTGCTTTACACACTGTACACCAAAGACACACTAAAATTGACGGGAGGTGAAACTGCCCTCTTTGCGGATGATATGGTGGTGTATAAAACAGCAGAAACCTAAAATTTCTTGCACAAGAAGTGCAGTAACACCTAAATATCATCATCCAATGATGCAACATCTGGAAGATTAAAATCAAACCATAAAATTAAAATAAATTCAGAAAAGAGTATTGCTGTGATGTTCGCAAGTTAACTACTCCAAACCGACAAATGTCTGTGGCTGGCAGAGTGTTAGAATGAAGTGACTCCGCAACATACCTGGGCTGCAGCTCGACAGGCTCCTGACATTCGTGATACAAATAAAAAGAGCAAGAAGCAATGGTTGTGCTGCTTTTTTCGAATTGTACCCGCTCCTAAAGTGTGTGGGGTTATCGCTAAACGCAAAGCTTGGATTGGATACCGGAGTGTATCCTGCAAACGATTCTGTACAGATCAGACGTATGATCAGTGGTACCAACCACATACCTGAAGAAGCTACAATCATTAGTAAAACCCTCGGCATCATTACAGACGCAAACCGGTACACGTCGAACACTCATGTTAGGGACTTGTTAGGCGAAACATCCATCTCCACATACCTACAGATGAAGTCCGAAAACCTGTGTAGGAAGGCTTCCAATTCACCCCACCCTCTTATTCAGCCAGGTACAAATTAAAGAAAAGTCCTTAATGCTGGGTATATAGCCGCTTCCAGTAGCAGAAAAGGAACAACAAAACTTGAAGTTACGCTGTGACAGACGGATCATCGTCACATGCCTTCATTCAGTATGACACTGTGTAAAGATATGGCGTTGATACAGGGCATCAGTAGAGTAACAGCGTATCAGGAAATTTTGGCATTACCTCTTTTCCCTCTGCCCATTAATTTCTGGTGTTGAAGTGTCTTCAGCATTTAATATAAAAAACCTCTACATCAGGATCGAATGTTAACACACTTGTATCCCTAAGGAAACTGAATATGAATGCTCGTTGCTGAATAATTAATTCCTTTACGTACGCTATAGAATTTCTAGATGATTCGTGAATAACATGTGGTCATATTAACGAGTTAACGGGTGACCGGAGTAGCCAAAATTTATTGATTATATGTCACATGAGTAAGACTTGTTGAGTCATGAAGAATACCTGAGCACTGTGGTCAGCGATTGGGTGTAGCAGTAAGTACCAAAGAAATATTAAATTGAAACATTTGTCTGAGCATCAGATGTCGCCCATGGAATAAAACAGAAACTAGACTAACATATGTATCATATCAGGAGACAGTCTACAATAGGAAACTCTAGGATACTATATTTGGCTTGAACATGGCTCCTTTATTTGAAATGTCAAAATATACAGTTCGCAAAGCAATGAAACGTTGATGATATTCAGGTGTGATGCAAGTCACGGCTTAACGGATTTGCATCTGTGCCTCCTCTCAACGACAACCCGGAAACATGAGTTTAAATTTGAAAATTTTCTCCATTAGTTGGCACAATCCTAAAAACTGCATGTTTAATACATTCATAGGAAATAACAGGTACTTCATAGGAAGTTGACAACTTGTCTCTTTGCAGAAACCAACGAGTGCCTAGCAACTAAGTGCAACAATCCACATATTTGGAGAGTCCATCTCCAGACAACGTCCACGTCGATTGAGCCACCATTACCTTCGTTCAGTCCGCTTGTGACACATCAGAATGTGCAGAAGACATTGATGGCTAAAAGTCAAGGGATTTACGCCCACTCTCTTCCACGACCTCATCCTCAATGGTTGCTGTGTCAGCGGACCCCTCGCTCTTCGCTTTGGATTCTTTTCCTGAAATAAACACAAAGAAGTCATCAAAAAAAAGTTTTTCTACTGTATTTTTCTTTATGTGTGTCACTTGCATTTGTACTAGTGTACGTTGTGTTGTTTCCTGTAAAGTGGATTTTTCAAGCAAACACAAGTAAGTGCACAAATAAAATAAAAGTTAAGTACCGGGATTTGATGCGTGTTTTGAGTAGTTCTTACGTTTCTTTATGCATGTCAGAATGATCGGTACAAAAAAATACAACCAGAAATTTTAGAATATACAAAACAGGTAACTTAAACACGTCCGGGTAGAAGTGTATGGAAGATCACACCATGGAGGACAAAAAGCAGGCAGCCTCAAGAGAATTTGGAGTTGCGTGAAGAAGATCTTTGTGGCAGCAAGATGCGGAGAGAGTCAAAGCAGAACAAGTGGTCCATGGCTTGCGCTGTGCTGCAATCGCAGTCTTAGTAGTGACAACCGGAAATCTCCATTCTGGAGATTACACTGGGATCTTCTGACGTCAGAGCGTTGACGATTGTGAGCATGCCACGTAATGCACTTCTCTTGGTGGCCACGAGGGAGATTTTTAGATGGATGAGGCCAACATCGTTTACAACTTGTGCTTTCCACATTTCCATATTGGTTTCGATGGAGTCGTTTACAGAACGGTAATTGTTTTCGTGAAGCTTTACTTGGACATCCACCTCTGGATGGCTGGTACATAATCATGCAGTTAATGGCTAGGCTTGGGAACTGGTTTGTGTTTTCCACTTCACGAAGTGGACAGATGTCTGGGGAAACAGTATCTGCCAGATGTTAACCATTGGCGAATACTGTAAGCCGTAGACATCCATTAACAATCTACCATGTCTCATTCAATTCCTTGTCGACTTCTTAGGCGTGCACAAACCCGTACCACAAAGGGCACGCTCATTCTGCCAATGCTCTTGAAGTTCGTGGCTAAGAGACCCATGTACACCCGATTATCTTCTTAGGATATTATTTCTGGCCTCCACTTTCAACCTCATATTAAGGAAAAGCCGTTCTTACTCTCATGCGTAGCATCCACATTCATATAGAGGCAACATGCTGCCTACCAGCAATGAAGTTGCATAAAAAAGGGGATAGATCCGATGCTTACAACTACCGCCCAATCTCACTTCTCACAGCTTTATCTAAAATTCTTGAAAAAGTAACGTAGCATCACATACTCGAATTTGTAAAATGAAGTACTATCAAAATGTCAATTTGGTTTTCAGAAAGGCTTTTCAACAGAAAATGCTATATACGGTTTCACTGATCAAATATTAAATGAATAACCGAACATCACCCATTGGGATATTTTGTGATCTCTCAAAGGCTTTTGATTGTGTGAATCATGAAATTCTTCTAGATAAGCTTAAGTATTGTTGTATGCGTCGGACAGTGCACAAATGGTTTAATTCATACTTAACTGGAAGAATGCAGAAGGTTGAAATTAACAGTATAGATAGTCTGCAAAAACCAGCAGAGTCCTCTAATGGGGGAGGTATAAAGAATGGTGTCCCACAGGGTTCAGTCTCAGGTCTCTTATTGTTCTTAACATATATTAACGATTTGCCACTCTATATTCATGAAGATGCAAAGCTAGTTTTTTTTGATGATGATAAAAGTATAGTAAAGACACCCAAGAAGCAAGAATCAGCTGAGAAAATTGCAAATTATGTTTTTCAGAAAATTATTAAGTGGTTCTCTGCAAATGGACTGTCACTAAAGTTTGAGAAAACACAGTTTATACAATTCTGTACAGTAAATGGCAAATGGAAGTCTGTTGCTAAGGCAGAATACTCAAAATTTCTGGGTGCGTGCATTGATTAGGAATTGAATTGGAAGAAACACATCGATGATCTGCTGAAACAGTTAGGTTCAGCTACTTATGCTATTAGGGTTATTGCAAATTTTGAGGATAAACGTATCAGTCAATTAGCCTACTATGCCTATTTTCATTCACTGCTTTCATATGGCATCATATTTTGGGACAAGTCATCATTAAGAGAGAAAGTATTCATTGCACAAAAGCTTGTAATCAGAATAATAGCTGGGGACCACCCAAGATCACCTTGCAGACGTTTACTTAAGGAACTCGGGATATTCACAGTACCTTCACAATATATATATTCACTTATGAGATTTGTCATTAATAACCCATCCCAGTTCAAAAATTACGGCGAAGTGCATAGCTACAACACTAGAAGAAAGGATGGTATTCTCTATTCTGGATTAAATCTCACTTTGGCACAGAAAGGGGTGAATTATGCTGCCACAAAAATCTTTGGTGATTTGCCAAATGGTATTAAAAGTCTGACAGATAGCCAACAAACATTTAAAAGCAAATTAAAAGAATTTATGAATAGCAACTCCTTCTACTCAACAGATGAATTCTTAGATATGAAGTAGTAACTGTAAAACATTAAAAAAAGAAAAGAAAAACCAATTATTTTGTGTAAAGAAAACTTATGTTAAAGTGACACATTCCACATCATTCCGAATTGTCGTGTTCATGATCTATGGAACAAGGATTTATGTATGTATGATGTTTTTCAGACAATAAACGTATTTTTGCAGTGACAGACTGGTTTTACGCTTCCGTGATAGTTTGGTTCGTTTGTATTGCTAGGGTTCTGGTATCCTAAATTTTAAATTTCAATCCTTTGGTGTAATGAATATACCGGATATTTCAGGGCTTTCCACGATTAAAAACATTCGTAATACATAAAATATGACACATGGACAGATATATTTTGTCTTGAATTGCATGTGATATATTCAAGATTTTTGTACATACGTTCCTACTGTTACGTTATTTGTTACAGGGCCTACTGATGTAACAACACCGGAATCGGACACCATTTGCAAACAGTGTGTACTCAAATCAGGAGAAAGCCACTGTGTCCTCTGATATCACGAGACAGTCACCAAAAAACAGACCAGAGAAAATTCCATATGGTGTACCATAGACAGCCATCAGATGTTATAAGTATCAAGGTGCGGTTTGCGAAGTTCAAGCGTCTGCGGTCTCCCTATAATTAGCAGGCCTAGACCTAGTGCGTAGCCACTTCAGACAGTGAGAGACGGCTTTGTGAGTTGTCCCAAGAAGACAGATCGCAGAACTTCACGTGAATTGCAGATTCCGAAGACATCAGTGCACGGCATCGTACATAAATAACTTATTTTTCGTGAGTACAAAGTTCAGATCGTGCAGTCCCTCCAATGATCGGATAAAAGAGCTCGTTTTGACTTTGCTGTTGCGATGCTGTCTGAGACTGAGGAAGGTGATGACTATCTGAAACATGTCCTTTTCTCAGATTAGATCAAATTTCATTTGAACAGTGTTGTCAACCGATGCAGTACTAAGATCTGGTGGTCCGAGAATTCCCACGCTGTGTTTGAGATCGTCAGAGACCTCCCTAAAGCTGTGCAGTATTATGCATAATAAAATCACAGGACTTTTCTTCTTCAGTGAAACGTCATTCACAGCCAATACTTATCTTGATAAGTTGCAGTTATTTGTTGTACCACAGATTCAGGACATTCCCGTCTTACTTTTCCAACAAGGTGGTGCGGCACGTAATTGGGGGTTGGATGTCCATACCTATTTGGATAAAACATTTCCGGGAAGATGGATCGGATGTGGGGGTCCTATCAATTGGTCTCCGCGATCACCGAACGTAACACCACTGGATTTCTTATTTTGGGGTTAAGTCAAGGACCAGTCTTTTTTTTTTAAATATATATATATATATTTGTTCAGTTATTATATTCATGCATGTTAACCTACTACCTAAATACATTATTGGGTCCTAATTTCATACTTAATATTTGCAGCTGTTATTTAGACACTACAGGTAAATCCTTATTATAATCTATCAATACAGCGTCTCTAATTTTCTAGTTTTTAGTTTCTATCAAAGCCTGAATTTTAGTTACTTATGTCTTTCTCTAATTCTGTTAGTATTAAGATGCATCTACTTTATTCTACGAGCCTATGCTACCAGCAGCTTTACAAGTGTGCCTGATTGTTGATGGCCTTGCCCACCGAGCTAATCCCAGTGGGCGTGCTCCTGGCACTTCGTATCGCTGCAGTCTATATTAAGAATCCTTATCCTATCTTTCTACATGCTAATCTATTTCTTAAATCTAGCGTCTCAGTTGGTGCATGTCATATCAGGTGGTGATGCACACCGTCCCCCATAATCCAGGTCAAGGCGGATTCCAGCCGTGAGACGGTTGGCCATGTCCAGGCCCGGCGGAACAGGGAAGGTGCACAGAGTCCAAATCTGTATGATTGTTGCTGGTTGTTCCTTAGAAATTTCCTAAGGACCTTTTTCGAGATCTCATTTGTAAATTTAAGACATTGAATGTGTCCTCTCGCTGTAGCAGGTGGTGCGTGTCGTTGTTCGGAAGTTGTCTTAATTCATTTGCTACATCATCTAAGAGGGGGCACTCATGCACCATGTGGTGTCACCGCCAGACACCACACTTGCTAGGTGGTAGCTTAAATCGGCCGCGGTCCATGTAGTACATGTCGGACCCGCGTGTCGCCACTGTAATCGCAGACCTAGCGCCACCACCAAGGCAGGTCTCGTGATACGAGAGAGCACTCGCCCCAGTTGTACGCGAACCTAGCTATCGCCCAGTTGTACGAGAACCTAGCTAGCGCCCAGTTGTACGAGAACCTAGCTACAGCCCAGTTGTACGAGAACCTAGCTACCGACCAGATGTACGAAGCCTTTCTCTCTCATTAGCCGAGAGACAGAATAGCCATCAGCTAAGTTAATGGCTACGAAGTAGCAAGGCGCCAGTTGTATCAGTGCCTATAGCTTACGAGTATTCAAGAGAGATGTATTCCAAAGAACAATTAAAAGATAAGTAATAAGCATCTACATACTTTTCTTCTTATTCATTTATAAGTTCTCATGTTCCAGACTTCACGCCCGTTTGCTTTAGCCGTGCGTGCCCTATCTGCTACAGCGTTAGTCTAGAGTTCATTTTCAGCCATCTCCACTTCACGGTGTCGGCCCAGCTACCGACACAACATTTATTGGCGACGAGCAAAAGAGTTTGTATTAATTCGTTTGCAACATTGGCGACGATTTAAAGTGTTCTGATTGCTTACATTTAATTGTGTCATGGCTTCGCCACCTTCTCCAGATGTACTGTCCGAATTTTATCGCTTGCAGAATCAGCAGACGCAGGCGTTACTGGATGCCCTTGGACAGCTCGTCCAGGGTCAACGTACCATTCAAACCGATGCGGCCGCCGCCGCTTCTTCGCTACCGCTGCCACTAAACGCTGTTGCACCTCCCTTTCGACCATACGTGGCAGCCGATGAGACCTGGCAAGAGTGGTCTCGCCAGTTCAACTTTCACCTCGCTGCCTACCGAATTCAAGGTAATGAGCGGCAGCCGTTTTTGCTTTCTTGTGTCGGTGTGTCCACATACCGTGTGATAGTGAAATTGTTTCCCCGACGCGACGTAGCAACTCTGTCCTACGAGGAAATTTTGTCTGCATTAGATGCCTATTTCAAAGAAACAGTTAATGTGGTTGCAAAACGGTATACGTTCTTTCGTACAAAACGTACGGCCGGTCAAACTAATAGGGAGTGGGTAGCAACATTGCAAGGACTTACTAGGGACTGTGCCTTTGAATGTGACTGTGGTCTTTCTTATTCAGATACAATGGTGCGTGATGCAATTGCACAGAACGTTTCTGATGTTCGCATAAGGGAGCAAATTTTGAAACTAGTTAATCCCTCCCTTCAACAAGTGATAGACATATTGGATAGACAGGACACACTTGACTGTGCTCAGGAATCTTTTGAAACTTCGCCAGCCGTGTGTAACATTAACCGGCCCGCTGGACGCGCTGCGCGGCCCGGTAACCGGGCCTTGCGCACGTCGACACAGCGACCGCCGCGTGCTAAGCCAGGTGTGCCGCGCCAGCCCACAAATGCAGTGAAATCATGCCCGCGGTGTGCTACTCGACATTCGCGTGAACATTGCCCGTCACGCCAAGCTATTTGCTTTTTCTGCAATAAGAAAGGACATGTTCAAAGTGTTTGCCAGAAAAAGCTCAGATCAGACAATCACGATCATTCCAGGCCCTTTGCTTCGCGCCGGAATCGAACCAAGGACACTCATGCTCGTGGACCTTCGCCTATGGACATTCATGTCGTTAATTCCACTTCGTCCTGTGACACTTTCTCTAACAGTGACTGTGTTCGTCCCACAAAAACTGTGCGTCGACGTCGCCGGAAATCACGTCAATTAGCAAGTGATTCTGTACCAGTGTCTATTCCAATTGCACAAAACAGTCGCTCTTGTCGTCAGCAGGACAATAAACTTTTTGTGGACTTAGACTTTGAAGGCAAAGTGATACCATTCCAGCTCGATACCGGAGCTGCAGTTTCATTGCTCAATCACGACACGTACAAACAACTGGGCAACCCTCCGTTGCGTTCCGCCAATGTTAAGCTAACTACATATTCCGGACAGAAAATTCCTGTGTTAGGACAGTGCAGCCTTCTTGCAACATACAAGGGACAAACAAAACTTGTGTCATTTTACGTTCTTCGTTCTTCTTCTGCAGTGAATTTGTTTGGTCTAGATTTGTTTAAGTTGTTTAACATGTCTATTGTAAATCAGGTCCTATCAGTGAATCAGACTGTGCCTACAGACAGTGTTTCTCGGCTGTGTGACGAATTTGCAGACGTTTTTGCACCGGGCTTAGGTTGCGCTAAAAACTATGAAGCACATTTAGAACTGAAGGTAAACGCGCAACCGAAATTTTTCAGGGCGCGCAATGTTCCCCACGCATTGCGTGATGAGGTCGCAAGAACGTTACACGATCTCGAATCACAGGGTGTAATTGAACGTGTGCAAGCTTCTCTCTGGGCCTCACCCTTAGTAATTTTGCCAAAACCTTCCGGAAAATTGAGACTTTGCGTGGACTTCAAGGCCACAGTGAATCCACAGCTAGTGACTGCTACTTTTCCTTTGCCCCGCCCGGAAGATCTTTTTGCTAAACTGTGCCCGGGAAAATATTTTTCAAAGTTGGACCTCGCCGATGCGTACTTGCAAATACCGGTGGACGACGAATCCCAGCGCGTATTGGTGGTTAACACGCATCTTGGATTGTACCGCTTCAAAAGACTGCCATTCGGGTGTGCATCCGCCCCTGCCTTGTTTCAGCAATATTTACAAACTATTTGTGCGTCGGTCCCTACTGCAGCAAACTATCTGGACGATATAGTGATCTCCGGACAGACAGAAGAAGATCATCTTGCGAACTTACGAACATTATTTCAGGTCTTGCGGCAAAATGGTCTTCGCTTGAGGAAGGACAAATGTGTGTTTTTTGCTCGTGACTTACCATACCTGGGACATGTCATTAATGCCCAAGGCATACATCCGAGTCCAGAGCACCTCCGTGCCATACAAGAATTGCCTTCCCCTCAAAATGTGAAACAGCTACAGAGTGTGTTGGGTAAAATTAATTATTATCATCGCTTTCTGCGCAATGCCTCTTCTATTTCAGCTCCGCTTCATCGCTTACGCCGTAAAGGTGTTCCGTTCGTCTGGACGACGGAATGTGAACGCGCCTTTCGCCAGTTGAAATCGGCGTTGCTTTCTAATACTTGCCTTACGCCATTCGATCCCCAGAAACCCCTTTTGTTGATGGTAGATGCATCGGATTTCGGGATCGGTGCTGTGCTTGCGCACGAAGTTGGCTCCCATGATCGCCCTATTGCCTTTGCGTCCAAATTGCTGTCGTCTGCGCAAAGAAATTATTCACAGATAGAGAAAGAAGCTTTGGCTCTCGTGTTTGGTGTTACTAAGTTCCATGATTTCTTGTATGGTCGTCACTTTACCATCATCACAGACCACAAACCTTTGACATCGCTTTTTCATCCGACCAAGCCTGTACCTCCACGTACAGCGCAGAAATTCATTCGCTGGTCTATTTTCCTCTCGCAGTACCGCTGCGATATCTTGTATCGGTCCACTGCTCAGCACGGAAACGCTGATGCATTGTCCCGTTTGCCTGTTGCTGAGGATAAAGCATTCGATTCTTCCGAACTTGCTTGCATGTTCATTGATTCGGAAACCGATGAAGTGGTCGAATCGTTTCCGATTGATTTTCGTCGTGTCGCTACAGCCACAGCTGCTGACCCTGTCCTTGCTACTGTTTTACGTTTTGTTGCTACGCAATGGCCTTTGTCACAGTCTCGGATCGAGGATCCGTTGGTTCGCCGATTTTTTGCTCACAAGGAGAGACTTTTTGTTCGACGTGGTGTTTTGTTGTTGCGTTCTGAGAATGATCAGTCTAGAGTCGTGGTCCCACGTTCGTTACAGTCCTCTGTTTTACGGCTTCTTCACCAAGGACATTGGGGTATAGTGCGAACGAAACAACTTGCTCGTCAGCACTGTACTTGGTTCGGAATCGATGCTGCGATTACGCATATGTGTTCTTCGTGCCCGGCGTGTGCCGAACAACAGTCCGCACCGCCGCGGAAAGTCTTTGCGTGGCCAAAAGCCACTTCCCCTTGGCAACGCTTGCACATTGATTTTGCTGGTCCATTCTGGAATGCTCGATGGTTGGTTCTGGTCGACGCCTTCAGTAATTTTCCTTTTGTTGTCCGGATGTCTTCCACGACGTCCTCCGCTACCATCCAAGCGTTGGCTGCTATCTTTTGCATTGAAGGTCTTCCGCAGACTATTGTTTCCGACAATGGCCCGCAATTCATGTCCGCAGAATTTCAGTCATTCTGCCAGGCCAATGGTATTCAACATCTGACATCCGCGCCGTTTTCGCCTCAGTCCAACGGTGCCGCTGAACGATTGGTCCGGACTTTCAAGTCACAGATGTTGAAATTGAAAGAGTCGCATTCTCGGGAGGACGCATTGTTGCTCTTTTTGTCTTCGTATCGCTCTCAGCCCCGAGATGGTCGCTCGCCGGCTGAGTTGCTCCACGGTCGTCCTCATCGCACCTTGATGTCTTTGCTGCATCCGCCGCATCAGGTTCCTGTGCAGCGGCAGACTCCAGCTTTTGCTCCAGGCGACGTTGTATTTTATCGCCACTATCGAGGTTCACGGCGTTGGCTCGCAGGGCGCATTCTTCGCTGCCTCGGCCGCGCGATGTATTTGGTTTTGGGGGCCTCTGGTGAGGTGCGTCGGCATCTCAATCAGCTGCGCCTCTGTCGTCGCTCGGGTTCTGCCGCACCCCGTCTGCTTTCAGCGACGGTGCCGTCCGGTCAGCGCCCTGGGGACCCATCTACTGGCTCGCCTCATTCCCAGGTGTTACCGACGATGCCTTCCATTTTGCCCCATGGCGCCGCGCCGCCGCCGCCGCAGCAGCAGCAGCCGCCGCCGCCGCCGCTTGTTCTCCCACCGGCGCCGCCCGCATTCGACGCTTCGTTGCAGCCGCCAAGCGCCTCCCAGGGTCACGCGCCGCCGATCGCTTCCCGTGACCAGCTGTCCTCCGCCATGGAACTCCCGCCCGCTCCGGACCACATGACGTCATCGCGCGTCGGCTACCCCGACGCAATGGAGGTTGATCCTTCGGTCACTCCTGTCTCTTTACGGGCGCATACACCGCATGTTGACGTGCACCCTGGACTAGTTTTTCAGGCGTTTCCTAGCTCCCCTCGGACCGTATGGCCGGGTGCGGGTGGCACAGCCTCGCCTGTTGTTGGGCTCCCCACCTCATCGCATACGTCAACATGTGGTCCTCCCCACGGCGGGCGGAAGCCTTATCTCACGACCGTTCGCCGATTTGCGGGGGAGGAATGTGGTGTCACCGCCAGACACCACACTTGCTAGGTGGTAGCTTAAATCGGCCGCGGTCCATGTAGTACATGTCGGACCCGCGTGTCGCCACTGTAATCGCAGACCTAGCGCCACCACCAAGGCAGGTCTCGTGATACGAGAGAGCACTCGCCCCAGTTGTACGCGAACCTAGCTATCGCCCAGTTGTACGAGAACCTAGCTAGCGCCCAGTTGTACGAGAACCTAGCTACAGCCCAGTTGTACGAGAACCTAGCTACCGACCAGATGTACGAAGCCTTTCTCTCTCATTAGCCGAGAGACAGAATAGCCATCAGCTAAGTTAATGGCTACGAAGTAGCAAGGCGCCAGTTGTATCAGTGCCTATAGCTTACGAGTATTCAAGAGAGATGTATTCCAAAGAACAATTAAAAGATAAGTAATAAGCATCTACATACTTTTCTTCTTATTCATTTATAAGTTCTCATGTTCCAGACTTCACGCCCGTTTGCTTTAGCCGTGCGTGCCCTATCTGCTACAGCGTTAGTCTAGAGTTCATTTTCAGCCATCTCCACTTCACGATGTCGGCCCAGCTACCGACACAACACACCACATGTTCAGGAGTGCCTTGCACAGCGCCACAGTCACACGTTGGTGTAGCCTGCTTCCCGAACAGACATAGGTATGTCGGGCAGGGCCCATGTCCAGTACGGAAGTGCAGCAGTCCTCTCGTAGGCGTGAAGTATGTTAACTTTGAGCATTCCTCTATATCTGCAACAGCTCATAGGTTCTGCGCCCCGTTTCCTCGTTATTCCACTGATCCTGTCATAGTTCTAACCCTCTCTTTTTATTGCAGTCTTGTTCCCAGCATAGACCCCTATTATTTCTATTACTTTTCCCCTCCTCTCCTTCTTCACCCAGTACCAGGCAGCCTGCGCTCTGATTTTAATATCCAGTGGACAGATCCCCATTAACACTAGAAGCGCCCCTCCAGGAGTTGTTCTGTGTGCTCCTGCTGAACGTAGAAGCATATTACGCTGCACCCTTCTTACGGCCATGGCAGGCATGACCCTCATGAGTCTGTGTGCCCATACCCCTGATCCGTATCCTACTATCAATATGAGAATGCTGTTATGGTAAAGTTTTATTAGGTTAGGTGGAAGATGAAAACGTTTATGACCTATTCCGATGAGGTTGTTTAGCAGTACCAGAGATCTTTGAGATACGGTATCAATGTGTGACGCAAAGTTCCACCTCTCATCGACGACTACACCCAGATATCGGGCCACATGGTGCCGAAGAACTGGTGAGCCATTGATTTTTACTGTTGGGTTTCTGACAAGTTGACGTTTAAGTAGCAGATATGTTGACTTACTAGATGTGATAGTTATTTTAGCCTTGTGGCACTATGCTGTCAAAATAGTTATGGCTCTCTCTACTTTGGGCTCTAAATCCTCGCGGCTCCGGCCGCCGACCAGCAGGAGGTCGTCAGCGTGGGCTATGACCTCTAGCACATCGTCACTACTTTTCAGGTCTTCCAAAAGTGGCTCCATGTTGATGTCCCAAAAGAGAGGTTCCAGGGCGGAGCCCTGAGGACATCCTTTTGTTACTTTCTTACTGACTTTGCCGCTAGGGGCCGATAGCCAGACCTCCCTGTCTTCGCAATAGTTCCTGAGACAGCCATATAGCGGCCTTCCACAATCCTCCTCCGGCAAGCAGGAGACGAGTGAGGGCCACCTCAGGTTGTCAAAGGTGCCACTGAGGACCGCCATGATGCCGACGACATACTTGTGCGGGGCAGAGTCACAGAAATCGGCATCCAGGGCAATTGCGTCAGACACAGACCGCCCTGATCGGAAACCGAATTGTCTGTCATTCATCCTGCACAGTACACGTGGTGCTGTCAGTCTGTCTGCTAGCAAGCTCTCAAAAAGTTTGCCCAGAAGGTCCAATAGACAGACAGGTCTGAATGATTTAATTTCTGTGGGATCTTTTTCCAGACCCTTTTTGATTATTACTGTATTTCCTTTTTCCAGACTGCTGGGAATTTCCCGAGTCTTAGGCACTCGTTGTACAACTTTGTGAGAGGTGCCACCAGCTGGGGGGCGAGGAATTGCACCACCTTCGCAGTAATGCCGTCTGGGCCAGCAGCCTTTCCCCTCTTAAGGGCCTTGATTTGGGCAGCTACTTCCTCTTCAGAGAAGGGGTAAAGGTCCAGGTTTACCAAACACCAGTGAATGACAGAAGAACCATTCTCGTAGTTTTCCCGCGCACTCTAACTGCAAATTTGTATGTCAACCTGCATGTCTGTCTATTGGACCTTCTGGGCAACCTGTTGTGGTGCCATTCAAGAAAAGCACTCCAGGGGGTGTTTTCCAACTGGATAACACTCACCCACATACCGCTGTTGTAACCCGAAATGCTCTACATAGTATCGACATGTTGCCATGGCCTGATCGATCACCAGATCTGTCTCCAATCGAGCACATATGGGACATCGTCGGACGACAACTCCAGCGTCATTCTCAGACAGCATTAACCATGCCTGTACTGACAGACCAAGTGCAACAGGTATGAAACTCCTTACCACAAACTGACATCCGGCGCCTGTACAACGTTCCTTAAATGAACTGAGGACCAATTATGCGGTCCCCAATAATCTCACACCAACTATGCACCCTCTGCTGGGGGTTACACCGTTTATAGAAGTATCAGAGTTTCTTATTTGCAATGACATACCCTCGCGCTTATGTTAACTAGTGTTCTAGCAATGTTAATCACTCAAATATGGCTACCTAGAAGTATTCCCAAAATTTCATTACTCTGCAGTAATTATTTTTTTGGTGTTGGAGATTTTTTTCCGTCGTTGTGGATTTTCCGGCAGCTGTTGTTCATAATCCACATTTGACTTTCAATCCAGCGTTTTCTGCATTTTGTGCGCAAAATGGATCCATCCTTATCATGTGTCTTTTCACCAGCAATTTAACAGGCGAAATTGCAGAAGATGCATGTAGCTTTGTCACATGGTTCTAATATTACATCGTCAAAGGGTTATATTTTCCGATGGAACAAGCTTTAAGGAATACAGCAATAGAAAAGCTGAATATAAGAAATACGAATTATTGGGAGTTTGGAGTCCTTATTGGCTCAGGGAAGCTGAATATAAGAGGCAGCAGAGGCGGAACGTTTGGTGCGAGATTATTGGGGACTGCATAACTACTCCTTAATTCATTTAAGAAACTGTAACAGGTAAAAGATACGCACAGTATCGTACCGAAGTGCTCCTAGCTCTTCTACAGAAGTGCTACATCAAACGCCTAGAGGTATGCGGTAGCAACACAATAAGCGCCTAGATCACTACAAGCGCCCACCCACCTCTCTCCTGGTCGTTGGACTGGACGTAAAGACGTTCTCCTGATTTGATGCCACCTCTGGGTAGACTCAAAGATGAATCCTATGCTCAAGTTCCGACGACACAAGAGGATTTAAAACATCGCATTGTTGTATCGTGGGCAACAGTATCGAAAAAACCTGTTCAGTCTGTTTGCAAGTCCATCATCAGCTCCTGCAATTGCAATTGACGATTGAGATTTTGAACACTTGATTATGTAAACGGAGTTTTATGAAAGCGTTTTAGTTTGCGTTTTTGCTGATGTAATTTTACCAGTTTGTCTGTAGAAATTAAACAAATTTTAGCTTCATTGTCCATGCGAAACTATCCTATAACATTTTTACACCTCTTTTACCCGTTTTACAAATCCATTCAGTTCTTGCCATTCGCCAATCTTTCAAAATCCCGGCAAAAATCAGAATTCTTTACCGTAGTTAACAAGTGAATCATCATTCGATGCCTATTCATTTGCCTAATATATTGTTTTGATCCGACCACATGTTGCCAAGTGTGATTAGTATTAGTTTTAAGTCTGAATTTGTAATTAGATCCTCTTAGCTGCATTAGACTAGAAAGCCACATTGGCTGGACGTGACAGTTCCGTATGTAACACCACCTTCCACAACAGATAGCAGTTTGTTCGATGTTCATAAAAGACACATCCTAAGTTTTAAAAATTTTTGTTCTATTTATATGACATGCGAAAAGTGAATCCTGTGTAAGTCTTCGCTTTAAGATCTACGATATTAGCAGCAAAACTTACTGCAGTTGCAACTGAAAAAGCTGATACGCATATCTCTGTAATGAATAAAGCTAACGTAAGAGACTATGCATAGTTTAATGAAGGGTGAAAAAAAGAATTATTGTACCATAAACGGATCCGTGGACAATAGAAGTAAACACCTTAAATGACCCGGGTGCCCATTACATTGATCTCAACTGACCCTATGAAAGGGACAATGCTGCAGTTATTCTGAATTTAAACACTTTCATTGGCCACCAAACTCCCCAGACATAAACCTTACTCAGCATGTCTGGGATGCCTTGTAACGTGCTGTTCAGGAGAGATCTCCACTCCGTCGTACTTTTATGGATTCATGCACAGCCCTGCAGAATTCATGGTGTCAGTTCCCTCTAGCTCTACTTCACATATACGTCGAGTCCACGCCACGTCGTGTTGCGGCACTTCTGCGTGATCGAGGGGCCCTACACGATATTAGACATGTGTACAGTTTCTTTGGCTCATCAGTGTATGTTAATCCTCCGCACAGAGTTCATCTAACTGAGATGTAGACTGATTTTGGGGCACAAGCACTTGCTAGAGGGTTAATAGCATGATTAAAGGATTACTAGCGTGAATTTAGTTTGTGATGACCGACTATTAACTAACAGAATTTCTATTTATAACGACTGGAACACACTTACTGCACTTGATTTTTTGAATGCTTCAGAAATATTATCGTTTTGTTTTGGTCGACCCAGAAACATATAGTGATCTGTTGTATTAACTATGTGTCTACCTCTCACGTGCGTCTTAGCTCCGGTGGAACGAGCACCCTCCACCACCAACACGAAAGCTTGCAGGCGCGAGCATTCACTCACCTGAGGGGCAAGTGTTCCACGGCTGCTCCTCGGCAGTGGTGAACACGGCGTAGACGACGTACCCAGCTGCTGACAGCGCCGCCGACAGGTAGAACACCGCGTTCCAAGCAGACCGCGTTTGCTGCAGGCATACAAAACACACACGTCCCAATAAAAACGGGCAAGTCGCGGCTATTCGTATAGGTCGACGAAGCGAAGTGTAATGAGGGCCGTATTGTACAGTATCGTTTTTAACTAATTTGTCTTTTTCCTCGATCGATTGAGAAATGCAACACTAAATTTATACTTTTAATGTCCAAAATGATTGTCTCTTGGGAGAAGGACCACAGAATAAAAAGTAAGCCCTGCCCTCAACATACCGAACCTCTGTTCGAAATGAAGAGTTATTTTTCCGCCGGTCGTGGTGGCCGAGGGGTTCGAGGCGCTTCAACTCGGAACCGCGCGACTGCTACAGTCGCAGGTTCGAATCCTACCTCGGGCATGGATGTGTGTGATGTCCTTAGGTTAGTTAGGTTTAAGTAGATCTAAGTTCTAGGGGACTGATGACCACAGCTGTTAAGTCCCGTAGTGCTCAGAGCCATTTCATCCATTTTTTGAACCAGTTATTTTACCAATCAGACACAACCCGTCGGATGGGCTGTATCTCTGGGCAGTAGAACGAATATTTTTTCGAGTGTATCAAATGAGTGAGCATCAAAGTAAAAGTCTTCTTACTTTTCTGAAGTCTGATCTATCTATTTTTTTACCAATAACAGTTGTTAAAATTTATCCTCTGTTTTTCAACACACATGACATGGTTTGTATTCAAAACTTTCTTATGGGCCATTAAAAGTGCTACATCAAGAAGAAATGCAGATGATAAACGGGTATTCATTGGACAAATATATTATACTAGAACTGACATGTGATTATTTTTTCACGAAATTTGGGTGCATAGATCCTGAGAAATCAGTACCCAGAACAACCACCTCTGGCCGTAATAGCGGCCTTGAAACGCATGGGCATTGAGTCAAACAGAGCTTGGATGGCGTGTACAGGTACAGCTGCTCATGCAGCACAACACGATACCACAGTCCATCAAGAGTAGTGACTGGCGTATTGTGACGAGCCAGTGCTCGGACACCATTGACCAGACGTTTTCAATTGGTGAGAGATCTGGAGAATGTGCTGGCCAGGGCAGCAGTCGAACATTTTCTGTATCCAGAAAGGCCCGTACAGGACCTGCAACATGCGGTCGTGCATTATCCTGCTGAAATGTAGGGTTTCGCAGGGATCGAATGAAGGGTAGAGCCACGGGTCGTAACACATCTGAAATGTAACGTCCAATGTTCAAAATGCCGTCGGTGCGAACAAGAGGTGACCGAGACGTGTAACCAATGGCACCCAATACCATCACCCCGGGTGATACGCCAGTATGGCGATGGCGAATACACGCTTCCAATGTGAGTTCACCGCGACGTCGCCAAACACGGATGCGACCATCATGATGCTGTAAACAGAACCTGGATTCATCCGAAATAATGACGTTTTGCCATTCTTGCACCCAGGTTCGTCGTTGAGTAAACCATCGCAGGCGCTCATGTCTGTGATGCAGCGTCAAGGGTAACCGTAGCCATGGTCTCCGAGCTGATAGTCCATGCTACTGCAAACGTCGTCGAACTGATCGTGCAGATGGTTGTTGTCTTGCAAACGTCCCCATCTGTTGACTCAGGGATCGAGACGTGGCTGCACGATCCGTTACAGCCATGCGGATAAGATGCCTGTCATCTCGACTGCTAGTGATACGAGGCCGTTGGGATCCAGCACGGCGTTCCTTATTACCCTCCTGAACCCACCGATTCCATATTCTGCTAACAGTCATTGGATCCCGACCAACGCGAGGAGCAATGTCGCGATACGATAAACCGCAATTGCGATAGGCTACACTCCGAACTTTATCAAAGTCGGAAACGTGATGGTACGCATTTCTTCTCCTTACACGAGGCATCACAACAACTTTTCACCAGGCAACGCCGGTTAACTGCTGTTTGTGTATGAGAAATCGATTGGAAACATTCCTCATTTCAGCACGTTGTAGGTGTCGCCAACGGCACCAGCCTTGTGTGAATGCTCTGAAAAGCTAATCATTTGCATATCACAGCATCTTCTTCCTGTCGGTTAAATTTCATCTTCGTGGTGTAGCAATTTTAATGGCCAGTAGTGTTCATAGAGATGGGTTTTCAAAGGGAAATACTTTCTAATAATCAAAATCTAATATACAAGAAAATTAAAGATGCACCTCTTCGAAACCATGTCATTTTTCCCAGTGCGACGAAGAGGTTCGAAATTTGTCTCGAACTTGCCTACAGCATCCCTCTGTAATGGCGCACAACCATGACGCCCTCCGACGCCACCCTCGGGTTCGGCAATGCTTCAAACAGCGAGGTGTCGCACGCGCAGAAAAAGGTACGAGCTCAGAAACTCGTGTGAGATGTAGTGTGGGCCAATGGTGTCACATTGGCACCATATTTCATCACAACTCTGCCCAGCTCCACTGTCTACGTTTCACAACATGGGAAGGTCGTCACAGGTACGGGGGGTCAGAAAGGCGTCGCTCAGCATTGAAATCACAGTTTTCGTTATGGATGACAGAAAAAAGCATTTCGGAAACTCCTCCTTTCTATACTGGTAGAACCTCCCCCCTCCCCCTTCCACATGAAACACTTCCCCAAGGGCAACACATGGCTGCAAAGTCTTCAATGCGATTTCACCTCCTTTGAGTATACTGTGACCACAATTGTTGGTGTGGTGCACAGGATGGAAACACTAGAATCCGATCAAAACCATTTAACGAAATTTGAAAGCGACCCGAACCAGAAAAGGGTGTTTATGCCTTTTCACCCCTTCTTTCTGGCCATCGTGTGGCATGTGGCATGTACACAGCAGAGGGGAGGGGGGGGGGGGGACGTTGCAACGTTGATACACACCTGAATAAAATGGCTAAGTTCGGCACCATCCTCATGGCCACCTCCGCATCTTTCTTGGGCACTTTAAAACATTCACTATATAGAGACACCCGTCCACTGTTCTCTACCAGCCCTCAGGGCGGGTGACTGTCTCGACACTAGCGTGTGAAATCTGCAGAGTGTTAAAAGAGTTGCCAATCCCGCCAGCGGGTAAGGAGCGGAGGATGGGTATCCCTGTGAAGAGACATTTCTAAAGCACCTGACGTAGGTGCGTAGATGTCACTCAGGGCGTTGCCGAACAGTGGACTCTTTGACCGACACTTTTGTCATTTTATTGAGTGTGTGCCAGTAATCAATCTCCCCCCTATCCCCCTACCCTCCCCCCCCCATCTTCTGCGCTCACGTCACGGGTGGGAGCCAAAGGGAAGATGAGAAAGTAACTCAGTAACTCCCTTTTCTGCCTCGGGCCGCATTCAAATTTGGTCGAATTGTTCTAAACAGTCCTTTCAGCCCTGTATTCCAGAGCAAAAAAATCGGTCCCGCGACACTCAAAAGGGGGGAGATCACGTCCAGAGGCGTTGTATTCAGGTGATGGTCTCAGAGAAAGGCTGCGTATTCGTAAGATTAAGGTAAAGGCTAAGTAAAGGCATTGGTGCCTAATATATCGTTAATTCTTCGCAGAAAAGTTCAGCTCCCCCACAAGTACAGTCATTTCCATTTAGTAGAAAAAAAACAGTATCTTCAAATATTGCGAAGACAAGAAGCATTGAATATTCACTGACTCTGGCTCTTGTTGATTGCAGGCAATTACAATAATCCTTCTCATTCCAGTAATGCTTTCAACAAATAATCGCTAACGGTCCTGTGTCATAGCCCAAAATTGCTCGAATGGCATTGCACGGATCTCCAACAAAAGTCTGATCTGAAAGGCTTAAATTTAAGTGTTCCCAAAAGTATCAGAGTCAACTTCCCTACACATAAGCGACGTATATTGCATGCAACCTTCCTCTACATCTGAATGCCAAAGATATTTTTATATATAGTATACTGTCGAAAACTGTTTACGACTGAAGCATCAATTCATGACTTCAACTGACTAAATGCAAGTGAAGTTGATCAAAGTCTTATCAAGTGAACTGTTGTATGAAACAGTTCCACACATCGTTATAAGAAATAAATAAATTCCTTTTGGTATATAGCAGACTTTACAGTAGAATACGAGACGAAAACATAAAGTGAAGTGAAAAGAATAGACTCATGTAGGAAAATATTTGCGACTCTTTATATCTTACAAACTTTACGCATGATGATGGTCGGAAGAATGTCACTGAAGTTGATTATTAATAAGCTGGATGTCGAAGTAGATTGATAATAAATAAAATATACAGACATCGCAAAGATTATACACTCCGAACTATGCAAATGAATAAGCTTTGTATGGATTTGAGAAACATGTACTTCATATTTAGTACTGCAGAACACAAGACTCGATTTGTAACACTTTAGTAGTCCTCATTCGGAAATTGGGAAATTTTTTGGAAAACATTTTACACTGTGTTGTGCCATTATATATAAATTTCGATTCATATATAAATGGATGTTTTGATATACATTTCTTAAAATTAACAAAAAATTGATTTCCAAATGTCAGTATAATCTGATAAATCATAACTTTCTATGAGTAAGTAGCCCAAGATAATAGCACTATGGCAGATGACGTTTACATTCAAAATGCTGACTTTAAACAAACTGAGGTAGATAGATTTTCTAATTCTGACGCAGAGTTAGTCACATTATATAACATACTTTCGAGTGAAGAGAGTTAATTAAAACAACGAAAATATTTATAAAGGTTGAACAATATTTACTAAGTCGCACCTTACAATGAAAATAATGCTAGCGCAAAATTGAGACCTACTTTCAAGAGCTCCTTATAAATTTTTCAGAATAGTTCCCAACAAAATAATAAAATAATTACAAGAAAATTATTAAAACACCGTTGAATAGACGAAGGAGACAGAGTGTTTTCAAAATTAAGAATGGCTGAACGTAATGATCTGGATATACTTTCAAATTATAAATTGTATCGTGCTGATGTTGCAGTCTTCAGTCTAAAAGACTGGCGTGATGTAACTCTCCACGCTAGGGATTTGAAATTTATATTCAATATTAACCAACTTCCCTTTGTCAGAAACTCTTTTCTTACTTGCCGGTCTGCATTTTATGTCCTCTCTACGACGTCCGTCGTCAGTTATTTTGCTACTTTCTCTACTGCTTTTAGTGTTTCATTTTTCCAAATATTCATCTTGTAATCTCTTTTTTAGGGCACTATTCTTTCCTTTCAGCTGCTCTTCCATGTCCTATGCCGTCTTTCACAAAATTACAGTGCCATCGGCAAACCTGAAAGTTTTAATATCATCTCCCTCAACTGAATCTGTCTTTCTAAATTTATCCTTAGTTTCCTTTATTACTTGTTTAACATACAGATTGAATAACACCGGGATACGCTCAACTTTGTGTCACTCGATTCTCAACTACTGCTTCTCTTTCATTTTCTTCGGTTCTTATTACTACGGTCTGTTTTCTGTACAACTTGTAAGTACCTGTTCGCTTCGCTTCCTGTACTTTATCACTGCAACCTTCTTGTTTTAGTGTATTTCAGTCAACATTGTCAAAAGCTTTCTCTAACCTATAAACATAAAAAACATAGGTTTGCCTGCCTTCAGTATCTTCTAGCATAACAGTAAGTTATATACTGCTTCGCGTGTTACTATATAACAGTACCGTGCCTTCCATCTATCTTCTCTACTGTCTCTTTCCCTTCTATAATCTCATCTTCATCTCCGCTTCCTTCCATCTTTCAGCCTCCCCTTCTTTCCTTAGCATCGACATGCGATTTGAGCACTGGATATTCATACAACTGTTTTCTTTATTTTTCTTGTAGGCTGCGTCTTTCTTTCCCATAGTCACGCATGCCTCTAGGGCTTTGCATTTCTCATACCATCAGAATTATAAGAAAACATCAACTGCACTATTCTGAAGGTAGTAAGTTCAGATGAATGAGTAAACTGTTACAAAATTTGTCTGACAGCTCACGCATCCAAAGTGGTGGGCAGAATGATACACAAAAGAATGTAAAAAAAGAACTTGCCAACTGTTAGATCAGTTTCGTTTATCAAAAGATATTGCCGTTATTCCAAATAATGGAAGTTAACATACAAAAAAATAAAGGCACTGTCACAGAAATTATTCACTCATAACAACCGCTCGACAAAGTTAAGTGGTGTAATAGCTTACAAATCTTTAAGAGCTCTAGGTAAAGACGGGTAACATACAATAAGCGCAAGAATTTAGATGGATCCAGATAGAAGTATTCGGATTAAAAAGGCCGTCAGGCAATGATGTAGTTTTTCTCCTTTACTGTTCGACCTGTATATCGCAGAAACAATCCAGAAAATAAAATAAGTCACACAAATCAGATAACAGTTCAAGGTGAAAGAATATCAATGATAAGATTCGCTGATGAGACTGATATCTTCCGTGAAAGTTACAGAACCTACTGAATGAAATGAACTGTCTAATGAGCTCGGAATATGGCTTAGGAGTTAACTAAAGGAAGCCGAAATCATTGATGAGGAGCATAAAAGAACGTAGTGCCTCTATTAGTTACAGTTTTTGGTCTCTGCGGTTTAGTAACGTGGACGTTATTCTCTGGCGTTTTAATACATGACCTATTATTCTGTCCCTTCTTCTAGTCAGCATTCCTATTCTATGAAGGTGACTTACTCCATTATCAGCCGCAACTTCAGAAGCGCCTCTCTGGTGTCTTTACCTTTCTTGGGGCCAACTGATAGTCATCTAGCAAATCCTCAGTTCTCTTTCCATTGTTCTGTATATTACTCCTGTCAGCAACGTAAATTCATGAGTCGTAAATCTGTGTGATAATTCTCTTATTTATGTCCCTTTAATATCCTCTAGATTGTGTTGATCACATTGTTACGAATGTTCGATGGTATGTCTCACAGATTCTGTACAGGAACTTTAATAATCTTTTGGTTGCCGCTCCCCCCTCCCAATGAGTTTAGAACTTTGAAAGGGATACAAACTATGCCTTCTGCCTTGTTTGATTGCAAGTCTTCCAAGCTCTTTCACGCTCAAATTCAAATATAAAATCAACTACGTTGCATAAATCGAACTATTTCCTTTCTTGTTGCGTTAACCAACAGTTCCTCGTCCTTGTTCATGGCCCCCTCCTCGCTTTCTCCTTTACTTTGTACTTCTAATGTTGACATCCTTGCTTTCAATTATGTCAACGGTTATTCTGATTTTTCTACGTGCTGAATCTATTCTTCTGACGATCATTACTTTTTCAGTAATTTCACGTTTTTCCTGCAGTCATTTTGCTGTAACTTACCCGCTCTTTATATTGACTTCATTCGTAAATGATTTTCACTTAATTTGCAGTATTACTTTTCATCCTGAACATCTTTTCATTTGGTTCTTCCGACAATAAATTGAAGTATTCCTTCTATTACCCAAAATTCTTCGCAGCTATCACCCCTGTACCCATATTGGTCTGTCCAACGGTTATTGTCCTTTGTAGGAGTGTCATTCCTCTTCAAACGAATTGCCTACCGTGGTATGTGTTATCGCAATATCTGCAGCTTCAGAGAACTCTAAACTCACATCATGAATCGTCAGCACTTCAGTATTCTAGTTCCGTACACACCTACTCTTCCTGAAGATTCTCTTAAAAATTCGGTCTACTCATTACAAAATTACGATGTGAGTCTATATCTCCTCTTGGGTACTCTTTACAATCTAATATCTGATTTCGGAATCTCTGACTCACCTTGATGTTATCTAGCTGGTACCTTCCCGGGTCTGTAAGCCTTTTCCGAATATAATTCCTCCTCCTTTGGACAGTGTATTCGCTGTTACTAGCTGCAGTTCCTTGCAGAACTAAAGGAAACTATCTCCTATTTAGTTCCTGCTGCCGAGCTCGTATTCACCCATAATTATGTCTCGTATTGCTTTCCCTACTAAAGTGCTGATTATTAGATTTTCATCTCCCTTTACATATTGAGTTACTCTTGCAGTGCTCTCATATAGTCTCTCTATCTCTTCGTCTTTTGCTTGTGACGTCGGCATGTATACCTTAACGACTGTTGTTGACATTAGTTTGCTGTCGATTCTGATGAGTCATGGCATCACTGAAATGTAGCTGTAAACCTTTACCCTGTCGTTCTACTCATGACGATTGCTACCCCCACTAAACAATTTTCTGGTACAGTTAATATTACCCTATATTTCCCTGACCAGAAATCCTTACATTTTATCTATTTCACTTTCTGACTTTTACTGTATTTGGATTGAGTCCTTGCATTCTCCATTTCAGATTTTCTAACTTTCCAGCAAATTCAGACTTATGTCATTCTCCGCTGCGACTCTTAGAATGTTACCTTTTTGTTGTTTTTTTATCATAGTCATCTCCCCCTTCGGAGTCTTGCATTGCACATCCATACAATGGGCTAAACCGGAATTTTTTGCCAGTGATCTTCATGACACTCTCAGTGATATGCTACTTATCCTAAGTTTACACGTTGTCTTTAATGCAGTGGTTTCCTTTACTTTCTACATCCTCAACGTACTGATCAGTGATGACTGTATCGCCGTTAAGGGCATTTTATCTCTCTCGGACAGGAGGGTGGCCGGAACATCTATCATATCCTGCACCCTGTTAGTACAAGGCCTTTGGCAGAATTACCTTGACTCATACGAAAAGCGTTCGGTCGTTACTGCTGATGATTTTTATCCATAATCTAACCAGAGATTGGGATCGAACCCAGCACCCAATATTTTTTATTAGGATTTCGAAGACGTTTGCCCTAGACCTCGGTGGATTAATACATATCCAGTTTTGAATAATTCTCAATTATTGAGAACGTACTGTGGGTGTAAGTGCAACTTTGAGATGAAGAGGCTTGTACATGAGGGAAATCGTGGCGTCCGGCATCTAATCATTCAGAAGACTAATTAAATACAAAAAGTGACTACAAATGCGATCAGTGCTGTGCGTAAGGTGCCCAATAGACGTGGAAGCTTCACTGCAACGCAGACGCGCAAGTTACCCGCTAGTCGTGTTTCGCCTCGACCAAGAACAGGGACGAGGACGTTTACGTCACTATCAGATTTCGTAGCGTACAACAATTAGCGACGTCTCTTATCTTACGGCAGCAATCCTGCAGAACACTCTCCTTATCTTGTTCACAAACCATGTAGATTAAAAGACAAGACTTTAAGTGACACACTATCAGCTAGCGGATGATAAGAGTGATCATGTCTGAACTGCTGCACCTCGTATATCTTTATGTGACATATTAGACCTTCTTGTTGGATATCAAATTTAGCCTCTTCCCTCTGCGGGGTGACATTGTCTACATTATGTAATATCTGGAAGTCAACGCACGTAGTTATCTTCAAAGAGTGTTCAGGCGTTCACGACTGCGTATCATATAGCTAACACCGTCATCAAGAATAAACTAGAATAATGTATTAGATTGGGGCATAGGTTCGTAGCTTTTTTGTTTTTCGTGTTAATATTCCGTTTGCTACGGGTTTATTTATCAATTGTCATTTTTTATTTGTAGTTCAATTTTGCTATTTGAGTTTACATATTGTCATTTTGTGATTTGGAGATAGAGAGCGAAGCTGTGGATGCAAGAAGATGGAGTGCCAAGTGGATAAAGCGGAACATTTCCGACATATTCTTCTGTTTGAGTTCGATACAGGCGTGACAGCAGCAGAGGCAGTTGCAACATTTGCGCCGTGTATGGAAAAAATGCCACTGGACAGAGCACAGCAAGAAATTGGTTTTGTGGTTTTAGCGAAGATCGTTTCGACAGTAGTGACATTTCACGTTGAGGAAGACCTTCGAAGTTTGATGAAGATAGCTTAAACGCATGAATCTCCAATTACCCATGTCTGTGTCCTCTAGAACTGCCAAATGTTATGAACTGTGATCATTCCACCGTCGTACGACATTTACGTGCAATGGGGCAGGTTCACAACTCGGATGTATGACTACCGCGTGCTCTACGCCAAAATCAGAAAAGTCAGCGGGTGGCCGGCCATATGTCCACCTCTGCTTGCTCGTCATGAATTGGCTCGTGAACAACGCCGACCATTCCTATCCAGTTGCTTGTGACGATAACTGGTTCTTCACGCCAAAGCCCAAACAAAGCAGCAGTTCATAGCACAAAGACCTGCGCGCATCCACAAAACATAATGTTATGCATTTGGTGGAACAGCGATGGTGTGATGTACTACGAACTGCTTCTCCTGGATGTAAAACTCACTGCTGACACTTTATTATCAACAACTGAGGCGTCTTAAGCCTAGTTTACACGACGACACTAAGTTGCAGGCAACAGCGCAACCGGCCACTGCGCATGCGCGCCGCATGTTTGAGCAACTCGTCGGTGAAACTAAACACTGTCGGCGTCTTCCAACTTTGGCGACACTAGTTGCATGAGTTTTAAGGTTATATGTGTTCGTAAGAGTGTAGATAAACTGAAATATGAAGTGGGGAACGGAGAATAATGTTCGCTTTTTGGATATCTATGGTTTGCATAGGTGTCTGTGGGATTTCACTGATGCTGATTACAAAAACAAGCAACATATTGCTATTCCTGAGACCATCAGAACATAGATAGTTTGACAATATTTGAGATGCAGGGGAAAATTTATTGAATTAGGAGCACATATGCAACCGAATTAAGAAAAATACAAGCAAACGTAATTCCAGCTGTAGAAATGCTGTCGTCTACAAGACTAAAATCCCATCGGTCGATTTGGCCAGGGTCTTTTTTTAAAGAATATTGTTGAAAGGAGGGAAGGCTACACAAATCAAGAAGCTTCATTCTTTATTCAATATTTAATTATTTAAAACGTCGCAGCAGTACTTCCCACTCACGTATGTTTGAATTTTGAAATATTGTCACTGAACAGATCTGTCTCAAGAGAGTAGTTTGCCAACCATTCTCTTCTTAATGCGACCTGTTTCGAATAATTACTGCTGTTAACGTTAATAATTATTACTGTTAATAATTATTGGTGTTAATGGAAAAGCGTCATCAACTAAAATCGCATCTTATAGCATGCCGAGTGTTCTCGATTGTAAAGCGTGAAATGTGATATGTGATTTAAGTCGTGGCGACAGTGCTTCATGCATTACAATATCTTTATTCCTTATCGCATAATTAACTCTATTTAGAAGGAAGGTTCTGGTGACATTCGAAGATAATTAAAAGAACTTCTTGGGTCTTCCGTTGCAAATTATTTCAGCAAGGTTGCTTAGCAACCGAGCAGACGTCTTTTCTTCATCCAGTCACGAATCGAAACACATTTCTTATTTTTTTCTCATGCAGCGATTCCACGCAGCAAGCTTTAACTCCAACACAACTCGTGCGACGTGCAGCTGCCAAAACTTTCATTTCAGACAGGACTAAGGAACCCACAAAACGAGGTAACTGGAGTGTATACTGGTCTCGCCGTGTCTACAGTCATATATGAAACCACTTGCGTGCTGCTCATTCCACGCAACGAGTGGCGCAACCCAATGTCGTCGTGTAAACTAGACTTTACAGACGCAATCCGAGAATAACGACCAGGCAGAATGTGTGATGTGATGCTACTCCCTGATTGGGAAGTCATTCTGCACCCACCTTATTCACCTCGGCATGCGCCCTCAGATTTTCAACTCTTCCGCGCTCTATCGAGCAGCCTCCGAGGAACTCCCTTTCCGGATGAAAATGTGCTCTGAACATTGCTCGACGAGTACTTCGCCTCAAGATCACGTGATTTCTACTTTGGCGGAATTGAAAAGTTACCCCAGTGTTGGCAGGCTTTTGTCCGTAGTGAAAGAGAATATATTATTGATGACTAATGTTTCTGTTATGTGTGTCTGTTGTGTTTATTAAGTTGTGGAAAAACGCTACGAAGCGGAGACAATGGGCTCTCACGTGTGTGCCTTTCAGGAGTTACTCGACGAGGCGACCCCACCGCGCAATGTGTATCGGCGACTCATGCTTTCACACACACGGTTGGTAAACAGTGGCGAGTGTTCGCGGAGGAGCAAAGCCAACCCTACCAATTGCGAACGTACGTGTTTCTCGCTTCTGTTGTACTTGGACGAAAATGTTGGAAATTTGCGATCCGGAAACGTTTTCGGTACATGCGTACTGCAGCTCTACGACTATGTACCGTACCGTGAAGTGTCAGATTTGAAAGTGATCATATCTTCAAAGTTATTTGACATCCAAACGGTGCATTTCCGAAAATGGATTCCTCATCAAAATTACCAAGACCCTTCTACAATCCCTTGAAGGCTGTATTCAAAATGTGTGCCCCATAATGTCGTTGGCAACATGACCTACTCAACTGGCAGTTACTGGAGAATACAAATTCCGGCAGGAATAAGGCATCACTGAAATGCAATTATTATCATCCAGTCATCCGGCTACCTGGAATGCAACAACGCTGCCGTTCGTATAGTTATTTAGTGGCCATTAGCCTTTTTTTTTTTCACTCAGCATCCTGGTAAGCCCCCCCCCCCCCCCTACCGCTATGGCATTCAGATTGCTTTGAATGTATTTAGTTCATCATTGTTAATTCTGCCACCACTCTTTAGATAAGGTCTACATTACCTGAATACTTTTGAATTTACAAATTTTAAGCTTGATTTACAGCGGTTTCTAGGTTTTGCAGTGATTTCCTTGCATCCTTAGGGCAAATTCCAAATTGCTTGCCTGGAAAAAATGACCCAGCTAATTTTAGTCTGTATCCTTCTCCAGTTCTACACCGTGCCTCGTCTCTAACGACCTCATCGTCGAGCGGACGCCAAACCCTAACTTGGTCTGGAGCGTTCGTTTCGTCCCTCCTCGGAGCTTCCTAGGCGTCGCGTAAAATCCCAGTTACGGTTGCGACCAGAATACACCCGTGATGAACGGTGCGCGATAAAAATTGCGTGACGTCCTGCTAAGCTGATTGTCGTCCTGCTACGCTGATCTGATCACAAGAAATTACTGGCGGACATAGATTAATTCTCTGTACCATTCTGTGCAGCATTATATGTCTAACTGAAGGTCACCAGCGTTGCTTTAATCCACGAGACAGGGTCATTCTCACATCATTCGGAAACACCCTGTGGCACTCCAACTATTTTTTTAAGTCTATCAGGTCCGACGACTAGATTGGAAAACAAACTCTGCAAACAGTGTAGTTAGTACATCGTCTCCAACTGATGTCTAACAATTCCCACAGGTAGTCTCCTCCATAAACAAAATAGAATTAAACTCTAAAAGTCAAAAGGAAAGCAAACACACACGCATACAAAAACACTACACATCAGGCAAGAGGAATCTGTTGTTTTCTGTCAGACTTCGCCAAGTCCGCCTCGTTAGTTAAGTAGTATCTCCAGCTGGCTAACGGCTGCACGCTCTACTTTTCAGTCCAGCTTTCTTCTCCCGGATACTGCAAACTGGCGCTTGTGAACACAACAGCCAAAGGATTAGGGTAGAGATGCTGGTGGGGAATCATATGTTCACTTTCTTTCTATGTCCAAAATGAGTGAGCCGTTCGTTGAACGAGTGGTTTTTGTTGTTTCAGTTCCTTTCTAGACGAATTAGATGCAAGAAAAGGCATATTAATTTGATGTCTCACCTGATGGTGTCTATGACCGACGTGAGTTTGTAGTGGTAACAGAGTTTGGGCTGTATCATTCCACGATGTATTGAGAAGTATGCTGTTGAATATGTATGCATGTCAACGATTTTTGTAGGAATGACAAGCAACGAAATTTTGTACCGGACCGGGAATCGAACCCAGATTTCCCGCTTATCGCGAGCAATCACCTTACCATTTTTTTCGGTTGATCTCATTTCTTTTTTCGGGGCGGACATCCCATAGCGCTTGTTCAAGTACTTCGTTGATCTATTAACAGAGGGTTGTTTTTATTATTATTATTATTTATTAGAGGGTAGCTAACATTCTGACCAAACACGCTGAGCTACCGTGACGGCGTATCATTTCGCTATCCAAGCACAACTCACGGCTACCTCCAAACTTCCATACGTCATCAATGGTGTATCGACAAACTGTACTCGTACTAGCGTTATGTATATCGCCGTACATGGGAAGCATTTTTCTTGAAAGTCGCTTGCCTGGTGTCGGCGGATAAATACGATGTTGCAGTTCCTGCGTTATTGCGAATTTCGATGCAATGTTCCTTCGGTCATGCCAAAAAGGTCGCATTGTCAGAAGAACAGTTTTACCGACCACACGCAACTTTAAAATACAGTAAGACTACAATTTTGAACTGGAAATACTGTCTGAGAGGTTGTTCCAGGTTAAAACAGTAACAAAACGAAAACAAAATGTCCACACGCTAAAAAACTCTTACGCGAAAATGTAATGTACAGTATTGCCTGTATTGTAAAGCACGTCTGTGTCTGTAGCGTATGGTAAGATATTGTTACTGTGAGTGAAAGTTTAACAACTGCACATACCTCATTACAGTACTGCATTGACACACAACTGATTAACACTGAACTGTTTAAAATACAAGGAATCATACACTGAAAAATATTATGCTCTTAAGCAGGACGCGATGTTCTGCCATTTTCTACTCCACAAAATCTCTAATTGGGCCGGCGTAAAGCTTTGCTCCAATGCAGTGCATTTTTAGGATCTGTATGTCACGTTCGAGCCGTTGGTTCATTGTCTTCGTTGTCGTCAACAACTCTCTCCTTCTAATCGGTTCTTCGAGTAACTGCGTCAGTGGTTTGGTCGACAGTTAATTCTTGTTCCGTTGTGCAGTCAGCGTCAGGTGTACTGATCCACTCACTCACATCACTCTGCCAACGTCGGGTTGTAAAGTTTCCAAATCTCTCAAAGTCGCTGGAGTGTCTACGGCTTGACTTTCATCGCTTGTTTCATGGGCCTTTTCATCTTGGTTCTCTTCAATCGCTTCTTTTGATTATTTTTTTTTTCCACGGGTTGCCGCAAGATTTTTCAAGCGTTGAAGCCGGAATTTTTTACCAGATTTCGGTAATTATATACATTTCATCTCTTACATTTATTGATTTCGTTGCTTGAAACAAGCTCTTGCCTTCTTGTGTGCTCTCTAAAATTGATGCTGTGTTTTCGACGGTATCGCCTCTTCAGCCACTCAGTCCATGGGTTGGATTGGGCATGTTACGTTGGCAGGAAAAAATAAAAGCCTTTAGTTCACCTTTTTCATCTCCAGATGGATAGGACGTCACACTGTCGAATATCGACATGACACGCTTAGAAACTTTTTTTCTTTTGGGTGTTTTTAAACTGTATGGACGAACTGGTCATAAAACCATTCCATAAAGAGGCAAGATTCCCCCCATGTTGACTTTTTGTTATGATAATATACAGGGAGTGACGCCATATTAATGTTTTTGAACGCCCTTGGTTTTATTGCTTTTCCGATCACAAGCAATGGCATCTTGTGTCTCCCATTAGCCTTACTACAGAGAGCAATAGTTGTTCTATCTATGGCAAGTATTGTAACTGTTACAGACTCGTTTTGTGCATGTAGAGTTCTTGTAGAGAACATTTCGTAATTTCAGACTCTCAATGTAATACACTTGATCAGGGGCCAGCTTAAGCTCTTTAACTAAATTTTCAAATTTCAGAGCAAATTCATTAGCTGCAGTTTCGTCAGCAGGCAGCTTCTCTCCAGAAAGAATTACGTATTGAATTCGATGTCCTTTTTCCACTCGCTGTAAACCTTTCATTTTCATTGTCTCTCTCAGTGCTTGTCATACTTTTTCTCTCCTGTTCAAACCACACCCACAAAGCGTATTTTCCGTCCTTCCTCAACATCAATCTTACTGTACGACATTAAAGTGTTATCCTATTTTTTTCTCCAGTCTTTAAGAGTTCTTATGCCAACCCCTACGCACTTTCAGTTTCTCCGCTGAAGACAGCGTCACATCTTTACGTCTATAGCTGATGCCATAATTCAGTTTTACAAATAAATAAATAAATAAATAAATAAATGGCTCAAATGGCTCTGAGCACTATGGGACTTAACTTCTGAGGTCATCAGTCCCCTAGAACATAGAACTACTTAAACCTAACTAACCTAAGGACATCACACACATTCATGTCCGAGGCAGGATTCGAACATGTGACCATAGCGGTCGCGCGTTCCAGACTGTAGCGCCTAGAACCGCTCGGCCACTCCGGCCGGCCTTAGTTTTACACACTCTAATATTGTATGCAGGAGTAACACTTTCGCTAATTTATAAAACAAATGTGTGTTCAATAACGCTTATTAAGCGAGTTGGAAACAAGTTGTTCCATGTTAAAACTGATGTAACTACCGCAATTATCAATGATCTACCACCTACTGACCAAATCGCAAACGATTAACCATCGACTGACAATAGCGACGACCCGTGAACGTAAATAATCGCCGGAAATAAGATGGTCGGACTAAGCGGGGAGTCGGATCTTCCGAGGCCGAATTGGCAAGTTTCTACTGTATTTAGACGAGCGCTATATTAAACACATTTGACGGCTGTCTAATCAAGGACTGTGCTATGACTTCAATCCAAAATCTTATGACAAGGAATCATCATAGTTTCTCGGTCCTATTCTATCTAAAGAAAGATGAACCTGCAAACCAACACATGTAAATACGTGGTTGTGTACGCGTAGCAGGGCACGGTACAAATAGAAGTCCAATACATTACCAATTGTAAAGATGTACAAATAACTAAACTGAGTCCGAACAGGCACTGGGAGGACCAACGTACCGACCGACTGTCGTATCGTCCTCAGCCAACAGGCATCACTGGATGTGGATATGGAGGGTGTAATGGTTCTTTATTTACGTGACCATTACGGCACTCCAACCCCAGTTCTCGATACCAGTAATATCGTACTACTTTTCTGCGAAGTAACAGACATATTTTTGTGACAATATTCACATTTGGTTTTATTAACGTATAGGTACTCCGATGTGTCGATATACTACAGTGATATGGTTCTTGTGTGTATGCATTTCTGTGAGACTGTCATAATCTTTGACTTACTTGTAACCGTTTTGGCGCGAATACGCAATGGACAGTCTTTGTTTCACTTTGCAGAAGTTAAGTTGTTATTTCGCTTTGTAAACGAACAGTCAAGTCTTGTGTTTAAAGTGGAAATTAAATATATGAAGATTGATACAAAACTGTTTTCTTGATGATGTGACAATTAAGAAGAAGTATATGTGAATTTACAAGAAGTTTAATAAAACTGTAGATCGTGAGCACCAAGTCAAAAATTATTTCTATCATACCATTGTTCTGATCTGGGATTGTTTGATCATTAAGAATTTCCTGAGAAACGCATTTGTTAGGTCTTCAAATATTGCTAAAATACAGATCTGGACCTTCTAGCAGTCAAAGTGGAATCACCCTAGAACCAACAAGATGAGCCATAACAACTTCGACGAAATCTACGTGGGAATCCATTCAAGATAAGTTCCAAAATTAATGACTTTTTTACAGTGACTTCATTATTTCCATTCTGACAATACCATCCACAGTCAATAACTTTGTTTTTGCCCTATAAAGGGAACACATGCTGAGTGAGCAACAATATTAATCTGATTTCTAACCTACTACTTTGCAAGTGGAGGTATTGTTAGAAGGGGCATGTGGTCAGCACACCGCTCTCCCAGCCGTTGTCGGTTTTCGTGACCGGAGCCGCTACTTCTCGGACAACTGGCTCCTCCATTGGCCTTACGAGGGCTGGGAGTATCCCACTTGGCAACAGTGCTAAGCAGACCCCGACGGTCACCCATTCATGAGCTAGACTAGCCCTACAGCGCTTAACTTCGGTGATTTGACGGGAACCAGCGTTACAGCTGCGGCAAGTCGTTGGCAGAAGTATAAATGCTAGGTGTAATATCACTACAAATTACAGAAATCTTTTACGAATTCTGGTTTCCATACCTCTCTAGCTCTCTCTCTGTTTTTAGGCAGTTTGGAATTGCTATTGCTTGCATACTAACACCTGCTTTCCTAGGAGAGACGATTATTTATTAGGTTCTGGCCAAATAATGTCACCTGTCTCAAGCCAGTATGTGTATGTCATAACAATCCCGAGGACTCTCAAAATTATTCTATACAGTTACTTTGTTGACAGAAGAGGTGGAGACGTACGTTGGCGTTGGTGAACGCACCGACGACATAAGGAACGATGATACCCGACAAGTTGCCGAAGGTGTTGACGACTCCCACTATGGTGCCGGCGTAGTTGGGCGCTATGGCCTGCATGTTCATGTAGAAGCCGGAGCAGTTGGTGGCCATGCAGAAGCCGCTGAGCGCCAGCATCACCACGATGACCGCCGTGTCGCAGGCCACGAGCGCCACCACCACCAGAGCCACCGCCGGCCCCAGCAGACCTGCACACGGGAGGCACCAGCCACTCCTGTTTCAACTGCGATACACAGGGCACAAAAGGAATTAACTCAAAGGCATTGTTTCTTGTCTGAGGTCTCGTGCTGCTATCTGCTCTCTTTGCGAAAAAGCTCTGCCATCTACAGGTGCAAAGTAAGAAACCCACTAGCCCCAGATGAACTATCCATTGTTGTTGTTGTTGTGGTCTTCCGTCCTGAGACTGGTTTGATGCAGCTCTCCATGCTACTCTATCCTGTGCAAGCTTCTTCATCTCCCAGTACCTACTGCAGCCTACATCCTTCTGAATCTGCTTAGTGTATTCATCTCTTGGTCTCCCTCTACGATTTTTACCCTCCACGCTGCCCTCCAATACTAAATTGGTGATCCCTTGATGCCTCAGAACATGTCCTACCAACCGACCCATTCTTCTAGTCAAGTTGTGCCACAAACTCCTCTTCTCCCCAATCCTATTCAGTACCTCCTCTTTAGTTACGTGATCTACCCATCTAATCTTCAGCATTCTTCTGTAGCACCACATTTCGAAAGCTTCTGTTCTCTTCTTATCTAAGCTATTTATCGTCCACGTTTCACTTCCATGCATGGCTACACTCCATACAAATACTTTTAGAAACGACTTCCTGACATTTACATCAATACACGATGTTAACAAATTTCTCTTCTTCAGAAACGCTTTCCTTGCCATTGTCAGTCTACATTTTATATCCTCTCTACTTCGACCATCATCAGTTATTTTGCTCCCCAAATAGCAAAACTCCTTTACTACTTTAAGTGTCTCATTTCCTAATCTAATTCCCTCAGCATCGCCCGACTTATTTCGACTACATTCCATTATCCTCGTTTTGCTTTTGTTGACGTTCATCTTATATCCTCCCTTAAAGACACTGTCCATTCTGTTCAACTGCTCTTCCAAGTGCTTTGCTGTCTCTGACAGAATTACAATGTCATCGGCAAACCTTGAAGTTTTTATTTCTTCTCCATGGATTTTAATACCTACTCCGAATTTTTCTTTTGTTTCCTTTACTGCTTGCTCAATATATAGATTGAATAACATCGGGGAGAGGCTACAACCCTGTCTCACTCCCTTCCCAACCACTGCTTTCATGCCACTCGACTCTTATAACTGCCATCTGGTTTCTGTACAAATTGTAAATAGCCTTTCGCTCCCTGTATTTTACCCCTGCCACCTTCAGAATTTGAAAGAGAGTACTCGAGTCAACACTGTCAAAAGCTTTCTCCAAGTCTACAAATGCTAGAAACGTAGGTTTGCCTTTTCTTAGTCTAGCTTCTAAGATAAGTCGTAGGGTCAGTATTGCCTCACGTTTTCCAACATTTCTACGGAATCCAAACTGATCTTCCCCGAGGTCGGCTTCTCCCAACTACCAGTAAGCCCACCCTCTGCGACCGCCCGGATCTTGCAGACTGAGGGGCAACCTCTGGAACAGGACAAGCAGCCATGTCAGGCCGAAGATCAGTATCAACCTGAGACAGAGCCTGAAACCGGTTCGTCAGACAAACTGGAGAGGCCTTCCGTTCAGCCCTCCGGAATGTCTTTCGCCCCCTGCCACACCTTGAGACGACCTCCCACTCTACCACAGGTGAGAGATCAGCCACAATGCGGGCAGTATCCCGAGCAACCACAGTCGTAGTCCGATCGGGGGATGCGTGGGACGAGGTGGCCGTCCCTGACAAACCCCCATCCGGACCCCCACAGTGATGCCCATTGGCAACAGCCTCAAGCTGTGTGACCGAAGCCAACACTTCCTGAAGCTGGGAGCGAAGGGATGCCAACTCAGACTGCATCCGAACACAGCAGTTGCAGTCCCTATCCATGCTAAAAACTGTTGTGCAAAGAACGTCTGAACTAATCTACAGAGAGCGCAAACAAATCGACTCAAAATTTAAACGGTTATTAAAATACAAGATTGCCTAGTAAATGCAGTAATGCTGCTACTTGCGCACTGCTGACACACTGCTCGGCGGCGGAAGGAGACTACGCGATTTTACACTATTCAGGTACTAAAACGTGATGCTAAAACTCTCAAATACTATAATACGCCCGAAATTTATGAATTAAACAATGCAAGTACCAAAAACACGCAAAGAAATTAAGAATTAAACTATGTAAAAAATGAGTGAGCTAGGAGTATACGACTTGCTGCTGCAGCTGCTTATCCAACGGCGAACAGGACGGAAATCAGTATCTGTGATGTACATGTACATTTCAGAAAAACTGGATAATTCACTCAAGAGAAAGAGCTTCACAGAATTGGACAAATCAATAACGCATTGGTCTTCCTCTGGCCCTTAAGCAAGCAGTTATTCGGTTGGGCATTGACTGATAGCAAGCATGCATGCAAGTCCGAAGGAACTTTTTATTGTAATTCGGAATAACACAAGTACAGCAATATCGTACCAGGAGCGATGGTCTGGGGTGCCATTTCATTTCACAGCAGGACCTCTTCCGTTATCATCTGCAGCACCATTACAGCACAGCGGTATTCGACGATATTCTATGCCCCTTTTCGTTTACTTAATGAAAAGCCATCTTGGAGTTACATTTCTGCATGATAATGCCCACCAGCATATGGAGAGAATTTCTACTGCTTGTCTTCGAGATTGCCTAGCCCTGCCTTGGCCAGTAATGTTGCCACACCTCTCCCCGACTGAGAACGTTTGGAAAATTATGGGCAGGGACCTCCAACATGCTCAGGATTTTAACGTACTTACGTGTCAACTGAACAAAACTTGACGCACTATCCCTCAATCAACGCCAAGCCAAATAACTGCTTGCATAAGGGCCAGACGTGGACAAACGCATTATTAACATGCTCAGTTTATGAACTTTTTCTCTTGAATAAATCATCCAATTTTTATGAAATTGTTATCATTTGTTTAAATGTACGCATACATCACATCTACACATCTCTCGATTTGCGTCACACTCGGCTAATTTCTACATAACTTTTTTTTTCTTCTTAGGATGTATTTACAGCTACATCCATTACATTTTGAGTCATGTATTCCTGAACTGCTGTATTCTGTTTATCTTTCTTTTCCTTCACGATTTTTAACTTCTTTTCTGTTGTGCAATTTGTCTCCTATACTTCGCACGGAAGTTATTAATTTCGTGTGTGTACTCGTTATCTTATGTTGTGATATGCCATTTTATGTTTGTGTTATGATGAGTTTGGTATGCATTAAGTATTACACTTATGTGCTAGTATATCTGGATTGTTCTTATTTTTGCTGTCTTGTGTTAGTATCTAATTTTAATAGTGTTGATTGTAATTAATGTACAACCTTGCTATTGTATCCATTCTTTTGTGCCGTGTTGATCACCATGCTTAGCTCTTCTTGATAGTAATTTTTACACAGAAGTGTCCTGCATTACATAGGTAGCATATGTGTGATAGCTGCTGGTTTTTAAGAATATTGGTGGCCTAATTTCTTGTGTGTAGCTGCTTCTTATATAAATATATGGAAGCTGTGTCTGTAGTGGGATTTAGTTGTTTTGAGGTCAAGCAAGGGTATTGTTTCTTCTGTTTCCATTTGTGAAGCGGGCTAAATGTTATGGTGCATATTAGATACATGCATGTTCAATCTGTTTATATATGGTTGTGGTGTGTCCATGATATATAATGTCATCTACATACACATGGCAGTATAAGACTTAATATTTCCTGTTTCTATTATTCTGAAAAAATTCAATATAAATCGTTATGATATTTGCTAGTATGTATAAGAATTGGCTTCCGTTGGAGGACTTTAAACAGATGTTGTGCTGAAGGTAGTTCTGCAAGTTATCATTTGTATAAGTTCTTCTGAAGTGGTATCTTGGAGTTTTGTGTTTCCTGTCAGTTTTGCTTTTATGATGATTGCGTCACTGTGTGGGATTAAAGTGTACATGTCTTGAACATCAAAGGAAATTGGTTTTGCAGTCGGTGGGATATGTGTAACTTTTATTTTTTGGATTAATGCCAAGGAGTTTTACATACATACTTCTAGTTTCTCCAGTTTTTAACGTGCAGCTAAATATTATTGTGCAAATTTTAAAATGTGGTATGTCACGAGGACACTGCCTTTTTGTATTTTGGGTGCCTTCTAAGTGCTGGTGTTGCTGAATTTTTTTTGTTCTATGTTTTGTTTCTGTGGATAAGTGCTTGACATTTTTAAATTTTTTTCAGTGTTATTTGAATCTCATTGTGGGATCAGACTCAGTTCTTCAACATAATTTTCTTTATACTTTTTATACTTTGTTTTGTTCATACATTCATGTGTAGCCATGAGCATTAGTGCTACTTTTTCCACTTTTCTAACTATTTCGAGTAGTTAATTTGTTTATTGGCTAAATAATGGTAGTATTTTGTCATTTTCTTCTTGTTTTTTTTTCTATGAGTTTTCTTGTTTTCTTGTTTTCTGTTTTATATCAGTCCCAGTTTACTGTTGTATTTATATCATTATTTTCCTTCTTGTGCTGCAATATGTCCTGTTTCTATTATGATGTCCATAATGTCTACTTTTCGTAGTTTGCTCTTATTAAGGTTATATTCAAGATTTTTCTCTAACAATTCCCTCAAATATATGCCACTGAGGATCACTATTCTTCAGTAAAATTGTGTGTGTGTGTGTGTGTGTGTGTGTGTGTGTGTGTGTGTGTGTGTGTGTGTCTGAGAGAGAGAGAGAGAGTATGTGTGTGTTCTCCTACAGTTGTTCCCTCATGACTACATTTGATTTGTTTTTCTTTGTGTCTCCTGCTGTTCTGTTGATATTTTCTGAGCAACCTGTTCTGCTTTGTCTATTACATGCTATGGGACTTAGTATTGTTCAGGTTTGTTGTTATCTAAAGATAGAAATTGTACACATTTTTTTGTTTAAGGCAGATGTTTTTTTTTGGATACTGATACTTAATGTCATTATTTAACCTATATCTGTGTGCTTCTAACTTATCTTTGTTTACTACTTGAAAATCATTGCTTAACTTTACATAAGAGTAATTTGGGATCAAGGGATGATTGTTAACCCTTCTGTTGAATTTCAAATTGTATATTATCCTGAGGAATTGTATGAGGATCTTGTGTGTGTTGCATGTCTGCAATGGAAATGCTTGACAAGAAGTAATAATATCGTCAAGATTTACATCTATTCTTTCTCATTTGCTACTCCTTTTATATTTACCTTGTAGATAAGGCAAACTGTTATTTACCCCAGAGGAACACAGTCGCCTCTAGGGCTAAACTCGAGACTAACAAAAATCTATGCTAGCCAGTTGAGAAAGTCAACAATATTTTGTTAATGTAGAACATCATGTATTATCATCTTCTCCCCTAAAGTTGTGTTTGGCGAAGTGAACTATTACTGAAAAACTTCTAAAATTATCAGATAATTATAGTTTATTTTTTGAACCCACCATTCCTTAAACATTATTTGCAACAACACATGCTATGTAGTACATTTTCCTTGGAATATAGTGACTTAATAGTGCAAAACAGTAACGTATAGTAAACGAACAGATTGCTTTACATTTTACTCATAAATACATAAGACTCATTTGTTAAAGGACATCTTGTATAAACAATGAGCGCATTTAAAATGTTGGATGGCCATTTTTTACAATATGTCCTCTAAAAAATATTCACAAGCTGTGGAGCACCAAGCATACAAGATTTTTACCTAAGACGCATTTTCAAATATAGCTACACAAATATAGGTTATATATTTCACTGTGGAAATGAATGTTACTTCAGATCTTTTTTCCACAGAAAACATTAAAACATGAAATAAAACTTACAGCTATTTGCGACTCCTACAAGTTTAATATACGTTTGTTTAGATAAATACTGCTCAGGGAAGTTACGTCCAAAATGGAATAACTAATAAGCCAATAATATCCTTTCAAAGTGCTCATAATTTGATGATTTATTGATGTAACTATGGGGTAGAGAAAACGATCTAACATTAGTGATTGAGCAAATATATCAGATGCCAAGTTTACATTATGCAGTTGTTAGCACACTGGACTAAAATGATGTTATAGCCTACATTACTCATGTTTGCCATAGGAAGTTCTCTGATTGGCCTGTTTCCAAGAAAGAGGTCTGGCTTAAGAAGGATTTTGATTAGATTAGCTGATAAGGCAGCAAAAGACTTAGTTATGTCATGGCATAATATGTGTGTTGGCTTAGAAGCTCTCTGGCTGATCTTGTTCCAAAAAAGGAGCTTGGCTTAGGAAAGGGTAGAAAAGGGGAAGGGTCACAGCTTAGGAAGGGGAGAGATAAAGGGAGTGGAAGGCAGTAGGAGATGGGGGAGTGGAGGGATGTGGTTTAAGAAGGTGTGGCTTAGGACAGAGATGAGGTATGATGACAAGCCTATGACCCTGCCCCTGCATGGCAACCTGACGGTGAGAGTTTAGATTTGATCCACAATGTCCACTGCTTCCCTCCTACGGTCGAAAGTGTATTTTGCTCTGGTCCTGAGTATTTGAGTGTTTGACAGACCTACTTCTGAAGCGAGCATGACGAATGTCCTGGGGATGGTGCTGTGTACTGAAACCAGTATCCAACATAAAGAATAAAAAAAAGCGCGAATATAAACCAAACATATATTTTTTCTTCTGCTGACAGTGAAACCAAAAGTAGATGACAGATGTTGGACTTCCAGACAGCATCTCAGACCACAGAGGTTAGAGACCAGCCTGCTCTGTAAAGTAGCATAAATTGGGATCTGTGGCATATCTGACAGCAGAGACGTTTTGGAGTATACCGTTCAGCACACCTTGTTGAAGATGTGGCTATAACAGTCCCCCATGTTGATCCAATGACACAATCAGATATGAGGTCAGTGGGCACAGGATCTTCGAGTTGGACTGTAGGTCGTTAGGAACACGTCGCCTGCTTGCTTGAACCATATTTCTTATTACACCAGGCTGATGGTCGTGTCCAGATTCACAGTCATCTAGGTGAGTAGTTTTCAAAACACGCACTGCTCCACGATGCAGGCCATTAGTGACAGATCTGTGCTATGGAGGTATTCACATGCTCAGTTATGGGACGTGTGGCGTTAATTGAAGGTAATGTGAAACTTGTGGCCCATATGAATATCAGTGCAGTCCATTTTTATCCCTTCGTGCTCGTTGCCTTCCCTGACATTAATGACACAAATGTGAGTGCCACAAGTTTAGAATCGTGATGCAGTGGTTTGAGGAGCATGCCATTGAATTGGGGGCTATGTCTTGGCCAAAAAATGTGCCTGGCGGAACACATCTGGGACACTATCAGATGCGAGCTCCACATCCATAGATCAGTCGCTGGTAATTTGAGGGTATTTCATGAGTGATGACCTGTGGCAGATATTTGGAGGCAAATACCTCCAGGAAGCTAATAAGGGCTTATCGATTCCATGCAGAGTCGCTGCTGTATTGCATTCCAAATTTGGATCAAAGTGCTGTCAATCAGGTGGTCATAATGCACTGAGACGACAAAAGTCACGGGGGTACCACCTAATAAAGTGTCGGATCGCCTGGCTAGGTGCAGCAGCTCGACGTGGCATCGACTTCACAAATCTTTGAAGTCCCCTGCAGAAATACTGAGTCATGATTGCGAAACTGTTGCCGATGCAGGATTTTGTGCAAGAACTGACTTTTCGATTATGTTCCATAAATGTTCGATGGGATTCATGTCGGTCAGTATGGATGGCCAAATCATTAACTCGCATTGTCCAGAATGTTCTCCAAAAAAGTCACGAAGAACTGTCGCCCGGTGACATGGCGCACTGCCTCCCACAAAAGTTCCATCGTTATTTGGGAACATGATGTCCGTGAATGGCTGCAGTTGGTCTCCATGTAGCTGAACATAACAACTCCCAGTCAATGACCAGTTCAGTTGGACCAGAGCACTCAGTCCATTCCATGTAAACACAACCCGTGTCATTATGGTGCCACCACTAGGTTGCACAGTGACTTGTTGAGAACTTGGGTCCATGGCTTGTGGGGTGTTCGCCACCCTCGAACCTAACCATCAGCTCTTACCAATTGAAACCAGGACTCAGCTGACCAGGCAACGGTTCTCCAGTCGTCTAGCGTCCAGCCATATGGTCACGCAAACGCCGCTACTCTCAGTCGTTAAGTGAAGGTCGTCGGCCGCTGCATTGTCTGTGGTGAGAGGTGATGTCTGAAATTTGCTATTCGCGGCACACCCTTGACACGATGGATCTCTGAGTATTGGCTTCCCTAACGATTTCAGAAATGGAGTGTTCCATGCGTCTAGCTCCAACTACTATTCTGGGATCAAAGTCTGTTAATCTGTCATGAGGCCATAAGCACGTCGGAAATCTTTTCACTTGAATTACATCTACATCTACATCTACGTGATTAATCTGCTTTTCACAATAAAGTGCCTGGCAGAGGGTTCAATGAACAACCTCCAAGCTGTCTCTCTACCGTTCCACTCTCGAACGGAACGCGGGAAAAACGAGCACTTAAATTTTTCAGTGCGAGCCCTGATTTCTCTTATTTTATCATGATGATCATTTCTCCCTATGTAGGTGGGAGCCAACAGAATGTTTTTGCAATCGGAGGAGAAAACTGGTGATTGAAATTTCATGAGAAGATCCCGTCGCAACGAAAAACGCCTTTGTTTTAATGATTGCCACTCCAATTCACGTATCATATCTGTGACACTATCTCCCCTATTTCGCGATAATACAAAACGAGCTGCCCTTCTTTGTACTTTTTCGATGTCATCCGTCAGTCCCTCCTGATGCGGGTCCCACACCGCACAGCAATACTCCAGAATAGGGCGGACAAGCGTGTTGTAACCAGTCTCTTTGGTAGACCTGTTGCACCTTCTAAGTGTTCTGCCAATGACTCGCAGTGTTTGGTTTCCTCTATCCACAATACTATCTATGTGATCGTTCCAATTTAGGTTATTTGTAATTGTAATCCCTAAGTATTTAGTTGAATTTACAGCCTTCAGATTTGTGTGACTTATCGCGTAATCGAAATTTAGATGATTTCTTTTAGTACTGGCTCTGAGCACTATGGGACTTAACATCTATGGTCATCAGTCCCCTTTTCTTTTAGTACTCATGCGAATAACTTCACACTTTTCCTTATTCAAGGTCAATTGCCACTTTTCGCACCATACAGATATCTTATCAAAATCATTTTGCAACTCTTATTGATCATCTGATGACTTAACAACACGGTAAATGACAGCATCATCTGCAAACAATCTAAGACGGCTACTCAGATTGTCTCCTATGTCGTTAATATAGATCATGAACAATAGAGGGCCTATAACTCTTCCTTGGGGAATTTTGTTTTACTCGATGACTTTCCGTCTATTACTACGAACTGTGACCTTTCTGACAGGAAATCACGAATCCAGTCGCACAACTGAGGCGATACTCCGTAGGCACGCAGTTCGGTTAGAAGACGCTTGTGAGGGACGGTGTCGAAATCCTTCTGGATATCTAAATATATGGAAACAATTTGACATCCCCTGTCGATAGCACTTATTACTTCATGAGTATAAAGAGCTAGTTGTGTTTCACAAGAACGGTATTTTCTGAAACTGGGCTGACTATACGTCAATATTTCGTTTTCTTCGAGGTACTTCACAATGTTCGAATACAGCATATGTTCTAAAACCCTACTGAAAATCGACGTTAGTGATATGGGCCTGTAACTCAGCGGATTACTCCTACTTTCCTTTTTTGGGTATTGGTGTGACTTGAGCAATTTCCCAATCTTTAGGTACGAATCTTTCTGTGAGCAAGTGGTTGTATATAATTGATAAATATGGAGCTATTTTATCAGCATACTCTGAGAGGAACCTGACTGATATACAATCTGGACCCGAGGCCTTGTCTTCGTTACTCCGAGGATATCTACTTCTATGTTTCTCATCTTGGCAGTTGTTCTTGATTGGAATTCAGGAATATTTACTTCGTCTTCTTTGGTGAAGGAGTTTCGGAAAACCGTGTTTAATACCTCTGCTTTAGTGGCACTGTCATCAGTGACTTCACCGTTGTTATCGCGCAGTGAAGGTATTGATTGCGTCTTGCCACTGGTGTGCTTTATGTACGACCAGAATCTCTCTGAGTTTTTCTGACAGATTTCGAGACAGAATTTCGTTGTGGAAATTATTAAAAGCATCTCGCTTTGAAGTACGCGCCATATTTCGAACTTCTGTAAAACTTTGCCAATCTTGGGGATTTTGCGTACTTTTAAATTTGGCATGCTTTTTTCGTTGCTTCTGCAACAACGATCTGACCCGTTTTGTGTACCATGGTGGATCAGTACCATCAGTTATTAATTTATGTGGTATATATCTCTCAACTGCTGTCGATACTATCTCTTTGAAAATATTCCACAACTTTTCTACACTTACATGATCAGATCGGAAGGATTGAAGACTGTCTCCTAAAAAGGCGTTAAGAGCATTTTTATCAGCTTTTTTAAATAGACATACTTTGCGTTTCTTTTTGATGGTTGTAGGTGTTACGGTATTCAGCCTAGCAGCATCTGCCTTGTGGTCGCTAATCCCTGTATTCGTCACAATACTCACTATTTGTTCAGGATTATATGTTGCTAAAAGGTCAAGTATGCTTTCGCAACCAGTTACGGTTCGAGTGGGCTTATGAACTAATTGTTCAAAATAATTTTCTGACAAAACTTTCAGTACAATTTCGGATGACGTTTCATGCCTGCCGCTGGCTTTAAACGTATAATTTTTACAGCATATCAAGGGTAGATTAAAGTCACCATTGTTTGAGCGGGGTACTTATTTGAAATGAGACTCAAGTTTTCTTTGAACTGTTCAGCAACTGTATCTTCTGAGTCGGGGGTCGCTAAAACGATCCAATTAATAGTTTAGTCCAATTGTCGGGTATATCCTCTACCCATACTATTTCACACGAACTACCTACTTCAATTTCGAGCACAAATGACAGCTCGGCCAATGCACTGCCCTTTTATACCTTATGTATGCGATACTACCGTCATCTGTATATCTGCATATCTTTATTCCATGACATTTGTCGCATCAATGTATGTTGTGTCACCACTATAGATATGCTGACACTGTATCTAGAGAAGCCACTGCATGTCACGTGGTAAATCTGTGTGCCACTCATTCACACACTATAAGGGCGAGCATTTATTGGTTAGGAAATCAGTAGGTTGGAGATAAGCTTGGAATAGACTACAACGAGGCCATGGTGAAAATAACTACGTTACTACAACAGAAAGAAGACATAGTAATAATAAACAGAGTAGACAATGACATGCCCTCTATTTTAGGAAACACTGACTAAAGCATACAAAAAAGTTGTACAGTACGGATATTATACTTTGGTGTATCTCAAAGAGGCCACTCGTCTCACATTTTCAGCGATCTGTCCGCCATCTTTATGATAACACATTTGGCTGTTTACTTCCCCGCTATATACATGTTAACAAAGGCTTGTAGGTTTGAATACTTTCTTGTATTTATACACGGTATAAAAAAGTATTCCATACTTAGAGAGTCGGTAATATGGACCAAAACAAGAAAAAATATATATTGTCGATAAGCGCTCTAAAACGCCTATCTTAAGAGCTATGCGCACTTGTTTGTCTTCATTATGTGGTTTGACATATCTCTTTCACTGCAAGATTCTTGCTATTACGAATTACCTACAGAATGCAACATAAAAACGAGTAAACAAAGGAGAACACATAATTTTGCAATTTCCCATACTGAATAATGGGCTTCCTTTATGCTGGCAACTGCAAAGGTAAAACTGCAATGCAAAATAATTTCACGAACTCCTCAAAAGAAAAACTCATTGCACTAGAAGTAATGCTTTCGCTGTATTTATCCAGAACTGTGAATAAGATTTACGGTGACAACACTAACAGATGTTTTGTGCTTGGTGCATCGACGGATAATAACAGAGGAATGTGTCGTCATTTGTTTACTGCATTATGTAGTCGTTCGTAATAGCAAATAGCTTGCAGTAGAAGTGATATGTTTCACAGTAGCGGAGATGAAAAAGTGCTCATACCTTATGCTTACTGAACGTTTTTTACTTGTTTTGGTCCATACTACCACCTCTCAAAATATATCATTCTTTTAACCCCTTGTATACAGAAAATTGTACTTGTGCATATTTTTACATGACTTAACTACCACGTTCCATTCTAAAAATGGTACAACCCGTAACGTACAGGCAGTTCTGTGATAAAGTTCGAAAATAAATTGCCTACACAAAGACTTCAGGAAAGCGTTAGAGGTTCGCCATGTTTCACGAATTAGGATACACGACTTTTAAAAAATAAATGGCTGACAAATTGCAGCTGTTCTTTCCAAAATGGATTTTCGTTACATAAATGCACCAAGGCGCATAGGTGTTTGAAGTGTTTCTGAGAAGTTACTTAACTTATTGCTCAGATTATCTGGCTTCCAGTTGAGTTTAATCGTTCTATGTGTCTTGTCCAGCAGTCTAAAGTGGATACAGCTTCCACGTTCCTGTCGAAAGATGTATTGGTAACAGTGTAAAATAAACAATTTGGACCATTTTCTAGAAGCAATTCGATAGATTGTTGAAAGACAGAAACAAAACAATGTATATATATCCACCTACATCTACATCCAAACCCCCACACACATGGCGGAGAATATTTAAGGTTCACCACATAACAGATTTTCCTTCCAGTTCCAGTGGCACAAGGACAATGACTGCTTGGTTGCCTCTCTGCGTGTGGTGAACACTCCAACCCTGTCTTCACGGTCGCTACAGGAGCGATAGTTAGGGGGTGAAGTTCGTTAATCAGTAACGGTTCCTGAAGTTTTGTAAGTAAGCTCCCGCTAGATAATCGCCGTCTGTCTCTACGCGTCTACCATTTCAGGTTTCTGTCCATTTCCGCGACGCTCTTCTGTAAGCGAGACAAAAGTGACACCATTCGTGGTGCTTTTTTCTGTAGCCATTCAAATTACACGTTACTCCTATCTGGTACAGCTCCCATGAATTTGAGCTATATTCTAGGTAGTGTCGCAAGAGAGTTTTGTAAGCGAAGTATTTAACATTAAGTCGTCCATATTAAACTGTGTTTAGGAAACTGTAACTGTTTATGACACCAAAAGGTAAATTAAAATAAGTGTCTTTCATTTTATTCACTCCCACGACGCGTTTCATGGTCTTCCTCCCGCTTCTTCATATAGCTCAGAGGATACATTGCAGTTTTGCTTGTTGGCTGGAGACGGAGTCTCATTTCGATACAGATAACGTGGAATCAACACTTGTTAACGTAATATGGCACTAGGTTTACAAATTTTGGATCAATGATAAAGCTATTATAATATGTTCCCGAAGAGAAAAACAATTAAGTTAATTAGGGGTACACATTTCCATCCTTAGAGGTCACACAAACACGAATCAGTAACATAAATAGACCAGAGATTGTCCATGCATTGAGATACAACGCCTTGTAAGTAAATGATCTTTCATTACTGCTTACATTGCGAATCAAAGATACAAGTAACAATTGTTTAATTAATTAATATCTTAACGCTTGAGAATATTATTATTGCCAAAAATATAAATATTAAAAATAAAATATACAAACCTAATTTTAGCGTATTTACTTGATATGTTTCGGTTTGATAATTTGGAAATTATTTTACGATTTAGGTCATTGCAAATAGATCGTGGCAAAAGTTATGGCGGATCGTGTAGTATGCTTTAGAACCTCCTAAAGAAGCTCGTTGCCACTGTCAGCTTTGTCATTGTGTTCTGCCCAGGCTTTCTATTTTGAAGAAAATTTTTAGGTTCTTCATAGTGTGTCCTAAATCATAAAACAATTTCCAAATTATCCAACCAATAAATAACAAATAAATATGCTGAAACTAGGATTATATGTTTTATATTTTTTACATTGTTATTATTTGCAATAAATCTACACAACTTCTGAACTATTTATGTTATTGGTTTCTCTTTTTGAGGCATCGAAAGATGAAAATATATATTTATGACGAACCTTTGTGTTCTTTCTGCTGAAACAAATTGCAAGTAGCTTTATTATTGTTTTAAAAGTTCTTGTCTTGGTGCCATATGACTTTAATAAGTTCTGATTATACCTAATTTGCAGTGAACTGAAATGCAAAAGAGAGAGCTGTCTACAGTCAGCAAACAAAAGTGCTATGTTATTCCCTGAGCTACTTGAAGATGAGGGTGTACGCCCTCGTGAGAGTAAATAAAGTGACTGACACATACTATTATTTTAATTTTTCTTTTATTGGGAAAGTACTTTATAGAGTGATTGTATTTTCCCAGAATCCTACTTGAAAAATGTTCTGCAGCAATAAAATACCTATTTCCATTCCTCATTACATGGCCAAGACATTGTAGTTTTCTGCATTTTATTATGTTTACGACTTTTTTTCTTCCTTCATTTTGCGGAGAATGTGGTAGTAATTTCATCTCTTCTGGCACTCTTAGCATTTCCTGTACAGCAACATATCAAATGCCTCAAGTTTTTTGCGCTTCGTCTTGGTCAAAGCGCAGTGCTCACTTCCAGTTAACAGTTTTGGCGATTACTTTTGAAATAATAAATAGCTTACTTACTTTTTCCCGTCTGTATCATTTTCATTTGACTTTCTCTTTTAACACACTGTTAGCAACCATATATAGAACTGGATGTGGGGATATGATTTTGTGTAATTTAATCATAATCGTCTCACACTAAAACAATATTGCCTGGCTTCGTATGTTCAGAACACGAAATTATACCAGAGGAGCCATTTCGTTCCCATGTCAGTGTGCCCTGATGTAAGTAGTACATTTCTGCACCTCCCCGAAACACCATTGATATCTCTCCGCAACTGGCTAATTTTGTGGATAGTAGTAAGTTCTCTTACGTGCAGCTATTTTCCAGGCCCCCTCACACCCCAACTCCATTCGTTGTGTTCACTGAGCGAGCTCTAGTATTTTGAAGGACAGCGGTTCAAATTCTCGCCCGGCCAACCAGATTAAGGATTTTTGCCGTTTCCCTAAACCGCACAAGGTAAATGTTGATATAGTTTGTTTCGAAGGGCATACATAAAATGAAAAGCAGAAACTTTTCTCAAAATAGTGGTTCCTCTGAGTGTTTGATGTGCAAACATAATAAACCTAGTTTCGTTGAATAATACGGCATGTCCGAAGCCCTCTGATGGACGCCGGCGTGAACATGAGTACTGGATACACGACAGCATTTATTTACCTGCGTGGGTCAACTCAAGAACAGTCTGGCTTCAGAACAAAGCAGACGTCGTCTCATCTTAACAACACAATTTCTGGGACTGAACTAGATAAAATCATAGCGAACTCCGTCGTTGGAAAGTAGTATGGCAAAAATAAACGAAAAAGAGAAAGATTCGCTTACTGTCTTTGTGTTTCATGCCTACGTGATACATACTCTCTTCGTCAACTGGAGACGATGCATCTTTTTTACTGAAGAACATTATGACATAGCTTCTTTTGTCGTTAATAACAACAAATTCTCAACAAGCAATGTGTGAAAATACAATAAAGAGACAGAAATTAGCTTACCTATTGCATTTATTAGGCGGAAACCGGTGATTTTGGATACGTAGCCCTTCCGGAACACAAAGTCAGCGAGCCACCCAAACAATAGACTGCCGACTCCACCGGTGATGTGAGGTATGGCGGACAGGAGCCCGTTCTGCATAAAACGTGGCTACTTTGGTGACTGTTCCCAAACAGTGTTTAGGAATCTCACAAGTCACACACATCTCATTCCTTAATGGAGGTGAGTTTGACATCGTCTGCAAACAACGATGCTGTTACATTCTGTGTCCCCTACTCACATAAAAACATATTTTAAACTCATAAATAGCCACACTTATCCTGAATTGCTTTACTTTCAGCTAAAAAGAAATTTAATTCAAAATAAATTCACGTCGAGTCCTGCGAATTAGTCTTAAGATTGAGTTTACTTTGTGTAAGAGCGTCAGTGATGTTGAAATATTTCTGTATCCGTGACTGTTGAGAAGACACCCGTTATGCTGAGTTGCAGTGCTAGTTAAATGGTAAGTCATTTCAACCGCATCCAGTAAAAATCACTCTCAGAACACTCTCTAAATATAACGATTCCTGTCCGACAAATTGTTTCTCGTGAGGTATATGGCTTTCACCAATTCACATTTTCTCTGCTACTTAAGCAGATATTTAGAATTTCGTTTATAATTTGGAGCTAGCCCATACAAATACCGTTCATCACGTGAAACTTCCTGGTAGACTGGTTGGTTCAAATGGCTCCAAGCACTATGGGACTTAACATCTGAGGTCATGAGTCCCCTAGACTTAGAACTACTTAAACCTAACTAAACTAAAGACATCACACACATCCATGCACCAGGCAGGATTCGAACCTGCGACGGTAGCAGCAGCGCGGTTCCGGACTGAAGCTCCTAGAACCGCTCGGCCACACGGCCGGCACCTGGCAGATTAAAATTGTGTTTCATTCTGGACACATACCCCAAGCTGCGGCTAAGCCATGTCTCCGCAATTTCCAAGAGTGCTACTCCAGCAAAAATTTCGAGTGGAACTTCCCTGAAGTTTGGAAGGTAGAAGATGAATTACTGGTGAAAGTAAATCTGCGAGGACGAGTCTTGCGTCGTGCTTCGGTAGTTCAATCGGTAGAGCAATTACCCACAAAAGGCAAAGTCTGGAGTTCGAGTCTCAGTCTGGCACACAGTTTTAATGAGCCAGGCAGTTTTATGTCTGTTCACATCTCGCTGCAAGTGAAAATTTCCTTCTGCTCATCACGTGTTTCAAGAGCCTTTCAGTTTCAAAGGAAAACGTCGATTTGTTTCTTATTACAAACCAAATGTTTTTATAATGGGATTCTATAAGCCCATTGTGGTATCAACGTTCGATACCACACTTGTTAGGGGTTGCAGTTATTGATCGCGGTCCGTAATAGATATTGCTGGACCCGCGAGTCGCGACTAGCGCCGCCCCGCGGCTTGTGACAAGTATGTAGCGAGCTCTCGCCCACTCTTGCTCGGGACGTCAACTAGGAGTGCTTTCAGCTGATAGGAAGCAATCTCTAGCAAGGCGCTTTGTCAAGTACGACATAAGTAATGCCTCTCTAGATATGTTTGTAATTATATGTATGCAACATATGAAAAAACCTGTACCACAAGTTAAGTACAATATATATTATTTTTTACCAACGCCTACTAATTATTTCAGTCGTTGCAGATACAAAGTATGCAGCCAGCTCCTTACCGACTTCACTGCCAAACCTGCAGTATATGTTTCTCTTTAGCATTGGCCACCTGTCATCATAACAACTGACGACGAGAATCATAACAATCATTTGATAGAGTGGACGGTTGTAGCTTCTATAAAGGTCACATCCTGTCTCGTAGCTGATAGACATAAACCTCGTTTCCGCGTACTCCCAAACAGAACCGTGACGTAATATGTTTTCAAAATTCGAGCGCAATTAGTTGCTGTCTGTTGCTGTCGTCCGCCATTACATTCGCCCCACGGTGTAAGACCGGTGCACATCTTCTTCAGCACCGGAAACCATGTACCATACATACGATATCGCAGTGCCTGTGTTGTTCAGAAGTACGGTGCAATCAATGTTCACTCGGACATATGGAAGTCTGGGACTGGTCGTGAAGCGTGCCTGGATAGCCTAACGATAACTCAATCAATCACAAATAGTGGAAAATCCGGGTTCGCGTTCCAGTCCAGCACAAATTTTCATTGCCGTCATTGCATTGTACAGTTGATGGTTGTCCACATTTGCAAGTACGGGTAGATTTCTTGTATACAGGGTGTCCCAGCTATCTTGTCCACTCAAAATATCTCTGGAACAATAACAGCTATTGGAAAACGACTTTCACCAGTATCAATGTAGGGCTGCGGCCCATGACTGTACATATTTGGAAACATTCTAAAACGAAAGCATATGTGTTTTTTAACACAAACTTATGTTTTTTTTTAAATGGACCTCCTATAGTTTTTCTTCAGCAATCCATAGCATGACAAAGCACATACACAATGGCGTTGATTGCATCGCAATATTCCCATTACATCCCGAGATATTGAGACGCGAAGTTGACGCTTGAAACACCCGACATGCGCTGCTAGAGCACGTCCTGAGGCTCAGGCGTGAACCCCATGCTGCCCGTAATCGCGATGTGATTGACATGCGTAATCACACCTCCATTCTTATCAAGAGGTCCGAAACGAATAATACGGTCTGCTGCCATCAACTCTCATAAGCACATAATGGTTTCCCTCTTGCACGTTTTACGCATCTACGTACACAATATGAACGAGTACCGATCGGTGTACACTCGTCAGGTTGTCTTATTTATCCTGCACACCCAAAATAAGGTTTATCTAATGCGTTATATGACCCATTGTGCCTGTCGCGCAGGGCCTGGCTCTACCTAGTCAAGTGTCCAACGTAGTTCCCACTACTGCCACAGTTACCACTTCGCCTTGTTTATGATTTGCGACCCATGCAAACTCCTGTACTCCACCACCCTCGAGCATCCCATTTGTTGTTGCTTTGGCGTGCAGTACACCACTTGCCAGTGTAGTCGTGTATCAGAGTAATTACGGGCAGCATGGGGTTCACGCCTGAGCCTCAGGACGTGCGCTAGCAGCGCATGTCGGGTGTTTCAAGCGTCAACTTCGCGTCTCAATATCTCGGGATGTAATGGGAATATTGCGATGCAATCAACGCCATTGTGTATGTGCTTTGTCATGCTATGGATTGCTGAAGAAAAAATATAGGAGGTCCATTTAAAAAAAAACAAGTTTGTGTTAAAAAACACATATGCTTTCGTTTTAGAATGTTTCCAAATATGTACATTGATGGGCCCCGGCCCTACATTGATACTGGTGAAAGTCGTTTTCCAATAGCTGTTATTGTTCCAGAGATATTTTGGGTGGACAAAATAGCTAGGACACCCTTTATAACATCCAATTTCACGACCTCCCGACTAAAATTACTGGCGGGTTTAGTAATCTGTTTGTCGCTTTGTTTACCCTGTGGTAGTGACCGCTCATAGCAGCCAGGACCTGATTTATCAAATGGAATCTGATGGTTTCCTGGTTGAAAAGCGTGTTCCGCAACAGCTGATCTGTCTGTTTTTCCCCTCCTACAGTTGTTCTCATATTCTTAGAGTCATTTTTCCATCTGCATCCATATTCTGCAAACCACTGAGAAGCACATGACAGAGGACTCTTCCCATTATACAAATTATTGGGGATTCTTCCCATTCCAGTCACGTATGGAGCGCAGGAGAAATCATTTGCTTAAACACATCGGCGTGTGCTGTAATTAGTCTGCAAGGCGACAAATCCTCTAGCCTCTTTATACACTCATTAAGGACCATCATAGCAGCCTATCGTGCATTTCTAAAATCTCAATTTGCATACATGCACATTAATGTCACTTTGCTGCTATATTACATCGTCAGGCTAACGGTAGGTACACTATGTGATCAAAAGTACCCGGACACCCCCAAAAACATACGTTTTTCATATTAGGTACATTGTGCTGCCACTACTCCTCAGTAGTCATTAGGCATCATGAGAGAGCAGAATGGAGGGCTTCTCGGAACTCACGGAATTCGAACGTGGTCAGGTGATCGGGTGTCACTTGTGTCATACGTCTGTACGCGAGATTTCCGCACTGCCAAATATCCCTACGTCCACTGTTTTCGATGTGATGGTGAAGTGGAAACGTGAAGGGACACGTACAGCGCAAAAGTGAATAGGCCGACCTCGTCTGTTGACTGACAGAGGCCGCCGACAGTTGAAGAGCGTAGTAATGTGTGAAAGGTAGACATCTATCCTGACCATCACACAGGAATTCCAAACTGCATTAGGATCGACTGCAAGCACTATGATAGTTAGCCGGGAGGTGAGAAAATTTGGATTTCATGGTCGAGCGGCTGCTCAGAAGCCACATATCTCGCCGGTAGATTCCAAACGACGCCTCGCTTGGCGTAAGGAGCGCAAACATTAGCCGACTGAACAGTGGAGAAACGTTGTGTGGAGTGACGAATCACGGTAAACAATGTCGCTATCCGATGGCAGGGTGTGGGTATGGCGAATGCCCGGTGAACGTCATCTGCCAGCGTGTCTAGTGCCAACAGTAAAATTCAGAGGTGGTGGTGTTATGGTGTGGTCCTGTGTTTGATGTTGTGTCTTGGAGTGTTTCATGTGTTGTTTTGCGTGGCACTATCACAGCACAGGCCTACATTGATGTTTTAAGCGCCTTCTTGCTTCCCACTGTTGAAGAGCAATTCGGGGATGGCGATAGCATCTTTCAACACGATCGAGCACCTGTTCATAATGCACGCCAATGGCGGAGTGGTTACACTACAATAGCATCCCTGTAATGGAGTAGCCTGCACAGATTCCTGACCCGAATCCTATAGAACATCTTTACATTTACATCTACAGCTACATGGATAGTCTGCAAATCACATTTAAGTGCCTGGCAGAGGGTTCATCGAACCACCTTCACAATTCTCTATTATTCCAATCTCGTATAGCGCGCGGAAAGAATGAACACCTATATCTTTCCGTACGAGCTCTGATTTCCCTTATTTTATCTTGGTGATCGTTGCTCCCTATGTAAGTCGGCGTCAACAAAATATTTTCGCATTCGGAGGAGAAAGTTGCTGATCAGAATTTCGTGAGAAGATACCGTCTCAACGAAAAACGCCTTTATTTTAATGATGTCCATACCAAATCCTGTATCATTTCTGTGACACTCTCTCCCATATTTCGCGATCATAAAAAAACGTGTTGCCTTTCTTTGACTTTTTCGATGTACTTCGTCAGTCCTATTTGGTAAGGATCCCACACCGCGCAATAGTATTCTAAAAGTGGACGGACAAGCGTAGTGTAGGCAGTCTCCTTAGTAGGTCTGTCACATTTTCTAAGTGTCCTGCCAATAAAACGCAGCCTTTGGTTATCCTTCCCCACAAAATTTTATGTGTGTTCCTTCCAATTTAAATTGTTCGTAATTGTAATACCTAGGTATTTAGTTGAATTTACGGCTTTTAGATTAGACTGATTTATTGTGTAACAGAAGTTTAATTCGTTCCTTTTAGCACTCATGTGGATGACCTCACACTTTACGTTATTTAAGGTCAACTGCCACTTTTCACACCATTCCGATATTTCTTTTAATTCGTTTTGCAGTTTGTTTTGATCTTCTGATGACTTTATTAGTCGATAAACGACAGCGTCATCTGCAAACAACCGAAGACGGCTGCTCAGATTGTCTCCCAAATCGTTTATATAGATAAGGAACAGCAAAGGGCCTATAACACTACCTTGGGGAACGCCAGAAATCACTTCTGTTTTACTCGATGACTTTCCGTCAATTACAACGAACTGTAACCTCTCTGACAGGAAATCAGAGATCCAGTCGCATAACTGGGACGATATTCCATAAGCACGCAATTTCACTACGAGCCGCTTATGTGGTACAGTGTCAAAAGCCTTTTGTAAATCCAGAAATTCGGAATCGATCTGAAATCCCTTGTCAATAGCACTCAGCACTTCGTGTGAATAAAGAGCCAGTAGTGTTTCACAGGAACGATGTTGACTGTGTGTCAATAGACCGTTTTCTTCGAGGTATTTCATTATGTTCGAACACAATATATGTTCTAAAATACTGCTGCATATCGACGTTAACGATATTGGCCTGTAATTTAGTGGATTACCGCTACTACCTTTCGTCGAGCGAACGGTTGTATATGATTGTTAAGTATGGAGCTAATGCACAGCATACTTCGAAAGGAACCTAATTGGTATACAGTCTGGACCAGAAGACTTGCTTTTATTAAGTGATTTAAGTTGCTTCACTACTCCGAAGATATTTACTTCTACGTTACTCATGTTGGTAGCTGCCGGCCGGAGTGGCCGTGCGGTTTTAGGCGCTACAGTCTGGAACCGAGAGACCGCTACGGTCGCAGGTTCGAATCCTGCCTCGGGCATGGATGTGTGTGATGTCTTTCGGTTAGTTAGGTTTAATTAGTTCTAAGTTCTAGGCGACTGATGACCTCAGAAGTTAAGACTCTCAGAGACATATTTTGTTGGTAGCTGTTCTCGATTCGAATTCTGGAATATTCACTTCGTCTTCTTTTGTGAAGTCATTTCGGAAAGCTGTGTTTAGTAACTCTGCTTTGGCAGCACTGTCTTCGGTGGTATCTCCTTTGCTATCGTGCAGAGATGGCATTTATTGTTTCTAGCCACTAACATACTTCACATACGACCAGAATCGCTTTGGATCTTCTACCAGGTTTCGAGACATCTTTGGGATGTTTTGGACCGCTGACTTCGTGCCAGACCTCACCGACCGACATCGATACCTGTCCTTAGTGCAGCACTCCGTGAAGAATGGACTGCCATTCCCCAACAAACCTTCCAGCCGCTGATTGAACGTATACCTGCGAGAGTGAAAGATGTCGTCAAGGCTACAGGTGGGCCTACACGATACTGAATTCCAGAATTACCGATGGAGAGCGCCACGAACTTGTAAGTCACTTTCAGCCAGGTGGCCGGATACTTTTGATCACATAGTGTAATTGGGTCTATATTGGCATGCACATGACAGGGAGAGGGTGCATAAATATCATAATTCGGTTCATCTCACGTTGGAGACGAGCGGTAACTTTTGGGTTGTGCGGAGGGCAAATGCTCAAACGTGGCTGGAGCATTCTCATTGATGTTGGGTCTCAAGGGCTAGAGCGACGGACGCTCGCTACTTTTACAATTGCTGATGGTAGTTTTCTCACAAAAGCCTCATGATTTGGTCAGGATCGCGCCAGCTCGGCACCATGACTGTGCTGTTTTTTGGGACATTTCGGAGAAATAGTCGCTGAGCTCCACGGAGTAGCCAACAGAACGGCGCCACATGTAGCACCCTAATCATATTCCATTGGCGGCCATCGTCAGAAAGCTTTCCCCAAAAAGTCCTGGCAGAGGCTGTGGGAGGCTACTCAACTGTAGCGTCAGCACGTGTTTGCAGCCACCATCCGAAACTGGCGCGAAGGAATTGTATTGGGCCTAGATCGATGGGATGTGGTAGTGAGATTCCACACGAATTTGTTGTAAGACCATAACTGGCGAAAGCTTTGTTTATGGGCGATGATTGACGAGTTCTGACACAGTGGAAAGGTCACGCTCTGGCGCGGGGCAGAAGAGAAATATAGAAGCTGGTTTCTGGCCGCCACAGGAGTCGATCGAGTACTTTGCTGCCCTTATTCCGGAGTAATTTCATTCGCAATTCCACTTGTCCCGCCACCGGGACGAACAAGTTTTTTCACGCCCGCGTCTCGATCCGACTCCAAGGTGGTGGCAATTTCCATGCAGCGGAGCCGACCACGAGTAGCAACCATCATCAGCATGCAGCCCTGCACCGTACTGTCGGTAATATACGCAGCTTTGGCCTGGAGGATTTCAGTTGATTTTTGAGCCACCCAAAATTCGAACTGAGGTTTTGCAGTTGTTGCATTCACAGAACCACGTACTATACATAGGATATCGTGGATCTACATCCAATTACCCACTTGTTTATGGGTATTACACATTTCACCTGTTCCCTTATGCTCCCCCTTCTCGTAATAAAGATTCTATGCCTTGTGATTTTACTAGATTCTTGCCAATAACTCTATCCCATGGGCACTATTTACATATTTGGTTTATGTTCATAGCATGATTGTTCCTTGTACAAATTCAGTATCAGTTTTGTGTTCCATTTTAAGCAAATAAATTTAATTTTAATTTTCACGATAACATTTATCTGTTTATCAATCACACACACCAGAATCCTTTCCCATCATGATTTTTGGAGGGTAACGTTGATCAATTAATTTCATGAATAAACTATTTGAGCGCGTAGACACCCTAAATAGTATTTCTGTCAGTGCCTTTATAATATTGCTTACATACCTTGCACAGATTCAATATAAACCCACTTGGGTGTGATCTGTATTACATGATGATTCTGTCCCCTAACTTATATATCGGTTAAGGGTCCCATGATAGCAAACACGCAGCTAGTTTCCATAGTGGCGACCCTTGCCTTAGGATTCGCACACAACGGATCACACTGATACAAGTTTTCGATCTTCAAGATGCTTATGGGAGCGATGCTTAGAGAGTTATACCATGCTTCATTTTTGCCACTTAATAATGGTTCTTAACACTTTCGAAGCAATCTTTCACGGAACAGTTAGCGTCTCATTTGGCAGTTCACTTTCTTCAATATCTCCGTGACGCTCTAACATGGATCAAACAAGTATGTGACCACTTCTGTTACCCTTATTTGTGTATGTACAACTTCATTCATACACTGCAAACCGCTGTGAAGTGCATGGCAGAGGGTACATTACATTGAACCATTTATTAATGCTTTTTCCCACTCCATTCACTTATGGAGTGCAGGAAAAATGATTCCTTACATGCGGTGTAATTAGTGTAATCTTGTCTTAGCAATCTCCATCGGAGCGAAACATAGGAGTTTGTAAGATAATCGTTGATTCATTTTTTTAAGTTGGTCAGATGTCTTCCATTGCAACTCTTTCAGCAACATCGTCACACTCTTCAATGGATGGAACAAATCTGTGACCATTCGTGCTGCCTCCTCTATATAGTTCAATATCCTCTGTTACTCCTATTTGGTGCGGGTCCAATACGACATTCTATGATAGATCGCATGAGCGTTTTGTATGCAATCTGATTTCTATACTGATTGCATTGCCCTAGTATTCTACCTATAAACTACTGCCACCTGTTTTACCTACGACTGAGAATATGCGCTCGTTCCATTTCATACACCTACAAATTCTTGCACCAGGGTGATTCTATGAGCTGACTGATTCCAACTGTGACGCAGTGATGTTATAGTCATAGGATACATAGTTTCTTTGGTTTTGTGTGTTTTTTTATTTTTTAAAGTGTACAGTTTTACATCTGTGAACACGTAAAGCAAGTTGCCAATCTTTACACCACTTTGAAATCTTATCAAGATCTGATTGAATATTTATGCAGCTTCTGTCAGACATTACTCCATTACAGATAAATGCATCAACTGCAGTCTGAGGTTACTATTAATATTGCCCGCAAGGTCATTAACATAAACGTGAACACCAAGAGACCTAACACCTTCCTTGGCGCACTCCTGAACTTACTTTCACATCTATCGATGACTAGCCATCCAAGATAAAGTGCTGTGACGTCGCCACCAAGAAAACGTCTTCCAATCACAAATTTCGCTTGATACGCCATCCTATTTAATAGTCATGGGTGACTGGAATTCGAGTGTAGGAAAAGGGAGAGAAGGAAACGTAGTAGGTGAATATGGATTGGGGCTAAGAAATGAAAGAGGAAGCCACCTGATAGAATTTTGCACAGAGCACAACTTAATCATACCTAACACTTGGTTTAAGAATCATGATAGAAGGTTGTATACATGGAAGAACCCTGGAGACACTAAAAGGTATCAGATAGATTATATAATGGTAAGACTGAGATTTAGGAACCAGGTTTTAAATTGTAAGACATTTCCAGGGGCAGATGTGGACTCTGACCACAATCTATTGGTTATGACCTGTAGATTAAAACTGAAGAAACTGCAAAAAGGTGGGAATTTAAGGAGATGGGACCTGGATAAACTGAAAGAACCAGAGGTTGTACAGAGTTTCCGGGAGAGCATAAGAGAACAATTGAAAGGAATGGGGGAAAGAAATACAGTAGAAGATGAATGGGTAGCTCTGAGGGATGAAGTAGTGAAGGCAGCAGACGATCAAGTAGGTAAAAAGAAGAGGGTTAGTAGAAATCCTTGGGTAACAGAAGAAATATTGAATTTAATTGATGAAAGGAGAAAATATAAAAATGCAGTAAATGAAGCAGGCAAAAAGGAATACAAACGTCTCAAAAATGAGATCGACAGGAAGTGCAAAATGGCTAAGCAGGGATGGCTAGAGGACAAATGTAAGGATGTAGAGGCTTATCTCACTAGGGGTAAGATAGATATTGCCTACAGGAAAATTAAAGAGACCTTTGGAGATAAGAGAACCACATGTATGAACATCAAGAGCTCAGATGGAAACCCAGTTCTAAGCAAAGAAGGGAAAGCAGAAAGGTGGAAGGAGTATATAGAGAGTCTATACAAGGGCGATGCATTTGAGGACAATATTATGGAAATGGAAGAGGATGTAGATGAAGATGAAATGGGAGATACGATACTGCGTGAAGAGTTTGACAGAGCACTGAAGGACCTGAGTCGAAACAAGGCCCCCGGAGTAGACAACATTCCATTGGAACTACTGACGGCCTTGGGAGAGCCAGTCCTGACAAAACTCTACCATCTGGTGAGCAAGATGTATGAAACAGGCGAAATACCCTCAGACTTCAAGAAGAATATAATAATTCCAATCCCAAAGAAAGCAGGTGTTGACAGATGTGAAAATTACCGAACAATCAGTTTAATAAGCCACAGCTGCAAAGTACTAACACGAATTCTTTACAGACGAATGGAAAAACTAGTAGAAGCCGACCTCGGGGGAGATCAGTTTGGATTCCGTAGAAATACTGGAACACGTGAGGCAATACTCACCTTACGACTTATCTTAGAAGAAAGATTAAGGAAAGGCAAACCTACGTTTCTAGCATTTGTAAACTTAGAGAAAGCTTTTGACAATGTTGACTGGAATACTCTCTTTCAAATTCTAAAAGTGGCAGGGGTAAAATACAGGGAGCGAAAGGCTATTTACAACTTGTACAGAAACCAGATGGCAGTTATAAGAGTTGAGGGACATGAAAGGGAAGCAGTGGTTGGGAAGGGAGTAAGACAGGGTTGTAGCCTCTCCCCGATGTTATTCAATCTCTATATTGAGCAAGCAGTAAAGGAAACAAAAGAAAAATTTGGAGTAGGTATTAAAATCCATGGAGAAGAAATAAAAACTTTGAGGTTCGCCGATGACATTGTAATTCTGTCAGAGACAGCAAAGGACTTGGAAGAGCAATTGAACGGAATGGATGGTGTCTTGAAGGGAGGATATAAGATGAACATCAACAAAAGCAAAACGAGGATAATGGAATGTAGTCGAGTTAAGTCGGGTGATGCTGAGGGTATTAGATTAGGAAATGAGACACTTAAAGTAGTAAAGGAGTTTTGCTATTTGGGGAGCAAAATAACTGATGATGGTCGAAGTAAAGAGGATATAAAATGTAGACTGGCAATGGTAAGGAAAGCGTTTCTGAAGAAGAGAAATTTGTTAACATCGAGTATAGATTTAAGTGTCAGGAAGTCATTTCTGAAAGTATTTGTATGGAGTGTAGCCATGTATGGAAGTGAAACATGGACGATAAATAGTTTGGACAAGAAGAGAATAGAAGCATTCGAAATGTGGTGCTACAGAAGAATGCTGAAGATTAGATGGGTAGATCACATAACTAATGAGGAAGTATTGAATAGGATTGGGGAGAAGAGAAGTTTGTGGCACAACTTGACCAGAAGAAGGGATCGGTTGGTAGGACATGTTCTGAGGCATCAAGGGATCACCAATTTAGTATTGGAGGGCAGCGTGGAGGGTAAAAATCATAGGGGGAGACCAAGAGATGAATACACTAAGCAGATTCAGAAGGATGTAGGTTGCAATAGATACTGGGAGATGAAGAAGCTTGCACAGGATAGAGTAGCATGGAGAGCTGCATCAAACCAGTCTCAGGACTGAAGACCACAACAGCAACAACAAAGCTAAGTAACTCTTTCTATCATTCTTCAGTAATGTGAATTCTTGTGTCATATGTTGTAGTTCTAATTAACCATCTCAGAGCAGTTATAACTGGGCGATTGTACTTTCGTTAGGCCATAACACATGGCTTTCGGGATGTCACTTGAGAAAAGTGCGAGTTGGGTTTCACGTGATCGACCTCGTCGCAATTCATGCTGATTGGCATGGAGGAGGTCTTTCTGTTGGGGGTACCACATTCCAATGTTCCTTTTACAGTACCTAAGTACACGTTTTCGCGGAAGCGAACTTTTACTTCATTCAGCAGGAAGTCAGGGTGTGAATCGGACAGCCATAGAAGCTATGACCACCACTGAAGATGTCCTTCACAGACGGGGGCGAAATATTAAGTTTCTTCCTGTAACTGATTATTCCACGGTGATCACAGGCGAAAAAATTTGATTGCTTTCGTTCTCAATAGGACATTTTCTAACGATTCCGTGTCTCCAACACATTGAAATGTACTGATGTTCGAGGAGTCTCTCACGCATAAATTTTCGTGCATAAGATTTTTATACATCTATTCTCGAATTATCTCTTCTTCTCCAGAGAACTGACATCCAAAAGAAATCGTATTCTCTTTATTACAAATATTACGAACGTACTGATCTGCTCACTTCATCGTGCTGACGGAATAGCAACAGATTACTTACAGATATTATTCACGCAAAACAATTAACGCTCGGAAATCCGATATTTGATAGCGCTAGCAAAATCAGAATTTATCTTAAGCAGGTCAGAAAATATCGATTTCCAAAATTGAATTTCCTACTTCCTCAACTTATTTTGCATGTAAATGCGATGAGTAGTGTCATTCGTTTAAGAGTGCAAATACGAATGTTCTTGGTCATGACCGTGGATTTGTAGTCCAAAGCGATCACGTACAGAAAACTGAAAAATTTTGTGAAAACCTGTGTTTCACGATATGTCAACAATCGGACAACTGCCCTCAAGTTCTGTTCTCTTTAGGTTTCAAACCATCTTTATGAGAACCACAAAAATCAACGGATGGTTTATGCTCTGCATTTTCTTTTTCATTACGATGCAGGAACAAGTCTACTGCACGGAATTATACCTGGTGATGAGACATAGGTTTCCTATGGTGGCACAGTCATAAATCACAGCATGAAAGCACGCCACGCTTTCGTACTGTTTTTGGGATGTAAAGGAATGTCGTTTAGGGGTGTTTTGGAAGCCTATTATGACATATTAACTGAGACGGGCCATTCGGAACAAGCGGCGTGGTGACTTGACTGACGTTGCCTTGTTTTTGTACTATTATATTCTATCACAATACAATCTGGACGGCAAACAAGAATTGTTGCCTCAGTTTAGATACGATGTGTCTGAACATACACCTCCTAGTGCAGACTTGGCTTCCAGTTATTTCCAACTCTTATGTTCATAAAAAAGTGGCTAGGTGCTGATGCATTCAACTCCATCGAAATACTTATAGATGCTGTCACGGCTATCTCAGTCAACAGAATTTTGTAGAGAGGGAATTTGCCAACTCGTTAAGAGATAGTGTAAATATGAGAGATGTTTAGTCTTGAAGCTCTACACATTATTCTAACAAATTTTGCTTCACTTATTCCAGTATTTTATTTAGCCCCTATAGCTTAAGGGATGGTACTTTCTGTACATCCGTGATACACACTGCACGCACTTTATTCTTAATCTGCCGCCACATGATTTGAACCTAAACTCAACCACATAAGACATTTCAAATACATTAACACTAAATTAAGTTCTTCTTAGAATTTTGTTTCCGGAACATTGATGGATTACGACGGAATACACGTAATTCGCTTCAAAAACATTTTCCCCAAGTCTCTTTGTTAGATAAAGCTGCGGAAGACTGCAGTCCTGAGTTCACACGTCATGTTCTGCCAGGCTGTTAAATTAAAGACTTCTCATGGGTTTTGGCCCTGCATTTTTCAAAATTAAAATTTCATAAGCAGTCGGTAGCTAACATAAAAAAATATGAACACTTTTGCAGAGTTAACAAAATGATAACCAAAAGTTATGATCGTGGACAACAGACAACAACACTCAAGAGAGGATTTAGTTAGACGATTTAGTTTGCATGCTACTTTTTTTTTAGGGTGATAAAATGCAGAGAGAAATCAGTGGTGCCTGTATGTGTTTTATGTTTAAAAAGTTTACAATAGATCTGGATCACCTGCTTTATGTGTTAGTGGATAGTGATAGAAGGCATGACGTGACGTGACGTAGAAACAGTATTCGCAAAGGGAACTGATAGGTACCAGTAAATTTCATGGAATCGCCATCTTGCGGAGGGAGTAGAAATCTTGTGCTAATCGTGATAAAAGTCAGCTCCTAACAGTATCATTTCATGTGCTGGAAAAATGGACCGTTGTTTCGACCAGTGTAGCAGATCATTTTCTGTGCCTACTGGCGACTTGATGGCTGTGAGGTGTCTGCTATGTTTCACTGTGGATGCTGTTCGGACCATTAGTGACGTTGTGTACTCACGCTGTGCATATCGAAGTGCATGATGTTGGCAAGGTAGAGCGGCAGCGAAGTGATGAGCAGGTAGAAACTCCAGTCAAACGTGATCAGGAAGGCGACCATGGCCCAGACAGCCGGCGTGGATATCACACTCTTCCAGGGCACAGGCAGTTTCTTCTGCAGAGTAAAACAGAGTACAGCTTATGCCACGCTACTGGTGTTAAGTACTAGTTGCTGTTTAATTACTGCACAATACTGAGTACATTATCACGGATGGACAGTACCAATAAAATACAGTCTCATGACTTAAAAATAAAGAGAACGAGAGAGAGAGAGAGTTTGGAGTCATACAACGAAAAATAATCCATATAAATATTAAAAATGAAGTATAAGCCTGGTGTACAGCCACTAGCACACCTCATCCCATTAAGACTTTTGGTTTAAAAAGCTCGCTGCAGGTAAAAAGTAAATGAGATAGGAAACAAGAAGCTCCGTGATCACAAAGAGATGTGATTACCCACGAGGAAAATCATTTTACAGGTTTCAGCAAGTGATTAACCGCTGTCATGTACATGTAAATGGAAAGAAGGAATAACTGTATGACACCGCTCGATAGGAAACGCCAAGGCATTGTTCAGCTGCCTAATCGGAAAGCTATTTCATTAACCGCAAACAACGGTGCGTTTCCACGCGGCGTATGAAAATTCTGTCTCATGAGTGTCTTTTGAGTGTAGGTGACAGCAGTGGATGAGTGTATAGTGTGGTGTCACGTAACATAGCCTACTCCCTCGAGCAGCCTCAAGGAAACTGCCGGGTTTAACGTACCCATGCGAGAGTCGCATCATCTCGCTTCATGAGGCACTGTGGGAAGTTTTTGAACTTAATCCAAGACACTGGTAAAAACTTCAAGTCACCACCTCTCCTCCCCTTGTCGGACGAACACTAGTGATGAGTATTTTTGGGCCGCCATTTATCGAGAAGAAATTTGAAAGCAGCGAGAATCAATTAGCATATTTAGGGGATTACTGAAGAATGGGACACAGCCCATCGGCTTTGACCAATGATATCAAAAGTTACCAGAGATGATGTATTGCACAGATTTAACAGCAAAGACGAATGTTGAGAAACAAAGGAATATAGGACAGAGAGAACAGATGGTAGACATATACCACGTACATTCATACCTCGAACATTATGTTAAGTATATCAAATGGTTCAAATGGCTCTGAGCACTATGGGACTTAACATCTGGGGTCATCAGTCCCCTATAACTTAGAACTACTTTAACCTAACTAACCTAAGGACATCACACACATCCATGCCCGAGACAGGATTCGAACCTGCGACCATAGCGGTCGCTCGGTTCCAGACTGAAGCGCCTAGAACCGCTCGGCCACTCCGGCCGGCCGTTAAGTGTATCGCTTACTTGTGTCATGTCCACCCCCGGTAGCTGAATGGTCAGCGCGTTGGAATCTCAATCCTAAGGGCCCGGGTTCGATTCCCGGCTGGGTCGGAGATTTTCTCCGCTCAGGGACTGGGTGTTATGTTGTCCTAATCATCATCATTTCATCCCCATCGACGCGCAAGTCGCCGAAAGTGGCGTCAAATCGAAAGACTTGCACCAGGCGAACGGTCTACCCGACGGGAGGCCCTAATCACGTGACATTATTAATTAACTTGAGTCATAGTATCCTATTCTTCAGTTGACCTATATTGCTAAACTGAAAACGGTCTTTTTGCGTACTCTAGTACTACTATCGACTGAAAAGCATCGTAGTAATATTAGTGCTAGCGAAGGCGAAAAAAAGCGACAACTGTAAAATTTTTATTCTGTACTGCAGTTGACGAACCCTGCTTCAAATCTTCCATATTTATAAGAATAGATAAATCCATACCCACAAACGAAAATCAAAAAGTAAAAATTGTCCAGAATGAAAAGCATTTCTTCCACAATAACTCAAACTGACTAAGAATGAAAGTAAGTACCGAATGAATTGGAATGCACAAACGATTTAAATTAATACAAACGACAAAAATCGTACAAAATGTCCAGCCCTGTCTTTTGGAACACATTCATTTATTGCCATTTACAATGATGACGCCTCGCTCCAAAAGATAACGGTTTTATTGTCTATGGCTTGAAAATAAAGACAGTAATATCTGCGAGTAAGCTATGAAGTCGCTGGTCAAAGCCGACGGGTTGTATCCCATTCTTCAATTGACCCATATTTAGAAGCAGAAAACGAGAGTGGATCGTTTTAAGTGAAAAGAGAAAATGCACTTTTTTATACTCTGACATCCAATAAATCGTGTACAACTTTGGCTGATCTGGTTGTTACAAAGTCTTATTTGTAGTAATATCTAGAACGGGAAAGAAAAGATGTTGTTTACTATGCAGCGCCGGTGTACAATAACAGACGATTATTAGCCACATGTATAAAGAGAAGAACCGAATATTTTCAGTTGCTTCCAGTTGAATATAGCTGCAGTATCCTGCGGAACAGCGCGGTGAGTATGACAGTTGGCTTGTATATGGGTAACGTAGACTTGCAGAACCCATCCAACCACGTTAATTTCGGTTTCTTATTGGTTTCATAAATCATCTGTGAATTCTAGCAAATGTGTGAAAAGTTCTTCAAATAAGCCACGGTCGTTTCCTTTCCCTTATTGGTTTTTTTAAAGCACTGTGTACTGTGTACAGCAGAGGAACAGTTCAGAGATTATGATTGTTTTTTCTATCAGCCTGATAAAGCACGCTATCGTAAAGCAGCATATGTGAAGAAATGCTTTGTGAACAGTAATATTCCTGAAATGGACTAGCATGCGCTGAGTCCTGATACGAATCCAATGGAACACCTATAGGATAAATTAGAATTATATATTAGTACCTTCAGCTGCTACCGGGCGTTGATATACATCAACGGGGACAGGTGAAAATGTCCGAAAGAACAGACACCATATCCGTATAAGTACACAGCTCTAGCAACACCGGCCATGCCCTTCTTCTTCTGTGCGGATGCACGCATACTCCCTGAACTCTTACGGGACTCGGTAAGAATGTCTTCCACGAGTAACGATTGTGCTGGGGTGGGACACTAAGTATGTAGTGCGTGAGAAGTGGGTCCCGCGGGAGGCGTGCGCGAGATAGTCCCTGCAGTCGCGCTACCCTCTGTGCCCTCGGTGGCTCAGATGGATAGAGCGTCTGCCATGTAAGCAGGAGATCACGGGTTCGAATCCGCGCCGGGGCACACATTTTCAACGGTCCCAGTTGGTGTATATCAACGCCCGGTAGCAGCTGAAGGTTGTTGTTGTTGTTGTTGTGGTCTTCAGTCCTGAGACTGGTTTGATGCAGCTCTCCATGCTCCTCTATCCTGTGTAAGCTTCTTCATCTCCCAGTACCTACTGCACCCTAAATCCTTCTGAATCTGCTTGGTGTATTCATCTCTTGGTCACCCTCTACGATTTTTACCCTCCACGCTGCCCTCCAATGCTAAATTTGTGATCCCTTGATGCCTCAGAACATGTCCTACCAACCGATCCCTTCTTCTAGTCACGTTGTGCCACAAACTTCTCCCCAATCCTATTCAGTACCTCCTCATTAGTTATATGATCTACCCATCTATCTTCAGCATTCTTCTGTAGCACCACATTTCTAAAGCTTCTATTCTCTTCTTGTCTAAACTAGTTATCGTCCATGTTTCACTTCCATACATGGCTACACTCCATACAAATACTTTCAGAAACGACTTCCTGACACTTAAATCTATACTCGATGTTAACAAATTTCTCTTCTTCAGAAACGCTTTCCTTACCATTGCCAGTCTACATTTTATATCCTCTCTACTTCGACCATCATCAGTTATTTTGCTCCCCAAATAGCAAAACTCCTTTACTACTTCAAGTGTCTCATTTCCTAATATAATTCCCTCAGCATCACCCGACTTAATTCGACTACATTCCATTATCCTCGTTTTGCTTTTGTTGATGTTCGTCTTATACCCTCCTTTCAAGACACTGTCCATTCCGTTTAACTTCTCTTCCAAGTCCTTTGCTGTCTCTGACAGAATTACAATGTCATCGGCGAACCTCAAAGTTTTTATTTCTCCTCCATGGATTTTAATACCTACTTCGATTTTTTCTTTTGTTTCCTTCACTGCTTGCTCAATATATAGATTGAATAACATCGGGGAGAGGCTACAACCCTGTCTTACTCCCTTCCCAACCACTGCTTCCCTTTCATGTCCCTCGACTCTTATAACTGCCATCTGGTTTCTGTACAAATTGTAAATAGCCTTTCGCTCCCTGTATTTTACCCCGGTCACCTTCAGAATTTGAAAGTGAGTATTCCAGTCAACATTGTCAAAAGCTTTCTCTAAGTCTACAAATGCTAGAAACGTAGGTTTGCCTTTCCTTAATCTAGCTTCTAAGATAAGTCGTAGGGTCAGTATTGCCTTACGTGTTCCAATATTTCTACGGAATCCAAACTGATCTTCCCCGAGGTCGGCTTCTACCAGTTTTTCTATTCATCTGTAAAGAATTGGTGTTAGTATTTTGCATCCGTGACTTATTAAACTGATTGTTCGGTAATTTTCACATCTGTAAGCACCTGCTTTCTTTGGGATTGGAATTATTATATTCTTTCAGACTTCAGCTGAAGGTATTAATGTATAATTCTAGTTTCATTCTAGACGGCTGCAGGTCATCAACGGTGTCTGTTCTTCCGGACATGTCCGCAAGAATAGACACCATATCCGTATAGGTGCCTCTGGGATAAGTTACGTTGACTTCCTTTCAAAACCCAGCAGACAAAATCACTACCTTATCTGTTATCGGCTGTTGAGGTAGAATGGGTTACCATTGCTCGGCAGATATTAAGACACCTAATAGGAAGTGTCCCCAGCAGATTTGAACCAGTCATAAAGAGGAGGAGTGGACTTAGACTATATTACTGTCCACTAATAGGTGTCCGAATAGTTGTGTGTGAGTGCGTGAGGAGGAGGGTGGGGGAGATCAAGCTTCGATTGCAGCAGTCAGATTCAAATGTATGTAGGTTTCGTTAATTTTGCTTGCCCAGAATAAAGCAGCGTGAAGAACTGCACCAGACCGGTATTCAGACTGAAGACCGTAACAACAAAAACCTCGTAATCATACAGTAATCTGGTGATGTGATTGAGTGCGGCCTAGTATTTGGTTTGTACTTTGCGTACCCTGGCGCTGGACTCGATGCTGGCCTCGATGTAGCGGCGCTCGGCCGGGTCGATGCGCGGGTGTCGCGCCGGCGAGTCGGCGACCAGCAGGTACCAGGGCACGCACCACATCAGTCCCAGGCCGCCGAACACGTAGAACGCCAGCGGCCAGCCCGCAGCCGTCTCGCACAGCGCGCCCGTCGCCGCCATAGATGCGACGATGCCCCAGTACATGCCTTGCCACAAATAACGTGCCTTCACTAACACCTACTTTACTACTACGTACCATGGCTGCCAGCTTCTTACACCGACTGTTTAACCCTTTCAGGCCCGAATTTTTTCTGGAGGAATAAAATTTGTCTTTCGTGCTGTAATTCATACAGACATATATACTCGTTTTCAAAATATGCTTTGTACTGTTGGCTTCCTTTTATGGACTAAAATAACTAATTTTGAAACATTCACTCTTGTAATAAACAAACTGGCCATTCAGTGATGAGATTTTCACTCTGCAGCGGAGTGTGCGCTGATATGAAACTTCCTTGCAGATTAAAACTGTGTGACTTTCGCGTGAAATCGCGCTACCAACTGAGCTACCCAAGCACGACTCACGCCCGCTCCTCACAGCTTTACTTCTGCCAGTAGTTGGTAGAGCACTTGCCCACGAAAGGCAAACGTCCTGAGTTCGAGTCTCGGTCCGGCACACAGTTTTAATCTGCCAAGAAGTTTCATATCAGCGCACACTTCGCAGCAAAGTGAAAATCCCATTCTGGAAACATCCCCCAGGCTGTGGCTAAGCCATGTCTCCGCAATATCCTTTCTCTCAGGAGTGCTAGTTCTGCAAGGTTCGCGGGAGAGCTTCTGTAAAGTTTGGAAGATAGGGGATGAGATACTGGCAGAAATAAAGCTGTGAGGACGGGGCGTCAGTCGTGCTTGGGTAGCTCAGTTGGTAGAGCACTTACCCGCGAAAGGCAAAGGTCCCGAGTTCGAGTCTCAGTCTGGCACATAGTTTTAATCTGCCAGGAAGATTCTGGGCATTCAATAATTACCATGCAATACAACAATAATAAAAATATTTACATATGCAGTGGAATATAACTAACCAACCTAAAAAGTGCAATGCTAAACTCCTCCCGAACAGTCCATGAAGGCCCAACGTTACCGACCGGCCGCCGTGTAATCCTCAGCCCACAGGCGCCACTGATTGCGGATATGGAGGGGATGTAGTCAGCACACCGCTCTGCCGGCCGTATGTCAGTTTACGAGATCGTAACTAACCAACCACTTCCGTATATTCTGGCGGTTACAAGCTGCTGCGTACTGCTACAGTTGGCAGCACTTGTACGTGATAAAAATATTGAACACTCGCAAACGTGTACATGAAGTTTCCACTGGGGAAAAATATTTCTTTTCCAGCTACGGGACAGTAATATTTAATGTACACAGTTGTAGTGAGACGGTCTGAAAGGGTTAAACACCACACACAGACACACACACACACACACACACACACACACACACACACACACACACACACACACACACACATTGCGGTGAGCAATTCATGAGTTCCAATATGTCACAAAAAAGTAAACTACTTGCAGACAGTGGAGTAACTAGGGCAACTGGCGCCCAGGGCAAATTTCACACACCCCCGTCGCTGTCCATATTTCGCATTGCTTGCAACAATAAAACGATTACAAAAATATTGAGGCTTTCGTTGCCACTTATTGACACATTGACTGTTGGCTAGTATCTCAGATTCTCCGGCTGACGTTTGTTTGACGAGCACAAGTGGCGGACTGGTCCGCCACCAGCAATGGAGACTGAGGCTCGCACAATGCCAACCACTACTGACGGTGAAACGTCAGAAAAATCGTCGGCCGAAGAACCCGAGACAGAAGCCAACAGCCAGTATGCCAATAATACCATTCCTTTTTGATTGTTTCGATGCCAATCAATGGAAAGCCGTAACAAGCAAAACAACAAACACAAGATATACTCTTTACACTTTCGTTCAGTTGACTTACTTGGCTCACTGAAAATGGCTCCAACCAACAACCGACAACATGAAACAAGTGTCTGCATACCAGGGAGAGGTAGGTCTCATGGAACTGTTGCTCAACACAGTCCGGTACGAAATTTACACGTGTATATCTATACGATGTTTCACAGTTCCTATTACGAAATGTCCAGGGTTTTGGTGCGGAACCCTTGTCTGGAAATGTACCATCTGAATATAAAATAAGATTAGAAATATGAAAATTTGTGTTAAGGTCTTATGGGATCAAAGTGCTGATGTCATCGGTCCCTAAGTCTACACACTACTTAATCTAATTTAAACTAACTTACGCTATGGACAACACACACACACCCATGCCCGAAGGAGGACTCGAACCTCCGACGGGGGGAGCCGCACGGACCGCGACAAGGCGCCTTCAACCGAACGGCTACCCCGCGCGGCAAAATAAGATTACAGATCGAATCACTTCCAAATGTTCCGCCTAACCGTTGGTGAGTAAAGGAAGAGTTGCACAGAGATTCCGGATGGTTCGTTACATACAATTTTTGTTCGATTAGAAAAACGACTGCGGGAAACAGGTACATTCACAACTAGGAAGGTTAACTTCCAAGCTCCATGGACGAACACCAAGTTTCGTGCACCATGTGTATGAAAGTATGAGTCACGGATACCCCTTTGCAACGAACAGCAGGATCTCCGCGTGGAGTACACAGGTTAGAGCTCACTCTTTGCGTGCAGTGAAGTACGCATTTCCGGATTTCAGTTCCTCGTTAAAACTTATATACTAACTCTCCTCTACAACCAGAAGATGTCTGTAATAAGAATAATATAGATCCACAGGGATACATCCATTCTTTGAAGACGAGTGCAAGACAGAGGGTAGCTCCCAATGTACCGGTAACTAGGGATTTTGCCCGTTCCATTCACATATGGAGTGCAGGGAAGAAGACTGTTTAAAAGTCCCTGTGTGCACTGTAATTCATGCAGTCTTGTCTTCGGGATCCCTGCGGAAGCGATATGTAGGGGGTTGTAGTATGTCACTGAGAGTTGGTTGTTGAAACTATCTAACGAGGCTCTCACGGGATTGTGTCTAAGTGATTGTCAGATCAAGAATCCCTTTCATACATCACCCACTTCCCATTTTAGTACGGTTCAATCCAAACCTTTCCTCTTCTGCTACTACTGAAATGATCAGAATAACAAACTGACTCACAGTTGCTCATGGAATGAGGCTCAATTTGTTGTCTTTTCCGCGTTGCTCGTAAGCACAGTATGGCTGTGGCAAAGAGTGTCGTTTCAAATGGTTCAAATGGCTCTGAGCACTATGGGACTTAACATCTGAGGTCATCAGTCCCCTAGAATTTAGAAGTTAGGACATCACACACATCCATGCCCGAGGCAGGATTCGAGCCCGCGACCGTAGCGGTCGCGCGTTTCCAGACTGAAGCGCCTAGAACCGCTCGGCCACACCGGCCGGCAGTGTCTTACACGATTCCCGTCTACGTGCAGTACTGAGTTCGCTTCGAAAGAGCGTATGCGCTTCGTCATTTTTCCGCGCAATTTCGCTGCTAGTTTCAAACATTCCATTGTGTCAAGAAAAAAATAAAACAATCAGCGTAGTGAAATCAAACCACAAGTTGATGACAGATCACAAAAACTACGTTCGCAGCAGCGATTGTTATTAGCGTTTGACTGTGGTAACCGGTGCTTGAGGAGCCGGCCGGGGTGGCCGAGCGGTTCTAGGCGCTACAGTCTGGAACCGCGCGACCGCTACGGTCGCAGGTTCGAATCCTGCCTCGGGCATGGATGTGTGTGATGTCCTTAGGTTAGTTATGTTTAAGTAGTTCTAAGTTCTAGGGGACTGATGACCTTAGAAGTAAAGTCCCATAGTGCTCACAGCCATTTGAGCCGGAACTTGAGGAAGCAGAGCGATATGAGAATGATGAAGAGAATGAAAATGGTGAACAGGTCACAAGGCGATGTTAGTCTCGCTCACGGGCTGGTTGTTACTGTAGTAGGTGTCATGGGAGCAAATAGCTGTTTATCATTTTGTTATTCCTATCAGGCTATACTACTTGTACAACTTCCTATTTCTTTTAGCACTAAATTGCGCCCTCTCGGAAAGGCACCCGAGGCCTGCACAAGATCCCAAAAGATGGTGTAGGTTAGGGTCCCAGGATCATAACCTTTGCCATTCACCCTGGTGGACCTGTTTTGGGAGTAGTTGACAAAAAAATTCAGAATCTCTTGTAATCCACTAAAGCCTTGAAAATAACATCGATTTACAAACGTCGACGAAGCAGGCGCGTAAGTCCTCTAAGTTTGGTTTTTAAGTTACCTTTTAGTTTTGCAGTGGATTGGGAACAACAAACAATCAGTTGCAAAATGCAGGTTTATTAAACGTTGACTATGTTGCAAAATGCAAGTTTATTAAACGTTGACTATGGTTCAAATGGCTCTGAGCCCTATGGGACTTAACATCTAAGGTCATCAGTCCCCTAGCACTAAGAACTACTTAAACCTAACTAACCTAAGGACATCACACACACCCATGCCCGAGGCAGGATTCGAACCAGCGACCGTAGTCGTCGCGCGGTTCCAGACTGAAGCGCCTAGAACCGCTCGGCCACAGTGGCCGGCTCGTTGACTATGGTTTCAATTGTTTTACATATGTCTTCTTCAGAAGGTATTGTACGTAGAATCACATAATCTATATCGAATGGGGGAGTCGTTGACTCTGTCTAGTACATGTACGTGTCACCCACATAATCACCATTTAAAAAACATTATTTAAAAATAGTAGCTCTCTACTGTAGAGCTTGTTTTATTTCAAGACAAAGCTCCTCAGCACAGAGCTCCTACTTCTAAATAATTTATTTTAAGTGCTGCTTAAGTAGATGACAGATACATGTAATAGGCAGAGTCATGGACTCCTACATTGGATATAGATAATGTGATGTATCGAAACCGTGGTCAAGGTTTAATAAACCCGTATTTTGCCACTGGTTGGCTGTTATTCCCAATCCATTAAAGCTCTTGCATGCACAGTTGCCGAAGCGCAAGGCTAAATAGGAGGATGGAGGACCAGCTTTCTTTTTTTTCTCTTTTCCTTTTTTTAAAAGGTTTCTTATGTAAAAAGTTGTGGGTTCGAATCCTGTCGAGTGCAACACCCTTTTTTATTTCAGTATTGTGGACCCGGTGGTGGGCAGATATGTGAGGCAGCGAGCTCTTCCCCTACAGTAAGCGTCGGGTGCCAGACGGGGACAGTCTTCTAATTCTGACGTGGATCAATTGAATAGGAAGACAACCTTTAAATTCACATTTCCTTTTGATAGTGAACGACCTAATGTTTCGGACCTGGATACTTCGTTTCATGATAAAATTACGTTTGGAGATGGTGACGTATTAAGTTTTGCATATCATTTATTGGGAAATGCCGCTTATGTTAACGTAAGTAACGAAGAAACTTGTGTGAGAATTAGGGAAACCACAGGGGAGTCATATGAATTTATCTCGCTGTTTTAGAACTATGCAGGGTGCATACTGAGCCGTGCCACGAGTACTGACAGGTCGCTCGTTGCTAGACATTGCTCTGCATGTTCGGAAAGGCTCCCCTACGTTATTTTTCGACACTATGACGTCAGAAACTCGGCACGCTCAACGCTCAACGTTTAGTGCACTGTCCGTGTGTCAACGGCTTTCTGCACCAAGCAGTACGTTCCCGGTTGGACGGAATCAACCGATTCAGAAGGATTTTCTTCTGGTACTGAGACGCGGCACCCGGAAGACGTCAGTTGAACTGCTTCCAGCCTGCCGAGGGCTTGGACAGGTGACTGTGCGGCGAGCAACCCACGGAGGAAGGAAGTATTTGCCGCGGGACAACGCCCACTACGACTATGCTAGTCTACTCTCACCGGCAGACCCCCGCCAAAGGACTATACTGACTGAGCGTGTTTTAAGTTGGATAAATTGTGGTTGTGTTGTAGTAGTGTGTCGGCCGCAATGAACTCATTATACCTGGGCATTTAGTTAAGCGGTTATATGCATGATTAACGTCTTTTGATGTTCTGTTTTATGTATCATTGTCCTGGTCACAGTTGAGGTGTAGTTTCCAGTGGCGCTTGGCAAAGTCTGTAAATTCTAAAGGATCAAGAGGAACAGCTTCCTCTCTGTGATACAGCTCGGTCAACCTTGTACATTGTTAACAATTTGTTCTGATTATATTGCCCGGCTTATTAGCCAGCAAAATTCCCTATACTGGAAGTTTATCCAGTAATTGCAATTGTTATTGACTTTCTGGTCGATTATTGGCCATTTACAAATTATGGAGGAGTTTGTTACATAAAAATTCTTTGTATTGTGTTGTTTTAAAAGAATACTTTGTGAACCTTATTACGTTAAAGGAAATTTACATTTTCTTAAATTTTTTGTTAGATGGGCGGGTCGATCCGTGTTCTTACATTTTTATATTTATTTTTTAAGTTACCTTGTATATGTGTTTTAGAAGTGCCCGGTGTCTGCATAACTGAATGGGTGTTCCTGGATGCTTCCAGACTATTGGACGACATCACGGTTAGAGTCCGGCCTCCCGAGGTGCACCAGGGATCGGCAAGATTGTTTGTAACTCGATCGTTTGCACTTTCCTATTATGTTAATAAAATTGTTATGTTGTTGGAGTTCTACATTAGACTGGGAGATAAAATGAATTGTGTTCCTATTACAAATGATGTTCAATTTCCTTTGCCCAGTATTTCCACTTCCCAAGCAACCACTGACGACAGACTGCATTTCACATATGCACGTGTTTAATTTGTCCTTAGAGATCGATCTCAACAAGATAACACCGAAACATCCTCAGTACGGTGATGTCATATAGGTTTGGGCTGAAAAAGTACACGAATACGTTTTTTTAGTTAGTTGGTGGTGTAAAGAAGCTTGCCTTAAAAGACACATACTGTCTTGTGTTATGATACAAGATTTTCCCGCGTAAGTAATTTATGACTGGCAACCGAGAACTTGAACACCCTGTGCGTCTGCGGACCATCTAGAGGCAAATTGTCTCGTAGCAGACAAGCATACAGAAGGCTTGAAAACTCATGAATTAGGGGAGACAAGTATCAACAGGACTTATAAAGCAATGCTCACGTTATCTCTGAACAACTTCACGTGCTTACCAACGCGGCGAAATCGGTTGTGGCAGATAACCAAAAAGGCCCAAAATGATAGAAGGTGGGCTGCGAAATGTGACAACCAAAGAATTCAAGTTTTCACGCGCTAACGTGTCCCTTGTAATACCATACAGCATTGCGATACAGCTAAGATATTCTTACACCAAGATGCCGGCCAACACAGATCGTACTCATGCCAGTCAGTGGCAGCACTGCAGGGTACGAGGGGAAAACCCCCCAGGGGTATCATGCTCCTTTCGTGAGTTCGTGCATGGCGGTCACGGGACTCTAGGCTACTGCAGCCCATACCTCCCCAGGCTGCATTTCCTTCCCCTTGTCTCTCCCTCCCTATTCTCGCTCCTCCCCCTCCTTCCCTTCATTCCATGTTTACTTGGCTATCCACCTGTTTTCCTGTACTCCTTGCGGTTTTGTTCCCCGTGCCTTTTCTCTGTCATCCTTCCTTTTTGGCGTTTTTGGTCCCCTTTAGGTGTTTGACCTCCACTTCAAAATTTTCTCTCGATAGTGTGAACCATTTGGGGAAGAACTCTCTCCCTAGCGTCTGCAACGTGGGTTCCTCTCACCCCTTCCTTCCCAGTCATAGACCCCTCAGCCCCACTAGGTCACAAGCACACGTTGCCAGTCAGTGTGGTGGAGCTAGTATGTATCCATCTGGCTGAGCCCCATGACAGCATAGGGATCACACTTCAGACATCTGAGCTGTTGCCTCCCCATGTATGCTTAGGAGTGGTTGCTTGTCATTGTAGAGCATCGGAACTCCCGACAACAGCCGCCATGCCAGATGATCCTTGCTGTGGCTGGGTGGCGCCCATGGGGAGAGACCCTGATTAGAGTGGGTGGTAACAGGGAGAATTCTTTGCACATGAAGTGTATCGAGCTCCAAAAATCTAGCCTTTACCCTATGGCTGTGTCTTCTGGTGGTAGTGGATCACTGAACGCTACTTCTTATGATCCTGCAGCCTTCCCTTCCCTAGCTATACCATGGGAGGAGAGCCAGTCTCGCTGTCTTGGGGTGCCACCCTTTACCCACTGGTCTGTAATAGGATGGACAGGGTCACATTCACCACCGCAAAGCCGTTATTTTTTAAGAAAAATATAGAAGACAAGTTTGGTGAAGCGGAGTCTCTCAGTAAGATGCAGTCGGGTTCCCTGTTGATCAAAACTTCTTCTGCTGCCCAATCTGCAGCTCTTCTTGCTTCTAATCAAGTTGTCGACGTCTCGGTGTTCATTACACTTCACTAGTCTTTGAATATGGTCCAGGAAGTCATTTTTCATAGGGACCTCATCCTTCAAACTAATGAGGAGCTTTGGGTTAGTTCGGAACGACGGAGCGTTCATTTTGTTTGGCATGTGCAGAAAGGTCGCAAGAACAACCACACCAGTATCGACAGCTTTATTCTGGCTTTCGAGAAAGATATATTGCCAGAGCAAGTCAAGGTTATGTGTTATCAGTATGATGTGAAGCCATAAGTCCCGCCACTCATAAGGTGCATCCGGTGCTTATGTATCTGGCACATGACTTCCTGATGTACAGCAAACTATCAACGTGGAGGGGAGCCCCTGTGTTCTGCCACTTGTGTGTGTAAATTGTCACAATAATCACTCTCCACACTCGCCAGATTGTATGGCTTATAAGAAGGCAAGGAATAGACAAAGTGCCTGGATCGTTTATCTTATGCAGAGGCTCGTCAGAAATTTGACCGACTTCATCTTGTATCGATTAGTTCCACTTTTACCTCTGTTGTGCCCTTACCCCTCCTCCCTCTTCGTTACCCCTGTTCCGACCCCCTCTCCTCTCCCCCTCCCCTGCAGTTCTCTGACCCTCCCCTCCAGGTGCAACTCCCCTTCCCTGCCGAAGCAGTGCCCCCCTTCTTTGGCGCCCGTCAGTGGTGGGTCTCCCGCCAAGGACCACACCTCCTGGCGTCCCTCAGGACAGACGCCTGCTGCCACAAACTGGTCATGGGACACACAGTCTCACACAGTCTGTGCACCCCAAAGCTGACTGCCCATGAGTCCGGCACCGCGCTACTGCTACAGTCGCAGGTTCGAATCCTGCCTCAGGTATGGATGTGTGTGATGTTCTTAGGTTAGTTAGGTTTAACTATTTCTAAGTCTATGGGACTGATGACCTCAGATGTTAAGTCCAATAGTGCTTAAAGCCATTTGAAGCATTTTATTTGACTATCTGTCGGTGTTTTTACTGGCATCCCTTGGTCTCTGCCACCTTCTCGCTGACCTAGATGACGCTGCTTGTTCAGTCAAATTTCTCTGGGTTCCTGGCCACGTTGGCCACGTACGTATCCTGAGTAATGAACTTGGGGGGGGGGGGGGGGGGGGGGGAGCGATCACCTACCCCTCTTTCTCTGTGGGGCAGATTTGCAGCCTTACATCATATCCCTTTTTGTTTTTGTACAACCATTGGCTGACTCTTAGGAGGCTACCCTCGTGTCTAATAAACTTCGCACCATCAATGAGACCCCTCTGCCCCTCCCGGCAGGGACCTAATATTCTCTGCCATCTTTGTATTGGCCATACTAGGTTGACCCATGGTTTCTTACTCTGCATTGAGCCTCAGCTCCACTCCCCCCCCCCCCCCCCCTTTGTAGTTGTGGGGCTGTGCACATGGTGATCCATATTTTGCTGGACTGCCCCTGGCTTTTGTCTCTTCACACTAAATATGTCCTCTCACCTTCCTTGTCTCAGGTGTTAGCAGAGATCCTCACATGGTTACGTCTGTCCTTGGTGAAAGTGGTTTGTCCTCTCAAGTTTAAGTCCTTGAATTTTCCTCTGGAATTTGAGTCCAACAATTGGCTTAGGTGTTGGCTATGGAGGCCTTGGCCTTGCTTCTATGCTGGTCAGGCTCTCCCCATATTTTCCCTCAATTTTCTCTGGGCTATTGTGCACTTTTATTTCCCCTTTTCTTGTGTTTACTGCACTGGTGTTATCCCCGGTATACCGTGATAGCGGTTTAGCGTCGGCGTCAGGAAAAGTTAGTGGCAGTGCATGTGACCCACTGTGCCTAGCGTTTCTGAGGCACCTCTGCTTTCCACGTTTCCACCAACCCCCTCCTGTTCTTTCTTCTCCCTGCTGCCCAGACATCCATTTTCCCTCTTTGTTTGCACGTTATCCCTTTCCCTAGACTAAACTGTGTTGTTTCTGTTGTTCGCCCCTTGATTTCTGTCATCCTAGATCATGGGACTGATGACCCCACTGTTCAGTCCCGTCTTCAAAATCAACCAACAATGAGATGAAATAGGGATACACAACAACACTGATAGCGTAAAACCCGGTGAAACGCAAAATACCCGCTGTACAACACTAGAAACAAACTAAAACGAAACTCGTAATAAGGAGCCAAAAAAAAAAAAAACCTAAGAGACTCATGAAACTAACAGGAGGTTCGTACGTTGGAGTAAAAATTAAAAGCAAGGAAGGTGAAATGAGGGCGTTGGACTATCTGAAGGGATCAGTGACTTTTGCATCAGATTAAATCATAAAACACAAAAGGATTACAGAACTTGACTGCAAGCAGGTGCTGACTAAAATCAATTGGGAAAGTTAAAAATATGTGCCAAATCGAAATTCTTTCCCTTCACTCAGTTTTTCTTTTTAATTGCACATGTGAACCAGCCCTCTGACTGATCCGACTGTGCTACCATGGCAGCTTAACAATCCAGACACAGTAGTCATCGCAACTGCACAGACTACCCTAGCACACTTCCCATCAGACCTAAATTTTCAACTTATCCATGCACTGCAAATGTAGTGCCCCTTCCCCATTGTCCTCATTACTCGTGTTATTTCGCCTATTTCCATAAGAATTCGTGCCTGGCATGCATCTGCACTGAAGAGATCATTCACCACATCAGCTTATATACAGGGTGAGTCACCAACTATAGGCACCTATAATAACTCAGGAAGTATGATAGTAGCTGAAAAGCTTGTGAGACAAATGTTGCATGGGACAATGAGGGTCGTAATATGACGTTGGGTTTTTGTTGCTAGGTGTGGTCTCATCAGAGATATGAAGGTCAACTTGGTTTTTTTTTTAATAAGATGCTATAGTTTGGCACTTATTTTCTGATAGCAGCTATCAAGACGAATGCAATGACGTGTAACAGTAAGGTCTTTGAAGTTCAACGAAGGTCACATAGGTGGCATGAACGTCCATTTACAGAAGGTGTTCGAAGTGATGAACATTGGTATCAATGCAGTGCTGCAATCTGCTCCTTTCCTTCTCGCCTCCACTGCCCCCCTCCTGGTTTCTCCATACCGCCTCTCCCCCCTCCCTTTTCTTCCCCCCCCCCCCCCTCCCCACACTTCACCTGATGGTAGGTACCTCCTTCGGTGCAGTGATTTTTAACGTTTCTGTTGTGATCCCAGTGTTTCTCCGGTGCTGTGTGCAGTGCTACGTTTCACCGCCACCAACGGTGTCGCCAGTGTCACTCATTTGTGTGCCCGCTATGGTGCTTCTTTGTTTTCACTTCGATCTACAGTGCTCATTCTCCACATGTGAGTGTGGCTCTCATCTATGTTTTTTGATCTACATTTTATACTCATCTGTTTTTGTTATCGTTTATTCACCCACTTTTACCATTCTCATTTATGTATTATTTTCTCAAGTCCTTATGTTTTTTGTAACTCTCTTGGTTGAAGGGCGGCGTATTGTGCCGCTGCCAGCCCACTCCATTATGGGGAGTGAAATGACAATAGAGGAAAAAAACGTGTTAGAATATCTACCAAATTTCGCTGCTGAACGTAATACAGCCCACACCAGACCTCTGTGAGTAGCTGCACTTAAATTACCCGGTACGTGTTTAACAGATGGATCAGGATTTTCATACCCTTAAATATTAGAATAGGTAAATAAAATAACTTATAACCACTTGAACAGAGATTCCAAAAGAAGAAAAGAAGAAAAGGAAGTAAAAAAGATAGCAAATAAAAAAGTTGCTAATGTTATTAAAATGCTGCAGCATAGCATTAGAAACTTTAAAAAAATATATTTAAACCAATTAAAGGAATAAAAATAATGATCGCAGTAATTCCGATAAAGATATAAAAGAAAAAGGTAAATCAACCCGACAAAGATTCGAACTCACACGTTTCATCATGATCAGCAAATAACATAATCACTATGCTACAGCACCGTTCTGAAACCACTGCTATTTCCAACCTCATTTTAAGAAATACTGATTGCTGATCTTTAGGCCTGGAAGTGAAACAGCTTTTTGGCGAATAAAAATTGAAATCGTATGATATTGTAGGGTGAGAGACAGAGGCATACGTACAGCTTTGGAATACTGGCACGACATGCTAACTCTGCAGAGAGGCACACGTACAGCCGCCTAATTGTGAATGTTCACTGCTTTGGAGAACTGGCACGACATGTTAACTCTGTGTCGTGATTTCATGTGTTTACTGTATATGACTGTAGTGACTGTGACGTGTTTCTGTTGTGAATGAGGATCACAGAGAGATACGAATACCTGCTCTATCGAAAGTGGTGGTTGTAACAGCCACGTATAACAGCCATGTATGAACGATCATATTATGTTCTGTGCTTTTTCTTTTCAGGTAGTTTCGGGGTATCATCACTAATATCCCGTCGAATAGTTTATCACACCACGTAATTTGTATCTACTACTGTATGGATGCTAATGACCTAGCTGTTGTGTGTCCCTGTTGGATTCTTAAGTTCTCATATGGTGACGGATTAATGGAGCTCTATAGTGACCACAGGCGTAATGGCGTTCTGTCTGCTGGTATCACTCTCAAAGGTACTACAGTACAAAATCGAAAACGTTTGTAGTGTGTAGAATGAAAAACAGAAAAAGATTCAGAAAAGAGATAAGCATACCACAGTTTTCATTTTGTGGAATATATGTACACAGCATTACTGAAGGATTGAGAAGAAGACATTACGTCAGTATTTCAGCTAGTAAAACGTGGTTCAGCAGCTTGCAACTTACCCAAGAATACTATTGAGAACCTGCTTCTTTCGTGGTCAGGGGCCCAACTGCATATGAGAGTCTGCACTGTCGGTACAATGCCGCCCTAGAAGGCAAGAGGAGCGAGCGTAAATAGCTTGTCTAGACAGTAACGTTCAAACACGAGTGTTTCCGTAGCTGCTGTGGAAAAGTGTTCTTTAAATTCCCAAAAAGAAAACAAATAGGCATTTGTAAGAGTTGTTAAAGCAGACAGTTTAGAGTTAGGCCTACTTCACTGTGTAAAACAATAGTATAAAACAATAAATGGTATACTGAAACCAGTCATAATTTCGTTTAGTAATACTGTACTACTCGTTTTGAGCATTAATATTTCGTGAATGACAGACGTTATTAATAGCTCAACTTCATAAAGTCATGTGATATGGATGAAATTACATTCAGAAAAAAGGCTCTGAAATTAGTTGAAAATTGTCGTTGTCTGGTAAGTGAAGAGGATAGCAAAAGCAGACTGGCAAAAATCTTTACCGAAAAAGAGAAATGTTTTAACCTTTAATATATACTCTAAGACAAAAAAGAGCACACACCACAAATATATTATCTGAATGGGACGGAATTTGGTAGATGTGATGTACATATGCAGACAAACAAATAATTCCAGTTTCAGAAAATTGAATCCTTTATTCAAGAGAAATGCTTCACAAACTGAGCAATTCAATAACGCGTTGGTCCACCTCTGGCCTTCAAGCAAGCAGTTATTCGGCTTGGTGTAATGCATATGTGCATTCCCTCCACGCGTTTAAGTCAAGTATTATGCATATTTATGCGATGGGGAATGTTCGGTAGCAGCCAGGCTACATTTACATTTAACAATTAAGCGTCAGCAAGGAGCAGTAGTGATGAAATCATAGGAGGCAATGTTGTGCAACCTTTCTAGGGACAAGATCCGACTATTCGGGAGTAGGATCTTACAATCTGAGACAGTGTTCCGAGACACACTTCCGTCACAATGTCCGCAAACTTGACGTCAGATCCGCCTAGCAACAGCGATTTGAACGCCCATTGGCTGAAAGTTTGGATATGTAGGGAACGAGAGAAGTGTCCTTATTGACTGAGAGAGAAAGGTGGGATGGTCTCTCTTGTCCTTCGGGAAGACAGGGCTTACTTATGAATATCCTAGAAGAAATCGAGATATATGCTCATTTGAAAACCAAATCATCAATGCTGCTCAATGAACAATTAGATTTTCGCGAAAAATATTATTACGACCTTTTTGACGAAATTTTATAATAAAAGCATCTACTCTTTTGTTTTTTAAAAATATAAGACTAGTTATACCCATGGCAAAAGCAATGTATGTAAAATATGCTGCACAACATAAAAAAATTTATTAAATTGACATTGATTATTATAAAAACTATTAGATCAATGATTTTAAAAAATTTAATCAGCAGTCTCATCAGTTATTCAGATATACATAATGTGGAACGCACTCTTGGCTGCTACCCTAATGCTTTAAAGAATATTGCTATAAAAACTACAGTTAAAATAAGACGATTCTGCAGCATCCAACAAAGATGCAATTGTAATGTAGGCGACTCGGTATAATCGATATATACCACAACGCCAAGGACTTTCACATCTTTGATGTAACTGGCACTGTAATAGTATTAAGGTTGCCCATAGAGGGCACAACTATTACTCATCGTAGTTCACTGTTTTTATCCAAAATATAAATAAGCTGTAGACATACTAACTATCTGTTAATCAGACATTTAAATGAATCAATTTTATGTTATTAGTGTATTTCCTACTTTTATACTTTGACGATGGCGTCATATTATGAACGCTGATTGGCAGTTGTGAAGTAGTGTGACAGGAAGTAGGCGGAGCCTCTGCATATTTAAGCTCTTGCTCAGCACTCATAACCATCAGTTGACTGCGTAGCAGCGAGGAGAGCTCCGCCTACCATCCTAAGGGAGCCATGGGTATAATTTATTTTATATTATCTTGTTAAATTTTGACATCATTAGACACTTTCATTTTATTTAAAGATTGGTATCTAGTATTTCTTAAAATTTATCCACAGGTCTGATGATGGTTTTGTAGAAAGAACCGAAACCGGTTACCTATATCATTAAAACATACATGATGTAATCAAGACTGAACTTTAGTCAAAATATAATAATATTAATTTTTCTCCACAGCCGCCCGACGTTGCAGAAAATACGTAGCTTGAAGATTCTTATTTTCAGTACCATAGCCGAGAGCCATAGCCAGGACTCCGACTACAATACAATGGTTAACGGAGGTAAGAAAAAATACTCTCGCGCGTGTGTGGTCCGCAATTGTAATTAATAACTAAAGATCTTTTGCTTTAAAGTGAACTGACTAGCCGAGGAAATTAATATGGAAAGTTTATTCCAATGTTCAACTTGTATGCTCATGTTTTAAGATTCAGAGAGTCTAACATTCATTAACGTAACAAATAATTTAAGATTAATATTGTTAAAAAGGAGAACTTCACAAAAGCATTTAACCGTAAATCAAAATTGAATGAAATATCATTTTTATTAAGGCCCACCACGTAAGTCGGCAACAATCAAAATAATAATAATAATAATAATAATATATTAAATTACGACGGCCGACGGACGCGAGAGGTCGCTTCTTAGCTAGTACTGTCTGCACGGCTAAATGGTTCAAATGGCTCTAAGCACTATGGGACTTAACATCTGAGGTCATCAGTCCACTAGAACTTAGAACTACTTAAACCTAACTAACCTAAGGACATCACACACACCCATGTCCGAGGCAGGATTCGAACCTGCGACCGCAGCAGGCGCGCGTTTCCAGACTGATGCGCCTAGAACCGCTCGGCCACATCGGCCGGCTCTGCACGGCTAAAAGTCTGTATTTCATACGGTATATTGTCACAGCCGATCGTCAACGTTGCGCATGGTCTTAGTGACATGAATCCGGTGATCTTATTGGTGAAGGATGTTTTGTCGTTACTGAAAAAAAGTTCTCCAATTGGGAACAGTTGAGTCAAAATGCTGGCCCAGCAGAAATGAGACACATTCAGACGCCACTTTTTGGTATGCTGGACTGATATCCTCAACTTATAGCACTCGTCTAAGCTCTACGGATGCGTCCAAAGTTGGCACAGTCGCCAATGGCACTACAGAAGGCCGGGTGAATGGTAGCAGCATACAGTACCTGTCCTCTCCAAGTGACACCGCCTTAAAGTAGTACCGTGCGTGCGGCCGGAGAGGTTTGCATGTTCGTGCAACACTAAGGGCTATGCCGGCGGTAGCACAAATACTGATAGGGTCTCCCAGTCCAGACAGGTCTTAGTCGATGAACCAGACGAAGTGTGTCTCACAAAGCACGATCTTCCCACTCGCTGTCCTTCATCCTTTCACATTCTTAAGAGAAAAGTACACGAACTTGACAATTGTAGAGAAAACAATTCATTTAAGGGAAGGCTACTCCAAATCAAAAACCCCTATTCTCCAGGATAGGGGTTGGCTATGGGTTACCACTCCATCACAGAGAACTTGTTAACGGTAAATGAACTACAAGGAAGCAACGGAATTTGATAGTACGAAATATACGAAAAGCTCGGGAACAAGGTATACGATTTGGAAGATAGAATATTCGTAGTTTATATAAAACAGAAACCTTAATCAGTCTAGTCAAGGAGATCGAAAGACATAGGATGATTTAGCTACTTTACAGGAAGTTTGTTGGGATGACACTGGTACACAGTATATTATAGAAGCTGTGACAGAGGACAGACATCGCGAGCTGCAGAGTGCTGGAATGACTGCTTCCTAGTAAAAAAGCTAGATACCAGTACAACCCACAGCCAGAGTTAGAAGCAGCCTTAAGAGAGTAGTACGCTACCGTGTCGGTGCACTCAAGGGTACTAAAAAGAAAGGCAAATATCGACTCTAGCTCAGCAACCGATTTAGAATTCTGCAGGAAGCGGATTCACAAAAGAACAGAGAAGAAGTCGGGAAAGAAATCAAGAATGTAGTAACTGAGTTGGCAAATGCACTCATCAAGAAGCGGATCACGGCAAGAAGATTTGGTTAGCTGACGAATGCATTAAGCTATTTTGTGGAGAGAAGAGAAGCCAAGGACAATTGGCTACGAGGCGCAGATTTTGCTCAATGCAAAGCACAGTTCGAAGAAATGCGAAGAACTACCTAAGCAACCCTGAGGAGAGCAAAGAGAACGTAGGTCAAAGGAATGATAATGGAGGCTCAACAAGATTTCTTTGGAAAAGAATCACAAACGGTGTACCGTAAAGTTAACTTGCTCAAGAAATGGTTTCAGAGCTGCCAAAAATTCGTCAAGGAAAATAATGGAACTATACTAACCAATGAGTTCAACATTATTGAGAGATGGGAAAAAATACTTCAGGGAGTTCCTCAGCTGTGGTGAACCTAAAGATGTGTCCGAATTTCAACTTCCTGGCATTGTAGATTCAGATTATCCGCCACATACATTGGAGGAAATAAAGAATCTGATAATGAATCTGAAAAAGGACAAAAGCCTAAGTGAAGATGGAATCCAGGCATATGTCATTCAAGTTGGAAGGAAGAGACTCCACAAGAAAATTCAAGACCTAATCAAGAGAATCTTGATTTTGGAGATTCCAGAATACTGGAAGATAGCTGTCTTCTGCTCTATACACAAGAAAGGTGACAAAATAGACTGCACCAGCTACAGAGGAATCACCCTCCTGAAAGTCTGCTATAACGTCTTGTCCAACTGTATACTGGATAGAGTCCATCCGTTTGCAGAGGTGAATATCAAGAGGGTTCGAAAAGGGTTGTTCGACTCCCGACAACATCTATGGGCTGCGACACCTCGCCGAGTCCCCCCCCCCCCCCCCCCCCCCCCCCGTCACAGGTTCGAGTACTCCCTCGGGCATGGGTGTGTGTGTGTGTTATCCTTAGCATAAGTTACTTTAATTTAGATTAAGTAGTGAGTAAGCCAAGGGACCGATGACCTCAGCAGTTTGGTTCCATAGTCCTTAGCACAAATTTCCAAATATTTACCTCATCGAGATGTGGGGATATGTGCTCTTCATAGATTTTAGGAAGGGTTCAAATGGCTCTGAGCGCTATGAGACTTAACAACTGAGGTCATCAGTCAGCTAGAACATAGAGCTGCTTAAACCTAACTAACCTAAGGACATCACAGACATCCATGCCCGAAGCAGGATACGAACCTGCGACCGTAGCGGTCGCGCGGTTCCAGACTGAAGCGCCTAGAACCGCTCGACCACACCGGCCGGCTTTTAGGAAGGGGTCTGACCGCATCCACCGGGAGAGCCTGATGAATTGCCTGGCCGACTTTGGAATACACATTGATTCCAAAGGCAAAGTGAAGCTCGGGGACCAATCCGCGGAGAGTATTCACATAAAAACAGAGTTAGGACAAGAAGATGGTGTCCCACCGATATTATTAATCCTGGCGCTCTGGAAGATAATGAGGGAAGCTTTCCATAAGAACTTCGAGGACATCGAGGGTAAGAAAATCACACATCTCGCATTTTTCAAAGATGTGGCCCTGTTGTCCAGCCCTAAGGAAGAAGTGATGCGTATGAGCGACAGTGTGTGGGTGGCAGCGAGTAGACTCATTCTCCTTGTGAATGGATCGGAGACCGAGAATCTGGTGATGAACAGGACTCACATCTATTCAAGAGATCTATTCCACCCTCTGCTAGTCGGAACCCGATCATAATGTACGGTTTTCATATGCTTCCTGCCATTGTAAATGATTCACCTTTACTGTACTGGGACAAAGATGAAAGAGCGTACTGCACGATTAGTGAGTAAGATCCTTGACTCTATGTTTAGCGTTATTTGTGGTTCACTTACTAGTCAGACAGTTGTGCAGCGCAATGTTATTTGACACATAGTCGCGAGCGGTTGAGCTTTTCAGAGAATTAGATCCGTTATTAGTGAATATGGGAGAAACTACCTGGAATACTTAATTGTAGAGAAGAAAACTTGTTTATAAAGCTATTTCATTCTTTGTATCAGCCGAGAAGGTTTTTGAAGGAACTTTTGAAGGTAACCCATGCATACGCAAGAATAAAATGTTTGTTTGTCGGAACTATCATTGAAGGGAATCTTTGTCCCTCAGATAAGTAATAATATTTACGATTAGTGTTAATTTGTCCTCTTTGTTTTCATTACGTCGCAAATTACGCAATTGGTTGATGTGTCTGTAATTTTTGTAATGAGAGAATTTTGCAATTCTTAGAGTCTTCTTATGTTGTTCATTCCTTTGTGTCAATAGTCAGAGTTTAATTTTTCAAGAAAGACTTTCTTTAAAGTAAAACTCACATCCATCATTCTTCGTAAAGTTTTGAATATTTTCGTCGTATGTACATTGCACCTTATGCCAAACGCAGCAACAGATCGTTTCTCACAAGCAAAAAGAAAATTACAGTAGATTATTTTTCTTTATCTGCTGAATCTGCTGATTTGTATTTGCATTCGAGAACGTCAGTAAATCAGACACAAAGTAGCATGCTGAGTAAGAGGTAAGTACGTTTATTTCAGGGCAGATCTCATCTTTGCATTCTTATGATGAAACAGCACGTAGCTTCAATTATCAGGTGTTGTGCTAAGCAAGGAGATTAATTTCATACAGTTATTTTTTCTGATTGTAGCAGTAATTTATCTTTTTGGTTATCCCAAGTCAAACACTGCACTTCATATCAAGCATCTTTCACAGTGTACTTCGATACTGAGCTTCAGTTATATAGTTTTCAATGAGCACACAATTATCTTCTGTTGGTAGTAAATTAGATTCATTTTCATTATTTCAAATTCTGCATTTAATTAAGTTTAAAGTTTTGTTTCAAGACGTTGTTCACATGCGCAACCCAGGGGCAATCAACAGTCGCTATTGCTTTGCTGTTGAACGCGATACCTAAAGTACACGTTACACGGGAGAAAGTTTTGGAAAACAAAATATTCAGTATTCACATATATAGACCAATTATTTATAGAAAGCTTACAATACAAAAGGCTTCATAATTTTAAATATCTGGGGCTATCTGTACAGAGGACACATCGTGTGAGACAGAAATCAAAATGAGGAGTCAAGCCGCAAACTGATCATACTGCGGTCTGAGTGAGCTTATTACATTACGCACTCTGTCAAGGAATTTCAAACTCAAGGAATTTCAAACTCCAGCTGTACAAAACACTTATTCAAGCCGTGGGGCTGTATGGTTGGAAAGCTTGCAGTGTACGGAAAAAAGACTCAGATAATCTTCTCGTTTTCTAATGGGAAATTTTAAGGAAGATCTATCTTCTCGTACAAAATGAGATCACTGGGAGCGTGGAGGATCTGGCATAATTGTGAGCTGTATGAAAATCCAAATAGACCAAATATCAGAGGCCTGATGAGAAGCAAGTGGCTAGTATGGACAGGACATGTCGGTCAGATGGATAAACAGCATAGTCTCTGGAAATCATGGATTTTACTCCCTGCGTAAGAAAACCGCTAGGAAGACCGATGAAAAGGTGGGGACATGGAATCGATGAGGATTTGCTGAAGATCGGGGTAGAGGGTGAATGGCGACAGAAAGCAGGAAACAGAATCAAGCACCTCGTAGATGCGCGCGGTCCTCTGGTCCTGATAGTGTAAAGTAATAACTGGCCTGTTACGCGTCTCTACGCAATCTTTATTATGTCTCAAAATATCTATCTTTCCTTAATTATGCTGGGACAACAGACACATGTAGAGACTGTGGGAGCCAAATTGCAATATTTTCTCTTGACGTGAAACAGCACAGGCGAGTCGGCATCGTGCCTAGGATTGCTGGGGCCTTCGTTTTACATGGAGCGTTCCGTAAAGCCTCTAAGTTCCGCAAAATTCTAAGAATGCACATGATGCCTGTGAGCAGTGTCGTCGTAACTGCTGTCTGTGTCACGTCTGCTGTGCAGCGATCTAAGTTAATTTTAAGTATTAACTGTATTTTTCTTACTTGTCACTTCTTCTTCCGTGTGTTTTTGCTTTTAGGAAGCTTTAATTGTCGAGTGCTAGTAACAGTGTTCCATAGAGTTCGTGTTTGTTTTGAATACAGTCAGAGAGAGTCCCTTCAGTCAGCCACAGTGCCAGTAGTGCTAGTGTTTGTTTTGAATACAGTCCAGAGACAGGTAGTGCTATTTTCATTGTTTTGTACAAGAAGTGTCTAGTAACCACAGTTTAGTCAACTATCAGCCGTCTTTAGTGATTTAGCAGTCTAGTTAAAAGTTGATTTACTCTCTACAGTAAATTGATTTCTTAGGATGGATAGGATGTGTGACTGCTGTGTACGGACGCAGGAGGAGCTGGCCACTGTTCGCGAACAGCTGAATGTGTTGATGGCCGCGGTCAGCCGTCTTCAGGCTGCTGCCTCGGAGTGTAGCAGCAGTGGGGAGTCTGATGCATCGCATGGTAAACCCCAGGTGTTACATGCTTCACCCACTGTCCCTGCTGTCGAGACATCTTCGCGGGTACCGGGCGCGGTTGGGCCACCCTCTCCCCAAGGGGAGTGGCGGGTTCAGTGGCGTTCGTGGCGCAAGAGGCGGAGGGTCAATGTGGAAGCTGGCCGTGTGGCATCGCCCGCTCTGCCTGTGAGTGGACATGTGGCCGCTCCTTCAGCAAGGTCCGAGCAGGCACACGGGGGGAGGGGTTTATTAGTTATTGGGAGCTCCAACGTTAGGAGGGTGATGGAGCCCCTTAGGGAAATAGCGGAAAGGTCGGGGAAGAAGGCCAGTGTTCACTCTGTCTGCTTGCCGGGGGGTCTCATCCGAGATGCGGAGGAGACCCTGTCGGCGGCGATAGAGAGCACTAGATGCACCCGACTGAAAATTGTTGCTCATGTCGGCACCAATGACTCCTGCCGTCTGGGTTCAGAGGTCATCCTCAGTTCATACAGGCGGTTGGCGTAGTTGGTGAAGAAGGAAAGCCTCGCTCGCGGGGTGGAATCTGAGCTAACTATTTGTAGTATCGCTCCCAGAACCGATCGCGGTCCTCTGTTTCGGAACCGAGTGGAAGGCTTAAACCAGAGGCTCAGACGATAGTACGGAGATCTGGGGTGCAAATTTCTCGACCTCTGCTATCGGGTGGAGAAATGTAGGGTCCCCCGGAATAGGTCAGGCGTGCACTACACGCAGGAAGCGGCTACAAGGGTAGCGGAGTACGTGTGGAGTGCACATGTGGGTTTTTTAGGTTAAAGAATTCCCTCCCTAGGCCCGACAAGACGCCTCCTGAGACGCGGCAAGGTAGGAGTAGGCAAAATGCAACAGGGAATAACAATATTAATCTGCTAATAGTAAACTGCAGGAGCGTCTATAGAAAGGCCCCAGAACTGCTCTCATTAATAAACGGTCACAATGCCCACATAGTACTAGGGACAGAAAGTTGGCTGAAACCAGGTGTAAACAGTAATGAAATTCTAAACTCAGATTGGAATGTATACCGCAGAGACAGGCTGGACAGTGAAGGGGGAGGCGTGTTTATAGCGATAAAAAGTGCAATAGTATCAAAGGAAATTGACAGAGATACGAAATGTGAAATAATTTGAGTGAAGGTCACGGTTAAAGCAGGTTCAGACATGGTAATTGGATGTCTCTATAGGCCCCCGGGCTCAGCAGCTGTTGTGGCTGAGCACCTGAAGGATAATTTGGAAAATATTTCGAGTAGATTTCCGCACCATGTTATAGTTCTGGGTGGAGATTTTAATTTGCCGGATATAGACTGGGAGACTCAAACGTTCATAACGGGTGGCAGGGACAAAGAATCCAGTGAAATTTTTTTAAGTGCTTTATCTGAAAACTACCTTGAGCAGTTAAACAGAGAACCGTCTCGCGGCGATAACATATTAGACCTTCTGGTGACAGACCCGAACTATTTGAAACAGTTAACGCAGAACAGGGAATCAGCGATCATAAAGCGGTTACTGCATCGATGATTTCAGCCGTAAATAGAAATATTAAAAAAAGTAGGAAGATTTTTCTGTTTAGCAAAAGTGACAAAAAGCAGATTTCAGAGTACCTGATGGCTCAACACAAAAGTTTTGTCTCAAGTACAGATAGTGTTGAGGTTCAGTGGACAAAGTTCAAAACAATCGTACAATATGTGTTAGATGAGTATGTGCCAAGCAAGATCGTAAGAGATGGAAAAGAGCCACCGTGGTACAACAACCGAGTTATAAAACTGCTGCGGAAGCAAAGGGAACTTCACAACAAACATAAACATAGCCAAAGCCTTGCAGACAGGGCTGCAGACAGGGCTATGCGAGAGGCGTTCAATGAATTCGAAAGTAAAGTTCTGTGTACTGACTTGGCAGAAAATCCTAAGAAATTTTGGTCTTATGTCAAAGCGGTAGGTGGATCAAAACAAAATGTCCAGACACTCTGTGACCAAAATGGTACTGATACAGGGGATGACAGATTAAAGGCCGAAATACTAAATGTCTTTTTCCAAAGCTGTTTCACAGAGGAAGACTGCACTGTAGTTCCTTCTCTAGATTGTCGCACAGATGACAAAATGGTAGATATTGAAATAGACGACAGAGGTATAGAGAAACAATTAAAATCGCTCAAAAGAGGAAAGGCCGCTGGACCTGATGGGATACCTGTTCGATTTTACACAGAGTACGCTAAGGAACTTTCCCCACTTCTTGCAGCGGTGTACCGTAGGTCTTCAGAAGAGCGTGGCGTTCCAAAGGATTGGAAAAGGGCACAGGTTATCCCCGTTTTCAAGAAGGGACGTCGAACAGATGTGCAGAACTATAGACCTATATCTCTAACGTCTATCAGTTTTGGAACACGATTATGTTCGAGTATAATGACTTTTCTCGAGACGACAAAACTACTCTGTAGGAATCAGCATGGGTTTTGAAAAAGACGATCGTGTGAAACCCAGCTCGCGCTATTCGTCCACGAGACTCAGAGGGCCATAGACACGGGTTCACAGGTAGATGCCGTGTTTCTTGATTCTAGGCGCTCAGTCAGGAACCGCGCGACTGCTACAGTCGCAGTTTCGAATCCTGCCTCGGGCATGGATGTGTGTGATGTCCTTAGGTTAGTTAGGTTTAAGTAGTTCTAAGTTCTAGGGGACTTATGACCACAGATGTTGAGTCCCATAGTGCTCAGAGTCATTTGAACCATTTTGTTTCTTGACTTCCGCAAGGCGTTCGATACAGTTCCCCACAGTCGTTTAATGAACAAAGTAAGAGCATATGGACTATCAGACCAATTGTGTCATTTGATTGAAGAGTTCCTAGATAACAGAACTCAGCATGTCATTCTCAATGGAGAGAAGTCTTCCGAAGTAAGAGTGATTTCAGGTGTGCCGCAGGGGAGTGTCGTAGGACCGTTGCTATTCACATTGTACATAAATGACCTTGTGGATGACATCGGAAGTTCACTGAGGCTTTTTGCGGATGATGCTGTGGTATATCGAGAGGTTGTAACAATGGAAAATTGTACTGAAATGTAGGAGGATCTGCAGCGAATTGACGCATGGTGCAGGGATTGGCAATTGAATCTCAATGTAGATAAGTGTAATGTGCTGCGAATACACAGAAAGAAAGATCCCTCATCATTTAGCTTCAATATAGCAGGTCAGCAACTGGAAGCAGTTAATTCCATAAATTATCTGGGAGTACGCATTAGGAGTGATTTAAAATGGAATGATCATATAAAGTTGATCGTCGGTAAAGCGGATGCCAGACTGAGATTCATTGGAAGAATCCTAAGAAAATGCAATCCGAAAACAAAGGAAGTAGGTTACAGTACGCTTGTTCGCCCACTGCTTGATATACTGCTCAGCAGTGTGGGATCCGTACCAGATAGGGCTGATAGAAGAGATAGAGAAGATCCAACGGAGAGCAGCGCGCTTCGTTACAGGATCATTTAGTAATCGCGAAAACGTTACGGAGATGATAGATACTCTCCAGTGGAAGACTCTGCAGGAGAGACGCTCAGTAGCTCGGTACTGGCTTTTGTTGAAGTTTCGAGAACATACCTTCACCGAGGAGTCAAGCAGTATATTGCTCCCTCCTACGTATATCTCGCGAAGAGACCATGAGGATAAAATCAGAGAGATTAGAGCCCACACAGAGGCATACCGACAATCCTTCTATCCACGAACAATACGAGACTGGAATAGAAGGGAGAACCGATAGAGGTACTCAAGGTACCCTCCGCCACACACAGTCAGGTGGCTTGCAGAGTATGGATGTAGATGTAGATGTAGATGACGATGAGCGCTCTTGTTTGTCAGCAGGGCAGAGTGCACTCTTCGAAGACAGGAAGTTCCGTTTAATCCCGGAAGTGTTCGCAAGCGTGACGAATCTACTCTCCCTGCAGGGGACAGAAGTATGCGACTTCTCCATTTTATGCATCCGCAGTGTGAGAACGCTTCGTATTCTGGGAGCTCCAGCAGCCGCTCCCTCCATTTCTGGTTTACCCAATGAGCGGCTAGACAGCAATCGGCGTACCAACCTTCAGACAGCAAAGGAATTCAAAGTGGGCATTATTCAAGAATTTTAGCGGTTTCCCCCCTGCGAACTGTGCTATAAAGAGAAATCGTATGTGGCCCAGCGGTTCTAGGCGCTTCAGTCCGGAACCGCGCTGCTGCTACAGTCGCAGGTTCGAATCCTGCCTCGGGAATGGATGTGTGTGATGTCCTCAGGTTAGATAGCTTTAAGTAGTTCTAAGTCTAGGGGACTATTGGCCTCAGATGTTAAGTCCCATAGTGCTTAGAGCCATTTGAACCATTTGAGAAATCGTGTGTTGTCAGGCTGATAATTGAGATAGACTCTTCCCTCGATGACGTTATGTTCTGAAGCGAGAGTGTGGTGGTGACGAGTGCGGAGAGCTACAAGTGAGTCCGTGATGTCCGATTTTAGTTCGTCGAGACGCTGTTCTGCAATCTTCCTTGGACGTGTTTACTGTTTGAGTGATTGTCGCGATTACGCAGCAGCACAGTCCTTTTACATCTGAGCAACTGACAATTTCGTATCCTTTAAATGGCAACATTTTTGTATTTGTATTAAATCAGAGTCGGGATTTAGTATTCAACAGTTTCCATTAATTGTGTTTGTGAGCTACTCAAACCTACTGGAACGTCACTTGCACGTTTCCTAACAGTCTTTCTTGTTGCCAGATTCAATTGCTCATAAATAATTAATTGTGTATAATCTCGTTTAATATATCAATATTCTTTATGAAGAGATTTTTTAATAAATAGTTTAACGGTGTTGCACACCACAATTTAAACATCTTTTAGCGTTATGAGGATGGTTAAGAGTCCACGATTTTTAGTTTCAAGCTACTTTTTCTTATTATACCATTCTTACAACATTATCAATTTTTTTAATGAGTATCATTGGCACCAGAGTATATTGTACACTCTACATCAAAGAAATACGAGTACACCTGATTAAATAAAAGTGACCCTTTTCGCTCACCTTCAAGACTTTGAACAGGTGACCCTTCATCATTTAAAATCTTATAAATATGTTTAGGCAGATCGACAGATCTTAATCTGTGTTTTCATAGTACCTGTTATCCTTTAGGATACAGTTGTCTCCACTGCGATCAATTTGAGGACTTTTCAGTGGATACATTTGATTGTTACATTTCGTATGAATGAATGATTTTTTGAAGACGTGAAATTGCTGGGACAGTTTTCCTCTTGTTTTCCGTGATTGCGGCAAGCAGCTTGCAGGACCGCTGCCGAAATTCAGAACGTCTAGGGCCGTTTGGCGGAAGACAGTCAGGTTGGCACCCCACTGGTGTCCGGGCCATCTCCAGACACGTTTTCGGCCTGTGATCTCATTCACTGGAGTAGAATTGTCTTCAGCGAAGAGTCCTGCTTCGAACTGAGTCCCGACGACCTGCGAGGACAGCGGTGGAATACCAGCCTCGCTGTTACACGTCATACAGCGCGACAACCAGGAGTGATGGTCGGCGGTGCCATTTCTTGTCACCCGCGGCAGCTTACAGCACAGCGTTATGTCGACGATATTGTACTCCCCGTTTTGTTGCCCTTCGTTGTAATCCATCCTGGGCTTGCATTTTATCAAGATACGGCGAGAGGTTTTTGCTGCTTGTCTTCGTAATTGTCAAACTCTACCTTGGCCACCAAGGTCGCCAGATCTCTCCCCATTTGAGAACTTTTAGAGTATTGTGGGCAGACCCCTCCCACCATCTCGGGATTTTGACGACCTGACACGCCATTTGCGCAGAATTTGGTACGATATCCTCCAGGAGGACTTCAACGGCTCTGTCAGTCAGTGCCAAGCCGAGTAACTGTTTGCATAAGGGCCAGAGGTGAACCAATGCGTTATTGACTTGCTCAATTAGTGAAGCCATTTCGCTTGAATAAATCTTTCATTTTTTTCTGAAACTGTAATAATTTGTTTGTGTGCACATGTACAACACATGCACCTATTTCCGTCTTCGGAAAATTCCTTCGCAGTGTGTCGCTGTTTGGTCTTAGAGTGTGTTTTAAGCAAGTAAGCGAGTCGCCATTCTTAGATCCCCATATCCACAACTTCCGTGGGTATACTTACGTTTTTGCTCTCTTTCTGTAGTCGAGAGGTACTTAGTGTATATATCACACAGAACTCAAACCCTACGTGTTTATTTGTAGGAACAGGAAATAGGAAAACGTAACATACTGACCTATTATGACACTGATTATTGAATACAGCTTCCTACATCAGATATCAGCATGTATTTCGTTGAAACTTCATGGCAGATTAAAACTGTGCTGGATCGAGACTCCCCGTAAAGCGACCCCCTGGTCTCTTGGCACTGCATCGTTAATCTGTCAAGAAGTTTCACATCAGTCCACACTGCGCTGCAGAGTGAAAATTTCATTTTGGAAACATCCCCCAGGCCGTGGCTAAGCCATGTCTCCGCAATATCCTTTTTTCAAGGAATGCTAGCTAGTCTTGCAAGTTTCAAAGGAGAACTTTTGGGAAGTTTGGAAGGTAGGAAACCAGGTACTGGCGGAAGTTAAGCATTGAGATCGGGTTTCTGTCGTGCTTGGGAAGCTCAGTCGGTAGAGCACTTGTTGCCCGCCAAAGGCGTAGCTCCTGAGTTCCAGTGTTGGTCTGACACACAGTTTTAATCTGCCAGGAAGTTTCATATTAGCGCACACTTCGCTGCAGATTGAAAATTTCATTCTGGATTGATTTCATTGTTTTCTAATTTCCAGAAGATTGTAAATATTTAAAGTCATAGGATAAATTCATAAGCACTATGTGCACACTAAAGCGCAGAGAAAAAGGAAAACAGACGTGAGCAATGAGTAAGTACCTGAAAGAGTCCAACGCCTAACCTGTTGACGAAAAGAATGTGGTCACCGGCCCACGCAGAAGCCGGTGTCAGGACCGTCAACAGAGACGAGAGGAAGATGCCGATCCCGAATATGAGTTTGCCTCCGAAACGGTCGGCAAGCACGCCACCGGGGAGGTGTCCCACCGTGTAGCCATAGTAGAAGGCCGCCAGGATCTCTCCCTGCTTGTGCTTGTCCCACACAAAGTAGCCGTCCTGCAACACGGATACACACTGATAAACTTGCATTCTTTGTTGCTCAAGCGAATGTGAGAAACTTATCGACAGTTCAGAGACACTGATAGAGACCCAATTATGTGCATGTAAATTATATGCATGTAAATATGCATGAAAAATGCTTACAAATGCATGAAAAATGTCAAAATATGCAAGATCAAATAATAAAAAAACATGGTAGTTACTGCGTGCATTATACCTCAAAGTCGAACCTGTACATATCAATTACGAGGAAGAGCGCCGGCCATGTGAAAAATCGGTACATTTAGAACGTTGATTTTATTTTCTGGATGCTTTCTGGTAGAGGTTTCTGGGAGTAAAATTTGCAAAATGGGGACGCATATCGTGTTTCAAGAATTTTTCCTTCTTTGCTATTGTTGTCGGTAACAATGCGATGCGAGTGGTCGCAGGCAAAAAAATCGATATGTACTGGACCAAATTCGAGATATATCGCACGGAGAGGGGCACGCTGAAAAGCTCCGTAATAGTTTATTTAAAAAACAACATACAATCATAAATTTTTTCAACAGTATTAATTTTTAGTTTACACTATTGGACCAAAGCATCATTTACAATTTATTTTACGTTTTTCTACTATTGTAAACAAAAATGACCAAGTGCTGTTTCAAATGTTCGACCATTCAAAACATTTTTAGAAGCAAAAAAGGACCGTTCCACATCAACTGAGGCAACTGGGCAGGAAGATGGCATTCCGGTCAACGGACAACCATGCCAGCGATGACGTCAGGGCACCTATGAATGGAGGTAGCGCTTGCTGGGTAGTCCCACATCCACAATAGCTACGTACACAGTCACAGACGGTGCAGTATGGCATAGAGAAGATGCCTATCAGACTCTCTGCGGTGGAGGGCTGTAGAAAGAACGGAAGGAGGGCAGTCGCAAACTGATATAGCCTGGTGGCTTAGTGTGATTCGCTTTGTTGTTTCTCGGATGTGGCGACAGTTTATAGAGATCAAAACTGCATCCCAAAGACCGAGGCAGGGCCGACTACGTGTGACTACGGAAGAGAGGACCGTCATTTGGCTGTAAGGGCACGGCAGTACCGCCTTAGTACTGCATGGCAACTGGCATGTGACCTCGAAGCTACCACTGGACGGGTAGTATCGAGGCTGTATGTCTACGTTTGATGCGTCTTCACAGAAGGGAACGTCTAGAACGAAGTCACGAACATGCCACCTGGACGATCGAAAGGTGGGCCAATGTTGTTTTCACACATGAGTCCCGATTTAGTCTGGAGAGTGATTCTCGATGGATTCGCATCTGAGGGGAATATGGAACACGATTTCAGACCCAAACATTGTGGAAAGAGACCGATGCCGAAGAGGATCCCTAATGGTGTGGGTACGGATTGAGTTGAGCACTCCAACCCCTATTCATGAAATTATAATGGTGAATCGGCAACGTTTAAATGCTGTTAAGTATCGCGACGAGATCTTGGGAACGAGATCTTGGATCCTCATTCGCGGCTGTTGCGAGGTACTGTGGGCCCAGACTTCGTAGTGATGGAAGATAATGGTCGGCATTGTAGAGCACGGGTGGCTGATGTTTTCGTGGAAACAAAGATACTGTACGTAAGGCGTGGCCTGCTCTCTCTCCCGATTTGAATCCCATAGAGCATGTCTGGGGTAATGTAGGGAGATGGCTTGCATCACGTCAGCGTCCACCAACCACTCTCCGAGACTGTGAGCACCTCTGCAGGAAGAATGGCCGTTATTGCTTCAACATGAGACTGAGGACATCATTCACAGCATTGCATTGCTGATAGAGGGTGTCACAACCCACATTGAGCACATTAACAAAATATCGAAATGTGTGTGCAAATCCCTTAAGCTGGAAAAAACGAAGAACTTTTTAGTCTACCATTATTCACGATGCAGCTGTTGACTTTCTGAATTGATTGCATTGTCTCTACTTTACTGTCACTCGTGCATACTGTTTTGTGTCATGATAAAAGCAACCTTGCAAAATTTCCGTTTGTTGCTTTAATTTTGGACACCAGTGCGTTTTTTAAATTCGCTATGTGTAACATTTTTGAAAATAACGTTTTGTAACAACTTTGTATATTTTAAGAGTGAGATTAAATGGTCCATAGCGTTATAAAGCAAATATTACATGGTTCTAAAACATATTTTTATTGTGTTTTAATTAAAAGCAAAATGAGGGTCCAGTTTTGGACTTTTCTCTACATATATGAAACAGCGCATCAGAAATATTTTGATTACTGACATAGTTTGTTCAGTTATTTCCAGAAACGTAGTGATAGGCTCTCGGCTCTTCATTATTATAACTGTGGGAATCTGATCAAATATATTTCATAAATGTTGAAAATATGAGTGTTCGTTCTGTCTTTTTTTTTTTTTTGATGTGTAAGTAGTAGGGTAATGGGTCTCACAATTAATTAAATTGCTCAATTAATTACCCCCACCGACTGATGACGTCACGGGTTTCTTCCGCCAGCACATGGATCCCTCCCCCCTTTCCTTCCCTCCCCACCCCCATCTCTGGAAATGGCGGAAAATTGAAATTCTGGTGGGAAATTCAAATATTGGCTGGAGTGTCAAATTTTGTGTTTTCAACTTGAGGTCCAGAGACCATCTGACCTAGTTCAAAACACTACCAGCGGAGGACACTGTTAGCTTTTCCCCAGTCCCTTCTGCTTCCCCTCCCTACACCTTCTCACCCCTCCCAACCCCTCTCACTGCCTCCCGTCCCCTCCTCTTCCCTACTTGGAAATTGGCGAGAAAAGAACTCAGATTGTGCTGGGCTGACAGACAGATCGCACTTAAGTCCTTTTTATTATTTACACATTGCAGAATACACAGACAATCTGAGTTACCAGTGATCGAACACTAGACAATAGCTCCATCCAATTTCGTCAATAAATATTAGATGTAGAGTGGATATTTTCGCTATTAGTGTAGCACTAGGGAGTTGCTTCAGGCAGTCTAGGCAATAGCCCTATATGGGAAGCATAGGAGGCAGTAATAATAATAGGACAGCAAGCTGTCACTGAAGTAGAGGGGAGAAGACTTCTGCCAATCTACAAGTGAAACCTGGTGGATTTGGAGAGGATGTTTTCGCTATTAGTCAAGCGCTAGAGAGTTGCTCCAGCCAGTCTAACAATGGCCCTATGTGGGGAGGATGGGTAATAATGATAGGACAGAAAGTTATCACTGAGGTACGGGGGATTAGCCGCCTTCCCATCTATAAGTGAACAGCTGCTGCTGGGAGGAACATAAGGATGTCCAATAATAATATTAGAACAGAATATTTTTTACCCTTTATTGTGGCCGGCAGCGACACCTTGATGCAACTCTTCAGCCGAGCCGAACGTACAGATGTAAAAAAGAGAGATTTAAAAATGACACGGGGAGATAATATTAATGAAATACACAAAACAAGAAGAATGTAAATGGGAGGCACTGTCACAAGTTAAAACCACAGAGAGCACAAATAAAAACCACGCTACATGAAGATGTTGTTGAACACTGGCGTTAATTATAATAAAAACACGGATCACAGCATTAAAACCCACGTGGTACAAAAATATTTTAAAACACTGTTCTCATAGCAGGACACAAACGGAAATCATGAAGCACTTCACAAGTAAAACGGGAAGGACCTGCCAAGCGAGGGGAGGCCATGGAGGGAGAAGAGGGGAAGGGTATTGTAGGAGGGAGAGGTGGGATGTGGCAGCAGGGGAGGAGGATCTGGGAGCACACCAAGGGAGAGGAGATGGAGGAGGGGGCAGAGGGAACAATCTGGTAGGGAGCGAAAAGACAGGGAAAGGAGGGGAAGGAGCAAGAGAAGGCTGAAGGGGGGAGGAGGTAGGATGTAGCAAAGGGAAGGGAAGGAGAGAAAGCCTTAGGAAGGATGGGAGCCAAGGATTGGGGTCAGATTTGGAAGGAAGGATAGATGTGAGGATGAAGCTCATCATCCACGATGGAGAGACAGCGAAATTTCTTTGGGATAGGACATGGAGGATATGGAGCTACAGGGTGGGTGGGACGCAGCGGTATAGGTGTAGCAATGTATAGGGGTGTTTGAGGTAAGTAAGGAGATGTGGGATGGAGGCCGGATACAGAAGGCAAGAAAGAGCACATGGCGTTCAAAGATCTGGAGTGGTTTATAGAATTTAGGGGAGGTGGAGCTCCAGGCGGCACTGGCATAACAGAGGAGGACACAGATCAATCATTTGTAGGTATGGAGGATGGTGGAAGGATGCAATCCCCAAGTCCAGCTGGACAGTAGTTTCAGAAGGCAGTGGTTATTGCAGGCATTGTGTTGGATGGTAATGAGATGGGGAGTCCAGGTTAGGGGGCTGAGTAAGGTGGATAGGATGGTCATAGATGGTAAGGTAGAAATCAATGAGCCAGAAGAAATGGGTGGTGTGACCTGTAATGACTGCCTGGTTTTGGAAGCTTTTATTGTAGAAGCCACTGGTTACACCAAGTGGTGAACTGTTTAAGGTGGGTTTGAAGGGAACACTGGGACCATTGGAGGGTAGGATAGAGTGCCAGGAAGGCGTTATGATCAGCATATAAAGGAGATGGATGGGAGGGGGGGATACTGGGCATATCGGTGGTGTACAGGAGATAAAAGGGAGGAGAAAGGATAGATCCTTGGGGGGCACACGTCTGGTGGGGCAGAAGGTACAGGAATTGATGTTATAAGTTGTGACATAGGAAGGATGGTGCAAGACAGAGGATGCAGTGAGACAGATGATGGGAAGGACAAACGTCTAGAAGACTAGAGTGCCATACATGGTCATAGGTGTTCTGGAAGTCTAGGGAAACAAAAACAGTGGAGGAGACGGGTGAGGTTAAGGAGCTGGTCTTCAGCAGAGAAGAAGGGCCATAGGCCACACTGAGTAATTGGAAGGAGGTGGTGTTAACATAGATGGTGACGGATACAGTGGGAGAGGATGGATTCGAAAACCTTGCTGAACACTGAGGCGAGGCATATGGGACGGTAGGAGGAGTTAGAAGAGTGTTTGTTGAGTTTAGGGAACAGCAGGATGCAAGAGGTCTCACATAGCTCAGGGTAGAAGCCAGTGCAGAGGTTGGTGTTGTACAGAGTGACAAGGGCAGCGAGGAAGGAGGTTATACAATTATGATCAGGGGTGGTGTTGTATTTGGGACAGAGGATGAGTTAGTGTCGTGAGCTGTGATGGGAGTGTTTAATTCTGTCTGTGGTATATGGCCCAAGTACTGGAAGCTAGAAGCAAGTGGTGGGGCAGTGTTACCAGTACATTCATCGATGTTGGGGAAGAAGGAGTAGTCAAAGTGAGAATCATTGAGGATGGAGAAGATGTTGGAGATCTAGGATGGAAAATGGTTAGTCCTACTGAGGTTATTAGGGAAGGAGCAATTGTCGTGGAAGAACAGGTAATGCAAGGTGGGGGTAGCTGGCAGTAAGGCGATTGAAGGTGGACCAGTACTTGGAAGAGTTGATAAGAAGGATGGCACTGAGCTGTGTACATGTCTGAAGCCAGTCCTGGTGTTTATTTGCTGCCAAAAGTTTACAGACGTGTTTCAGTATTTGCTGGTGGCAAAGAAGTACATCCTAATCATAAGTGTGGAGGAAGGAACGGTAGAACCGGCAAGATTCATGGAGAAGGAATATGGCCCATGGAGGAAGGATAGGGCGATAGGGATGGATCGCTTTGGTAGGAACATGAGCTGCCACTGTGTCAGATGGGGGCTTTTGTTGGAAGAAAAGGCATGAGTGATGTCATTATGGTGTTGGAAGGTGAGGGAGTAACTTCCAACCTGGGTGTCAGTGGATTCCTGGTAGACATTCCTGTCTTCCCAGATGTAATCATCAATGACTTTGGGATGGATATCCAGGTGGGGAGCATTAGGAGGGTGGGGGGCAATGGAGATGGTAAGGAGGACAGAAAAGTGACCACTGCCAACGGGATCGTAGACTTCAGTGGTAATGGACCCAAGGAGGTTGAGGGAGGCGAGGACAACATCAGGGCTGGTGTTACTTTCAGGAGAGGTGTGCTAATGGAGGGGACAAGGTCGCCTTGGATGGAGTCAATAAACTGATGCCACCTCTGGAGGTCTGCAGGGTCACATCTATAGATGTTGAGGTCTATGACAATCACATAGGTGGAGAAAGTGCAATCAATATAGGCCAAGAAGTCATATGAGATGGGAGTAGTTGGATGAACATAGGTGGTGGAGCAGGTTGATGGTCAGGGTGGGGAGAAAGATGCTGAGGACAAAGTGTTTGGTAAGGTCATTAAGCAGTGGTTGTGCCGAAACAGGGATTTGCTTGAGGTGGCCAATGGCAACCCACCCCATGTTAAGGGGTAGAGATTGTCAGTATAATGGAGGACATAGGGGGAGGTGTGGACAACATGGTAAGGTTGAAGGATGGTTTCATTGAGGATGAAGGCATCTATGTGGTGGTGGGAAAGGGTGTCCATGAAGAGGGGCTTGTTAGCAGGGAAGGAGCATATCTTTGGTAAAGGATGCTATACTGCTGTTGCACCATTAGGATGAGGGGTGGGACAGAGAGAGGTTAAAATGAGGGGTTGAGGTGGGTGAAGATGAAGTGTGGTTGGTTCTGGGAGTAGGTGATGAGATGTGGTGAGATGGAAGACAGAACGAGTGGCAAGGGAAATCTGCTGTAGGGTGAGTGAGTACTGGAAGAGGTGGGTGTTCTGGAGGACTATGCTGAGGAAGTGGATGATGTCTTTAGCAGTAGGGGTTGGGTGGAGAGAATAGTTGCAGTGGATTGGCTGATCTATGTGATAAATGGGGACAGTGAGTTCAGGTTTTGTAGCTTTACATTTGGAAGAGTAGATTGGATGCACTTCATTCCAGGTGTAAGTCTGCAGGCTTTTGTGGCCATTGTCACTAAAGTTAAAATCTTCTGGCTGTTAGGCTGCATCATATTTCCTTCTAAAATAATCGACATTTCTACCCGTCTGCTGGGATCTTTTTTTACAAGGAAATATGATGTGGCCTAACAACCCAGAAAATTGTAACTTCAGAGTAGGTGTTGCAGAAAGGAGGAAAGGTGAGGTTAGGACATTGTTTAAGGATATGTACGACTTTGCAGTGAGGGGAGATGGGGGGATTTTTGCAGATGGAGGTGAGGTGGTCATTGTAGACAAGACACTTCTGACACACTGAGGGGGGGGGGGTATGGAGTTAAGCCAGCTTTATGGTGGACGTTTTAGATGAGGGCTCCCTTAGTGAGAAGGAGGTCAATGGAAGAGAAAGATACAGTAAAAACTGTCATAAGGAATGTGGGGCCAGAGTTGGTGTAGATGCAATGGGTGGAGCAGACGTCGAGGTCAGGATTGGTATTTAGTTCCACCAACACCTCTGCCACGACTTCGGGGTTCAGATTCATGATCATGGTAGTGATAGTCAGAGGATGGCAAGTGGGTTGTGGGTGATGGGGAGAGGATGGGGTATGGAAGAGTGTGAGGGTCGCATGGATGCCAAAGTTGATGTGAGGGATCTTCCAGAGAAAGTCTGTGTGGAAGGTGGGATTGAGAGACTTAATAAGGATGGATTCTTTGCAAGGGATAAGTTTGGAGAAGGTGATGTTGTGGATGTACTTTCTGATCTCAAGGGCAAGGGTGTAGGCTTTGAGGAATTTTGAGTCAGGATGAGAGAGGAGGAAGGTGTACACAACAGAGGGTTGGGAGGTGGGAGGAGTAGTAATGTCCATGGGGTCAGAAGGGTCAGGATTTGTCTGCAGTTTTCTGGTAGAGGAGGTAGGAGCAGGGTCCACACTGGGGCATTTGGAGACGCTTTTTGGTGAGGATGGGTGGGGAGGAGGTCAAGGGGTGGTGTTGAGTAGGAGATGATGTGGGGCAGGTCCTAATTGTGGTGGTGGTGGCGAATCGTTGGGCATGGCGATGGTGGCCTGGTGGGTGATGACCTGTGTAGGCAATGCATGAGTTGGGGCTTATGGCAACTGGGGAGAGGGGGATGAGACGCCTGCTAAACCCGCTTGGCAGAACAGGTGATTAGGATTGTGGAAAGGAGTAAATAAGGTGTCGGTCAGTTTCACTTCAAAATTGTAATTTATTGTAATTTAATAACACCTTTAAACCAAAACTTTACAACTACAAGTTTCAAAATCCAATTCTTTCACAGCTGAAGGCCTCACAACAAGAAATCTTAAAAGCAAGAATATAAATTTCAAGTGACTGAAGACATGCAGTTAAAATTGCAAATAAAACACTATATATATATATATAATCAGAGCTAGGCGAGAAGCCTCAAGGCAAAAGTGGATAGAACAAACATATACAAGGTGCAATACAAACGACTGAAGGCCACAAATAATTTCTAAATTTTAAAATAAAAATATATTACATGGTAATATATTTTAAAATTTTCTTTTAAGGCAGAAGGCCGCAATGTCTACGCTTAAGGAGAAATTTTGAGAATAAGGCTTTAAGCGGCTGAAGGCCCACAGTTGATTTTCCAAAAACTCAAAAATACCTAAACCCTTAAGTTTTCAATGGGGAAACGCACACTAAATGAAAAAGCAACGCAATGACATTAACTAAATTTAAGAATAAGGTTTTAAGCGGCTCAGGGCCCACAATTGATTTACATAAATTGATTTACAGAAAACACAATAAAAATTTTTTACTTTTAAAGCATTGGCAATAATAGATTACCAACAGACCATTAAACACCCATGAAAAGGACGGTATAGCCAACAGCACTCAGACACCTCCAGGGGATGTGGGCCTGCCCTCGAAACATTAATGTTCTCTGAGGTGAGACAGGTGGTGAACCCAACTACACTTGATCTGTCAGTAACCCAACCACGAGACAGTCACGGTTTGACCAACCAAACGACTTGCTAGCCACCAATCAGTACATAAAACCTCAAAGACAAAACTGTTACGGATGTGATTATCCACAATGAAATATGTATTAAGCTGTCAAAACCACACGCCATGTTGGACAGTGACAACTGTTGAGGAAAGGACGCTGCCTGAAATTACGTTAGTGGCCAGGGCAGGTAACCGGAACACTAACGGCCACAAGGCAGAAAATTCCGCTGGTACACTTGAATTTGAAATAAGGCAATATAGTTAACTTCACCAAAAAGGAACACTGCCTGAATTTATGTCAGTGGCCAGGGCAGGTAACCAGTACATTAATGGCCACAAGGCAGAAAATTCCGCTGGTGCGCTTGAATTGTAGTAACCAATATAGTTAATTCCACCGCACCAAGCGACCGACTACCCTCAGAATGCCGACAATATCTAAAATAGAGGTCAGTGGAAATAACGCCAACCACACACACACAACCTGACAAACACTTGCACGAAGACCTGAACGATACCCAACATTAGCTAAGCACTCACAGAGACAAAGCGGGAATCGATGCACACACAAACAGCCGACTCATGGACGATTAGCTAGCCAAAACACGTCGTCCAGTAGGACGACCAACCGACGATCCACCAAGACTGTGGCCTGGCTTAAGTGATGCGTGGCGGCAACGGTCGAGGGAGCCATGTCGACGCAGAGCTCACTGCTCCAACATGACTGCACTATTGCCGCATTGCAACTCCCTGACTGGCAGGTCCGGAATACGCTCCAGATGTGTTCCAACTGACTGACAGCCCGACCTCGCGACCTGAACTGGCTTACGACAGACAATGACCGGGAAATAATAGCAGTCGAGCAAAGATACTACGAGAGGGGATTTATTGATATGTGCTGCTAGTGCCGCTCACGGTCAGGCAAAGCAAAAACTCAGTGACACCTGTAATTTAAATTAACATAGTGAGGTGGTAGTACGTTAAAAACAAGGTGTAAAATACATTATGGCAGGAACATGAGCCACACACAGCTCAGGAGACAGTTGGCAGCGCAACTGGCACGTGGGGAGGTGGTCTGGGAGAGTTGAGGATGCACAGGAGAGGAGGTGGAAGAACTGTAGGAGACTGTAAGGAGAGAGGGCTGGACATCGGTCGGGGGGGGGGCCTGTAGAAAAGCTCCAGAGTGTAATGGTGGAGACTGGGGAATGGGAGGTGTAAATAATGGCGGTTGTGGGAGTATCCATGGCGCGGCGTCGGGACGATGGGAGAGGAGGGAGAGACTATTGGCGACGAATGTCGCCTGGGTATGAAGGGGACGAAGGTGTGACGAACGGCAGTGCAGGAAAGGCAGACGAAGACGACAAACACAGACACGAGGACGGCGATGGAAACTGGGACGAGGACATGGATGAAATAAAGGTAAAGGTGGCATCAGGCATCTCCAGGAGGGCGACGACTTCCGGCAGCAGCGTAGGGCAGCTGATGGCGGCGACGACGCAGCAGCGGCAGGTAGCAGCGGTGGGCAGCAGGCGGCGACAGGCTAGGCGACAGGCAGCGCATCCAAGCAGCGCTAGGCAACGAAAGGCGGCGGCTAAGGGAGCGGTCTCTGGCGGCAGCGGCGGTGGCGGCGGCGGCGGCGGCGACGGCAGAGGGTAGCGACACAAAAAAAGCACAAATCACACACTAGCCAACAGAAACATGGGAAATGTATCGTATGATACGTTTTACGAATGTAGTGCTCATTAACTTACCTGGACATTGTGTCTCAAGATGAAACTAAAATTGATCAGTCACGTCCAGTCTAGTCCAGCGCCATCTACCGAGTTTATTGTGTACCTAAAAAGCTGCCCATCCGGGAAGCCATGGCTCTCACATCCTTCTTAAGCCTCTACTTCCCACTGTCACTGCCGCTGACTGTGGCTCCACCTCTGACATAAAGTCCCCAGTTTAAAAAATCCGAAACGGGAATGTTCTTTTGTCAATATACTTCGAATTTCTCATGTGAAATTTAGATTTATTCCCTTTCATACGAGTTATTTTCGAAGAAATCAGACCATACACGCGTTTTCACGTCGCTAAACTATCGTTACTTGTTGTGAAAATCCTGTACAGCACAAAGGCATAAGCAATATTTCCTCTAAATATTTTCTCATCACAGGACTAGAATATTAAACTCATGTTTGGTTCATGACGGAGTGCTAAGAGGATGTTCTGCCTCTGTCACAGGATGATTCCTCACTTTCAAACTCTCTCTTAAAGTAAACTAATATGTCAAACAAAGTTTCACAAGGTAACAGTCCAGAGAAGTTGTAAATATCTGGTTTATACTAAATATCACTTTATAAATTCGATAATACAGCTGATTTTATTACGATATTCATCTCACCCTGTGTACGTGGGAGATTGAAATTCCATTAAAAGATCTCACCGCAAAGAAAACAGTCTGATTACCGCTCTATCTCATGACTCATACCTGTGGTACTCTCGTCCTCGCTTCCACCCGCCTAGTAGCACGTCATTGATATCGAACAGATACACTAATTAATTAAATTGCTCGCCAGCCGGAGTGGCCGAGCGGTTCAAGGCGCTACAGTCTGCAACCGCGCGACCGCTACGGTCGCAGGTTCGAATCCTGCCTCGGACATGGATGTGTGTGATGTCCTTAGGCTAGGTAGGTTTAAGTAGTTCTAAGTTCTAGGGGACTGATGACCTCAGAAGTTAAGTCATAGTGCTCAGAGCCATTTGAGCCATTTTTTAAATTGCTCGTGAGAGTCCCTTTGCATTGTGAGTGACTTTTTTTCCTGTAGTCGTAATACACTCACCAAGTAACCGTTACAGACGCTGCTGTGTGTCTTCCCACTGGTCTCAGACATGTCTCTGCAGCAAACGTCCTAACTCGCTGCTTGTTTCCCCACAGTATGACAGGAGCCAGCTTGACCTCTTCTGCCAACTCACAAGGCGTCCTTCTGTGGCGTCGCAACTAGTGCGCGATCGCCCATTTGTCTATTAAAAGCTTTACTTCAGAATGTATGTGGGCTGCGATGTAAGCCGGTAGAGTATTATACTGTCAGTAACGGACGAGTTGTGTCCTGCAGACTGACGTCACGACCATCTGTTGCAGCTGTGTGTGTGAAAGCAGTGGCGTAGCGCTGGCAGGCCACTTAGATTATACGAAACTAAAAATATTAATAATTAAAAAAGAAATAACCTGAGGAACGTCATATTTGATGTACATCCTTCTGTTGTGGAAACAAACAATATGTCAAAGTCTGGGTTCAAAAATAGTTGTATTTTGGAAGTTTGTAAAATTAAAAAAAAAAAAAAAAAACGTAATTTTCCGACAGTCAAGAATTTAAATAAATACAGTGATGTAATAGTTCACCTTCAGTGACTATGTACGATGATCTGATAACACTTTCAGTGTTCACATATAAATTTGGAAAGTTTTTAGTTTCAGAAAACCTCTGTGACTTTTCTATAATAATAATTTCAAGAATTCTAAGTAAACATGTGTATTGTGTGTTAGGGTGTATGTGAATGAGAATCCATGCATGAGAGTATGTGAGACGTTCGGCATTATTAAAAATCATTCATGTAATTCTCTACAGGAACTGTCAAGTGTTCCAACTCTGTAACGTGGGAAAGAATCCACTAGGTGTTCCCCTACTAGTGAATGTCGGATGTCCAAGTATGTATGCTTATGTATAAGACAGCCAGAACACGACTAAATAATAAATTTCCAGATGTAGAGTAAAGCTTATGGTTCATTTTGTTTTGTTTATTTAATAAGAGAGTTTTCTGTTACTTAATTTGATGACATCAATGAGCCTAGAGAAGTGGTTGGTGCTTGCTAGATTTTGGCGCGAGCCGCGCCCTAGAAGTGAGTTCTCATTGGTCGTAAGTGCTGACAGCCAATGAGAAGAGAGACGGTTGACCGCCTAGCGAGGAGATATAGTTTTGAGTGTGGGAGAGTGAGAAGGGAGTCGCGAGCTAGAACGGAGGCGGTTGTGCTGGATGTGACTTTTCGCATTATGTGTAAGATGAAGTCTTGGGATGACTTCCACGTTATGGTCCAGTGTTAATGGTATCTGGTTGTGACCAGAAACTGTTTATGAAAACTTTAGAGTGTTGTGATAATTCGTTCCGACGAAAATCGCGAGTGAACTTTGAATTATATAGCGTGGCGGTACTGAGTGTGTTCTTATGGCGAGCAAAAAATCTTTAACTAAAGACAACAACTGAATATCGTGTGCAGAAGTAATTGGTCGATCATTGACTGTGTTACAAGTAATTGGTTTCGGAATTTGGGAAGGTAAAAGTTCTGGCTGTTTTAGGTATGGTGATAACTGTGAGCTGAAACTTTAGTAATTTTCGTAAATGTGGGCTGATGATCTTGCATAACGGCAATAAAGATCTATTGAAGGTTTAAATTTGAACTTCATGTTTAAAGTACGAGTGACATCCCCTTTCCGAATCATTTCTTTAAAGTACATAGACAATTTTCATCAAATTTTACTTAATGCGGCCTCCGGCGTGTAGCTATGAGGTTACAGTTTCCTCAACACTGCTTTTCTGTGATCTCGTAAGTAGCTGCAGTCAGGAGTTTACGTGCGAAGATCTACCGCTGTAAAGAGCTAGGTGAACAAAAATTATAAAAGAAATTGCATTGCAGCAGCAGCAACGTATAATCCGTCGCAATTGGTGCATCGCACGCACGCACGTAAAAAAAAAAAATCCGTCGCACTTCTTCGGTAGCACCTGAAATCATTTGCAATGTCTCTCTTGCTATAACCATTCTTTCTGAAGGCATGTTTCAAGTGCTGCAATTCAGACTGTAGGTGATCGTCGTCAGAAATCATTTTGTTCTGTTTACCAACGTGTTCAGCACCGCTTTCTTGTGTACATGGTGGTGAAAACTATCCCTGTTCAAGTACCGATCATTGTGCATCGGTTTCCTATACACTGAATGACCAATCTGGCGTTCCACCTTCTGCTCAACTAAAGCGTCCTGGAAGGGTAGGTTGCCATCCTTCTCGATCTCATGGTAAATTTACTGTTTGGATAGACGCCATTCATGTGATCGACGAGTTGTTGCGGTGCATTTTCACTATGAGGCCATGTCAGGGCGGTGTGATCAACATACCTTAGGAAGCAAGGCGGACGAGCGCCGCAGAGTTCAACGCCTGCTCCTCAAAGTGTTACATGAATAAATTCTCGACTGCTGGAGACAGTGGTGATTCCATCGCTGCACCATCTGTCATTTCATAATATTCGTCATGGTACAAGAACTACGCTGTTGTTAGAATATGATGGAACAACTTGACGATACCAGGTGGAAACCGTTGGGCCAGAACATCCAGCATGTCGCACCGGCACCCTCCTAAAAAGTGACACAACGTCCAGACTAATTATTACATTATTTCGGCCTATTTTAATTTTCTTGAGTGTTTCATTAAATGTCTGCGAGTTTACAACGTGTTGTTCACAAAGTCCCAGTTTGGCGCTAATAATACTGCAAGATGTTTTGCCAGTCTGTAGGCGGGCAAACTGTTTGCACTAACAATGGTCCTAAGAACGTCATTTTCCTCATTTATATTCGGCAATCCACAAAGCCTGGGAGTTCTGGCAACACAAGGCATTAATTTCTTCACCTATTCCTTTAATAACTTCCCTGTCTTGCTGACGATGTCTCGTATCAGATCGCGACTAAGTTTTTAGTATGCGTCATCTAATAAATTCAGCACCTTCAGGTGGTAGTCCTCAGTGTTCAGAACCACGGTGGCATTTCCTTTGTCGGCTGGTAAGACAACCGAGCCCTCATCCCCATGCGATATGCTTATGCCACGTTATTCCTCCTCGCTAATATTAGATTTCGGTGGCTTAGGTTTCGTCAATACATGGCCAGCCGGTGGTTAGTCTGACGTTCTCAACTTCGTCGTGCGGGATTTGTCAAATGTGCTGCTCTAATCTATTTATAATATCCAGAATTGGCAGATGCCGCGGGGCTGGTGAAAAATTAAGGCCTTTATTCTAACGCTGCCACAGAGCCGTCGTCCAGTTCCTTGCTGGAGAGAGCAACAATTGTTCTACGGGTCCTATCATTCTCCACTTCAGTGCACCCGTGAGTCAAGCTGTCAAACTTTTTATATTACTTAGACATTGTCTTAGACAAACTCGCACACTGTTCTGCTGCCGTGGCTTCATCCAACCAAACCCCAATAGAATGGCAACGCGGTTGATGACAAAATTGGATGATAATCGAATAGATTTCTTGCATTATGATCAAGCTCATACCTTTTCTTCCATTTCGCTGACTCGCTATGGCGTGATGTGTCGGCTTCAAAAAGTCAAAATATGTGTCCTCGGAGTCTTCCGTGGTGGAATGTCTAAATAAAATCTTCTCGGTTTTCAGGCCGCGTCAGTTCGAATAAAAATCTCGAACTTTCGATCGCCATAGTTGTCAACCACTGACTGCCAGGGTTGGCACGGCTCTCTGCTTATATAGCCACATATGTGTCCCCTACGGTGAGGATGTAATGCGTAGCGTCAGACTGCTGAAAAAACTACGGAAATCACATTTGCTGAACCCTTTAGCATTTTTGCAACGCTGCCGGGATAAGAAGATAGTTTCCCGCTTTGCTGTAGTTATACAAGACATTAGAGAACTGCTGCAGCGGACAGAATTGAACGGCAATAGTTTTCACCACCCACAAGAAAGCGGTCCTGAACACGTTAGTACACAGAAAGAAAATTATTTCTGACGAAGATCACCTACAGTCTGAACTGCAGCACTTGAGGCACGTGTTCAGAGAGAATGGTAATAGCAAGATTTCAGGTGCTACCGAAAAAAAAAGTGTGTCAAAATCTTATGGGACTTAACTGCTAAGGTCATCAGTCCCTAAGCTTACATACTACTTAACCTAAATTATCCTAAGGACAAACACACACACCCATGCCCGAGGGAGGACTCGACCCTCCGCCAGGACCAGCCGCACAGTCCATGACCGCTCGGCTAATCCCGCGCTGGTGCTACCGAAGAAAGATACCTTTTCAATCGGCAGAAGAGGCCAAAGCAGCTGCTTTCCTGCCGTACTCTGGGGCAACGAGCATAAAGTTAGGACGTTTGCTGCAGACAAATGGACTGAGAGCAGTGTTCTGGCTCGCCCCCGAGATACGAGATGCGCTGCGTCTTGTTAAAGACGACATAACTCTTAGTGTGCCTGGTGCGTATGGAGTCCCCTGCGAAGGCCGCAGAATCTAAAAAAATGATTCAAATTGCTCCAAGCACTTAACATCTGAGGTCATCAGTTCCCTAGGCTTAGAACTACTAAATCCTAAGAAACCTAAGGACACCACACACACCCATGCCCGAGGCGACCGTAGCAGCAGCGCGGTTCCGGACTGAAGCGCCTAGAACCGCTCGGTCACAGAGGCCGGCTTCGCAGCATCTATTCATGCGTCAGCATATTGTGATTCCGTTGTACAAGAGGCAGCTGAGATTAGAATAAACGGTAACAATTTTAACAGAGGCCAGGTGTACACACTTAGCGGGGCATGGAGGCGGGCTTTAGATGTCGAAAGGAAACAGCGACGGATGCTTGACACTTGTAGGGGGGCGGGAGCCTCGACAGTTTGAAACGTGGCGCCAGTCCCTCGCGCCAAATGACGTTACTCGGTCCCACGACGAGCCCCATGATAAAGACAGGCTGTGACGCGTACGTGACAGTGCAGGTCTTACGAGTGCCAGCAACCATCTCCGGCGGGAGGCGAGTAAGTATTTCACACGAGTTTAATAATAATTCTTGACTGTATCGAAGGTGCTTACAAGAATAATATACAGAAGAATGGAAAAGAAAATTGAGAATGCGCTAGGTGACGATCAGTTTGGCTTTAGGAAAAGTAAAGGGACGACAGAGGCAATTCTGACGTTACGGCTAATAATGGAAGCAAGGCTAAAGAAAAATCAAGACACTTTCATAGGATTTGTTGACCTAGAAAAAGCGTTCGACAATATAAAATGGTGCAAGCTGTTCGAGATTCTGAAAAAAGTAGGGGTAAGCTATAGGGAGAGACGGGTCATATACAGTATGTACAACAACCAAGAGGGAATAATAAGAGTGGACGATCAAGAACGAAGTGCTCGTATTAAGAAGGGTGTAAGACAAGGCTGTAGCCTTTCGCCCCTACTCTTCAATCTGTACATCGAGGAAGCAATGATGGAAATAAAAGAAAGGTTCAGGAGTGGAATTAAAATACAAGGTGAAAGGATATCAATGATACGATTCGCTGATGACATTGCTGTCCTGAGTGAAAGTGAAGAAGAATTAAATGATCTGCTGAACGGAATGAACAGTCTAATGAGTACACAGCATGGTTTGAGAGTAAATCGGAGAAAGACGAAGGTAATGAGAAGTAGTAGAAATGAGAACAGCGAGAAACTTAACATCAGGATTGATGGTCACGAAGTCAATGAAGTTAAGGAATTCTGCTACCTAGGCAGTAAAATAACTAATGACGGACGGAGCAAGGAGGACATCAAAAGCAAGCTCTCTATGGCAAAAAAGGCATTTCTGGCCAAGAGAAGTCTACTAATATCAAATACCAGCCTTAATTTGGGGAAGAAATTTCTGAGGATGTACGTCTGGAGTGCAGCATTGTATGGTAGTGACACATGGACTGTGGGAAAACCGGAACAGAAGAGAATCGAAGCATTTGAGATGTGGTGCTATAGACGAATGTTGAAAATTTGGTAGACTGATAAGGTAAGGAATGAGGAGGTTCTACGCAGAACCGGAGAGGAAAGGAATATGTGGAAAACACTGATAAGGAGAAGGGACAGGATTATAGGACATCTGCTAAGACATGAGGGAATGACTTCCATGGTACTAGAGGGAGCTGTAGAGGGCAAAAACTGTAGAGGAAGACAGAGATTGGAATACGTCAAGCAAATAATAAATAATTGAGGAAGTAGGTTGCAAGTACTACTCCGAGATGAAGAGGTTAGCACAGGAAAGGAATTTGTGGCGGACCGCTTCAAATCAGTCAGTAGACTGATGACAAAAAAAAAAAAAAAGTTTAAATTCATACACGTTCTCGAAAACACACAACGAAATTAAGACCTTTAATGGATACCTTTTCAATGAAATATTGACTTGTCGTGGGGTCTGCACGAAGCCGCCCGTTCACGAAGTGTAGCGAACAAGCTGACTTCTGTAACGTCATAAATATGTTGCTGGACCCGTATATCTCTTTGGTCCGGTCCCGCGACGGGTCGGAACTGCTATGAGCTGCCCAAATCACCTTTAGCGCACGCGTCGTTCCGGTCCTCTCTGACTAGTGCCAAGGGCTGCAATCCTGGCTACACAGAGTGGTCTATTGATCGTGACCGTGTCAAATATCTCACGAAACAAGTGTCCAACGAAAAAAATACAAAGAACGAAACTTGTCTAGCTTGAAGGGGGAAGCCAGATGGCGCTATGGTTGGCCCGCTAGATGGCGCTGCCATAGGTCACACGTATATCAACTGCGTTTTTTTGAACAGGAACACCCATTTTTATTACATATTCGTGTAGTACGTAAAAAAAATATGAATGTTGTATTTGGACCCCATTTTTCGCTTTGTGATAGATGGGGCTGTAATAGTCAAAAACATATAAGTACGTGGTATCACATAACATTCCGCCAGTGCGGACGATATTTGCTTCCTGATACATTACCCGTGTTAAAATGGACCGTTTACCAATTGCGGAAAATGTCGATATCGTGTTGATGTATGGCTATTGTGATCAAAATGCCCAACGGGAGTGCGCTCGGTATCCTGGACGACATCATCCAAGCGTCCGGACCGTTCGCCGGATAGTTACGTTACTTAAGGAAACAGGAAGTGTTCAGCCACATGTGAAACGTCAACCACGACCTGCAACAAATGATGGTACGCAAGTAGGTCTTTTAGATGCTGTCGCGGCTAATCCAAACATCAGTAGCAGATAAATTGCGACCAGGAATTGCATGGCGACAACTTTGAACGTCGTGTACAGTTCTGCCACTGGGCAGAAGAGAAATTACGGGTCGATGACAGAGTTTTTGCACGCGTTCTATTTAGCGACCAAGCGTCATTCACCAACAGCGGTAACGTAAACCGGCGTAATATGCACTATTGGGCAACTGAAAAATCCACGATGACTGCGACAAGTGGAACATCAGCGACCTTGGCGGGTTAATGTATCGTGCGGCATTATGGGAGGAAGGATAATTGGCCCCCATTTTATCGATAGCAATCTAAATGGTGCAATGTATGCTGATTTCCTACGTAATGTTCTACCGATGTTACTACAAGATGTTTCACTGCATGACAGAATGGCGATGTACTTCCAACATGATGGAAGACCGGCACATAGCTCGCGTGCGGTTGAAGCGGTATTGAATAGCATATTTCATGACAGGTGGATTGGTCGTCGAAGCACCATACCATGGCCCGCACGTTCACCGGATCTGACGTCCCCGGATTTCTTTCTGTGGGGAAAGTTGAAGGATATTTGCTATCGTGATCCACCGACAACGCCTAACAACATGCGTCAGCGCATCATCAATGCATGTGCGAACATTACGGAAGGCGAACTACTCGCTGTTGAGAGGAATGTCGTTACACGTATTGCCAAATGCATTGAGGTTGACGGACATCATTTTGAGCATTTATTGCATTAATGTGGTACTTACAGGTAATCATGCCGTAACAGCATGCGTTCTCAGAAATGATAAGTTCACAAAGGTACATGTATCACATTGTAACAACTGAAATAAAATGTTCAAACGTACCTACTTTCTGTATTTTAATTTAAAAATCCTACCTGTTACCAACCTGTTAAAATTGTGAGCCATACGTTTGTGACTATTACAGCGCCATCTATCACAAAAAGAAAAAAGTGGTCCAACTAAAACATTCGTATTTCTTTACGTACTCACGAATATGTAATAAAAATGGGGGTTACTATTTTAAAAAACGCAGTTGATATCCGTTTGACCTATGGCAGCGCCATCTAGCGGGCCAACCATAGCTCCGTCTGGTTTCCCCCTTCAAGGTAGACAAGTTTCGTTCTTTGTAGTTTTTTCCTTTGACGCTTATTTCGTGAAATATTTGGCCCGGCCACGATCAATGGACCACCGTGTGTAAGCGGGAAACCGTGCTAGCACCGGCAGTTAGTGGTTTTATTCACGACGATGGCGGAGACAGACAACGAAAGCTCGAGATTTTTATTCAAATTGACTCGGCTTGAAAACCAGAAGATTTTATTCATGTTACAAAAGTTTTAGTCACACTACCGGACCATCTACAATCTGAAATAACCTCAATGGCCCCTAAACATACAATTTCTGGGTGCAGAGTTTCCGAGTAGGTGGGCTGGACGAGATGCTTCGACTCGGTGGTCACCACAATCTCCCAATGGAAATCCTTGATGGCTCGAGGAAAGAAACCGAATGCAGACTGCGCACTTTCTGCGCCACTAAAGGCAGTCACATTAACTTCTCCTAATGAGGAAATTAAGTAGAAAGCTTTTCAGTTCTTATTATCTAGCGTAACTAAATTCTAAACTGGTAAAACTTATTTATGTACACACTGGACTACAAACGAAAGGATAGATACATATCTGAAACTAAAATGTTAAAATCTCATCGGCTCTGCTGACGACAACGGCGATTCTTGACTCTGACGGCTTGTGGGGCTCACCTTGCGTGAGTCAGCGCCCTCCGCAGCCAGCTCTCCAGGACACGCGAGTGGGTCGTCAGCCACGTAGTCGCTGTCGTTGCCGCTGCCGCCGCTTTCTAGGAGGGCCGTCTGGTTGACCATGTCCACAATGGCCACGGAGATGTTGACGCGTATCGCGTATTTTACAGCAAGTCCCAGCATGCACAGAAGCGCCAGCGTATAGCGGCTCTTCCACAGGCCTGCACACAGATATACATACATATATGGACATAGCGGACTAGAAATATTCATCGATTAACTACAACTCTATGACCACCTGCTTAACAGCGTATTATTTCACCTGTGGAACGCAATACAGCATCGATTTTGCGCGGCATTGATTCGACAAGCCCTTGGTAGATTTCCGAAGTATGTAGCAGCCGGGTCACGCAATTCCTTTAACTGACAGGCCAGTGGTTTGCGGCACGAAGCTGACGTCCCCGATATATATGCCACCGTGTTCACAGTAGGCGAATTTGGTGGCCAAGACATCGTGAGCTATCATACTCCTAAAACCACAGTAGCACGATTCCGGTCTTGTGACACGTTCAGTTACACTGCTGGAAATTGCCATCGTCGTCGGGGAAGACGTCAAGCACGAAGGGATGCAAGTGATCGGCAGTCATGTTTGCGTAGTCCCCAGCTGCCAAGGTGCCTTCGATCACTACCACAGGCCCCAAGGAAGTCCATGCGAATGTTCCTCATAGCATACAACTGCCCGACTGACCTGTATCTGTAGCGTGGTGCATGTTTCTAGCAACCATTCGCCTAGATGACAGCGGATCTGGATAAGACCATCAACCTTGTGTAACAAACGAGGTTCTTCTGATCGTGTGGTGTGTTTATATTGATCCAGGGTCTAACCTCGATGATTCTGTGTCCACTGCAGTCGTAACTGACGATGCCTTTGGGTGAACTTGTGAACACATAATGGTTGTGAGCTATACACTCCCTTATTCAACAACGTATGCTGAGTGGTGTGATCCGAAACACTCGCGCCTGCACGAAATTTGTATTCTGTCACGAGATCTTCCACAGAGCGCCGTCTGTCGTGCTTTATAGAGGGAACAGGCCTCCAGCCTCCACGTTCTGTGATGAGGCGTGGACAGCTAACACTTTGTGGTATACTTTCGGTTTCACTGTCCATCAACCAGTTTCTGTAGGTTCTCGCTGCAGTACCACGCAGAAAGCCGTCCAGCATCACCTTTCACGAGACACTAGTTCCCAGGCGCTGAGCCCTAATAATCTGCCTTTGTCAAAGTCGTTTATGTCTGTGGATTTTACCACTTCGTATTCTAGCTATAATGATATCCAATTCATCGTTGACCTGCTCATATGCTTACCTTACTGCGTTACGCGGCCCTAACGCCATCAAGGGGCATTCAGTCTCGCAGTAAGCAGTAAGCGTAATGTTTATGCTCATCAGAGTACGAGGTGCTAGTAGTAACAAGCACGAACTCAGCAGCTTCGTCTTTCGAATAAATCGCATACTTACGAAATGACAGCCAGGCGAACTCAACAAAAACTACATTACGTATGAACGCAGTACATTGGGTGGACACAGTGATGTGACTCACAGTGCTGTCCGTAGCACATCAGAAACATACGATGAGGAAAGACAGACAAGTCCGCAGCAGCAGAGCATAGCATCAACGAAAGACATGCGTTCGAATTTGAAAGAACGAAGAAGCTATGGAGAGTCAATGGTTCCTGGGACTCGGTTGTCAAAGAGGCAGTGGAAACAAGTTCGCACAAAAAGCTAGTAAACTGGATTTCAGCTTAGCACAGCACAGGATGCCACAACTGAGGAAATACTTCAGGAATGCTCCGTTTTGATGGCGGCGGCGATTTGACGCCCGTATCAACGGTCGTATCGCGCTCTCACACCACAGACATGGCACCGCCAGTAGAGGGACTAGGCTCTTAGTACGGGTTGGCTACATCAGGGTCAAGTATGCACTCAGGGGCAAACTTATTGTTCTCTTTTGATTGACAGGTCCTTAACCTATTCTACTGTTACGTAGTTTTCCATGTCACCCCCATTTCCTTTTGATTAACAGGCACTTATCCTATTGTCCCCCCACCCCCTCCCCTTCCCACAACCCCCCTCCCCACTCACTGCTACAGGTACACTTTCACCTCTGAGTTATTGGAATAGCTCCCCTCACTCTTTTAATTTGATTGACTACTTAATTAAATTGATCAATTAATTAACCTTTCATCCACTGGTAACCCCCCCCCCCCCCAGAAAATGGCGGTAAGTTCAAATTCCATCAGAATAATGCAACACACCATAGCTACCTCCACTAACATAAGAAAATGGCGGGAAAAAAAGGGCACTTTGGCTACCTCCACTAACCTAAGTCATCCAATTGCCACCTTTTCCTGTGGATTGGTGGGAAAAGGACTCTTCATGTGCTGGACAGAAGTCTTTATTTTCAGTCTTCAGTTAAACAATTAGAGGCAGTACTGCCATCAAGTGTGTTCACCCCCAAGGTCCAGAGTCCAATTGTGCTAGTACACAGTACTGCCACCAGAGAGCGCTGTCATCCCTTCCGTGATGAAATCCAAGATGGCGGTCAGGTGGTGGTGGAGAGGAAGGATCTCATAACAGGAAATTCAAGGGTATATTGTTTATTTATAAAAAAATTCGGTCTGTGGGATTGGATTTCTCTTGCTCATCATTCTCTGCTGTTTGGAAACGTGTAGGTCTTGTAAGAAGCAATTACATGGGGCAAACATGTTGCATAGCCTAATGTTTGGCTCTATACTCTGGATGTCTTAACATAATGTTTGGGCCTTTGTCGGCACTTAACCTATTGTTTTGTTAAGTGGTTTTCCATGTCACCCCCATTTCCTTAAACTATTGTACCACCTTTGATACCAAATTAAGGTATTAGTTATGTCCTCCCACAAATTTCTAGAACACTTTTCGAATTTCACATGCATTTGAACGCCATTTCTGGCTCATTCTTCTTTGTCACCCACCCCCTTAATATACTGTACTGCGTTTTACATAAAAATTATGCAAATTAACCTATTGTTCTACAGTTAACCTGCTGTTCTGCTCCATGTCACTCACTCACACACACCCTCCCCTTAACTATTGTACCACTAGCATGACGTTGATATAAAAAATTATGCAAATTAATTAAACTGCTATTTTTCACATGTATGGGGTAGTTTTTCTTAATTCCCAGAATCCTAATGGTCGGTGAAATCGATGGAATATGGTTTAAACAAAAGATTGCTAATAAAAGACACATACGGCCACCCGACACCTGATGCCAATGCAGGAGTCCAGGTGCATCAGTGGGCCCCACAAAGTGGCGACGTGGCCGTCAGCTGCCCAGTGTCCATTCAGGCCCCGCAAGCATGAGGCGGCGGCATCCCTTTCATACTTGACACCCAAGAAATTCCTGTTGAAATGCGTGTTCACCTAGGCACCATTGCTGGTGGGATGACGCATAGCCAAGGCGTGGGTCCAGTGCCGAGAGATGTTGCAATGCTTCCCAGAATAGCACAGGGAGCATTGTTTCTAGCAATCCTAATGGGACAGCCCGTCCATCACTGAATTTATCTTTCAAACTGCTGCTGCTGCCAGTGTGGGAGCACTATCTGTCTTTTTTTTCTGCAGAGGAGACTTTCAGTGGCAAAAAAACTATCATCACCATATTGCACTGGCAGTTAAACCCAGCAATAGTTGTCTACAGATCATCAAATACATACAAGACTCGCAAGAATATTGGGAGCCAGGAACATATTTACCAGTGTAACTACAATTAAATATTACGATTGCTGCTACAATCTGACACTGATCGGTGTACAGGTTATGTCTCCTCTAGACAGCTGTGGTTCTTTAACGAATCTCAGTATCTATAGTGCACATAATTTTCCATGTAAAAATCTCTCTCATACCTTCACGGTTATCGATGTGGTGAATCTATACATGCCTCACGATAGGACACACAGTCATTTTCTCTGATCATGCCACGACATAAGCCACAGTAACTTTGGACTGCAACATACAGGGTGTGATTCAGAAGTTTCAAGACTTAACTCAGAACTATAAATTTATTGGACATTTAAGTACAGCGGACTAAAATTCTTCAAAATATGATCCTTCAGCATCAACACAGCGCTTTCAGCGGAGTAGTGAAGCAACTTCAAGCACTTAATAAAAGCAATTCTTCCAGTACAGATTGTATATCAGTTAAGTTCCTTTCAGAGTATGCTGATGCAATAGCTATATACTTAGCAATACTCACGCGATGAAAGATCTGTACCTAAGGACTGGAAAGTTGCACAAGTCACACCACTATTCAAGAAAGGCAGTAGGAGAAATCCACTAAATTACAGGCTCATATCTTCAGCGTCGATATGCAGTAGGATTTTGATATATACAGGTACATTGTGTTCGAACATTATGAATTACCTCGAATGGAACGGTGTATTGACACATTCAAAACGGATTTAGAAACAATGGTTCTTGTGAAACATAACTAGCTGTCCATTCACACGAAGTGATCAGTGTTATCGACAAAGGATTTATAATTGGTTCCCTGTTTCTAGATTTCCTGAAGGCTCTTGACACCATACCTCAAAAGCGGCGCCGGGTGGGATTAGCCGATCGGTCTGCGGCGCTGCAGTCATGGATTGTGCGGCTGGTCCCGGCGGAGGTTCGAGTCCTCCCTCGCGCATGGGTGTGTGTGTTTGTCCTGAGGATAATTTAGCAGTTAAGTCCCATAAGATTTCACACACATTTGAACACTATCAAAAGCGGCTTGTAATCAAATTGAGTGCTTACAGTATATCATCTCAGTTATAAAACTGATTTCGTGATTCCCAGTCAGAGAGTACGTAATAACTGACGGAAAATCTTCGGATGAATCAGAAGTGATTTCTACCGTTCCCCAAGGTAGTGTATTAGGCCCTCTGCTGTTCCTTATCTATACAAACTATTTAGGAGACAATCTGAACAACCGTCTTAGGCTAGGCGCAAACTGAGACACGAGTGGCGCGACGCAGCGCATATTTTTGTAACTTCACTGGTACGAATGGGACCGCGCAAATTGCGACGCGGCGCGACTGGGAAGCAACATGCGCCTGTGCCAGATCGCGTGGCGTTGTGGTTGAGGCACAGTTTCTCGTGCCGCACCGTGGGAAATTTGAGGCGGGGAGCGGAAACGTAGCCGTGCCGTATGCTCACATCGGCACGGCGCATATGAGCAGTGGTAGTATTGCCCATACGATAAATATTACCTTACTGTATACTAAATTACACTCCTGGAAATGGAAAAAAGAACACATTGACACCGGTGTGTCAGACCCATCATACTTGCTCCGGACACTGCGAGAGGGCTGTACAAGCAATGATCACACGCACGGCACAGCGGACACACCAGGAACCGCGGTGTTGGCCGTCGAATGGCGCTAGCTGCGCAGCATTTGTGCACCGCCGCCGTCAGTGTCAGTCAGTTTGCCGTGGCATACGGAGCTCCATCGCAGTCTTTAACACTGGTAGCATGCCGCGACAGCGTGGACGTGAACCGTATGTGCAATTGACGGACTTTGAGCGAGGGCGTATAGTGGGCATGCGGGAGGCCGGGTGGACGTACCGCCGAATTGCTCAACACGTGGGGCGTGAGGTCTCCACAGTACATCGATGTTGTCGCCAGTGGTCGGCGGAAGGTGCACGTGCCCGTCGACATGGGACCGGACCGCAGCGACGCACGGATGCACGCCAAGACCGTAGGATCCTACGCAGTGCCGTAGGGGACTGCACCGCCACTTCCCAGCAAATTAGGGACACTGTTGCTCCTGGGGTATCGGCGAGGACCATTCGCAACCGTCTCCATGAAGCTGGGCTACGGTCCCGCACACCGTTAGGCCGTCTTCCGCTCACGCCCCAACATCGTGCAGCCCGCCTCCAGTGGTGTCGCGACAGGCGTGAATGGAGGGACGAATGGAGACGTGTCGTCTTCAGCGATGAGAGTCGCTTCTGCCTTGGTGCCAATGATGGTCGTATGCGTGTTTGGCGCCGTGCAGGTGAGCGCCACAATCAGGACTGCATACAACCGAGGCACACAGGGCCAACACCCGGCATCATGGTGTGAGGAGCGATCTCCTACACTGGCCGTACACCACTGGTGATCGTCGAGGGGACACTGAATAGTGCACAGTACATCCAAACCGTCATCGAACCCATCGTTCTACCATTCCTAGACAGGCAAGGGAACTTGCTGTTCCAACAGGACAATGCACGTTCGCATGTATCCCGTGCCACCCAACGTGCTCTAGAAGGTGTAAGTCAACTACCCTGGCCAGCAAGATCTCCGGATCTGTCCCCCATTGAGCATGTTTGGGACTGGATGAAGCGTCGTCTCACGCGGTCTGCACGTCCAGCACGAACGCTGGTCCAACTGAGGCGCCAGGTGGAAATGGCATGGAAAGCCGTTCCACAGGACTACATCCAGCATCTCTACGATCGTCTCCATGGGAGAATAGCAGCCTGCATTGCTGCGAAAGGTGGATATACACTGTACTAGTGCCGACATTGTGCATGCTCTGTTGCCTGTGTCTATGTGCCAGTGGGTCTGTCAGTGTAATCATGTGATGTATCTGACCCCAGGAATGTGTCAATAAAGTTTCCCCTTCCTGGGACAATGAATTCACGGTGTTCTTATTTCAATTTCCAGGAGTGTATATGGCCTTTTTGTAGTGTTTCGTTTTTCGCCATTTAAACGCTCCAGCTTTCTTCGTTAGTACATTATACTTTTCTGTTATTTATATCTGTATAGTTTTGTTTTGTTTTTCTTCTGTCAAGAAAAATCCATACTTCAGTAACTCCTGAGCCCTTGGCCGCTGGAATTGTATCATACGCCTCTGCGATGTTTTCAGATTGCAAGAAGGGACAGAGGGTAGTGAACAAGTAAGCAAGGAATATAATAAAATCATGTGATTAAGAAGCAAGGCAGCAAAGTAAAACAAGGTTGTCTTCTCGCTGCCTAGTATGCTGGCATATCTGTACGATCTGATACAGAAATTTAGAAAGGGATAATCTCCACAAGTGTGATCTCTTTGTGCTCCTGGTAAAAAGCGTCCAAGATCTTAAGTATAGAAGTCTCACTGTGATTACTTGGATATGGATGTAATAACGTAATACGACACAGTGTACTGCCTGCATGTGAACATCAAATTTCCACTGCAAGCTAGAAACAGTCGAAAAGCAGTCACAAATAACAATGTTTTAATTTGTTCACTGTGTTGAGAAAAAACATTTCAATTGTTGCTTGCACATTATCAGCATTAATAAACTAATTGTACAACAGGCTACACAAATGAAGAAAATGGTCGGTATTTTGTTGAAATGTACTGCTGACAAAGGCAGATCTACTTTCATGACAATGTTTTTCGAACTCCAGCTCAAAAGGCACACATGGCTAGCTTATGTATTCCTGTCGCGCACTTTATCCTACACTGCTGACAATACACTAACCACTGTGCTATGCAACAGATCAATTGTTTATTTTTCTCAATAACAACTATTTTATACGCGATCACACTTTGTCAGTTTGGCAAGCCTTAGGTGAAAACCAGTATCTGGTATATGCCTATCATTCCGCCTGGTATATGCCTATCATTCCGCCTGAAGTAACGCTCGTCATTATTTTAATACTGCTCAGATCAAGAGAAGGAATAAAATCTTTTGGTAAGTTTCCATTCCAGACGCTCAGTGTTAAAAATACGATGGTTTACGGAGATTCCACCAAAATCCCAACAGAATTGGCAATCTATTTTTGTGTGAGTTGTTAACCTTTTCTCATTCAAAGAAGCATCACCGATTGTGAGTAACGGCCACATTTCTCTTGGTGACTGGTTTAATTGTACTTCCTTTGTCACAGTGTAATTTGCCAAACTCATCTCACAGCAGCTATTGCGACAGAATTCCGAAACGGAGTGCCTCATTAAACAAGTAATTGGCAATCACAGAGCTCAATAGCTTACGAAGAGCCTCATAGTGTCGGTTTGCAGTGACATAAAAGAAGGACTTTCTTGTTTATTTTCATACTAGGAAGCTCTTAATCGGCCGCTGTTGCCGAGCGGATCTAGGCGCTTCAGTCCGGAACCACGCTGCTGCTACAGTCGCAGGTTTGAATCCTGCCTCGCCCATGGATGTGTGTGATGTCCTTAGATTAGTTAGGTTTAAGTAGTTCTAAGTCTAGGGGACTGATGATCTCAGATGTTAAGTCCCATTGTGCTGAGAGCCATATGAACCATTTTTTTTTGAAGCATTCTTCCGCTAGCTGTCGATAACTCTTCAAAAATTACAATCACTGGAGTGAAATAAATAAAAAGGGAAGTATAAGTAATGATATATCGCCATAGATAAGAAAGTTCCGTGTGTTTAAGAATCGGAAAACACTTTCCTCCTTGTGTGCTATAATTCGCCAAACTTTCGTTTCGATGTCTCGAGCTGTTTAGGAGATATGAGAGATGTTGCGAGTATTTCATCCTCGCGGACGAGATCGGAAGTGAGCGCGCTACATTGGATCCATTTTCTCGAGATCGGAAGCAGATAGAGACCTCCTCCTAAGTCTAAACAAAAATTCAACATGTTAGATAAATTTCATACACAGCAACGTATAGTATAATATGCACCAAACGCAAAATCACAGCGACCTCTAACTTTCGTTGCAAACTTTTTCAGTTTTGCGTAGTGTCTTACTAAAATGTGTACATCACAATAAGAATGGTCATTAGGGAGATGATGGACACTTCGCCATGAAGCTGACATTTAACGCCACAAGTAAGGCAAATATTAAATATTTTCAGTGTATAGTTACAGTAAAATCGTTTGAGAAAGACAATAGGTTGCGCGCGCTTCGGTTCTGTCAGCGCAGAACGTCGCCAGTCGGCGCGTGCGATGTATGGTGTACGCGTCGCAATATGCGCTGCACCCGCGCGACTCGTGCGGCACGTGGGTCTCGCACCGTAGTGTCGTGTCACGTCACACGTGCTATACGCGTCTCAATTTGCGCCTAGCCTTTAGGTTGTTTGCAGATAACACTGCCGTTTGTCGGCTAGTAAAGTCATCAGAAGATGAAAGCAAATCGAAAAACGTTTTAGATAAGCTATCTGTGTGGTGCGAAAATTGGCAATTAACCATAAATAATGAAAAGTGTTGAGCTCATCCACATGAGTGCTAAAATGGATCGGTTAAACTTCGGTTACACGATAATTCAGTCAAATCTAAAGGCTGTAAATTCAACTAAATACTGTACCTTGGAATTACGATTACTAAAAGTTTAATTTGGAAAGAATACGTAGAAAATGTTGTGGTGAAGACGAACCAAAGACTGCGTTTTATAGGCAAAACACTTACAAGATACGACAGATCTACTAAAGCGACTGGCTACACGGCACCTGTACGTCCTCTTGAGGAGTTCTGCTGCGCGGATTGGGATCCTTACCAGATAGGACTAAGGGGAGTACATCGAGAAAGCTCAAAGAAGGACAGCACGTTTTGCATTATCTCGAAATAGGTGAGAGAGTGTCACTGACATAATACAGAATGTAGTGTGTGACATTGTAATGTTGATGCATTAAGTTGTTCTGAAAGCGGTGCTGATATTCAAGACAATAAAAGCGGGTTAAAAGCTGTGAGCTATCTGGGGAAATTAACCTTGCATTACTGAGCATCTGTTTCACCAGGTATCCAGTCTAGCTTACCAAATTCCCAACCAGACTAACATTAATTATAATCTTTTAATAGTTATCTTACGACAACTAGTGATATATATATAAAGAGAATTTAAATAAAAAGAAATAAATCAGTTTGTATTTGGACATTTATTTTGACATTGATCATTGTTCCGTTAAAATTTCAGCATATTAAACTTGATTCATAACTAAACTGGTGCCTTATTTAGGATTGTGAAAATGTGAGTTTGTAATCTTATTGAACACATCAAATATGGACCCTAGATTGGTAGACTGCATACAACACTGCATTCATAAAATAACACACAAAGAACGTTGAAACATATGCAAGAGGAAATTAACCACAACCAACCAATTCAATTTTCACCCAAAGAAGTTACGTTCGTGGCGCAATCCTGTCCATCATGAAATTACCACACACTGGTATACTAAATTCATACTAACTCTCTATGAAATCTTCCCGAAATGAATAGCTGAGGGCTACTTTGATGATTACACCACATGCTTCACGTGGTCAACTTGGTTTACACTAAGAGCGTAACTCCACAACAATTTTGATAATTAAAATAAATTACGTGGAAACGCAATTTACAAAAGAAAAACCTCGAACTGGTTACTATTGTCTTACTATTAACCTGATGGGTCAAACAATTGTATAAGCACGTGGTACTGGTCTCACAAAGTACACCCCACGTGGGTTGAACATAAAGAAAAGTTGCTATATTGAAAAATATTGTCAAGACGAGACGTTATAATCTCATGCATATTCGCATTTAAGATTGATGATCTTAGTTAGAGTTACGGATCATCAACACGTGGTTCCACTTTACTCACAAAGTAGTGACAAAGCAACTACTGGAAGATATTCTGAACTTCACACTCAAATTACACTGCATTGCAATTTAAGATAACATAAAATATTTTAGATCTAACTCTGAAATAAAGGTGACTAAATTTTCAGTTAGGCTGAACTTAAGAAATCCATTGTCCTACAGACTTAGCAGAGACGCGCTTAGCCGGAGATCTTACCACTTCAGATGCTCGCTGCTGACTGACTGGCCTGGACCCCTACCGAGGGTGTCTCACAGATACAAAACGGAAGTGACCAGAGAGGCAGCTTCCTATACCAACATGACAAGGGACGGACAGGACCATACCAAGAATAGAAACCTCTTTGCTTTTAGAAAGCGTAGCTACCTGTTCCGACATTGGTCCTACTGTTCTCTAGCAGACCGGCTTGTCTGCTACCATCGAGCATGCGACTAGAAATACATTTGCTCATTCATCCTTTCACACAGAAGGGAAGGGGGATGGCAGTATCTTATCATATACAGTATATAAAAGAAAGCGGATGTAGGATCCGTATGAGACTGTGTGACATGAATTACATATAAACTGTGTTTCAAAGTGTAGTAGTGTGACAGATCGTTCTTGATTATGTGTAAAAGTAATATGTTCCACTGCTCAGTCTCCTCCCAGATAGAGTCAGAAACACAGCAGTAAATTTAGAACTGGCATGTATGCCGTAAATGACAACAGATTTAAGAAATTAACATGAAAGGAATCCAACAGAGACCTTTCAACATCGTTAAAACAAAGGCGTTTCTCGTTGCGACAGGGACTTCTCACGAAATTTCATTCACCAACTTCTCCTCCATATGCGAAAACGTTTTGTTGACGGCGACCTACATAGGAGAAACGATCTTCATAATAAAGTAAGGGAAATTAGAGCTCGCGTGGAAAGATACAGCTTTCGTTTATTCCGCGCGCTATTCGGGAGTGAAATAACAGAGAACTATGCTGATGGAGGTTAGACCAACCCTCTGCCAGGCACTTAAGTGTGATTTACATAGTAACCATATAGACTTATATGTAATGCTATTCTGTTTTTTCTACTTGCTGGTTGGATAATGAATTATACTTTCTGAAATGGGACTTTTATCTGTCAAGTCGTAAATGGAACTTAATGAAATGCTTTTACAGCCTGTTGCCGAACAAACAGCAGTAAACAATTCTGAAATAAGCTTTCTAGTAAACTTAATAGTAAATGTTCTTAGTTGTGTTTTCTTCTCAGTGGGAAACTTTACCTCTCCTGTCTTCTGCGAGGTCGTCTCGAATATAGCCGCCGTAGAAGTTGCTAACTGTTGACTGTGTCGCCTAGTGAAAGAAACTTCTATTTCGTTGCGGTGAGATAAATTATCTGTCAAATATACAGGGTGTTACAAAAAGGTACGGCCAAACTTTCAGGAAACATTCCTCATACACAAAGAAAGAAAATATGTTACGTGGACATGTGTCCGGAAACGCTTACTTTCCATGTTAGAGCTCATTTTATTACTTCTCTTCAAATCACATTAATCATGGAATGGAAACACACAGCAACAGAACGTACCAGCGTGACTTCAAACACGTTGTTACAGGAAATGTTCAAAATGTCCTCCTTTAGCGAGGATACATGCATCGACCCCGTCGCATGGAATCCCTGATGCGCTGATGCAGCACTGGAGAATGGCGTATTGTGTCACAGCCGTCCACAATATGAGCACGAAGAGTCTCTACATTTGGTACCGGGGTTGTGTAGACAAGAGCTTTCAAATGCCCCCATAAATAAAAGTCAAGAGGGTTGAGGTCAGAAGAGCGTGGAGGCCATGGAATTGGTCCGCCTCTACCAATCCATCGGTCACCGAATCTGTCGTTGAGAAGCGTACGAACACTTCGATTGAAATGTGCAGGAGCTCCATCGTGCATGAACCACATGTTGTGTCGTACTTGTAAAGGCACATGTTATAGCAGCACAGGCAGAGTATCCCGTATGAAATCATGATAACGTGCTCCATTGAGCGTAGGTGGAAGAACATGGGGCCCAGTCAAGACATCACCAACAATGCCTGCCCAAACGTTCACAGAAAATCTGTGTTGATGACGTGATTGCATAATTGCGTGCGGATTCTGGTCAGCCCACACATGTTGATTGTGAAAATTTACAATTTGATCACGTTGGAAGGAAGCCTCATCCGTAAAGAGAACATTTGCACTGAAATGAGGATTGACACCTTGTTGGATGAACCATTCGCAGAAGCGTACCCGTGGAGGCCAATCAGCTGCCGATAGTGCCTACACACGCTGTACATGGTACGGAAACAACTGGTTCTCTCGTAGCACTCTCCATACAGTGACGTGGTCAACGTTACCTTGTACAGCAGCAACTTCTCTGACGCTGACATTAGGGTTATCGCCAACTGCACGAAGAATTGCCTCGTCCATTTCAGGTGTCCTCGTCGTTCTAGGTCTTCCCCAGTCGCGAGTCATAGGCTGGAATGTTCCGTGCTCCCTAAGACGCCGATCAATTGCTTCGAACGTCTTCCTCTCGGGACACCTTCGTTCTGGACATCTGTCTCGATACAAACGCACTGCGCCACGGCTATTGCCCCGTGCTAATCCATACACCAAATGGGCATCTGCCAACTCCGCATTTGTAAACATTGCACTGACAGCAAAACCACGTTCGTGATGAACACTAACCTGTTGATGCTATGTACTGGTGTGCTTGATGCTAGTACTGTAGAGCAATGAGTCGCTTGTCAACACAAGCCCCGAAGTCAACATTACCTTCCTTCAATTGGGCCAACTGGCGGTGAATCGAGGAAGTACAGTACATACTGACAAAACTAAAATGAGCTCTAACATAAGCTTTTCCGGACACATGTCCACATAACATCTGTTCTTTATTTGTGTGTGAGGAATGTTTCCTGAATGCTTGGCCGTACTTTTTTGTAACACCCTGTATAGACAGGTACTGTGTTTCACTTCCCTTTTGTATTAACCCACAACACAGCCTTATTCATTAAACTGTTATAACAGAAAGAGAGATAAAAATGTTCGCGTCCACTCTTCATCAAGACACATAAGAGACTCTTCTCTTGGTACCGACTTAAAAAAATTTGACAGTCACATTTCTCTCATCTAACAGTATCTGTACTGCAGCGCGTAGCTTTCTTTTTCACCTTACGTATACCTCTTTGGAAACATGTAGCAAATGCCATTGCAATGTTGTGATATTGTGTTAAACATTGAAGGATTATGTTCATTGTTTATTTATATCTATATAAGTCTCAAACAGAGTGCCTTATGAAAATCTGCAATTTATCAGAGACAGCACAGTGCGCCCTGAAATGTCGCATCCACCTCCATTACATCTACCGCCACCACCATCGCAGTCACCAAAACAGCAACAGCAACAGTGATATTTCCTGCCAGATTAAATCTGTGTGCCAAACTGGAAACGTAGGAGATAACGCATTGGCGGAAGTAAAGCTGTGAGGATGGTTCGTGAGTCGTGCTTCGTTAACTCAGTCGGTAGAGCAATTGTTCGTGAAAGGCAAAGGTCCCGGGTTCGAGTCCCAGTGTTTCACACATTTCTAACCTGCCAGGAAGTTTCGTATCAGTGCACATTCCGCTGTCGAGTGAAAGTTTCATTATGGCTACAACAGCAATTACTGGCAACCAGCAGAGCTCGCTTTTGAGCCCTTTCTCAAGCCCGTAATACCAACAAAATAGTTGTCAGACCAAAGGTATTCTTCATTGATCTGTGCAGATATTGCAGTTCTACTGTATTTTTTATCAGTCAAATGGGCTTTAATACTAGCACTGATGATAGTCACGCAGTGATTGGAATCGATTGCAACAGAAACAACGATTTCTGCTTCAGCGACCAATGCTGACCCTCCTTTTGTTATCATTAGTGGTATGGTGGTCGTGACGCACCCAACTCCTGATAGAATCTCCATTCAGCCAATATTCGTTGTAGTTCATGTTTTATAGTTAGTTGTAGGCTATTTAAGTAACATATATTTGAATAATTTCGTATCTGTATGGAGATATGTATGATAAAGTGCTAAACAAGGTAGAATTGCGGTGCCGCATATAAGAAATAAGGAGCAGCAGCGACCGTAGCATGACGTAGAAGTAGAGTAGAAACAAACATTAAAAATTTTCCTGTAACAGCTTTCTGCATGTAGATACGTTCTTTAGCATACATAATTTACGAGGAGCATTGGTAAATATAAGTACTACTTTACATACTACATACAGATTCATTAAGTTGTTTTCCAGGGAAGCCAATTAAATATTTCAGTGGCCTCATGATGGTACCGATGTTTCCTCAATAATCTACAGAAACAAATTGTTCAAATTACTTGCAAGCATAAAAAAACGTTTGCGTGAACCCCAGTCAGAGAACGTGGATCAATTCCTCCTTATAATTAGCAACGTAATTTTCTAGGTTGAGTTGAAAGGTGGCTAATGAAACGCTGTTCATCTGCAAAATTAAAATTAAATAATTTAAACTTTAATTCAGTCTGTTTTATTCTCATTTTGAATCTGTTTGAATGAGCATTGGAATGGATGATCTATAATGAACTCGGAAAATCTACTTGGAGGTCAAAAACGGACGACATCGATGTATCTGAACATCTTTATTACTGCGTAATGGGGTTTTAATCCGGGAAGTCTACGATCGTACAAGTCTCGCCAAGCCTTCAGACTGAGGTTAACATCAATGAATGAAACCTTAAGATGAGTGGGTCATATTTATTGGTGCTTCCGACATGAAACTGTGTTCACGCTCCTTTCGGAATAGTATCGTACAAAAACTTTATCTCAGCTGTACAGTTCGCTCAGGCCACTTAACCCTTGCCTCTTGCTAGCCACAGCGCTGTCAATTGGAGTCAATATCTGTCAGTTTATACTATAGGCGTCACTAAGCAGTTATGAATTGCGTTGGTCACCAATGTGAACTTCATACGACCCAAATTCAGAGTCCGTCACTAACGATACACTAACTTTTGTCACGGTGTGCAGCAAGAATAAGAAATTATTCGTTTTAGAATAGCTGATTCCACATGCTTCTGTACAATGAGTGTGTTTTTTCCGACGATATGGAGTGAACGTGTAAAGTTTTATAGCACAAAGATTGAGGGTAGCAGTAAAAGTGAAATTGATGTCATATGTACTCCACTTTGCATTCTAGAGCTACGTACTTCACTTCTCCTCTCTGACATAGATTTACCATCGGAGATACTGATATGTTTTGCTTCTATTATTCTATTGGTGAATTTCTGTATTACTCTCAAACTGCAACGAAATATTGATAGCAAATTTCATTATTAATTAAATACACTTTGAGGTTGTGACTAATATTCCCAGTGACCTAAATAAATGCATGTGTACATAAATAGTTCTAATAACTATATTTTGTGTAATGAATGCTTTTTGCTTGACTGAGGAGTTACCCCAGTGCATTAGACCCTACGAAACTAGTAAATGAAAATATGCACAGTATGGTAACTTCATGATTTCTCTTTTTACGAAATGAAAAAAAAACATTCTTATGGTAAAACTGGATGAATCCAGGAGTTTTACTGTACAAAAAATGAGGGTATATTAGGCTTTAACGTCACGTAGACTATGCAGTAATCAGAAACAGAACAAAAACATACGAGCATATCCCATAAACGGCTTAGTGAAACCACAAATTATCTAAATCATTTTGGCCAGACAGGGAGTTGAACCGTCGTCCTTCCTAATGCGAGTCCAGTGCACTACATGCATTTTCAAGTTTAAGTTTTCATCAGTATGCACCCCAGAACTCAGTAATATCTGTCCTGGTCAGCATTTTTAATAATACGCCACGTCAGTTGGAGGCGAAGGGTTTTTGAGAGTACCAAACTCAGTAAGTTGTGATTTTAAAAATTTTAGGGACAGCCCTTTGATTTTACAAAGTTTATGGGCAGCTCTTTGCACAGAAATTGTTAGTAAATTTACTAAAACATGATTCATTATTTTCCCTGTTTATTATTCTCTGTTTAGCTTGCCAATAAAGCTTGTCTCGTCTGCAAAAAATATCGATTGTTTATCTTGATACAAATAAAATGGTAGAACTGTAATTAAGGATCGATAATCGAACCTTTTGGAAAGCCCAATGTGGTTTCTCCTGACTTTGGTAATGTGGACTCTCTCTATTTATATTATATGAATATCATAATGTAGCCGCATGTGTCCTGTTTCTCAAACAGGAACCAAGCGAGACATGTAGTTAACCATTGTATCTCATAAAGTGATTATGACAAAATGAATGAAGACAGTAGATGTAACGTACAACACGGGAGAATTTTCTTTGGAGCACTGCATTTCCCACACTGGTGTATGTCTACATGTAAAGTATTTCATTGAAAGCGATATCTTTTTGAAAATAGCCTCTGCTGAAAGTAACTGCATCTTCATTGCACTTCTACACAGACTACCACTTAACAGTAAGTTTAAGAAAGATTAGCAATTCTGTCTTTTGCTCGTTATAATTTTCTGCTTTCTTTGGTAATGGAGAGTCTTGGACTTGTTCTGTACATTGAATGTGGTTGTGTGTGTTGTAAAAATTATCCAACGTATTTCTTTTTCTTCAATAAATAAAGTAATCAAAACTAAAGTTTCATGCTTGCATCAACGTTCTGCTACTAGTTTTTCTTCATCAATTTTCATCATACCACTCACTGACAGCAGAAAAATGTTTATATTTTGGAAATTTACAGATCACGAAATTTCATTTCTCCCTTCAGTCCAAATGGCAACTACTAATTTCAAAACAAAATCATTTAATGTGAAAGTAAGAAATTCCAAGATTCGGTAAGTGATGAGGAAACGAATTTCAGTTTTAGTGTTGAGTCTGAAGAGACATCAATAAATTACTCTAATTCTTCAGTTGTTAAGTGTTGACGGAAGTTTTGTGCTAAAAGCACCATTGATTCAGTTATGTTGATCAACTTCTTCTGGAAAGTACTTCAGAAAGTAATCAACGAGTTCAGTTAAATGATCCACAAACACAGACTTCAATCCTTCACTCAACTGAAATTTGTGTCACTTTCAGGGAAAACGTAATGTATAGCTTCATCATTAAACTTTTACTTCCACAATAAGGTCTTCCACTATGATGTGAGCTTCTTGCTTCCTGCTACAGATTAGGTGGCTTTGTAAGTTGAAGGGAGAGACTGTGTAGGAATCGAAGCTTTTTTAGCGATTATTTTTTTCTGACATTTCTTTTAACTTGAGAGAACGGTATTCTCGTGGTTTGTTTACAAAACCATCCTGATTTGACTCCAAATGTCGTTTCATTTTATTATGAAGCACGCTTTCAATAGCTAGGACTGTGAAACATATGACATATTGTGATCGTCCTCCATTTCCAAGCAGTACACGTAAAACCGAAATTCAAGTAGCCAACGTCATACTTCCTGGGTATTCGTCTATACATTTCTTTCGAACTCCATGATGCATTTGAAACATAAAATTTTGTATTTACATTTAAAAATTGGTTCATGCCAACAGAGAAACAAAAATTGAAACGATATACATTCAACGGATGTAATTTTCAAACTGATTTTTACTGAATAAAAATGAATGAGCCTTCAGTACGACTCAACCACCTACCACAGTGCCATGTTAACAACACTTATGTGACGACCAGTTATACATCATCACTAGCGTACACGTTGTTCTTTAACTCAGAAAGCAAATAAGCCAAATTATTACTTTTATGAGGCCATTGTGCCACCCCTGCTGTAATACTACAACATCCCTGGGAGCCGCGACGCACAGTTTGAAAACCACTGAGTTAGCCAAACCTAATTTGATGCGCTCTTCTTGAAGTGAACTCGAGCTTATCTTAATTCGAAGGTGCCAAAATGTCGTATCTATTATGCCAGTGACTTCCCACTTCAGACGTACTAGAACTGGAGGGCACACTAAGTAACGTCACTGTGATCCTTCCCAAATCATTATTAAATATTTTGTCACACATTCTGTTGCTCTGTGCTCTTTAGTAATAACGTCGAACATATGACAATAAAAGGAAAACCAAAGAGTAAATCATCTTTATATTTATAAACGTAACATGTGGTTCAAATGGCTCTGAGCACTATGGGTCTTAACTGCTAAGGTCATCAGTCCCCTAGAACTTAGAACTACTTAAACCTAACTAACCTAAGGACATCACACACATCCATGCCCGAGGCCGGATTCGAACCTGCGATCGTAGCGGTCGCGCGGTTCAAGACTATAGCGCCTAGAACCGCTCGGCCACACCGGCCGGCTATACGTAACATAGGAATCACTCATGTGGAGTGATGCTGTTAAAATATTAAAAAAGTTATCTAGTTTGTGAAATTATCGTGAAGCTTGCTTTACAGTACATCGAGTTACTGTATAAGTTGTAGACATTCCTTCTGTCTAAGTATGAATCGTTATATCTGACGTATTGAAGCTGTTGATGGCTAGCACCAAGTGTCCGTACCGATAAATTTCCAAGTTGAGTGAATTCTATTTAACAGTTGGAACGCATACGTAAGTAAGTCTTGTCAGTTAAACAAAACCAAACTAGGATAACAGTGACTTACTGTCTCAGGTTTAATTGCTACCCGCACATCAAATACTTAACTCCCTTTCTTCGGATGGTCACTGAACGTCTGAGTTTCTATGGTAGTGGGATACACCACGTTACTCTACAAAGAATATGGCAAATTGGAGAAAAGTAAATTAGGGGAAAGCAAGTAGATATGATGGTTATGTTCAGCTATACTGTTCTTTTTCACAAACTGAAGAGACGACTACTACTGAACAAAGAAGAAAGTAAGAATGAAGGAAACAACTTTCACCGAAGATCAAACAGGTGCAACAGAGAGTGGTATCGTTCAAGATGGTACGATACGTGATAGCCATTGCTGACAGAAATTCGAATAGCACGATTGGTTTCGTGTTGTTCTTACCACTACTATGCTCTGACTGTACATCTCAATTTCACTTTTTTCTGTAATTTATAGTATTCGCAATTTACTGCTTACAAAGACCTAAGAGGAGCCTAGGAACTTTTCAGTTAGTAGCAATTCAGTGACATAGCACCAAGAATTTTGTAACACATCGGAGAAACTATTGAGATGTTGAGGCAGGGCCATACCAGTAACAATAACTCACCTTGGCTGTCCTGTAGCCTTGTGGCAGGTTCCGTCGTCATGTTCTGTTCCTGGGCACCGCTTCCTGGGCCGCACTGCGCCCCTGATGGCTAACTGTCCTCTGGTCTGATGCTGTAGCTTTGTAACTGTTTTTACCGCGTAGTGGAAGGCGCTGTGAAGGGACTGAAGCGGTGGAAGGGTGGGGAGACGCGAACGTCCTCCAGGGCTCACCTCACTTGTCCTCTGAGGCCTACGTCACACCAGCGGTGCCACACAAACACTTCTTATTTGGCAGGAGAGAAAGGGAGGAGAGAGAAAGAGAAGAGGGAGAGGGAGTAAATATGCGCACACTCTTTTGTTTTTTACTTAAATATACTTCCTTTTAGAAAAAAATTCTAGATTTTTGACGTTCATGAAGAACGACAGTGTGACGCACGAAAAACCGGCCCCGAGTACAGACTGCTCGCAAATTGCGCACGAGTTGTTGCCCGCCACGATCAGATACAACAAGAAATAGATAAACACGTAATAATCAGATAATGAAGGTGTAATAAACAAGCTAATACAAAGGTCTATATTTACTGAATTAATCTTGTCTTTCATATTGCATGACATTAGGTGCTGAAAATGACCACCTTGCGCTTTCAGTGGACTTTTACGCGCGCCCTGTGTTATTATACACTTTGCGCAACTCTGCCGCCTCATTTCTCAAAATTTCGTCAAAAATATTGTCCTGTAAGTCTCCTAGCGTTCTTGGGTTATTTTCGTACTCTTTTCCCTTAAGACTGCCCCAGCGATAAAGGTCACGAGTGGTCAGCTCCGACGAACGCTTCGGCAGCAATCCTTTGCTGACAGTACTTTCTTTTCTGAACCTTTCATGAATGTGTGAGATTGATTCGCGTGGAGTGTGACAAGTCGCCCCATCTTATTGAAAGACTGCGCACGTACATTCATGTTAGGTCAACAGTGCGTAAAATTCCTCAAAATTTCGCTTACATACAGCAGTGCTTACTGTTGTTTCAAAAATTTTGGGACCCACATTCCGACTAGCTGACACGGTACATCCACTCCGATTTTTTTTAACCATGAAGACGTTCGTCATTAATCGTATAGAGATTGTTTGTTAACCAATAGCCAGTGTTCTTGGAGTTCAAATGTCCTGTCAGGTGGAACCAGTCTTCATCACCTACGAAATACAGCACCGGATCCAACATTCCACTCTCAGTTGTTTGACATAGCCACATGCAGTAATTCGCACGTTTTGCCTTATCCTCCTCCTTCAGTTCTTAGACACTAGTTATTTTGTAGGGCTTCACCCCAGTATGGTTTAAAGCACGTTGACAAGATCTACACGAAAAGTTCACTTGCGACAATTTACGTGCCGTCTTCTTTGGTTCATTCGTGCTCGAATATCCGCCATCACAGCAGCTGTACGAACGGACGGGGCTCGAATCTTTTTTGCTTTTGTAACTGATCCTCCATGTGTCATCCCTGCCACATCCTTTTTTTCATAAGTGACGGAACAAAGACAGTAATGACAAACATTGAAATATAAGTGTGATGAAAACATTACGTCATTAAAAGAACCAGCGTGTTTATAGGTAATTGAAATAAAATCACTGATAGTGCAAAATTATTATTATCATTGTTCTTGTTCGTTTGATGAAGAAAGACACTTTCGTTTGTCTCGTTTCAAGGATGTAGGTCTCAATCGGTGCCATTGGTGACGAAACCTGTAAAAACGCTGTCTGTCTGCTCTCGTCTGAGAATGTAAGTGTAATTCTGCGGAATATAGATTCTAAGCTTTATGTGTTAACTTTCATTAATCCAAAAAGTCATTTTCCGCTTCCTCATCCCATCATATCAATTGATTATCGGATTGGCCATTTTCTTAGTCAATGGCGATTAGACGCCTTTGAACTAACAGTAAATATAAAGTCATATTACACGGCAGTAATAACCTTGAGAATTGAATATAAATATTATTTGTATCTGCAAGATTAAAGTGTACGTAATTAAAAGTATTTTCTTGTTCAGAGAGAGAAAATTAGAGCATTGCACAAAGTTTGTGGCAAAGATTAACTTTCTTGGCGGCCTGCAGTCGCATTTCCATTCATTACGTAAAAGTTATTAATATCAAATACAAATTAGTGAGCGTGAATGTTTATATCAGCCACTGCCAAAGATATGTTGCAAATAGCCGTGACACAAAAATTAATATCATATGCACATGTGCTTGCTTGTGATTTGGGAAAGGTTAATTAAACGGCAACCACAGCCACGCAATTTATCTTTTCGCTTCGTAAACAGCCAGTTCGCGCTCACGGTCGATTATTGCCCGATCGCAAACGCAGCGACTACCAAATTAGCAGCAATATCAATTTCTGTCGCGATCGCCATAATTTGAAGCGAGCGCGAATTTCACTTCTGCTAATACGCTACACGCTCACAAAACCAAATAAAGGGTAGTCAGGGGCTGGTATATCCAGTATGCCACTTTGTCACCGAATCCTGCATACTCCTCTTTGCTGGTAAGGCAGCGCCAGGAAACTTCCTTGCAAAAATGTCCTGAGTTGTCGTAAATAAACGGTAGACATATACGCTTCCACTATTGCGATTCTTTCTTGAAGAAATATGTACCTCACACGCCTGAACCAAGCCGCAACGACTTTCATATTGACAACATAAAATGTAGTCGTAACGGCTTCGAAGTAACAGTTGACAATTGGCGGGAGGAAGTGAACAGTCTAGTACTCGGAGCGGTTTTTTTGTGCACCACCCCGTACAACATGTTTATTACAGGGTAGGAGTCAAAACGATGAATAGTATCAATTATATGCGATTGCAGGCTTTCTCGGCGTATTTCAGCTATGAAGTCTTCACGGGCCATCAGCCGAGTGGCGTCGTCTTCTAGTCGCAACGTTTCAATGGACTGCGTATCCATCTTCGCCTGAAAATGATGGATACGCAATCCATTGAAATGTTGCGACTAGAAGACGACGCCACTTGGCTGATAACCCCTGAAGATTTCATAGTATCAATTAATTCTATTCGAAAACGACGGTTCACAAAAATCTCATAAAACAGAAATAAAAAAATGTGGTGTAGACATGACTCCTGCCCTAAAAGTCATCAAAAATCTTTTAAAATGTTTTAATGAAACTGGATAAAACAATACAATACAGTTCACTGTTCTATAAACTTGTGTACTTAAGAATTGTAAAACACCACCAGTTCAATAATTATTTACAAAATGGTTCAAATGGCTCTGAGCACTGTGGGACTTAAATCTGAGGTCATCAGCCCCCTAGAACTTAGAACTACTTAAACCTAATTAATCTAAGGACGTCACACACATCCATGCCCGAGGCAGGATTCGAACCTGCGACCGTAGCGGTCGCGCGGTTCCACATTGAAGCGCCTAGAGCCGCTCGGCCACCCCGGCCGACAATTATTAACAGAAATCGCAAACATAAATAGCTCTTTCAGGCCCAGCGCAATCTAACAGTGTCGACATGTGGCTGGTAACACAATAAACTCATACTTCTTCGATTTTTTTTTTTTTTGTGGAGGACTTTTCATCACAAAAGAAGCAAGTTGCGCGGCTCGAGTCTAATGAATTCCCATTATTGATATCCAGTGTACCTGCATAGCAGAGCGTGGAGCAACTAGCTAGCTGCAAGCCTTGTTTGATAACGACGGGACGGATTCGGCGAGGATTATTAGAGGATAATGAGTTCCTTGGGTATTTGAATCGTGGACTTCTTGTGTATGTCGCTATCCTTTTTAACGTTAGACTGTAATTCTGTGTTGCTTATACAGGAGATGCTAGAAACCAGCTGGAAACGGAATAGTGACTGATTGTGGTGCTCCTTTTCCCGTGCCGCGGTCGGATCCGAGTGTTTTTTGAAAGTAGAGGTATAGAAGAACTGATTATTTTAGCGCTGTCTCGTAGGCCAAATCTATCCTGGCGACCCTAATTTACCTTGATAGTATGTGTGTAGTTGTGCAGAGAAGCAATCTGGATCCGCTGACAATCTTTCCGGGGGAAGTTTACATAGGGTGATTAATCTCACTCACCGCAAACCGCTGAATCCCCATTACGCTGTAAAGGACCTTTGTCAGACGTCTTTTATAAAAGATGTATTATAAAATCTTTGACGGTTTACTGGTGTACTATGATTGTTAGAGGGTGGCTCTAGCTTTCATAAACGATCTTTCAAAGAACTTTGACAGTGTAATATGGGCTTAAAAGTGAGAGAGTTTGGCCATTGTCGCGAGTGTGAGTTTACCAGGTGCTACGTAAGGTCCATGGACAGGACGAGGAAAAAAGTTTCGTGTAGTGTTACAGGAGGCAGCTAAAAACTAAGTGAACTGGTAAGTTAATAAATTGCAGACTCGCAGAGGGTAGGATATTGTGGGAAACCCTGACTAGGACAAGTGACAGTATGGTAGGAGATGTGTGAAGACACCAGGGAGTATCTTCCGTGCTACTAAAAGGTGCAGTAGAGGCAAAAACTGAAGAAGAAGACAAATATTGTTAGGTATATTACTGCCGAATTAGCCTAACAGCTCATGCGTCCGTGTTACTGACAAGACTAACATAGAGAAGAATCGAAAATAAAATTGTGGATATAATAGGTGACGATCAGTTTGGCTTTAGGAAAGGAACATGCACCATAGAGGCAGTTCCGACGTTGCTGTTGATCATGGAAGAAAGGTTTAAGAAAAATCAAGAAACATTCATAGGATTTGCCGATCCCGAAAAAACGTTCGCCAATGTAAAACGGTGCGACATGTTCGACGTTCTGAGAACAATAGGGGTAAGATAGGGAAAGACGGGTGGCGCAATATGTACGTGAAGTAAGAGGGAATGACAAGAGAGGAAGACCAAGAACGAAGTGCTCGGCTTATAAAGTGTGTAATCGAGGGATGTAGTCTTTCGCCCCTACTGTTCAGTCCATACATCGAAGCAACAATTACGCAAATAAAAGAAAGGTTCAAGAGTGGGATTAAAGCTCAGGGTGAAAGGACATCAATGCTAAGATTCGTTGATGACATTAATATCCTCAATGAAAACGAAGAAGAATTGCAGGATGTATTGAATGGAATGAACAGGCTAATGAGTACAGAATATGGATTGAGAGTAAATCGAAGAAAGACGCAAATAATTTGAAGTAACAGAAATGATAACAGAGAGAAACAGAGATCAAAATTGGTGATCATGAGATAGATGAAGTGAAGAAAATCTGCTACCTAGGCAGCAAAATAATCCATGACGGACGGAGCAAGGAGCATATAAAAAGCAGACTAGTACTGGCAAAAAGGACATTTCCGGCCAAGAGAAGTGTACTAGAATCAAACACAGGCCTTTATTTGAGGAAGAAATTTCTATGAATGAACGTCTGGAATACAGCATTGTATGGTAGCGAAACATAGACTGAGGGAAAAGCGGAACAGAAAAGAATCGAAGAATTCGAGATGTGTTGCTACAGAAGAAGGTTGAAAATTAAGTGGACTGAAAAGGGAAGGAACAGGATATTCTCTGGACAATCGGAGAGGAAAGGAATACATGGAAAACATTGAGAAGAAAAAGAGACAGGATGATGGGATATCTGTTAAGACATCGGGGAAGAACTTCCATTTTACTAGAGGGAGCTATAGAAGGTAAAAATCTTTAAAGGAAGACAGAGATTGGAATACACCTACGAAACAGTAAGAACGTGCATTGGAATTGCTACTCTGAAATGAAAAGGTTGCCACAGGACAGGAATTCGTGGCGGGTATCAACCAGTCAGAAGTTTGATGGCACAAAAAAATCCAATAAATAACAATTTTCGATGTGTTATTCTAAGATAACCGCGTTGGCGCAGGGGGGGGGGGGGGAGGGGGAAGTCGTATCAGGCCGCAACAAATCATTAATGAACCCCGCCCCCCTCTCCTTCCCCTTAAAGACCTCTGAGATCAGGATGCCCTACTAAGACTTTGTTCGGCAAAGTCACAGAAAGCCACGAGCCTTGGTGGAAGGTCTGTGGCGGCGACATAGTAAATCAGAGTCGATTAAAGGGCACTGCCTGTCCGTGACTCAGATACAGAGGAGAGACTCTGATTTGACAGCCGCTGTTCCCTGGACCACCAATAAAATTTTTGACACCGTGTTGTTTACTCCATTTCGAACTATGGCGCCATCAACATCGCCTTTATTGACGAAGTAACTGCCATACCACTTGTCTCATTCAATTGACGGGATACCGCGAAATGTATATTGCGGGGTGCTCTGACGAACTTCCGTTATTGCTAAACTGGAATACATATCTACCAACATTTCAAACGTCGTCACTATACTTTTTGTAAGTAAATGCAGAATGCTCTAAATTTAGATAAATTTGCAGGAATGATGTAGGAGAAAATGAGAAGCACATTTTTACATGTTAGTCAGTTGGCACATTTTCGCTCTATAAGTCTGGCCAATTGACGTACACATTACCATCCACTTATGTTCTGATTGACTCAGCTGCAGGGTCAATTTTTCTCCTTAGTTAACTTGGTCACCGATGCGGCACTTCAAACTATTTTCACCGATCGTAGTTGCATCTCTTGGCGATTTACGTGGGTATAATATGCCGCCAGTCCTTTTTTTTGTATTTTGAGGCGATTTATTTGCTGTGCCACTAACTAGTTTACAAGTACTGAAGGCTCATCGTCAGAGGAAGGTTTTACAAGAACGTTATCAGACCCACGTGCAGCTAGACGCTATAGTCATTGTAACTGTATTGCTTCGTGGAACGTATGACAAATTTATTCTGATAATGTACATTTTCCAGGAGATACGCACATATACAGTGTTATTATCTGCATTTGGTTTCACACTCATTCGCAATAAGTAAACACTGTTTAATCGTTCCCAAAAAGTAAGCATTATTTATTTGCTATAAATGAGTGTGGAATCAAGACTGTGGAATCAAGTGCAGCTAAATAATGTGTATGTGTGTGTGTATAAAACCTGCAAACTTTACATTATCATAATCAATTTCTCATGGATACCACGAAGCAGTACAAAAGCCGCAACCATAGCATCGAGCTGCACATGATTCAGATATTGTTCCTGTAGCAGCTCCTTCTGATGACGAGGCTGCAGTGGCCCGAAAACTAGTTAACACTACAGAAAATAAAATGTATCAAAATACAAAAAATCGACTGGTCACATATCATACCCATACATATCTCCAGTTTCAATGACAGTACCAGTTCGACATCCACAATGAAATTTATTCTATCTCTTGATAGATATAGAGCGCTTTGTATAAAATGCAGGGAATGTAGTCAAATTAAATCTGCCGATATAGTTAGGTTAGGAAAGTAGTCGATGAGTTTTGCTAATTGAGCAACAAAAAATCTGAGAACTGCCTAGCCAAAGCGAATATAAACCGCAGATTGACAGTAACAATAGAAGTATTATTTCAAAAGAGAAATTTGTTAGCACCAAATATAAATTCGATCGTTAGGAAGTCTTTTCTGAGTCTGGCGTGTATGAAAGTGTGTGAATGTGAAACGTGGACGATAAACAGTGCAGAAACAAGAGAATGGAACCTTTTGAAATGTGGCGCTCCAGTACTATGTTGAAAATTGAAGAAAAGTAAAGGTGATCTCGGTGATTGAAATTGCCATCGCGGGATTTGACTGCTGAGTATTGTCGAGGAAGCCTTTGCCCGTGTGGTGCTGGGCAGATTGGAGAAGTTTGCCGAGCTCGTGTACCTTCGTCTTCTATGTGGACATGGAACAGTTCGTTGAGGGTGATCCGCTATGCGAAAATCTCGCTGGACTGCATGTAGAAAGGACATGCGTCATCGCCCCAGCAACGGTGCCTAGCTAGACTCGTATTTCGACAGGTATTTCTCAGGTGTTACGTATCAAAGGGATGCCGCCACCTTATCCTTGCGGGACCCGAACTGACACCTGCGTGTGGTTCAGTAGCTGACGGCCACTTCATCACCTCACGGGAGCTGCTGGTGCATCCCGACTCCTGGGTGCCTGTGTGGTAGCGTCTTGTGCGGTCCAGTGGTCAGGGTATGGTGGGTGGTGCGTGCTTCGCAATCGAAAGAGTTTTAATTGTGTGTAATTACGTGTGACGTGTGTTTTATGGCGGTATTCCTTGCGCAATCAGAATAAAAAAAGAAATGCCATCGATGTAATTACTTCTCACAAGATCTGCATCTTTCCAAACAACAGAGAATGATGAGCAAGTGAAAGCCAAGCTCTGCAATCTGTTTTTATTTTTATTTTTTTTAATAAAAAACAGTATACCTTTGAATTTCCCTTTGTGAGGTCCTTCCTCTCCACTGCAGAGCCGTCAATTTCCAGGTAGAGGAGGAGGCGAGGGGGGGATGGGATGGTGGGGGTGGTGATCGTTTTCCTGATTCTATACACTGCCTTGAATCCTCTAAATTGTTTAAATAAGCAACGTACCACACATTGTCTAAATTGTTTGAACAGTATTCCATACAGTGCAATCGAATTCTCTCCAAATGACCGATCGGCTGAGTCTTTTTCCCGCCAATTTCAGAGAGGGAGCGTGGGAGGGAAGGGGTTTACCAGGGGGGAAGAGGTTAATTAATTGAACAGTTTAAGTAAGTAGTCAATGAAATTGATAAGAGTGAGAGGAGCTATTCCAACAACTCAGACTTGAAAGTGTACCTGTAGCAGAGAGAGGGGAGGTTTCCTGAGGGGGGAGGGGAGTGGGAGGGGGTGGGGGAACAATAGGTTAAGTGCTTGTCAATCAAAAGGAATGACCCTTTTAGCAGAACAATAGGCTGTGGACCTGTCAATCAAAGAAGAACAATAGGTTAATGACCTGTCAATGAAAGGAAATCAATAGGTTTGACCCCGAGTGCATACCTGCCCCTGATGTAGGCAACCCACACCAACAAAATGCTTTCTTGGCGGCTTTGGTCCACTACTGACACCTCCAGTACTTGTTTCCTCTTACAGCCCTTAGTGGCGTACAATGTACTTTCGTCTTGTAGCTACTCGTATAATTTTTACTGACAGGTATCATCGTTCCATCAGTTCCAGTACCTGTAACTTTGTATGAATTTAAATATGATGTTAAGAAGTTATTTTGTGTGACGAGAGCAGTTTGCTCGTAAATCTGTGTTTATCTGTCATTACACGTGAGTATAGTCACCTCATAAATTTGTTCAGTATAATAACCATCTGTTCTTCATGCCCAGTTGGAGTGGAAACCAGGGCAAGGTAAATCTTGTTGCTACCATTGACTATATTGTATAAATCATATTAAATCGTAGTCAGTTGTCACTCACATATTTGCGTGTGCTGAGGACAAATGATACACTTAAAAACAGCATATGTCGGTTTGAATGCAGGAAAAATACAAAAGACTGTTTCTTACCTTCCTCTAAAAATCTCGATACATACAGGGGATTGTGTCATCCGCTTCACTAACCATTACACAGAAAAGTATCGGGAAAATGCGTTGTGCGTAAAAATTCTATTAAGGGGGTACATCAGTGCAGAATTTTTTTAGGTTAATTTTTATTTGCTTAAAATGTCCCTTAGATAGTCTGTTCTTAAGACGTATTGCTATAGAGAGTGGCATAAATGTTAAAATGTGTTAAAACAATGATTTACTGCATGGAGATACGGTGCATCCGAGCTCTGGAACGCAACGGATACTATAATAGTTACCGACGGAATATGAGTTGTCTTAGTTACGGGCAGTATCACCAGACGACATTAGAATCAACTAAATACTATTTTCAACAAGATTTCTCTTCGTAACACGATTCGTTTATGATAAACAGTCTGAAGTCACGCGCTTGTTAATCGTCTGCTTAACTTCTCAATTCCCCTATTTCTTATACGAAGTGAAACGCGATTGCTTGAAAATGGCAGAGGCTTTTATATGGACGGAAAAGGTTCTTTAAAGTATCTTTAAAGTAATTCCCATCGTGCAAAAAACGCTTCGATTGGTGAGCGGAGTAAGTTAATCGATATTATTTCGTCAAAATGAGAGTGTTTCGACATCGGTGAAAAGGTAAACTGTACGATGCTGGCATTGCCGATTAAATGGTTGTTCAATTTCAGTATTAAAAACCACAAGCCGAAATTTTAAAAGCTTGTTTTTCAAAACAACATTTTTAAAGTTGGCTGGAGGTTTAACTCATGACATATAGATGCTTTTACATTACATCTTTTTTAACTTGAGTAAGCGTTTTTTCTGCTTTATCATGTAGGATTTTTGCAGTAAATTTAATTTCGATTTTTGGTGCACTTTTTTGTAAAGATTCTCTTGTCGAAAAAATTGACTCTTATTTCAGAGTCCCGCCGTTTTGTTTAAACCATTTTTATTTATCCGCACGTACTATGTTAGACAATATCATCAATTTCAAAACAGTTTCTGAAATTTTGTTCTAGGTTGAAAATTGTGGCCTTCACAGCTCCCACCAATCGCCCTCACACTCCGCGAAGGTCTTTCCCCGATGTCGTGCAGTGACCACTAAGTTGAAGAGTTTTTATTTAAAAAAATATATAATACAAATCTTAAGGATGTACAAATAAAGTCTAAAGTCAGTTTCGTAATTTTTTTGATATTTTTTTGATAAAAATCATGAACTTGGTTTCCAATCCATCCGGTCTACCCCATTCAAATGCAGGTTCCTTATAACAGAGATAGTGAAGCCACGTGCTCATCGGATGGCGATAAAACGATAAAAATTTCTAGGTACTTAGATTTAAACAAATAAAATACTTGAGACCAAAATTTAATACATGAAATTTCGCAATTAATAAGTGTGTGAATTTGCACATAAATTTTATGTTTGATACAACCGTGGATGAGAGATGATAAACAGATCATTATGATATATAGATGTAGAGGTACTTATTACTCGATGGCTAGTAGCAACAAGAAATTACTAATTTTCGCCTACTTGGTGGTTTCCATTAAACCAATCGTTTTATGACCTTGACTTTTTCACGCTCAGAAATTCACCTGCACAGTGAAGTAAGAACACTCCAGCGCGTGTCAATGTTCCAGGATACTCCTTCCAGAACTACTTCGGAAAACACATTTAAAACGGTCTAAAAACGTAGTCACTTTGGTGTGTCTGCAGTGTTCTTTGGGAGAAGTGATTTAAAATAACACCCAAGACGAGAAAGGTCGCTCACCTTTTGGAACCACTTTGGAGAAGATAGGTACAACCAGCCTCCAGGCTACATTTACCAACAGTTTAGGCGCCATGTTTTGGCAGTGTACCCAAGTGCTGAAGCCTCAGAAGTTTAATGAAGGCTGCTGGCTTTCTACGAACAAGCCATTTAAAAATCCTGTTGCTCACTAGTCGCTGAAACTCTGTTAATAAATTGAACGATTTCAACGGTGCAATTACATGCGTCATACTTTCCCCCACTAAAATATTAACTTCAAATGTACGGTTAGGAATATATTAATTTCAAGTAGTTCATAAGTGACGGGGGAAATGTGGAAAGTGGGGACAAATTCTTTTATTAATGATTTTTGGGGAAAAAATTGTTCCATATAGAATTATATATAGAATTTCCGGCCGCCACACCGCTTCCAGTTCTGGGCGATGCAGCCATGGGAATGAAACTTGTATAGAGATTTTGGCTAGCAAAAAGTTGGTTCCTTGTCAGGCCACTTAGAGCGCTGCAGTCTTGATCATCTCGTTTTCGTTTTGCGTAGTTTAAAATCTTCCGTATTTGTTTTGGTTTCTCCTGAAACTGAACCGTCGTCCATATCCTGTGTCCCTGATTACGACTTCGAGTGTGTATTGCGTCCTTTAAATTGCGATGTATGTATGTTGCTCGTTTTATGCTTGCTTTTTGCTCATATCTCTAATATTGAGTGATATAAACGATTCCATGTTTATTTTTTGTTTCATTAAAACAGAAGCTGGTCTCGTCGCTCCACTGAGAATGCTTTATAATTTTAGTGACTAAATGAAAGCTGTTGTCCCATTTACGATTGCGTATCAAAAGTATTCTAGCACTATTTGACGTTACATTCTGCTGAGGGAACTGAATTGTTGCAGTTGTCCCTGAGTTGATCAGTAATTGTAATGTCTTGAGTATTTTTGTTCCGTTTCTTTCTTTCAGCAGTGAATGTTCTGCATAGTTCACTATCGTTTTTCTAGTTAAAAAGTGTCTGTTACTGGCCTACTGACAAAGAGTGTATTCTCAAGAAAATATTTGGTAACACCTTAATCCCTGTGCGAGAGTCTCACAAAGCAGGTTCTTCAGCTAGAGTGATATTCATACACATTGTTGTGGCAGTACAGCAGATATTCATCCACTGTAATGCTTAGCACATTGTAATGCATATCTACAGCCTTAACTATTCATCATAACACAACCTAAAGATAGATTTGATCTTTGTCATGATAGGTAGTAGTAATACATGCCCAAACTGTACAATTATCAGTGTTACAAAGTCCGCCGTACGAATAGGCGTCTTCAGTACAGTTGAACAACAGATCTCTTCTGGAACAATTTACAGTAATATTAAATGCAGTGGTAATATTGCTGTAGTACAAATCAGAATTTTTTTTTCACTCTACGTTGCAGTAGTATCACATCGGGTTATAGGCGTACTTCGTGATAATAACCTATGTTTGCCAGTACAGTAGAGTTGCATAGCCCTTCTGTGTTAAGATGCATTAAACATTAAATAAATACGAAAAAACTCTGCATTTGAGTTTCTATAGCTCAATGAGCAATATACTGTTACACTAAAATATTTTTTCTGTATGTTCAAAAAATCTTTCCAAGAAATCTGAACAGATGGTGGTTAACGTCTTGTAAGTTTTATTGTATCTAAACGGAATGTTGCCTTTCATAATACAGGATGGCGCAAAACACGTGTTAGACAGTGTTTGTCTACGGTGGTTTAATCGTATGCCGTAAATGGTTCTCCTTGTCATACTGTTGTATTATAGTTCTGAAAATTCTATATCTCACTCACTGATGTCTCGATTCACATTTCGGAATGGAATCAGTAACAGTGGAACAGCAGTACTGAGAACTCACACGTTCTAGCTGCTGCTCCACTTCATCCATAAAAAGTCACGCTTTGGGGCACTATCTGTTCACACTGCATTATTGGGCTCATTTTTATTGTGCAACCAGTCACAAAAGACAAATACAGACAAGTCCTTGAACGCGAATTTTCACCGGTTGCCCGATGACGCAGAATGCTCTGAAACTACCGGTTCATACAGGATGGAGCACGTCCACGCAATAATGCAGACGTCTTCCGTTTTCTCCAGACGACATTCAGATATCGGATATTGGTCTGGACAGTGGACACCTTATCATTCATTGGACATGGTGTGGAATGACGGCATTACAACTCCCATCTCTACCCGTGCGAGTATTTCTTAGGGGATTATGTAAAGGGCAGAATCTTCAAAGATGTGCTTGCAACACTCTAAGACCTTCTTACTGCAATTTCCAGAGAGATTCGTGCAGTCGAAAATGATGTTCTTCAGAAATTTATCACGGATTTCAGCTCAAGGCCCTCCAAACTTATTGCAGCTAAAGGAAATCACTTTTAAAACGTTCTGTACTAAATTTCAGGTTGTCTGGCATAGCATAAATAGCTTAACAAGAGTACATCATCGCTTATTACTTCGTACTAGACAAAAACTTTCGAACACCTATTTTGCACCACCCTGCAGTAATCAAAACAGAACAATCACGGCATCTAGACAAAAATTCAATTTCTTTGTGAAAAGTTAGTAAAGAAAACTCAAAGTTAAATTCGTTTATCATCAATGTGATGTGTAACTGTTTTTTTTTTTCAAATTATTTGTTTGAATGGCGTTTTAGGGACATGAAGATGGGTTAGACAAGAAGAAAAAATTTCAGTCTGAGATTGAAATAGTCATGTAAGTTCCCTTGATACAGAACTGGTTATTTTTTGAAACCTAACACAAACACAAAAAATCAAAAAAACATTCTTATAAAGTCTAAGTTGTATCAAAGAGCGAACGTTAAAAAAATGAAAATCATTTGTAATATGGCTGAAGAGATTAACGGTAGTTACTGTAATGTGTGTGAGGACCATTTTTAACAAGCAGATTTTGTAAACATTTCTTGGCAAACGCTAAATCCTGAGGTTGTTCCAAAGCATTGATGACATATAACAGCCTCTTCCTATTTATCTTACACGGAAGGCGGTGCTGATGGTGATGGTGATGTAGCAGTAGTAGTAGTAGTAAGAGTGATGTTTTCACTGCAACTTCAAATCCAAATATATGTGTGCATAATATAGGTTGCAGCGCAAGCTCTAAATTATTGGAAGAACCAACCGTTGCCCTTTTTCAGTGCACAAATGATGGTGAAAGCAGCTTTTTGTGCACACCAATTTATGATGATCAAAGAATTAAGGTGGCATTGGGATCCGGAGTTTCAAAATGTGATTCAAGTAGGCTACAACAGAAGAAAGATGTGTAAATTACATCGAAATACACTTTCCAGAGTAGATAAATTGAAAAATAAAAACAGCTGCAGAATAGGGGAACCAGTTGTTGTTGTTGTTGTTGTGGTCTTCAGTCCTGAGACTGGTTTGAGGCAGCTCTCCGTGCTACTCTATCCTGTGAAAGCTTCTTCATCTCCCAGTACCTACTGCAACCTACATCCTTCTGAATCTGCTTAGTGTATTCATCTCTTAGTCTCCCTCTACGATTTTTACCCTCCACGCCGCCCTCAAATGCCAAATTTGTGACCCCTTGATACCTCAGAACATGTCATACCAACCGATCCCTTCTTCTGGTCAAATTGTAACCACAAACTCCTCTTCTCCCCAATTCTATTCAATACCTCCACATCAGTTATGTGATCTACCCATCTAATCTTCAGCATTCTTCTGTAACACCACATTTCGAAAGCTTCTGTTCTCATCTTGTCTAAACTATTTATCGTCCATGTTTCACTTCCATACATGGCTACACTCCATACAAATACTTTCAGAAACGACTTCCTGACACTTAAATCTATACTCGATGTTAACAAATTTCTCTTCTTCAGAAACGCTTTCCTTGCCATTGCCAGTCTACATTTTATATCTTCTCTACTTCGACCATCATCAGTTATTTTGCTCCCCAAATAGCAAAACTCATTTTCTACTCTAAGCGTCTCATTTCCTAATTAATTCCCTCAGCATCACCCGACTTAATTCGACTACATCCCACTATCCTCGTTTTGCTTTTGTTGATGTTTATCTCATATCCTCCTTTCAAGACACTGTCCATTCCGTTCAACTGCTCTTCCACGTCCTTTGCTGTCTCTGACGGAATTACAATGTCATCGGCGAACCTCAAAATTTTTATTTTGTCTCCATGGGTTTTAATACCTACTCCGTACTTTTCTTTTGTTTCCTTTACTGCTTGCTCAATATACAGATTGAATAGCATCGGGGAGAGGCTACAACCCTGTCTCACTCCCTTCCCAACCACTGCTTTCCTTTCATGTCCCTCGACTCTTATAACTGCCATCTGCTTTCTGTACAAATTGTAAATAGCCTTTCGCTCCCTGTATTTTACCCCTGCCACCTTCAGAATTTGAAAGAGAGTATTCCAGACGACATTGTCAAAAGCTTTCTCTAAGTCTGCAAATGCTAGAAACGTAGGTTTGCCTTCCCTTAACCTTTCTTCTAAGGTAAGTCGTAGGGTCAGTATTGCCTCACGTGTTTCAACATTTCTACGGAATCCAAACTGATCTTCCTCGAGGTCGGCTTCTACCAGTTTTTCCATTCGTCTGTATAGAATTCGCGTTAGTATTTTGCAGCTGCGACTTATTAAATTTATAGTTCGGTAATTTTCACATTTGTCAACACCTGCTTTCTTTGGGATTGGAATTATTATATTCTTCTTGAAGTCTGAGGGAATTTCGCCTGTCTCATACATCTTGCTCACCAGATGGTAGAATTTTGTGAGGACTGGCTCTCCCAAGGCTGTCAGTAGTTCTAATGGAATGTTGTCTACTCCCGGGGCCTTGTTTCGACTTAGGTCTTTCAGTGCTCTGTCAAACTCTTGACGCAGTATCGTATCTCTCATTTCATCTTCATCTACCTCCTCTTCCATTTCCATAATATTGTCCTCAAGAACATCGCCCGTGTATAGACCCTCTATATACTCCTTCCACCTTTCTGCTTTCCCTTCTTTGCTTAGAACTGGGTTTCCATCTGAACTCTTGAAATTCGTGCAAGTGGTTCTCTTTTCTCCAAAGGTCTCTTTAATTTTTCTGTAGGCAGTATCTATCTTACGCCTCGTGAGATAAGCCTCTAAATCCTTACATTTGTTCTCTAGCCATCCCTGCTTAGCCATTTTGCACTTCCTGTCGATCTCATTTTTGAGACGTTTGTATTTCTTTTTGCCTGCTTCACTTACTGCCAGTTGAACATCGTAAAAGAGGTATATGGTGAAAGGAAATATCAGTTAATGGAAGAAGAGTTAAATGACATGACAAAAACATTTTTAATACCCAGTTAAGGAATAGCGAGAAACCATCCACAGCAGTGTGATGGTCTATACAAGACAAGGCATTTGCTTTGTCTCTTTATACACGTAGTCCTCGATTGTAAAAATACTTGAACACATATTTGTCCCATGTGTCCAATTCCTCAGCTCTGTGCTTTCCCACATGCCATGTCACACAGCGCTTAGTTCGGCTTTTTTAAACATGTTAACAATGGAAATAAGTAACTTGCATGAAAATGACAAGCCAGAATGCCCTTAAAGAACTGTGTGAAGAAAATTTGTCAAAGCCCACTATATTTCATTTTCTACTAAATAATCAGCCCGATGCTATCGTTTTCGAAGAACCACATCTACTCAAAAACACAAGAAATGCTTTGGAAGGTAATAAAATCCAATTTGAACATTACAAGGACTCAAAGATTGACTACATTAGTATATTTTTCTTTTTGGATAACGACAAGCGGTTCAATACCCTACCGAAACTAAAAGTAGAACACTTTAACATTCCTGATTCCTGTGTCAAAAACTAAGGTACAAGTTGTTGCTGCGCAAATGAGCCACAGAGTTGCAACAGAAATAAATGACGATTACAGCCGTTCGAAATTATTTCGAAATAAATTCACTGAATGCGAGTATCTTGGCATCACGTGCCTTAGGTACAGATGCATTACCTAAAAGATACATATGAAAATTTATGCCGGATCGGGACCCAGACCCGGATTTCCTGTTTATCGGGAACAGTCGCCCTAGCCACTTCGGGTATCTGTGGACGCCTCCATGACGGACCCAAACTTCCGTATGTCACTCTGTCTGCATCCCTATATTATAGTCATCGATATTAATGCTCGCAACTCTGCGCCGTATTCCCTCACCAGTGAGGAATAGAGACCCTCGTGTCCACCTCAGTATGTGTTATTCACTTGCATCTCTGGATAAAAAGACTGACAGCCGTCATAAATTCTTCTGAAATAAATTCGCTGAACGCAAATATATTGTCATCAGCTGTGTTAGGTATAAATATTTCACACATAGGAAAACTTGTGCCGGTTAGGGGTCCGAACCCTGATTTCCTGCCTATCGCTAGCGGTCGTCTTAATCGCTTTGGCTATCCGTGCACGCGTTCTGAAAGTGATGTAGCAGTGTGACATGTTGAAGTTTGGGTTTGTCCTGGAAGCGTTCTGAGATAGCCGAACTAGCTAACGTGGTCACTCGCGATAAGTGGAAAATCTGGGTACGAGGCCCGGTCCCGTACAAATTTTCGGATGTCATTAATATGTAGTATATACAGCCGATGCGAAGATATTCGCACTCAGTGAATTTATTTCGAACTGACTGAAATGTGTATTTCTATAAAAGGATAGCAGATTACATTCAAATCTATTACTTTCTGTTAATGACGTTAAAAGAAGCTGATCTTAAATTATTACATTTAGAGGCCTTCAGCCATGAAGCTCTGGAGAATATTAGTGCAAATGAAACTTGCTTTCTGTTTGTATAACTTCTTAAAACTTTTACTGTGAATTATATATCTTTGCCTTTCAAAACCAAGAGTGTAAGTAATTGTGAAAATGATGATTGCACTCCAATGGTCAATTGTGTCACTTTTTGGGAAGTAATGCTAGAAATGAACATTTAAATGAAAGTGAGCTGAGTAATTGTAATTACTCTGATATGCCTCAGCTACTTCTTAATTCTTACTCAGATGATGTAACTGAGTCTGTAGAAGATCAGCAGACCATATAGTGAAAAATATAGATGTGCAGGTGACTGTGAAATATGTAAAACCATTCTCTGCATATTTGTTGTAACTGAGAATCATTTACTCACATCATTCAAAGATAAGAATGAAGTGTCTTCTCATCTGAAATATGTAAGTGAAAATATTATAATTTTCCTGGGGATTCTCCATGATCTGCTGTGTGACTATCTAAATAGCTATATTCACAATGCACTATGAGTTTTACAAAAATATTCTCTCTTCTGCATATAATATTTTTACAATAAACATCCAACAGAAGAGGAACTTCTAAAGATATGCATGCCAATTGTCATGAAAAACCGGAAAAATTTGAACAAACGAAAGTTTTGTGTGAAACATCTTCAAAAGAGAAATAAATTTAAATCACTTACATAAACTTTGCATTTCACTATTCATCATATGAAAAATTACAGTAACCTCCCTACAAATATATATATAAATGTGTGATGTTGATTGTAGTTAAACGCCGTTCCGGGCGCCGAGAACTACCTTGGACTACCAAATGACAAAACAAAGAATAAATAACGGCCCCAGCTTCACTCAGCAATTAGAAAAACTGTATACTCTGCAATTGACTGTCACATTTGTGTCATATTTCATAATACACTGGCAGTATGCAACAAGAAGTTGGAGGAGGAAAGGGATTTCAGAGCACATTAAAAAAAAACAAATTCTTCTTTAGTATTGTTTCTACCATAAAAAACGCGAAGTATTCATGGTATTGGTTAGTGTATTTTTAATTTTATAATAAGTTTAGCTCTACGTAAAAGAATGTATCTGCTGTTGTCTTCACTTTTTCTCAGTTCCAGGTTGTAAGGGGTCCGTAGGCCCTTACTATAAGTTTTGCGACAGCGCAGGTCGACAGGACAAACAATCGATAGTGTGTGTCGGGTTGCAAGAGCGAGAGCGAGTGTTGAGACAGTGTGTGAGGTACTCGCTGCGGGCCGAGCCGGGTGGAGGTCTGTTGCTGGAATGCAAGACCGCACCGACAAAGGGAGTGGCCATCGCCGCGGTTTAACCCCTTTGTGTTAGAAATATACGGGAAAGTGTAAAAGTATAATTAATAGCATGATCAGTGAGATTTCTGTGCCGATATTTGTAATTACGCGTCTACCGCGCCGGCATCATCTGGATTGCAGTGTTGGATTGCAGTGTTGGATTACAGTGATTGAAATTACGTGTGACGATAATAAATAACGAAGAGGCCTGTGCTGTGATTAGCCATTATTAATTCTGTACGACGAAGGCAGTGGCTATCTCCTTACGTTGTGTTTTTTTTTTTTTTTTTTTTTGTGGTGAATATAGTTCGTTGATTAATGAAGCTGTGTTGTTGTTCTTCTTGGCACCAGTCATTCATTATTACAGCATTCGAGAAGGACAAAATGGAATGTAACAACTCCATAGCAGTCCAATCCGATTGCCAGCCCCATTAGGTACACGGTCACATTAATTATTATCTATTTGGGCTGCTATCAGATCCCGATCAAGCGGGTTAAGTCAGTAAAATAAACCGGAGTGTTACACCCTTGGCTTACCGTGAAAGGACAAGTGCAATTTTCGGACGAATCGCAAAGAACAATAGGTAATTTTATCTTATTTAATGTGAGAAAAAAAATATTTTTTCAATTTTGGATCGGGACAGAGCATAAACTTTCAAATCGCGACAAGAATCAGTGCATTTTTGAACAATACGAAGTAATAGCACCTTACGATTGTGACTAAACTTTTTCTTGCCATTTTAGATGAGAGTAATAGTGCCAATAAACTGTGTTATAATGTGCAAATACGTAAATCCGCACGAAAAAACTGTGAAAAATGAACACCAAAGATAGACACGTGTGAACATTACTATAACAAAACCAACTAAGAATTCATCACGAAAGCTTTACGGAAGTGTTTAATAGTAATATTGTGGCTGAAATTGCTTTTTAAATAGTGAAAATTCGGACAGCTTCATGTGGACCCATAAACTGTTATGCGGACGACAATGTATTGTAGCGACGCAATTATTGAGTGACGTCACGCAGACACGTGTAGCAGTTGCGCCAAAGAGCTTTGATGTGCGAGGTGATTTCACACGCCCGCCACAGCAAGCCGCGCGACTTCGAGACACCGAGCGCCGTCCCGACATCTAGCAGCCGAACTACAAACTACGCCCGCCTGCAGCGCCACGGAGCGGCCGGCTGAGAACTACGACGTCCCACCACAGCGAGACCTCACGCGGTTCCGGCGGCAGTACAGCGCCACGCCCACTTCAAACGTCAAAACATCGCAACTCGTGGTAACGTCGGTTGGTGAGTGGAGACGATTGGTTGACATAACATTAAATTGCAATGTGCAGTTTTCGCGGTAAATAAACGTTTGTAAACTGAATTGCGTGTTAGGAAAAGTGCCCAATTGCAGTAATTCCCGAAAAATTTGCGAAAAATACTCTGAAATTGAGTATACTTATTTATGCATACTGCGCTGTCTAAATGATAATTATACAGATATGCTTATTGTTTTTGGGGGATTTTATATGTATAGATTTTATGAGTGGTATGGTTTATCTTATTTAAAACATTTTCTGTGTATGTCAAAATTGATATTTGAAGTGATTAGGTTTTGAGAGTTGTTATGTTCGATGCTCTTGCATATTGTATCAATTTAGGAATTAACTGAAAATACTTCAGGTATGATTAGTTTCATGGCAATTAGGAGTGTTTTGGGTTACTAGATGTTATTCTATATTACCTACCTGTGCATTAAAAATAAACAAACATGTCTACTGAAGATAAGCAGGTTTGTGAGGCAGTAGTTGAAAGGAAAGGGATAGGACAGGAAGACAGAGATGATTCGGGAATCAGTGATTATGGAGTGTCATTAGATAGCCCATTAGCACACTCAACTAGTTATCCCGAGACACCGGGACAAACGATGAGAGATAAGCCAATTTCAGAAGATGCAGATATACGGTCGATGTTAGCAGAGTTGCTAAAGGGGACCAAATCATTAGAGAAAGGTTTACAAGAAACTAACGCATCATTAGAGAAAGGTTTACAAGGAACTAACGCATCATTAGAGAGGAGTTCACAAGAAACGAGAGAATCACTAAAAGGTTTACAAGAAAATCACGCATCGTTAGAGAAGCGTTTACAAGAAACTAACGCATCGTTAGAGAAAAGTTTACAAGAAAACAACGCATCACTAAAGGAAGATTTACGAAAATCGTTAAGGGAAGATTTACAAGAAACTACAGCACAAGAGATCAAAACATCGCAGATGAAGATGGAATGTAGTCTGAAGAAGGAAATACAAGAATTAGAAGAACGACTGAAGATGGACATCAACGAGGGAGAGAGGAAGCTACAGAAGAGCATAGACCAAGTCCAGGGAGACGTGGAGAAGATGGAAGGAAAATTAACAAAAAAGATGGAAGACGATATTGAAGAAACGAAAGCCGAATTGGGAGAAAGAATCAACGAAGTGGAAACAAATTGCAATCATCGAATCGTCGAGGTGACGCAAATGCAGAAACAATGTAATGATGCGGTTAAGGGAATAGGAGATCGGCAAAACCAACTAGCTGTCAATCTGAGAAACGCTATAGCCGTGCAACGGGAAGAGGATAACAAGAGGTTTGCAATGGAGGTCAGGCAATTACAACAGGGAGTGCAGCAATTGGAGAGCAAGACAGAAGAAATTGATAAACGAATTAGCAATGCCACTTTAACTGTTGGGGAAGGTAAAGTCGTTACCTTGATGAGCAGTGATAATCGGTACGTCCAAAATAATACAGGGCAGAAATTTAGACCGAAAGGAGGGTTGCACCCAATGATATTTATGAAGTGGTTAAAAGGAGTTTTCCCAGCACATCTTAAAGACTCAGACAAGATTCAATTTGCAATAGATAGAATGGAAGGTGAGGCTTTCACTTGGGGAGTCAGGAAGAAGGAAGGGACTACTAGTTATGATCAGTTTGAAGAGGAATTCTTGAAGAAATACTGGTCCAAAAGTCATCAGTATGCAGCAATTGAGGACCTACTCCACCGCAAGTCACTTAATACATGGAGAGGAACGTTGAGAGAGTTTGCCGAACATTTGTGGGAATTGAACGAGACCTTGGAACAACCCCTGAGTGATGACGTAATGATATCAGCAATAAAAAGAAGAATGAGCCGGAGAATGCAGGAAACTGTATCCGGGAGCCTAATTAAAGATAGGGAGGCCTTGATGGAAATACTGGAACAGCTGGAATCTGTTCGATCACAGGAACACAATCAAGCTAATGATCAGAACCAAGATGGACATAATTACCATCGAATTCGTTTTAATGGCCCACCAAATTACTGAGGTAGAGGTGGGGGTAATGGACGTAGGAACCATGGCAATGGTCAATAGTTTCACCACAATCATGGGAGAGATGATGATGATGATAATGACAGGAATTATGAGAGAAGAGGTGATAGACAAAGGGATCAAGAGGTACGAATTGAAGAAAGTTAGGTGTAGCGAGCTAGCAACTCTTTTGCTGGTATACCAAGTGGCGACTGGTACACTCCCAGCTGGGTGAGACTTTATTTCTAATTTCAAGTGTCACTCCTCTACCATCTTTCTCTATCCTTAGGTTAAGAAAATTAGTGTAGTAGTTAGGATTGGTAGTGGTCATCCAAGTAATTCAGTCAGGAACCATGTAGTAAATTTGTAGTAGTTGCTGTTGATGTAGAGTGTGGGATGTCAGAGAATCAATAACTTTAAAAAAAAAATCTCAGTTTACTGTGAGTAAATAACCAAAATTAATAATGCCAGAAGGAATAAAATGAGAACCATATCAGAAAGCGAATGTTTACATAATGTCGTGCTAAGCTAATTGGTTAAACAAGAATTTGGGTAATCTTATAGAGTTGTTTTATGAGGCATGAAAAGGTCAAACTGTGGTAAGAAAATTGAAGTAATGTATCAGCTTGTAAGTAGATGAACATATAAAGAAACAAATACACAAGGAGATAGTCGTTCGAATAAATGATGTGAAATATGATGAATGGAGAGGCTAAGGAGCCTGAAGTAGTATTTTTATGTGGTTATTGCAGCGAATATGGAGAGTTGATGTAGGTTGAAGATATATATGCAGTTGAAGTTGCTGTTAAGTTGAGGGAGTTATGTCATAATGATATGTATTGAGTATGAGATATTTGAAGTATTGAATTATATGGAGAATTGATGTAGGTTGAAGATATATATTTATTTGCAGTCGAAGTTGATGTTAAGTTATGTGTAATGAAGAGTATGGATTATGAGATGTTGAAATATTGAAGTATGTGATTTAGCACATGAGCAACATCTGTTTGCAAGTTATTTGTAGGTATACATGTTTATCTGAAGTATGCTGATAAAACAAAGTGTAACTAATGAATAATTAGTAATTCATGTATCCAATTAGCTATCAGAGTCAATTATGGTTATACGTTGGTCAAGCTTTAGAAGCAGAATTCTGGCACTGAGTAATGAATGACAAATATCCATATAGTGGATTTGAATTAGTGTGAATATAACAGGAGATATTGTACCTCTCACCTAAGCTTTCTTGATAACAATTCACATATGGAAGTAATGTTTGGCAAAATGAAATGATCAGTAGTTTAAAATTTTTCATTGGGTGACCACATTAGTTGTAGTGTTGCAAATAATTATGTAAGACATGCTTAGCGGTACAATGTAGCATTTAAATTTATGGAATCTGTAATGAACAAGTTGTGAATTTCTTCCTTAATTTTTATAAGTGTTGGCCAAGTGAATTATAAATTAGAGTGATAGTAGTATGGACGGCACAAACTCCGCTGAAAGGACAGCATACCAAAGGGGTAGCTGGCATTCAATGTATAAATGTCATATTTTGTCTCAATTTCAATTTGCTTGTGTTAAGGATTTAAATAAGTTGTGATTTTTTTTCTTTCTTAACTTTTATATGCATTGGGAAGGGAGTTATAAGTTAGTGTGGTAGTAGTATGGACGGCACGAACCCCGCTGAAAGGACAGCATACCAAAGGGGTAGCTGGCATTCACCTAGTTGTTTTCTTGTCTTTGCTGTAGCAACAAGTTGTGAATTTCTTCCTTAACTTTTATAAGTGTTGGCCATGTGAATTATGAATTAGAGTGATAGTAGTATGGACGGCACAAACCCCGCTGAAAGGACAGCATACCAAAGGGGTAGCTGGCATTCAACTAGTTTCTTTTCTTGTGTTTGCTATAGCAAGTTATAACAGATATGTAGTTAATGACTCGTACAAACCTTTGAAAGTGAAAAGTTTTTGGAAATTTTTGATAAGATAAGTTTATAAAAAAATATTTACCATGCTATGTTAAGTAAGTAGGGTTGATGTTGTGTGTTATTTGGACAATGCCATATTTTTGAGATGTAATAACTTTTTGTAGAATATTATTGTAGAGGCAGCCCACTACCAGAGTCAAGGATTTTTTGGTGATTGTAATTTCATTACTTATTTGCACTGTGTGTTTTGTTCATATGTAGGGATGTCTAATTCCCTAGCCGATTCTTTTACGCCTGTGGCTTCAAAGAAGTTTTCGAGGGTGGGGATGTAAAGGGTCCGTAGGCCCTTACTATAAGTTTTGCGACAGCACAGGTCGACAGGACAAACAATCGATAGTGTGTGTCGGGTTGCAAGAGCGAGAGCGAGTGTTGAGACAGTGTGTGTGGTACACGCTGTGGGCCGAGCCGGGTGGAGGTCTGTTGCTGGAATGCAAGACCGCACCGACAAAGGGAGTGGCCATCGCCGCGGTTTAAACCCTTTGTGTTGGAAATATACGGGAAAGTGTAAAAGTATAATTAATAGCATGATCAGTGAGATTTCTGTGCCGATATTTGTAATTAGGCGTCCACCGCGCCGGCATCATCTGGATTGCAGTGTTGGATTGCAGTGTTGGATTACAGTGATTGAAATTACGTGTGACGATAATAAATAACGAAGAGGCCTGTGCTGTGATTAGCCGTTATTAATTCTGTACGACAAAGGCAGTGGCTGTCTCCTTACATTGTGTTTTTTTTTTTGTGGTGAATATAGTTCGTTGATTAATGAAGCTGTGTTGTTGTTCTTCTTGGCACCAGTCATTCATTATTACAGCATTCGAGAAGGACAAAATGGAATGTAACAACTCCGTAGCAGTCCAATCCGATTGCCAGCCCCATTAGGTACACGGTCACATTAATTATTATCTATTTGGGCTGCTATCAGATCCCGATCGAGCGGGTTAAGTCAGTAAAATAAACCGGAGTGTTACAAGGTGTAGCTGTCAATACATGAATTTACGGATGAAAACCTGGTAGAGTTGTGAGGGGCAATGGTGACAGGTATTCGTGTGTTCATTTTCAGTAGTGTACTGAACAAAGTTTAAAAAAGGAAGAAATAAATATTTTTAGGAATAAAAGCTGACCATTTGAGGTAAAATGATAAATAATCGATAAAAATTTGTTATGTAGTACGTTTTCTTCGTATTTGTCACCAACAAACAATTTTTACTACATCCACGCAATGTGTGTTTCCTCTATCCCCAACTTGCTTTTCAGTTGATGTGGATAAGTATTTTTTGAGTTTCGTAAATTTAATTCGTTGAAAGTGACTGTACAGTAGGATGATTTCAGGTGATTGATTATACATAAATATTAATCAATAGAAATTAAAATAAATCAGTTATAGTAGACATCAGAAAACACCCTTCTTTTGCACTATAGACTGTTACTTTCGGTTTTGTAAATGACAACATAGTCGAGCTTTGACTGTAAAATTATTTATTTGTACAACTGTCTTTCCAATTTTGTTCGTTACCAAGTGGAGATAACTGCGCTTTCCATTCGATAGTGGCCACACGAGACAAACTGCAATACTGGGTTCCACAAATAAATAATATTATATTCAGAAGGCGGCCACTACGTCATTTACAAAACTTTACATGAGTGTGGGCTACAAGAACTTAATCTTAGTTCTTGATTGATATTTCTTGAAAATATTACTTTGTAAAGTGAGAAAAACGGTTCCACGCACACACATTACCGACAGACAACGAGAGCCAACCATAAAGGATAACTGAAAAACATTATCATCCAAATCGCATATGTCGGATTTTCTCGTGCTCATAGTTAACTGCAAAGCCACTCGGAGCGCTACTGTTGTTCTCTGTTTTCGTATACAGTAACACGGTCCTGCTTCCTTCTTTGTGTTCTGTAGATACAGTATCTGGAAAACTGGTGTTTATGCGGTGGAGGCGCAGAACAATACACCAAAAGGCACGGAATCCACAACCCACTGTTGTCGCAAAGAAAGAAGGAAATTTTATAACTGTACCCGCATATGGAGACCTTCAGTTCAGTGATGATAGTTTGCTTTACTGAGTGAATATATCGGACAGAGCAGTTACATATTTTAAGTCAGTTGCAGAGTATACAGTTTTTAATAATTGCTGAGTGAAGCTGGGGTCTTAATTTATTCTTTGTTTTGTCATTTAGTCCACCTTAGGTGGACTGATAAGGTAAGGAATGAGGAGCTTCTAAGCAGAATCGGAGAGGAAAGGAATATGTGGAAAACACTGATAAGGAGAAGGGACAGGATGATAGGACATCTGCTAAGACATGAGGGAATGACTTCCATGGTACTAGAGGGAGCTGTAGAGGGCAAAAACTGTAGAGGAAGACAGAGATTGGAATACGTCAAGCAAATAATTGAGAAATAATTGAGGACGTAGGTTCCAAGTGCTACTCTGAGATGAAGAGGTTAGCACAGGAAAGGAATTTGTGGCGGGCCGCATCAAACCAGTCAGTAGACTGATGACAAAAAAAAAAAAAAGTCCTTGGTAGTTGCGGTGCCCGGAACGGCGTGTAGAAAGCAGTCAAATGTGAATTCTTGTGCCCCAGTTATGACTTTTATACTGGTAAATTAACTTTTCCATGTGATTTTTATTTTGGGGATCTTATAGAGCTGTTTCACCCGAGACATGCTGGAATAATGTAATTTATCTGAACTACAGCGCCTGGGATTCAGCTATTAATTTTTGAGAAACGGATCCGTAACACGGCAGTACGACCGTAACCTGCCGACCAAGTCATCCAGCTGCTGTTGAGGTAACGCTAAATGTTCTGATGTAGTATCATCATTTGATAGAAAATCTTTATTTATTATTGTGTGTGAGTTTCTCTTGCTTCAGGAACAGTAACTGCAGGTCCAACATCCTCATATAACAACCAAGATAGAACAGTTTTTGCACGATTTGCCACTCATTTCAGTGCTGTCGCATTACCAGGGTAGTAAGTTCCTTATATCTGTAATTGAGGGGTTTATTCAATAATCTGTTTATCTGAATCCATAAATGACTTTATTTACGTAGCTTTGTAGTCTTCTCAATTGTGCCTAATTTCTGTTAATAATTTCATTAAAATTGTGGTGACTAAGCGAGAGACAAAGATTAGCAACGCCTGCAGGTATGATAGATAGCTGATAGCTGGAACAGGGGAGGAAGCGATAAGGTGCCCATTTTAGAAAGAAATGGTAGCAATGAGTGGAGATCTATTACAAATCCAATTTCGTTCTTAAACATAACTTTTTGTATCTGGTCAGCATGTAAATCTGAATATTTTTACCTAAGACTAAAATTTCTCATTTGTCCTTTGCATTGTTTAATCACTCAGATCGTCAGATGTTAAGGTGACTTTCTGTTTTCACCTACGAAAAACAGCAGCATACTGTGTTCTTTTTACCGTAATGAATAGGAATGACAAAGGCAATAATCACCTTCTTGAAAGAAAGATAAACGTGTCTCTAAGAAAAATAGTGAATTTTATCGTGTGGTGCAATAAATTATGTTGGTGATATTCACTTTATTCAAATTATGGTACGTTACATTCGCAAGGGACATGCAAGAGAATATCAAGGCCAGATAAGCTTTTCATATGGAAATCTTTAGACGCTTATTACGTTTCGATTCAATACAGTAATTAAAATTATGGTTAAAAGAATGAAAAAGTAAATAAATGTGAGTTTATTGTTTGCAAATCCATCCCACTATGACAGCCCATTTGGGTATCATTATCGCATGTATACGCTATGAGCTCACATAAACTGGTACAAAGATAGAGGATTCTGTCAACTGTGTTTGGAATTCTTTTATTTTAAACTTATAAATTTCTGACATATTATCCATACGAAATCTATAAAGCTCAAGGACAAACAGTTACAAAATAACAGTGAAATAATACAAGATTTTCACAAGAATTTCGTTTATAAAATACACTCCTGGAAATTGAAATAAGAACACCGTGAATTCATTGTCCCAGGAAGGGGAAACTTTATTGACACATTCCTGGGGTCAGATACATCACATGATCACACTGACAGAACCACAGGCACATAAACACAGGCAACAGAGCATGCACAATGTCGGCACTAGTACAGTGTATATCCACCTTTCGCAGCAATGCAGGCTGCTATTCTCCCATGGAGACGATCGTAGAGATGCTGGATGTAGTCCTGTGGAACGGCTTGCCATGCCATTTCCACCTGGCGCCTCAGTTGGACCAGCGTTCGTGCTGGACGTGCAGACCGCGTGAGACGACGCTTCATCCAGTCCCAAACATGCTCAATGGGGGACAGATCCGGAGATCTTGCTGGCCAGGGTAGTTGACTTACACCTTCTAGACCACGTTGGGTGGCACGGGATACATGCGGATGTGCATTGTCCTGTTGGAACAGCAAGTTCCCTTGCCGGTCTAGGAATGGTAGAACGATGGGTTCGATGACGGTTTGGATGTACCGTGCACTATTCAGTGTCCCCTCGACGATCACCAGTGGTGTACGGCCAGTGTAGGAGATCGCTCCCCACACCATGATGCCGGGTGTTGGCCCTGTGTGCCTCGGTCGTATGCAGTCCTGATTGTGGCTCTCACCTGCACGGCGCCAAACACGCATACGACCATCATTGGCACCAAGGCAGAAGCGACTCTCATCGCTGAAGACGACACGTCTCCATTCGTCCCTCCATTCACGCCTGTCGCGACACCACTGGAGACGGGCTGCATGATGTTGGGGCGTGAGCGGAAGACGGCCTAACGGTGTGCGGGACCGTAGCCCAGCTTCATGGAGACGGTTGCGAATGGTCCTCGCCGATACCCCAAGAGCAACAGTGTCCCTAATTTGCTGGGAAGTGGCGGTGCGGTCCCCTACGGCACTGCGTAGGATCCTACGGTCTTGGCGTGCATCCGTGCGTCGCTGCGGTCCGGTCCCAGGTCGACGGGCACGTGCACCTTCCGCCAACCACTGGCGACAACATCGATGTACTGTGGAGACCTCACGCCCCACGTGTTGAGCAATTCGGCGGTACGTCCACCCGGCCTCCCGCATGCCCACTATACGCCCTCGCTCAAAGTCCGTCAACTGCACATACGGTTCACGTCCACGCTGTCGCGGCATGCTACCAGTGTTAAAGACTGCGATGGAGCTCCGTATGCCACGGCAAACTGGCTGACACTGACGGCGGCGGTGCACAAATGCTGCGCAGCTAGCGCCATTCGACGGCCAACACCGCGGTTCCTGGTGTGTCCGCTGTGCCGTGCGTGTGATCATTGCTTGTACAGCCCTCTCACAGTGTCCGGAGCAACTATGGTGGGTCTGACACACCGGTGTCAATGTGTTCTTTTTTCCATTTCCAGGAGTGTATATATCAGCACGTTTATAGCCTCCTAACTTTAAACAGTGATAAAAAATTTTATTCATTTTAGAGAATGGACTATATTTGCACAAATTTCGTCAAATCCAAGACAATATCGGGAAATGTTGTTTAAATAACAGTGTTTCTGAAATTAAAGATTTCGTCATACTGTTACCATTGTTACAACATTAAAACACATTTTGATATTACTACTGAATTCACAGTGAAATCGAAACATACAAGTTAACAATTTTGAATACAAATAGAAAACCACCAATTGATGATAGTCTGCATAAACATTTTTGAAAGTGTGGAGCTTTATTGAGTTGGTAGGGATGTTGTTGTTGTGGTCTTCAGTCCTGAGACTGGTTTGATGCAGCTCTCCATGCTACTCTATCCTGTGCAAGCTTCTTCATCTCCCAGTACCTACTGCAACCTACATCCTTCTGAATCTGCTTAGTGTATTCATCTCTTGGTCTCCCTCTACGATTTTTACCCTCCACGCTGCCCTCCAATGCTAAATTTGTGATCCCTTGATGCCTCAAAACATGTCCTACCAACCGATCCCTTCTTCTAGTCAAGTGGTGCCACAAACTTCTCTTCTCCCCAATCCTATTCAATACCTCCTCATTAGTTACGTTGTAAGTAGGCTGTTTAGGTTTTTTATTGGTAACGCCACCTCTGTATGAAAATCACTGGCTGTGCTGTGTGCAGTCTGTGGCTGCTTTGCATTGTTGTAATACTCGCCATTGTAGTGTTAGGCAGCTGGCTGTGAACAGCGCGTAGCGTTGCGCAGTTGGAGGTGAGCCGCCAGCAGTGGTGGATGTGGGGAGAGAGATGGCGGAGATTTGTAATGTGTCATGAACTGCTATATTTATATATGATGATATCAAGGTAAATACATTGTTTGTTCTCTATTAATATCTTTCATTTGCTAACTATCCCCATCAGTAGTTAGTGCCTTCCATAGTTTGAATCTTTTATTTAGCTGGCAGTAGTGGCGCTCGCTGTATTGCAGTAGCTTGAGCAGCGAAGATTTTTGTGAGGTAAGTGATTTGTGAAAGGTATAGTTTAATGTTAGTCAGGGCCATTCTTTTGTAGGGATTTTTGAAAGTCAGATTGCGTTGCGCTAACAAAATATTGTGTGTCAGTTTAAGCACAGTCCTGTATAATTGTTAAAAAGGGGACGTTTCAACGTGATCTACCCACCTTATCTTCAGCATTCTTCTGTAGCACCACATTTCGAAAGCTTCTATTCTCTTCTTGTCCAAACTGGTTATCGTCCATGTTTCACTTCCATACATGGCTACACTCCATACAAATACTTTCAGAAACGACTTCCTGACACTTAAATCTATACTCGATGTTAACAAATTTCTCTTCTTCAGAAACGATTTCCTTGCCACTGCCAGTCTAAATTTTATATCCTCTATACTTCGACCATCATCAGTTATTTTACTCCTTAAATAGCAAAACTCCTTTACTACTTTAAGTGTCTCATTTCCTAATCTAATCCCCTCAGCATCACCCGATTTAATTTGACTACATCCCATTATCCTCGTTTTGCTTTTGTTGATGTTCATCTTATATCCTTCTTTCAAGACACTGTCCATTCCGTTCAATTGCTCTTCCAAGTCCTTTGCTGTCTCTGACAGAATTACAATGTCATAGGCAAACCTCAAAGTTTTTACTTCTTCTCCATGAATTTTAATACCTACTCCGAATTTTTCTTTTGTTTCCTTTACTGCTTGCTCAATATACATATTGAATAACATCGGGGAGAGGCTACAATCCTGTCTCACTCCTTTCCCAACCACTGCTTCCCTTTCATGCCCCTCGACTCTTATAACTGCCATCTGGTTTCTGTACAAATTGTAAATAGCCTTTCGCTCCCTGTATTTTACCCCTGCCACCTTCAGAATTTGGAAGAGAGTATTCCAGTTAACGTTGTCAAAAGCTTTCTCTAAGTCTACAAATGCTAGAAACGTAGGTTTGCCTTTTCTTAATCTTTCTTTTAAGATAAGTCGTAAGGTTAGTATTGCCTTACGTGTTCCAACATTTCTACGGAATCCAAACTGATCCTCCCCGAGGTCCGCTTCTACCAGTTTTTCCGTTCGTCTGTAAAGAATTCGCGTTAGCATTTTGCAGCTGTGACTTATTAAACTGATAGTTCTGTAATTTTCACATCTGTTAACACCTGCTTTCTTTGGGATTGGAATTATTATATTCTTCTTGAAGTCTGTGGGTATTTCGCCTGTCTCATACATCTTGCTCACCAGATGGTAGAGTTTTGTCATGACTGGCTCTCCCAAGGCCATCAGTAGTTCTAATGGAATGTTGTCTACTCCCGGGGCCTTGTTTCGACTCAGGTCTTTCAGTGCTCTGTCAAACTCTTCACGCAGTATTTTATCTCCCATTTCATCTTCATCTACATCCTCTTCCATTTCCATAATAATGTCCTCAAGTACATCGCCCTTGTATAAACCCTCTATATACTCCTTCCACCTTTCTGCCTTCCTTTCTTTGCTTAGAACTGGGTTTCCATCTGAGCTCTTGATATTCGTACAAGTGGTTCTCTTCTCTCCAAAGGCCTCTTTAATTTTCCTGTAGGCAGTATCTGTCTTACCCCTAGTGAAACACGCCTCTACATCCTTACATTTGTACTCTAGCCATCCCTGCTTAGCCATTTTGCACTTCCTGTCGATCTCATTTTTGAGACGTTTGTATTCCTTTTTGCTTGCTTCATTTACTGCATTTTTATATTTTCTCCTTTCATCAATTAAATTCAATATTTCTTCTGTTACCGAAGGATTTCTATTAGCCCTCGTCTTTTTACCTACTTGATCCTCTGCTGCCTTCACTACTTCATCCCTCATAGCTACCCATTCTTCTTCTACTGTATTTCTTTCCCCCACTCCTGTCAATTATTCCCTTATGCTCTTCCTGAAACTCTCTACAACCTCTGGTACTTTCAGTTTATCCAAGTCCCATCTCCTTAAATTCCCGCCTTTTTGCAGTTTCTTCAGTTTCAATCTGCAGTTCATAACCAATAGATTGTGGTCAGAATCCACATCTGCCCCTGGAAATGTCTTACAGTTTAAAACCTGGTTCCTAAATCTCTGTCTTACCATTATGTAATCTATCTGATACCTTTTAGTATCTCCAGGATTCTTCCAGGTATACAACCTTCTTTCATGATTCTTGAACCAAGTGTTAGCTATGATTAAGTTATGATCTGTGCAAAATTCTACAAGGCGGCTTCCTCTTTCATTTCTTCTCCCCAATCCATATTCACCTACTATGTTTCCTTCTCTCCCTTTTCCTACTGACGAATTCCAGTCACCCATGACTATTATACTTTCATCTCCCTTCACTATCCGAATAATTTCTTTTATTTCCTCATACATTTCTTCGATTTCTTCGTCATCTGCAGAGCCAGTTGGCATATAAACTTGTACTACTGTAGTAGGCGTGGACTTCGTGCGTATCTTGGCCACAATAAGGCGTTCACTATGCTGTTTGTAGTAGCTTAACCGCACTCCTATTTTTTTATTCATTATTAAACCGACTCCTGCATTACCCCTTTTTGATTTTGTACTTATAACCCTGTATTCGCCTGACCAAAAGTCTTGTTCCTCCTGCCAGCGAACTTCACTAATTCCTACTACATCTAACTTTAACCTATCCATTTCCCTTTTTAAATTTTCTAACCTACCTGCCCGATTAAGAGATCTGACATTCCACGCTCCGATCCGTAGAATGCCAGTTTTCTTTCTCCTGATAACGACGTCCTCTTGAGTAGTCCCCGCCTGGAGATCTGAATGGGGGACTATTTTACCTCCGGAATATTTTACCCAAGAGGACGCCATCATCATTTAATCATACAGTAAAGCTGCATGTCCTCGGGAAAAATTACGGCCGTAGTTTCCCCTTGCTTTCAGCCGTTCGCAGTACCAGCACAGCAAGGCCGTTTTGGTTAATGTTACAAGGCCAGATCAGTCAATCATCCAGACTGTTGCCCCTGCAACTACTGAAAAGGCTGCTGCCCCTCTTCAGGAACCACATGTTTGTCTGGCCTCTCAACAGATACCCCTCCGTTGTGGTTGCACCTACGGTACGGCCATCTGTATCGCTGAGGCACGCAAGCCTCCCCACCAACGGCAAGGTCCATGGTTCATGGGGGGTTGGTAGGGATGACTCAATCGAAAACTTCTTGTTTTGCAAAGAACGATAAGAATGTCAATCCAAATTTCGTACAAGAATACGAATAGGTAAAGAAAGGGAAATAGAGCGTCAGTATTTCCTTTTTCATTGCTTTGTGGAAGAGACTATATTGATTAAGAAAGTTCTATTCATCGTCGATTGCTTGTATCCCATAACCGTAGTGAAATTCGTGCATTTTTTTCACAATTACATTAAGTATTAGATAGTATCGTTACAGTCTTATGAGCATCTAACTGCATTCACATTAACATTTTCGGAAGACACTGCTTGTACTAGCGAAGATAGAGATTCATATGGGAGTGAGCGACTATGCTCAGGTTTATGCTTTTCAAAAAGATTTTTTCGTTTTTCGACAGTGGGACACATCAGCACAAATATGTACGGTATGCATTTTATTTACAGAGGACAGAAAGTGCAGTGTACCACGAAGTGACCATATCGCTCATGATATAGTCAATGGAAACTATGTACACAGCTGTATTGCAGATGACAACTCTTGCTCTTCAGCTACGATAAAGTCGGTATGTTAGTGGTAGATAGTTTCAAAGGTGGTCGTAGCTGATGCCACTGTAACTGATGGTAAACAGCTTCATCCGACAGCCGTAACTGCGTTTTTCGAAATCACCTCTTTTAAAGCTGGTTGTTCTGACTAACTGACGATAGCAGTTGTGCCATTGATTCAAGTTCCGCTAGCCTTGGAAAAGCGATGACTGGAACGTCGAGGGTGTAATCTGAGTTATTTTGAATGTCAGTATATCATCTGACGACACCGATGACACTAGTGTGACGGTGCATGATAACTGTGTTCATGAAACGATGGTGACAAAAACACTTGCAATATTTGTAATGAAACGTCTATCGATAATGGTCCTTAGAATTGTGGTAATCATACTGAGCGCAGAGCTCCAAAATCGTTAATATTATTGTCTGAGTCACGCCAGTACTGAAGGCATTCGTTCTAAATAAGAAAGAATCACGTCTATTATAAAATTTTATTTACGTACTGCCAGCAAAAGTTTGCCAGTGTGGTTGTTAATGGAAATACTGGATATGACGTTGAAGGACTGTGATGATACACACTTTTTAGGCTGGGTGTGACTAATGAAATACGGTCAGAAGATACTTAATAAAGTATAGTGTGCAAATTAATGGGTTCTTTCGGTGTAGTTCATGGATAGGCAGAAGGCCTTTGTTTCACAACAGACAACACAATTTACCAAGCGTTTCAGACGATTGATTGACCAGGAAATATGTTATCGTCTAATCTTAGTGTGTGCAAGACTTGCAAATCTGCGTGTTGGTCGTGACCATATACACCATTCTGTATGTCATACAAAAGCGTCTAAGTAACAAACTGAGCAGACGCTAGCTATAAAGACCACGTGCTACGGATCTAGAGACCTCTGCCCACCAGGCTGAATGCCGTCGTTGTCGTTGTCAAAAGCGACGTTGCCGACACCTCTCTCATGATGTACTTTGGTTTCAATATCTGAAACAGAAAAAGAAAGAACGTCAATTGCTGACATTTCCTCTAGGTGAATCACTAACTGTTGCCACCAAGAATAACTCCGAAAGCATAATAGGAGCTGAAAAGCTTGTGGAACTGAAGTTGCACGGGACAAGGGGGGCCTTAATATGACGTTGGTTTTTTTTTGCTAGGTGGGATCGCTTCAGAGATATGAAGGTCAACTTTGTTTTTTTTTTTTTTTTTTTTAAAAAAAAAGACGGGGTGCTATAGTTTGGTACTTATTCTCTGATAGCGGCTATCGAGACGAATCCAATGATGTGTAACAGTAAGGTCTTTGAAGGTCACGAAGATCACAAAGGTAACATGCACTTTCATTTACAGAAGGTGTTCGAAGTGATGACAATTGGTATCAATGCAGTGCTGCAATATTCCTATCATGGATTGAGTGGTATTGTTTATCACATCAGCACTTATTGGAAAACATGCTCTGACATTTATCTCTCGCATGTCTTCAGGTGTAGTTGGAACGTCTTTAGAAACAATGTCTTTTACGAATTCCCACAAGAAAAAAATCCAGAGGCGTCAAGTCTGGTAAACGAGCCGGCCACGACAAATCTCCTCTGCGTCCAATCCAACGATTTTGGAATTGTCTGTGCAACTCATTTCTAGTCATCAGCGAAAAATGTGCCTGACACCGATCTTGTTGATACCACATTCTGTTCCTTGTTCCTAAAGTTATTTCTTCCAATAACAGGCCTAATGTTTCTTGCAGGAATGTGATGTACTTCCTGTCATTAAGATTTCCTTCGATGAGATAGAGCCTATAATTCTGTCCTCCAGAATCCCACGCCATACTTTTACCGACCACGGTTATTGATGTGCAACTTGCCGCAGAAAACATGGATTTTCAGTTGCCCAATAATGCATGTTATGCAAATTAACTTTTCCATGGTTCGTGAATGTAGCCTCGTCAGTAAACAAAATCAAATTAATAAATGTGTCATTCCTCTGAATCTGAAGTTGATCCCATCGGTAGAATTCAATAAGAAGCATACAATCCGTACCAGTTAATTCATGGTGGAGACTGACATGGTAAGGATGATATTTATGGCAATGCAGAACACGAACGACACTGCTCTGGCTCATGTCAGATTCCCTTACGATTTGACGCGAACTAACACAAGGATCTCGAACCACAGTGGCAAGAGTACTGGTTTCCGTTTCCTCGTTAGTAACTTTCCTTTGCCGGATATGTTTCAGATGCGTTGTTCTCAGTTTATCATACACATATTTAAATGTAAAAGGTGTACGGTGAGTACGTTGAGGATATCTTTCAGGGTATAAGTCTCTAGCTCTCACTGAATTTCGTTGGCATTCTCCGTAAATGAGAAGCATGTCGCCTCGTTCTTCGAAGGAACATATCATTCACATTCACTTGATTCAACGATACTAGTCTTACCGTTCCTATTAATATTGTACTGCGAAACCGTCGAATGGTGTTTACATGTCAGTGCCACGTTAGATGGATACGCTGTATTTGGCACATATTTACTATTTGTACGATATGCGAGAGAGAATTGTCAGTGCATGTGCTTCGATAAGTGCAGAAGTGATAAGGAATACCACTCAATCCATGATGAGAAGATTGCAGCACTCTACTGATATAAATGGTCATCACTTCGAACGCCTTCTGGAAATGGACGTACATGCCAGCTTTTTGACCTTCGTCGACCTTCGTCGACCTTACTGTTACACATCATTGGATTCGTCTCGGTAGCCGCTGTCAGAAAGCAGTACCAAACTATAGCATCCCATTTAAAAAAACAAAGTTGACCTCCATATCTCTGCCGCCAACTCATCTAGTAACAAAAAGCCAACTACATATTATGGACCCCGTTGTTCCATGCCACAAATGTCCCACAAACTTTTCAGGTACTATCATAGTTCCGGAGTTATTCTAGGTGGCAATAGTTAGTGGCTCACCCTGTATATTATATATAATGCTCAATGAATTGTGATTAAATGCTGTTCTTTCATGGAACTATCAAGATAAACCATTAAACAGAATGCTTATCAATCTCATATGATAGCTGATCGTGCCCACAAAATCACACAATATGAATACTTTAATTTCGAACACGTTTTTATACATTTTGTTGTGTCACGCCTATGTTGACATCATGCAGGATATATTTTATTGGTTTTTCTAAACTTTTTTTTCTGTTGTTAGGTAATCAGTCTTTCGGCTAGTCGAATGTTGTCCTCCATCGTTTGTTACGTTGTGCAAATCTTTTCCCCTCCATGTGACATTCTCTATAATATGCTTTGCATATTATGTTCTCTGGCCCTTCTATTTTTCTCCTCTTCTGTTCATTTCAGATTCCTATAAATAATTGAAAGTAACAATATACACGTATATATTAATTGCTTGTATTTGTTGAGAGACTGTCAAATGTATAGACATAGCTGCTGAGAGACTGTCAAATCTGTAGATATAGTTGCAGAGAAATCTTTTTGGTTGTTGGGGATGTAGCCTATCGATTAAAGTGAACTTTATTCTGAGACGTGTCAGAGTGATGTCAGTGGTAAGATTTTTGTGGTGAGTGGTGCAAAAGTAACGGTTTGCCTACAATCTTTGGCTTCCCACAAGTGACGTTGGACAGTAGACCAACCTGAGGCAGGCTCGTTCCAAGGCTGCACCTCGTCAGTCGTGAAGACGGCGTAGATGAGGTATCCGACGACAGCCAGCCCCGCTGACAGGTAGAAGACGGAGTTCCAGGCTGATCGTGATTGCTGTCAACACGACAAAGATGTCAGACAGTAACACGGATAAAACTGCACGTCTCTAAAAGAGTATTATCATATACAAAGGAGAAATGAAACTTCTTGCTCTCTTGCTCATAGCCAGGGTCGAACATTAGACATGTAAGATATGATTTGTCATTCCATTTGAAGTGCATACTGTGTCCAAATGCATTGTCAGATGGCATATTTTGGTGACAACATTTAGAGCCAGGGTGGTTTAGTCGAAGGAGCCGAAGGTTTCCATGTACAAGCCTCACGACAAGGCTCTCCATAACTGAAGACCGTTTCACAAAAGTCAACATTTACAAAAAAACAAAATTTTCAGTAAACACGTGTTGCTAAATTACTTGAACAGAATACTTTTCTAATGTCTTACACAATTATATTACACAAATAAATTCTAGATACATAATACAACGATGAAAATACATTTTGCCGCGCGGGATTAGCCGAGTGGTCTAGGGCGCTGCAGTCATCGACTGTGCGGCTGGTCCCGGCGGAGGTTCGAGTCCTCCCTCGGGCATGGGTGTGTGTGTTTGTCCTTAGGATAATTTAGATTAATTAGTGTGTAAGCTTAGGGATTGGTGACCTTAGCAGTTAAGTCCCATAAGATTTTAAAAAAATACATTTCTATGAGCTTTCAGTTGTAAATAAAAGATTGTAAAAATCATGAATTTTTCCCAGAACAGAACATCTACAGATTAATTACTTTATAGCAGTAATGTTCTAGTTCTGTAACCTATTGAACAAATAATAATTTAATAAACTGGTACTTCATTACTTTCATTTTCATGTTCACCACAACACACTAGGGTCTTCTCATAGAACTCTCTGGCTTCTTCTTGTATGAAAAAATCTCTTTAATTTCTTCACATCGTCAGCTCTTTTGACATCGACATAATTTCTAGGTTTTATTACAGCTTATTGATCAATGTCCTTGAAACCATCTATGTTAGTTTTATTCACTTCAGCAGTGATCGGAGAGGAAAAAATGTGTTGTTTTGGCTTTGCGGGTGGCACTCTCTTGGTGTGTGGTTTTTTTATGAATAATAACTTTAGTATCGGACATTTAGAATGGTAGCTTATCTTTTGTTAATCCGTTCGCAGTGGTCTAGAAATCGTACAGACAGTACGGCAGTCACCGCCTACAACCATACAGATACCATGGTTGCTGAAAACCTCATGATAGAGTGATGTTAAGATTATGGTTTCAAATTGTCTCAGTTAATTTTTACTGGTGTAAAATATCCTAGCAGCGGGCACGTAACTGTGATTGGGAAGTAGTAATCTACTTTGTCGAAAACTTATGTCAACCACAAGCAGTACATGTTCACATTTGGTAAACTTGTTTTTGTAGATGTTGAGTTTAGAAACACTTGAAACACTTCACGGTTTGTATACAAGATTAAACAAGCAAATAGTAAGTTTTCATAAAACCTAAGTACTAGAATGAATTCGTCTCATTTAGAAGTACACGAATACATCGATAACTCATTATTGCAAGTTTTGAAGTTGTTAAGTTTTATGGATACGGTGCTCAACTGGGGCCCATTCAGTGTGCATGGGGCTTATTGCAGTGTTCAGATAAAACCGAGTTACTGTACAAATTGCGAGTATTTACCGTTATAGACAGACACATGACGTGAAGGCACCATTAAGTACCTTGCCTTGTAACATTTCTCCTAGTTAGCTTGCTCAGACTTTCACATTTGTACTTTATCAAATGTTCTATGTCGTGAGAAATACTGAAGAAATGTTTTTGCAGGGATTTGTAACACACGACACATCTGATACATACAGAAGTGTGTATCCCCAATGAGATCCATAAATATTCACATATCGCGCTTCACTCGCATTTTTGTACTTATTCTCAACACATGAGCACCAGTTTCTATCTTTTTCACTATGGAACTCCTACTTCCCTCCATCCATCTTGGACAGCACGTCAGCATTTCTGAGAGCAGAGTTGTGACGTATCAATACCGCGGTTGTAGATGACCAGATACTTTCTGGCAGCTTAAAACAGTATGCCGGACCGGCACTCGAACCAGGAACCTTCGCCTTTCGCGAGCAAGTGCTCTTCCGACTGAGCTGTTCAGGCACGACTTCCAAACCCCCGTCCCCCGCACCCAAAGCTTTACTTCCTGCAGGACCTCAGCTCCCACGTTCCAAACTTCACAGAAGCTCTATGTCTCGCTGGACTAGTATTCGTGGAAGAAAATATATTGTGGAGGCATGGCTAAGCCACAGCCTGAGGGACTGCTTCCAGGAAGAATTTTCACTCTGCAGCAAAGTGTGCGGCAAAGGCAAAGGTCCCAGGTTCGAGTCACACAGTTTCAATCTGCCTGGAAGTTTCAGATCAGCGCACACTCCGCTGCTGGATGGTAACTTATTCGAGATGCTTTCAGTGGTTGAGGAATCTGGAGAACTTGCTGACCAGGACAACAGACGAATACCTTCTGTAACTTATCCTGTGGACTATGGACAAAGAGCAACAGGCGGATTCCACACTGCTAGATTTCCGTAAAGCGTTTGACACGCTGCCACCTTGCCGACTGTTAACGAAGGTACAAGCATACAGAATAAGTTCCCAGACAGGTGAGTGGCCCGAAGACTTCTTAAGTAACAGAACTCAGTATCTTTTCCTCGACAGTGAGTGTTCATCAGAGACAAGGGTATCGTCAGGAGCGCCCCCCAGGGAAGTATGATAGGACCTCTGTTGTTCTGTATATACATAAACGATCTGGCGCACAGGGTAAACAGCAGTCTGTGGCTGTTTGCTCATGATGCTCTGGTGTATGGGAAGGTATCGGCATTGAGTGACTCTAGGAGGATACAAGATGACTTAGAGGAAATTTCTAACTTCCTGGCAGATTAAAACTGTGTGCCGGACCGAGACTCGGGACCTTTGCCTTTCGCGAGCAAGTGCTCTACCATCTGAGCTACCCAAGCACGACTCACACCCCGTCCTCACAGCTTGACCTCTGCCAGTACCTCGTCTCCTACCTTCCAAACTTTACAGAAACTTTACAGGTTCGCAGGTTAGCAACTGACCCTTAACATAGACAAATGTAATGTATTGCGAATACATAGAAAGAAGGATCCTTTATTGTATGATTATATGATAGCGGAACAAACACTGGTAGCAGTTACTTCTGTAAAATATCTGGGAGTATGCGTGCGGAACGATTTGAAGTGGAATGATCATATAAAATTAATTGTTGGTAAGGCGGGTACCAGGTTGAGATTCACTGGGAGAGTGCTTAGAAAGTGTAGTCCATCAACAAGGGAGGTGGCTTACAGGACACTCGTTCGACCTATACTTGAGTATTGCTCATCAGTGTGGGATCCGTACCAGATCGGTGTGACGGAGGAGATAGAGAAGATCCAAAGAAGAGCGGCGCGTTTCGTCACGGGGTTATTTGGTAACCGTGATAGCGTTACGGAGATGTTTAATAAACTCAAGTGGCAGACTCTGCAAGAGAGGCACTCTGCATCGCGGTGTAGCTTGCTCGCCAGGTTTCGAGAGGGTGCGTTTCTGGATGAGGTATCGAATATATTGCTTCCCCCTACTTATACCTCCCGAGGAGATCACGAATGTAAAATTAGAGAGATTAGAGCACGCACGGAGGCTTTCAGACAGTCGTTCTTCCCGCGAACCATACGCGACTGGAACAGGAAAGGGAGGTAATGACAGTGGCACGTAAAGTGCCCTCCGCCACACACCGTTGGGTGGCTTGCGGAGTATAAATGTAGATGTAGATGTAGATGTAGAGAGCTTCTGTAAAGTTTGGAAGGTAGGACACGAGGTACTGGCAGAAGTAAAGCTGTGAGGACGTGGCGTGAGTCATGCTTGGGTAGCTCAGATGGTAGAGCACTTGCCCGTGAAAGATAAAGGTCCCGAGTTCGAGTCTCGGTACGGCACAAAGTTTTAATCTGCCAGGAAGTTTCATATCAGCGCACACTCCGCTGCAGAGTGAAAATCTCATTCAGGAAATTTCTAGTTGGTATGATGAATGGCCGTTAGCTCTAAATGTAGATGAGTGTAAGTTGATGCAGATGAGATGGAAAAACGAACTCACAATGTTTGGGCATTAGTACTGTGCTGACTGACACAGACACGTCGATTAAATAGCTAGGCGTAAAAAGGCGATATGGAATGAAATGAGCTTGTAAGGATTTTAGTAGGGAAGGCGAATGGTCGACTTCGGTTTATTAGGAGAATTTTAGGAAAGTATGGTTCATCTGTAAAGGAGAGGACATATGGGACACTAGTGCGACCTGTTGTTGGGTACTGTTCGAGTGTCTGGTATCTGCATCAGGTCGGATTAAAGCAAGACCTCGAAGCAATTCAGAGGCGGGCTGCTAGACTCTTCACCGGTATGTTCGAACAACATGCAAGTATTGTGGCGATGCTTCAGGAACTCAAATGGGAATTCCTGGTGCGAAGTTATTTCCGAGGTGCACTATTGAGAAAATTTATAAAACCGGCATTGACAGGTGACTGCAGAATGATTCTAGTGCCGCCAACATACATTTCGCATAACCATCAGGAAGATAAGATACGAGGAAAGCGATCTGAAGTTTTCCCGGCGTATTACCAATTTGAACAGTTCTCGGGTATCCGACCGGGTAGCGTCGTAATTTCTCCACAATATTTCGGCAGACGTACACGCTGCCATCTCCAGGTGGTTCCTGACGAAAGCTGTGCTGTTCCTCTCGGCGCCCCATATATACTAGCCGTTACCCCCTCCACCGTTCCTCTCCTGGTGTCTTTGGTGTGGCCGGCGCGGCGGCTACTGGAGATGGTGGGGGAAGCGGCGCCTGGGTCTGAACTGGGGTCTGCAGTCTCCCTGCTGCCGCCGTCGAGGGCGGTCCTCGATCTCTGGGACCGCATCTTTCTCTCCAGGCTGAGTACAGGCTTCCAAGCCTGACTAAGTTGAAGACCGCTATCTTTATTAATTAGATCGTCCTGTAGTCGGATTTCGATGGCCTCTTTAGTAACGCAGTCCCAGAAGTAGGTTTGACAGAGTATTTTTGTTTTCTCATAGTCCATAGTATGGCCAGTGTTTATACAATGGTCAGCCACGGCTGATTTTAGTGGCCTGGCGTAATCCGATATGGCGCTTGTGTTCGCGGCACCTCTCTTCTACATAATGCAATTCCATCCACTTTGTGCAACGTATGCAAGAACTTCGGCTCCAGGATAGCGACTTGTTAGTGAGCTTCGACGTAGTGTCCCTTTTCACTAGGATACCACTGAAAGACTCCATCGATCTGATAAACAAGAAATTCGACAACAACCTAACAAGGCTCTTCGAGTTCGTCCTCGCCTCAACAAACTTCCTCTTCGACGGAAATTATTATGAACAGACAGATGGCGTCGCCATGGGGTGCCCGCTTTCATGAATTGTAGCCAACTTTTTTATGAAGAATTTCGAGGAGAAGGCACTAGGACAAGCCAAACAAAAACCAACTTGTTTCTTCCGCTACGTGGGTGATACGTTCGTTGTTTGGCGACACGGACGGGACAGCTTAAATGAATTTCTCGAACACCTCAACTCGCTGCACCCCAACATACAGTTCACTATGGAGGTGGAGCAGGATGGTGCCCTACCGTTTCTTGACGACCTGGTGAAACGGAAACCTGACAGCAAGCTGGGACACAGTGGATACAGAAAACCTACGCACACCGATTTGTACCAAAATGCCTTCAGTTGCCTCCACAGCTCCCAGCGTGAAGGCTTTTTGCGCACACTTGTTCACAGGGCACGATCGATCTGCGATCAGGAGAGCCTTCCATCAGAACTTCAGCACCTCGAGACAACATTTCGGAAAAATGGGTACAACCAGAAGTAAATAAGACACGGACTCAGACAGACTGCGCTAAGAGAACAAGAAAAAGAAACAGAAGATAACAAGTCATTGCCGTGCATTCCGTTTGTCGGAAACCCCCCCCCAAAAAAATTGGTAGAATCCTGAGGAAACACAATGTCAAATGTGTATTCCGACCCCCTGCAAAAACCTTGACTCTACTGGGTTCAGTGAAAGATGACCTAGGCCTTCGAAAACCAGGCGTTTATCAAATTCCCTGTCAGTGCGGAAAATCATACATTGAAAAGACAGTCCGCACTGTAGAAGAGAGGTGCCGCGAACACAAGCGCCGTACTCAATTACGCCGGGCCACTAAAATCAGCCGTGGCTCACCATTGTATAAACACTGGCCACACTATGGACTATGAGAAAACAAAAATACTCTGTCAATCCTCCTACTTCTGGGACTGCGTTACTAAAGAGGCCATCGAAATCCGATTACAGGACGATCTATTTAATAAAGATCGCGGCCTTCAACTTAGTCAGGCTTGGAAGCCCGTACTCAGCCTGGAGAGAAAGATACGGTCGCAGAGATCGAGGACCGTCCACGACGGCGGCAGCAGGGAGACTGCAGACCCCAGTTCAGACCAAGGCGCCACTTCCCCCACCACCTCCAGTAGCCGCCGCGCCGGCCGCACCAAAGACACCAGGAGAGGAACGGTGGAGGGGGTAACGGCTAGTATACATGGGGCGCCGAGAGGAACAGCACAGCATTCGTCAGGAACCACCTAGAGATGACAGCGTGTACGTCTGCCGAAATATTATGGGGAAATTACGATGCTACCCTGTCGGATACCCGAGAACTGTTCAAAAAAGATACGAGAAATTACGGGTCATACGAAGGCATCTAGATAGTCGTTTTTCCCTCACCCTATCGGCGAGTGTAACAGGAAAGGAAATGTCTAGTAATGGTACAGGTTACCCTCCTCTAACCACCATACGATGGCTTGCGGAGTATGTCTGTAGATGTAGAGGTATAGGTAGTTCGGTACAGCACGGGCAACAAGCAGCACTGCGTTATCTTGTTGAAAGACCTAGATGATAGGGCGCAGCCAACGGCTCCCGCGTCCGGCCATTCTGATTTAGGTTTTCCGTGATTTCCCTAAATCGCTCCAGGCAAATGCCGGGATGGTTCCTTTGAAAGGGCACGGCTGACTTCCTTCCCCGACCTTTCCTAATTCGATGATGAAATCGATGACCTCGCTGTTTGGTCTCCTCCCCCAAACAACCAGAACCTCACCCCCCCCCCCCCCCCCCCGCCCCCAACGGCCTTACACGTTAGAAGTATAACAGCTGGGCTGTCCAGATTAATGGCTAAGTCAGCCAGAAGTGACCGTGTTGTGTTTCCTATGGTACACAATACCATCATGCCAGGTGCTGGGCCCATGTGACGATGACGAAAGCAGTCTGGCAACTTTTATTCCCCTCGGAGCCTCTAAACACGGATACCGGCGCACCACTCTCCGCAGCCGCATCGAGGGAAGCTGCGACAGCGGTAGCTCCAGACGCCGCAGCATTGTCCGTGTAATGAAGGACGCACTGAATATCCGAGTTCGACTCTTCCGCTGTTCGAGTAGTTCCGTGGTATAATCGATCGCGTTTACTCTTTAAAGACTATGAATCGGTTTCAAAAATGCCGCTCGCTATATCGTTACAGTATCAACTGCATCGTGTTCATCTTTCTTAAAAATCAGCGTGTGAAGTACGCGACTGCGCGAACCATGCGAACACTCATATTCGAAATTTGGGCTATACATGTTTATGTGCCAGCATCTGTAGCGATCAATGTCTGAGTGGCTTAGTGTCTTCTGTGATGTAGAATATGTTTTAAAAATCTTAGTGGAGCCGTTCACACAGACCATAGTTCCATAACACAAGTATCGGTAATGTAGGAGCTATGCGACTATGTTCCGGCAAAGCTATAACGTTATAAAACAAGCGTAACTTCAGGTGTGCCCCAGGGCAGCGTAATAGGTCCTCTGCTCTTTACGATTTACATAAACGATCTGGTTGATGGTATTGATAGCGGCCTTAGACTGTTTGCCGATGATGCTGTAGTCTACAGGAAAGTAGTATCACACAACAGTTGTGAACAAATCAATGAAGATTTGCAGAAAATAAATGCGTGGTGTAATGACTGGCAGTTATCTCTCAATATTTGTAAGTTTAACCTACTGCGTATAACCAGGCGAAAATCCCCATTAATGTACGAGTACAATATAAATGCCCAGTCTTTGGAAGCGGTAATGTCCGTCAAGTACCTGGGTGTGACTATTAGAAATGATCTCAAATGGAATGATCAGGTTACACAAGTAACGGGTAAGGCGAACTCTGGATTGCGGTTTATTGGTAGAATCCTGAAGCGATGCAGTACTTCAACAAAGGAAATAGCTTACAATATGTTAGTTCGTCCAGTCTTGGAGTATTGTTCGTCTGTATTGTTCGTCAGTTGTAGAGATGGGTCGAACTCGTTCATTCCCGTGAAGTACTTCATTCACTTCACTCTTTGCCGTGAAGCGTTCAAATGAAGTAGTTCATTTATGAAGTACGGAAGCCTGGCGAAGTTGCCCAGTTCGCCGTTCAGCCGCGGCTGCGCTCGCTTCGCCTCGCTCGTACAATAAAGCTTCGTAATACTTCATATTTTTACCAACAGATGGCCGAACTATGCAGTAACGTGCACGCAACGTTTTGCGTCTTACAGCGTCTGAGTTAACTTAAATACAGGATGGTCGAAAGGGACAAAGGAAAGATAAACAGAGAAGCCTGTCACATATAAAGAAGGTATTACGTTTAATCTTGCTCGACATTTTCTCATGAAGCGCCAAAGAGAGTCTTCATCTGCCAAGTGAAACCTTATTTGTTGTATTTATGGACTGAAAACTAGGGCTACCAACGAAATGCAGTCCAAGTTTATGTTCCTTTTAAAATTTAATCCAAAATAGAATGAGTATGTTTACCACTGTCACAAAGTCTATATACCTACGTTAAGTAATTATTCAGAAGTTTTCCTGGAGATTTTATTTTTATTGAGAATAATAACCCTCTAAATTCAAAACGTAAACTGTCACCTGTAGTCATTGGTACGATTTCAGGTAAAATCCCTCTTTATTTTATTCGAAAGCAGTTTTTGTGTCTGTTCACGCTTATACAATGGCTAGCAACACGCGATCGCGTAAAAGTAGTGAAATTTGGGGTTTCTTCGCCGATTTAGGTTATGTGAAAGCAAAGTGCAACTGTTGTTCTAAGTGTATTTCACCGCGCGATTCGTCGACAGGCAGTACAGGGAGGATTGAAGTGAAGGGAGAATGAGTGACGTAGCGCCAATGTAGTGGGAGAGGGAGAGGGGAAGAGAGTGAGTGAACGAACTAGAAACAAAGTGTGGAGTGTACTATCTGTGGAGAGTGTGAAGTACCAGTTCATTGAAATTGAGTGGTTAGTTCACACTTCACTGGAGTGAAGCGTTCATTTAAACGACTCATTCACGAGCTCCCCATCACTAGTCAGTTGGGTGTGATTCAAGAGATTGAGAAGGTCCGAAGAAGAGCTGCAACATTCGTGACTGGTACATTTAGCCATTGCGAGAGCGTTACAAATCTCATAGAAAGTTTAAGTGGGACACACTTGCAGATAGACTGTGCGCTAAGCAGAAGGGGCTGTTCACTAAATTCCGAAATCCGATCTTCACCGAGGATGTAGAGCATATATTATTACCACCAACTTTCAAATCGCCCAATGATCACCATTCAAAGATAATGGAAATTAGATCTCGTACTGAGGCGTTCAGACAGTCGTTTTTCCTACGCGCGATTCGCGAGTGGAACAGAGGGCTGGGGGGGAATATGACTTTGGCGCGAATTGTACCCTCCGCCACACATCGCTTGGTGGCTAGCGGAGTACATATGTAGATGTAGATGTAGATAATTGATAAACAGAGGAAGTGCAAACAACTGAACACCTGTGATATATACTGGTTGTCTATTAGATAGCGCTAACATAATACCTGACAGCCATTACGGTCATTTTTTCTAGCACTTGTTCCCACAACGTGGTACTGACAAGTGCGTGTCTACGAAGGCATTCCACACCGCGAGTGGGTACCAACGCCCCCTGGCGAGGGAGAACTGTGGCGCTCCTGCCACAGAGTCTGGTTAGCGACAGTGGTCGGCCAGCTTCGCCTACGAATGCTGCCAGTACCTGGTGGCGTCTCGTTTCGTGACGCAGCGGTCGGGGTAACCTATACAGTACACGAGACTTCCCGCAAACGTGACGTCAGTTTGACGCCACACACTGTATGGAAGACGAAAAGAGCAGTCGCGATCGTTGGTTCACAGCACGCGAGGTAAACGTCACGTTGGAAACGATAACATTGACCTCCAGTAGAGAGAACTGAAAGTTATGCTTTTTCTTGACTTCAGAGTGCGTTAACCTCGAAGTTGCATCGTTTGTAAATGTATAAAGGTGTGCTTTAAATTGGGCTGGGGTGTGGATAAGGGGGAGATTGAAGTGTTGGCAAGATTTGACTCAGAAACTTGCTGAAATAGTCGTACTAACTATTTTTCCATTTTTCGTGATACGCTTTCATCGACTCCGAAAGTGAGACGACTTGCTGATATACGAGGGTCACTCCGAAAGAAATGCACACTTTTTTTGTAAAAATACAATTTTCATTCTGCATGTGTGAAAGTTTTACAGTGTGTAGATACATCCTTCCCGCTTGTTTTCAAACTTAGTTCAACATGTTCCCGTGAGTGGCGCTGTCACAGCATGTCTTCAAGATGGCTGCTACACTTGACGTTCGTCAGAAGCAACGTGCTGCCATAGAATTCCTGTGATGTGAAACGAGACAGTGGGAAACATCCACAACAGGTTGAAAAAGGTGTATGGAGATGCTGCTGTCGATCGCAGTACAGTTAGTCGTTGGGATGCAGGTTACGTGATGAAAGCGGGCACGGCAATATTGAGGACTGTCCTCGCAGCGGCAGGCCTCGCACTGCACACACTCCAGACAATGTGCAGAGAGTTAACGAATTGGTGACTGCTGACAGATGCACCAAAGTGAACGAATTGTCACTCTACGTTGGGATAGGGGAAGGAAGTGTTTGTTGAATACTGAAAGTGTTGGCCTTAAAAATGTTTGTGCCAGGTGGGTTCCCAGGATGTTGACAGTGGCTCACAAAGAAACAAGAAAAACGGTATGCAGTGAACTTTTGGAACAGTACGAGAATGGTGGACATGAATTTCTTGGAAGAATTGTGACAGGTGATGAAACATGGCTCCATCATTTTTCACCAGAGACGAAGAGGCAACCAATGGAGTGGCAGCATGCAAATTCACCCAAGAAAAAAAAAAAAAAAATTCAAAACCACACCTTCTGCTGGAATAGTTATGCCTATGGTGCTTTTCGATTCCGAAGGGCTCTTGCTTGTGGACATCATGCCAAGTGGAACCACCATAAATTCTGATGCATATGTGACGACACTCAAGAAACTTCAAGCTCGATTGAGTCGTGTTCGACCACATCGGCAAAAGCAGGATGTTTTGCTGTCGCAGGACAATGCACGGCCACATGTCAGTCAAAAAACCATGGAAGCGATCACAAAACTCGGATTGACAACACTGAAACACCCGCCTTACAGTCCTGACCTGGCTCCATGTGACTATCATCTCTTTGGGAAACTGAAATACACTCTTCGTGGAACAAGGTTTGAAGATGATGACTCCCTTGTGCACGCTGCCAAACAGTGGCTCCAACAGGTTGTTCCAGAATTTTACCGTGCAGGTATACAGGTGCTGGTTCCAAGATGGCGTAAGGCAGTTGAGAATAAAAGATGGATTTTAAAAAAATAGTGTGCATTTCTTTTGGAGTGACCCACGTATATCCCAGCCGTTGAAGTGTCTGTCACCTGAAGCCGCTACCACTCTCTCAGCTAGCTCCTCAGCAGACCTCACCAGGGCTGGGCGCATCCCCGCTTACCAACACAGTACGGCACAAACGGGACGGTCTCCCATCCAAGTGCCTGACTTCGTTAATCTGACGCGATCCCGTGTATCCACCGCGTCAAGGTCGTTGGCTGTCATAATTACTTCATTCGTGTTTACCTCAAAAGGTTGACATGGCTTCAATTACAATGGTTGTCCACAAATTAAATACCATTCTCTATTTAAAAATCAGGAGCATTTTATTCGTACAAAATTTGTACGTGGCATTGCTCGTACATGGCTACGCTATTTTTCTACATAATCCCGGCAAGTTCGATGCACTTCTTGAATCGAGGAAGGAGGTCCTCGATCCCTTTGTCAAAAAAATCTCCCGCTCCTGTCCGCAACCAGCTTGACACTTCTCCAAAGATTTAGCTTGTTTTGTATCACTCATCGAAGTGTTTTACCAATTCACATCAACGGGAGAACAACTCCTTTTCGATCCAAAAGACGCTGAATATAACTTTTTTGCCGGAGATAACCTCAAGAAATTTTCAAACGGGAGGTGAACTGGTGTGTCGCCATGTATTGATTGCCTTTTGGACTCAGGCGTATGATGGAGCGCTCCTTTTTCGTCATCGTCACCTGTAATGACCGAGTCGAAAAACTCGTCTCTTTCCCTTTCAAAACGGCCCAAAACTTTCTGAGCACACTCCACACTCCATTTCAGATCCAGCATAGCTCAAAATATCTGGGTTGCTTTTCTTCCCTCACCAGTACACCTCATGACATAAACAAGGCGAATATTCACTTCACTATATTTTTTGCATTTTGCAGAATACATCTTTATCCATTTCGGTACTGTACCCACTTGACATTCCAATACGATTTTGCTGGATAGGCCTTTTCTCATACTTATGTCATCACGAAACGTAAGGGATTCTTGATATTACAGTATTTACGTTTAGCAACAGGCAAAAGTAGTTTTGAAAAGTTGCTCTTACTAATTAAAACGTAACCGTTATTTTCACATTTTACAATACCAACATATTGTTCATTTTCAATAAGGTATTTCATCTTTTGTTTTGAAGCACTGCCTGGCGAACTTTCAGGCCTAACATTATTTCGCTGTGGCATAACAGTTTCTTTATTTTCACGGTTTCTAACAACACGCTTAAATTGATCATCGTAAAATTTACGACTGTAATGAAACTTCTTCGTTTTTGACATTTTACGAAGAGAAATGGTTGAAATATGCAGTCACAACAACAAGTTTACAACAGGAGCGCATGCAAAAAACGTAAGTAAACTCAAGTAATCACTTGTATCGACAGAAAGATGGATTGCAATAAATCCCTGCTAGTAGTACTGTCGATATGTTCTGCAAGGAACGAGCGGTGTAGCTGAGTGGTTAGCACAATGGACTCGCATTCGGGAGGACGACTGTACAAACCCGTGTCCGGCTATCCTGATTTAGTTTTTCCTAGATTTTTTAAGGCATACGCCGGGATGGTTCCTTCGAAAGGACACCGCCACTTTCCTTCTCCATCCTTCCCAAATCCGAGCTTGTGCTCCGTCTCTAATGACCTCATTGTCGACGGGACATTAAGTAATGAGACACCGTAGGCAAGGGTTTTGCCTTTGACACTATTGTGACATTTAGGCATTCACACGCCGTAACTGCTTTAGAAAGGCGTTTAACACGAAAATGATGAGGTACTACACATAATGTTTATTTTTTTAGAATCAGGAAGAAACACAGAATTTTATTGAAAAAAAAATTACCATGTTTTGGGTCCTCGCCTTAAGAAAGCGAACAGCCGCGCACACCTCACATTTGGCGGGAAACGGTGGCACAGTGTCCACCTCTAGCAGCAATCACAGTCAGACAACAAAGCACCGAGCCGCGAGACAGCCCGTTATGGTGGGGGATGCCCATACTGCAAGCTAGTGTTGCCAACTAATGAAAAATTGGTGCATTCCACCGCAAATGACAGGCGATTTTTAATTCATGGACAACACACGTGTTTCTGTTTAATAATCATGTAAACGCAGAAACTGCAATAGAAAAAGTGAAACCCTTGACGTCCACAAGCAGAGTTTGACTCCCTGTAAAGTATTTGATTAGGTGTCTCGCGGCTGGTGTTAAATAAAGGCGAATGTGTGAACCAAATAACAAGGATGTACCGTTGTGGCTGAGGTCACTAACTGACAGCAGAGCGCAACTACGTACATTGGCGTTGGTGAAGGCGCCGTCTACGTAAGGGACGGCGATGCCCGTTAGGTTGGCGATGCTGTTGACGATGCCGGCGATGGTGCCCGAGTAGTTGGACGCGATGGCCTGCATGTTCATGTAGGGCGCTGCGCAGTACGTGGAGATGCAGATGCCGCTGATGGCCAGCATGGCCACCAGCACACTGGTGTTGCAGCCCACCGGGCACCAGGGTACCTGCAAGTGGGGCCAGGGTTGCCACAACATAAATGTCTAACACTAGCACGGACAGTCAGATTATACACTACTGGCCATTAAAACTGCTACACCAAGAAGAAATGCCGATGATAAACGGGTATTCATACGACAAATATATTATACTAGAACTGACATGTGATTACATTTTCACGTAGTTTGGGTGCATGGATCCTGGGAAATCAGTACCCAGAACAACCACCTCTGGCCGTAATAACAGCCTTGATACGCCTGGGCATTGAGTCAAACAGAGCTTGGATAGCGTGTACAGGTATAGCTGCCCATGCAGCTTCAACACGATACCACAGTTCATCAAGAGTAGTGACGCGTATTGTGACGAGCCAGTTGCCGGACCACCATTGACCAGACGTTCTCAATTGGTGAGAGATCTGGAGAATGTGCAGGCCAGGGCAGCAGTCGAACATTTTCTGTATCCAGAAAGGCCCGTACAGGACCTGCAACATGCGGTCGTGCATTATCCTGCTGAAATGTAGGGTCTCGCAGGGATCGAACGAAGGGTAGAACCACGGGTCGTAACACATCTGAAATGTAACGTCCACTGTTCAAAGTGCCGTCAATGCGAACAAGAGGTGACCCAGACGTGTAACCAATGGCACCCCATACCATCACGCCGGGTGATACGCCAGTACGAATACACGCTTCCAATGTACGTTCACCGCGATGTCGCCAAACACGGATGCGACCATCATGATGCTGTAAACAGAACCTGGATTCATCCGAAATAATGACGTTTTGCCATTCGCGCACCCAGGTTCGTCGTTGAGTACACCATCGCGGGCGCTCCTGTCTGTGGTGCAGCGTCAAGGGTAACCGCGGCCATGGTCTCCGAGCTGATAGTCCGTGCTGCTGTAAACGTCATCGAACTGTTCGTGCAGATGGTTGTTGTCTTGCAAACGTCCCCATCCGTTGACTCAGGGATCGAGACGTGGCTGCACAATCCGTTAGAGTCATGCGGATAAGATGCCTGTCATCTCGACTGCTAGTGATACGAGGCCTTTGGGGTCCAGCACGGCGTTCCGTATTACCCTCCTGAACCTACCGATTCCCTATTCTGCTAACAGTCGTTGGATCTCGACCAACTCGAGCACCAATGTCGCGATAAGATAAACCGCAATCGCGATAGGCTACAATCCGACCTTTATCAAAGTCGGAAACGTGATGGTACTCATTTCTCCTCCTTACACGAGGCATCACAACAACGTTTCACCAGACAACGCCGGTCAACTGCTGTTTTGTGTATGAGAAATCGGTTGGAAAATTTCCTCATGTCAGCACGTTGTAGGTATCGCCACCTGCGCCAACCTTGTGTGAATGCTCTGAAAAGCTAATCTTTTGCGTATCACAGCATCTTCTTCCTGTCGGTTAAATTTCGCGTCTGTGGCACGTCATCTTCGTGGCGTAGCAATTTTAATGGCCAGTAGTGTATCTTTTGCACAAAAACTTCTCGATGTTCTTGACGCGTTAACCGGGAGCAAAGAATCGAGCTTTCGATGATAATCTCCGTCGTCTCCACCAGGAGCTTAAGCTGTGACATAACGTCGCCTAAGAGGCTTCGGACCGTGACGTAAACATGAGCAGGCGTTTTGGCCCTGCTGAGTATGTGGCTAGAATGAACTGGTCTCTTGCTGTTCAAAATTTATTTTTTACATTGACGCGCTCCGGGCGCAGTCCATCATCAGAACGTCAAAAACAAAAATCTTCATATCAAGTATGGAGTCACGTGCGTCAGTCCACATTTTAGTACTGATGCTGAAGACTGACACATGTGACTCCATACCTTATATCAAGACTTTCCTTTTTGATTTTCTGACGATGGCCTGCCTCCAAAGAGCGTCCGTAATGTAAATAAATTTTCAAGAAGTGACCAGTTCATTGTAGCAACCTATTCAACACTGCCCTAAGTCTCCTCAAGTTTTCATCGGGAGCAACGCATTCTTGTAACTACTTTTTTCTCTTTGTAATAATGGCAAAGATTAAGATAGGAAATACAATGCTAATGCAAATAGGCCGCCCGACTAAGCGCGCGGTCTACCGCGCTGCTTCCTGAGCGGGAAGGCGTGCCGGTCCCCGGCACGAATCCACCCGGCGGATTAGCGTCGAGGTCCGGTGTGCCGGCCAGCCTGCGGATGGTTTTAAGGCGGTTTTCCATCTATTTCGGCAAATCCCATTATTCCGCTTCTGTTATACTGCGCCGGCGATTGCTCCGCAAACACCGTTTCCACGTACGCGTACACCATAATTTGAGGTTACACTCGTCTGATATGAGACATACCAATGGGTGTCCACTTGGGGCAGAACCGCACGATAACACTGGGTTCGGTGTGGGTGGGTGGACTGCTGTGGCCTGTTGTGGGGTTGTGAACCACTGAGGGCTACGCCGAGACGAAGCCTCTCTGTCGTTTCTAGGTCCCCGGTTCAATACAGTACAATGCAAATAAATGAATTTTGCTGCTTCTGAAGTACAACAACAGATTACAACAGAAGTGCGAGGGGCGTTCAATAAGTAATGGAACACTTTTTTTCTGAAGGCAGGTTGGTTTTATTGAGGATTCCAATGCATCATATTATTCCCCACTATTTTGGCTACAAAACCCGATCTTCTAACATAATCTCCCTTCCCAAGTTGCGACATGGTCGCGAATAAAACAGTGACCCATATATACAATAAGTTTCCTTTAATTTACGTCTATGGTCACTAACTTTTTGTTAACAGGTTACCGGTTCCGTCTATAATGACCATCATCAGATATGTTTATAGGACTTTGTTTTTATAAACAGATCTGGTGATGGTCATTATAGACCAATACCGGTAATCTGTTACCAAAAAGTTTATGACCATAGAAGTAAATTAAAGGAATCTTATAATCTCCCTTCAAGACGACGGCCTCAAGCCACCTTACTGAGAGAGCCTGTATGCCCGCATGGTATCACTCTAGTGGTCGACGTCGGAGCCAACGTCTTACTGCATCAGCAACCTCCCCATCACACACTATCTGCTCCCCGCGGAGTGCATCCTTCATTGGGCCAAAAAGGTGTGAGATCCGGGCTGTAAGGTGAATGAGGAAGAACAGTTCAATGAAGTTTCGTGAGCTCCTCTCAGGTGCGCAGACTTGTGTGAGGACAGTTGTACTGTGAGGTATTTGAGTGTGATCCATTATCACCTCGAACGAGAGTGTCCGCACTTTCCAATATTGAAGGAGTCACAGCTGTGTGTGGTCAGCCAGCACGCGGGATGCCGGACAGACTTACACGCCTTACTGAAATGATGACTGAACCCTCGCCCAGCAGCCGGCCGCGGTGGTCTCGTGGTTCTAGGCGCGCAGTCCGGAACCGCGCGACTGCTACGGTCGCAGGTTCGAATCCTGCCTTGGGCATGGATGTGTGTGATGTCCTTAAGTTAGTTAGGTTTAAGTAGTTCTAAGTTCTGGGGGACTGATGACTACAGCTGTTAAGTCCCATAGTGCTCAGAGCCATTTTGAACCTCGCCCAGCACCTCACCGTGATTTTGTTCACTGCCAGATAGTGGATATTCTGCGAGCGCCTTGGAATATCCGCGGTGCTCTGGATTTCCGCCAAAAGGAACTCAATAACAACTCTCTGCTTGGAACGCACCGTCTTTACAGACACCATTTTGAAGACTACGTATAGCGCCGCTATCTATCGGAACTTCAAGAAACTATAGGGGCTTAATAGAGAATCTTGCACGATGTCCCACAAAAAATTTCGGATTTTTTTGAACCGAAATCTACGGATAAAAAAATTTGTTGCATTACTTATTGAAAGTCCCTCGTATAATGGATATTAAAAGAAGAATTGGAAGACCAAACAAGAATTTAGAAAGAAGAGTAACTTATTAACAAACAACTAAATAATATAGAAACAAGAAAGAAATTCGTCAATACATTGACTTGGAGCTTTTTAAGCTGTGCTTGTGAAGGTTGGGTTCCGGGTACAGAGGTAAAGAACAAAGTAGAAGTAGCAGAAATTTGATTGTGGAAAAGAGCAATAAAAACATACTAAAATGAAAGAAAATCTAATGAATAAATACTAAAATAAATTAATTAACATGGTACAGAGACGAATAGCAAAATTAACTGGACACCAAATTCGACATAACAACTCCATAAAAAATCTTAGAAGGAAAAATCCTGGGAAAAAAATCAGGAGGCAAGCCCGTAAAATCTCTATTACATGTTATTAGTGGAACGAAATGCATCAATCCCAACCAAATGGTAAAACTGCGAGAGACAAAAGGATTGCTACAGCAACAAACTTGCGATTTTTACTCCAGTTTCCGACGATGGGGGGAGGACGGGGGGGTGTTGGGACGTTTAACATGTTGAAGTGGTACATGTTACTATAAAGCATAAAACACGTCTCACTTTCCTTTTACTAGACTGATGAAGATGTGCCAGTGAAACGTGACTTTAATTAGTAGTAGCGAATAAAGCATGTTCAGTGCCCGGGCTACTTTGAATTTATGTGCAGAAATGAGAAAGAAAAACGCTGTCACAGCGCTGAATGCGGCGACGGATGTATAATTTGGACTGGACAGAGATGGGTCGCTTGCACTTTGCAGTCGTGCTTTGGGGACTCTGTGGACTCCGAAGATGAAAGAGGCCTGACGACAATGGTCGAGAACTAAAGAAAATTGGATGTTGTTATATAGATTCTAGGCTATGCTATCTCAAGTTACGTACGAACTTATGGTTTTGGTCAATCACTGAAGCATCATGTATGAACGTCTTGTCTGAAAAGCTTTAGTAATTATCAATTGTTGTGAATTAAGAACTTATTCGAATGTAGAAGAATTACGCAAACCGTGTTTTGTGATTTCGTAATGAGTTGTTTAAATGTAAAAGCTCTCTTATAACCCTCGACCCTCTACAATCGGAAAGGAAGTCATCGATCAAATATGTGGCAATGCATAGCAGGACCGCAACATCAAGAGAAAACAAGACGGCGACCGGGAAATTCGGAAAAGAAGGTAACTGTTATTACAGGGAACGAGTAAAGACTTGGCTTGTCGAAATATATCGATCACTTAAAATCAAAGCACAATAAGAAAAACACCTCAATGTGTAACAAAAGTTTTAAGTATCTAAAACACTAGTGCTTTAAAAATATACATTATGTTGAATTACACGATTTTTAAAGAACTTTGAGATGATTTAACACTGTGGTTAAAACTATTTCATTTATATTGATATAATGGTAATGTTAGTGGTGCATAAAACTGATCATACTTATGTTTGTTAGCTATTCCAAGCAAAACATGTGCTTTGTTTGTGCTCCACAATTTTAGTAAGTTTGACCGTAATAAACTGATGCTGGCAATTTACGCGTTTATTTACATATACAAACCGACTTCCGAATTTTCCTGTGTGTGAGCGTGCGTTTGCCAAATAGGTCCGATTCAAAATACTAGATTCTAATATTTTTTTGTTCGTGTCGTTTTCGCGTAATCTTTGACTGATTATGTCGATACTCATGTACATCAGAATATATCGTGTATTTTCGAAAGAATTTTACTATATCGTCGATTGTAAACTTAATTTCTTCCTTTTAGAAACTTTTAGTAACAAGACCCCGTCAAAAACAATCGTTTCTTAATTGTCTGGTGTATTTCAGTGCACATCCACGTGGCTACACTTACATTTTGAGAATTTTTCTTAAGTTAAGGGTGTTGTGCATAATTGATTTCGTAAAAAATATGCGTTTGTGTTTTGCAGTTATTGTAAGTAACTATCATATCGCGTCACAGGCAATAAATTTTACACCATGTTTTCCAATTGTCATAATAGGTATCAGGTTTTGGCTGTTAAAGGCAACTGGTAACATTTGTAGCGTATCAGATTCATTCATTAAAATGGAATCAATAAGTTTATATTAGAGTTGTTTGTTTACCGCCCCGTAAAACATTGCACCAGCCACGATTTGGCTGCACTATAGCTGCTGTTCCAGAACACGGGATAAGTTAGTCCCTTTTCGTAAGCAGCTGGAATTCATCCTGACTTCTGTCAAGAGATTGGAAGCTACTGCGGGTGGCGGTGCTGGGAGGGATCCCAAGAGTCGCGTACCAGAGATATCAAAGGTACCTCCAGATCGTATCGCTCCCGTAGAGACCGCGAGGACAAGACGAGATCAATAACAGCTCACTCAGAGGCGTTTAAACATTCAGCCTCCCCGCGCTACACACGTGAATGGAGGGGGCACCCTAATAACTGGTACAGTGGGATATAGCCTCTGCTATACACTTCGCAGTGGTTTGCGAAGAGCAGATGCAGATATAGAAATGAGTACTACAATGGGATCCTGTGGAACCAAGGTATGTTATTGATGGAGGAGGAGGAAAAATGAGAAAACGACAGACGAAGTGAGATGGGATGTGTTGTGCAGGGCCAGAAGGAATGGTTTATCTCAGAGCGAATTTCACCGTTTGGCAGTACAAGTTTTCTGGAATTTCGGCGCGAGAGGATAGACACGTAAGAGTATGGAAAGTTTGATAGGGGAGTAGTGTTGTAGCGACGTACCTGAATTGATGATTACTGGATATGATTTTCCCTGATATTGGCTGCTGGGAATGAGTTTTCCAGTTAGTTTATTGCTTGGGACGGAGCTCCAAAAAGAGAAGAATGTGTGGTAAACGGATGAGTTGGTATAGGATGCGAGAGGAGGGACGAAGGCGTATGCGGAAGTGGAGGTGGAGTACATGTATTTCTAGGGTTTCAAGGGCTTTGTGTGATTTAAGAGAGGCGGATTAGATATTTATGGGTGATGATAATAGTAGAAGCGTGTAGAGCACGAGTGCGGCCTGTGAGTAGTTGTAGTTGTTTTTGGACTGTAAGGAGGTGTGCATTCCGTGATAGTTTTCTGTCAAGGGATAGTCCTCGATGCTTTGTTGTGTCAGTGAGAGGAGTGTGTTGGTTGTGGATAGCGAGGACGATGGACTCGCTGTGTGTTGCGGCCAAAGACAGCGGCATGGCTTTTCTGTCGATTTATGAGTACTTAAAGTTCCCTTTTTTTGTACCACTCAGTCAGAAAGATCAAGTGGAGATTGTGGCGGGTAGATATGTAGGCAGTGTTATCAGCTTCAGGAGGTTGTGGGGGTGGAAACTTGGGAATGTCGGAAGTGTACATGATGTAAAGGAGTGGGGGGAGGGGGGGGTGGAGGAGGCAGAAAAGAGATTGTGTTACACTATCAACAGGGTGAAACACCTGTGTTCTACTGCACGGGTAACGAACTAAGCCGATCACTAATTTTGTTTTCTTATGATAACATTAACAAAAAACATATCACAGTATCGCAACCGATTGTGACCATCCAGTACTCATTGTCAGACTAATAGCGCATGTTGCGAATGGTGACGTAAGGTTCCTTGTGTTTACAACGCAATATGATTTGACGTCACCACCTGTAGCATACACTTCAGTCTGACGATGAGCACGGGCTGGTCCAAATTTGTTATGTCACTTAAAACGCTTTTGTGGTTGTTGTCGTAAGAAAATAAAAGAGGAATGTTTTGGTGGTTGCTGTTAAAAGAACGAAAGAATATAGTTAGTCAATCACACAGTCTGCATTAACGATATGTTCTTTCTTCGATACAGAGAACTACAGAGTGCATAAATGACGTGACACATCTGTGAATATATCGTACTAGATTTTCAGGACTTGAAAATTACGAAAAAAATCAAAGATTTCCAACCAAACATCATAAAAACGCAACACCTTCAAGAACTTACTCAGCCCATTGACGACGCGGAGTCCGTTTATTTTGGAGATGTAGCCCTTGCGAAACACTACGTCGCCAGCCCAACCAAACAGCAAGCTTCCAATCACACCGGTGATTTGCGGAATGGCGGACAGGAAACCGTTCTGCGGAAAGAACAGACATTTGAAGATATCGGAAATGTACTTGGCAAATTCGACTGTAAAATTGCGCTTATAAACTACTCGTAGCGTCCTGTGCAATTTTTTCCCATATTTCAATTAAAAGTAAGGGGTGGGTGTACATATAAGAAAACTGATTTGTAGTGATACTTCGAAAACGTCTTAAATACTCAAAGTTGAAGATCTGTTTTCTCGAAGTGTTTTTCTAGCCAGAATTCTTCTGGAGATAATATTCACTTGTTTCCTTCGACACATTTAGTCTCTTACATTTGGATTTACAGTTTAAAGTGGAATACCGACGACGGTACAGCTCGGCTTTTTGACAGAAAAACCATTGTGAGAGGTGAATGATTACTGAACCGGCTGGGGACCGAATTCTAAAGCTTTAGATTTCTTTTTATAGCTTTAACCGACACTTTAATAACACAAATGTTTAAAATACGTGCTTTTCGTGATGTTGCTCTGTAATTAATCGTATTCAATCTGCCTTTTTCTCAATGCTTCCTCCAAAAGACAAAAAAGCCATCCGTCTCCTTCTCTCTTATTTAACATTTTCTAATTCGTCACATTCCAAATAAGGTGACTTGATTCTAATTGACAAAGATTAGAAATAAGCAACGTGTTACTAAATGTGGGTGAGCAGATACTCCGAAATTATTTCAATTGCAATTTTACAGCAAGTGGCTTACGTTTAATATTTGTTAATTAAAATCAAGCCACCTGATATAAAATGTGACTAGGTATATAATTTGAAATTAGAGGGAAGGAAGCTGGTGGTTATGGCTAGCCAGTGATACTGATGGATTAATATTTTCATTCCTTAAATTCATGTCAGAAGCATCAGACAACAAACTGAAGGAATAAAGAAGTAGGGTCTACATGCTAAGGGAATATAACTGGCTGTCCGCTGTGGCCGAGCCGCTCTAAGCGCTTCAGTCCGGAACCGAGATGCTGCTACGGTCGCAGGTTCGAATGCTAACTCGGGCATGGGTGTGTGTGATGTTCTTAGGTTAGTTAGGTTTAAGTAGTTCTACGTCCAGGGGATTGATGACCCCAGATGTTAAGTCCCATAGTGCTTAGAGCCATTTTGAATATAACTGACAAGAATACTTATTAGTGCTTATAACATTTACAGCAAGTGACAGATACTGTAAGAAGCGATCAAAAAGTTTGCTTATAAGAGCGTTGCTGCAGTATATATGTAACGTAGAGCGATTCTGATGAGGGTATATAAGCACCGACGTATAGGCAACGGATTAGGGTGACATTCGTGACTTTCCGACGTGAGTGTGGTAAATGGTGGAACGTAAACTATGATGACGCTATTACCAAATGTGTCCTAACAGAACCAACGTGCTGTTATTCTTTTCTTCGTTGTCGAAGAACAAACACCTGTAGACATACATCGGAGAATGAAGAATTTGTATGGAGCAGTATCTTCGTTGAAAACCACCATTTCGGAATGCTGCTGCTTCATGATAACACAAGTCTTCATATTTCAAATGTCGTACGCAGAAGTTATGACAACTTAAGTGGGAGGCACTGGATAATGCGCCCTGTAGTCCTGGCCTCTCCCCGTGCGATTATCACGCAACTGGTCCCTTAAAAAAGGCTGTGAACGGTCGACGATTCCAGTCGGGCGAGGATGTAGAGCAGGCAATTACGGACTTCTTCACGCAGCAGGACACGGTGTTTTGCCAATCGGTATCTTCAAACTGCTGCGTTGATTGCCTCAATATTTACGGCGATTTTGTCTGATTGGCATACCGATCCTGGTCTGCATGGCATTTGAGCAGAAACTTTTTGATCGTCCATTATAATAACAGTTTCCTTATAATAATGTGTAGGAACTTTATGAAGAACAGTTTTATTAAGCAGCAATTTTCCGCAGTCATTACAACATGTTTCCTTCAATTCCAGGCAAAAAAAATTAAATCCCTGATTTGTTTCCAGTGCCCGCATACATCACTAATATTGTGCATCATGTATTACTTTCTAGTTTAGTTAGAGCACTCATATCACACAGTCTGTGACATATTTAACAGATTCTTTCTAGACACAATTCACTAATGCCTCAAGATATACTCCGAGTACCTACCGAGCGAGAGGGCGCAGTGGTTAGCACACTGGACTCGCATTCGGAAAAACGACGTTTCAAATTCTCATCCTGCCATCCAGATTTCTCCAGACAAAGGCCGGGATGGTTCCTTTGAAAGGGCGCGACCGACTTCCTTCCCCACCTTTGAAGTAGTGTGAGTTTATGCTCCGTCTCTAATGACCTCGACGCTGACCCGACGTTAAACCCTAATCTTCTTAATTTCCTTCTTCCCACTAACTAGAAAAGAGAAATCTGAATGGGTTGTGAGGACTAGGAATGTAAGCCGCGCGGGATTAGCCGAGCGGTCAAGGCGCTGCAGTCATGGACTGTGCTGCTGGTCCCGGTGGAGGTTCGAGTCCTCCCTCGGGCATGGCTGTGTATGTTTGTACTTAGGATAATTTAGGTTAAATAGTGTGTATGCTTAGGGACTGATGACCTTAGCACTTAAGTCCCATAAGATTTCACACACATTTGAACTTTTTTTTAAACTAGGAATGTAAGGAATTCAATGAGAAAGGTCGTGGTACTGTGCTGATATGTAATCATCTCATTGTATTCCGATCAGTGCGGTAATCCTATTTGAAGAAGGGCTGTAACTACATTTCTCTCAAGGCGATGTAGCTCTGATGAAGTGCGTTGTTTGGTCCACTGAGAAATAAGTTTTCTTCATTAACGTCAATTTTTTATTTTAAGCAGTTGTGACGTCCTGTAATTGCTTAGTGATTGTAACGGTCAGAGTGAAAAGAACGGAAATTTACTTATTCTGCTAAAAAGGAATTTGTAGTTTGCGAGCGAAAAAAAATGTGCAGTACGACTGGTCAGTCTCCTTTCTGGATTTGTGGTCTACGTTTCTGCTATTAACAGTGACTTGCGCTACGCCAAAGAGAGTCGAACTGCGTGCTTTGCGGTTTTCTGAATCTGTATCCGCGAATGATTAATGACAGGTCTCGTGAGGCACTCTACACTCTGCATTAGAACATTGCGTATCTTTAATAGGGTAATATAAAGCCAGGTATCTACAGCCCACGTACTCAATAATACAACACAACTATTATTCGAAAAATTTGTCAGAATGTGGAAATATAAAGCAACGTAGAGTTGCAGTTGATAGAAAGCGTTTAGAAGTTTGTACTCCATAGTAAATAGAGAACTGATTTTGTACTGAATTACATATAAACAATAGTTTCTATTTTCCAAACGATCCTCTGGCTCTTGGCTTAGCGCTTAGTTAAGGAAGCCAAGTAGACCGACAAAAACGATAACTACTATTGCCGAATAATTATTTGTGGTATTATAGACTGACAAGACAATTAAAAAACAAAACAATATTGTCAGACATGTCTGGAGAATGTTTTAGCCAGATTTTATGGTAGACAACTCACGCTTCGCACGTCGAAGTGCAGAATGTTGGCTATGTAGAGCGGCAGTGAAGTGATGAGCAGGTAGTACGTCCAGTCTAAGGTAATCATAAGTGAGACGAAAGCCCACAGGGGTGGTGACAGCAGGATTCTCTTCCAAGGCACAGGCAGCTTCTTCTGTAGCATCACAGGAACACTTTCACTCACCTGATTTGACTCAACGCTTGAGCCAGACATACATGTATTTCCCCCATTACTTCCTAATCTAACAACAACCGTTTTTATTCAAACTGTGGAATCGTAACCTTGCAAACATATTATTAAAATATGAGGGCTGCTGTAAATTTTAATTAATATCCTCGTGAAGGGAACCACTTTGATGGGAAAGTGGAGACTGTTTGTCAACTTATTAACTGACCTACTTTCATTGTGCAAAATTACGAGACAAATCTAGTGAACAAAGAGCCAAGATAACAAGCTGAAGGCGAGTTTAATGCCCTGAAGTCTCCTCTGGAGTCTTAGGCCGAGCGATATAAGCTGAGGAGAAAAATAGTCCTTAGTATCTCTGCTAGGACACCTGCGACGCACGAGGCCACGCCGTGTCCAGAAATTTTGCCACCTATTTCCGTTTGCTACTGTATTATCGTCATGCAGAACTGAGTATTGTGAGCATTGTTCAGACAATAAAATCGTGCACTCTAGGAGCAGATTTTAGACACGTTGTGAGGCGGAGGAAATATTATAAACTCAACAAAAGCCCAGCTTCGATCAGACGAAGAGGATGGAGCTGGTGATTGACGGAGGTAGTCGCCCGTGTGAGCACAGCCTGCTTTGGTCGCATATCCCAAGCCTCCATCTTCAGATCGGGAAAGGAGCTGGACACAGCTGGAACCTATTGCAGTTGCTGACTTCCCTGTTAACTGGTTATAGACTGGTTTTATGTCCCTGTTCCTTACATACCATGTTGTTCATAGTAGCTTGATAGCCAAGCGGCAAAGACACAAGGCCTTGATTTACATGTGTAAGTGGGCGCACTCTAGCCGAATCTAAGTTTTTTTTATTTATTTTTTTTTATCCTGAGGGAACTTTCATCTACATCAATTCTGAGCTAGGTGTAAGATTGTCGCATTTAAGACCCCAAAGCTGTCAGCAAATTTTTAATTAGTCTATGTACTCTAACTGATAGTCTCCGATATTGCACCATACTAAATGGCCACATAACCACATTTCAGTAGCTTTACGCTTAGGAGATACGTGAAGATTTCAGTTCGATCACATCATGGTCAGACAGAAATTCCGAAATCAGATACTGGATTGTAAGGCTTAATCAGGAACAAATATAAACTCAGATCACAATTCAGTAATAATGAAGAGTAGGATCAAGTTTAAGAGAATAGTCAGGAACAATCAATGAACAAGGAAGTGGAATACGGAAGTTCTAAAGAATGAAGAGATACACATAAAGTTCTCTGAGGTTATAGATACTGCGATAATGAACAGCTCAGTAGGGAGTTCAGTTCAAGAGGAATGGGCATCCCTTAAAAGGGCAGTCACAGAAGCCGGAAATAAAACTGTAGGAACAAGGAAGGTAACTGCGAAGGTACCATGGATAACAGAAGAAATACTTTAGTTGATCGACGAAAGAAGAAACTACAAAAGTATTCAGAGAAATTCAGGAACACGGGAATAGAAGTCACTTTGGAATGAAATAAGTAGGAATGGCAGGTAAGCTAAGGCAAAATGGCTGCATGAAAGATATTAAGAAATCGAAAAAGAAATGATTGCCGGAAGGACGGACTCAACATACTGGGGGCCGAACCGCACAATAACCCAGGGTTCGAAGTGGGGAGGCGGCGGGGTGGGTGGACTGCTGTGGCCTGTTGTAGGGTTGTGGACCACTGTGGGCAACGGCGGGTCGAAGCCTCTCCGTCGTTTCTAGGTCCCTGGTTCCATACACAATATGCACAACCCCTAGGAGCCTGTGATAAGAATTGTGAAACACCCTTATACCATTCCCTCTTGGCTTTTTGTAGATGTTATAATTATACAGCCGCGCGGAGTGGCAGCGCGGTTTGAGGCGCCTTGTCACGGATTGCGCGGTCCCTTCAACAGGACGTTCGAGTCCTCCCTCGGGCATGGATGTGTGTGTTATTCTTAGCATAAGTTATTTTAAATAGTGTGTAAGTCTAGGGACCGATGACCTCAGTAGTTTGGTCCCTTAGGAATTCACACACCTTCGAACATTTTTTATAATTATTCATCTCACCACTTTATCTTCATTAGTTTCGATACTGCCAACATTTGACGCAATCTTATATTTTCGAAGGCTTTCTCTTTTTCGCAAAGGCTAGGAACGTATTGTGACTTTTCTTTGTTTTTACTGTACTTCCACTACTAAACGCAAAGAAAGAATTGCTTCTCCTATATGTTTTTCCGCCTGTTTTGACACCTTATTACTTTTTGTGCAGTGTATCTTCAGCTTTTCACTCCCTTCTTTTCTACATTACTCTCGTTAGGGTTCTGATTAACACAACTCCGAATGTGTATCGTAGGCACCTTTTGATTTATTGAGCTCTGATAATTCAATGCTGTATGAAATAAGTAACACATTACACTAGCAAAGATTTCTTACTTTTCAACCTTCTTCCGCTCTTCTGTTGCATTTCGGCAGTATTCTCCAGCTAAGATACTGTACTTGTATGCGAAAGGGGCAGAGTTCAATTCCGTGTTCGGCGATCCTGATTCAGGTTTTTCGTGGTTTCCCTTGCCGGAACGGTTCATTTGCAAAGGACGTTCAGCCATACAAATTCTTTCCTTCCTTCTCCGAGCAGGCTTTGAATGTATAGCTCTCTTTTATTTTCTCTTTTTTCTACGCTTGAGATAGATTACCCCTCTGAAGCTTTACGTTTTACTTGCCCGCAATTACATTTCAACTTCACCCAAGCGGCATTGATTTTGTTCTGGCCATATTCGTCTCAATTTCTTTACATGCTTGTCACGTACTTTATCAGTTAAGGCTTAATACTTTCTGTTAATTTCATTTGGTCCAGTTGTCCATCCTTTGTATTTTCTTTTATTTTATTTTTTTTACCGATAGGATAGTTTCCTGTTATTGAAAGCATTGTCATCTCTGTTTTCGTTATACCTTTGGTACTAGTCTGGTCTGTTTAGTTATTATCTTTGCTTTTATGTTCCAACTCTTTTAATATATTACTCTCAACAGTTACTTGTGCTATTGATCATTGGCTAGGGGAATTTTCCATAGTCTCATTCTTTCATGGTTTTCTAGTCATTGAATTTTCTTCCCCCTTTTCAGAAGTCTTCATATACACTACTGGCCATTAATATTGCTACACCAAGAAGAAATGCAGATGATAAACGGGTATTCATTCGACAAATATATTATAATAGAACTGACATGTGATTACATTTTCACGCAATTTGGGTGCATAGATCCTGAGAAATCAGTACCCAGAACAACCACCTCTGACCGCAATAACGGCCTCGATGCGTCTGGGCATTGAGTCAAACAGAGCTTGGATGGCGTGTACAGGTACAGCTTCCCATGCAGCTTCAACACGATACCACAGTTCATCAAGAGTAGTGACTGGCGTATTGTGACGAGCCAGTTGTTCGGCCACCATTGACCAGACGTTTTCAATTGGTGAGAGATCTGGATAATGTGCTGGCCAGGGCAGCAGTCGAACATTTTCTGTATCCAGAATGGCCCATACAGGACCTTGCAACATGCGGTCGTGCATTATCCTGCTGAAATGTAGGGTTTCGCAGGGATCGAAGGAAGGGTAGAGCCACGGGTCGTAACACATCTGAAATGTAACGTCCACTGTTCAAAGTGCCGTCAATGCGAACAAGAGGTGACCGAGACGTGAAACCAATGGCACCCCATACCATCACGCCGGGTGCTACGCCAGTATGGCGATGACGAATACACGCTTCCAATGTGCGTTCACCGCGATGAAGCCATCATGATGCTGTAAACAGAACCTAGATTCATCCGAAAAAATGACGTTTTGCCATTCGTGCACCCAGGTTCGTCGTTGAGTACACCATCGCAGGCGCTCCTGTCTGTGATGTCGCGTCAAGGGTAACCGCAGCCATGGTCTCCCAGCTGATAGTTCATGATGCTGCAAACGTCGTGGAACTGTTCGTACAGATGGCTGTTGTATTGCAAACGTCCCCATCTGTTGACTCAGGGATCGAGACGTGGCTGCACGATCCTTTACAGCCATGCGGATAAGATGCCTGTCATCTCGACTGCTAGTAATACGAGGCAGTTGGGATCCAGCACGGCGTTCCGTATTACACTCCTGAACCCACCGATTCCTTACACGAGGCATCACAGCAAAGTTTCACCAGGAAAGGTCGGTCAACTGCTGTTTGTGTATGAGAAATCGGTTGGAAACTTTCCTCATGTCAGCACGTTGCAGGTGTCACCACCGGCGCCAACCTTGTGTGAATGCTCTGTAAAGCTAATCATTTGCATATCACAGCATCTTCTTCCTGTCGGTTAAATTTCGCGTCTGTCGCACGTCATCTTCGTGGTGTAGCAATTTTAATGGCCAGTAGTGTATTATCTTTATTGCTCAACGTCATACTATTACATGTACCACGGAATGTGCCGTCAGTTTCCTTTCAGTCTTCAGAGAACAATCCTGTCATAACAGAAGAACCATAAAAAATAATGTAGAGGGCAGTGAAACCTTGGCACTAGACACGATTGTAGCCTCAATGTAGCGACGCTCCGCTGGATCGATCCTCCGGTGCTGCGCTGGTGAGTCCTGAGCGAGCAGACACCACGGAAGGCACCACAGCAACCCAACGGCGCCGAAGAAGTAGAAGGCCAGGGGCCAGCCGACCGCCGTCTCGCACAGCGCGCCCGACACAGCCATCGACACCAGAGTTCCTCCAAACACTCCTGCCGCAAACCAATGACAAACTGTACTACACAACTGCAAAATCAATTATATGCGTTGTAGAAACATACGAGGCAAATACAAAACATTAATAATATGAAACTTCCTGAAATATTAAAACTGTGTGCCTGACCGAGACTCGAACTCGGGACCGAGTCTCGGTCCGGCAGACAGTTTTAACCTGTCAGGAAGTCTCATATCAGTGCACACTCCACTGCAGAGTGAAAATCTCATTCTGGAAGCATTACTAATATGTTTATTTTATATGTTTACACTAAAGCAACCAACTGGTAAGCACATTATTTGCCTGTTTGGTATCCTTCATTCGATGCTCATACTCCTGTGTCGTTTCGCATAATAAGGCACCCCAGTGGTCACACAACCATGTAGGCGCTGCGTATCGCACCTCATTTACAACTACATCTACATGATTACTCACAATTCAGAGGTTGGAAGAGGTTTCATAGAACCACTTACAGACTATTGCTCTATCGTTCCACTCTCGAAGATTGAGTGGGGAAAATGACCATTTTAATCTCTCTGCGGCCGTAGAGAATCTACTATATCGACGCCACTGATTCGTGCAAAGCTATGGTCGTCGAAAGTACCACCAGAAAGCTAACAAATGGATTTAGCAAAATGACTGGAGCAGTATACAACAGAAACAACTCTTTTCTCGAAAACAGACTTTCACGAAAACAGATCTCGAAATCTGGTGCCTGAATCTCTTGTCTCGGGTTATTGGCTGGCATAGCACTGAAATTTACAGTTTTTATGGTAATCTGCTTCTAAGGCAGTTTACCTGTATATATAGTAATTGATTTAAATTCAGTTAAACGAAATGAATTCCAGAATCAATAAAGACGCTATAACAGAAAACATCATTGAATACGTCCAGAAATGCTGAACCTGCAATGCGATGATGTAATTCTTATAAAAGAAAATTCGTGTCAGCTAGGATTCTAACTCGAATTCCCTGCTTATCACGACTAATGGCCTTAATTACTGAGGCCGTCCGAGTGTTGTTTCAAGACTCATTCAGATTTTCGCTGTCACTGACGTTTCCACTTATTGGTTTTGAATACTAAAACCGCAGGCTCTCCCATGTAGTGAGAACAGCACCTCTGGGTGAACAGATTTACTGGAGGGCTGCAGCTTACCTTGCTGCAGGAATATATACCAACAGCATTAAACTCACTAAATAAAATGAATAGAAACGATCTGAATGAAATATATGAAAACAAAATGACGTGAAATGAAATCGGAAAATTTATTCAGTAATGCTAAACCTATAATGTAATGAATATGTTATCCTAAGGACGTACTTGAACGGCGTAGGTGATTAAGGCGACTTCCCCCGATGAAGTGGAGATCTGGGCTAGAGTCTCGATCTGATATACATTTCCATTAGCTATGACATATTTATTGCACTGCATTTATGAAGCGTTTTCTCTTATGTCATCCTATACTTTTGCATCATTATTCATTTCCACTTTAATTGGAATACATTCTTTTGTGGCAGGGTAAGTCACGGTGTTTCATCAAATACGTCCCATAATGGTGCTGTTATCGCTTGAAGGAATATCTGACTGTAGTTTTCCGAAGTAACAGCAGCAAACATAAGCGGCCATAGAAATTTGAGTAATGCCTGGAGACATGTTCACATAGGCTACTGATTAAGGTTATTGTTTGCGTAAAGCAATAAATCCGTTTCCGAGTCCCCGTCAAGCACAAATGTGCATGTGCCATGAAATATTCGTTACTAGTATATGCCAGTTTGGGTCCACAAAGAGCGATAGCATCACCGTCTCTGCAGAAAGCCAACTCCTGAAATTATTTTTAGTTTGCAATTTCAGGTGTTAACACTATACAGGGTGGTCCATTGAACGTGACCGGGCCAAATATCTCACGACATAAGCGTCAAACGAAAAAACTACAAAGAACGAAACTTGTCTAGCTTGAAGGGGGAAACCAGATTGCGCTATGGTTGGCCCGCTAGATGGCGCTGCCATAGGTCAAACAGATATCAACTGCGTTTTTTAAAATAGAAACCCCCATTTTTTATTACATATTCGTGTAGTACGTAAAGAAATATGAATGTTTTAGTTGGACCACTTTTTTCTCTTTGTGATAGATGGCGCTGTAATAGTCACAAGCATATGGCTCACAATTTTAGACGAACAGTTGGTAACAGGTAGGTTTTTTAAATTAAAATACAGGACGTTGGTACGTTTGAACATTTTATTTCGGTTGTTCCAATGTGATACATGTACCTTTGTTAACTTATCATTTCTGAGAACGCATGCTGTAACTGCGTGATTACCTGTAAATACCACATTAATGCAATAAGTGCTCAAAATTATGTCCGTCAACCTCAATGCATTTGGCAATTCCTCTCAACAGCGAGTAGTTCGCCTTCCATAATGTTCGCGCATGCATTGACAATGCACTGATTCATGATGTCAGGCGTTGTTGGTGGATCACGATAGCAAATATCCTTCAACTTTCCCCACAGAAAGAAATCCGGGCATGTCAGATCCGGTGAACGTGCGGGCCATGATCTAATGTCTCATTAAGTAGACTGAAAATTACCATTAAAGTGTAGTGCACAAAGGAGTACAGAACGTTATTTTCCACCATTGACGAAATGGCCCAGTAAGACCAATCCGTATAGGGGTGCTTCGAAGACCAATCCACCTGTCATGAAATATGCTATTCAATACCGCTTCAACCGCACGCGAGCTATGTGCCGGACATCCATCATGTTGGAAGTACATCGCCAATCTGTCATGCAGTGAAACATCTTGTAGTAACATCGGTAGAACATTACGTAGGAAATCAGCATACATTGCAACATTTAGATTGCCATCGATAAAATGGGGGCCAATCCTTCCTCCCATAATGCCGCACCCTACATTAACCCGCCAAGGTCGCTGATGTTCCACTTGTCGCAGCCATCGTGGATTTTCCGTTGCCCAATAGTGCATATTATTGCGGCTTACGTTACCGCTGTTGGTGAATGACGCTCCGTCGCTAAATAGAACGCGTGCAAAAAATTTGTCATCGTCCCGTAATTTCTCTTGTGCCCAGTTGCTGAACTGTACACGACGTTCTACGGTCGCAGGTTCGAATCCTGCCTCGGGCATGGATGTGTGTGATGTCCTTAGGTTAGTTAGGTTTAATTAGTTCTAAGTTCTAGGCGACTGATGACCTCAGAAGTTAAGTCACATAGTGTTAGGAGCCATTTTGTACACGACGTTCAAAGTCGTCGCCATGCAATTCTTGGTGCATAGAAATATGGTGATGTAACATTCTCAACACCGACTTTTGAAATTCCCGATTCTCGCCCAATTTGTCCGCTACTGATGTGCGGATTAGCCACGACAGTAGCTAAAACACCTACTTGACCATCATCATTTGTTGCAGGTCGTGGTTGACGTTTCACACATGGCTGAACACTTCCTGTTTTCTTAAATAACGTAACTATCCGGCGAACGGTCCGGACATTTGGATGATGTCGTCCAGGATACGGAGCAGCATACATAGCACACGCCCGTTGGGCATTTTGATCGCAATAACCATACATCAACACGATATCGACCTTTTCCACAATTGGTAAACGGTCCATTTTAACACGGGTAATGTATCACGAAGCAAATACCGCCGGCCGCGGTGGTCTCGCGGTTCTAGGCGCGCAGTCCGGAGCCGTGCGACTGCTACGGTCGCAGGTTCGAATCCTGCCTCGGGCATGGATGTGTGTGATGTCTTAGGTTAGTTAGGTTTAAGTAGTTCTAAGTTCTAGGGGACTGATAACCACAGCAGTTGAGTCCCATAGTGCTCAGAGCCATTTGAACCATTTTTTTGAAGCAAATACCGTCCGCACTGGCGAAATGTTACGTGATACCACGTACTTATACGTTTGTGACTATTACAGCGCCATCTATCACAAAGCGAAGAAAGTGGTCCAACTAAAACATTCATATTTCTTTACGTACTACACGAATATGTAATAAAAAATGGGGGTTCCTATTTTAATAAACGCAGTTAATATCTGTTTGACCTATGGCAGCGCCATCTAGCGGGCCAACCACATCGCCATCTTGTTTCCCCCTTCAAGCTAGACGAGTTTCGTTCTTTGTAGTTTTTTCGTTTGATGCTTATTTCGTGAGATATTTGGTCCGGTCACTATCAATGGACCACCCTGTATACTCCCGCTGCCCCATCGATAGTTAGTGGCCACCTCATCAATACTATCACCTGAACTTTTAGATCCATTGTCTTCTTTTTGTTTCCCCTAAAGTTTATCCCCTCATGAGGTCGGCTTTTTCAGGATTTGGCAAGTTTTATTTTTGATAACTTCGTGGCCGAATGCTTGCCTGACGCTGCTGTCGTCAAGGCGACCTAAGGAAGGGAAATTATGTGCTCCGTCTGTCTTCGAATATGTAAACCTCGTTCTGTATGCTATCGTATTTTAACTGTTCGCATATCGCATCCTCTGAGTTGGAAGTTAGGATCAACACAGTATTTATGTAAACGAGAGTGAGAAACTGCCTAAAAGTCACACTCAGGCTGGTCGATGTGGCAACCCATGGTCATTAACACACCTGCGGATTCCATTCGGGAGTGGTCACCTCTCTAAACCGCAGGATAGCGCGCTGCGCATAATGCTGTGCGGACTGGTCTTGCTGAGCCATTTCGTCAGTGGTGGAAAATAACGTTCTGTACTCCTTTGTGCGTTACACTTTAATGGCCATTTTCAAACTACTTAATGAGACATTACATTACGGCCAAGGAAAGTGGTTAACAACCGATGTAGGGGCCACTGTGTCAACTTTTCCTCTATCCAATCACATTAACGGGAGGTTTACTATCTTTTGGTTAAAAAAATCGATTTTTTTTAAATTGCATTTTTGGATACATAAAAGTGTTTAGAATCCACCCCTGAATCGGTTTTTCCGAATACAGAACGGAAAAGTTTTGTTATTCGCGGTTGAAAAAAAAATGCACCTGCCTGAAATCGGCCTTTTTTACGCACCAGTGTTTTTCTGTCGGAGGACGAGTTATTGTGCAGGTGCTTGGGAGGAAACACACAAAATTCAAATGAAAGTTTGAACGCGTGTGTTTGGAAGTTAGCCGCCAAGCATTTGCATTCCGGTGCGAAGACTGCGTAGATTGCGACTTTCCTGGCAGTAAGCAGCTTCAGCGAGGGTATTCACCAATTCCGACGACCATGACAACGATGGTCGTCACTCTGGGACTCTATTAGACGCAGTTCGCCAAGCATTCGGACGACCACCGGATTCAAGCCGCCGTACGAGCGGCTCTGGAGCAGTGCAGGATGGCCCAGGTCGAGCAGAACGCCCTGTATGAGGAAGAGGAAGGACTAGTTTATGGATCCTGAATATCAGATGGAACGTACGTTGTATAATATTGCATTTATGTGTAGTCAAAACTTCAAACGCGTTTTTCTCGAAATAACGTTTTTTAATTGCGCGATATGACAACTTCAAATCTACTGAACCGGTTGGCATGGTTCTTTGTTTCCGACGAAGCCAACTAAATTGTCTAGGAGTTGTACCACTTTTATTCCGATCCATCAACTATAAATATTTTTACTTGGCCGACGAAGTCGAAAAATCGATGAAAAAACCCTATTTTTTTCAAATGGCCGCCATTTTGTTTCCTATTGTCCGAATAACTTAAGCGAGGTACAGCTCATAAAGAAACTTATGTACTTGGCTAACGTCAATTCCATTTTGATTCCAGACGAGCCGGCTGACCTGTGACATACCGCGCGTGGAGGTCTACATTGAAATTTTGTTTCGTTCCGACGGCACTTCCGCCTTTGCTCTTCGACATTTCCGGTCGAAAAAAATTCCACTTTGTAGAGGAAATATCAATAAATATTTTGAGAAATTTGACATTGATATCTATAACACATCTCAAGAAAAAAATTCTCAAAGGACATGCTTTTCTCGGGCCAAAGATAGTAAACGTCCCCTTAATGTGACCACCGCCTATGTCCGACGTCAACGTACTTCACCCACTCACAGACGGCAGTTGGCAGCTTGTCGGGGGCGGGGGGTGGAAAACAGTGCAGCCGTTGTCCCAATGCGATTTATCTGACGTCCAAACGCGCACGATCATTGGCTTTTGGGCCGAGGATGGAAGCATTTCCGAAACAGCTGAATTTGTAAACTGTACATGTGCCGCCATGATTTAAGTATTCCGTTTACGGCAAAATGGCCCTACCAAAAAAACGGCGCCTCAGCAACTGTGGTGGACCACGAGTAATCCCCTGCCCACCAAACACCCCGTATTTAACCCCAATAGAGAATCTGTAGGACAACTTCAGTTCGCGTCGTGGTTTCTCAACCGAGAAACTTTACGCCGCTGGAAATGGCACTGGAGTCAGCATGGTTCCACATAACCGTTGGTACCCTCCATAGCCTCACCGACTCTCTTCGTACATGTCTCGCAGCGGTCCGTGCTGCAAAACGTGGTTATTTGAGCTTTTGAGAGGTGGTCGAATTAATACAACTGGGCACTGTATTAAAATGTGACCCCGAATGGGAGCCAGTTGGTCCAGAAAGTAATGACACAATGTTCTCGTCTTCCACACAGTGTAAGGTCCACCACTATGCCACGTTAACACTAGATTGCCCAGTCAGTCGGACTTAATTTCAAATGCGTTAATTTTGTGTGTCTGTGTGACGTTGCTGCAGCCCTCCTCCACCATGTAAGGGACGTAAGAGGCAGGTGTTGCGTTGGATGAGGCATCGGTAAGGCTACCACTGCTGTTCCTGATTTATATAAATGATCTAGGTGATAATCTGAGAGCCGGCCGAAGTGGCCGTGCGGTTAAAGGCGCTGCAGTCTGGAACCGCAAGACCGCTACGGTCGCAGGTTCGAATCCTACCTCGGGCATGGGTGTTTGTGATGTCCTTAGGTTAATTAGGTTTAACTAGTTCTAAGTTCTAGGGGACTAATAACCTCAGCAGTTGAGTCCCATAGTGCTCAGAGCCATTTGAACCATTTGATAATCTGAGCAGCCCCCTTAGAGTGTTTGCTGATGACGCTGTCATTTACCGTCTAGTAAAATCATCAGACGATCAATTCCCGTTACAAAATGATCTAGAGGGAATTTCTGTATGGTGCGAAAAGTGGCAATTAGCACTAGACAAAGAAAAGTGCGAGGTCATCCACATGGGTACTAAAAGAAATCAGATAAATTTTGGGTACACGATAAATCGCACAAATCTAAGGGCTGTCAGTTCGACTAAATTCCTAGGAATTACAATTACGAGCAACTCAAACTGGAAGGACCACATAGATAATATTGTGAGGAAGGCGAAACAAAGACTGCCCTTTGTTGGCAGAAAACTTTGAAGATGCGACAAACCCACTAAAGAGACAGCCTACATTACACTTGTCCGTCCTCTGCTGGAATATTGCTGAGCGGCATGGGATCGTTACCAGGTAGTATTGACGGAGGACATCGAAAAAGTGCAAGGAGGGGCAGTTCGTTTCGTGTTATCGCGCAATAGCGGTAAGAGTGTCACTGATATGATACGCGAGTTGGGGTGGCAGTCACTGAAACAAAGGCGGTTTTCTTTGCGGCGAGATCTATTTACGAAAAATCGATCACCAACTTTCTCTTCCGAATGCGTAAATATTTTGTTGACACCCACCTACGTAGGGAGAAATGATCATTATAATAAAATAAGAGAAATCAGAGCTCGAACGGAAAGATGTAGGTGTTCCTTTTTCCCACGCGCCATTCGAGAGTGGAATGGTAGAGAAGTAGTATGAAAGTGGTTTGATGAACCCTCTACCAGGCACTTAAGTGTGAATTCCAGTAACCACGTAGATGTAGATAAAATGTGAGCCCGTGCCAACATTTCATTATCGATACTATTGTCTTTCTCAGTAATAAAAAAAAATTAAAAAAAAAAACAGATAAAGTACGTTAAGTCTAACAAAGTCAAGCAACGTTAAGAAACATCTGCAAGATATGCAAATAGCAATAAAATGTTAATTATTAGGAACTGCAGGGAGAGGCTAAGTTACGTCGTAGTGTCAATTAATGGAAGCAATCAGAGAAGACCCCAATGTCCTATCCAGACGCTCATAGCTTGTAGCTGTTAGTATCCACATGAACGCAAACTTAACGGGTCGCTACACAGGTTGGGCTGCTCACCAAACTGCACTCCTGACAGCCACACGATGTTGGTGGGAAACTTTAGAGTACATGATAGACATGCAACCTTGTCGTGTTGGTGATTCAGAATTCTGGTATGGGTTGAAACTGCTGCAAGAATTAGCAGTGTTGTCGCGTCTCGCCAAACTCTTCTCTTCGGACCCTGAAAGGCTAATGCAACTTGGATGGGCACGTCCGAGATCTTACTGACGCGTGGGAATGTGAAAGAAAACTGCGAGTGATGTTAAGAGGGGACGCAGGCTACATAATACTACTTCCGCACTGATAGCTTGCTACATTAAGTTTGGCTAAACAGATAATAACATGGACCTTAGACGCCCAAATGCAATTGCTTTTTTTCAGTTTTGTCTGATATGAAGTACTTCGAACTCCAAACATAGAGAAGTCGGAAAAACAGTGTGATGTAATTGGATCATTACAAGTGCGGCGAAAAAGAGAGGGACAGAGCAAGGAGGGAATTCTGGCTTATACTTTCCTACATGGAGAAAATATAAAAATGCAGTAAATGAAGCAGGCAAAAAGGAATACAAACGTCTCAAAAATGAGATCGACACGAAGTGCAAAATGGCTAAACAGGGATGGCTAGAGGACAAATGTAAGGATGTAGAGGCTTATCTCACTAGGGGTAAGATAGATACTGCCTACAGGAAAATTAAAGAGACCTTTGGAGATAAGAGAACCACTTGTATGGACATCAAGAGCTCAGATGGAAACCCAGTTCTAAGCAAAGAAGGGAAAGCAGAAAGGTGGAAGGAGTATACAGAGGGTCTATACAAGGGCGATGCACTTGAGGACAATATTATGGAAATGGAAGAGGATGTAGATGAAGATGAAATGGGAGATACGATACTGCGTGAAGAGTTTGACAGAGCACTGAAAGACCTGAGTCGAAACAAGGCCCCCGGAGTAGACAACATTCCATTGGAACTACTGACGGCCTTGGGAGAGCCAGTCCTGACAAAACTCTACCATCTGGTGAGCAAGATGTATGAAACAGGCGAAATACCCTCAGACTTCAAGAAGAATATAATAATTCCAATCCCAAAGAAAGCAGGTGTTGACAGATGTGAAAATTACCGAACAATCAGTTTAATAAGCCACAGCTGCAAAATACTAACACGAATTCTTTACAGACGAATGGAAAAACTAGTAGAAGCCGACCTCGGGGAAGATCAGTTTTGATTCCGTAGAAATACTGGAACACATGAGGCAATACTGACCTTACGACTTATCTTAGAAGAAAGATTAAGGAAAGGCAAACCTACGTTTCTAGCATTTGTAGACTTAGAGAAAGCTTTTGACAATGTTGGCTGGAATACTCTCTTTCAAATTCTAGAGGTGGCAGGGGTAAAATACAGGGAGCGAAAGTCTATTTACAATTTGTACAGAAAGCAGATGGCAGTTATAAGAGTCGAGGGGCACGAAAGGGAAGCAGTGGTTGGGAAAGGAGTAAGACAGGTTTGTAGCCTCTCCCCGATGTTATTCAATCTGTATATTGAGCAAGCAGTAAAGGAAACAAAAGAACAGTTCGGAGCAGGTATTAAAATCCATGGAGAAGAAATAAAAACTTTGAGGTTCGCCGATGACATTGTAATTCTGTCAGAGACAGCAAAGGACTTGGAAGAGCAGTTGAACGGAATGGACAGTGTCTTGAAAGGTGGATATAAGATGAACATCAACAAAAGCAAAACGAGGATAATGGAATGTAGTCGAATTAAGTCGGGTGATGTTGAGGGTATTAGATTAGGAAATGAGACTCTTAAAGTAGTAAAGAAGTTTTGCTATTTGGGGAGCAAAATAACTGATGATGGTCGAAGTAGAGAGGATATAAAATGTAGACTGGCAATGGCAAGGAAAGCGTTTCTGAAGAAGAGAAATTTGTTAACATCGAGTATAGATTTAAGTGTCAGGAAGTCATTTCTGAAAGTATTTGTATGGAGTGTAGCCATGTATGGAAGTGAAACATGGACGGTAAATAGTTGGGACAAGAAGAGAACAGAAGCTTTCGAAATGTGGTGCTACGGAAGAATGCTGAAGATTAGATGGGTAGATCACATAACTAATGAGGAAGTATTGAATAGGATTGGGGAGAAGAGAAGTTTGTGGCACAACTTGACCAGAAGAAGGGATCTGTTGGTAGGACATGTTCTGAGGCATCAAGGGATCACCAATTTAGTATTGGAGGGCAGCGTGGAGGGTAAAAATCGTAGGGGAAGACCAAGAGATGAATACACTAAGCAGATTCAGAAGGATGTAGGTTGCAGTAGGTACTGGGAGATGAAGAACCTTGCACAGGATAGAGTAACATGGAGAGCTGCATCAAACCAGTCTCAGGACTGAAGACCACAACAACAACAACAACTTTGCTACAAATAAGAATATTATAAACAATACTATGACCTATGCATAGAGTTACAGAAACTGATGGAAGACATAAAATCTGTCCCCGACGTGATAATTAGATAGTTTAAAGCGAAAATTGGAGAGAATCTAAAGAGCGAGTTATCATAGGAAAATTTCAGGTATGGTAGGAGAAACGACATAGATTAGACGTAGTAGAACTTTCTGTGAATAGCAACATGTTTGACCTTAACACATTCTTAAAAACGAAATAAAAATGAAAGAAGTCTTACCAGGACGAAATTAAATTAAAAATTATGTTGAGTGTGTCCTATGAAACAATGAATACATCTGATGGTTATAAACCTGTTTAGAATTTCATGTGAACGTTGACTATTTGCACGCACATTGAAAATTGATACGAAGAAACTATAAGAAGAAAAAGGAAGATTAGTGTTAATAACCCCGTCGATAACGATGTCATTAGAAGCGACCATGACCTCAGAGAGGGCGAGGATGGGAAATGAAGTCTGCTGTAGCTACCCTTCTGATGAGAACAGGCTCTGAATTCGCCTTAGAGAAGCCACGAAAAACTTAACTCTGGTAGTCGGACAGTTATCTGAATCCCACTTATTCAGAATGAGAGAAAGTGCCGACGGTAAAAGCAAAACAGACTAGCGAAGGATACCAGTGAAAATGTTTCGTTAAGTCAGTTGGAGTATAGAGGCGTCCATGGAAATCAGACAACAGTGACTAAAGTAACAGAAGCTAGTCATGGCAAAACTGATAGATAAACTGAGAGGATATTTGGGAAATAATTTAAAAATTGCCAAACCACCTGTAGATATGAAACCCTCGCTGAAAGTTCAGCACTGATCGACGTATTCTAGACTGCACAATCCCACAATTACTATTATGTCATATGTAAAATATTTAACTTACCAAGATAAATGACAGAAAACTTGCTTCTCTCGTGATTAGGCGCCCATCTACATATAATTGTTTGTATAGCCGGTATAATACCACCCTGGAAATAAAAAGAAAGTATTTTATGAATTTTCTCTGCAAAAAAATGTGAAGCTATTACTTGAGCTAAATAGAGGATATGCACCTCAACTCTTAGACGGAGTTTATACAATATAGACTGCACTTATTCACCTCATTAACATTCTCCAGCCATTTCTGCTCTATGATAACTGGAGTGCATAAAACAGTACGGGTTTGCGGACAACCTCAACAGAGAAGGTAATAGAGTGCAATGGTATTGTCATTGACAGAGGTCCTGATGGATCGAAACGGTATACTTACATATCTTTGATAAAATATAGCTTCTCGTGTGTGTCACATGCTGTTGATATATTTCAGCATCGTCAACTTGCTTAAACTTTTAATGTGATTTTTTGTTTCATGGACAATAGTACGTCGGCGTTTAGTGATTTGTGCGTATAGATGAAGAAAATACAAGTAATTAATCACCAGATAATTAGCAAGTTATAATTTCTGGCAAATGCTAGGTAAACATCTCCGTGTTACAGCAAAGTCACACAAGTTTAGTTACAGAATTTCATCTTAAACGAAGGTCAGCTAATAGAAGAGGAGGAATTTGAAGTGCTAGGTGATTATAATTGAACTGACGGTGTTCCGAGTGCTACAGTGTGAGCGGTGTACGTCGAAGGACGCTGAAACATTGTGGAAATGTTCATTAATCGGTACGCTCTCGGAGTATGCTGAAAAAATAATAGTTCCACTCTCTGCCAAAAGTGACAATATGGCGCTGTAAGCAGGCAGAATGTGTTGTGGTTGCAGGAAAATTGGAGGAACGATCAAATACATCATAACGGTGATTGTGGAATGTTTATTAGGATATGGTCACAAGCTACAATATGTGTTCAGTATGGTCTCCCGACTCAGCAACCTGCTGCATCCATAACAAGGCGTGGTCTCGCGGTCACGTTCTCGCGTCCTGAGCACGGGGTCCTGGGTTCTATTCCCGACGGGGTCAGGGATTTTCATCTGCCTCGAGATGACTGGGTGTTTGTGTTGTCCTCATCATTTCATCATCATTCAAGAAAGTGGCGAGACTGGACTGAGCAAAGGTTGGGAATTTGGATGGGCACTGATAACTGCGCAGTTGGGCGCCCCACAAACCAAACATCACCATCACCGTAACACGGCACGGTCGACAGCTGCTTGCAGTATATGCAGTGTAATCAGAGCGATATGTCGCCGTATGCCAGCCTTCAGATCAGGAATAGTCCAGGTACATTCCTGATAGACACGATCTTTCTAACATCCCCACAACCAGAAGCCACATAGATTTAGGGAGATCTGGAAGGCCACACGTCTCAAAATTGCCTATAGATGATGCAGTCATTACCGACGATTTTGTCGAAGCAAATCTTTCATGTGGCAAGCGACAAGTGGTGTCGCCCCATCTTGCATGAAAACAGTGTTGTGAACAAGGTTGCATTCTTGCAGCGCTGGAATCAGGTGTTGCACAAGAAGGTCCTTATAACGTGCAGATTTCACTGTACATCTAATTAGTCCACAAAGTGTCATCTCCTGGAAGAAAAATGAACCGAGAATGAAGGAGCTTGTGAGACCACATCTCACAGTCACGTAAGCTGAGGGCATTGGATGTCCCTGTATGCCATATGGCGGAGTAGAACCCCGCATGCGACAGTTCTGTGCTTCAAGGCATCGCGCAGAGTAACATGTGCCCCGTTCATCCAAAGAATATTCCCCAGCTGTTGTGGACTGACAAGACAGCCAGTCCACAGTGACGGGTAACCGAAAGGCACGCGTTTAAACTCACGCAGGCTGGCGTGAGGTCTGAAACAGGATACGTAATGAATGCTATAAAGAAAAGTACGTAGCTTCTGGAATACTTAACTTTAATCCACATTTGTAGAACATCGCTCTTGATGATACATGTTATAACCACAATATATATATAGCAAAGGATTATGGCGCCTTGCTAGGTCGTAGCAATTGTAGCTGAAGGCTATGCTAACTATCGTCTCGGCAAATGAAAGCGTAGTTGTCAGTGAACTGTAGCTATGAACGTCGGCTGTACAACTGGGACGAGTGCCAGTACGTCTCTCTAGACCTGCCGTGTGGTGGCGCTCGGTCTGCAATTACTGACAGTGGCGACACGCGGGTCCGTCGTATACTAGCGGACCGCGGCCGATTTAAAAGCTACCACCTAGCAAGTGTGGTGTCTGGCGGTGACACAACACCAGCCACATGTTATCCATTTCCATGCGTGCTACAAAACGAAGGGAAGAGTCGTGGCGTTGTAGCATGCCCTGGGGCTTCATTTTGCGCACTTTCTGAATCTTGTAGGGATGCCAGTATAAACCGCGCTGCAAAATTTTTTGAACTGTTGACCACAGGAAAAACAATTCTTGGGACAAATCTCGAGCGTTGGTAGCAGAATTTGAGGCGTGTTCTGCACAGTCGACTATAGCTACAACTGCTTCATCGAGAACTGTCGGGGGAATGGGCCACCGTCTTTCCCTGCTGCACCACCTAATTCACCTATTTCTCCAAATTATTTAAGCATATTCTTTAGCCCGTTATTGACATTTGCAGCTGTTTCTGACAACGATATTCAGTACTGCAACGCTGCTATTGCTGTTGTTCTGATAAAAAAAACCTTCATCAACAGTGCAGTGTCTCTCTTCTCGGCAGGCATTGCGCTTCGTACGGAAAACTTCAACCTTCTTAACTCGTTACACCAGTAGTCACTTCACAAAAGAAATCAATAAGCGTTGCCAACTGACAGACAACATACTGATGGGAAAACAGAAAATATTTCATATGCTGACTGCTTACAGCGCCCTATTTTCACCTGGTGGCAGAAAGCGGAAGCATTATTCTTTCAGTGTACTCGATGAGCGCACCGACCGATGAACATATCTGCGGTGTTTCAGTGTTCTGCGATGTACACAGCTCACTTTGCAGCATTCGGAACACCGTCGGTTTAATTATCACCACCTGGTTTATACGAGTACATAAAATGGCTGTCATTGATAGTGCGCACGAGAACACTGTAATAGGCCTACTCTCAATGTTTTCGATATCTCAGACACCGGACAGTCAATATCCTAACCTCCACTTAACTAATATCACTGTCATAGCAATGGTAAGTGAGACGATGAAAGTTTTTGTGATGTTCTTGGTTGTTGTTGCTGTTGTGGTCTTCAGTCCTGAGACTGGTTTGATGCAGCTCTCCATGTTACCCTATCCTGTGCAAGGTTTTTCATCTCCCAGTACTTACTGCATCCTACATCCTACTGAATCTGCTCAGTGTATTCATCTCTTGGTCTCTCTTTACGATTTTTACCCTCCACGCCGCCCTCAAATGCCAAATTTGTGTTCCCTTGATACCTCAGAACATGTCATACCAACCAGTCCCTTCTTCTTGTCAAGTAGTGCCACAAACTCCTCTTCTCCCCAGTTCAATTCAATACCTCCTCATTAGTTATGTAATCTACCCATCCAATCTTCAGCATTATTCTGTAGCACCACATTTCGAAAGCTTCTATTCTCTTCTTGTCCAAACTATTTATCGTCCATGTTTCACTTCCATACATGGCTACACTCCATACAAATACTTTCAGAAACGACTTCCTGACACTTAAATCTATACTCTATGTTAACAAATTTCTCTTGTTCAGAAACGCTTTCCTTGCCATTGCCAGTCTACATTTTATATCTTCTCTATTTCGACCATCATCAGTTATTTTGCTCCCCAAATATCAAAACTCCTTTACTGCTTTAAGTGTCTCATTTCCTAATCTAATTCCCTCAACATCACCCGACTTAATTCGACTACATCCCATTATCCTCGTTTTGCTTTTGTTGATGTTCATCTTATATCCTCCTTTCAAAACACTGTCCATTCCGTTCAACTGCTCTTCCAAGTCCTTTGCTGTCTCTGACAGAATTACAATGTCATCGGCGAACCTCAAAGTTTTTATTTCTTCTCCATGGATTTTAATACCTACTCTGAAATTTTCTTTTGTTTCATTTACTGCTTGCTCAGTATACAGATTGAATAACATCGCGGATAGGCTACAACCCTGTCTCACTCCCTTCCCAACCACTGCTACCCTTTCATGCCCCTCGACTCTTATAACTGCCATCTGCTTTCTGTACAAATTGTAAATAGCCTTTCGCTCCCTATATTTTATCCCTGCCACGTTTAGAATTTGAAAGAGAGTATTCCAGTCAACACTGTCAAAAGCTTTCTCTAAGTCTACAAATGCTGGAAAAGTAGGTTTGCCTTTCCATAATCTTTCTTCTAAGGTAAGTCGTAAGGTCAGTATTGCCACACGTGTTCCGATATTTCTACGGAATCCAAACTGATCTTCCCCGAGGTCGGCTTCTACTAGTTTTTCCATTCGTCTGTAACGAATTCGCGTTAGTATTTGCAGCTGCGACTTATTAAACTGAAAGTTCGGTAATATTCACATCTGTCAGCACCTGCTTTCTTTGGGATTGGAATTATTACATTCTTCTTCCCCCCCATGAACCATGGACCTTGCCGTTGGTGGGGAGGCTTGCGTGCCTCAGCGATACAGATAGCCGTACCGTAGGTGCAACCACAACGGAGGGGTATCTGTTGAGAGGCCAGACAAACGTGTGGTTCCTGAAGAGGGGCAGCAGCCTTTTCAGTAGTTGCAAGGGCAACAGTCTGGATGATTGACTGATCTGGCCTTGTAACAATAACCAAAACGGCCTTGCTGTGTTGGTACTGCGAACGGCTGAAAGCAAGGGGAAACTACAGCCGTAATTTTTCCCGAGGGCATGCAGCTTTACTGTATGATTACATGATGATGGCGTCCTCTTGGGTAAAATATTCCGGAGGTAAAATAGTCCCCCATTCGGATCTCCGGGCGGGGACTACTCAAGAGGATGTCGTTATCAGGAGAAAGAAAACTGGCGTTCTACGGATCGGAGCGTGGAATGTCAGATCCCTTAATCGGGCAGGTAGGTTAGAAAATTTAAAAAGGGAAATGGATAGGTTGAAGTTAGATATAATGGGAATTAGTGAAGTTCGGTGGCAGGAGGAACAAGACTTCTGGTCAGGTGAATACAGGGTTATAAACACAAAATCAAATAGGGGTAATGCAGGAGTAGGTTTAATAATGAATAGGAAAATAGGAATGCGGGTAAGCTACTACAAACAGCATAGTGAACGCATTATTGTGGCCAAGATAGATACGAAGCCCACACCTACTACAGTAGTACAAGTTTATATGCCAACTAGCTCTGCAGATGACGAAGAAATTGAAGAAATGTATGATGAAATAAAAGAAATTATTCAGATTGTGAAGGGAGACGAAAATTTAATAGTCATGGGTGACTGGAATTCGAGTGTAGGAAAAGGGAGAGAAGGAAACATAGTAGGTGAATATGGATTGGGGGACAGAAATGAAAGAGGAAGCCGCCTGGTAGAATTTTGCACAGAGCACAACATAATCATAACTAACACTTGGTTTAAGAATCATGAAAGAAGGTTGTATACATGGAAGAACCCTGGAGATACTAAAAGGTATCAGATAGATTATATAATGGTAAGACAGAGATTTAGGAACCAGGTTTTAAATTGTAAGACATTTCCAGGGGCAGATGTGGACTCTGACCACAATCTATTGGTTATGACCTGTAGATTAAAACTGAAGAAACTGCAAAAAGGTGGGAATTTAAGGAGATGGGACCTGGATAAACTAAAAGAACCAGAGGTTGTACAGAGATTCAGGGAGAGCATAAGGGAGCAATTGACAGGAATGGGGGAAATAAATACAGTAGAAGAAGAATGGGTAGCTTTGAGGGATGAAGTAGTGAAGGCAGCAGAGGATCAAGTAGGTAAAAAGACGAGGGCTAGTAGAAATCCTTGGGTAACAGAAGAAATATTAAATTTAATTGATGAAAGGAGAAAATATAAAAATGCAGTAAGTGAAACAGGCAAAAAGGAATACAAACGTCTCAAAAATGAGATCGACAGGAAGTGCAAAATGGCTAAGCAGGGATGGCTAGAGGACAAATGTAAGGATGTAGAGGCCTATCTCACTAGGGGTAAGATAGATACCGCCTACAGGAAAATTAAAGAGACTTTTGGAGATAAGAGAACGACTTGTATGAATATCAAGAGCTCAGATGGAAACCCAGTTCTAAGCAAAGAAGGGAAAGCAGAAAGGTGGAAGGAGTATATAGAGGGTCTATACAAGGGCAATGTACTTGAGGACAATATTATGGAAATGGAAGAAGATGTAGATGAAGATGAAATGGGAGATATGATACTGCGTGAAGAGTTTGACAGAGCACTGAAAGACCTGAGTCGAAACAAGGCCCCCGGAGTAGACAATATTCCATTGGAACTACTGACGGCCGTGGGAGAGCCAGTCCTGACAAAACTCTACCATCTGGTGAGCAAGATGTATGAAACAGGCGAAATACCCTCAGACTTCAAGAAGAATATAATAATTCCAATCCCAAAGAAAGCAGGAGTTGAAAGATGTGAAAATTACCGAACTATCAGCTTAATAAGTCACAGCTGCAAAATACTAACACGAATTCTTTACAGACGAATGGAAAAACTAGTAGAAGCCAACCTCGGGGAAGATCAGTTTGGATTCCGTAGAAACACTGGAACACGTGAGGCAATACTGACCTTACGACTTATCTTAGAAGAAAGATTAAGGAAAGGAAAACCTACGTTTCTAGCATTTGTAGACTTAGAGAAAGCTTTTGACAACGTTGACTGGAATACTCTCTTTCAAATTCTAAAGGTGGCAGGGGTAAAATACAGGGAGCGAAAGGCTATTTACAATTTGTACAGAAAGCAGATGGCAGTTATAAGAGTCGAGGGACGTGAAAGGGAAGCAGTGGTTGGGAAGGGAGTAAGACAGGGTTGTAGCCTCTCCCCGATGTTGTTCAATCTGTATATTGAGCAAGCAGTAAAGGAAACAAAAGAAAAATTCGGAGTAGGTATTAAAATTCATGGAGAAGAAATAAAAACTTTGAGGTTCGCCGATGACATTGTAATTCTGTCAGAGACAGCAAAGGACTTGGAAGAGCTGTTGAATGGAATGGACAGTGTCTTGAAAGGAGGATATAAGATGAACATCAACAAAAGCAAAACAAGGATAATGGAATGTAGTCTAATTAAGTCGGGTGATGCTGAGGGAATTAGATTAGGAAATGAGGCACTTAAAGTAGTAAAGGAGTTTTGCTATTTGGGGAGCAAAATAACTGATGATGGTCGAAGTAGAGAGGACATAAAATGTAGGCTGGCAATGGCAAGGAAAGCGTTTCTGAAGAAGAGAAATTTGTTAACATCCAGTATTGATTTAAGTGTCAGGAAGTCATTTCTGAAAGTATTCGTATGGAGTGTAGCCATGTATGGAAGTGAAACATGGACAATTAATAGTTTGGACAAGAAGAGAATAGAAGCTTTCGAAATGTGGTGCTACAGAAGAATGCTGAAGATTAGATGGGTAGATCACATAACTAATGAGGAAGTATTGAATAGGATTGGGGAGAAGAGAAGTTTGTGGCACAACTTGACCAGAAGAAGGGATCGGTTGGTAGGACATGTTCTGAGGCATCAAGGGATTACCAATTTAGTATTGGAGGGCAGCGTGGAGGGTAAAAATCGTAGAGGGAGACCAAGAGATGAATACACTAAGCAGATTCAGAAGGATGTAGGTTGCAGTAGGTACTGGGAGATGAAAAAGCTTGCACAGGATAGAGTAGCATGGAGAGCTGCATCAAACCAGTCTCAGGACTGAAGACCACAACAACAACAACAACAACAACATTCTTCTTGAAGCCTGAAGGTATTTCGCCTGTCTCATACATCTTGCTCACCAGGTGGTAGAGTTTTGTCAGGAATGGGTCTCCCAAGGCCGTCATTAGTTCTAATGGAATGTTGTCTACTCCCGGGGCCTTGTTTCGACTCAGGTCTTTCAGTGTCTGTCAAACTCTTCACGTAGTATCGTATCTCCCATTTCATCTTCATCTACATCCTCTTCCATTTCTATTATATTGTCCTCAAGTACACCGCCCTTGTATAGACCCTCTATATTCTCCTTCCACCTTTCTGCTTTCCCTTCTTTGCTTAGAACTGGGTTTCCATCTGAGCCCTTGATATTCATACAAGTGGTTCTCTACTCTCCAAAGGTCTCTTTAATTTTCCTGTAGGCAGTATCTATCTTACCCCTACTGAGATAAGCCTCTACATCCTTACATTTGTCCTCTAGCCATCCCTGCTTAGCCATTTTGCACTTCCTGTCGATCTCATCTTTGAGACGATATTTTCGGTAATATAAGAATAAGTGAACTTTAGGCATTGTAAGGAATTACAATGTAGTTAACAGAGTAACAGGCATTAGTGTTCGTGGTAGACCTTTTTTTACCAGAACTGAATTTTGAAGATGAACTCTACAGATTGTCGAGGTGCGTCAAAGATGTGTAGCTAACTTTCCGACCATTTGTGTTCTCGAGATATAAGACGTTCTCAGAGTGTTGCAAGTATTCAGACTGTGTGTTTAGTCACAAACAGCGATATATAAAGGAGGTACTTCCAGGAACTGTAAACTGTCGGACTTGAGAATTGCGGCAACCTGTGTCATTGCTCGAAAAACGGAATCATTGCCTTTCAAGGTATAAGGCCTTTACTTATTGTTATACACCATGTAAAAGCATGTTGAAGCAGTTGGCTCACACACCAAGGTGGGTGTAATACTACTAAGTAAGTGAACTAACGACCGAGCTACTGGAACAACACTTCATAGGATATCTTGGTTGTGCGCCAGCTGTATGGACATACGAAATATTCTTCTTGCGCATTATGGACAGTTCTGCGACCTAGAATGTTATAGGTACCTAGTACTGAGTGCAATGAACAATTATTGCACCGCTATTTGTGGCGAGAAACCCTAAGGAAATTATCTAGTGCACAAAAGCAAAATCATTAAGCTTAAAGAAAACTCACTGTTCCTTTCACCAGTTTCTATTGTAACTGAAGTGTTCAAAGGGTACCAAGTGACGTCGATGATCCAAAGGTAAAATTTGTAAAAGGAGTTAGTTTTATTCTTACAGCGACCACAAAAGCATTCAAGTGTGTGATCATCAAATGCGATGGGCTACTGTTCTTTATTGCAACGTGTCTGGTAAAGCTGGCATCCAGTTTATATAATTCACTGCCTCTAGAGTCCATTGCCCTCCTTCGTGCATCTGTCGAGACTACACTAAAAAAAATTTAAAAAAAAGAAGAAGAAGAAAACACATCAGAACATTCCGTAACGCAACTACCAACTCCCGTGTGATGAGTGTAAGCAACCTTAGTGTACAGTTATCCTGATATCCTGATAACTATATTAGTGTTAGCATGGGAGTAAACAACCTTACTGTACAGTTATCCTCATTACTATGTTAGAGACGCTATACGTCATGGAAGCTTCACTTTAGTCCCTTGCCCGTTTATCTACGTCCTTTTGCAGCACACTTGAGCATATTAAACACAGAATCAAATTTTTCCATTATCTGCCTTCACCTATCGGCATTCTTTCAATAACCGTACCGTTTGCTATTCACATTTCTTCGCGCTGTTGTTCATGCCGAAATGTGAGCTTTTGTGTGGTGATGCGGTTGTTACGTTATTGAAATGTATCTTCAGTAGTTTATTAATAAGCTTCCTTTTAGCGACCTTAGTAAACGTAAATGTGAAGCTCACTGTTGTTTATTTTATTTATACGAGCAGATTTACTGACGAGACTGACCTAGACATTAGTTCCCATTTCTCTTGTGTGAGGAAACTGTAATCTACTTGCAGTTTTCTGACATCACTGCAGGCAAATGCGCGGCGCCTCTTCCCGTCAGAAACCTGCTCAGTGTAAAATTGTCGGTTCACTCCATGCCTTGTGACAAACTCATTTTAGCCACGAAGTCTTTGAGATTATCTGGCTGCCTCTGCTTCTCGACTTTTGATATTTGCTTTGAAGTGACTGTTCTTTAGCACCACCCAAAGTACACGCGTGGCGTATGGTATGTCACGGACGCAAATAGATGCTCTTTACAAGTTGGGCAAATCTTCACCACCGTCGTGTGACTGTGGTGCGGAACGACAAACAGTTGCTCGTGTTATATCGACATGTTCCAAACGTGCCTACAAGGGTCCTTTCGAATATTTCTTGACAGCGACGAATGATGTTATAAAATACATAAAAGACCTTAATATCCGTATATACGAGGTGCATTCAAGTTCTAAGGCCTCCGATTATTTTTCTCCGGACTGGAAAGAGATAGAAACATGCGCATTGTTTTAAAATGAGACCGCTTTCATTGTCAATACGTCCCAGAGATGGCAGCACCGTACGGCAGATGGAATTTTACCGCCAGCGGCGAGAATAAGAACCGTTTTAAATACTTAAAATGGCAACGTTTTCCTTACTTGAACAGCAACAACAATCATTCGTTTTCTGAATCTGCGTGGTGTGAAACCAATTGAAATTCATCGACAGTTGAAGGAGACATGTGGTGATGGAGTTATGGATGTGTCGAAAGTGCGTTCGTGGGTGCGACAGTTTAATGAAGGCAGAACATCATGTGACAACAAACCGAAACAATTAAACTCCAAACCTACGCCCTTCCTATCAACTACATCCGTCTGGTGGCCTCCTTCCTCTCCCACCGCCCCTCCTATGTTACCATCCATAATGCCAATTCCCACACCTTCTACCCCTCTGCAGGTGTGCCCCAGGGCTCTGTCCTCTCCCCTCTACTCTACCTCCTGTACACGACGGATATGCCCCAAACCCCCCCTCCCCTCCAGTACACCTCTTGCAATATGCTGATGACACCGCATTCCTCGCCCTCGCTCCTACCCTCCAACGATCCCAACGCCTTCTCCAGAATCACCTTGACCTTTTTGCTGCATGGTGTAACCAGTGGCTCCTGAAACTCAATCCTTCCAAGACCAAGGCACTCATCGCAGGTCGTACCACTCTCTCTTTCCGGCTCCTGGATTTCTCCCTTACTGTTTGCACACGTCCTGTCCGCCTCACCCCCATCCTCACCTACCTTGGCCTCACCATTGACCGTCACCTCACCTGGATCCCTCATCTCCGCTCCATCCAATCCAAAGCCCACAACCGCCTCTGACTCCTCAGACTCCTCTCTGGCGGGACGTGGGGGTTGCACCCCTCTACCATCCTCCACACCTATAAATCCTTAATCCGTCCCATCCTCTGTTATGCCAGTCCTGCCTGGATATCTGCCCCCCCCCCCCAAATTCTATAAGTCCCTCCAGATCCTTGAGCGTCATGCACTTTGCCTCGCCTTCCAAATACGCCTCCCGTCCCCCACGCGGATCCTCTATGATCTCATTCCTTTCCCCCATCTGCTCCTATTCCTCGAACATATCCGCATCCTTTACACCTCCCGCCGTCTTGCACCCCCTCGCCCCCTGGTTGCTCCTCTCCTCTCCCATCCCCGCCCCCTGCCACGTCTTCCCCATTGTGTCCCCCCTACCCTCCATCTCTACACCCTACATCTCCTTTCCAAGGTGGCTTCCGTCAACTCCCCCTCCCGGATGATGCCCTCTCTCCCTCCATTTATCCCTCCTATCAGCTCTGATCCTCACTCCCCCTCCTTTCCTCTGTCCTTTCCCTGGGCTCCCTCTTCCCCCCCCCCCTTCCGTCCTGTTTTCTCCCCACTAAACCTCTCCCAACCTCCCTTCTCCCCCACCCCAAGTCCTTTTGTATTCCCCTCCTCTGCCTACCCCACTCCCTGTCGCGTCTGCCCCCCACCCCTCTTATGGGTCCTTCTCTTCCATCAGCTCCTATCCCGGTTCGCCTCTTCGCTTTTTCTCTCTTTTCCCCCCTTTTTTTGTTTTCCCATCATCTGTCCAGTTCCCCCCCACCTGCTCTCGGCTGTGGTGTGTCGCATTTGCCAACTTTTTCGTGCAGTGTTGCGAACGGACACCATGCTGTCGCTAGGTGTGCGTTTTATGTCTTTTGCGAACAGAATCCAGACTGTCGCCGTGTTTTTTTAATTGTCTGTCTATTGTTTTACCTGTCTGATTCGTATGTATTTTATTGGCTACATCGTCCCTCTGTTCTTTGTTTTAAGTTCCACGATTTCTTTTCGCCATGTTACTCTTTAAGTCTCCGATTTTATCGCCTGTTTTTATTATTTATTCTCTTCATATTTCTCTTAAAGTCTGCAGGCTGAAGAGCGGCATGCTAAGCTGCTGCCAGCCCGCCCCCCTTCGGGGGGAATTGAAATTCAGTAAAGAAAAAAAAAAACAAAAAAAGAACCGAAACAACCTCGGGCTCGCACAAGCCGGTCTGACGACATGATCGAGAAAGTGGAGAGAACTGCTTTGGGGGATCGCCGAATGACTGTTGAACAGATCGCCTCCAGAGTTGGCATTTCTGTGGGTTCTGTGCACACAATCCTGCATGACGACCCGAAAATGCGAAAAGTGTCATCCAGGTGGGTGCCACGAATGCTGACGGACGACCACATGGCTGCCCGTGTGGCATGAAGCCAAGCAATGTTGACGCGCAACGACAGCATGAACAGTACTTTCTTTTCGTCGGTTGTGACAATGGATGAGACGTGGATGCCATTTTTCAATCCAGAAACAAAGCGCCAGTCACCTCAATGGAAGCACACAGATTCACCGCCACCAAAAAAAATTTCGGGTAACCGCCAGTGCTGAAAAAATGATGGTGTCCATATTCTGGGACAGCGAGGGCGTAATCCTTACCCATTGCGTTCCAAAGGGCACTACGGTTACAGGTGCATCCTACGAAAATGTTTTGAAGAACAAATTCCTTCATGCACTGCAACAAAAACGTCCGGGAAGGGCTGCGCGTGTGCTGTTTCACCAAGACAACGCACCCGCACATCGAGCTAACGTTACGCAACAGTTTCTTCGTGATAACAACTTTGAAGTGATTCCTCATGCTCCCTACTCACCTGACCTGGCTCCTAGTGACTTTTGGCTTTTTCCAACAATGAAAGACACTCTCCATGGTCGCACATTCAGCAGCTGTGCTGCTATTGCCTCAGCGATTTTCCAGTGGTCAAAACAGACTCCTAAAGAAGCCTTCGCCGCTGCTATGGAATCATGGCGTCAGCGTTGTGAAAAATGTGTACGTCTGCAGGGCGATTACGTCGAGAAGTAACTCCAGTTTCATCGATTTCGGGTGAGTAGTTAATTAGAAAAAAAATCGGAGGCCTTGGAACTTGAATGCACCTCGTATCTGTCGTCATTTCTGTTATTTTATGCCGGAGAGCTGTGCTTACATGTTGACGTGTAATAATTTTGTTACCTTTATTTACACTCCTGGAAATGGAAAAAAGAACACATTGACACCGGTGTGTCAGACCCACCATACTTGCTCCGGACACTGCGAGAGGGCTGTACAAGCAATGATCACACGCACGGCACAGCGGACACACCAGGAACCGCGGTGTTGGCCGTCGAATGGCGCTAGCTGCGCAGCATTTGTGCACCGCCGCCGTCAGTGTCAGCCAGTTTGCCGTGGCATACGGAGCTCCATCGCAGTCTTTAACACTGGTAGCATGCCGCGACAGCGTGGACGTGAACCGTATGTGCAGTTGACGGACTTTGAGCGAGGGTGTATAGTGGGCATGCGGGAGGCCGCGTGGACGTACCGCCGAATTGCTCAACACGTGGGGCGTGAGGTCTCCACAGTACACAGATGTTGTCGCCAGTGGTCGGCGGAAGGTGCACGTGCCCGTCGACCTGGGACCGGACCGCAGCGACGCACGGATGCACGCCAAGACCGTAGGATCCTACGCAGTGCCGTAGGGGACTGCACCGCCACTTCCCAGCAAATTAGGGACACTGTTGCTCCTGGGGTATCGGCGAGGACCATTCGCAACCGTCTCCATGAAGCTGGGCTACGGTCCCGCACACCGTTAGGCCGTCTTCCGCTCACGCCCCAACATCGTGCAGCCCGCCTCCAGTGGTGTCGCGACAGGCGTGAATGGAGGGACGAATGGAGACGTGTCGTCTTCAGCGATGAGAGTCGCTTCTGCCTTGGTGCCAATGATGGTCGTATGCGTGTTTGGCGCCGTGCAGGTGAGCACCACAATCAGGACTGCATACGACTGAGGCACACAGGGCCAACACCCGGCATCATGGTGTGGGGAGCGATCTCCTACACTGGCCGTACACCACTGGTGATCGTCGAGGGGACACTGAATAGTGCACGGTACATCCAAACCGTCATCAAACCCATCGGTCTACCATTCCTAGACCGGCAAGGGAATTTGCTGTTCCAACAGGACAATGCACGTCCGCATGTATCCCGTGCCACCCAACGTGCTCTAGAAGGTGTAAGTCAACTACCCTGGCCAGCAAGATCTCCGGATCTGTCCCCCATTGAGCATGTTTGGGACTGGATGAAGCGTCGTCTCACGCGGTCTGCACGTCCAGCACGAACGCTGGTCCAACTGAGGCGCCAGGTGGAAATGGCATGGCAAGCCGTTCCACAGGACTACATCCAGCATCTCTATGATCGTCTCCATGGGAGAATAGCAGCCTGCATTGCTGCGAAAGGTGGATATACACTGTACTAGTGCCGACATTGTGCATGCTCTGTTGCCTGTGTCTATGTGCCTGTGGGTCTGTCAGTGTGATCATGTGATGTATCTGACCCCAGGAATGTGTCAATAAAGTTTCCCCTTCCTGGGACAATGAATTCACGGTGTTCTTATTTCAATTTCCAGGAGTGTATGTGTTATAATAAGATAAATAAATAAATGTGGTTCGCTCTGTAAAAGTCATCAGTGTTTCACTAGATTTGACGGCGTCTGTTCTTATCTCGTCGTCTTTTCACACAGACTATACGTAATATTCTCTGAAAGCTATGCTGTCCTGTTTTGAGGTCTTTAGTCCGAAAACTGATTTGAGGCAGCTCTCCACTCCAGTCTAAGAGTCGTACTTTCTTTTGGTAAGTACTGTTGTGAAATAAAAATAAAACATGTAGACTTTTCTTACCAATTTTATTTTTACATGAAAGCCTGTGCTTTAATCTACTTTTCTACATAGCTGCCACGAATAGTAAGGCACTTATCGTATCCTATAACCAGCTTTCAATACCATCCTTGTATAAATCTGCCACCTGAGCGTAGCTTTCGATAATTCAAACGTTCTGTACCAGTTGCATTACGCACACGTCTTGACACTTGAGGAAACTCATCACACAACGTCGTAATCGCAAAGCGTCTGTTCCGTCTCAGTTTTCATCAACCTTCTGCTCCAAATCGCCAGTAATGACTGAACGTCGCCCACTTCGTTCCTCATTATGCACGTTCGTTTGAACACCTTTAAAAGCTCTCACCTATTCCGTACCATCCCACGATTCTTAAAGTATCAAGATGTGTACTTTATGCAGTTGCTGCACAACATTCAGATTATCGAAAGTTATGCTCAGGAGGCAGATTTCTGCGAGGATGGTATTCAGACGTGGTTGTACGGTACGGTAAGAGCCTTAATATTGGTAGGAATTATGGAGAAAAGTGGATTCAAGTACGGGCTTTCATGTAAAAATAAAATTGCTAAGGAAAGTCTACTTGTTTTATTTTTATTTCAAAACGGTACTTACTTAAAAAAAAAAACACGCCTCGTAAGTTGCGCAAGCCTTTTTACCTCTGCACCATACATCCACTTGAATTGTTTTACTGTAAACAAGCCTTTGCCCCCTCAACAATTTTTACAACTACAGTTCCCTCCATTGCTCGATTAATATCTTGAAGTTCATAAGGTGTACTATCAACCAATCAAGCTCTTTTTTCTTCTTAATTCGATTCGGTACCTCTTCTCTAGTTATTCGATTTTCCCTCTTATATTCGGCATTTTTTACAGCACCACTTCTCAAAGGTTTTTATTCTCTTATTGCCTGTACCGCTTATCGTCCACCATTCACTTCCATACAAGGCTACACTTCAGAGAAAAATCCTGTCTCACTCCCTTATCGACCACTGCTTCCCTTTCATGTCCTCCGACTATTCCACTTGCTTTCTGGTTTCTGTGCAAGTTGTAGATACCGTTCGCTCACTATACCGACTACCTTCAGAATTTCAGTGAGAATATTACAGTCTGCACTGTCAAAAACTAAATCACATATTCTAAATTTTGTTCTACTTATCTCTCCCCTTCTATTGCTCCTTCCAGCCCTGTTACCCTGTTTCCTGTTCCGTTAACAACGCTCTATATTTGCCTACTTGGCATTTCGCCTATGCTTTTTCATATGTCTTTGTATTGCACTTTTTCTTTCTGCTTAATATTGAATATCTTCTAATGTTGGACAAATTATCAAATATTCCGTTTCTTCAACAGCCTTCATAAAACGCTGTGTTCCGGGAGTACAGTAACACAAACTTCTGGCATGTCTACCTTAGGACTACCTCACTTATTTTTTTAATATAATTTTCTTCGTTTGCGTCTTGTGGAAAATTTTATGCCTGTTAGACTGTCCAGCATCAGTTTTTATATTCCATCTTTCTTATGTCCATAATGCCTCTGTCGTCTCTTGTCAGCCGGCCGAAGTGGCCGTGCGGTTCTAGGCGCTGCAGTCTGGAACCGCGAGACCGCTACGGTCGCGGGTTCGAATCCTGCCTCGGGCATGGATGTGTGTGATGTCCTTGGGTTAGTTTGGTTTAACTAGTTCTAAGTTCTAGGGGACTAATGACCTCAGAAGTTGAGTCTCATAGTGCTCAGAGCCATTTGAACCATTTGTCTCTTGTCATCGTTTTACTTCCGTTCAAAAGGTTTATTTCAGTTTAATATCCTTTTAATATTATCTTGGTGAAAGTATGCAGTTGGTTCCACTGTGTCATAATCAACATGAGGCTCCGTGTGCGACAGACTAGCATGTAGACTCGCCAGACACTACAGGCCGGCGCTGCTCAATTAGCAGTGTGCAGCCGACTAGTTAGGAACTCGTAGCTGTTAATTTGTGTGTGCATATGTGTGTCGTGTGTGTGAGTGTCGGTTAATCATCTCGTCAGTTATCCGGGGTGCACTAAACTAAGTCTTGTAGCTATCCGTATCGGGGATAGTGATGATGCTCTTCATTGCCAGGCCGTTAAGAATAGGAGCTAAGGTTGCAGAGAGCATCAGATCCGTAAACAGCCTGTTGACTTCAGACATTTAGCCGCTTGGCATACTACTATCGACGAACTTCATATCTTTAATTGGAGCTTGCGGACGTTTAATCTGCAGGCTTCGATGCTTTGGAAGCAGTGAGGGACATTAATTCCTTATCCTAATGCTGCTGTACACACCCAGGCTCAGCACGTTGTTCTTGCCGTAACAGACCTACACAGAGGTGCTTAACTGTTATTACAAAGTGAAACATTCTGATCTTGCCTGAAGAAATATAGATTTAACAATACGTTTGTTATGGTCTCCTTACAAGATCCTGCAATTTTACCAGTGTTATTAAAACAAATATGTATTGATCTTTTTATGTGTGCTTTCAGTAGGTCCACTGTGATTTCTTCAATAGAGCCAAAACATTCTGGTCAACAATATTTTTAGATGTGATTGCTGACAGGAGTCTGTGAGCGCCAAATCTACTAAATGAAATGGTTATTCCAGCAATTAGCGCCCCAAATAGCCGTTCTCCCATTGTGATATCTCCTGTGTAGACAGGTGTATCCTAGTGATAAAATACAGTTTTTTAAATTTTTAAAAATCTTTCCCTTTTTTACCAATAACGCGTCGATTAACAGAATAAGACTGATTCCTTTTAAAATGGTCCAAACGTTGCTGAAAAATGGTTTTTTTTTTAATTTTTTTCTTGCGAGTATTGAAAAACTGCAGTATACAAACAATTTCTGATAGTTCGCCAAGTTAAATGCAACATTTGTTTTTAAGCCTACAGCGTCAGCTACTTAACGTTTAGGCAACTGATGATCGTTCAAAATCATGTTTTGTACTTGCTCGGTCTTTCCACGTGTGGTTACATATTGAGACGCCCTTCGTGTGCATAAGTACTGTAGATTTGAATTTAGCATCTCATTTCCTAATTGCATAAAATAAAGAAATAGATTTCTTTGGCGATCAGCTGTCCAAGCCAAAGAATTTTACAACAGCGTGGCGTCCCAGTTTATGCATTTGAAAGAATCATGGGATAGCGGTATGTACATATACAGATGGCGGTAGTATCGCGTACGCAACGTATAAAAGGACAGTGCACTGGTGCAACTGTTTTTCGTACTCAGGTGATTCATGTGAAAATGTTTCCGACATATTATGGCCGCACGACGAAAATTAACAAACTCTGAACACGGAATGGCAGCTGGAGCTAGAGGCATGGGGCATTCCATTTCGGAACCGTGAGGGAATTCGGCATTCCGAGAGCCACAGTATCAAGAGTGTGCCGAATTACATAACAGCAGAAATCAATGTGGGACGTACGACGAACGTATCCTTTATGACAGAGCGGCGGAATTTGCCGTTAATGGACTATGGCAACAGACGACTGACGCGAGTGCCTTTGCTAACCCGCAGCGCGTCTCATGGGCTCATGACCTTATTAGCTGGACCCTAGACGACTGAAAAACCGTGGCTTGGTGAGCTGAGTCCCTATTTCTGTTGCTAAAAGCTGATGGTAGGGTTCGGCCGCGGCGCAGACCCCACGAAGCCATGGGTCCAAGTTGTCAATAAGGTACTGTGCACGCCGGTGGTGGCTCCATAATGGTGTAGGCTGTGTTTACATTGATTGTTGACTAGAAACGGTTATTTCGGTTACTTGGAGACTATTTGCAGCCATTCATGGACTTCATGTAACAATAAAACGATCACCACGTCACCGGGCCACAACCGTTCGCGATTGGTTTGAAGAATATTCTGGATAATTCGAGCGAATGATTTGGCCACCCAGTTAGTCCGGCATGAATCCCATCGAATATTTGTAGAACATGATCTAGAGGTCAGTTCATGCACAGAATCCTGCACCGGCAACACTTCCGCAAATATGGAAGGCTATAGGAGCGGTCTGAGCCATTATTTCTGTACGGGACTTCCAACCACCAGTCGAGTCCATTCGACTTTGAGTTGCTGCACTACACCGGAAAAAATATCCGACGTGATAGTGGGAGGTACACTATGTGATCAAAAGTATCCGGAGACCTGGCTGAAAATGACTTACAAGTTCGTGGTACCCTCCATCAGTAATGTTGGAATTCGATATGGTGTTGACCCACCCTTAGCCTTGATGACAGCTTCCACTCTCGCAGGCATACGTTCAATCAGTTGCTGGAAGGTTTCTTGGGGAATGGCAGCCTATTCTTCACTGAGTGCTGCAGTAAGGAGAGGTATCGATGTCGGTCGTAAGGTGTGGCACGAAGTCGGCGGTCCAAAACATTCCAAAGGTGTTCCATAGGTTTCACGTCAAGACTCTGTGCAGGCCAGTCCATTACAGGGATGTTACTGTCGTGTAACCACTCCGCCACAGGCCTTTCATTATGAACAGGTGCTCGCTCGTGCTGAAATATGCAATCGCCATCTCCAATTTGCTCTTCAACAGTGGGAAGCAAAGGTGTTTAAAACATCAATGTAGGCATGTGCCGTGATAGTGTCACGCAAAACAGCAAGGGTTGCAAGCCCCCTCCATGAAAAACACAACCACACCATAACATCACCACCTGCGAATTTTACTGTTGGCACTACACACGCTGGCTGATGACGTTCACCAGGCATTCGCCATACCTACACTCTGCCATCGGATCGCCAAATTATGTACCATGATTCGTCACTACATACAACGTTTCTCCACTGTTCAATCGTGCAATGTTTACGCTCCTTACACCAAGCGAGGCGTCGTATGGCATTTATCAGCGTAATATGTGGCTTATGAGAGCTGCTCGACCATGAAATCCAAGTTTTCTTACCTCCCGCCTAACTGTCGTAGTACTTGCAGTGGACCCTGATGCAGTTTGGAGGTCCTGTGTGATGGTGGGATAGATGCCGGCCTATTACACATTACGACCCTTTTCAACTGTCGGCGGTCTCTGTCAGTCAACAGATGAGCGTGGGCCTGTACGCTTTTGCGCTGTACGTGACCCTTCACTATTACATCGGAAACAGTGGACCTAGGGATGTTTAGGAGTGTGGAAATCTCACGTACAGACGTATGACACAAGGGACACCCAAGTACCTGATCACGTTCGAAGTCCGTGAGTTCCGGGGGGCGCCCCATTCTGCTCTCTCACGATGTCTAATGACTACTGAGGTACCTGATATTGAGTATATGGCAATAGGTGGCAGCGCAATGCACCTAATACGAAAAACGTTTGTTTTTGTGGGTGTCCGGATACTTTTGACCACATTACTTCTGTCATCTCAGTAGATGCGCAAAACAACTGTACTGTTACACGTGATCTCTGAGGTTTTCTCGGCGCAATTGATTAAAGCTGAGTTTCCGGGCGTTCTGTCCAGTTGTTTCCCTTTTATTTACAATATTTCGGCGACCGACACAGCAGCCTGCTTCAGGTGCGAGTTTTGCTGTTATGTGTACTCGCTGTCCGGAGTCCAAATTCTATCTGATGGGTGTGATGGCCGGCGAGATTTTAATAAACTTAGTGATGGACCCCAGGCGCTATTTGAATTGTAACCGCGATCTCTGTTTATTAAGCTTTATGACATCTTTATTTCGATAGACTCCTTAATTACGCTGCTCCAAGAACATGGTGTTTGCACCACGATACTGGTCTCATCGAATTTTATTAAATGAATCGTGAAATTTTTGTGGTTATATTTGAGGCAATGCTGGGCGACAGCTTAATTGCTCGGCTGTTTCAGTCGGGTTTGTCGCTGATGTTCCTTACATCTCCCTTCGACTGTTCTGACAGTCTGACACATGCATGGAATGCGATAGACACCCAACTTTCGGAGAGCTAGATCGTCTTCAACGTTACAAATAATATGAGTCCTGAGTCACAGTAGCTGCGAGGGCTGGATTACATGTACTTAGAGTTGATTCAGATATTGTTATTTTACCTGCAGACAAGGGCAATGCTATCGTTGTTTTGATCAAGCAGGATTGCGTTCGGAAGATGCAGTGTTTACTGTCTGATTCAGCGTATCACTGGATCGGTGCTGAGCCCACAAAAAGTGTTGAGAGAAAGGCCAACAGCCTCCTGAACAAAAGATTCTTATCGCAAGAGACTGTCAAGAGTCTTAATTCTTCTTGTGCTGTTCCCCCTAGGTCAAATGGCTTCCCTAAAGTCCACAACGAATGGGTTCCTCTTCGTCAGATCGCGAATAAAATTGGTGCTGCGACATATCGTTTAGCAAAACACCTTGCTACTCTGTTGAGTCCTGTAGTACTAGTAGGTCGGTGCTAGCACCATATTAAGACCCCGGCGAATTTGTTACGTCTATTAGAGGGAAAGCGTTTGAATGACTCTGATACTCTTGTAAATTTTGATGTGGTCTGTCTCTTTGCTCGTGATCCTCTGATCTGTTACGACTCACTGAGATTAGGTTTGATGAGGAATTAGCGAATCTATTTTGACCTGTGTTCACTCCCACTTACTTTTTCTTCAATGAGTATTACTACGAGCAGACAAATGGGGTTACAATGGGAAGTCCATTCTCACCTATTATTGCCAATGTGTTTACAGAAAATTTCGAGAAACGTGCCTTGGAGTCGGCGGCTTTGAAACCTGCGTATTTTTTTTTTTTTCAATTATGTGGACGATACTTTTGTTGTTTGATCTAATGACAGTAAGAATCTGAACAATTTTTAGAACATCTGAATTCAATCCACCTGAATATTTGTTTGACGACAGAGGTGGAAAAGGAAGGCTATCTTCCCTCCCTTGTGGGACCGATGACCTTTGTAGTTTGGTCCCTTTAATCTTTAACCCAACCAACCAACCCTCCCTTGTGATGATCAGGAGGGAGGTGGCTGGTACGTTGGGACATGCAGTTTATAGGAATCCTATTCACAGTGACTTGTATCTGTAGGCAGACAGTGAAGGCGTGTTTCGTACCTTGGTTCATAGGGCCCATGTGATCTCGGATCCTGAGCATTTGTCAGCTGAGTTAGCCCATCTCGAAGTTACCTTTCGTCAGAATGGTTATAGTGAAAGACAGATCAAACCTGCGTTCCACCACCGACCAACTGTGCATCAAATGAGTGATGATAATACCAAGTTGGCACAAAAGTCTAGGTCTTCTTGCCTTACGCAGAGAGCTTTTCGAACAAGGTTGGCCGTATTTTGCAGAAATATGGTCTGAAGTGTTTTCCGACTGTCATCTAACATCAGGGTCCTTTTAGGTTCCGTAAAGGATGATCTTGGTTTGCGTAAGGCGGGTGTCTACCGTATTCCTTGCAGTTATGGCAGGTTAAGTGTTGTTCAAACTATCAGGACTGTGGAGGACCGATCTATTGAGCATAAGCGGCACACAGTCTTACAGCGGCCGAGCAAATCTGCCAATGCAGAACATTATCTTGGTACCGGTGGTCCTATGGTATACAACAACACTGAGATTCTGGCATGCACTTTCAGCTATTGGGATAGAGTTATTAACAAAGCTGTTGAAATTAAATTAGCAAGTGTCCTTATAAATAAAGACGGCGGTTTTTGTTTAAATTCTGCAAGGAATCCCGCTCTCTCCCTTCTCCAAAAGCCGAGCGTCAAAGTTTATGCTACCTCACCCGTTGATTATGCAGGCCAACGATGAAAAAACTTTTTTGTTGAAAATACCTTATTCTTATGTCTTTAGGGTGGCAAATGCAAATATGATACTTAAAAAACTGTATCACCCACCTTTTCTTCATATTTACAGTTGAATTTATTAAATTGAGCGATTTTTTAAAAAATTTAACAGCTTTTATACAGTTAAAATAATTTAAAAAGATGGTGTAATGAATGTAGATGACGCTGGTAGCACTGCTGAAAAACATTTGCTGGCAAAAGAAGGTCGAGTCTATTTTTGTGTTAACAGATGGTGTTTTGTTTACTGTCAACCTAACCTCGTTTTCCCATTTCCTGTACATATGCTCAGTACAATGTCTAATCGTGGTTTTTAAAACTCTGCTAACAATTTTGGTTGTATTTGTGGTGAATTTGTGATTAAAAACACCAAATAAACATTACAGACTTTGTGAAAAAGGTTTACCTATCATACTTTTGATCTAAACTTGGTGATGAAGATAAAACTTGGGCGCCACATAAGGTATGTTATGTGTGTGTTGAAGCTCTGAGAAAATGGTCCAAGAAAGAGAAAAATGCCTTTAGATTTGTTGTTCCTATGATATGGAGGGAGCCAAGAAATCATTCAGATGATTGCTTCTTTTGCAGTATTGATATTACTGGTCATAATTCGAAAAGCAAGAAGGTAATAAGCTACCCTAACCTAATAAGCTACCCTTCTGTTCGCCATCTGACCAGTAGGGCATGGTGTAGATTTGCCGGTTCCTGAACCACCAGATGATTTAAATTCTATTCCAACAGAAGTACAATGTGATTTAAATGAACCAGATGATGATGAATCCATTGTAATACAGAAAGTCTAGAGCCCATACTGTTTACTCAGATCGAGCTTAACGATTTGGTTAGGGATCTGGGCTTAACGAAGGAAAAAGTGACTTACTTGGCTCTAGATTAAAAGAAAAGAACTTATTGGCAGTTGGAACCAGCATATACTTGTATAGAAAGAGAGAGCATCAATTTTCCAAGTTTTAATAATTATTAATTTCACTATCGACAACTTCAGACGTCGGTCACATTTGGTTTGTCATGGCGCTATCGTTTGTGTTATCTTTCAAGAGTTTCTCTGAAAACAGAAGTTTTAAATTCCGTTGCATAGCGCTTACGTGCTGCAGTTTTGCCTTGAAAATGGCAGGGTGTGCTGCTGTCGAAAAATCGGCGGTTGCCGACGACCTCACCCGGGTGCGTTCCCGCAAGTTATTTGAACATTATAAGGAATCGTTTTATATTAGTTGAAGGGAACGAAGTACAGTGGATGCAATGTTTCTGCAGAAGTCTATCGATCTTTCCGGGTATTGGACCAACACAAAGTATATAAGCGATTTTTGGTTTTGCATCCTCGGTGTCAGTCTCAGCCTCTTTCTCAGGCGTTCTTGATTTTGATTGCATCGCCCGTTCAGTGTTGTTGATCTGAGCACCCATTCTTTCGGAACACTGTTCACTTTTCAGAAGTGCAGTTCTTCGGCGAAGCTCTCCTTGTTCGAAAGCGATCGAGCTGTGTAGAAAAGGGTCTTTAGTACAGAATTTTTTGTGGCGAATGATGATGGTTCGATGCATGGAGATACCGATTAGTGCACGTCGGTTTTCTATATACACTGTGGCTCTGGAATCCAACTGCTCCTTCTCTTAACACAGCTTGAGTTGACACTTAGCATACCGTATCGTGCAACATCTACCAACCTCGGCGCCAGTCCAAGCATTGTCCATTAGCGGTCGTATCTGTAAATGAGAGTGGACGTGGGAAACGACTGGAGAGGACTTCCTCCCCTGACCCTCACAGTGGCTCCGGCAGGTACTCTACACACCCGCACCCCCAAAGAAGCGGCAAACGTTGCCCAACCCTGTTAAACTTAGTCTCTGATGACCTCACGATGGGTTCAAATGGCTCTGAGCACTATGAGACTGAACATCTGAGGTCATCAGTCCCCTAGAACTTAGAACTACTTAAACCTAACTAACCTAAAGACATCACACACATCCATGCCCGAGGCAGAATTCGAACCCGCGACCGTAGCGGTGAAGCGGTTCCTGACTGAAGCGCCTAGAACTGCCCGGCCTCACCAGCCGGCTGTACAAAAATGTAAAAGTACATAGAGGATTCGGTAATAAACACCGTTTCTTTCAATGTGCCCTGTGTAGTTGTGTGTGTTGTTTCAAGAAAATGTTTGCCTTTTCGCCAAATAATGCCTCATGTATGTTACACAGTATTGTTTGTGAGGGCTTAGGATTCGTTAACTGTTCCGTAACAGCCAGCGCTGGCAAGTCGACCTAGAATGTAACATGACAAAAAATTGCTCCAATAATGGTACTATCATATTGTATTCAACTAAGAACTTTCGTTTGAACAATTATCGTTTTAAGAATTATTATTGGAGCAATAGGGGGTTTAAATCAAACATTCTACGTCAACTTCTAGCATATTCTTCAATTAGACATTTAGGGTGAATAATTAGATCCCTAACAGTTAGAGAAAACATCTGAGGACTATATTTTATTATTTACTCACTACTAAGATTAATTATGGTTTTATTATTTAAGCAAATAAATCCATTTTTCATAAACCAAATTTATTCAGCCAGAAAAGTAAAAAGCTGAAATTAAATTCATAATATTCTTATCTCTCTTATCTCTAGGTGGTTTACCACCATTTCTTGGATTCCTACCAAAATGAATTGTTATACAATCATTAATAGAAAACAACATAACAACTATTATAACTATTATGGTCGTACTAACTACAATTACACTTTATTATTATATATGTATTAGATTCTCAGCCTTAATTATATCATACACAGAAAATTCATGATCTATAAAGATAAAGTCTCAAAAATCAAGAATTATTCTTCCTATAACAGTAATAATTTCAACAATAGGGTTGATCTCAACATCAACTCTAATCTCATTATACTAAGGACTTAAGTTAATTGCACTAATAACCTTCAAAGTTATAATTAAAAGAATAATCTTTTAGGCCTTAGTAACATTTTACACCTCTAGAATTGCAGTCTAGAATCATAATTGAATATAAGACCAAAATATGGTAAGAGAGAAAGTATCTCATAAGTAGATTTACAGTCTACCACCTAAAATTCAGCCATCTTACCGCAAAAATGATTATTTTCAACAAACCATAAGGACATTGGTACTTTATACTTCCTATTTGGAGCATGGGCAGGGATAGTAGGATCATCAATAAGAATACTTATTCGTGCTGAACTCAGTCAACCAGGATCTCTAATTGGTGATGATCAGATTTATAATGTCATTATTACAGCCCACGTATTTGTAATATTTTTCTTTATAGTAATACCTATTATAATTGGTGGATTCGGTAATTGACTTGTACCATTAATAATTGGTGCACCAGATATAGCATTCCCACGAATAAATAATATAAGTTTTTGATTATTACCACCTTCATTAACCCTTCTTCTTACATCTTCTATAGTAGATAATGGTGCTGGTACATGATGAACAGTTTACCCCCTCTAGCAGGAGCTATTGCACATGGAGGTGCATCTGTAGATCTAGCTATTTTCTCACTATACTTAGCAGGTGTATCATCCACTCTTGGTGCAGTAAACTTCATTACAACAGCAATTAATATACGATCAGAAAGTATAACTTTAGATCAAACACCTTTATTTGTTTGATCTGTAGCTATTACAGTCCTTCTTCTCCTTCTTTCACTTCCAGTTTTAGCAGGAGCTATTACCATACTATTAACAGATCAAAATTTAAATACATCATTCTTTGATCCTGCAGGAGGAGGAGACACAATTTTATACCAACATCTATTCTGATTCTTCGGGCACCCAGAAGTTTACATTATAATTCTACCCGGATTTGGTATTATTTCACATATTGTATGTCAAGAAAGAGGAAAAATTGAATAATTCGGAACATTAGGTATAATTTAGACCATACTATCAATTGGACTAACAGGATTTATTGTATGAGCACATCATATATTTACAATAGGAATGGATGTTGTCACATGGGCATACTTCACATCAGCAACAATAATCATTGCTGTACCTACAGGAATTAAGGTATTTAGATGACTAGCTACACTATATGGAACTAAATTCAAGTTCAATCCACCATTATTATGAGCTCTAGGATTTATTTTCCTATTCACAATTGGTGGATTAACAGGATTAGTACTAGGAAATTCATCACTTGATATTGTATTACATGATACGTATTATGTAGTAGCCCACTTCCATTATGTATTATCTATAGGAGCAGTATTTGCAATTATAGGAGGTGTTATTCAATGATACCCATTATTTACAGGATTAACCATAAACAATACATGATTAAAAATCCAATTCACAATTATATTTATTGGAGTAAATTTAACATTCTTCCCTCAACACTGCTTAGGATTAGCAGGAATACCACGACGATATTCAGACTACCCAGATGCATATACATCATGAAATGCAGTATCAAGAATTGGATCTACAATTTCTATTGCAGGAATTATTATATTCATTGTAATTATATGAGAAAGAATGGTTACAAACTGAGCAATTATATTTAGAGCTAATATAAGAAGATCAACAGAATGGCTACAAAATAACCCACCTGTAGAACACAGTTACTCAGAATTACCATTAATTTCTAGATTCTAATATGGCAGATTAGTGCAGTAGATTTAAGCTCTACAAATAAAGGTTTGACCTTTTATTAGAAAATATTATAAATGGCAACATGATCAAATTTATCCCTTCAAGATGGAGCTTCACCATTAATGGAGCAACTATCATTCTTTCGTGATCATGCTATGGTTGTATTATTATTAATTACAGTAATTGTAGGTTATGCCCTAAGTTATATACTATTTATTGCCTATACAAACCGAAACATACTTCATGGACATTTAATTGAAACAATCTGAACAGCATTACCAGCAATGACCCTAATTTTTATTGCTTTACCATCATTATGACTATTATACTTACTTGATGATTCAGTAGACGCAATAATTACAATCAAAACCATTGGACGACAATGATACTGAAGATATGAATATTCAGACTTTATAGATGTAGAATTCGACACTTATATAACACCAGAACAAGATTTAGGAAATGATGGATTCTGACTTCTAGATGTAGATAACCGAACAATTCTCCCAATAAATACAGAAGTACGAGTATTAACAAGAGCATCAGATGTTCTACACTCGTGAGCAGTTTCTGCATTAGGAGTTAAAATTGATGCCACACCAGGTCGACTAAATCAAGGAAAGTTTACAATAAGCCAACCTGGGTTATTCTTTGGACAATGCTCAGAAATTTGTGGAGCAAACCACAGATTTATACGAATTGTAATTGAAAGAACTTCAGTAAATTTATTTATCAAGTGATTATCTAAAATAATCTAAGGAGTTAGTTAAATAAATAACATTAGAGTGTCAATCTAAAATAACTAAACAATTAGTACACCTTGAAACATCAGATGACTGAAAGTAAGTAATGGTCTCTTAAACCAAACAATAGTAAATTAACGACTACTTCTGATGGGGAAATTAAATCTAAATCCCTCAAATATCTCCTCTCATATAATTCTCCCTATTCACTATATTTTCAGATACCCTGATCCTATTTAATCAAATGAACTTTTTCTCATTTAAACCTAATATTATTAAAAGAGCAGAAAAAAGAACAATTGAGATAAAAAACTTAAATTGAAAATGATAACAAACTTACTCTCAACATTTGACCCATCAACTAACATCTTCAATTTATCATTAAATTGAACTAGAACATTTTTGGGACTGTTATTAATCCCATCATTGTTTTGACTTACACCCTCACGAATTAATATTATCTGAAATAAACTAAATATAACTTTACACAACGAATTTAAAACACTACTAGGACCAAAATCATTTAATGGAACAACATTCACTTTATCTCAATTTTGTTTATAATATTATTTAATAATTTCATAGGATTATTTCCTTATATCTTTACTGGAACAAGATATTTAGCATTAACGTTTGCAATCACTCTACCTATATGATTAAGATTCATGTTATTTGGATGGATTAATCATACTAATCACATATTTACACACCTTGTCCCACAAGGAACACCACCTGCATTAATATCATTTATAGTATTAATTGAAACAATTAGAAATGTAATTCGACCTGGTACACTAGCAGTACGACTAGCGGCAAATATAATTGCAGGACATTTACTGTTAACCTTACTAGGAAATACAGGACCATCTATAGCAATAAACCTAATCTCACTACTAATTATTGGGCAAATACTTCTATTAATTCTAGAATCAGCAGTGGCAATAATTCAAGCTTATGTTTTCTCAATTCTAAGAACTTTATATTCTAGAGAAGTATACTAACCTATGTTAACAACTCACTCAAATCACCCATTCCACTTAGTAGATTATAGACCTTGACCACTAACAGGAGCAATGGGAGCAATAGTCCTAGTATCAGGATTAGCGAAATGATTTCACCTATTCAACATCAACCTATTTATAATTGGATTCGGAATTACCTTACTAACTATAATTCAATGATGACAAGATGTAGTCCGAGAAGGAACATATCAAGGACTACATACAGGGTTTGTATCAATTGGATTACGATGAGGAATAATCCTATTTATTGCATCAGAAGTATTATTCTTCATTTCATTCTTCTGAGCCTTCTTCAGAAGAAGACTAGCACCAACAGTTGAACTAGCAATATTATGACCTCCAATAGGATTTCAACCTTTTAATCCTATACAAATTCCATTACTTAATACAGCTATTCTTCTAGCCTCAGGAGTAACTGTAACATGAGCACATCATAGTTTAATAGAATCTAACCATACTCAAGCATTACAAGGACTATTTTTTACAGTATTATTAGGACTATATTTCACAATACTTCAAGCATACGAATATTGAGAAGCATCTTTCACTATTGCAGACGCAATTTATGGATCAACATTCTTTGTTGCAACAGGGTTCCATGGTCTCCACGTAATTATTGGAACAATCTTCTTAACAACATGCCTACTTCGACACTCAATAAATCAATTCTCGCCAAGACACCACTTTGGTGTACATTTGACTTCCAATCAGAAAGCTTGATATAAATCAAGAAAAACAATCCCAATTCTATCTACAAGAGTTTTTATTAGATTTATTATTCCAATAATTGTTATAATCCTTGCAACAACATTATCAAAGAAATTAATTAATGATTGTGAAGAAAGATCCCCATTTGAATGTGGTTTCGATCCAAAAAGATCAGCACGAATACCGCTCTCTCTACGATTTTTCTTAATCGCAGTAATTTTTTTAATTTTCGATGTAGAAATCGCACTAATTCTTCCAATTGTAATTATTTTCAAAACCTCAGACATTATAATCTGAACACTATCAACAATATTTTTTATTCTAGTCCCACTAGGAGGACTATACCATGAATGAAATCAAGAAGCCTTACAATGAGCAGAATAAATGGTTGTAGTTAACAATAACATTTGGGTTGCATTCAAAAAGTACTGATATAATCAATCAACCATAAATAGAATAAGAAGCGAATTATTGCAGTCAGTTTTGACCTGGAAGATTGGTAAATAAAATACCCTTATTCTCTTTAATTGAAGCCAAAAAGAGGCATATTACTGTTAATAATATAATTGAACTATAAAGTTCCAATTAAGGAAATGTAAAGCCAATATGAAAGCTGCTAACTCTTTATATTAGCGGTTAAACTCTGTTAACATTTCTAAATTTTATATAGTTTAAATAAAATGTTACATTTTCACTGTAAAAATAATATATCTATATTTATAAATACCTAAAAGTAAAAATACTTCCTTAACATCTTCAGTGTCATGCTCTAATCATAAGCTACTTAAGTAAATGAAAAATCACCAAAATAAATATTCAAAAAATAAAAGTTAAAAGATAAATCTTAAAATTAGAATCATATCAACCCTGAATATATCTAATTAAATAAATAAATAGTCTATATAAACCTTGACCACCAAATAATTCACCTCAACCATAATCAAATGATTTAGATGAATAATAACCTAACTTTAAAGGAATATATCTAACAAACTTAGTTGAAAGAAAAGGTATAAACCATATAGAACCAGCAAATCTAACAAAAGAAAGCATACTTAAAGAAAATAAATCATGAGAAAAATCAAACTTAGAAATAAGGTAACCCAAATAAGCACCTAAAACAACTACTGTAATAGTTAAAAACTTTAAATAATAAGGCAAAGCAATCACATGAGGAATAGGAAAAATTAACCAAGACAAAAGACTACCACCAAAAAAGCAACAAATAATAAACCAATTATGCCAAACGAAATATAATAACCCTTATCATCAAAAGAAAATCTAGAATAAAAATTATTATCCCCAGATATTGAATAATAAAATAAACGAAAAGAATAAGAAGCAGTTAAACCAGTAGAAAAAAAATAAAGAAAAAAAATTAAACAATTAATTGATCTTAAACAAACCATTTCAAGAATTAAATCCTTTGAATAAAAACTTGCCAAAAAAGGTATACCACACAAAGACAAACTAGAAACATCAAAACAAACAGAAGTTAAAGGTATAAAATTAACAATTGAGCCCATAAAACGAATATCCTGAGAATCCTTTAAATTATGAATTATTGAACCTGCACACATAAATAATAACGCCTTAAATAAAGCATGAGCTAATAAATGAAAAAATGCAAGTTTTGGATAACCCATAGCCAAAATTCTTATTATTAAACCAAGTTGTCTTAAAGTAGAAAGAGCAATAATCTTCATCAAATCAAATTCAAAATTAGCCCCCTATCCAGCCATAAATATAGTTATACAACCAATCAAAAGTAAAAATCAACCACAATTATAAGTATCTAATATTGGTCTGAAACGAATTAATAAATAAACTCCAGCAGTAACAAGAGTAGAAGAATGAACTAAAGCAGAAACAGGAGTAGGGGCAGCCATAGCAGCAGGAAGTCAAGAAGAGAAGGGAATATGAGCTCTCTTAGTTATAGCTGCCAAAACAATTAATATAGTAATAAGCTTTATTTCAAAAGAGTTCAAAATAAAATCATAATAATAAATATAAGTCCAATCACCAAAATTTAATATTCAAGCAATAGAAATTAAAATAGCAACATCACCAATACGATTAGAAAGTGCAGTTAATATACCAGCCCTATAAGATTTCACATTTTGGTAATAAATAACTAAACAATAAGAAACCAAACCTAAACCATCTCATCCTAAAAAAATTCTAATCAAATTAGAACTAATAATTAAGAACCCTATAGAAAGAATAAATATTAAAACAATAATAATAAAACGATTTATATTCTTTTCACCTGATATATAATCCTCTCTATAATAAATAACCAAAGAAGAAATATATATAACAAAAGATATAAAAATAAGAGACATTCAATCCAAGATTAAAGTTATAACAACCACAGAACCATTTAAATTAAAAAGTTCCCACTCAACAAAAACTCTATAATCAATTATTAAATAATAAATACCTAAAATAAAAATTATAGTTCCATAAAAAATAAAGAAAAAAAAACTCAAAGAACAAATAGAAAATAAATTCACGGCCTAAGATGAAAAACTTCATATCATTGATTCCACAAAACAATATTTTTAATTAAAATACTTAAGCAAATTAAACAAAGAAATATTCACCCTTTAAACAGAGAAAATGGCCCGTGCGTCTTCGTTGATACCACACACCATGTATCCAAACACGACCTACGTGGTGTGTGGTATCAACGAAGACGCACGGGCGATTTTCGACGATAGAGGGGAGAGCCATGTTGTTAGATGTTGAACACCATAGGCGACACCATTTTAGAGTTTTTTTATATTTCGATGACTATGTGAAGAAGTACCTTGGAAGACACGGCTGCAACAAGGGAAGTAGCCACGATGTTTTAATTTTTTTATCAATTTTATTGCGGCTGGTGCATGTTCCATTTTAGCGAGTTTTAACAGGTTCTTTTACTTTTTATTATTCTGATGATGGAGGGTTGACTTCCGAAACGCGTCAATCTTAGTGTTTTACACTATAAACAAGTGGTTGAGCCGATATATTTTTTAACATTCAGTGTTAACTTACTCATCTCATATCTTTTTGGCCTCACACTATACCCTAGTCTATGCTTAGCTAAAGGAAATGAAGAAAATAAATGAGAGGACGATAAATACCTGTACTAGTCCTTGGCCGACCCTGTTGGCGAACAGCACATAGTCGCCAGCCCAGGCTGACAGCGGAGTCAGGATAGTGAGGACAGACGAGAGGAAGATGCCGCACCCGAAGACGAGCTTGCCGCCGAAACGATCGGCCAGCACGCCTCCAGGCACGTGTCCGACAGTGTAGCCGTAGTAGTAGGCCGCCAGGATCTCGCCCTGCTTCTGCTTGTCCCACACGAACTCCCCGTCCTAAAACACGAGAGCAATCAATCAATACCACTGGGAGGGACTATCGTAGTTCCGTTTTAGGGTCGAAATATTAGAGGCAGTAGAGGACCCCAAAATGAGTAGTTTTCGATAAGAAAGTCCTGGTAGGAAATGAACAATTCCGACAATACGAGATCTTGAGTGTGCAATGCAATTTAGGCGCGTATTTGTAAACTGATCATGTTTCGTAATAAGCCGCTGCCGGCCAAATCGAAGTTGGTGGAGCTACCTTGAAAAACAATACAATATCGTCTTTAACAATCATACAGTTGGGCTATAAATGTACGAGATCAACAAACCGAACTTCGAATTGGTGCGTTTTGAACGGTCCAGATTACATGGTGTTCATTGGGGGTGTGGTGTCACAGTTTCTGGATGTTGTACCTCCTCTTGCCCGTGAGAAGATATCGTTTCAATGCGAGGATCCTCCATCTTACTTCGAAATTAATGTCCATACCTCAATCGGTAAAAACTGAATGCTTATAGTATAACTTTGTTGTTTGGCCTTCTCTTAAGATCCTTTTTATCAGGAACGGGTGTCCGCCCCTGGTAGCTGAGTGGTCAGCGCGGCGGAATGTCATCCCTAACGGCCCGGGTTCGATTCCCAGCTGGGTCGGAGATTTTCTCCGCTCAGGGACTGGGTGTTGTGTTGTCCTTATCATCATCACTTCAACCCCATCGACACACAAGTCGCTGACGTGGCGTCAACTCTAATGACTTGCACCAGGCGAACGGTCTGCCCGGGCATCAGGAACGGGTAAAGGTATCAAATTGAAATTTATGTCAAATATCAAGGTCTACGGACCTTTGACGGTGTTAAAAATTTAAGCTTCTAAGTCAACGCAGTCAAAAGACACGGCCATTCATGCCATATATTTTGATTCTCGTAAATTCACTCATCAAAACCTATAGATGAACTATTTGTGTACATATATAAGTTTGTACGAAACCTCAGAGCGCATGTCCTACTCACACTTCTCCAGCTCCCTTTTTTTTTGTATGGTTCTGGGAATACCCACGGCTTCCTGTGCTGTTACCCATTGTGATACACAAAGGTTACGAAAAAGAGTATATTCTCGGCTGGAGTAACACAAGAGAAAAGCTATAACAAAAACTTCTCTATGATGATGAACAGGAAATAGCGGATGACCTTTTACTCATCCTAGATGACACATGCAAATAAAAGTGAAATGAAACTGTTAAGGTTGTGGACTCCAAGCAATACAGCACGAAAGTAACGAAAACTAGGAAGTGCAAACGCGCCAATCCATTACAGCTCTGCCGTTAGCCCTATTGTCTAGTTTTAGGTAACCAAAAGACCGAGAGCTTACTACCAGAGCAGCAGTTTAATAATCTAAAATCCGCTACCAATTCACAATTGAAGTACTCTCGACCCTTCATCCCTGAAGGTAATACGAAGCCACTATAGTATGTCACGTCAGGCAAAGTTATATGCTTTCACGGCATTCAATCAGATTTCCTCATAAATCTGTGATATTATGGCCGTAACTGACTAAGTCCCTCAGTAATAAATCTAATATCAGTCCCAAAATCAGGAAAGCTAACTGACAGACCAGAGACTTATCGTCCCTTTGCACTTCTATAACCTGATTCAAAGTAGTCATCATTTGAGAGAGAGAGGGCAAGACAGGTTCCCGCCGGCAATACACCAATGAGTGTAATGCTGGCGTTGTCGGCTCCCTCTGTGTTGCTTCTTCCACTGCGCAACGCGTAGTGCATCCAACTCTCAAGTAGGAACTTCTCAAGTCATGTCAAGTCAAAGTTGTCCCATACTCAGAGAATAACAGAGCAGACGCAGACATGCAGAACTCCTGTGTCGGTGTTCTAGGCAAGCTATCGAGCGATCGAGCTTAACGTCCCCGTCCGATGAACGGATCGTCATTAACAGCGTTACATGTCCTCTCTTCATGAGACACTACTGAAAGGTTTGGAATTTAATCCACGACATTAGTGCAATGACTGGTGATCAGGAACTTTGCCGCGCAGAGTGGCCGTGCGGTTTGAGGCGCCCTGTCACAGATTGCGCACCCCCTTCCGCCGGAGATTCGAGTCCTCCCTCGGGCATGGCGGTGTGTGTTGCTCTTAGTATAAGTTAGTTTAAATAGTGTGTAAGTCTAGGGACCGATGACCTCAGCAGTTTGGTCCCATAGGTATTCACACATGTTTCCACATTTTCGGGAACTTTGAATCACCACCACTCCTTCCAATATCCGCCAAATACTGACTGTGAAAATTTTTCACCACCCGGATTGGAACCAGCATGCCTCAGAGTCGAAAGCCACACCTCACAAGCGTATGTTATCGATCCCGACTCCGAAAGTAGGTAGGACCTTTTCCTGTTGTGTGTGTGTGAAATCTTATGGGATTTAACTGCTAAGGTCATCAGTCCCTAAGCTAACACACTACTTAACCTAAATTATCCTAAGGACAAACACACACACCCATCCCCGAGGAAGGATTCGAACCTCCGCCAGGACCAGCCACACAGTACATGACTACAGCGCCGTAGACCGCTCGGTTAATCCCGCGCGCCTTCCTGTTGTGAAAACTGCTCCTATCTGATGAACAAACGTAGCTCCGACCCTAACTAAAATTGAGAACAGATTTCTTAAGGTACTTACAGGCGCTGTAGAGATCAACACCCTTCGTTTCATAATTTTTATGTTGTTTTTGTACGTGATGGAAACCGTCAGTTTCACACTTATTATAATTTAAATATTGGAAAAAAATGCACAAAAGGCTGATTTCCGTAGCTTATTCATAGCAAACGCAATGCCATACCCGACGTTCGAAATATTCGTTGCCGAGCGAGGTACTTTTTTAAACAATGGAAGGAAAGGATTTCGGTACGTTCAGTTGTTTTCGAGATGACGAGATAAGTTTGGATCTGTCTTGTGAACAGGAAAATTTCACAAAAACTGCCACATGCTTGGTCATAAACAAAATTAATAATTTTTGTCGTATTTAAAGACTCCGTCGAGTTATGCCGTAAGTGAATTACAGATTTTTATGTGGTTTTCGTAGGATACAAACTGAAAAGCGATCTTCTATCACCGTGTTGAGCAGAGCGCTGTGGTGCCTTGCCTGCGGACAGTACTCGTGATAACGCCGCTACTTTGGACATTAAACATCAGGTGCTTTTAATATACACTCCAGGAAATGGAAAAAAGAACACATTGACACCGGTGTGTCAGACCCACCATACTTGCTCCGGACACTGCGAGAGGGCTGTACAAGCAATGATCACACGCACGGCACAGCGGACACACCAGGAACCGCGGTGTTGGCCGTCGAATGGCGCTAGCTGCGCAGCATTTGTGCACCGCCGCCGTCAGTGTCAGCGTGGCATATGGAGCTCCATCGCAGTCTTTAACACTGGTAGCATGCCGCGACAGCGTGGACGTGAACCGTATGTGCAGTTGACGGACTTTGAGCGAGGGCGTATAGTGGGCATGCGGGAGGCCGGGTGGACGTATCACCGAATTGCTCAACACGTGGGGCGTGAGGTCTCCACAGTACATCGATGTTGTCGCCAGTGGTCGGCGGAAGGTGCACGTGCCCGTCGACCTGGGACCGGACCGCAGCGACGCACGGATGCACGCCAAGACCGTAGGATCCTACGCAGTGCCGTAGGGGACCGCACCGCCACTTCCCAGCAAATTAGGGACACTGTTGCTCCTGGGTTATCGGCGAGGACCATTCGCAACCGTCTCCATGAAGCTGGGCTACGGTCCCGCACACCGTTAGGCCGTCTTCCGCTCACGCCCCAACATCGTGCAGCCCGCCTCCAGTGGTGTCGCGACAGGCGTGAATGGAGGGACGAATGGAGACGTGTCGTCTTCAGCGATGAGAGTCGCTTCTGCCTTGGTGCCAATGATGGTCGTATGCGTGTTTGGCGCCGTGCAGGTGAGCGTCACAATCAGGACTGCATACGACCGAGGCACACAGGGCCAACACCCGGCATCATGGTGTGGGGAGCGATCTCCTACACTGGCCGTACACCACTGGTGATCGTCGAGGGGACTCTGAATAGTGCACGGTACATCCAAACCGTCATCGAACCCATCGTTCTACCATTCCTAGACCGGCAAGGGAACTTGCTGTTCCAACAGGACAATGCACGTCCGCATGTATCCCGTGCCACCCAACGTGCTCTAGAAGGTGTACGTCAACTACCCTGGCCAGCAAGATCTCCGGATCTGTCCCCCATTGAGCATGTTTGGGACTGGATGAAGCGTCGTCTCACGCGGTCTGCACGTCCAGCACGAACGCTGGTCCAACTGAGGCGCCAGGTGGAAATGGCATGGCAAGCCGTTCCACAGGACTACATCCAGCATCTCTACGATCGTCTCCATGGGAGAATAGCAGCCTGCATTGCTGCGAAAGGTGGATATACACTGTACTAGTGCCGACATTGTGCATGCTCTGTTGCCTGTGTCTATGTGCCTGTGGTTCTGTCAGTGTGATCATGTGATGTATCTGACCCCAGGAATGTGTCAATAAAGTTTCCCCTTCCTGGGGCAATGAATTCACGGTGTTCTTATTTCAATTTCCAGGAGTGTATTTCCTCGAGTTCTTATGCAACAAAAGTATGCTAAAGGATTCATGAAAGTATACAACTGGAGCAAGCTGGTTTCAGGTTAAAGTGTAGCTACGTCGGTCAGTTCCTGGCACCAACAACCTATATTGAGGCTGGATATAAGAAGCGGCTAAAAACCTGCGTTGCGTTCATCGAACAAATTGCAACATACGACACTTTCTGGGAAAAACAACTGCTCTATGAACTCCTCCGCCAAATACCCTGTAAAACAACTCTCAGGTAAATAGACAATATTTTGAGTAATATCTTTTTGCGTTTTTATAGATTATACATGGAGCGCCTCGAAAAAAACCTCGATAATGGCCTTCTTCAAGGCTCAATTTGAACAACTCTTCTGCTCAACTGCTACGTTACTGGTATTCCCATAACCAGATCCACCAAATTTGGCTATACTGATGATTTTTCAAGAGCAACCGCAACCAGATTAGTGGAAGAAACAAGGAAATGCTGATGCCTTGAACGTCATATAGAAATACAGTTCCTCTGCAACAGGAGCCCCTAACCCAGTGAGAGTAACATGTAGGTGGCATGCTTCATTTAAACAACATCATGACTAATAGAGAATCTGTGTGAACTACAGCAACAGGCTCCTGCACCACAATCGATACCAATTTCTCTGAAGTCACGCTTGATAGAACTCTGTATTTTAAGCGACACCTAACTAACATTGCCACACATCTTCAGACGATAAATAAACATTATGCAAAAACTAGGAGATGTTTCGCATGGTGATTTCATTGCCACGGTTCGCTATTCTGCCTTGGGACTGGTTTATTCTGTGGTAGAAAATTGTGCTTCTGTGTGGCTCATTAGATCACGTACAAAAAAGGTCGTCCAATTGAAACATCTGATCGTTTCGTTTCGTGCACAGTTAGATCAACACTGAGCCACTGATTTCCAGTTCTAAGCCATATCCTATCTCCTACGATAGTGAAGTACACTACACTTGTCAGAGAGTAAAACAAATGTCCTTCAAAACCAACAGCTATCATTAAACAAAGTTATCAGTGACATACAAAGGAACAGATGGCGGTTCGCATCCGAACAAGAGAAGCTTCCATATTTGGATTGGAAGGATGGGAAGGTGCACTCTTCTTTAGTCAACGTGATCGTCGGATTTCACTCCTGCAGATTTCTACATTTGGAGTACGTGAAGACGTTGGTATATGAAACACCAGTATAAACATGAATACCTGGTTCTTAGACTCTAAGCTGTCAGTCTCGTGATGCTGAGAGAGTTTGGTGAAATGTTATGCACCCCATTGCTAGCGGTTGTCACTTTGAACTCTTGTATGAGCCTAAGCTGTTCCTACGAGAAATAATTGTCATTTAAAAACGGTATTCCTTTTCGGCCTTTAGTTAGTTGCATCAAGGACCTTCTGCCATCTGTATATTGTTTACGTTAAAAGTTTGGAACATCCTTTATGTGAGTAGTAGCAACTGAAATCAGTTCACAATATCAAGTCATGACCGCTAACATAAATTTTAGTATGATGTTCATCCACAAACAATAAAGAAAGAGATATTATAACAAGTATTGTAAAAAAAAGTATCATCATCATAAGCTGGTTTGCTCTTTGCTTAGTGTCGTTACCCTATTTCTTCATTCATTTCTTAAGCAACTGAATCTTGGGCTAGACATCTCCATCCACTGCGATCTTCAGCTCTTCTTACGTCATATAATGTGAAGAGGAAGACCGGCCATCTTCTTCACTCGATCCAACCCTCCATCTACATCACGGGTGTGCAACTGGCGGGCCACAGACCGGATCCGGCCCACGACTGTTTTCAGTCCGGCCTGTGGAAGTAATTCATAGGAGAGAAAGCGTTGGGTTCGCATTGAACTTCGCCCGGGATACATTTTGCATATTTCCGCCGATGCTCGGCTCGCCTCAGGTTTGCAGCTCATGACACAGAGAATTGAAAGTTTTTATTAATTTGCGCATGCGCAATGCTATTTCGCCGCCATGGGATTTGAACAGCAAAGAGAAACACGTTCCAGTCTGAGCGCGTAGTTACAGACCATGTGTATATGTGCGTGCGGAGGGTGATGGAAAAAGCACACTACTTTGAAGGGTACGGGAAGTATTATCGCCTCTTAGATCAGTGCTAACAACACATACACACACACAAACCTTATTTACTGCCTACGTCTCAGCTGCACACTGATAGATTGCAGACGTTGGTAGTAGGCGACAGTGCCACGAAAATTATCAACTATTCGCCATTGAGCCGATTTGTAAAATTAGAGAGATTCGAGCGTGCACGGAGGCTTTCCGGCAGTCGTTCTTCCCGCGAACCATACGCGACTGGAACAGGAAAGGGAGGTAATGACAGCGGCACGTAAAGTGCCCTCCGCCACACACCATTGGGTGGCTTGTGGAGTATAAATGTAGATGTATATGTAGATTTGAACAGCGGCAGCATGGACACTAACTTGGTGAACAAACTGGTTATCAGTAGGTTCTCGTGTAAAGTTCTGTGCTAGTTGGTTGTTAATTTCTTGTGTTTCCGTTTATCTTTACTGACTTTATTCGCAAGAAGTCTGGCAATAAGAAGAGAAAAGTAGATGCTGAATGTCGCCAGTTCCAGGAGAAACGGATGGTGGATTACTTCCTTACCGTCTAGAAAGATAAACTTCTTTGGCTGTTGTGTAGTTAATCACTATCTACTGTGAAAAAATATAACGTGAAAAGGCACTTTTCTACGGAACACATTGCTCAGCAACAGCTTAGAGGACAATTGCGGGAAGACAAAATTAAAGTATTAATTTCCCATTTGGACAAGCAATAGCATATGTTTCCCAAATCGGGGACACAGTGTTAGTTTTATAGTGCATAGAAAAACTGCCAAATCATTAAAGTCTTTTGCTGAAGACGCATGTGTAAAGACGTGTTTCTTGGACATTGCAGGTGTGCAATGATTGACAAAAAAAAAAAAAAAAAACGAGCTCGCACAAGTAAGTTTATCGATGAATTTTTAGCATCATAACCACCTGAAATGGAGACTATTTCCTTACTAACGGCGTTGCAGAATTTTGCAACGGAAGCATTTAAGGTACTGCTGCAAAACGTCGTAAGTAAAGAAACAATTACAAGACGTATATACAGCCACTTCGGTTGCACAAAATTCTGTCAGTTGACCACGATTACGAATATACAAGTGAAATCAGAATAAAAAGTTACATGGAATACATGTAATCACACCATGTTTTAAAACGTCTGAGCAAAATTATATGTATTCCATGTAACTTTTTATTCTGATGAAAAAAATGAAATGATGGTACCGCATTGCCGGCCGAGTGCGGTGAGTCTTATTAGAGTCGATGCGACATTGCGCCTCGCGTTCCGGTGATGAGAATGGAATGATGATGAGGACAACACAACAGAGGATCCACGAGCAGAGCAAAAACTCCAACCCGGCCGGGAATCGAACGCCGGCCTGCTGCATGGGAGGCAAGCACGTAACCACTCAGCTTTTCTTTTTTTTTTATCTCGTTTCGTTCGTTATTTTTCGTCACATTTGTTCGGGGCTGGCGTCCAATGCCACTTGTTCAAGTTCATCTTTGATCCATGAGTCAGTTTTTTCATTACAGAGGGCAGCTAACCCTCTGACCGAACATGCTATTCACCTAAGCAGGCGGACTATTCTCATGAAGATTGCCCTAGTGAAATCTTCATCAGAATGAAAAGTTACGTGGAATACATGTAATCACGCCACGTTTTAAACGTCTGAGCAAAACCATGGTGCGATTACATGTATTCCAGGCAACTTTTTATTGTGATGAAGATTGCCCTAGTGCAATCGAAACCGTGATGAATTGACATAATTTTGTGCAACCGAAGTGGCTGTATATACGTCTTGTATATACATCCACAGTTGCTAGCTCACAGCCAACAAAACGTTTAAAATTGAAAGAAACAATGTGAACGACGCGTAAATTAATGAAAGTAAAACGAATATACTGTTTTGAGGCATAATTTGTTAGCGCGGCGTGTCGGGAAAAGGGTGCCATTCATATGGGTGAGTTATCCCATAACAATAACGTCACGGACGCTATAGCTTTGACTTTATACGGTAGGAGCGCTGCTGTCGTGTCACGTGACGAGGTGGCCCACAAGCTTACGTAAGTACGTAAACTGGCCATTGCGTCACCAATGTCTGCCTATGCCTGATCTACAAGTTCCTCTTCCTTGTGATATTCTGCCTTCGATTTTGCATTGCAAGATGGTCTTTTCTAAATTGTCCTCGACTCTTCTCAAAATTTGCTCAGTGAACTGGAAGTATCTTTGATTGTCACGAGAAGATAACGTTCTCGTGTTGTAAAGTTTTTCTGTAATGGAAGCATTGATTTTCTTTCTGCTCATGGCACCTGTAACATCTTCCGCCAGTACCAAATCTCGAAGGCATCAGTTCAGCATGTCAACAGCTTTCAAAGTTCAAGTTTTTGTTTTTTTTCCTTTATTGAATTTCATTACCCCCCGAAGGGGGCGGGCTGGCAGCAGCTTAGTACGCTGCTCTACAGCCTGCAGACTCTTTCAAAAACGGAAGAAGAACAGAAATAAGAAAAACAGGCGATAAAACGGTGACTTAAAGAGTAAAACGGCGGAAAATTGTGGAAAGTTAAAACAGAAAGCAAAGGGGTTGGCAATGTTAATAAAATACACAGGAATCAGACAAGTAACATAGTAGACACACAATTAAAAAAACATGGCGACAGTCTGGTTTCTGTTCGCAAGAGATAAAAAATCACACCCAGCGACAGTATGATGCCCTTTCGCAACACTTCCCAAAAGACACACAACACGGAACACTCACTAAAAACACTCACTATAAAACACGGCATGAAAACATCGGCAGAAAGGTGACACTCCCTAGCCAAGGGCAGATCGGGGGGGGGGGGGGGGAGGGGGGGGGGACCTGGACGAGGTGGAAAACAAGGAGGGAGGAGAGGAAAAAACGAAAAGGGGAGGGGAACCAAAGGAGGGAGAGGACTCATAAGGAGGGAGAGGGGCAGGGCAGACGCGAGAGGTAATTGGAAAAGGCAAAGGAGGGAAATGCAAAAGGACTTGGGGGAGAGAAGGGGGCAGAGAGAGGGGAGGTGGGGAAAAAAGTGGATGGAAGGGGGGGGGGGCGACAGTTCAAGTTTTTTTTTTTTTCTTTATTGTAATTTCATGCCCCTGCCCCATATGGGCAGGGGAGGGCTGTCAGCAGCACAATCCGCCGCTCTTCAGCCGAGTGACATGACAACTAAAACAAGAATAAAATAATACATACATAAGGAGGTAAAAAAGGGGAACATAAAACAGAGTAAGGGGAGAAAATGGAGGTAAAAATACACTGACATTTAGAAGTTCATTGGGGACAGTTAAAAAAGTCACCAGAAAGTTAAAAAAGACAGTTGGCGATTCTTAAAACACAGAGAAGACACTGGATGCGCATGCACAGGCTAAAAGTTGGCCACAGTATTAAAAACACCCCGAAACAACACACTTAAAACCCACTTGGAGCACACACGATGAAGAATAAAACTACCAGGCGGGACCTGCCGAGGGAAAGGGCAGAGAGGATGGAAAAGGAGGGGAGAGCATGGGGCAGCTGGGGAAGCGGCGGGATGAAGAGAGGAGGGGCAACCGTGGGTTCACGAAGAGGCAGGAGACACATGGGGTGGGAGAGGAAAGGGAAGACAGGGCAGGAGGGAGCGCAGAGACACTGAAAGAAGGCACAAGAGATGTACGGGGAGTAGGAGGGGAAATCCGCTCAGAAGGAGGGAGGGGGAGGAGAGGGAGCCCTGAGGAGGAGGCAGGAAGAGGGGGTTAGAGTTGGTAGGAAGGGTAGATGTCAGGGCGAAGCTCATCATCCGGGAGTGGTAGACGGTGGAAGTCGTGTTGGGAAAGGAGATGGAGGGTGTGGAGATGGAGAGAGGGAGGGACACAATGGTAAAGGCACGGCAACAGGTTGGGAGTGGAGAGGAAGGGAGACACCAGGGGGTGAGGGGGATCAAGGCGGCGGACAATATATAGCGTGCGGATGCGTTCAAGGAAAAGGAGAAGGTGGGGGAAGGGGATGAGGCCATAGAGGATGCACGTGGGGGACGGAAGGCGGATGCGGAAGGCGAGGCGGAGTGCATAGCGTTCGAGGATTTGGAGGGCTTTATAGAACCGGGGAGGGGCGGAAATCCAAGCGATGCTGGCATAACAAAGGATGGGGCGGATCATGGATTTGTAGGTGTGAAGGATGGTGGAAGGATGCAGACCCCACGTCCGGCCGGACAGGAGTTTCAGGAGGCGGAGGCGGTTGTGAGCTTTGTTTTGGATGGTAAGGAGATGGGGAGTCCAGGTGAGGTGGCGGTCGAGTGTGAGGCCAAGGTATTTGAGGGTAGGAGTGAGGTGGATAGGACGGCCGTAAATGGTGAGGTAGAAATCATGGAGGCGGAAGGAGCGGGTGGTGCGGCCTATGATGATCGCCTGGGTCTTGGAGGGATTTACACGGAGGAACCACTGGTTGCACCAAGCGGTGAATTGGTCAAGGTGGGTTTGGAGAGTACGTTGGGACCATTGAAGGGTAGGATAAAGGGCTAGGAAGGCGGTGTCATCAGCGAACTGGAGAAGATGAACAGGAGGGGGAGGTTTGGGCATATCAGCAGTGCACAGGAGATAGAGGAGAGGGGAAAGGACAGAACCTTGGGGCACGCCGGCAGAGGGGTAGAAAGTACGGGAGTTGGAATTGTGGATAGTCACATAGGAGGGACGATGGGAGAGGAAGGAACAGTTCAAGTCTCGCAGCCATACAAGAACGCTGGGAAAACTAATGATTCCAACAAGAACATTCCCGTTGTTTTGAATATTACGTGGTTCTGCCATATCCTAGTGAGTTTAACCGCTGCTGTTCGAACAACGATGATTCGTCTTTTTACGGGGGGGGGGGGGGGGGGGCATTCAATACCTAACGCAACACATTTAAAAAAAAATGCAGAATTTGTTGTGGGACATCATGCAATATTCCCGCTTCAGTCCCTATAGTTTCATGAAGTTCCGACAGGTGGCGGCGTTTTACGTTGCCTTCAAAATGGCGTCTGTAACGGAGGTGCGTTCCAATCAGAGAGCTGTCACTGAATTTCTTTTGACGGAAAACCAGAGCATCGCAGATAGTCGTAGGCGCTTGCAGAATATCTATGGAGACCTGGCAGTGAATAAAAGCGCGGTGAGTCGTTGGGCGCCTCGTCTGCCATCATCGCAACAAAGTCACGCAAAGCTGTCCGATCTCCCGCGTGCAGGACGGTTGCACTCGGTTGTGCATCCTGCAGTGTGTTCATCTCCACAAAACTGCAAACGAACTTCTTCTCCATGACAGCGCAGAGCCTCACACAAGTCTGCACACCAGAGGGGAGCACACAAATCTTCATTGGACTGTTCTCCCTCATCCACTTTGCACAGCCCGGATCTCGCATCTTCCATCAGTTTGTTCCAATGAAGGATACATTCCGTAGGAAGCAGTACGTGAATGATGGGGAGGTTATTCATGCAGCAAGACGTTGGCTCCGACGTCGACCACTATAGTGATACCAAGAGGGCATACTGGCCCTCGCAGTAAGGTAGAGTAAGGCCGTCGCATGGAACGGAGATTATGTTGAAAAAGAGGTTTTTGTACCCAAAAGATTAGGGGATAATATGGTGTACTAGAATCGTGAATAAAGCCAACCTGCTTTAAGAAAAAAATGTGTTGCATTACTACGGGACGCCACTCGTATTCCTTTTTCACACTTTTCTGCGTCATTGAGCAGAGATTCCAGATACACACAAGCACTCACTACCTCCTGATCCTTTAAGAATGCTTGTCGATTTGTAACCATTAGTTTGGATCTTTTTATGTTGATCTCTAGATCCAAACTGTAACTAGTACTCTTCACTCTGGGAAAGTTGTCCGCCACTGGCGGCTGAGCGGTCAGCGCGATGGAATGTTATACCTAACGGCCCAGGTTCGATTCCCGACTGGGTCGGAGATTTTCTCCGCTCAGGGACTGGGTGGTGTGTTGTCTTTATCATCATCATTTCATCCCCATCGACACGCAAGTCGCCGAAGTGGCGTCAGCGCGAAAGACTGGCACCAGGTGAACGGTCTACCCGACGGGAGGCCCTAGCCACACGGTATTTCCATCACTAAGTTCTTCCTCCATTTCTGCAGTGAAGGTAGTATCCTTAGCAAAGCGTAGATTGTTGATTTTCCTGCCACTAATACAGCTAATCGAATTCTAAGTGATCAATTAATAAAAATTAATAAAGAACCATACAGGTAATATAAACAAACAACGGAAGGAAATTGAAGAAGTTCCAGTATCATTTACCATGTTTTCAGAAATGGAGAAGTTGGACGGATCAGGACAATTTGTAGATATTCTCCGAGACTTTTCAATTAATTTAAAGTAAACACTGTGTTTCCTCTTCGGTAGATCTGTAGTTCTCGCCAACTGTATGTGTTTTATTGGCGTAGTACTCGGTTCAGATCATATTATATTCTTTATTACTGCCGACCAAGCAAGACGCTGGATGTTAGCTCGATACACCTACGATGGAGTCAGTTCCTCATCGAGTTCGACCAACGAATTATCGACAAAAGATTTGGACGATGGCACGCCTGAGTATCATTTTTAAAAAGTAAACAACACTCCATTTAGATTTTGAAACGCAACACTCAATTAAAATACAAATATACACAGAGATCATTAATACTGGAGTATTTACGCGTAGCTGGGCGAGAAAGAGGGAAGAAATAGACAGTCCACCACAAACCGTAAGGAGACATGACGTAGATGTTGGAGACGTATGTTTAAAAAAAACACGGTATGCAAAACTTCAGGACGAAATAACTTTCACATGATGTGTTGCTGCCAAGTAAAAAAGTCGTGTGACTAGGGCCTCCCGTCGGGGAGACCATTCGCCGGGTGCAAGTCTTCCGATTGACGCCACTTCGGCGACTTGCGCGTACATAGGGATGAAATGATGATGATTAGGACAACACAACACCCAGTCCCTGAGCGGAGAAAATCTCCTACCCAGCCGGGAATCGAACCCGGGCCCTTGGGATTGACAGCCTGTCGCGCTGACGTCGCAGGACATCCGTTTCAGTTCGTCGTTGATCCATTAACTCAGTTTTTTTATTACAGACGGCAGTTAACTCTCTGACCGAACACGCTGAGTTACCGTGCCGGCATACCATTCAGCTATCTGGGGCGTACTGCTGTCAAGTAACATAGCTCGTTGAAAATTGGGCCATACGTAGAAAGAACTGCTACAGTATGGCACAGAAGATAACTGAAAGAAATAGACAGTAAGACGATCGGAAATGACAGTTTTATCCAGAAACAATAATTGCACTGAAGTCACCGCGATTCATTATGGTTCCCTGGAAATTAAAAAAGGTGGAACATGGTTCTTAATAAGGTGTGTGGTCATCACAGACAGTAGTACATGCTCAGAAGCGTGTTCCCACACTGACCACGGGGTTGGTAGTGGGTTCTCGTGTTAGGGCGTTCCATTCAGACAACAGTGCGGTTGAGAATTGCTCTCCGCACCGTAACGTCTGGACCACTAAAGCTGAATGTTCGATAATCTTCTTGGGTGAATTATTTGTTCCCACCTCTCGCTATTACAGGGTACGTCCAGCACTGTCGAACACGATCGTTTTGGTGGTCCAGGTGATCTGGTGTTGGGAGGCATACTGTTGTATGGGCGCACTGACCTCTGCATCTTTGAACACGATATATGCATCGGTCATTGCTATTGTGACATTGTACTCCTTCACCATGCACGCATTTTCTGGGGTGCTCTCGGCCCTGACTTCATTTTTATGGATGACAACGCGCGACCACATCGGACAGCGCATGTGGAGGAGATCCTGGAACGAGAGGATATTCACGGAATGGACTGCTCTGCCCGTTCCCCCGACCTAAATCCCATCGAACACGTGTGGGTTGCTTTGGGGAGACGTACTGCAAAGCGTCCACTTGCACCAAAGTCCTTCAACCAGGTGTCAACAGCGCTGGTGGGGGAATGGAACACCCTAACAAAACAACTCATTACCAGACTCGTGGTCAGTGTGGGAAAACGCTGCAGAGAATGCACTACTGTCTATGGCGATCACACACTCTATCAAGAACCGTGACCCACCTATTGTAATGTCCAGGGGACCATCATGAATTGCGATTACTTCAGTTTAATTACTGACTTTGAACAAAAGTGTTATTTCTGTCCTTTTATTGCGAATTTCTTTCGGTTACATTCTGTACAATAGCGTACTGTAGCAGTGCTTTCTATGTAACGATCTATGTTACTTGGCAGTCACACTCCATGCGAAAATCACTTTCGTCCTTAAGTTTTGCACACCAATAAGATTTAGCGAAGCCAAAAAACTAGATGTCTGGATGACTGGAACAGGGTCTAATCCCTACATCTCCCGACTGTCTCAAACTCTGCGTTGCTCATCTAGCGGACCCTGCTGGAGCCCAGAAAGTGCAGCAAGAAAATTTACCCTTACATCATTCTAGAATTATATTAGTTGGACTACAGTGCAGTGAAAAGAAGTACTTACTGTGTATCGAAACTATCGCCCTAAAATATTAATCATTATTGCATACTGGAGTTAGGTATGTGCTCAGTTTGGTCGATTTCCATGACACATGAGGATCCGACGAATCGTCACCAAACAGCATGGATTTTCGAACCATTTGTCGTGTCATGATGACCATAACACAGAGTGCCATCAGAATAAAAGCGGATGTTCGATGCTTTACATTGCTTCGTGAACTGTATTAGTATTAGAAACACTCAGCAGTACAACATCCGAGGTGGCGAGGCATGTGGACGAGCGGTTCTAGGCGCTACCGCTACGGTCGCAGCTTCGAATCCTGCCTCAGGCACGGATATGTGTGATGTCCTTAGGTTAGTTAGGTTTAAGTAGTTCTAAGTTCTAGGGCACTGATGACCTCAGAATTTAAGTCCCATAGTGCTATGAGCCATTTGAACCATTTGACGAGGCACGTGAGCGCATCCCGTCTGAATCCTGTCACTGCAAGAAAATATCATCAGTAGCATTTGGCAGTCAAGGGTTGCCGCTTAAAGTTGCATATCACCGACCTGGGAGACAATCACTATGTTTACATCGACACATCTTCCGGAAGACGAAAACGGAATTTCGGAAACCGTTTTTCGCTGTCGCGTTTACATGTTTAGGTCTTAAGCTGATTTGCTACCCCAGTTAAATATGACGCCTGGAAAACAGCTGATCAAGTTCCTGATACAGTCAACACAATCGTTATTTCTCTTCACTTGAATATTACAGGTAGGCAGCTCTACGCTCGTTCTAATATTTATGCTTCTCCGTCACTACACAACAAGTCCATATTAACAGAATCTTCTAAAAAAAGACTTAATTTGACAACCCAAGCACGTTTCGAAACCGCTTGCGTTTACATGGAAGTGAAAATCGATTGCGGAATTGGAAAACCGGTAACTAGGAGTGGATTGCCAGAATCGATTTTGAAGTGAGCATTCAGAAGCGGTATTGGGAAATCGTTTTACGAAATCCAGTTTTGGGAGCCTCATGTAAACGGGGCGAATGTGCTGGGTTAAGTGACAAACGTCTGCTCTGTGTCTCACTTTTAAATGCAATATGAGTCTTTTCACGGCGACTGGGAGAAGATGAGGACTTAATTAAACTTCGAAGCCATTAATTACGGAGAACACTCAGCTATGAAGTAATTGTTAACACTGCTAATGATATTTTGACTGATATCATACCTTTCAGAAGTTCGCAAACATTGGCTCATTTAATTAAAGCCGGCCGCTGTGGCCGAGAGGTTCTAGGCGCTTCAGTGTGGAACCGCGCGACCGTTACGGTTTCGAATTCTGCCTCGGGCATGGATGTGTGTGATGTCCTCAGGTTAGTTAGGTTTAAGTAGTTCTAAGTTCTAGGGGACTGATGACCACAGGAGTTAAGTCCCATAGTGCTCAGAGCCATCTGAAGCATTTAATAAAATGACATGCTCCACCACATACAATATGCTCTCATTTCGTCTGATTGTATAATTCTGAAATATTCTTTCTCTTAATATAAGAAAAAAATTATAATAAATCGTCGATGACTTAAAATAGGTAAGTAATGTATGTTGACAAACGAATTTTTGTAATACAAAGATTTAATCCTGGACTCGATCGTTGCGAGTTGCAACTGGGAATAACTGTCATATTTCCATTAGAAAATAAAACAAAATAATCCTGGACACGATTTTGCAAGAAGCAACTGGAAATAACTTTATTATGTACAGTACCGTGAGAAAATAAAGCAAGAAATGTAAAGAAAGAAGTGATAGAGTATGTTCGACGTCGTACTGCATTCCTAAAACCATGCAGAGTGGAGAGGAGAATTACCCCACTGTCTTGCAGGCAGCGTCGTACCTTTCTAGCGGCTGAGGCCGCAGGCACCACCTCTCTCGGACAGGAGTCGTCGTCAGCGACGACATCGACGCCGGCGGCGGTGTAGTGCTCGAGCAGCGCCGTGTTGTTGACCATGTCCACAATGGCCATTGACAAGTTGACGCGAGTCGCGTAGCTGACGGCCAGCCCCAGAAGATTTAACAGCAGCACAGTGTAGCGCGTCTTCCAGCACCCTGTGAACATCATGCAGTGACGTCCGAGACCACGACTTTGCAAGCCGGGACCTAAGTATTTTGATGCCTTAAACTCTAAATTTGTTAGGTGTCTGCTCAATTCGCAGTTATATCTACTTTGTCGTTCGGTCTAACCCCGTCTCCCCAGAGCAACAACTCTAAATGGTTATCTACACACATCAAAAAAAGTTTTGCATCACCTCAGTTCCGAGAGTTTCGGAACCTGTGCAGAAAATTGGAATAGAGATCAACATAAACATCAGTTCCGCCCTTTTAATTGCTCATGAAAACTACACATTGCATGTTGTACCACCACATAGTGACACCTTCGGAGGTGCTCCAGATTGCTGTACACAGCGGTACCTCTAATACCCAGTAGCGCGTCCTCTTTCACCGATGCATGCCCCTATTCGTCATGGCGTACTATCCACAAGTTCATCAAGGCACTGTTAGTCCAAATTTTCCCACTCCTCAACGGTGATTCGGCGTAGATCCCTCAGAGTGGTTGGTATGTCACGTTGTCCATAAACAGTCCTTTTCAATCTATCCCAGGCATGTTCGACAGGGTTCATGTCTGGAGAACATGCTGGCCACTCTAGTCGAGCGATATTTTCCTGAAGGGAGACATTCACAAGATGTGCACGATGGGGGTACAAATTGTCGTCCATGAAGACGAATGCCTCGCCAATATGCTGCCGATATGGTTGCACTATCGGTTGGAGGATGGCGTTCACGTATCGTACAGCAGTTACGGCGCCTTCCATGACCACCAGCGGCGTACGTCAGCCTCATATAATGCCACCCCAAAACAGCAAGGAAACTCCACCTTGATGCACTCGCTAGAAAGTGTGTCTACGGCATTCAGCCGGACCGTGTTGCCTCCAAATACGTCTACAACGATTGTGTGGTTGAAGGCGTATGCGACACTTATCGGTGAAGAGAACGTGATGCCAATCCTGAGCGGTCCATTCGGCATGTTGTTGGGCACATCTGCACCGTGTTGCCTGGTGTCGTGGCTGCAAAGATGGACATTGGCATGGACATCAGGAGTGAAGTTGCTCATCAAGCAGCTTATTATGCACAGTTTGAGTCCTAACACGACGTCCTGTGGCTGCACGAAAAGCATTATTCAGCATGGTGGCGTTGCTGTGACGATTCCTCCGAGCCATAATCCGTAGGTAGCGATCATTCACTGCAGTAGTAGTCCTTGGGCGGCCTGAGCGAGGCATGTCATCGACAGTTCCTGTCTCTCTGTATCTCCTCCATGTCCGAACAACATCGCTTCGGTTCACTCCAAGACGCCTGGACACTTCCCTTGTTGAGAGCCCTTCCTGGTCCTAAGTAACAACGCGATCGAACCGCGGTATTGACCGTCTAGGCATGGTTGAACTATAGACAACACGAGCTGTATACTTCCATCCCGGTGGAATGACTGGAACTGATAGGCTGTCGGACCCCCTCCTTTAATAGGCGCTGCTCATGCATGGTTGTTTACATCTTTGGGCGGGTTTAGTGACATCTCTAAACAGTCAAAGGGACTTTGTATGTGATGCAATATCCATAGTCAACGTCTGCCTTCAGGAGTCATGGGAACCGGGGTGATCAAAACTTTTTTTTTATGTGTGTGTATTAAGTTGTTATAATGGATTACACAAGGATCATAAGACATCAGAAGTTCATTTAGTAACAATAAGCGAGATTTAATTGCAAACAGGAGAAACAGCAGAGCAATAACAAATTAACAGATTGTCAGAAATATGCAAAGACATGAAACGATGACGACAATAACAACAATTATAAAATATAATAGTAATAAAACATTGACTACTCCTTAATTACTTTGTGAAACTACAGTTGCCTCATAGCAGACTATTTTTTTTCTGCGTCTGCTGCACGGATAATAAATTTGACGCGGAATCCGCCAATTAAATTTTGCCGGGAGTACACAAAATGTAAATGCAGAATGGCAGTAGCTAGAACAACATTGCTGAAAAAAACCGAATATAGATTTAAGGGTTACAAAGTCTTTTATGAAGTTATATGTCTGGAGTATAATCTTGTACAGAAGTAAAAAGTGGTCGGTAAACAGTGCAGACAAGAAGAGGATGGAGTCTTTTGAAATTTGGTGCTATCGAGGAATACTGAAGATTAGGTGAGTACGTGAGATAAATAATCAAGAGGCATTGAGCCGCCGGCCGCGGTGGTCGTGCGGTTGTAGGCGCAGCAGTCCGGAACCGCGGGACTGCTACGGTCGCAGGTTCGAATCCTGCCTCGGGCATGGATGTGTGTGATGTCCTTAGGTTAGTTAGGTTTAAGTAGTTCTAAGTTCTAGGGGACTGATGACCTAAGATGTTAAGTCCCATAGAGCTCAGAGCCATTTGAACCATTTGGCATTGAGCCTAATGGGGAAAAAAGGAATTTATGGCACATCTTGACTATAAGAAGCGATCGATTTTTGGATAGATCAAGGTTGGGTGTTGAACGAATCGTCAGTTTAGTAACTGAGGGAAATTTGGAAATTTGGCGTGGGGGCGGGGGGGGGGGGGGGGGGAATGGCGGGTAACAATAGTAGAAGGAGAGCAAGACTCCACTTATTAAGAAGATTCAGAAGAATGTAGGTTGTAGTAGTTATGCAGAGATGAAGTGGTTTGCAGAGAACAGATTATGGTAAAGAGCTGCATGAAACCGGTATTCGGACTGAAAACCACAATAACACTGACACAATAATACTGACTGCCCCTCGGCTATTTTGTGAAATTACGGTTGACCTATTGTCGCTAATTTCAATTCTGCATCCATGCCAAGAGTAACACTTTAAAAGCAAATATCTAAGGACACGTTTTTGCTGGGAGTTCACTAACTGTTCCACCACAGTTGTTTTAGAGTTTGGGGATCGGAAGTAAATATCAGACTAAAGGTTAAAAGTCTGGTATTCACTCCACAGTCTGTCCCGAGAGTTTTTTTTCTCTCAAGTACAACTTCTTTCAGCTGTGTCAAATGCTTTCTTAACATCAAAAATGCCTAATTACGAATGTGGTGTCTTTGGTGTGACGTCATAAGCGCGTGACGGCGTGTGAGATCGCTCTCTAAGTTTTCATCTATTTTTAGGTTTCAGATATTTATTTTAACTGTTTTTGTGATAATATTTACTATATAAGTGACTTATTAGTGGTTTCTTCATTCACCTTTGCATTTCTTGTGGCCTGATATTTGTGAGTGTTCCGTATCGAGCAACTTAACCTCTTACCCGTGTTTACATTCCGCGCTGACCAGTTGCAGCTGTAGCGGCGCATCGAAAGCTAAGTACTAATTAATTGTTCGTGTATAGTAGTTTATTTAGGAACTTTAGTAGTCTTCAACCGGTGTTCTTGGTGTTTTCCGGTGAAATAACTTCAGAAGAAATTTTTGCGAACTGCTTTCAGTTTCGTTACTGTCATTAGACGTTTGATTTTCTTTCTGTGTTACTATTTTGTTATATTCTCATTTGTTGTTGATTAATACTGTCAATAATAGTAGTTACTTCCCTTGTAGAGCAAGTTTGTGATAATTGTAGTCAGTTTTTAACATCTTCTTATTGTAGTAGCGGAACTTAGATAAAGTTGTTTTCTTGTTTCTATAATTGTAAAATTTTACCATGAGTGAGAAGTGTGGGCTTTGCCGTAGGTTCGTGAGTAGTGGATTACGGTGTGAGACTTGTTCGAAGTATTTTCACTGGGGGGAATGCAGTGGGGAAGCCAGTGGGCATTCTGGTGAGATCCTCTCCTGGAACTGCAGGTTATGTAGCAAGAGTAAGTTGATAGAGGAGCAGGAGCGTAAGATCTGTGCCCTTCAGGTGCAGTTGAAAAACGCACAGGAGGAGCTAGATAGGATGAGGAGGGAGAAGGGGGTTGGGGAATGGGAGCTGGCTGTTGGCAAGAGATCTGCTAGGAGAAGGAGATTTTCAGACAGTTTTACTATTGGTGTTTGTAATAGATATGACCAACTGTCAGAGTCTAGTGGAGAGGAATCTCTAGTAGCTGTAGATGTAGGAAGTATGCAGCAGACCTCAGCAGTTACGGTAGCTAGGACAGTTGCAAAGTCTAAGAGAAGGAAGAAGGTTCTGCTGTTAGGTAGTTCTCATGGTAGAGGTGTAGGCCAGCAGTTGCAGGAAGTTTTGGGGAGTGAGTACCAGGTCACCAGCATTGTGAAGCCTAATGCAGGATTGGCTCAGGTGACTTTTAACATAGGGGGGTTATGTAGGGATTTTACTAAAGAGGATCAGGTAGTGATTGTGGGTGGGGCTGGTAATAGTATTGATAGGGATGGGGAGTATGACATAAATGGTGACCTGGAAAAGATAGCCACTCAGACTGGCAACACGAATGTGCATTTCGTGGAACTGTTTCAGCGTCACGATCGGCCTCATCTTAATACAGCCGTCAGGCGTAATAACATGAGACTTGGGGGTGCGCTGATGACAGAAGGCATGAGTCACATTTCAGTGGTGTCGGTGGAGTCTATCAGTAGGACGGGTTTCACTAGACATGGCCTGCACCTCAACAGGTATGGGAAGGGGAGGTTGGCAAAACTTGTAGGTGACAGCATAGGTGGGGGTGGTGGGATCACTCATGGGAAAATTCCGGTAGTTGTGGGTGTTAGAGCTGTACCTTTTTTAGATTGAAGTCAGCTGATAGGTATTCCTGCTTAAGGGAAGTCTCTCTAACAAAGAAGCCACTTTCTACAAAGCTTGGGTATCCGATTAATGAGGGAATTAGTATATTTCATCAAAATATACAAGGTATTAGAGATAAAGTTAGTGAACTGCTTATAGATGTTGACTCTGAAATTATTGGTATATCTGAACACTTCTTAAATAAGGAGATAATTCAGAGGCTTCCTTTACCAGGATACAGGTTGGCTGGCAGCTTTTCTAGGAGCTCTTTGCGGTGTGGGGGAGTAGCCATGTATGTGAAAAACGGTATCCCATTTGAGTCAATTGATGTTTCAAAGTACTGCACTGAAAAGGTGTTTGAATGTTGTGCAGGTGTGGTTAAATTTAGTGGAGCTAAACTTCTTACTGTTGTTATTTATAGATCCCCAGACTCCGATTTCACAACTTTTTTGCTAAAGCTAGAGGAGGTTCTTGGTTCACTTTATAGGAAATACAAAAAGTTAGTTATATGTGGTGACTTCAATATTAATTGTATAAGTGATTGTGCAAGGAAAAGGATGCTGGTAGACCTCCTCAATTCATATAATCTTATGCAAACCGTATTCTTTCCAACGAGAGTGCAAGGGAACAGTAGAACAACCATAGACAATATTTTTGTTCATTCGTCATTATTAGAAGGGCATTCTGTTAGCAAAAAGGTGAATGGCCTTTCAGATCATGATGCACAAATTTTAAGCCTAAAAGATTTTTGTGCTGCAACACATGTTAAAGATAGTTACCAACTTTTTAGGAAAGCTGATCCAGTTGCTGTACAGACTTTTGTAAACCTTATCAAGGAACAAGAGTGGCAAGATGTTTATAGTGCTGATACAGTAGACGATAAATATAATGCTTTCCTCAAGACTTTTCTCATGCTCTTTGAAAGTTGTTTTCCGTTAGAACGTTCAAAACAGGGTACTAGCACAAGCAGGCAGCCTGGGTGGCTGACTAAAGGGATAAGAATATCTTGTAGAACAAAGTGGCAATTATATCAAAACGTTAGAAACAGTCAAAATCTAAATACAGCAGCCCATTACAAACAGTATTGTAAGGTGCTTAAAAAAGTTATTAGGAAGGCAAAAAGTATGTGGTATGCAGATAGAATAGCTAAGTCTCAGGATAAAATTAAAACCATATGGTCAGTCGTAAAGGAAGTGGCTGGTCTGCAGAGACAGGTCGAGAATATAGAATCAGTGCGTAGTGGGGATGTCCGTGTTACTGATAAGTCGCATATATGTAGAGTACTTAATAATCACTTTCTGAATATAGCAGGTGAACTAAATAGAAACCTAGTCCCAACAGGGAATTATATAGCGCTCTTAGAAAAAAATGTTCCGAGACTGTTACCTGAAATGCTCCTCCATGATACTGACAAGAGGGAGATTGAGTTAATAATTAAATCACTAAAGACCAAGAACTCTCATGGATATGACGGGGTATCTAGCAGAATACTGAAGTATTGTTCCACATATGTTAGCTCAGTACTTAGCCATATCTGTAACTTTTCCTTTAGGAGTGGTCGGTTTCCTGACCGATTAAAGTACTCGGTAGTGAAGCCACTTTATAAAAAGGGAGACAGGGATAATGTTGACAATTATAGACCTATTTCTATGCCATCGGTGTTTGCTAAAGTTATCGAGAGGGTTGTATATACAAGGTTACTGCAGCATTTAAATTCACATAATTTGCTGTCAAATGTACAGTTTGGTTTTAGAAATGGCTTAACAACTGAAAATGCTATAGTCTCTTTTCTCTGTGAGGTTTTGGACGGATTAAATAAAAGGTTGCGAACGTTAGGTGTTTTCTTTGATTTAACGAAGGCTTTTGACTATGTTGACCACAAAATATTACTGCAGAAGTTGGAACATTATGGAGTAAGGGGAGTAGCTTACAATTGGTTCGCCTCCTACTTTAAGAACAGAAAGCAGAAGGTAATCCTCCGCAATATTGAGAGTGGTAATGATGTTCAGTCCCAATGGGGCACTGTTAAATGGGGCGTTCCCCAAGGGTCGGTGCTGGGGCCACTGCTGTTTCTTATTTATGTAAATGATATGCCTTCTAGTATTACAGGTGATTCAAAAATATTTCTGTTTGCTGATGACACCACCTTGGTAGTGAAGGATCTTGTGTGTAATATTGAAACATTATCAAATAATGTAGTTCATGATATAAGTTCGTGGCTTGTGGAAAATAATTTGATGCTAAATCACAGTAAGACTCAGTTTTTACAGTTTCTAACCCACAATTCAACAAGAACTGACATTTTAATCAGACAGAATGGGCATGTTATAAGCGAGACGGAACAGTTCAAGTTCCTAGGCGTACGGATAGATAGTAAGCTGTTGTGGAAAGCCCATGTTCAGGATCTTGTTCAGAAACTAAATGCCGCTTTATTTACCATTAGAACAGTATCTGAAATAAGTGACATTTCAACACGAAAAGAAGTATACTTCGCGTATTTTCATACGCTTATGTCATATGGTATTCTTTTTTGTGGTAATTCTTCTGATTCAAAAAGGGTATTTTTGGCTCAAAAACGGGCTATTCGAGCTATGTATGGTGTAAGTTCGAAAACCTCTTGTCGACCCCTATTCAATAGTCTGGGAATTTTGACATTGCCCTCACAGTATGTATTTTCTTTAATGTCGTTTGTTGTTAGCAATATTAGCTTATTCCCAAGAGTTAGCAGCTTTCACTCAGTTAATACTAGGCAGAAAACAAATCTGCATGTGGAATGCACTTCCTTGACTCTTGTGCAGAAAGGAGTGCAGTATTCTGCTGCATCAATTTTCAATATGCTACCACAAGAACTCAAAAATCTTAGCAGTAGCCCAAACACTTTTAAGTCTAAACTGAAGAGTTTCCTCATGGCTCACTCCTTCTATTCTGTCGAGGAGCTCCTGGAAGAGCTAAAAAATTAAGCAAATTCCAGTGTTACATTCTTGGTTTTCTTTATTTAAACTAACGACTTGTCATCTGAATATGTTTCTGATATTTCATTTTATCTGTTTCTACAATCGTGTTATAATTTCATGTATTGACTCGTTCCATGACCATGGAGACTTCTCCTAAATGTGGTCCCACGGAACAATAAATAAATAAATAAATAAATCATCAATAATAATAATACTGACTGCCCCTCGGCTATTTTGTGAAATTACGGTTGACCTATTGTCGCTAATTTCAATTCTGCATCCATGCCAAGAGTAACACTTTAAAAGCAAATATCTAAGGACACGTTTTTGCTGGGAGTTCACTAACTGTTCCACCACAGTTGTTTTAGAGTTTGGGGATCGGAAGTAAATATCAGACTAAAGGTTAAAAGTCTGGTATTCACTCCACAGTCTGTCCCGAGAGTTTTTTTTCTCTCAAGTACAACTTCTTTCAGCTGTGTCAAATGCTTTCTTAACATCAAAAATGCCTAATTACGAATGTGGTTACGGTTCACGTAAAACTGTGGGACCTCAAATAACTGGGTAAGTCAGTTCAGTCATGGGACGGGAAGGACATCCCGCCCCCCACTGGAGGATACCTAGGAATGCTCTATGGCGTTCAAACCAATATTCGAGCTTTACTTTTATCCTTAATCTACAAGGCATGCGTTGCGTTAGTTTAATTCAGGAAATAAAGCTGCCGATCCCAACTGTTGATCTATTCTCATTACCAATACTTTCAACTCTTATTGATACACCTTCGGCATTCTACGCTGTGATCTGGCGTTCACTTAAAGGCTTAAGCTCGTAAGTATTTCTGCAGTATCAGTAAATAACTGGCAACTTTTTACAGGTAATTAAGAGGTCGCTCAAGCCTTGCACTAATGTCTAGAGGGTAGTCAGTCAATACAGTTACCTTCTCACACTCCAATACAATGCAGAAAACACCAATATCGATTTATCAAAATTGTGTATAAATCAGTGGAATGAAGTAATTACATACTTCAACCATAAACATTGACTCTTCCGTTCACGTTAGTCGGCAGAAGATCAATGAATTCTGGAGGGCAGTAGTACGAATTATCGTTTGGTGGCCCATACTTAGGTTATCTGTGATTTTACTAAAACGCCAAGGCAAATGTTGGGACAATGTTTTTGAAAAGGTCACTGCCAATTTCCTACTCCCATCCGGCTCCAACTCTCTGAGAGTTGTCCATTCATTATGTTATGCCGTGGACAGAAACTGTGACAACAGTAAAACATTCAAAAACACTCCTCCAGAGAAACCTAAAGTGGACGACCATATAAACCTAGGTCCAGAAAATTAGACGCCAATTTGGGATTTATTGGAAGGATCACAAGGAAATGCATTCTCCTTCGGAAGAACAGATTATGAATCACTCATTCGGTAGACCCCTGAGTGTTGCTCGTGAGTCTAGGACCCGTAGCATGTAAAGTTAATAGGTGGGTTCATTTAGTACGCGAGAGAGTGTTACGCAGATAGTCAAAGAGCTCAAACGGTAGCCGCTGCAAGAGAGGCGTTGTACGTCACGGAGAGATTTACTGATAACAATCTGAGTCAGCGAACATGTTCCTTCCTCCATCGTACATCTCGCGATATAAACATGGCAGGAAAAATCAATAAAAATATATGGATCACGCATCATTCGAGAACGGAACTGGAAAGGTGCTTACTCTCTGACATACGCAGTAAAGTTGCATGCGGAGTTAATATGTACATGTAGTAGAGGTAGACCAGAAGCACACAGGCTTAACGTGTCCTTCTACATCTACATCTACATGACTACTCTGTAATTCACATTTAAGTACTTGGCAAAGGTTTCATCGAACCGCAATCATTCTATCTCTCTACCATTCCACTCCCGAACAGCGCGCGGGAAAAACGAATACCTAAACCTTTCTGTTCGAGCTCTGATTTCTCTTATTTTATTTTGATGATCATTCCTACCTATGTACGTTGGGCTCAACTAAATATTTTCGCATTCGGAAGAGAAAGTTGGTGACTGAAATTTCGTAGATAGATCTCGCCGCGACGAAAAACGTCTTTGCTTTAATGACTTCCATCCCAACTCGCGTATCATATCTGCCACACTCTCTCCCCTATTACGTGATAATACAAAACGAGCTGCCCTTTTTTGCACCCTTTCGATGTCCTCCGTCAATCCCACCTGGTAAGGATCCCACACCGTGCAGCAATATTCTAACAGAGGACGAACGAGTGTAGTGTAAGCTGTCTCTTTAGTGGACTTGTTGCATCTTCTAAGTGTCCTGCCAATGAAACGCAACCTTTGGCTCGCCTTCCCCACAATATTATCTATGTGGTCTTTCCAACTGAAGTTGTTCGTGATTTTAACACCCAGGTACTTAGTTGAATTGACAGCGTTGAGAATTGTACATTTATCGAGTAATCGAATTCCAACGGATTTCTTTTGGAACTCATGTCGATCACCTCACACTTTTCGTTATTTTGCGTCAACTGCCACCTGCCACACCATACAGAATCTTTTTTGAATCGCTTTGCAACTGATACTGGTCTTCGGATGGCCTTACTAGACGGTAAATTACAGCATCATGTGCGAACAACCTAAGAGAACTGCTCAGATTGTCACCCAGGTCATTTATATAGATCAGGAACAGCAGAGGTCCCAGGACGCTTCCCTGGGGAACACCTGATATCACTTCAGTTTTACTCGATGATTTGCCGTCTATTACTACGAACTGCAACCTTCCTGACAGGAAATCAAGAATCCAGTCGCACAACTGAGACGATACCCCATAGACCCGCAGCTCGATTAGAAGTCGCTTGTGAGGAACGGTGTCAAAAGCTTTCCGGAAATCTAGAAATACGGAATAAACTTGAGATCCCCTGTCGATAGCGGCCATTACTTCGTGCGAATAAAGAGCTAGCTGTGTTGCACAAGAACGATGTTTTCTGAAACCATGCTGATTACGTATCAATAGATCGTTCAAATGGTTCAAATGGCTCTGAGCACTATGGGACTTAACATCTGAGGTCATGAGTCCCCTAGAACTTAGAACTACTTAAACCTAACTAACCTAAGGACATCACACACATCCATGCCCGAGGCAGGATTGGAACCTGCGACCGTAGCAATCTCGCGGTTCCGGACTGAGCGCCTAGAACCGCTCGGCACCCGCGGCCGGCAATAGATCGTTCCCTTCGAGGTGATTCATAATGTTTGAATACAGTATATGCTCCAAAAGCCTATTGCAAACCGATGTCAATGATATAGGTCTGTAGTTCGATGGATTACTCCTACTACCCTTCTTAAACACTGGTGCGACCTGCTCAATTTTCTAATCTGTAGGTACAGATCTACCGGTGAGCGAACGGTTGTATATGATTGCTAAGTAGGGAGCTATTGTATCAGTATAATCTGAAAGGAACCTAATCGGTATACAATCTGGACCTGAAGACTTGCCCGTATCAAGCGATTTGAGTTGCTTCGCAACCCCTAAGGTATCTACTTCTAAGAAACTCATGCTTGTAGCTGCTCGTGTTTCAAATTCTGGAATATTCCATTCGTGTTCCCTGGTGAAGGAATTTCGGAAGAGAGCGTTCAATAACTCAGCTTTAGCGGCACAGTCGTCGGTAACAGTACCATCGGCACTGCGCAGCGAAGGTATTGACTGCGTCTTGCCGCTTGTGTACTTTACATACGACCCGAATTTCTTCGGATTTTCTACCAACCCAATACGAGAGCAACGTCTACGTCGGGAAACGTACATTCGTAGCTCATTCGCTCACTTTCCCTAGGCGTATTTTCAGTTACAAATAATATCTGCAACCCTTTAGAAGAGCAAGACAAAGCTGCACCTGAGAGCGTCGTATCTCGACACCTCGCTCCTGCACACCGGTCGCGGTTACGAACTGTGCGTGTGGTCACCGTGCAGTGTGTAGTCGCCGCTAACGCTTACCGTCGCAGTCCTGCGGCTTGGCTGGCGGTGCGGTCGTCGACATGCTGTGTTCGCGCGCGCTAACTGCCTCCTGCGTCGCCGGCGTCCTGACGCGCCTGCCCCACGTGGCGTCGCTGCCGCCTGCATTTATACGCTCGGCCGGGTGCACCTCGTGCGGCTGCGGTGACGCAGCAGGTGCAGAATCTCCTCTGAAATAGCACCGAGGGCCCTCTGAGCTTCACAACTCTAACCGACATAAGCATTAAAACCACGTGCTGTCACTCCATGAGACACTGCTGAAACATTCGGAACCCGGCCCAAGACTTAAGTACAGTCCCATAACAGGGAAGATGAGGCCACCACCTCCACTACGATTGCTGACTTAAAAGAGCCGATAAAAATTTCGGCTATGCTCTGGGCCTCCGGAGGTTCCACTCAAGTACTCTTTGGGAAAACACCGCCATCTTTTTACACTGCGTGACAAAAAAGGTGAAGCACTGAAAGGTGGCTACACTGAGCCACAGCGCCAGAGATTGCGCTAAAGAGTATTATTCAGCCGCCTCCACTGGCAGTGCTTGGAGAGAACTCGTAGTAGTCAGTGCTTGTTGAGAACTCGTAGCAGGGAGTGCTTGCTGAGATGTCGTAGTGAGGAGTGCTTGTCGAGATGTGGCAGTACTCAGTTCTTGTTCAGATGTGGTAGTAGCGAGTCGGTGTGGAGATATATTGTAATGATTAGAGTGCTTTTCGTCAATATATGAAGGTAAAAGAAAAGGAAAAAAATTTTTTTTTCTTTTACCTTGTATACCGAGAGCGCTTTTCGTCAATATATGAAGGTAAAAGAAAAGGAAAAAAATTTTTTTTTTCTTTTACCTTCATATATTGACGAAAAGCACTCTAATCATTACAATATATCTCCACACCGACTCGCTACTACCACATCTGAACAAGAACTGAGTACTGCCACATCTCGACAAGCACTCCTCACTACGACATCTCAGCAAGCACTCCCTGCTACGAGTTCTCAACAAGCACTGACTACTACGAGTTCTCTCCAAGCACTGCCAGTGGAGGCGGCTGAATAATACTCTTTAGCGCAATCTCTGGCGCTGTGGCTCAGTGTAGCCACCTTTCAGCACCCAAATGTGGAGGAGGAAACGAAGTGAAACTTTACAGGTTCAAAGATTCCTTTAGTGAAGAGGAAAGGCCGCTGGACCTGATGGGATACCAGTTCGATTTTACACAGAGTACGCGAAGGAACTTGCCCCCCTTCTTGCAGCGATGTACTGTAGGTCTCTAGAAGAGCGTAGTGTTCCAAAGGATTGGAAAAGGGCACAGGTCATCCCCGTTTTCAAGAAGGGACGTCGAACAGATTTGCAGAACTATAGACCTATATCTCTAACGTCGATCCGTTGTAGAATTTTGGAACGAGTATTGTGTTCGAGTATAATGACTTTTCTGGAGACTAGAAATCTACTCTGTAGGAACCAGCATGGGTTTCGAAAAAGACGGTCGTGTGAAACCCAGCTCGCGCTATTCGTCCACGAGACTCAGAGAGCCATAGACAAGGGTTCACAGGTAGATGCCGTGTTTCTTGACTTCCGCAAGGCGTTCGATGCAGTTCCCCAAGTCGTTTAATGAACAAAGTAAGAGCATATGGACTATCAGACCAATTGTGTGATTGAATTGAAGAGTTCCTAGATAACAGAACGCAGCATGTCAATCTCAATGGAGAGAATTCTTCCGAAGTAAGAGTGATTTCAGGTGTGCCGCAGGGGAGTGTCGTAGGACCGTTGCTATTCACAATATACATAAATGACCTTGTGGATGACATCGGAAGTTCACTGAGACTTTTTGCGGATGATGCTATGGTATATCGAGAGGTTGTAACAATGGAAAATTGTACTGAAATGCAGGAGGATCTGCAGCGAATTGACGCATGGTGCAGGGAATGGCAATTGAATCTCAATGTAGACAAGTGTAATGTGCTGCGAATACACAGTAAGATAGATCCAATATCATTTAGCTAAAAAATAGCGGGTCAGCAACTGGAAGCAGTTAATTCCATAAATTATCTGGGAGTACGCATTAGGAGTGATTTAAAATGGAATGATCATATAAAGTTGATCGTTGGTAAAGCAGATGCCAGACTGAGATTCATTGGAAAAATCCTAAGGAAATGCAATCCGAAAACAAAGGAAGTAGGTTACAGTACGCTTGTTCGCCCACTGCTTGAATATGCTCACCAGTGTGCGATCCGTACCAGATAGGGTTGATAGAAGAGATAGAGAAGATCCAACGGAGAGCAGCGCGCTTCGTTACAGGATCATTTAGGAATCGCGAAAGCGTTACGGAGATGATAAACTCCAGTGGAAGACTCTGCAGGAGAGACGCTCAGTAGCTCGGTACGGGCTTTTGTTGAAGTTTCGAGACCATACCTTCACCGAAGAGTCAAGCAGTATATTGCTCCCTCCTACGTATATCTCGCGAAGAGACCATGAGGATAAAATCAGAGAGATTAGAGACCACGCAGAAGCATACTGACAATCCTTCTTTCCACGAACAATACGAGACTGGAATAGAAGGGAGAACCGATAGAGGTACTCAAGGTACCCTCCGCCACACACCGTCAGGTGGCTTGCGGAGTATGGATGTAGATGTAGATGTAGATTACAAAATCGAGTCACATTTACAAAGAACTTGATAGTACGAGTCCACTTATCAGTTTGAATTACATTACCCTGTGGCCTGGATACACACACGATTCACCTGGGAAGCTTATTATAAAGCCGTTGCATCCTCTCCTGAGCAAGCTGGCCCACAACTATTGTAACTCGCCCTCGGTATCCTGGATATTGGCACAAGGGGGGAGTTGACGTCCTAGGTGGCCCCACAGATGTGCGAATCTCGCTGGCCATGGGAATGGGCGCGCAAACAGTTCGGAAACACACGCCATGCTGTAGACATCGTCCTGTTGAAAAGTGACACCATGGTACTGTCACGCCGTCAGAGTTCCCTCAGTCCCTTAAATGATTCAAATGGCTCTGAGCACTATGGGACTTAACATCTGAGGTCATCAGTCCCCTAGAACTTAGAACTACTTAACCTAAGGACATCACACACATCCATGCCCGAGGCAGGATTCGAACCTGCGACCGTAGCAGCAGCGCGGTTCCGGACTGAAGTGCCTAGAACCGCTCGGCCACAACGGCCGGCCCCTCAGTCACTACCAGTCGCGACTTGAAGTCGTACCTGATACCTCTCCACGCCATGACGGTAGTAGCAGTCAAAACATAGCGACCTGTCCCGCCGCCGCCATATTCGCGAATGATGGTCATTCGGGGTGGTGCGGAAGCACGATTCATCACTGAACACAAAGCGATGTCATTCATCAAAAGTCAATGCTACCCAGTCATGACACCATTCCCAATGCAGCCTGTTTGGGTTGTAGTGTTAACGGCAGCCTACACATGGGACTGTTATCCCTCAGCCCAATTACTATTAGTCTCTGAAGAATGTTCCAGGGTGGCACTGAAAACTGCACAGAATCCACTATTTGTTCTTGGATGGCAGGAGCTGATGTGAAGGGGTTTCAATGTGCTTTAAGCACAGAACAGTGATTATTTCCTGGACGTTATCGACCAGTAGCTCGACGACGAGTACGTCTGCCCTAACGTACCTACGCAGTACAACAATGGGCAACTGTCACATTCGAATGTCCCTCAGATCTCGATATTGCGCGATTCGACCAGTCGGCCAAATGGAGACCAACAATGAGGTTCCTTTCAAACTCCGTGAAGCGCTGGTAACGCTGTCTCAAAGGGTTACGCGACACCTTCGTGTCCTCCAACGTGATCACCCATCATCTGACGCTGTTCACGACCCTTATAAACACCATCAGGCCTACTAACAACACTGAACACGAAAACACCAAGACATTCTAGTGATCATTCTTCCGGTCACAGAGAAAAGCTTCTGTGCGTATATGTGTAAGAAGCTACATTGACACCCGGCCATGTCCTCTGAGCGCTTCACATTTTTTTTTGTCAGACAATGTATATAATTCATTGCATTGATAGTTTTACTTTCTCGTGTTTTGTCCTTTATGGAGAACGAAGATCTGTTCCATCGAAATCATATGGATTCCGCAACAGATATCTTAGAAACTCGAGTTGCTCCGTTCGTCCATGCGATACAGAGGGCCGTAGATACAGGCACGCAAGTTGATGCTTTATCCTTGACTTCGGAATACAATGGATACTGTTCGCTTAATGAACTTCAGAGTATCGGACCATATGTAGTCGTGCTTGACCAGGCAACAGCGTCAGATCTAAAAATAACAGCGTAAGCTTCGCTATGAAGACAGGGCCCTGACCGTTAATGAACCACAATATATAAAAAAGATCTGTTGAATAACGTTGCAAGCACCCTGAGGATGTTGGCAGATGGTACTACTGTCTATAAAAAATATTATTTGCAAAGGATCGACTCTTGGTGCAGGGAATGCCAGTTAACTCTTGGAGTAAATGAAACACGAGGAAAGCCCCAATAGTGTGCAATTACACTATTGACAGTAAATCATGAAAAAGAATTCTAAATGTAAAATAACAGGGAGCAACCGTCCAGAGCGACTAAAAATGGAAAGCCCACTCAGAACTAGTCGTACTAAAAGCAAATGGCAGATTGATTGGAAGAGTCCTGAAGAAACTCGTCCAAGAATGCGGTGGCTTATGAAACACTCTTTCGACCAATTCTTGAGTACTATTCGTCAATTTTGGAAGCTTATCTCGTAGGGTTAATAGATTAGATCCAAAGAGGAGCGACGAGGTTAGTCACACGTTTGTTTAGTATGCACGATAGCGATACAGAAACGCTCAACAGAAGAGTTGGCATAACGGAGAGATTTGCTGTTGAAATTCCGAGAGTTAATTTTCAATCAAGAGTCGGCTTTTGTAAGAGAGAGGGGAAAAAAGACGCACCACGAAGGAATTATCCGAATGTGTTGTAAATCGGTAGATGTGATCTACATGTACAAACAAACAAATGATTGCAATTTTCAGAAAGAAACTGGATGATTTATTCAAGAGAAAGAACTTCACAAGATGAGGAAGGCAATGACGTGTTCGTCCACTTCTGGCCCTTATACAAGCAGTTATTCGGTTTGGCACTGATTGATAGTTGTTGCATTTGCTACCGAGGGATATAGTACCAAATTCTCTCCAATTGGCGCGATAGGTCGACAAAATCCCGAGCTGGTTGGACAAACCTGCCCATAATGCTCAAACGTTCCCAATTGGTGAGAGATCCGGCGACCCAGAGGGCCAATGTAGGGTTGGGCAAGCACGAAGACATGAAGTAGACACTCTCGCCGTGTTCGAACGGGCGTTATTTTGCTGAAGTTTAAGCCCAGGATGGCTTGCCATGAAGGGCAACAAAACTGAGCGTAGAATATCATCTCCGTACCGCTGTGCTGTAAGGGTGAAACGGATGACAACCAAAGGGATCCAGCTATTAAAAAAAATTTAAAAAAGGAAGGCCAGGTCATCACACCTTGTTGTTGGGCCGGGTGGTGGATGAGTGTCAGGTTGGTAGCCCACCACTGCCCAGGGCGTCTCCAGGCGCGTCTTCGCTGATAATCGGGTCTTTGTTCGAAGGCACTGAAGACACTTCTATTTCAGTGAAAAGGATTCCAGGTCGAATGTGCCCGACACCAATTTAAACCGGCGCATTGGTGTACGGGGTCAGCTCAGCTCCCTCTCTGTGCACCGCCTATGACTTGTGGTCACTGAAGTTCCCGTTGCATCTCGTATCGGTGATAATGCAGAATCCGGGCCTCTGTCGTCTTTCTAGGTCGACTGCTTCCTTCTTGACGCTGTGTTTGCCATGGTTCACCTATTCCGGTCAACATCGTCGAATAACGGCATTGCTCCTATTCAAATGTCGAGCTATTCACCAATTACTCCAACCGGCTTCTTTGGGCCCAGCTACACATCGTCTCTAAAATGATGAAATCTGTGTGCATTGTTAATGCGCTTGTCTGCGAGGCATTGTTATTGCCTAATTGAGTTCACGGAATGCAATTCGGCACTAGCAACCGCTCTCTTCAATCTATATATAGCTGACTTGCCAGAAACTAAATCACGCAAATTTGCATATGCAGATGACCTGGCCATCGCATATCAGAGTAAAAACTACAACGATCTCGACGAAACACTGAATGCAGACCTTGAAGTCCTGGCACCTGCTTCCCAACCCCAACAAAACAACCAGCACCATAATGCACCTCAACAACAGAGAGACACACAGAAAATAAAGATCTCTTCGAATGGCCAAAGCATAAGACATGAGGATAAGCCTAAATATTTTGGAGTGAAACTAGACCGGACCCTAACGTACAGCTCACACCTCGAAGACACAAAGCAAAAACTAAAATCCCGCAATGCTATCCTTTCGAAACTGGCTGGAACAACATGGGGATGTGGAGCGAGCACTTTGAGAACTTCAGCACTAGCCCTTGTCTACAGTGTAGCTGAATACTGTTCACCAGTCTGGAGGAGAAGTGCACACGTATCCAGCTGAGGGAGACAATGCGCATAATCTCGGGAACACTCAGGGCCACCCCCTGTGCATGGCTTCCTGTACTAGCGAACATAGAGCCTCCAGAAATCAGGCGATCACAGCTAGCCCTAAATACCTACAGGAAAATTATAGACAACCCGGACCTCCCTATCCACCAAGATCTGACACCGACAAACAGGCTTAAATCCAGATCACCTTTTTGGAAAATCGGTGAAGAACTACAAGCCTTTGAGCCGAGAACGGCCTGGAACGAAGTATGGTCGGCAAGTGAATTTAAGAACAAAAATTTAGTACACGATCCGAACGAGAAGATTGATGGCTTCAACCTACCAAGAAGAGTGTGGACAGCTCTAAACCGGGTCAGAACGAGTGTTGGGAGATGTAAATACCTGATGAACAAGTGGGGCCTGGCAGACAGCGCTGTATGTGAGTGCAGTGAAATACAGACAATGGACCATATACCCGTGTGCAAAGTGTATGGCTATGGTGGTGAACTCATGGACATACATAGGCTCAGTGACTCAGCCATAGAGTGGCTCAAAAACATATCTAATATAGTGTAGAATTATATTGTTTTCTTTTTTAGTATATAGTGATAAGAATATTGTAAATTATGCCTCTGTGATACCGAACGAGTAAGTAAGTAAGTAATTCGCGAAGACGTTATGCGCTTCCCAGCTACGCGGTGAAATTGCACTGCAGCGCCACAAATTCATCCAACGGCCGCCAAAGTTTACAGTTTCGTATTTTCCGACGATACCTTTATGAATATGACATTGTGACCAATTTGCGTTTTTAATGTTTTCCTTTTTCTATCTCAAAAAAGTCAAAGCAGTCGGGGAACGAGCGTAGGGGAGCAGATCCAGGGATCTGTATCGCGTGCTAGGCAAGGTCCTTGTGGATGTGGTTTGCCATTGCCTTCCTCTGTTGTGTTGTTGCAGTTTCAAGTGTGTGTCTGTGTCGTGTGAATGATAATGGTGAGTGGTTGTACACTGTAGTGTTCGTATTTCTGTGGATAAAGGGGAGGGAGAGGGGAATCTGGTGTCAGTACATGGCCTTCTTTTCTCGAACTGTTGGTCAGGAACTTTGCTCCACCACGTTTTCTCCACACAGGTGTGTTTTGGCGACTGAGGCAGGGCTCCTCCCACCTATATGTCGCTAAATGATCATGACTGGGAAATAGGAGCAATTATTACTGATGCTGAAGGAGAGTCCTTCTTTCCGTGTGCTATCTTGAAACGGACAGGAAAGGGAGAAAAAAATGTTCAAATGTGTGTGAAATCTTATGGCACTTAACTGCTAAGGTCATCAGTCCCTACGCTTACACACTACTTAACCTAAATTATCCTACGGACAAACACACACACCCATGCCCGAGGGAGGACTCGAATCTCCGCCGGGACCAGCCGCACAGTCCCAGGAAAGGGAGAAATGATATTAGTATCAGAAATACCCACCACCACACAACACAAAGTGGCTTGACGAGTACAGATGCAGATGTAGCAAGACGTTATTACCCTCGAAATTTCAAACATTTGTACGATGCCGAGCCAGCATCGATACATCCCCTCTACCTTGCCCGAAAACATCTTGCAAATCATCACTCACACAATTTTAAATCATTTGCACTTCCCCCATTCCTCTTCGTGTTGTCTTAAAGCGGTGATCAAATATTTTCTCCACATGCCTATTAAAGATGTAATTACCTCCATTTCTCATAAGAGGGTAACTATGTTACGTTGACAAAGTACGCGGTGATGATACACTCGGAAGCAGATAGTTCGAATCCCACTGGTAGAAACATTTTTCATACTATGTATATGTGCTGAGCTACCTTCCAGATCTCTCTGTAGTGTCTCAGGGAGTGAAAGCATGTGAGAAAGATGATGATAAGACGAATGTCGAATGAGATCTTTAGGCCTGACGGTGCTGCTTCAGAAGAGTGCTGGTACACACCCTCCGCTCCCTCTCATCTTCATCATTAACAGCACACATACGAGACTGCACTACACAAGCAGTCAACACACTCAACGACAACACTAAAGACCGAACTAGGCAACGACCCATCAGAGAGTATTATTTCGTCTGCACTTCGAGCATTAGGCATTTGCCTGCTGCGGAACCCATCTTTCCCTGACCATCAACTGTTCGCGTTAAAGCCAACTTCATAACCTAACCTGCTTGGTCCATTTCTGTCTCACATTCTACAGCTCCATACAAGCAATCAACCTCTTCTCTATCAAATCATCCTTCAGTGCTGCAGTCGTCATATTCATGTTCCTCATTTATTGAATACCGGTTTTCTTATAAAATACTAGCGGTTCAAAGCAGTTTTTAGTAGCGTTTAAGATTACCATCTTTCCAGCACATTCAAAATCAGGCTAAGCCGCGCAGTCTTGAAGGCAACTATGCGGTGGAGAAACAAAGTTCAAATCCTCATCCAGCCATCTATATACATACAGCTACTTTATGTGGTTTGTTGCAGATTAGGCAAATGGCGGGAAGACGCTTAAAAAAAGAGAAAAGGGGGGGGGGAGGGTGTACTACGACCGATTTCCGATTTGCTGTATCATCCTTCTCCAGCTGATCATCTCTTACGTCCTTCACGCCACACTGACATTTCTAGGTTACTGGTTTTAAACATGTAAACACATAATAAATTTTGCGAAATGTTTCAAATTTATTTTTGTATTTCTTCTCTCCTGTAGTTATGGGATTCACCTCTCTGTTTCATTATTGGGCAGCATTTATTTATTGACTTTTAAAACTATAGACAGCTGACATACAAGACGAAAGTCTTATGCGTCATGAGTCCGTGAATCGAAGAACTTCGATCTGCTTGTTATCATATTTTAACTGTTTTTCTGACATATTTTCTGAGCCGTATGTTATAGACCCGCGCGGCATTGGCTCTGAGCACTATGCGACTTAACCTCTGAGGTCATCAGTCGTCTAGAACTTAGAACTAATTAAACCTAACTAACCTAAGGACATCACACACATCCATGCCCGAGGCAGGATTCGAACCTGCAACCGTAGCGGTCTCTCGGTTCCAGACTGTAGCGCCTAGAACCGCACGGCCACTCCGGCCGGCCCCGCGCGGCATTAGTGTAAACGAGAGTGTGAAGGAGCCTAAGAAGCACATTCTGGTTCGTCAGTCTACCACAACGAAGGTCGTTAATCCGACAGGGGGCTTCGACCAACGCCTAGCCCAGATTCTCCAGATCTGAAGACTGAAATAAACGTTTCGCTCAGTATTATCTTCCTGAATCCGACGAAGATTTGTGCGGATGGCTCCAAGACCATCGACAACGATTAAGTGGGATGTGCAATATACAACCCTGCAGAAAATTATCATTTCTTATTTCTCTACCTAAGGAAACAACAATATATTACGCGGGAGCCATTACAGTTGAGAAACAGTAAAACACGGTAGATCTTGCAGACGAGGCAGTACTGTGGTGTTAACAGATTCCCTAAGTGTACTAATCAGCCTTAAAAAACTAAAATGGATCAAAACTGTGTCGTCCAAAATTATAATTATTATTAAAGAAGTCGTTACAAATGAGCAAGAGGAACAGTAACAATTTCTTGTGGATTCCAGGGCACAGTGCTACCTTTCATAATGAAATAGCAGACAGCTTAGCGAAGCGAGCATGCTAAATAAGACATTTCCTTATCAAGAAATGCTGAGATTAATTAACGAAAAAGCGAGGAACGACTGGCAGACGAAATGGGATTCGATCGTGATGTCAAAAGGAGTAAATACGGCTAGCTGTACCCTAAAATCGTGTTACCTCCCCCCCCCCCCCCCCCCCCTGGTTTACTGATTGAAATAGGAGCAGACGATTCATAATAACGATGACGCGCACGCGCTTAAATCATGGCAAATTCCCAAACCACATGTTCCGAATAGGATTGAAGGAATCTTCATTATGTGATTTATGCAGTGATGAAGGAGATATGAATCACCTACTGTTCTCGTGTACCAGATACAGGAGACAACAAAAATCCTTTATCAGAGTGTCTGTTAATGCAAAGGTTCCCCTTCCAACGTCGGCTGCTGCATTGTTATCGACCCAAAAGAGGGCACTGTTTCTAAATGTGATGTCAACCTCCTAAATATATGTGACGTGACTACAGAGGTTGTTCACGAAGGTGTGCAAATATTTTAAAGAAGCATAGATTATTATACAAGTAAATTTGTTTACTTTCCATTAAGAATGTAGAAACGTTTATGTCATTGTTGGCAACCGTTAGTGAATTGTTTCAGTCGTTTCCTAACCTTGAATTGAGTTAGTTTTCTGTATTGTTCAGTGAAAGAACATAATAACTACAGTGTATTTAAGTGAAACCACATAGTAACTGTTGTAGTTTGTAGATTATCTATATAAATAAAAATTAATTGCCAAATGTGTTGATAAGCGTAAAACTCGAGAACGCCTGGACCAGTTCGGCTAAATTTTTTTTGCTGTGTTCGTAATTCTCAGGACAAGGTTTTTATGAAATAAAATTTTTCGAAAATCGACCGAAAAATTGGAAAATTTGACAAAAACTGAAAGTGCGTTTTCATTGTGTCCGTGTGTTTGTATTGCATACAATCTTGATGAAATGTTGCACACTATACCTTGAAACCAAGAGGAAGGTCACAGTCTACATAAAATTTCATATGGTGCATGGCAGAGGTTCCTTTACATAACGGAACTCGACAAATTGTACGTATTTATTCCGATCTTGATGAAATTTGGCACACTTGATATTCAAAGCAGGATGAAGGGCGCTGCCTGCTTAAAATTCTGAATGGTGCATGGCGGAGGGTACTTTACATACACACTTCTACACCAACCTACAATTTTATTCCGATCTTGAAGAAATTTTGCACACTTGACCATCAAGAGGAACATCACTGTCTACATAATATTTCGGACAGTACATTGAAGAGAGTACCTTACAAAAGATTTTGACTCGTTTGCGGGTTACCATGAAAGTTCATATGTACGCATGTTTCCATGGAGAAGGTTTTTGAATATTTACATGTGCATATGTATATATATATATATATATATATATATGTTTATGTATATATATGTATATGTATATATATGTATATGCGTATATATATGTATGTATATGTAAATATATGTATTTGTCTATGAGTATATATATATATATATATATATATATATATACTCATAGACAAATACATATATACATATATATACGCATATACATATACATATATATACATATACATATATATACATAAACATATATAAATATATATATATACATATACATGCACATGTAAATATTCAAAAACCTTCTCCATGGAAACATGCGTACATAGTGAACTTTCATGGTAACCCGCAAACGATGTCAAAATCTTTTGTAAGGTACTCTCTTCAAGATCATAGACATTTCGTTTAAAAGAAATGTATATATATATATATATATATATATATATATATATATATATATATATATATATATACGAAATGTCTATGATCTTTTTGAAATTTGAGAGCTGTCTGACACATTCACAGTCATCGTGTTGGACAATTCGCGCACAGCAAATGTCGTTTAACAGTTGCAAACCATTTTTGGTTGAGTGAACGTGTTATATTGGCTGCAAAAAACCTTGATGTTAACGAAATGAATTTTCAGATTCAAAATATGACACCTGGCGAATTGCTGACATACAAGTCGGTTTATTCCGTTACTAACTAAGATGATGTAGTCAACTATCCTACGGAATTTTTAAATTCGCTGGATTTCCCCGGATTACCGCTTCCCAATCTGTAATTAAGTCGGATCGGCAATCATGTTGCGAAAGGTAAACCAGCCACGTCTTTGTAATGGCACCCGGCTTGCGGGGAAGAAGTTAAAGAACAACGTAATCGAAGCCACAATTTTAAAAGGAAAGTACAAAGGTGAGGACAGTTTGATTCCAATATCACTAAGATTCCGACCGACATGCCATTCGACTTTAAACGGTTATAATTTCCAGTGCAGCTTACATTTGCCATGTCGATAGATAAATCGCAGGGGCAGTTGTTATATGTTTGTGGCATCAATCTTGAAAATCATGTTTTTCACATGGCTATTTGTATGTCGCATATTGCCCTGTCGGGACACCTTCAACTTCATTTGTTTAAGCACCAGAAAACAAAACTATCAATGCTGCGTATCAAAAAGTATTACAATAAATGCTACCTAGCAATAAACTTTGACACTGATTCACTGATCACCACAAAAGTTGACAGATATATATGAGTTTTCATAGATAGGTGAAGAGGAGATGAACTGAGGTGGCGGAATCCAACAGAGAGAGGACGAGGAGAAGGATAGAGGGTGGGGGGGGGGGAGATGGGCCAAGGGATGGGTTCAAAAATGGTTCAAATGGCCCTGAGCAATATGGGACTTAACTTCTGAGGTCATCAGTCCCCTAGAACTTAGAACTACTTAAACCTAACTAACCTAAGGACATCACACACATCCATGCCCGAGGCAGGATTCGAACCTGCAACCGTAGCGGTCGCGCGGTTCCAGACTGTAGCGCCTAGAACTTCTTGGCGACTTCGGCCGGCCGAGGGATGGGGAGTGAGGGGGGGGGGGGTGGAGGTGATCAAAGAGATAGTGGGAGAGGACTAAATGGATAGAGAGAAAATACGGGAGGGAAGATGGACTACGAGAGTATGGAATAAATAAATGCCCAGGCAACGCAATGCAGTCTGTGCTGCACTTTTCAACACCGAAACGGATGGATATTTGTACTAAAGAAGTGAACCTCCACCCCCCAAAAAGAAGATTGGTCACCTCCCCAGAAGAATAAATTATCTACGCCCCTATTAACCACTGTACTGCAATGAGAACCAAATTAAGATTTTGGAAGTCTAGATTCTTTAACTTTAGTATGTTTCAGCCAAGTATGACACCAATTATATAAATATTTAACTACGTTTCCAGGATGTATTTTACTGGTTCTGTGAATTCATTCGAAGTTGGAAAAATCATTCTAAATTGCCAAAATGCATTTTAACAAAATCGAAGGACTTGTTTATGAAACAGGGATGCCTTTCAAATTTACGAAAGAGGAATACGCCGATATAGTGTATATTAGTGTATATTAGTGGAGGTTACACTAAACAACCGAACTAGGTTAATAATTGGCTCCTTTTACCGACCTCCCGACTCAGCAGCATTAGTGGCAGAACAACTGAGAGAAAATTTGGAATACATATCACATAAATTTTCTCAGCATGTTATAGTCTTAGGTGGAGATTTCAATTTACCAGATATAGACTGGGACACTCAGATGTTTAGGACGGGTGGTAGGGACAGAGCAGCGAGTGACATTATACTGAGTGCACTATCCGAAAATTACCTCGAGCAATTAAACAGAGAACCGACTCGTGGAGATAACATCTTGGACCTACTGATAACAAACAGACCCGAACTTTTCGACTCTGTATGTACAGAACAGGGAATCAGTGATCATAAGGCCGTTGCAGCATCCCTGAATATGGAAGTTAATAGGAATATAAAAAAAGGGAGGAAGGTTTATCTGTTTAGCAAGAGTAATAGAAGGCAGATTTCAGACTACCTAACAGATCAAAACGAAAATTTCTGTTCCGACACTGACAGTGTTGAGTGTTTATGGAAAAAGTTCAAGGCAATCGTAAAATGCGTTTTGTACGTGCCGAGTAAAACTGTGAGGGACGGGAAAAACCCACCGTGGTACAACAACAAAGTTAGGAAACTACTGCGAAAGCAAAGAGAGGTCCACTCCAAGTTTAAACGCAGCCAAAACCTCTCAGACAAACAGAAGCTAAACGATGTCAAAGTTAGCGTAAGGAGGGCTATGCGTGAAGCGTTCATTGAATTCGAAAGTAAAATTCTATGTACCGACTTGACAGAAAATCCTAGGAAGTTCTGGTCTTACGATAAATCAGTAAGTGGCTCGAAACAGCATATCCAGACACTACGGGATGATGATGGCACTGAAACAGAGGATGACACGCGTAAAGCTGAAATACTAAACACCTTTTTCCAAAGCTGTTTCACAGAGGAAGACCGCACTGCAGTTCCTTCTCTAAATCCTCGCACAAACGAAAAAATGGCTGACATCGAAATAAGTGTCCAAGGAATAGAAAAGCAACTGGAATCACTCAATAGAGGAAAGTCCACTGGACCTGACGGGATACCAATTCGATTCTACACAGAGTACGCGAAAGAACTTGCCCCCCTTCTAACAGCCGTGTACCGCAAGTCTCTAGAGGAACGGAGGGTTCCAAATGATTGGAAAAGAGCACAGATAGTCCCAGTCTTCAAGAAGGGTCGTCGAGCAGATGCGCAAAACTATAGACCTATATCTCTTACGTCGATCTCTTGTAGAATTTTAGAACATGTTTTTTGCTCGCGTATCATGTCATTTCTGGAAACCCAGAATCGACTATGTAGGAATCAACATGGATTCCGGAAACAGCGATCGTGTGAGACCCAACTCGCCTTATTTGTTCATGAGACCCAGAAAATATTAGGTACAGGCTCCCAGGTAGATGCTATTTTTCTTGACTTCCGGAAGGCGTTCGATACAGTTCCGCACTGTCGCCTGATAAACAAAGTAAGAGCCTACGGAATATCAGACCAGCTGTGTGGCTGGATTGAAGAGTTTTTAGCAAACAGAACACAGCATGTTGTTATCAATGGAGAGACGTCTACAGACGTTAAAGTAACCTCTGGCGTGCCACAGGGGAGTGTTATGGGACCATTGCTTTTCACAATATATATAAATGACTTAGTAGATAGTGTCGGAAGTTCCATGCGGCTTTTCGCGGATGATGCTGTAGTATACAGAGAAGTTGCTGCATTAGAAAATTGTAGCGAAATACAGGAAGATCTGCAGCGGATAGGCACTTGGTGCAGGGAGTGGCAATTGACCCTTAACATAGACAAATGTAATGTATTGCGAATACATAGAAAGAAGGATCCTTTATTGTATGATTATATGATAGCGGAACAAACACTGGTAGCAGTTACTTCTGTAAAATATCTGGGAGTATGCGTACGGAACGATTTGAAGTGGAATGATCATATAAAATTAATTGTTGGTAAGGCGGGTACCAGGTTGAGATTCATTGGGAGAGTGCTTAGAAAATGTAGTCCATCAACAAAGGAGGTGGCTTACAAAACACTCGTTCGACCTATATTTGAGTATTGCTCATCAGTGTGGGATCCGTACCAGATCGGTTTGACGGAGGAGATAGAGAAGATCCAAAGAAGAGCGGCGCGTTTCGTCACAGGGTTATTTGGTAACCGTGATAGCGTTACGGAGATGTTTAGCAAACTCAAGTGGCAGACTCTGCAAGAGAGGCGCTCTGCATCGCGGTGTAGCTTGCTGTCCAGGTTTCGAGAGGGTGCGTTTCTGGATGAGGTATCGAATATATTGCTTCCCCCTACTTATACCTCCCGAGGAGATCACGAATGTAAAATTAGAGAGATTAGAGCGCGCACGGAGGCTTTCAGACAGTCGTTCTTCCCGCGAACCATACGCGACTGGAACAGGAAAGGGAGGTAATGACAGTGGCACGTAAAGTGCCCTCCGCCACACACCGTTGGGTGGCTTGCGGAGTATCAATGTAGATGTAGATGTAGATGTAGATATTTTATGAGGACAAAGTCAATACACGCGAGGCATTGCTTGCTCGCATTATGACTGCAATAGACGAAATTAAGAACAATCCTGTGAAACTGAAACGAGCAACAACATATATTCATACACGTGCAGCTAAATGCATTGAACTCGGTGGAGACATTTTTGGACAATTATTGTGTACACTATACAACTTCCTTAACAATGAGCTTTGTTTTTTTCGGTTTAACATGAATTCACGTGTGCTATGGTATTAATAACAGCAGATTATCTGACACACTTGTACAGTTTCAGTAAACGTTAATATCATCATTTTTCCAAAATTCAATTCTCTACAACTTCTGTTGAAAACTTTGTGCAATTGTCTGGAATTTAAAAAACAAATTGGGCCAAGTAGTTAATAAATAAAAAATTTTACGAAATTACGTCTTTGCTTCTCTGGATGTTCCGGAAAAACTACTGCAGATACACGTCCGGGACATGTTTTACTAGATTTAGCAGTTCAATAACAAAAAAATAAATGGAAATCGTGCTTTACTTTAAACACGTACAGTTTTGCGATATCTTCATATTAGCGAAGTTGCTAAATTTCAGGCAACATCTTTTATTAGCCTTAATTCCGTAACTAAGCATTTGCAGTCCTATGTTTACTTGAGCTTTTTTCTTTAGTTTTATTTGTAGAATAACATATTAAAATATTTGCATAGCTTCGTGAATCGCCCTGTACAGTATAGAGCTAAACACAGCGTGTACATCATGTGTGGATTTTTGTATGCTATATTTCGTTTTTTTTTTTTTACTATTGTGGCATAATCACATTATGAGTAGTTTATAGTGGTGACATGTATCAATCATTTATTCACACCCTAAATATTTTTGTAAAAAATAAAATAAACGCCTAGCCCATCTCCCTGTCTCGAACCACAGCGAGCTGCGCGTTAAACGGCACAGCAGGTCCCGCCTTCAGTGGGCGCCCAGGCAATGAAATTACAAGACAGAAAAAACAACATTATTCTCCAGCTAGAGACCTAATTTTTGCAAGAATGATAAGTAAACGGGATTTTTTTGAACCCAGCAATACTGGTAGCTGTAGTAACTGTAATATTTTGCTGAGTTTTTAACCATGGAGTCTTTATTATACATATAACGTGAAGTACAGTTAGAAATATAATTGTAGACGGAAAATACAGCCTATTGAAGAAATGTAGTTGACAGCTTATAATTTGTAGATAAACAAATCTTTAAGCACAGTTTCTTAGACTTACCGGATATTTTTTCTTTAAACACTTAACAATCATCATGATTGGTACGCAGTGTCATTATAAGATGGTTATTTTATCTGTTGCACAATGTTGTACAATAAACCGAAACCTCTTACGTCATGTGGGTTACATACCATTCACAATTTGAACTGCAGTGTTAATCTCATTGCCACTTACTTGTGAGTTAACGTAAGTTGCGTTGATAAAGTGTTAATTTTATGATAATGGGTCAACATCAGAAACATTTTAACAATCTGGATCGTTGCCAACTTTCGCGTTGCTAGGCAAGCTCGCTCCGCATCAGCGGTAAACTGCAGCATGTTGTTCGCGGCGACTCACGTTGAACTAATTGTCGCGGGGGCACAAATTTACGAGTTCCCTGATAGCGGTGGGAAAATTTGTTGCAGGCCTTCCCACAACACACGTATTGAACACAATGATATGTTATTAACTAGAATCAATGACATTTCGTCGAAGTCTTTCAGTGAAAGAAAAGAGCAGGTCTTGTAAGTCTTGCCTGGCTGTTAAAAGGATTGTTATTGTGTTCACACGAAGTTAATTGTTTTGAGGTCACCAATCTTTCCACAGCTTTTATGTTGTCTCTCATTAAATATCCACATTCAACACCCTCTATAATATGCTTTGCATGTCAGTAAGGATGGACCCGTGGTCTAGGGGTAGCGTCTTTGATTCATAATCAAAACGTCTTCGGTCCCGGATTCGATCCCCGCCACTGCCTAAATTTTGATAAATAATCAGCATTGGTGGCCGAAGACTTCCGACATAAGAAGTCAGCCTCATTCCGCCAACGGCCTTGTCAAAGAGGGCGGAGGAGCGGATAGAGGTTCAGGGCACTCTCTTGTCCTAGGGGTGGGAAATTGCCCCTAAAGGCGGAAGAATCAGCAATGATCAACGACATGAGGATGCAGAAGGCAATGGAAACCACTGCATTAAAGACACGTAACGTGTATCCACAGGACATGTGGTCTGTAATTGAAGAAGTGTCATGATGATCTCTCCATTGGCAAAAGATTCCGGAATAGTCCCCCATTCGGATCTCCGGGAGGGGACTGCCAAGGGGGAGGTTACCATGAGAAAAAGATTGAATAATCAACGAAAAGATAACGTTCTACGAGTCGGGGCGTGCAATGTCAGAAGCTTGAACGTGGTAGGGAAACTAGAAAATCTGAAAACGGAAATGCAAAGGCTCAATCTAGATATAGTAGGGGTCGGTGATGTGAAATGGAAGGAAGACAAGGATTTCTGGTCACATGAGTATCGGGTAATATCAACAGCAGCAGAAAATGGTATAACAGGTGTAGGATTCGTTATGAATAGGAAGGTAGGACAGAGGGTGTGTTACTGTGAACAGTTCAGTGGCTGGGTTGTTCTAATCAGAATCGACAGCAGACCAACACCGACAACGATAGTTCAGGTATACATGCCGACGTCGCAAGCTGAAGATGAACAGATAGAGAAAATGTATGAGGATATTGAAAGGGACGAAAATCTAATAGTCATGGGCGACTGGAATGCAGTTGTAGGGGAAGGAGTAGAAGAAAAGGTTACAGGAGAATATGGGCTTGGGACGAGGAATGAAAGAGGAGAAAGACTAATTGAGTTCTGTAACAAGTTTCAGCTAGTAATAGCAAATACCCTGTTCAAGAATCACAAGAGGAGGAGGTATACTTGGAAAAGGCCGGGAGATACGGGAAGATTTCAATCAGATTACATCATGGTCAGACAGAGATTCCGAAATCAGATACTGGATTGTAAGGCGTACCCAGGAGCAGATATAGACTCAGATCACAATATAGTAGTGATGAAGAGTAGGCTAAAGTTCAAGACATTAGTCAGGAAGAATCAATACGCAAAGAAGTGGGATACGGAAGTACTAAGGAATGACGAGATACGTTTGAAGTTCTCTAACGCTATAGATACAGCAATAAGGAATAGCGCAGCAGGCAGTACAGTTGAAGAGGAATGGACATCTCTAAAAAGGGCCATCACAGAAGTTGGGAAGGAAAACATAGTGTACCAACTAAAACGGCTTATGACACTAAATGTAACAACTATGTTACTAAATGTGACACTTCTGTCACTCAATGTAACTGGGTTTTCTCTTTTGATGCTGTCAATTGTCAGGATGAGCATTCTAAAGCATTCTGTCAGGGTGAAAATATTAAATAATTAACTTTTCTCTCTTAACAACATGTGGGCAGGGTGGGTTCTTCCTTGGCTCGGGTATGAGGTCGAATGAAACATCATTTTTACATAAGATAACTTTTATTGAAGATTTGTACAACTGTATCTTACGGAATGTTCTGGTTCGGAGAGCGGCAGCTGTGTCGTTTGTGAAGTCTTCTGCTGCGGCAGCGGCGGCGGCGGCGGCGGCGTCTGATTACGCGTAGCGGTGTGTATCTCGTGTCGCCGTCTCGCCCAGCTGACTGGAGACGCGCAGCGCGAGGTGGCCGGTTTAACTATAGCGAGCGAAGTCGTGCATCGGATGATACCTTGGATGTGGCGTCCCAGTGTTTCTCTTCTCTAAGCGGCCGCGTGTGTTGTGCGTCGACCAGCGGAGCGGCGCGGCGGGGCAAGGCCAGTGTCCCGAACTCGAACTACGGACTCCCGCTTGCCAGTCTTCGGCTGTCAGGTCTTCATCCCAGCTCACAGGTGACTGCTGAGGTGAGGCCGTCTCCTTCCCATCCTCACGAGTCACCCGGGTACGTAAAAATCAGACTTCAAATACCTTTTATCTTCTGTCTTCTGGCGCCGCGGCTGCTGCTTGCTATTCCATTACAGCGGCGGACTTGGTGCGTCTGTGCATGATGCAGTCTCTTCTTGCATGACGGTCTTCAGCACCGAAACTGACTGAAAACTACTGCTACTCTTCTTTTCTTCCTTCGTCTCTCGTCTTCGTCTCCATCCCCGTCTCCATCTTCGTCTTCGTCCCCGTCTTCATCTGTCTTCATCTGTCTACATCTGTCGGGCCCACCGCGTCTCGCGTATTTATTCACTTCAGTTCACTGGAGGTGAACGACTTCACGGCCATTGCCTCTTCTGTCACGTTGAAAAGCTTCTCGAAGAATCTCCTTGACCTCGGTCATTGGCTCTTGGAATGTAGGCGGGGGCCTCTGATCGCATGTGACGACTGAGAAACACGTGAGCCGGTCATTGCCTCTTCCATCACATTGAAAAGCTTCTCGAAGAATCTTCTTAACGTCGGTCATTGGCTCTTGGAATGTAGGCGAGGGCCTTTGCTCACATGCGACAACTGAGAAACACAGGAGCCGGTTGGGCGATGCCCTGACGGCTGAATCGACAGCGCCCGCTTATGTGGAACTTGCTGACTTCACGGTCATTGTCTCTTCTGTTCTGCCCGCTGAATGCCAGTATGTAACTCTCTAAACTAAACCAAGTTTTCCATTTATATTCTAATTTATAGTTCACTTTGATTTCACTAATTTATTTACTTAAGTACCACTCAACATTCCTCCACCCTTCAGAGAAATTCGCCCTCGAATTTATCACTCAACATTCATCCACTCTTCACACGGAAAAAGCACAAGCAATGAAAACTCTCGACTTAGAAGATTACACAAGCTTCACATTAAGTATGTGGAAAATACCTTATCACTTTACAAAAGCACTGTACGGTCATGAATCACATAGTTCTTACATAAATGGTTGTAATAAGTGTAACAAATCTTGATGACAATGAATAAACAAAAAATAGATTTTGCACTTAGAAAATTACAGAGCAACAGCTGTTTAATCTACCCTATACTAATGCAAGAATATCTATTCTACAGTATTGTTTATGTTAACAAGAGACTGTTTAATAAAGAATTAAGTACAATAAACAAAATTAATACACTAATGCTCAAAAGTAACTGCTGAAGTACACCAGTTAAGAGTTTGGTATCCAGTTAACAGGGATTTGATGAAGCGGTATATTATTATTTGGCTTATTTTTTCGTCTTAAATAAAAGAAAACTGTACAAAGCAGAAACACCAACACAAAGGTTCCAGATATACCCGTTCCTAGCATTATAATTTTAGTTTTGTTCACCTTTTAATTGTAAGACATGTTGCATCATAACATTGGCATCAATTTTGCCTTGCTGTGAGTTTATGAACATATCTAATGACTTCAGAAGGGAACTGTCAAGGTAGTAATTGAGGTAGGATAGGTTTTATGTAGGAAGTGCTTGCATGGCGTTTTCTGAAAAAAGCAAACAACATGGTTATGAACCTACCAACCTAGTAAAAACAAAAACAAAGAAAAGAAGGAATACATTGTTAACTACAAGATCTACATGTTTCTACGTTCAAATTTTCTTTCTTAAAAAATAAACCATTATCATGTATTAATTATTCACATTTGTATATTATCCACAGTCTACTAAGATTCCACTAGGACATTCGCACTCTTGGTCGAAGATTGTATGGTGCCATGTCTGTATGTTGTGCTGGCGTGGCCACTCTTTTTCCTTTACGGGAACTTCCTCCACCCTTCGGAAAAGCAGACACTATTGTTGAAGGAATTACATCTGGAGCGCCCTTAAAAGGTTTTAAACGACTTGCATGGACAATGGTAGTTCGGGTGGGCAGTTGCAATTTAACGTTGACTGGTGACGTGATCTCAATAATTTGATAAGGACCTCTGTAGTTTGTTACAAATTTCTTCGTTTTTCCTTTCGCTATGTAAGGAGTTGAAAGCATAACCCACTGACCGATTTTGTAATTTGGATATTTAGCTTGGGTATTACCTAATCTTTCCTGTCGTTCCAAAGCCTTTGTATTAGATTTTTGAACCTTTTTCCATACATCCTTCATCATTCGACTGAAATCTCTTACTGTTTCTCCGACTTTTCCGTTTTTCTGCCTGATTACATCAAAAGGGGACGGCATTTTTTTCCCATAGACCACTTCATAAGGTGACATGCCAGTTGCTTCATGCGTTTTGGCGTTGTATACCGACACGATTATTGGTAAATACGTATCCCAACTAGAATGTTGTTCGTTAATATAATAACTAAGCATCTTGCCAATTGTCCGATGAACTCTTTCTGTGCGCCCGTTGCACTGAGGGTGTAACGGAGTTGTGCGTAATTTGCGTATTTTTAATAAGTGGCATAGCTGTTTCATTAATTCAGACATAAAATTAGATCCCTGATCTGTGATAATAGCTTCAGGTACTCCAAATTTAAGTATCCAGTTGTTAACTAAAGCTTGGGCAACTGTATTTGCTTGCTGATCTGGGAGACTCACCATAGCTAGATAGCGTGAAAAGTGATCGATAATTGTAAGAACATACTTATTACCAGCCAGTGTTTTATGAAATGGCCCGTAGAGATCCAGTCCACAAATTTGAAACGGACATGAAGCCTCGGGGAGCCTCTGTAAGGGTATTTTTGAACGAGAAAGTTCAGCTCATTGTGCGCACGCAATGGAATTACGAACGTACTGCGCAACATCCTGCTTTCTGGTTTGCCACCAAAATCGCTCTGCTACTCGTCTTTCGGTTGTCCGCTGTCCACCGTGTCCTGCAAGGATATGATCGTGGGCCTCTGCCATTATTTCTTGTCTAAGGTGTTGAGGAACAACAATCCGCGGTCCAAGTTTTGTTTTACGGCATAATACACCATCTTCAAAGCAAAATTGTTTTTGAGTTGCGTATTTTTTACATTCTGTATCCTCATCTTGTGCCTTTCTCCAGTCCTCAGTATCTCGGCCTGTTGCTTCCAAAAGTGCTATTTTCCGACTTAGGCAATCTGCATTTGTGTGTTTTTTGCCTGGTTTATGGATAACTTCGAAATCCATTTCGGAAAGACATAGGGCCCAACGGGTAAGACGACTAGATGGATCCTTTAATCCAAGCAACCATTTTAAAGCTACGTGGTCTGTAATAACCTTGAATTTCCTACCATACAAGTAGCATTTAAAGTATTTGATACCATAAATAACACTTACAATTCTTTCTCCGTTGTGGAATAATTTCTTTCTGCCGTTGTTAGTTGTCTCGAAGCATAGGCTATGGGGTGTTCCGCGCCATTAATATTCTGACTCAAAACAACTCCTACTGAATGACCACTTGCGTCACAGGATAAAAGAAATTCTTTATTATAATCTGGGTAGGCTAATACAGGACTGTGTGTTAACTTATCTTTAAGGGTTTGAAATGCTGATTCACAATCTTCAGACCAATGAAATTTTGCACCCTTTTTCAACAATTGGGTTAAGGGTCGGGCAATTTCAGCAAAATTTTGAACATATTTTCGGTAATACGATGCGAGACCAATGAAACTTTGTACTTCCTTAACGCGTTGTGGTGTTGGGAAGTCCTTAACTGCCGAAATTAATCGAGGATCTGTTTTAATTCCTTTTTCACTAATGACATGCCCTAGGTATGTAACCTCTGTCAATGCAAAACTACATTTTTCCATATTTAATGTTAATTTAGCTTTTGTAAGTCTCTGAAAAACATTGCACAGACGCACAGCATGTTCATTAATGTCTCTGGAGAATACAATAATATCGTCTAGATATACACAACATTGCTGAGTTTTGAGTCCTCGCAATACTCCATCGAGTAGTCTTTGAAAAGTTGCTGGTGCATTTTTCAAACCGAAAGGCATTCTTTTAAATTGCCAGTGGCCTCCAGGGGTAGAAAATGCTGTTTTATGTCTATCTTCAGGAGCAACTTCCAATTGATGATATCCACTACGTAGATCGATTGTTGAAAAGTATTTACTGTTACCCAGACTGTCAATGATATCTGTAATGTTTGGAAGAGGATAAACATCTGAGATAGTTTGTTTGTTAAGGTGTCTGTAGTCACAACAAAATCTATATCGTTTCGTACCGTCGGGAGACTTCTTTGGAATAATTACGATATTTGAATTATAAGGCGAATCAGAATATTCTATAATTCCATCTTTTAGATGCTGTTCTATAAATTCATCCAGTACTGGCTGTAAGTGATGCGCAACTATATAAGGCTTCCTATAAACTGGGGGGCTATTTCCTATTGGGATCCTATGCTGTGTGATATCTGTTGCTGGCAGTGGACCTTCTGCATTAAATAAATCTTGAAACTCAACTAAAACTGCTTCTATCGTGTCTCTATCCTTTCCTTTCAAATGCTCAATCTTCTGGCGCAATGCGGTTTCATAGGCGTCTGGTTTCTGACCATCATTAATATCTGACCAAATGAAATCTTCTTCTTCAAAAGTACTGACTGTAGCTACTAATATTCCCTTATGCAACTCTTTGTCCTCCACTCCGAAATTGTCAATATGTACCAGTACTTTTCTTTCTCCCTCAACGTCTTGAACCCGTACAACACTCCTACGTACAAAACAATGTGATACATCTAATTCCTCATTTTCCTCTAAAGGCTCTATTAGACACACTGTATCTGTAGATACTTCGTGGTTAACGGTCATCCAGAGAAGTTTTCCTGAGCCAGATGGTATCTGATCCCGCAAATCAACCTTCAAGGACGTTGCACGCAGTATAGTTGATTTCGCCTTCCGGTTAGGGAAATCTTGTGGCAGAGGGCCCTTTGCTGCGGTGTCACCTAGCTGAAACACCATTCCGCTAAGTTCTACAGTTTGCTGTCTGAGGTCGATTTTAGCGTGATGTTTATTCAGGAAATCCAACCCTAGGATCGCGTCGTACCCGTCAGTTACCTTTGTTACCACTTCTACATCTTCTTGAAATTGTACACCGTGAATATAGAAAATCGATTATGTACATCCTAATGACTTAACTGTACCTCCTCCTACTCCACTCAATCTATACCTTGGAGGGTCATATTTCTTTTCTCCAATACGTTCATTACTTACTATTGATACGTTTGCGCCTGTATCCACCAGTATTCGTGCCTCTTTATCCTGTATGGTAGCAGATAACCAGCATTCCGCCTTCACATTCGCCTCAATGGCATGAAATTTTATTGGGAACGCCTGGCGGCGGTTCCGACATTCCCGTTTGAGTTTAACTGATTTCTGTTTCCAAAAACTTTCTTAGACCTGCATTCCTTGAATGTGTGACCTATTCTTTGACAATTAGTGCATTGAGGTTGTCTGCAGTTTTTTGCTATATGTCCGCGTCGATCGCACCTAAAACATCGTACTCCTGCTAAAATATATTTCGCTTCTCCTTGTATCTGGTGGCAATGTCAATTTCTTCAAAAGCTGTCGCCACAGATACAGCTTCTGCTAAATTTTTTGGAAACTCTGCCCTGACACGACGGGACATTTCAAGAGGTAACCCACGTAAAAATGTATCCAGAGCTCTATCTTCTGCCCCTTGTAAAATAACTTTATTTGCTTCATCACTAGTTGTCAACTGATAGGTGTTAATATTAACTTTTCTAATCCTATCTACAAAGCTTTCTAACGACCCGTTTTGCCTCTGAGTGATAGTGTTTAATTTTTCCCTATAAAATCTACAGCTGTTCTGTTTTTGAAAACGTTTAAGCAATCCTTTCTTCAGTTCCTCAAATGTTGGAGCATTCCGTAATTCTTCATGGCATAATACGTGTCCTTATCCTCTCCTGTCAATCTTAACTTTGTCATTTGTAAGAGCTGTTCATCTGACCATGATCCTAACTTTGCAGCTGCTACTAAATCATCAAAAAAGGCTGTTATGTCCTCGGCAGGTTTACCTGAAAAAGGAGTTACTAAGGCTGCTGCTGAGGAATCTAGGGTGGGAGGGATTGAATTGGTTTGCCTAACCTCACTCAACTGTTTAAATAATGTATTATTATCATTTTTAAGCTGTGCTATCTGATTAACTAAGCTCTGAATAGCTTCATCAGTAGAAACCGCTTGTGGTGCTGACTCTGACTTTGTACGATTTCGTGTCATCATTTTACAAACTGTTAGTTACACAATCTTCCTATACTGAATGTAAAAGATGTTTAAATATTTCCGACAAACTCTTAAAATCATGAGAGAAAATACGCTTCTAAATAAAGAAAATATTACGACTGCTACGCAAACCTCTATCCCTTCACACATTAAAAAATACTAACTGTGGACCTTTAGTGACTGTCATTCACACCTCATATTGAGCCAAGGGTTTTTTCTCTGACACAAAATGTACCAACTAAAACGGCTTATGACACTAAATGTAACAACTATGTTACTAAATGTGACACTTCTGTCACTCAATGTAACTGGGTTTTCTCTTTTGATGCTGTCAATTGTCAGGATGAGCATTCTAAAGCATTCTGTCAGGTTGAAAATATTAAATAATTAACTTTTCTCTCTTAACAACATGTGGGCAGGGTGGGTTCTTCCTTGGCTCGGGTATGAGGTCGAATGAAACATCATTTTTACATAAGATAACTTTTATTGAAGATTTGTACAACTGTATCTTACGGGGTGTTCTGGTTCGGAGAGCAGCAGCTGTGTCGTTTGTGAAGTCTTCTGCTGTGGCAGCGGCGGCGGCGGCGGCGGCGTCTGATTACGCGTAGCCGTGTGTATCTCGTGTCGCCGTCTCGCCCAGCTGACTGGAGACGCGCAGCACGAGGTGGCCGGTTTAACTATAGCGAGCGAAGTCGTGCATCGGATAATACCTTGGATGTGGCGTCCCAGTGTTTCTCTTCTCTAAGCGGCCGCGTGTGTTGTGCGTCGACCAGCGGAGCGGCGCGGTGGGGCAAGGCCAGTGTCCCGAACTCGAACTACGGACTCCCGCTTGCCAGTCTTCAGCTGTCAGGTCTTCATCCCAGCTCACAGGTGACTGCTGAGGTGAGGCCGTCTCCTTCCCGTCCTCACGAGTCACCCGGGTACGTAAAAATCAGACTTCAAATACCTTTTATCTTCTGTCTTCTGGCGCCGCGGCTGCTGCTTGCTATTCCATTACAGCGGCGGACTTGGTGCGTCTGTGCATGATGCAGTCTCTTCTTGCATGACGGTCTTCAGCACCGAAACTGACTGAAAACTACTGCTACTCTTCTTTTCTTCCTTCGTCTCTCGTCTTCTTCTCCGTCCCCGTCTCCGTCTTCGTCTTCATCCCCGTCTTCATCTGTCTTCATCTGTCTACATCTGTCGGGCCCACCGCGTCTCGCGTATTTATTCACTTCAGTTCACTGGAGGTGAACGACTTCACGGCCATTGCCTCTTCTGTCATGTTGAAAAGCTTCTCGAAGAATCTTCTTAACGTCGGTCAATGGCTCTTGGAATGTAGGCGAGGGCCTTTGCTCACATGCGACAACTGAGAAACACGGGAGCCGGTCGGGCGATGCCCTGACAGCTGAATCGACAGCGCCCGCTTATGTGGAACTTGCTGACTTCACGGTCATTGTCTCTTCTGTTCTGCCCGCTGAATGCCAGTATGTAACTCTCTAAACTAAACCAAGTTTTCCATTTATATTCTAATTTCTAGTTCACTTTGATTTCACTAATTTATTTACTTAAGTACCACTCAACATTAGGTACAAAGAAGGTAGCTGCGAAGAAACCATGGGTAACAGAAGAAATACTTCAGTTGATTGATGAAAGGAGGAAGTACAAACATGTTCCGGGAAAACCAGGAATACAGAAATACAAGTCGTTGAGGAATGAAATAAATAGGAAGTGCAGGGAAGCTAAGACGAAATGGCTGCAGGAAAAATGTGAAGACATCGAAAAAGATATGATTGTCGGAAGGACAGACTCAGCGTACAGGAAAGTCAAAACAACCTTTGGTGACATTAAAAGCAACGGTGGTAACATTAAGAGTGCAACGGGAATTCCACTGTTAAATGCAGAGGAGAGAGCAGATAGGTGGAAGAATACATTGAAAGCCTTTATGAGAGTGAAGATTTGTCTGATGTTATAGAAGAAGAAACAGGAGTCGATTTAGAAGAGATAAGGTATCCAGTATTAGAATCGGAATTTAAAATAGCTTTGGAGGACTTACGGTCAAATAAGGCAGAAGGGATAGATAACATTCCATCAGAATTTCTAAAACCATTGGGGGAAGTGGCAACAAAACGACTATTCACGTTGGTGTGTAGAATATATGAGTCTGGCGACATACCATCTGACTTTCGGAAAAGCATCATCCACACAATTCCGAAGACGGCAAGAGCTGACAAGTGCGAGAATTATCGCACAATCAGCTTAACAGCCCATGCATCGAAGCTGCTCACAAGAGTAATATACAGAAGAATGGAAAAGAAAATTGAGAATGCGCAAGGTGACGATCAGTTTGGCTTTAGGAAAAGTAAAGGGACGAGAGAGGCAATTCTGACGTTACGGCTAATAATGGAAGCAAGGCTAAAGAAAAATCAAGACACTTTCATAGCATTTGTCGACCTGGAAAAAGCGTTCGACAATATAAAATGGTGCAAGCTGTTCGAGATTCTGAGAAAAGTAGGGGTAAGCAATAGGGAGAGACGGGTCATATACAATATGTACAACAACCAAGAGGGAATAATAAGAGTGGATGATCAAGAACGAAGTGCTCGTATTAAGAAGGGTGTAAGACAAGGCTGTAGCCTTTCGCCCCTACTCTTCAATCCGTGCATCGAGGAAGCAATGATGGAAATAAAAGAAAGGTTCAGGAGTGGAATTAAAATACAAGGTGAAAGGATATCAATGATACGATTCGCTGATGACATTGCTATCCGGAGTGAAAGTGAAGAAGAATTAAATGATCTGCTGAACGGAATGAACAGTCTAATGAGTACACAGTATGGTTTGAGAGTAAATCGGAGAAAGACGAAGGTAATGAGAAGTAGTAGAAATGAGAACAGCGAGAAACTTAACATCAGGATTGATGGTCACGAAGTCAATGAAGTTAAGGAATTCTGCTACCTAGGCAGTAAAATAACCAATGACGAACGGAGCAAGGAGGACATCAAAAGCAGACTCGCTATGGCAAAAAAGGCATTTCTGGCCAAGAGAAGTCTACTAAGATTAAATACCGGCCTTAATTTGAGGAAGAAATTTCTGAGGATGTACGTCTGGAGTACAGCATTGTATGGTAGTGAAACATGGACTGTGGGAAAACCGGAACAGAAGAGAATCGAAGCATTTGGGATGTGGTGCTATAGACGAATGTTGAAAATTAGGTGGACTGATAAGGTAAGGAATGAGGAGGTTCTACGCAGAATCGGAGAGGAAAGGAATATGTGGAAAACACTGATAAGGAGAAGGGACAGGATGATAGGACATCTGCTAAGACATGAGGGAATGACTTCCATGGTACTAGAGGGAGCTGTAGAGGGCAAAAACTGTAGAGGAAGACAGAGATTGGAATACGTCAAGCAAATAATTGGGGATGTAGGTTGCAAGTGCCACTCTGAGATGAAGAGGTTAGCACAGGAAAGGAATTCGTGGCGGGCTGCATCAAACCAGTCAGTAGACTGATGACCAAAACGTCCAAATTGCATACAGATACCGTGAAATTCTGGCAGCACATTAATCAAATTCAGTGTCGCGTCCAGCCGTAATGAACTGACGTCAGCAGCAATCTGACCAAGGTCGCGCAGGAGTGGGTTATGCTGACCGGTATGTCCAGATCTTGCAACATACAATTTCCATCTTGTCGGCAAGCTGAAGAATATCTGGAGGGAAAGAGCTTTCCCGACGACGAGGACATTCACAAACAGCGGTTCTCGAATGATTCCGTGACCGAGAAGTAGATTTCTAACGTCGAGGAACTGAACAGCCGCTTTCCACAGTGACTTGGTGAGTATGCTGAAAAATATCAGTGTGACTTTGAAGTGTAGTGCAGCATTCAACAAAAAGTTATATGGCCTGTCGTAAATAACATGCCACCTATTTTTTGAAATCTTTTCATAAAAACTACTCATTTCAGAAGAAATTGAGGACATCTAGCAATTACTTCCTGGAACAGCGATCATAGCGATTTCTATAGCGGTGCACTGGATCCACTTGAAACACTTGAAAAAATCCTAAGACCGTAGGGGTTATCATTGGCTGTTTTGAAAAGAGCACACCGATGAGCGATGTAATGCCACTTCCTCGGAACGGAAATGAAAATCAAAAAATTAGCTACAAAATTCCCAAATATTTCCCCAAAACAAGTTCCAAATTCCATGAAAAATGAACAAGCAAACAAATTTCTAGTTAACACTATTATTTGGATATTTACCAGTAATTAAATCCGGAATCTAATACTTAATAATTTATTAACATACGAAAGAAAGATAGGATTGCAGTAAAATCAAACTCAAAATTCAAAATCATAGTAAATCTCAAAATCATTATAATTAAAATTCGCAAAGTAAAACCAACGTCCTCCCCCCACGAACCATGGACCTTGCCGTTGGTGGGGAGGCTTGCGTGTCTCAGCGATACAGATGGCCGTACCGTAGGTGCAACCACAACGGAGGGGTGTCTGTTGAGAGGCCAGACAAACATGTGGTTCCTGAAGAGGGGCAGCAGCCTTTTCAGTGGTTGCAGGGGCAACAGTCTGGATGATTGACTGATCTGGCCTTGTAACATTAACCAAAACGGCCTTGCTGTGCTGGTACTGCGAAAGGCTGAAAGCAAGGGGAAACTACAGCCGTAATTTTTCCCAAGGACATGCAGCTTTACTGTATGATTAAATGATGATGGCGTCCTCTTGGGTAAAATATTCCGGAGGTAAAATAGTCCTCCATTCGGATCTCCGGGCGGGGACTACTCAAGAGGGCGTCGTTAGCAGGAGAAAGAGCACTGGCATTCTACGGATCGGAGCGTGGAATGTCAGATCCCTTAATCGGGCAGGTAGGTTAGAAAATTTAAAAAGGGAAATGGATAGGTTAAAGTTAGATATAGTGGGAATGAGTGAAGTTCGGTGGCAGGAGGAACAAGACTTTTGGTCACGTGATTACAGGGTTATAAATACAAAATCAAATAGGGGTAATGCAGGAGTAGGTTTAATAATGAATAAAAAAATAGGAGTGAGGGTTAGCTACTACAAACAGCATAGTGAACGCATTATTGTGGCCAAGATAGACACAAAGCCCATGCCTACTACAGTAGTACAAGTTTATATGCCAACTAGCTCTGCAGATGATGAAGAAATTGATGAAATGTATGACGAGAAAAAAGAAATTATTCAGGTAGTGAAGGGAGACGAAACTTTAATAGTCATGGGTGACTGGAATTCGTCAGTAGGAAAAGGGAGAGAAGGAAACATAGTAGGTGAATATGGATTGGGGGGAAGAAATGAAAGAGGAAGCCGCCTTGTAGAATTTTGCACAGAGCATAACTTAATCATAGCTAACACTTGGTTCAAGAATCATGAAAGAAGGTTGTATACCTGGAAGAATCGTGGAGATACTGAAAGGTATCAGACAGATTACATAATGGTAAGACAGAGATTTAGGAACCAGGTTTTAAATTGTAAGACATTTCCAGGGGCAGATGTGGATTCTGACCACAATATATTGGTTATGAACTGCAGATTGAAACTGAAGAAACTGCAAAAAGGCGGGAATTTAAGGAGATGGGACCTGGATAAACTGAAAGAACCACAGGTTGTACAGAGTTTCAGGGAAAGCATAAGGGAACAATTGACAGGAATGGGGGAAAGAAATACAGTAGAAGAAGAATGGGTAGCTCTGAGGGATGAAGTAGTGAAGGCAGCAAAGGATCAAGTAGGTAAAAGGACGAGGGCTAATAGAAATCCTTGGGTAACAGAAGAAATATTGAATTTAATTGATGAAAGTAGAAAATATAAAAATGCAGTAAATGAAGCAGGCAAAAAGGAATACAAACGTCTCAAAAATGAGATCGACAGAAAGTGCAAAATGGCGAAGCAGGGATGGCTAGAGGACAAATGTAAGGATGTAGAGGCTTGTCTCACTAGGGGTAAGATAGATACTGCCTACAGGAAAATTAAAGAGACCTTTGGAGAGAAGAGAACCACTTGTATGAATATCAAGAGCTCAGATGGCAACCCAGTTCTAAACAAAGAAGGGAAGGCAGAAAGGTGGAAGGAGTATATAGAGGGTTTATACAAGTGCGATGTACTTGAGGACAATATTATGGAAATGGAAGAGGATGTAGATGAAGATGAAATGGGAGATAAGATACTGCGTGAAGAGTTTGACAGAGCACTGAAAGACCTGAGTCGAAACAAGGCCCCGGGAGTAGACAACATTCCATTAGAACTACTGACGGCCTTGGGAGAGCCAGTCATGACAAAACTCTACCATCTTGTGAGTAAGATGTATGAGACAGGCGAAATACCCACAGACTTCAAGAAGAATATAATAATTCCAATCCCAAAGAAAGCAGGTGTTGACAGGTGTGAAAATTACCGAACTATCAGTTTAATAAGTCACAGCTGCAAAATACTAATGCGAATTCTTTACAGACGAATGGAAAAACTGGTAGAAGCCGACCTCGGGGAAGATCAGTTTGGATTCCGTAGAAATGTTGGAACACGTGAGGCAATACTAACCTTACGACTTATCTTAGAAAAAAGATTAAGGTAAGGCAAACCTACGTTTCTAGCATTTGTAGACTTAGAGAAAGCTTTTGACAACGGTAACTGGAATACTCTCTTTCAAATTCTGAAGGTGGCAGGGGTAAAATACAGGGAGCGAAAGGCTATTTACAATTTGTACAGAAACCAGATGGCAGTTATAAGCGTCGAGGGGCATGAAAGGGAAGCAGTGGTTGGGAAAGGAGTGAGACAGGGTTGTAGCCTCTCCCCGTTGTTCTTCAATCTGTATATTGAGCAAGCATTAAAGGAAACAAAAGAAAAATTCGGAGTAGGTATTAAAATCCATGGAGAAGAAATAAAAACTTTGAGGTTCGCCGATGACATTGTAATTCTGTCAGAGACAGCAAAGGACTTGGAAGAGCAGTTGAACGGAATGGACAGTGTCTTGAAAGGAGGATATAAAATGAACATCAACAAAAGCAAAACGAGGATAATGGAATGTAGTCAAATTAAATCGGGTGATGCTGAGGGGATTAGATTAGGAAATGAGACACTTAAAGTAGTAAAGGAGTTTTGCTATTTAGGAAGTAAAATAACTGATGATGGTCGAAGTAGAGAGAATATAAAATGTAGACTGGCAATGGCAAGGAAATCGTTTCTGAAGAAGAGAAATTTGTTAACATCGAGTATAGATTTAAGTGTCAGGAAGTCGTTTCTGAAAGTATTTGTATGGAGTGTAGCCATGTATGGAAGTGAAACATGGACGATAACCAGTTTGGACAGGAAGAGAATAGAAGCTTTCGAAATGTGGTGCTACAGGAGAATGCTGAAGATAAGGTGGGTAGATCACGTAACTAATGAGGAGGTATTGAATAGGATTGGGGAGAAGAGAAATTTGTGGCACAACTTGACTAGAAGAAGGGATCGGTTGGTAGGACACGTTTTGAGGCATCAAGGCATCACAAATTTAGCATTGGAGGGCAGCGTGGACGGTAAAAATCGTAGAGGGAGACCAAGAGATGAATACACTAAGCAGATTCAGAAGGATGTAGGTTGCAGTAAGTACTGGGAGATGAAGAAGCTTGCACAGGATAGAGTAGCATGGAGAGCTGCATCAAACCAGTCTCAGGACTGAAGACCACAACAACAACAGAACCAACGTTCCCAAATAATACTCCGTGTGAGTACTCTTTGAGATTCGTGAGTAATGGCTAAGGATAATTCAATCCATTGTCACTACGTTACGAGAGTTAGCCGAAGCGGGTCATACTTTTGAATGCTCGTATATGTAGGCGCAATTAGATTGTTTTTTCAGAATTCATCATAGCGATCTACTATGACGCAGTGAAACGATACTTTGACTTCAAATATTACGTTATTTAGAATTCAGATAGAGGACTTGCATATATTAGACAGAAGTGACTTTTAATTAGATAACCTGAAGTTAACACTATTTAGGAAGTGAACACAGATATACAATTTCATTCGTAATAACTAATGGACTATGGAACTTGGCGGTAGTTACGAAGCATATAATTTATAATTCTCCCCAACACCTGGGAAATCATCTTCCTCACGGCTCTGTTAGGAAGTGCCTAATATTGTGTAATAAACCAGCATATCGTGTCAATTCACTCAATTATCATTCAAGTTTTACAATATTATTTATAGAGATAACGTACTGCGACATTATTTTACTGAAGCGCTCGGCACTTATATAGAAACTCCTTGACGTTAGGAATTAATAACACTACTACGGCTGATTATAGATTTGAGATTAGAACCAGTCTATAGGGAATTTGGTGTCGCTGGAACTAATTTGAACTTATCATTAATATTTAAATAGCAACTGATAAACCATCGATTATAAACGATTTAATTACGAATTTGGTGAAGTAAATAACTCGCACAAGTCGCGAGTTCAGTTCATCAATGTTCTTTTTGTAACATCGATACCAATACATAAGAAATAACAATCTCATTGCTCTACGGCTGAGTGTTAGCCAAGACCGAAGATCCGAAGGACGTTATAGCAATGATCAATAGACTCATTGTTACGTCCTGCTCATCATAGCCAAGCACCGGTACATCTATTGCCACGTACTTACTACGTGGGGGAGTTGGAAAATAAGTTTCCCCTGTCGACAGTGGTCAGAGTTGTGTGTGAAAGGAAAAAAAAGAGAATGAGACATTAAAGATAAGACATATCGTTATTTTTATACATAATTTTCAAGTGCGTTGAGACATTTGTCATACCGCTTTATAAGCCTTCCAAGAAAAAATCAGGGCGTTGCGTACGGAAGAAGCGTTGAATGGCTTGCTTGGCATCAGCATTGCTGCCTAAGTGCCTTCCGCCGAGAGTCGTCTTCAAAGCTGGAAACAGATGGAAATCACTTGATGTGAGATCCGGACTGTAAGGCGGATGGTGTAGGCGCTCCCAACCAAGAGTTGCAATATGGTTTGCGTTGCCGGCGCCGTGTGTGGTCTCGCATTGTCATCCAACAGCAGAACGCAAGATCTGAGAAAGCCAGATCGCTTATTCCGAATCACCTCTTTCAATTTCGACAGAGTGGCACAGTACCACGCAGCATTGATGGTTGCATCCTCCAGAAAGTCCAGCAGCAAAACTCCTTAGGCATCGCAGAAAACGGTGAGTAGCACTTTACCTACAGACGGAGTGCTTTTGAACTTCTTTCGGACAGGTGATGACGGATGTTTCCACTCCATGGATGCGGCCTTCGATTCGGGTATGTAATGGTGAACCCACGTTTCATCCCCCGTCACAATCCGAAACAGAAGGTCATTGCCAGATTCATGGTAATGCACGAGCTGTTCCAGGCTGAACACCATGCGTTGTTCCATGTGTGTCGGGGTCAGTTGGCGGGGTACCAATCGTGCTGACACTTTCCTGTATCGAAGAATGTCGTGGATGATCTTGTGAGCTCGCTCATGTCCGATTCTAAGTTCTGCCGCTACTCCATCGATGGAGATACGCCGGTTCGCTTTAATCATGTCATCCATCTTCCTGACATTTGCATCTGTAGTGCCCGTGCCCGTCTGTCCAGGTCTCGGTATGTCCTACACTTGCTGACGTCCATCACTGAATTGCTGGCACCATCTCCGCACCATTTGCCTCGACGTCACACCTGACCCATACACCTCAACAAGGCGGTTATGAATTTCTGTGCCTGATACTCCACGTGCCCATTCATAGCGGATAACATCTCTCACTTCCGCCTTGACCACGACTCCAAAACGCACCTTCTCTCCATAGCTCAGGGAAAAGACTGAGCGGCTGGTCTCCGCTTTGCGCAGGCACCGCGACAGCACCATCTGCTTGATCGCGGTATTATCGGTATCGGTGTCTTGCACATGCGCGTTCACCTGCCGTGTTGTCTTTCGCCCATATCACACAACTCTGCCGACAGTCGACAGGGGAAACTTATTTTCAACTCCCCCTCGTACATCATCGGTTTGTCACGTACGCTGAAATTTCTCCAGACTTGAATGATACGGACCTGAGAGCGCAGAAGTGATCAACAAATCATAGAAAAATGTTACACATCAACCAGTGACTTCTCAGGCTCGGTTTCCACAGTGCAATGTTTAATTTTGTATTAGAAAGTAATTTTTATTTCTGGGATGCAGCAATGTTGTGTTGTAGACAATTCCAAAAGAGAATGAACACACAGAACGAACGCACGCTTGCCTACACTGGCAAGCGGGTGCCCATTCTGTATCTTCTTTGTCCGTAATGTGTCCATATCAGACACAAGAGATTCTGGTCATACATAAAGCACACCAGTGGCAAGACACAATCAATACCTTCACTGCGCGACAACAACGGCGAAGTCACTGATGACAGTGCCACTAAAGCAGAGTTATTAAACACGGTATTCCGAAACTCCTTCACCAAAGAAGACATTTACATCTACATGACTACTCTGTAATTCACATTTAAGTGCTTGGCAGAGGATTCATCGAACCACAATCAAACTATCTCTCTACCATTCCACTCCCGAACAGCGCGCGGGAAAAACGAATACCTAAACCTTTCTGTTCGAGCTCTGATTTCTCTTATTTTATTTTGATGATCATTCCTACCTATGTACGTTGGGCTCAACTAAATATTTTCGCATTCGGAAGAGAAAGTTGGTGACTGAAATTTCGTAAATAGATCTCGCCGCGACGAAAAACGTCTTTGCTTTAATGACTTCCATCCCAACTCGCGTATCATATCTGCCACACTCTCTCCTCTATTCCGTGATAATAAAAAACGAACTGCCCTTTTTTGCACCCTTTCGATGTCCTCCGTCAATCCCACCTGGTAAGGATCCCACACCGTGCAGCAATATTCTAACAGAGGACGAACGAGTGTAGTGTAAGCTGTCTCTTTAGTGGACTTGTCGCATCTTCTAAGTGTCCTGCCAATGAAACGCAACCTTTGACTCGCCTTCCCCACAATATTATCTATCTGGTCTTTCCAACTGAAGTTGTTCGTAATTTTACCACCCAGGTACTTAGTTGAATTGACAGCGTTGAGAATTGCACTATTTATCGAGTAATCGAATTCCAACGGATTTCTTTTGGAACTCATGTGGATCACCTCACACTTTTCGTTATTTTGCGTCAACTGCCACCTGCCACACCATACAGCAATCTTTTCTAAATCGCTTTGCAGCTGACACTGGTCTTCAGATGACCTTACTAGACGGTAAATTACAGCACCATGTGCGAACAACCTAAGAGAACTGCTCAGATTGTCACCCAGGTCATTTATATAGATCAGGAACAGCAGAGGTCCCAGGACGCTTCCCTGGGGAACACCTGATATCACTTTACTTTTAGTCGATGATTTGCCGTCTATTACTACGAACTGCGACCTTCCTGACAGGAAATCACGAATCCAGTCGCACAACTGAGACGATAGCCCATAGGCCCGCAGCTTGATTAGAAGTCACTTGTGAGGAACGGTGTCAAAAGCTTTCCGGAAATTCAGAAATACGGAATCAACCTGAGATCCCCTGTCGATAGCGGCCATTAATTCGTGCGAATTAAGAGCTAGCTGCGTTGCACAAAAACGATGTTTTCTTAAACCATGCTGATTACGTATCAATAGATCGTTCCCTTCGAGGTGATTCATAATGTTTGAATACACTATATGCTCCAAAACCCTACTGCAAACCGATGTCAATGATATAGGTCTGTAGTTCGATGGATTACTCCTACTACCCTTCTTAAACACTGGTGCGACCTGCGCAATTTTCCAATCTGTAGGTACAGATCTATCGGTGAGCGAGCGGTTGTATATGATTGCTAAGTAGGGATCTATTGTATCAGCGTAATCTGAAAGGAACCTAACCGGTATACAATCTGGACCTGAAGACTTGCCCGTATCAAGCGATTTGAGTTGCTTCGCAACCCCTAAGGTATCTACTTCAAAGAAACTCATGCTAGCAGCTGTTCGTGTTTCAAATTCTGGAATATTCCATTCGTCTTCCCTGGTGAAGGAATTTCGGAAGAGAGCGTTCAATAACTCCGCTTTAGCGGCACAGTCGTCGGTAACAGTACCATCGGCACTGCGCAGCGAAGGTATTGACTGCGTCTTGCCGCTTGTGTACTTCACATACGACCAGAATTTCTTCAGATTTTCTACCAAATTTCGAGACAATGTTTCGTTGTGGAACCTATTAATGGCATCTCGCATTGTAGTCGGCGCCAAATTTCGCGCGTCTGTAAATTTTAGCCAATCTTCGGGATTTCGCGTTCTTCTGAACTTTATATGCTTTTTCCGTTGCCTCTGAAACAGCGTTCGGACCTGTTTTGTGTACCATGGGGGATCAGTTCCATCTATTACCAGTTTATGAGGTATGGATCTCTCAGTTGCTGTTGCTACTATATCTTTGAATTTGAGCCACATCTCGTCTACATTTGCATAGTCAGTTCGGAAGGAATGGAGATTGTCTCTTAGGAAGGCTTCTAGTGACACTTTATCCGCTTTTTTAAATAAAATTGTTTTGCGTTTGTTTCTGGTGGATTTGGAAGAAACGGTATTGAGCCTAGCTACAACGACCTTGTGATCACTAATCCCTGTATCAGTCATGATGCTCTCTATTAGCTCTGGATTGTTTGTGGCTAAGAGGTCAAGTGTGTTTTCGCAACCATTTACAATTCGCGTGGGTTCGTGGACTAACTGCTCGAAATAATTTTCGGAGAAAGCATTTAAGACAATCTCTGAAGATGTTTTCTGCCTACCACCGGTTTTGAACAAGTATTTTTGCCAACATATCGAGGGAAGGTTGAAGTCCCCACCAACTATAGCCGTATGAGTGGGGTATTTATTTGTTAAGAGACTCAAATTTTCTCTGAACTGTTCAGCAACTATATCATCGGAGTCTGGGGGTCGGTAGAAGGAGCCAATTATTAACTTAGTTCGGCTGTTAAGTATAACCTCCACCCACGCCAGTTTGCACGGAGTATCTACTTCGACTTCACTACAAGATAAACCACTACTGACAAACACAAACACTCCACCACCAGTTCTGCCTAATCTATCTTTCCTGAACACCGTCTGAGACTTTGTAAAAATTTCCGCAGAACTTTTTTCAGGCTTTAGCCAGCTTTCTGTTCCTATAACGATTTCAGCTTCTGTGCTTTCTATTAGCCCTTGTAGCTCAGGGACTTTCCCAGCACAGCTACAACAATTTACAACTACAATTCCGACTGTTCGTTGATCCAAGCACGTCCTGTATTTGCCATGCACCCTTTGAGATTGCAGCCCACCCCGTACTTTCCCGAGGCCTTCTAACCTGAAAAACCGCCCAGTCCACGCCACGCAGCCTCCGCTACCCGTGTAGCTGCCAGCTGAGTGTAGTGAATTCCTGACCTATTCAGCGGAACCCGAAACCCCACCACCCTATGGCGCAAGTCAAGGAATCTGCAGCCAACACGGTCGCAAAACCGTCTGAGCCTCTGATTCAGACCCTCCACCCGGCTCTGCATCAAAGGTCCGCAGTCGGTTCTGTCAACGATGCTGCAGATGGTGAGCTCTGCCTTCATCTCGTAAGCAAGACCGGCAACCTTCACCAAATCAGATAGCCGCTGGAATCCAGAGAGAATTTCCTCAGATACAAAGCGACACACGTCATTAGTGCCGACATGTGCCACCACCTGCAGCTGGCTGCGCCCTGTGCTCTTCATGGCATCCGGAAGGAACCTTTCCACATCAGGAATGACTCCACCCGGAATGCACACGGAGTGCACACTGGATTTCTTCCCCTCCTTAGCCGCCATATCCCTAAGGGGCCCCATTACGCGCCTAACATTGGAGCTCCCAAAGTAAATATTCCTGAATTCCAATCAAGAACAACTGCCAAGATGAGAAACATAGAGGCAGCTTAAATCACTTAATAAAAGAAAGGCCCTGCGGTCCAGATTGTATAACAGTCAGGTTCCTCTCAGAGTTTGCTGATAAAATAGCTCCATATTTAGCAATTATATACAACTACTCGCTCACAGAAGGCTAACTGCCTAAAGACTGGAAGATTGCTCAAGACACACCAATACCCAAAAACGGAAGTAGGAGTAATCCGCTGAATTATAGGCCTATATCACTAACGTCGATTTGCAGTAGGGTTTTAGAACATATACTGTATTCGAACATTATGAAGTACCTCGAAGAAAACGATTTATTGACATATGGTCAACACGGATTCAGAAAATATCGTTCTTGTGAAACACAACTAGCTCTTTATACTCATGAAGTAATAAGTGCTATCGACAGGGGATGTCAAATTGATTCCATACTTTTAGATTTCCAGAAGGCTTTCGATACCGTTCCTCACAAGCGTCTTCTAATCAAACTGCGTGCCTACGGAGTATCGCCTCAGTTGTGCGACTGGATTCGTGATTTCCAGTCAGAAAGGTCACAGTTCGTAATAATAGACGGAAAGTTATCGAGTAAAACAGAAGTAATATCCGGCGTTCCCCAAGGAAGTGTTATAGGCCCTCTATTGTTCCTGGTTGGCAACACTGCGCCGACGCGGACTCTTCGAGTATTTGCTGCACTAAATAATTATAAAAAGCGTTGTTATTAAGCTATTTTTAAACGTCTACAAGTGTTACAAATATAATATAAGTGTTGTTAAATTAGTGGAAGTGTTAGTGAAGTATAAAATAAGATTAAACGGTGTAAGAAGCGTATTTTTCTTCTCGCGCCTGTAGCACGAATCCTAGGCCTAATTTCACGCGCGCGATTCGTAAGTAAGCAGTGAATTAAACTTATAGGTAAACGTTTCCAGTTGGTATAAATATATTATAAGTGTTGTTACATTAGTGGAAGTGTTAGTGAAGTGTTAGATAAGATTAAACGGGGTAAGAAGTTTATTTTCCTTCTCGCGCCTATAGAACAGATTTTAGGCTTAATTTCACGCGCGCGTATCGTAAGTAAACAGTGACTTAAACTTATATGTAATCACCAGTTTCTTTTATTCATTACTCTTTCAATTTATTTATATCTGCCCGAATAGTTTCTAGGGTCCTTTGTTTACGTATTAGTCAGTACTTAAATCAGTTTATACGATTTCTGTTTTTACCATGAGTGAGAAGTGTGTGACATGCCGTAGGATCGTTAGTTCCGGGGTATGGTGTGATGGGTGTTGTAGTTTCTTTCATTGGGGCGAATGTAGTGGCGTGGGAAATGGGGACATAAATGAGGCTCACCAGTGGTATTGTAGGATCTGTAGTAGAGATAGGAAAATACTGGATCAGGAATGGAAAATGACAGCTCTCCAAAGACAAGGCAAGGGAGGATCTGGACAGGTTAAAGAGGGAGAAGGGTGAACAGAGGTGGGAAGTGGCAACAGGCAATAGCAGGAACAGGCAAAGGAGAGCATCAGACAGCTTTGTGATAAATCTTGAAAATAGATTTGACCTGTTGCCTCAGTCAGAATCGGATGAGCCTCATGTGGCTGAAGCTGTAGAAATGGCACAACAAGCTTTCAAGGACTTGAAAAAGGTAGGGAAATTTGTAAAGAGAAAGAAAGTTCTGTTGTTAGGTAGTTCCCATGGTAGAGGTGTTGGCCAACTACTGCAGGAAAATCTAGGTCCAGAGTACCAGGTCACAAACTTTCTCAAGCCTAGTGCAGATCTGCGTCAGGTAACAGAGGATATAGGTTCTTTATGCAAGGATTTCACGAAGGAGGATGCCGTGGTTATAGTGGGTGGTCCGGGAAATAGCATTGACAGAGAATCTGAATATTCCATAGAGAGTGACCTGGTGAAGATAGCATCAGCAACGAAGAATACGAGTGTGGGATTTGTGTCTGTGTTGAGACGCCATGATCGACCTCATTTGAACTCTTCTGTAGGAAGGGTGAACTTGGAGTTGGAGTGGCTGCTTAGGACGGATGTAGGGTCCCATATTGGTTTGATTCCTGTGGATGCTACCGATAGGTGGGACTACACTAGGCATGGCCTTCACCTCAGTAGGAGAGGGAAGGGAAAACTGTCTGGGTTGATTGCAGAAAACTTAAGGAGGGGGGGGGGGGGGACACTGTCACAAGTGGTAAAATACCAGTGGTCACAGGTGTCAGAGGGATGCCTTTTTTAGGATAGGGAAGGGGGATCGAAAACGAGTTTTAAGTGATATTGGCAGACACACTCAGTTTGAGAAAACAGATGAACAGGAGTCAGATTTTAGCATACAGCCTCCATTTAAACAATGTTTAACAGAAAGTAATCAGAAACTGCCAGTTCATCTTCACCAAAGCAGTTATAATCCCATGAGTATGTGGTATCAGTTATCTTTATTACACCAGAACATTCTGGGACTCAGAAGTAAAGTTGATGAACTACTCATTTGTATCGATGAAATGAATTCATCTAACCAAATTGACATAATCTGCCTCTCTGAACATCAAGTGACCGCTGGTATAGATATGTTAGACATTTCAGGATTTAAGTTAGCTTCCTACTTCTGCAGAGTAGATATGGATGGAGGAGGAGTTGCCACATTTATTAAAAACTGCCATAAATTCAAGAACATTGACATTAATAAAATCTGTTTAGAGCAGCATCTAGAAGCATGTGCAACAGAAGTAGAGTTCCATAGCAGATCCTATATAATACTGGCTACTTACCGAGCACCTGCAGGAAATTATAATCTATTCATAAATCATCTAGAAGCTCTTTTGGGTTATTTAACAGGAAGAAACAAAGAAATTTTGATTGCTGGTGACTTTAATACAGATTTTCTAATGCAATCTTCCAGCAAACATTTACTGCAGTTAGTAATGTTGTCTTTCAATCTAACTCACACTGTAAACTTTCCAACTAGGATCACTAAATGCTCAAGGACAGCAATTGATAACATTTTTATAGACAAATCAAATGAACAAAATCATATCATAAAACCTGTAATAAATGGACTATCAGATCATGACATGCAGCTCCTTGTTTTAGATGTAAATTCTAAGCAGATTATCAAGACTGCTAAATCTGAATACAGGAGAGTAGTCAATCAACCAAAAATTGAGTGTTTTAGAAAACTGCTCAAAGATATGAACTGGAAAGATGTTTATAGTGCTCATGACATGAATGAAAAATATAACACATTCATGAACAATGTCAGTACCATGTTTGAAAACTGTTTTCCTCTAAAAGTTACTCAAATTAAACAGAAGTCTATAATAAAGCCATGGATCACACAAGGAATAAAGATTTCCTGTGAGACAAAAAGGAAAATGTATCTGTCGGTCAAGAATAGCTCCAATGCTGATGATTTAGCTATATACAAGGAATACTGTAAAATATTAAAAAAAGTAATTCAGACATCTAAACAAATACACTACGAGAAGAAGATAGCAATGTCAGGGAACAAAATAAAAACAATATGGGATATAGTGAAAGAGGAGACTGGTAGAACCAGAAAGGAACAGGAGCAAATAGCACTAAGGGTAGATGACACATTAGTAACCGATGGGCATAGTGTGGTAAATCTATTTAACAAGTGCTTTATAACCGTTACTAATAGAATGGGATTGTCAGGATCAGTAAATAATGCCCTTGAATATCTGAAACTAGCCTTTACAAATAGCTTCAGGTACATGAATATATCACTCACATCAACAAAAGAAGTAATTTCCATAATAAAATCTTTAAGAACAAAGCATTCTAGTGGTTACGATGAAATATCAACAAAGTTAATTAAGGCATGTTCTTGTGAGTTTAGTACAATTCTAAGTTACTTGTGTAACCAGTCAAATATAACTGGGACATTTCCTGACTGGCTGAATATGCAGATGTTAAGCCTCTATTCAAGAAAGGGGATAAAGAGATACCATCAAACTACAGACCGATTTCACTTTTGCCAGCATTCTCAAAAATTTTAGAAAAAGTAATGTACAAGCAGCTTCTCAACCATCTGACCACAAATAACATATTATCAAGAACACAGTTCGGATTTCTGAAGGGTTCTGATATCGAAAAGGCTATTTACACCTACAGTGAAAATGCACTTAATTCATTAAATAGCAAGTTACAAGCAGCAGGTATTTTCTGTGATTTGTCAAAGGCATTCGATTGTGTAAACCACAACATCCTTTTAAATAAATTAGAATTCTATGGTGTCACGGGCAGTGCTGCAAAATGGTTCAAGTCACACCTCGCAAACAGGAAACAAAGGGTGTCAGTGCAAGGGACTAGTGAATTAAATTATCAGTCATCATCAGAATGGAAAGAAATTACATGTGGTGTCCCACAAGGATCCATCTTAGGGCCATTGCTTTTTCTTGTGTACATTAACGATCTCTCATCAGTTACATTGCCAGAAGCAGAGTTTATTTTGTTTGCAGATGACACAAGTATTGCAATAAATAGTATGTCGAGTGTAGTTCTAGAAAGATCTGCTAATGATATTTTCATGGATATTAATAAATGGTTTAAAGCAAACTCACTGACATTAAACTTCGAAAAGACTCACTATATGCAATTCAGAACCTGTAAGAGGTTTCTAAATGCGTAAAGTACGAAGAAGAGCAGATAGAAGAGGTTGACAGTCTTAAATTCCTGGGATTACAACTTTATAATAAATTCAGTTGGGAAGAGCACACCACAGAACTGCAGAAACGCCTTAACTAATCTGTATTTGCAATTCGAGTGTTAGCAGACATAGGCGACATAAAAGTGAAAAAGCTTGCATACTTTGCCTACTTTCATTCCATAATGTCATATGGTATAATATTTTGGGGTAACTCTTCAAGTCAAACAAAAGTTTTCAGAGTCCAAAAGCGTGTAATACGTATTATTTGTGGAGTAAATTCATGGGCGTCCTGTAGAAACCTCTTCAAAGAACTGGGTATACTAACTACTGCCTCTCAGTATATTTACTCCTTAATGAAATTTGTGCTAAATAATATATCTCTTTTTCCAACAAACAGCTCAGTTCATACATACAATACCAGGAACAAAAATGATCTGCACAAGGACTTAAAAGCACTTACTTTAGTTCAAAAAGGGGTCCACTACTCAGGAACATTCATCTTCAATAATTTGCCAGCAAACATAAAAAATTTAGTTACAAATGAAGATCAGTTTAAAAGGAGCCTGAAAGACTTACTAGTGGCCAACTCTTTCTACTCCACTGACGAATTTTTAATAGAAACAAATGATGTATTGTATATATTCATACTATTAATATTGTTATTTCAGCTTTTTTTTAAAAAAAAAGTTGAAACGTCCCCTTAGAAAAATTTATACAAGACTGTGCTTAACCTGACACACAATATTTTGTTAGCGCAACGCAATCTGACTTTCAATAATCCCTACAAAAGAATGGGCCCTGACTAACTTTAAACTATACCTTTCACAAATCACTTACCTCACAAAAATCTTCGCTGCTCAAGCTACTGCAATACAGCGAGCGCCACTACTGCCAGCTAAATAAAAGATTCAAACTATGGAAGGCACTAACTACTGATAGGGATAGTTAGCAAATGAAAGATATTAATAGAGAACAAACAATGTACTTACCTTGATATCATCATATATAAATATAGCAGTTCATGACAAATTTCAAAACTCCGCCATCTCTCTCCCCACATCCACCACTGCTGGCGGCTCACCTCCAACTGCGCAACGCTACGCACTGTTCACATCCAGCTGCCGCTGCCCAACACTACAATGGCGAGTATTACAACAATGCAAAGCAGCCACAGACTGCACACAGCACAGCCAGTGATTTTCATACAGAGGTGGCGTTACCAATAAAAAAACCTAAACAGCCTACTTACATAGCCCCCATGCTCCCCACAAAAAATTTTACAAATTGGATTGGGCAGTGGCCAATACAGATTTGAAAAAATTTTTTCATAATTACAATAACAAAGAAATCAAATGCACACACTTATTGATACAATGTTGGTCAAAAGCTAAAAATTTCTCACAGTCCATGAAGACAGTCCAGATTGTTCATCACAGTAAAATTGCAGAGTTTTTCTCGAAGTCTGAGCAGTAAAAGAAAATGCACACAGAAGTAGTGGATTTCCATGCAGTCTTGAAGAAGTAGTGTTGTCCTTCCAACGGAAAGACAGTGCTGACTCTTGACATGCATACAGGTAATGGGCCACAACAGAGCAAACCCACAGCAGAGTCAGTCGAAATTTTGAAGAGTATTGGTAGGTAGGTCATCACAGAGCAGACCCTCTGTAGTCCTGGTAGAGATTACGGTATTGGTGGGCCATCAAAGATGCAGACCCACTGTAGTCCTTGTATAGATAGCCAGCAGCCATCTGTTGTGACTGTGCAGGTGCACAATCACCATTGAAGAGTCTTGCGGATAATATAGCAAGTCCATAACCACCATTTGTGCACTCACAAAGTTTTTGGAATTGTCCTTAGAACCAGCAATGCTGTTATCCAGTCCCTTGCTGAATTATTAACACACGTGCAAACACTAACAGTCCCTACTTCTCACGTATTGTCCATATATTATGACCAACAGAAACGTGTGCAGTGAAATGGAACTTACAAGTTAATAATATGATGAACTGGTGTCAATTACAATTTTATAACATAAGAATACAATTACAAAGGTACAAAATACATCATTAAAGAACATAACAATACAGATAACATTTGTAGTAACACAGGCTTTACAACAGAACAGAAATAAACATATACATCAATGTTACAGGAATTATGAGATATGTAGATACATAAAAGATCAGAATAAATTTTGAAACATCAACTTCACACATGAGCATTAAAACAAAACAGAACAAATAATGTCTAAGCATATTTACAAGGTAAATAACATATTATTAATGCCAATTACATTTGAGGATAATAGTATTCCTCATCATAGTGAATGTAGCTTAGTACTAGAAAAATTCTACAACATAAATCGTATTAGCTAAACACATAAAGACAGAAAAAACACAAATACACAAGGGTACACAAACACATAGTGGGATAACACCAACAGGAAAGGACAGGGTTTGTTTTACTGCAGTATTTTGCATGGAGATCTCCCTTTGTTCATCATTATTCCCAAAAAGTCCTATCTAAACCTGCTTTCTGTATTCTGTTTATATTTCTTTCAAAATAATTATTTCTGATTGTACAATACTCATTTGGGCCCAAATCTTTTTCATATAACTTCGCAATGCATTCTTTACCTATTCTCCATAGTCAGTTTCTTATACAGTCTACCCCCTCTTAAGCTAACTTAAATCTACTGAGCTCAGATGCTAAACTAAGGGACGAGGCAATGCAGCAGCACATAAAACAATTAATATAAATGGAAAATCGCAAAGCAAGCTACAGTAAATCTAAATTACCAAGCAATTCAACATTACAACTAATATGAGGCAATGCGCAGCAAACAAAAAATAAATCTGGCTTAGCAGAATAACACAAATTCAAATTCAGCAACACTATGTCTGGCAAACAGAAGCATAAAATGAAATACCTAAACATGACATAGCTCAAGCAGAAAAAATAGTACACTAAAGATAACAATGCAGATAAGGGAAATGTATAATCACATCTTAATGTCTAAGTAATTAAAGTGGTGCACCACAAATTATTCTACAAAAGAAATTACCAAGTACTTGAAAAGAAAATTATGTGTCCAGTTACTGTTACTAGTCCCTTCTTATTGTTCTTTCCTTTCCAAGTGCTCCTTTTTTTGAAGAATGTGGATCACAAAATTATTATTTAATAGATCTGTTGACAGAAAGTGTTCACATTAGCAAATGCATTTAATTTTATTTTATGAAACCAATGCTGCAACACAGCTGGAAACCAGATATTAAACAAAATGAGACAATAGATGTAAAATGTTTCTAATCATTTCATTAGGCATTTCAGTAAATATCATAAATTACGAGCTCCACAGTATGCTTTCAACAAGGAAATGTCAATAGCGAGGACAATGGCCTCCCCTTTCTTTTTTTCTACCTGTGCCGCTGAAAGGCTAATGGCTTTTTTTCGGGCGGCTGTCGCCCAGGTGGGTGCCCATGACGCATTACGTGCAGGTGGTCACTTAACTTTCTTACGGAAATATTTACGACAGCAGTTTCCGCTACAGTGACAGTCTCACATAAAAATATTTCACAGGTCAAGAATTAGCGTTGCAAATCTGTAGAAAGAAAATCCTATAAATATATGTGTCCAAATAAAATATTCGTCAGCATTGTGATACAGTCACGCATTTACGCACATTTCATAACTCTTAAAGTACGATTCTTGGTTTCCAACATACTTCTTATTCCTCATATACGGTAGCATCATCTTATTGAGCATAAACATATCTCAACAGCATAGTACACATCGTCGTCGTAATAATATCATAACATCTCAGTCAATTCTCAAAAACGTCGTAGCTTTCTGTAATAATTTCAAAACCTAAAAAAAATTCTCTGCTCATTTCAATAGTGTCATCTACCTCAAACGTACTTTAAAATCATGCTCCCTTACCAAATACATCATTCAAAGCTCTCATAGTATCACAATGGTTCCGAAAAAATATGAAGAGTTCACACAGTACAGACAAAATACAATTTTGTAAGTGTGAAGTTATCCAACGGTGTAATTACGTAAACATGTGTCACTGACGTAGTAAAAAACATGTTTATCTCTCAGTTAAATGATCAGATAGCTGTGTAATTTGTGTGTTAGAGAAATATGGTACCGATGTGTAAAGTTGTATAAGCAAATACCATATTAGCTAGGGTTCCTTGTGGTTGCCACACACATGGTACACAAAGTAAGCGTGTACCCCCCTGAGGATTAATGTAATTATACCCTCAGGTGTTACAGATTACAGCAATGGAATGAAATGTATCACGGAAAACTTTCTTAGTAATTCAAAAATCTTTAAAGATAAATGTTTTAAGTACAAAATTAATCACTCAAATGCGTGTCCTGTAGCACTAAATGTGCACCTTGTTGTAAGATAATCTCTGTGGAAGTGTCGTAGTTATTTTCCTCCGAAAGCTAAGTTCTGCAGAAGCCAATGTACTTACCTCATGATAAACAAAAGTGAAATGCTTTGCGTAGAGATATCTTAGTTACTACGCTTATTACCGTGATGAAGAAAGTACTGTGCTGCAACGTATTGTTGTGCTACAGAAAAGGCTGTCTCCTTGTAGCTATACCACAAAGTTACTACTAAAACATGTTTTACTTTCCAGAAGAATTCAGAAAAATTGTGCAGATATAAACAGATACACCGCAAAAGCAACATTGTAAATTGTCACTGATTAGTAGCGTCGTGATAAAATCGTGTAGCCGTTACATAAACTAATCACTGTGTCATCTGGTATCTCACATAAAGTACTTTAAATCCAGAATGTATTTTCAAGTAAACCAAAATGTTGCATTAAAATCTCATAAGCAGTACCAGTACATGTTCCAAGTATGTAAACCTGATAGTCGTTATGTAATCGTGTAACTAACAAGCAAGAATGTACAAATAACAACACTGTGTCGTCTGTTCACTATAACAATGCATTCGTCATTTCTGTTTCAATAAGTTCTCTTGGTTCTTGACTGGATATTTAACTTCAAACATTGTTGCATGTTAACAGATTCTAAGTCTGACAAGCATACTAGTAATGTAAAGTGAAAAGTTTTATGGCAATGACAAAGTTAAAAAGTAGATTATCTCTCAATAAACGGTTTTACATGTGAAATGTGGTGTAAACCTTTACTCTTCCTAGTACGCAGAGTTTCAACTTCAACGCAATTATCATGTGGTATACGTCGGTAAAGAATACTGGAATTTTTCTCAAGGTTAGCGTCAATGTTATTTTTCTCTGAGTCAGCCGGCGCACGCGGATGCCTGCGGTGCGAGTCATTGTCTGTTCCTTTGTTGGCGCGCGTCGTTATTGGGATTACGAGACCTAACTTCTACAAATTCACCTTGGCGAGAGGGCCCAGCTCTGTTAGAATCCCGCCAGTTCTGATGAAATTCACGTCTGTCGTTTTGTCGGTACTTTACATAGTTTCTTGTTTGTCGGTCATGTGGTGGAGAATTTCTCCCTGAATCGTAACTCTGCGCCGAACTGTTGCGTCTGAAGTTATTCTGCCTCCCTTGATAATAATTGTTCTGGTTCCCATATTGTCTGTTTCTCTGATTGTCTATGTGATAGTCATTACTACGGAAATGCGATCTTTCTCTGTAACTATTATTACTCTGCCAGTGGTTGTCATATGGGTGGTGTCTATTTTGGTCACGATTTGCGTTGTAAGAATAGGCTTGTCGTGTCCAGTTATTGCTTCTGTCGTCACGGAATTGTGACGGATGTGACCTGTAGTGATTGTTTTCCTGTTTTCGCACCCCGCGACTGTCTGTGTCAATTTCTAATTCTTGTAACAGACCCTGAAAAGCTTCAATGTCATCTTTGCAACGTCCTGCTAAAATAATATGTCGTAAATGTTCAGGCAATTTGATTAAGCAAATGCGGATGAGTTCTGAGGGGCTGTATGGGTTTGAAAGATATTGATTCTTATGCAACATGTCTTCAAAATATTTCACAAGACTGGAAAATTCAGATTGTTCAAAGTGTTTCATCATCATGATGCTATGTTTTACTCGGTCTTGTGTAGCTTGAGACCAATATGTTGAGAGGAAGGCATGGAAAAATTCCCCTTCACTGTGACAATCGTGAATGACTGATCGCATTCTTACAGCTGGTTCATTCTCCAAGTAGCCACACATAAATTCTAATCTGTGTTCTAACGACCAGTTGGGAGGAAAACAATGCGAGAATTGATGGAGCCATGCTTGTGGATGAATGTCGTTGCCAGAATTCTTAAATGTTTTGAATTTACGTGTAGTAATGAACAGCTAATAGTCAAAATCATCATGTCGGCGAGTCGCATATCGGTCACTGTTAGGTCGTGTCGGCCGTTCCATCTCAAAATTCGGTGCACATTGCCAATTTCTTTCATAACTTCCGAAATGCCCTGTGTTATTATTTTGTGGCTGTTCCGTATTTCTGTGTCCCTCTTCCCGTATTGGGGCGCGAGTATCCTCTGAAATACGTAATTCTTGTATTACCTGTGTCAGCTGATCTTGTACTTCCCGGATTTCTCTTTTGTACTGTGTATTGATTTGATTTTGATTCTGTTTGAATTTTCTAATTTGTTCATACTCTTCTGTGTCAGTGAAGGCTACAGGTCTTGTGTCATTCAGATCATCATCTACCTTTGTAGGTAAGTTAGTGACCTGATCCGAAAGTTCGGCTACTTTCTCCGATAGTGAACACATTTCCTCAGTGTGTTTTTCTGAACCAAGTTTCAGAGTGTCCATTTGTGTTGAAATTGTATCTACTGTGTCCTTTAAGTTTTCTTGAGTTTTTGCAAGTTGCGTAACCGAATCGGTAGATGCAACTGAGTCAATTTTAGCTTGCAAGGTGTTGTGATTTTCATGAACAATAGTTTGCAGTTCTTTTATGGTTGCTTCATGATTCTGTAATGCATTTTCATGACGCGAAAAAATAGGTTGGAAATGCTCACAAATTTGTGTTTTTACGTCATTACAGACTTTTTGACATTTCGATTCGATGTTATGTAACTCAGTAGTTAAATCTTCACGTGTTTGTTCAAGCGTGGTGTGAAGATTTTGTTCCATTGCGTCTAACTGTTGCTGTGTTTGTCTCTGGTGTTGTTCCATTGTGTCTAACTTTTGAAGCTTTTGCTGTGTTTGTCTCTGATTTTGTTCCATTGTGTCTAACTTCTGAAGCTTTTGCTGTGTTTGTCCCATTTGTTGTATTAATTGTAATAACAATGCATTGGTGTCTGAAACATGTTCCTCAGTGCTTTTCGGCAGTGAATTTGCACCGGCAACATTCACATTTTGACAAGCGGAAAATGTGTCTTGACTCATTTGAGAAAACGGTGAGAACCCAAAACCTGAGTCTACAGTATTTGCAATATTGTGTTCTGTCATTCCCGATTCCCGAGGCGAGCTGTTGCCGACCGATCGATCGATAATGCTTCCCTGTTCACTACCTCTTTCACTGTCTACACCATTATTTGACGCCCACTCCATTTCCCTATGCACAGTTACCAAATTACTACTTTGAACATTAGTAAATTCATTACTCGGCGGCGCTGATAAGCTACGCTCGTCGTCACTATTATTTCTCAGTTTACTTTGGAGCCTAGTGTTACGTTTTTCACACGCCATTATTGCCACAATATTTCACACGATAACACAGAAAAGCACAATTTGAAGAGCAAAAATAAGAGAACACATTAACATAGCACTAAAAAAATATCTAGTTAATTGCACGCACTGCTGAGAAATACTTGGTGTAAAACTGCATGCATGCTACAACTGTTTTACTGTACCACAATGAAAGACTGCAACTACAAAGGAGATTCTCTCTACAATTACGCGCTAGCAATAAACAAAAGCTACACTAATTACACAAACTACAACAAAAAATCAGAAGATTCCAGTGAGGTATCCTCGGCTAAGGGTCGACATATGAAACGTCCCCTTAGAAAAATTTATACAAGACTGTGCTTAACCTGACAAACAATATTTTGTTAGCGCAACGCAATCTGACTTTCAATAATCCCTACAAAAGAATGGGCCCTGACTAACTTTAAACTATACCTTTCACAAATCACTTACCTCACAAAAATCTTCGCTGCTCAAGCTACTGCAATACAGCGAGCGCCACTACTGCCAGCTAAATAAAAGATTCAAACTATGGAAGGCACTAACTACTGATAGGGATAGTTAGCAAATGAAAGATATTAATAGAGAACAAACAATGTACTTACCTTGATATCATCATATATAAATATAGCAGTTCATGACAAATTTCAAAACTCCGCCATCTCTCTCCCCACATCCACCACTGCTGGCGGCTCACCTCCAACTGCGCAACGCTACGCGCTGTTCACATCCAGCTGCCGCTGCCCAACACTACAATGGCGAGTATTACAACAATGCAAAGCAGCCACATACTGCACACAGCACAGCCAGTGATTTTCATACAGAGGTGGCGTTACCAATAAAAAAACCTAAACAGCCTACTTACAAAGTGACATGTTCCACATCCACGAGGATCTCCTCAACACGGATCTATGGAACGAAAAACTAATCTAATATAATCTAATCTGATCTATATTAACGACATAGGAGACAATCTGAGTAGCCGTCTTAGATTGTTTGCAGATGATGCTGTCATTTACCGCCTTGTAAAGTCATCAGATGATCAAAACGACTTGCAAAATGATTTAGATAAGATGTCTGTATGGTGCGAAAAGTGGCAATTGACCCTGAATAAAGAAAAGTGCTAAGTTATTCAAATGAAATCAGCTAAATTTCGATTACGCGATAAGTCACACAAATCTGAGGGCTGTAAATTCAACTAAATACTTAGGGATTACAATTACAAATAACCTAAATTGGACCGATCACATAGATAATATTGTGGGTAGAGCAAACCAAAGACTGCGATTTATTGGCAGAACACTTAGAAGGTGCAACAGGTCTACCAAAGAGACTGCTTACATTACGCTTGTCCGCCCTATTCTGGAGTACTGCTGTGCAGTGTGGGATCCGCATCAGGTGGGACTGACGGATGACATCGAAAAAGTACAAAGAAGGGCAGCTCGTTTTGTATTATCGCGGAATAGGGGAGATAGGGTCACAGACATGATATGTGAATTGGAGTGGCAATCATTAAAACAAAGGCGTTTTTCGTTGCGACGGGATCTTCTCATGAAATTTCAATCACCAGTTTTCTCCTCTGATTGCGAAAACATTCTGTTGGCACCCACCTACATAGGGAGAAATGATCATCACAATAAAATAAGAGAGATCAGGGTTCGCACGGAAAAATTTAAGTGCTCGTTTTTCCCACGTGCCGTTCGAGAGTGGAACGGTAGAGAGACAGCATGAAGGTGATTCATTGAACCCTCTGCCGGGCCCTTTATTGTGAATAGCAGAGTAATCACGTAGATGTAGATGATGTAGACACGAATGTATCAGCAGCGGCAGAAAAACTGACACAAACTAAATTGGTTTCCATTAGATCACATTGCTGTCCGCAGCTTCTTCTCACACTCGTATGAACACGTCTTTGCTTATGCATTCCAGCGTTCTACAACGCATTCTTTGGCTCTACGAAACAATGCAGCGATTAGCATGTAGTCGAGCTTCATATCGTCAGAGGCCTGCTGCTATCAGCTAAGATTAGGAGAATAGCTGGAACAGTACGTCTTTATCTGTACACATGTCAAAATTGTAATTCCGCTTTGCGCCAAATATTAATCATATGCAACTTTCTTCCACGTAATACGTCCTATTACGAGCTTCTATTTGCTACCTCCAGGTGGTGTCGGAGAGTCAACATACGGTAATCGCCTAAATTCATAGGTCACGAAGTACTAAGCTTATGAGATGGTAAAATTATGTACTCTCTGATAAGCAAATGTAAATTTGCAGAGTTGTCTTACGTACGCTACAGTCAACAAGAAAGACGCTTGAATACGAGCCGATGAGAAGCTTAGTTGCAGACGACACTATCGTATTTGTTTCATACGTGACGTCTAGGATAAAGATATAGCTCTTCTGGTTCCTTATTTTCATGTACTGTGTTTCGTATGCCTTATCAATGGTTTTTCGTTGTGATGCGTAGTGGATCATAATATTTTACGATACGCGAAATTATTTGGAGCCAGTATCTGATTTTGTAAATGATACTCAAAACAATGTTTCTCTTCACACATCAATAGGCTCTCCACATTTAAATCTGAACTTTCTGATGCCTGCTAACAATAACTTCCCCTTGTAGTGGACAATTTATGCAGAGATCGAGGTAGCTGAAAATGAATTTGCAATCGCTCTCCCGTTCGGTTTTAGGAGATCAAACGAATAACTTGTTTGGTGACACCGTCACGGCGGGCCGCTTGAATTTCGTCGTGCAACCGCCTGATTGGCTAACTTCAGTACTAATTGACTCGAAAACGGCTCAGCGTGTCGAATTTTTTTCTTAACAGTTATTTTTCAGCTCAGCCTACCTGCAGCACCCTCACAGGTTTTTTAGACTGTTTCTGAATACACTGTGTATATTTCGTTACTTATCGTTTACGTATCACTGCATCTATTGGCGGTATCCCTTTGAGCATATATTTTATTAACAGTACTGAATACTTGGTTTTATCAGCATGTCAGTAACGATTTACACACTTAAAAACAAGTGCAGTATGTGGTACTTATTTATGCACTCAGGGAGACTAGACAAATCGAACAGCCATTGCTCATCGTATTCAGTGCAGACATCATACCAACAAAGTAAAGTCTGGTGTAGGTAAACCCAAGTGGATGAGAAAATGTAAACTATAAAATAAAGAAATATGGAACGAATTGATACAGTGTTCATAAAACTACTTGAGTAAATAAATGTACATGTGTGGAATATGTTGTGGTTATGAAAAATTACTGTCCACAATCCAAGGTACACTAGTCTAAAAACAAAGGCAATGTTGGCTTCATAGTCTTGGTGACTGTAAGGTGACTGACGAGATGGAAGAATCTTCGACCGGCAAATAAAAACACCACGGAATATGTATTCGAAGCACAGGGCGGTTATAATTAAAAATGCAGCTGCTACTCACAGAGGGCCAGTGTGGGCTGTAATTACCATATGGAAGCGGAACTTAACACGTGTTCTAACGCGTTTTTATTTTGTTTTGTTTTAGGACGCAGAAACAACTAGGGTCGTACGCGCCCATTTCAAAACTGTGAAACATGAAGACAAAGAGAGGCGCTAAGAACGACTGCACGTCAGTCCGAATCGACCGAAGAGAAGACAGCTGAAAACAGTGACGCGGAGAAAGGCCCATAAAATACGCCCAAGAGAAGCGGAGGTCCGGAACTAAAACTTAAGTGGTCTTCGCCACACTGCTACGACGAATGAAAAGTAAAACGCGGTCGGCAGCCGGAGCGTCGTTTGCTAAAACAGCCGGTAACTCAGACGCCAAAGCCAAGCGGGAACTTAAACTGTTAAAATATGGGTATTCCGTCACGAAATGGCGGACAGTTAAAAGTTGGGCGCAATGTGCACAAAGCGCCACTTAACAAATGGCGATGACTAACAAGGCAGTGCCGAATATGCAACCTAGTTAAAATGACCTCCTCGGCGGGAGGGCCGAGTGGAGGTCGTCCAAGCCTCTGGGAGAGGCTTAATAACTTGGAGCTTATTCCCATGAAGGGAGGATCAATGGCGACGCCAAAGTGACGCCACCTCCTGACAGACGGCAACACAGAGATCATCAGAGGGAATATAGGAACTAGTGGGCTGAGATACGAGGACTGCAGCCTTGGCAGCAGCGTCAGCAGCCTCGTGTCAATGCGGAACTGATTTACGCTGGAAAAAGGTTAGTTCCAATTTTGCCCATCAGTTGCAAATCTGGCACTATGAATGCAAAAAAAGACAAATAGAAATGTTTCCGTTTGTAATGGATTAGGAACGGGATGTGGGTAGAAAAGTTCAAACCAGTGAGATTATTATTAACCGCCACTTACAACATTTTTTCAGTACGAGACGTCGACGAGATGTTGCACAGCGTCAGATTTGCACCTGGTGGCCAAATTAGAACTAATTTCTCTGTTGTAAGCCGGTTCCGTGTTAACGGATTAGAATCTCTACTAAGCTTTGCCGTCATAAGACAATTACAGCCCACACTGGACCTCTGTCAGTTGCTGCATTTTAATTATAACCACCGGGTACATCTCTTCGTAGAGGAAAGGATAAAGTTGTTAGGTATCAAATTCACCAACAAAGGATAATGCTAAAGGTATTCATGTAATAACATGCTGACTTCCGTTGAGAAACCAGTGTTAGAGGTTTTAAGAATGAAGAAGAATATGATCGAGATGCGAATTACCTAAATAAAAGATTCATTAGTAGAGAAACGAAGAACAGCTTTTAAGGTATCTCCTAAGTCCGAACGCAGATAACTCAAAGGCTGTTCAAAAGACTATCCAAGATGAAATACCAATTGTCCACTAGAATGACGTCTATCCTCGCACCAGAAAATGCAATGTACAGAATTTCATGGATATTTTGAGAGATTGCAACCTGAACGTTTAATGTGTGCTGTATGAATACCAACATGGATTTATTTTAACCATCAGAGGAATAAGGTGCTGGCTGTATAGTATGTATAATATAAATCCCAATAAAATTAAGTACAGAAAACGATCCCCAAGCTTGCTGGCTGTTCCTGCTCTCGCCAGTTTCCGCAATACATTCTACTGACTCTGAAAGATGGATGAGAGTGTACCTTATTTAGAAACCTTTTTGGCTAGAGGAGCCTTCATTTTAAAGTCAAATGTGCTCCTACAGCATGACTTCGGCATTACATGTCATCTTTCAATGCGTACTTGTCCTGCAAACCTATTAGCATAGGTCTCGTTGAGTGATTTTTTTTTTCCAGTTTCCTTAAAGCACTTATAATCAACAGAGTTTGGAGAGAATGTACTCCTTTTTTGTTTTTCAATGAGCATATAAGAAAATATCTTGCTGTCGTCCTTTTCTAAAGTTGTACTCCTTTTCCAGATGAAATTCATAGAGCAATATCTCTTTATGGCGAATGGTAAACATAGCTGCACATTTCAGCTACACGTATACTCCGCAAACTACCTTAGGTGTAAGTAGTGGATGAAAGCAGTATCCAGAACAGACAACAGGAATCCACCTACATCAGTGTCATAAGGGTTCGACCCGTCCCCAACCTACCCTCAGTATCACCCCTCAAGGACATCCCCTCCAATTCGCAGCTCCCCTGTTACCCATTTCTCTCTACTTCCTCCCATACACCACTGTCAGATTTTAGATACACTCTAACATAAAAAAAACGACGTACCACGAAAGAACTATTCAAATGGGACAGAAACCGATAGATGTACTTGTAGAGGTATACAAACTATTACAATTTCGGAAAAAAGCTGGATGATTTATTGAAGAGAAAGAGGTTCACAAACTGAGCAAGTCAACAACGCGCTGGTCCACCTCTGGCCCTTTTGCAAGCAGTCATTCAACTTGGCATTAATTGACAGAGTTGTTAGATTCCTCCTGACTGATTTCATGCCAAATTCTGCCCAATTGACGCTTTAGAGCGTCAGAAACCCGACTTGGTTTGAGGGCCTTTACCATAATGCTCCAAACGTTTTTTATTGGGGAGATACACGGCGACTCTGCTGGCCAAGATAGGGTTTGGTAAGCATGAAGACGAGCAGCAGAAACACTCGCCGTGTGTGGATGGTCATGATCTTTCTGAAACTTAAGCCCAGGACGGCTTACCACGAAGGGCTGTGAGGTGACCAACGAGGACGTGTCTAGAGACGTCTTGCACAGTGGTGGGACACCAACCTGTCTGTCGCCCGCCATATGGCCCAACAACCAGGAGTGGTCTGGGGTGCCGCTTCTTTTCATATCTGGATCCCTTTGATTGTAATCCACGCCATCCTTAGAGTACAGCGGTACGTCGACGGCACTCTATGCCCCGTTTTGTTGCCCTTCATGGTAAGCCTTGCTAGACTTACATTTTAGCAATAAAAAGCCTGCATGCATATGGCGCGAGTTTCTGCTGCTTGTCTTCAACTTTCCCAAATCCTAGCTTGATCCGCAAAGTCGCCCGTTCTTTCCCCAATTGAGAAGTTTGGAGGACTATGGGCAGGTCTCTGCAACCAGCTTTGGATTTTGACGGTCTGGCTAGCCAATTGGACAGAATCTGGCACTATATCCCTAGGAGGAAATTCAAAAACTGTTGTTAGATCTCACTTGTGCTACTTAAAAATTGAAAATTGTCCAAAATTCCCTCACCTGCACCATTCCCCCATTCCACCACAATTACCCCTGCTGTCTGTATGTTTGGAGTTGTGTGCCGCCATCATCATTATTACTATTATTATTATTATCATTTTTTTAAAAAATTACGCTGGAGCAGACATTGTTGTGAGAGCTGGAGCAGATGTGCATCAGCAGGCGCATCCGAAGCACAAGCTTCCAGTCGACTGGGTTGCTACAAGAGGGACGCAGCAGTCGGCCGGGTAAGCATTAGAGGGAGCGTGGTCAGGACCTCTGTCCATAACTCCAGCGCTCTGTGGCCAGGATCCAGGACAATTTTTATTCGGATGATCTACGACTATGTAGCACTCTTGCATAAGCTAAAAAGACCGGGAACACGTCCTACATTTTTCCACATGAGCATGAACATGAGCTGAAAGAAAAACGGTATAGTGGGGTATGGCCCGCCCTGTGTATGTTGCATGTCTCCACATACAGTTAGTTAGATGTGATCTTGATGTGTGAGTCCTGTGAATAGGTTGCATAGCAATGAGATGTCCCAGTGATGGATTGCAAGGTTCTATTGCTCCGAATTTTTTAAAGTTGCAATAAGGTGGATGTGCTATGGAGTAATAATAATAATAATAATAATAATAATAATAACATGCTAGAATGAAACATTATCAGTTACATATGAGCAGCCAAACTGCAGGCAAGAAATGTGCGGCAGCAGCATCATTTCCATCTGTCGTATTACATCAGCAAAAAAAAAGAAGCTTCAGACAGAATGAAAATATTAGTTCATGAATTGTAATAAATAACTAATAAATAACTGTCGACGTGTGTGTGTGTTTGCGTGTGTTTAGCTCATTGTTGTCGTTGTTGCAGGTGACAACATTGAATATCTTCTGATGAAACCACTCTATGAACCTTCAGTGGTGAAAAGTATAACTCTTTAATATAACATACAATTTGAATGTCAACAAGAATAAACGAGTTCATGTCAGAATAGCATCAGAACGCCTGTTCAGTCCAATAATGGTTTTCGAAAATCCTTGATATTGCGCAAATAAGGGGACATTATGCAACAATGAGTGGCTCCATCTATGCAATAATTCTATGCTAATTAGAGCCACGTTCAGCAGAGATACTCAAAATTCCTTAGCAGCATAAAATTTTTGAGGCTTTCGTTAACCAATTCTTGACTTCTGTCTCGGGTTCCTCGGCCGAAGTTTGTTCGACTTTTCTGACGTTTTGCCAGAATGAGTGGCTACATTTTCAAAGCTTCACCCTCCACTGCTGGTGGCGGACTGGAGTCGAGCTTGCGGCCAGAGATGATATATACCTGTCGTTTCAACGTTAGTTCTCTTGGCGTTACCGCTGTGGTTCTCCAATTGCTATCTGCTACAATCGTTCACTGTCGCACAGGAATCCAGGATTCATTTATCTTGAGGCTTTCCTCTCTCTCTCTCTCCCTCTCTCTCTCTCTATTGTTGAAGCTATTGTCATGTTCGTGGATTTCTAAGGCTTCTCTGAACAAGTGGACGTCTAGCTCTTCTCCACAGATGAACGTCCATGTCGGTTGTTAGTCTCACACAGCGCATGCTCTGCCGCACTGATTTTTCCACCCATCCCAACTTGCAATATCATTTATATTTGGTGATCCTGGTGTTGTTGGATCGTCCAGTCATCCTCTCGTAGACTTCTCCACATGTATTGAGTATGCAATATATTCTAGACATTGAACGTGGGCCCCTTTTGTCCCTTACCCATCCGAGACTCTCTTTGATCTTCTTGATCAGTTTGTAAGTAGCCGTTACGCCGTATCTGCACAATATACAGCCGATTTTTTAAATTACACTGGAGATGTATGGCAGAAAGGCTGTACCTAATATTTGTTCTTCCGACGTGTCACTTCGCCAACTGCTAGATCTCATGACAGTCCTTATGCAAATGGTGACGTATACATTGCTCATCTGAATGCTTTTCAAGTTTTACATTTGACATCCAATGTGCTGCCGCTTACATATTCGTCTTGCACACATTATGAGCTTATTAATCATTTCACTTTCTGGCTCGGCTGATGTGCAGGTATAAGTCCATGTGTGTTGGTTCTTGAAACACGCAGTGTGCCAGGTTCCCACCATTCCTCGTAACCAGCAATCTAGAAATGGTAGCTGTTGGTCCTTTTCTACCTCCAAAGTGAACTTTATGTTGGCATGGAGACTGTTGAGGTTGCTTAGGGTGTCACCGAGCCATTCCTCACCATGGCTCCGCATGACAAAACTACCACACCTTAGGGCTGCAAAGTGCCAAATTCAGCATCTGTCAGTCGAAATGCTCCATGAAAAAATTGACCACCTCTGGACTGAGTGGACCAGTCATGGCGATGCCTTGCAGCTGTGCATAGAAATCGCCATTCCACACTAAGAAGTTCATAGTAAGATATGTCTGAAACAGCTTGGTGATGACATGTAGGAAAAAAGGATCTAATGTGCTCCGAGAATCACAGAGCGACACTTTGATAAAGATAGAACACCAGAAAATGTGTCACACAAATGTCGGCCAAAGAACCAGGACCAAAGCCAACTGACAATATGTCTCTCACTTGTATTAGATGACCAAAGTGTCTTCAGAGTCGACTTCCAGTGGACAGTGAATATATGTAACGACACAGAATTTGCGCATTGACAAGAACACAATTTAAGAATTTAATATATGCAAGCTATGCAGTCCAGTACACTGTTGATAAGGCATCCGCTAACAGCCACATGTAAATAGCTTTCTATGAAAAGCAAGGAAGAATTTAGTGGAGATTGCATATCAGAATATACAACCAACAAAAGAGGCCATTATCTATCATTCTGATGCATGTTGTGCATCAGTATGTAATAATATGAATGAATCCCCTACTCCAAATGCAGTCACGAACTATAATCATATTTAAGCATGTTCACATATCCAGCTATAGGTGAAAGCTTATAAAGTATCTATGCACAGTATATAAAAAAGTGTAAATCATGTTTTTTCCCTTTTTTCTCTCTATAAAAGCAGTTTTCTGCAACTGTGATCCAATAGTTAATGTTGTGGTTGGATGGGTGGAACACTCACATCACAGAACTTCATAGTACTGGTCCTGCAGTACTAAAAAAAAATTGCCCAGTTCTGCCTAGCAATATACAGTTTGTAATTGAGGGACTATCACATTGTGGTGGATGTACATTATCGTGCCATTGCTACTCATCATCACGAAGTTCACTTTAGCATGTACACATATTTTCAAATACTTTATTTCAGCACAGGTACTGACTATTACAAGAGACATTGTCACACACTGATATTGTAACATACAAGATATTTCATGAAAGTAAGAGATGTATTCCATCACTTCAAAGTGTATAGCTGAATATTGTATTTTTGACAATGTCGCTGTAGAAAACCAACAACAGGTACAAAAGTATTTCTGTTTCAGTCATCATATAGTGGTAGATGTTTTACATTCGAATCAAACGTACTTAAGGATCTTAAAACAAGGTGAAACACAATCCTCACTATCTCACTCAAACAAGAGAATATAAATTGAACACTCGTTAATCAAGCACACATAGGAACTGACATGACATTCAACGAATTTAGAACTATATGTAGAGAGTGCTGAAATCACACACAGTATGTGTTTTTTGTTACTGACTAAACATGACAGCTGTTGATAGACATTAGATACGAAAATTCTAGGAGTTTTTCTTTAAGGTAACACAGCAATATATAAGTGCATCAATATTTAACATACCATGGACAACAACGATCGAATGATGCAAGCTAATTTACTTAACCTTCAATTAATGTTCTTGTAGATCTACAAAAAATATTACATATTGATATGAAGCACAAAATATGTGTAAAAGGAACGCAATAGAATAATTTAATATGGTAACAGACAGGGTGATAGATCTCGAAGCTAAAGTATATATATATATATATATATATATATATATATATATATATATATATATATATATATGTGTGTGTGTGTGTGTGTGTGTGTGTGTGTGTGTGTGTGTGTGTGTGTGTGTGTGTGTGTGTGTGTGATTATGTTGAAAAGTAACCATAAATGAACAAAACTTACTTTTGTTAGTAAAATAATTGTTTTCTATGAACTTGTATTTTATGTATAGCCTATCGGCGGCAAAATGAATAACAGTCCCCATATATATACACACACACACATCAGTACATATATACCCAATATAAGTAGTAGGACAACATAAGTACCACCCCATATTGCACTGTTGCCAAATTTATTTAAGATGACGGATCCAAGATGGCAGCGATAGATGTGGCAACATTGCAATGAAGACTTGGTGGGAAGTTCAAATTTTGATGGCAAAATAGGTCTATTGGGCTACAACCACTAACCTAACACAATACCCTCCCCTCCCAGTCTCCTCCCCCCAGAAAGTGGTGGGAAGTTCAAATTTGGTGGAAAAACGACAATTTGGCTTCCTCCACTAACCTGAGAAAATGGCAGGACAATAGGTCAATTAGGCTGCCTCCACTAACCTGAGAAAATGGCATGAAAATAAGTCACTTGGGCTACCTCCAATAACCTAAGTCATATGACTGCCTCATCTTCCTTGGAATTGGTGCGAAAAGGACTCAGGCTGTGCTGGGCTGCTGGACAGGATGGATATAGGTCTTATTTTGCAGGTACTCTTTATTTGAACAATTTGAGATATCATAGGCAGTAGCTCTGTCCAGTGTATTCACCATAAGGTCTGGAGACCAACTGACCTAGTACACAGTACTACCACCAGAGGGTGCTGCCATCCCATGGCGCTCTGGGGGAAAATGGCACGAAAAGGACTCAGCCTATTCTGGGCTGCTGGATGCAATGGACTGTACTTTATTTATTTTGGAGCAATTTGTTTAACGATGGATTTGACATGGTATATTTATTACACTGGAACAAAACACTCGCTCTGACGTGCTTGGGGTCACACTACATAGCCTAAGATCAGCAGACTACTCATAAATCAACAAAATAATGCAGTGCACTGATGTGCAGACACCAAAACAACTCGTAAATTATGAAAAACACGCATGTAAAACGCTCTCCAGGGACGGTCGCTAATTCTAAACTGTCCAAATAATGCAGTACACAGATTACAGACCTGAAAACTACTCGTAAATTACCGAAATAATGTAGTATACTGATGTACAGACATGCAAACAACTTGTAAATTGTCAAAAAATGCATCTAAAGGGCTTTGCAAACATGCTCACAGTGCTTAAATAGGCGAAAATGATGCAGTGCACAAACAATCAGTGCACGTAAAAAATGCTTTCAAACTATCATCCATCACAACGTATCAGCAAACTGTCCCCTACAATGATTCCAACATGTGCACGCACTGACATCGCCGACTCAGGACGCGAGCCACAGTTGGAGAGAAAAATGATGGGGTGCAAGCCATTGCTCTCTGGCCGCTGCCACCTACAGCCAGTAGGTGAAAGTTGCGTCTACTTTCGGGTATACAGTTAGAATTCTTCGAATGTTATACTGCCTTCACATGCCTAGGTGCGTAAGAGACAAGTCACCCCCTGGAAGTGCACATGTTCACCTAACCACTGTGGATGAGGCATACCTGCCAGTCCAGCGCCAAGAGAGATGCTTGGATAGCAGTTCACCCTCGCAGATGCAGCTGAAAGGTTCTCAATGTTATACTACTGACACCACATGTCTATGTAAATAAAAGCCAAGTCTTCCTCTGTACGCTATATAGAAATGTATTGCAATGCTTCCCAGAATAACACAGGGTGCATTCTCTCTAGCGATCCTAATGGGACATGCAAGACACCTCCGGCCACATACGTGTTTACTCAGCCACCACATGTACCTGCCTGTCCAGTGCAGGTCTAATTGCCAAGCACGAGATGTTTGTATAGCGACTCACCTGTACCGGTGCAGCTAAAAGATTATCAGTGTTACACTGATGTCAAATGTTTATGTAAATAAGAGCCAGGTCTACCTTTCGGAAATAGTAAAGTGCCACAGAAATAGTTGACAGACGCTTTTGTAGGAGCTTCCGTGATATCTCAGCTATAATTTTAATTAATATTGTGTTTATACTGGTTGCTGGTGAGGAGCAAAGTTGTTATTAGTATTTTATTAATGATCTTATTCATAAGCAGCCATATTACAGTCATCACAGTCGCTCAAGAAAGTTATAATTAAGCTTTACTTGTTTAATCAGAATCGGACGATGACTCTCCTTGTCCACAGTCTCGATGATTCGAAGCGATCTGCAATCCCGTGTAAATAAAATCTCTTGGTTTTCTTGCGTTGCATAGTCAGTCGGGAAACCTGAGATCAAGCGGAAAGTTTGCTTTGATAGAGTTTAATTATCCGATGAAATAATGGAGCTCTTGAATTTAATAATTGCAGGTTCATTTCCAATTCATCGGAAGTTCCCTTCTGATTACCAACGAAACGACACCTCCGTGCAAATTTCCAATTAGAGAATACATATATATATATAATGAAATTCCTAACATACCTTTAATGTAAATGCTCAGTATATATTTTCTTGTGTATAATACTGTACTACTTTGCGCATCGATTCTGCGAGTATATAGATGGTCAAGTAGGAAACGTAATACACTCATAAAATTGTGCAGGGATAATTAGTAGAATATAAAGAGATATTACACAGCTTATCTGCATGGAAATTCTTTCCCTAACAGGAGCTGTTTCCGAAAATAGCTCAGAATAACACTGAATGCATTCTTCCTGGTAATGCTAACGAGACATCCCCTGCTACCCTTCTTGGAAATCATAATGTCTTGCTTTCAACATACATCTCAGAAAAAGTTAACGATCTCACCATTATGTAGAGGCTCCTACATCCCAGCACAAATGATGTCTTGTGAATGAATGGGGCATTCATATTGGCTCTTACTGAATTTCCCCACCAAATTACTTATACTACTGGTGCGGGGGCACTGTCCGCCATTTTTTTCTGCAAACGAGACTTTCAGCAGCAAAACTGTTTTGTACAGATCGCCATATTGCACTAACAGTTAAACTCTACAAAAATGGTCTACAGATCGTCAAATATGGAAACACACTTGCTCAATTACACTGCTCTGCTACTGAGGATGGAAGTGTGAAACTGACCTCCACGTACCATATCGATGTACTAAACATACAATTCGTATCCTGCATCATGCATATACCTATCAACCGCCAGACACTCGTACATATACCGCTAAGACATACAGCGTAAGCACATGCACCATATATACTCCTCGCAGCACTAGATATTTCTCACGAGGTCGGGCGATCATGTACTGCAGCCAACAGTAACAAGTCATCCGCTCCCGACGGGTGACCAGAGCGCCTTCAGCGGACTGAAGTCTCAGAACTGTTGTACAAAGTCGGGCTCATTTCCTCTTGGTACAAAGGCGTTACTGTTTGTGGGGCCCGACCTTCTAGCTTGCTTGCTTCCTACACCCATCTCCAGATTCTGGTATCACAAGAACATATTTAATTTCACGTGGTTTGTCAGAATATCATACCATTTACGCGATTCTTTTCGATATCGAGCACATGGCAATATAGCTTGCATAGCAGTATCACACATGCAACATAATTCCTAAGATATAGACTGGAAATTATTTCTTTAGAAACCCCAAACTTTAGCGAGGTGGAGCGTGCTGTAAACCACTGAGTGACTAGAAACTTATCCTGTCTGCAATGACCTTTACGTGAAAACTCGAAAAAACTAGAGGAAACTGATATTTCCACTCACAAATACCGATTTCGGTGATGTAACAGATTCCAAATCATCCCTACAGTTTACAAAGTCAACTAAGGTGTTTCTCATGTCTATAGAACCAGAATCGTGTCTTCCATGCATCTTTCACCTACTAGATGCACATACCACAATCAATGTTCTCTCAACTAAATAAAGGCATGAAATGTGCAGAAGCAGTCAACTGGACAATTCACATGGGAGGGAATAATGGTCCAGTGCAAACACATGTCCATATTGAATCTTTTGAAATTTCCACGCGATCATGAAACCAGCCCAACACATAAAAAGTATTAGTTCGCTATTGGGTCGTCTAGAGGATGACACGGTTAAGTCAGCTTCATTCCTGCATCCCAACAAGTCTCTCCATTCGGACGGGTGCTGCCGTTAGCGGGAAACGTGAATCTTTCCCGCCAAAGGCCACCGCCGCCACCCCTAGAGAGAATCGTCCTAGGAAACCAGCCACATACATATTTGATCGTTATACTTACAATTAAATGTTACGATAGCGGTCTCAATTGGATGCCATCCGACAGTGAGCAAAGTATCGGAAATACACCCTGGTGAAGCTGTAGCCCTGGAAGTAGAAATATCTGTACCAGTCTTATGACTTGACATACTTTTCCCTTTGCTATCACAGTATTCCACGTCACATCCATACCATCCTTATGAGTGGACATAGTCATTTCCTTTGAACATTTCGGAACACACATACATACTTTATAAGCCTGATGCTCATGGCGAGCCTATCACACACCCCCTATTACTAAGTATAACAGTCTGTCAATAACTATTTGCCAGGGATACGAAACAGTACTGACCGAAAATCAGCGATGGGAGGACTTGTCTCATAAGTTTTTCCTGTGAGTGGTACCACTGTGTCAAGATGCCTAATCGTCTTACAAACCACCAGATGCTAAAAAGACACGATTGCAACGACCATATTACTATCACAATCGGTCCTGGTTCTACAGGCACACACAACTATCTATGTTAAAAGCTATACTGGCTTTTTAAATGGAGGTATGGCATTACCTCCGAATGAAGTGGTCTTTCCTGTCAAACACTGCGACACTGAATATAGATGGTGATCGCTGGAGAGTGTGTTATCAGACCAGCAGTGCAGTTACACATCGCCAACGATGCAACCTCATGATAAAATCACCGAATTTAGAAAGTGATTCGGCTAAGGAACGTGTTATGAAGCCGATATTTGCAACTCCCTCACACCGCCGCTAGATATTTCTCCAGTATTTGTAATGCATTCTGGCTTAATACCACGTCAGAGATTCGGTGATAAATCCACTGGCTTATAGGCGATGGTTAATTGAGAAGGCTCACAAACAATAGATGGTGTGCTGGTTGAGGCCATAAGAAATGTACAGTAGCTTTTCAGATCTCTAGCGTTACTCTCTCTGGTAGAAATGCTGTCTGTGATTTGGAATCAAGTCTTTCCAGTCAACCACATTCCTGTGTTGTATCCGATGGAGAAGTCTTTCAATGACTACAGAAAATAGTGAATCATATTTCTGGCACTATCATATCTCAAAACGAGTCACCTTTTTCGAACCTATCTGCTACAGTAAAATTCCAACGTGGCTTTTTAGGCAATTCCTATGCCTCTTGCAACTGCTGCCATTTCTGCAGCTTTGTGCATGTGATCGTTCCAATTGAAGTCAGAACTAAGCAGACGTCGGTGAGAGCTATATCTACCACCTTCTGCAACCCGTGTAGAAACAGATTGACCTGAGTTACTGCGACAGGACTATGTTTTGACTGTTCGGTGGAAATGTGAACATGTTGTCGCAGCTCCACGAACAGTGTACGATGTGTAAGGTTAGCGCCAAATGAAGCCTGCTCATGTAACACAAGGTAGTATAAAAGACAATAAGGGAACTGGAAGAAGGACAAGGATTTTGCTACTGCATTTTGGTGTGTCCCCAAACTATATATGGGTACTGCAGTCCAAAGCAGATCCGTGTCCCTCAGGGCCCATTCACATCTATCACCCCAACATGCTATCATCGTTATTCTGTATCATCCAACAGAGAAAAATTACGAACTATAAAAGCTCAAATAACTTCATCCAACAGATAACTCGATAAGAACTTTACCACATGTCTCTCCTCCCATATGTCGAAAGCAAATACTGTCTGTGTACTGGAATCTAGCACATGTGATGATCCTATTAAAAATATAGATGTATTGATCCAGTGATCTGAGACAGCAGGACATTGCGATTTCCAGGTAGGGTAACACCGGATGTCTCATTAACACCATTAGGAAGAATGCATTCGGTGTCATTCTTAGCTGTTTTCGTAAACAGCTCCAGTTAGGGCAAGAATTTCCATGCAAATAAGCTGAGACATCACGAAAGCTCCTACAAAAGCAATCATTAACTATTTCTGTGGCACTTCACTATTTCTGAGAGGTAGGCTTGGCTCTTATTTACATAGGCATGTGATGTCACTATAGTACTGAGAACCTTTCAGCTGCACCTGCATGGGTGAGTCGCTACATAAACATCTCATGCTCGGCAATTAGGCTTGCACTGGAGAGGCATGTACATGTGGTGGCTGAGTAAACATGTATGCGGCCGGAGTTGTCTTGCATGTCCCGTTAGGATCGCTAGGGAGAATGCACCCTATGCTATTCTGGGAAGCATTGAAACACATTTCTGTAGAGCGTCACATAGACATGTGACATCAGTGTAACACTGAGAACCTTTTAGCTGCGTCTGCGAGGGTGAGCCTTATGCAAATGTGTCTCTCGGTGCTGAACCAGCAGGTACACCTCAGCCACGGTGGTTAGATGAACACATGCGTGTCCAAGGGGTGACTTGGCTCTTATGTACCTAGATATGTGAAGGCAGTATAACATTCGAAGAAATCCAACTGTATACCCGAAAATAGACCCAACTTTCCCCTGCTGGCTGTTGGTGGCAGTGGCCAGAGGGCAATGGCTTGCACCCCGGTGTTTGTCTCTCTGGCGGTGGCTCGCATCTGGAGTTGATGGCGTCAGTGCATTCGCATGTTGGAACCTTTGTAGGGGACAGTTCACTGATACATCGCGACTGATGATAGTTTGGAAGCATTTTTTTACGTGCACTGGGTGTGCACTGCATTATTTTCGCCTGTTTTAGCTTTATGAACATGTTTGCAGAGCCTTTTACATGCATTTTTTGACAATTTACGAGTAGTTTGCATGTCTGTACATCAGTGTACTGCATTATGTTGTTGATTAACGAGTAGTTTGCAGATCTTCGACTACATAGTGTGACCCCAAGGATCTCAGGGCGAGTGTTTTGTATCGGTGTAAGGAATATGCAACGTCAAATCCATCGCTAAATTAATTGTTCCGAAATAAATAAAGTACAGTCCTTCTTATTCAGCAGCCCAGAATAGGCTGATTCCTTTTCCCGCCATTTTTACCCCAGACCGCTAAGGGATGTCAGTGCCCTCTGGTGGCAGTACTGTGTACTAGATCATTTGGACTCCAGGCCTCATGATGAACACACTGGATGGAGCTACTGCCTATGACAACTCAAATTGTTTGAATAAAGACTGCCTGCTAAATAAGACTTACATCCATCCTACGCAGCAGCACGGCATCGGCTGAGTCCTTTTCCTGTCAATTCCAAGGAAGAGGTGGCGGTCGGATGACTTAGGTTAGTGGAGGCAGCCTAATTGAACTATTTTCCTGCCATTTTCTGAGGTTAGTGGAGGAAGCCTAATTGACCTTTTTTCCACCAAAATTTGAACTTTCCGCCATTTTCTGGGGGAGGAGAGGGGGAGGGGAGGGAAGGGTGTTAGGTTAGTGGATGTAGCCCAATAGACCTATTTTACCTTCAAAATTAGAACTTCCCACCAACTCGTCATTGCAATGTTGCCGTATCTATCGCTGTCATCTTGGATCTGTCATCTTGAATACATTTGGCTACAATGCAATGTGGGGTGTTACATAGGTTGTCCTACTACTTATACTGGTTATATATGTACTGATGTGTGTGTGTGTATGTATACGAGGACTGATTTTTATTCTACCTGCGATAGGCTATAAATAAAAGACAAGTTCACAGAAAACAATTATTTTACTAACAGAAGTTTTGTACATTTATGGTTATTTTTCAACATAATCACCGAAAAGATTGAGACAGTTATCGTACCTGTGGACAAGCATTGCAAAAATGATGCCGACAATGATTGCAAATGAGCATTGACGTTGTTTTGAAGATCTTCATTGGTTTGAAAGTGCTGCCCTCCTAGCCACATCTTCAGTTCAGGGAAATGGGTGCCAGGTCAGGAATGTATGGTAGATGATCGAAAATGTCCCATTGAAATTGTTCAAGGAGCCGTTGTTTTGTGCCTGCAGTATATGGACGAGAGTTGTCACGGATCAACACAATTCTTGAAGTCAGCATTCCTCTTCATTTGTTTTGAATGGCTCTCCGCAAATGTCATACAGTTTCAAAATAAGCAGCTGCATTGATAGTGGTTCCAGGCTGCATCAACTCTACAAGCAACACACCTTTTTGGTGCCAAAACACGTTAGCCATAACCTTTCTGTTGTTGAATGTTTGTTTGAATGTTTTTGGTTTGTTTGGTGAATTTGGATGCATCCATAGTTGTGACTCTCGTTTTGCATCCAAGTTTTATCTCCAGTAACAATCGATTTCAAAAAGTTCTCTCCTTCATCTTGATAACAGTCAAGGAAATTCAAAGCTGCATCACCCTGGTTCCCAGAACTCCTGAAGGTAGACGTCTGTGGATAGTGTATCATAGACACAGTCCCTTTGATTGTTCAGAAATGTCACTAAACCCGCCCAAAGATATAAACAACTATGCATGAGCAGCGCCTGTTAGATGGAGGGGGTCCAATAGCCGATCAGTCCTGTCATTCTAACGGGATGGAGGTACACGGCTCGCGTTGTCTGTAGTTCAACCATGCCTAGACGGTCAATACCGCGGTTCGATCGCGTCCGCATTGTTACTTTGTGCCAGGAAGGGCTCTCAACAAAGGAAGTGTCCAGGCGTCTCGGAGTGAACCAAAGCGATGTGTTCGAACATGGAGGAGATTCAGTGAGGCATGCCTCGCTCAGGCCGCCCAAGGGCTACTACTGCAGTGGATGACCGCTATCTTCGGATTATGCCTCGGAGGAATCCTGACAGCAACGCCACCATGTTGAATAATGCTCTTTCTGCAGCCACAGGATGTTGTGTTATGACTCAAACTGTGTGCAGTAGGCTACATGATGTGCAACTTCACTCCCGACGTCCATGGCGAGGTCCATCTTTGCAACCACGACACCATGCAGCACAGTACAGATGGGCCCAACAACATGCCAAATGCACCACTCAGCACTGGCATCACATTCTGTTCACCGATGAGTGTCGCATATACCTTCAACCAGACAATCGTCAGAGACGTATTTGGAAGCAAACAAGTCTGGCTGAACGCCTTAGACACAATGTGCTGCGAGTGTAGCAAGGTGAAATTCCCTGCTGTTTTTGGGTGGCATTATGTGGGGCCGACGTATGCCGCTGGTGGTCACAGAAGGCGCCGTAACAGTTGTATGATACTTGAACGCCATTCTCCGATCGATAGTGCAATCATATCGGCAGCATATTGGCGAGGCATTCGTCTTCATGGATGACAATTCGCGCCTCCATCATGCACATCTTGTGAATGACTTCCTTCAGGACAACGACATCGCTCGACTAGAGTGGCCAGCATGTTCTTCGGACATGATCACTATCGAACAAGCGTTGTGTAGATTGGAAAGGGCTGCTTATGGATGACGTACTCACCAACCACTCTGAAGGATCTACGCCGAATCGCCGTTGAGGAGTGGGACAATCTGGACCAACAGTTCCTTGATGAAATTGTGGATAGTATGCCACGACGAATACAGGCATGCATCAATGCAAGATTACGTGCTACTGGGTATCAGAGGTACCGGTGTATACAGCAATCTGGACCACACCTCTGAAGATCCTGCTGTATGGCGGTACAAGATGCAATGTGTGGTTTTCATTAACAATAAAAAGGACGGAAATGATGTTTATGTTGATCTCTATTCCAATTTTCTGTACAGGTTCCGGAACTCTCGGAACCGAGGTGATGCAAAACTTTTTTTGATGTGTGTAATATAGATTTCTCTTAGTTTTCTCTTCAGTTCCCCTAACTGAGAAATTTATTTCTTGTAAATCCTTCATTAGTTTCCGAAGCTTTCATTTATTGCTTTGTTTCTCCTCTTGATTCACAATTTCAGCTCTTCCATGTTCTTTGCTTGCCTGCTAAAGTGGTTTTTGCACAATTTTATGTATTAAATCTGCTTCTGTCTTTATCAGTTCAATGTTCAACATACATGATCACACTTCAATCATGTCTCTTTCTGTTTCTTCCCACCCTGTCGTTTGCGGTCAGGTCGCGTGTCCCACACTTATTGTTCTGAGTGTGGTCATGTTTCCCTCACTTTTCTCCATTATGCTACCTACTACTGAAAAATCTCTGTCTAACTCCTTACTGATAAAAACTAAACGCCGCCCAAACAGGCCATGAAGGCCCAATGGTACCGAACGGCCGCCATGTCATCCTCAGCGTACACTGGATGTGGATATGGAGGGGCATGTGGTCAGCACACCGCTCTCCCGGCTGTACATCAGTTTACGAGACTGGAGCCGCTATTTCTCAATCAAGTAGCTCCTCAGTTTGCCTCACAAGGGCCAACAGCGCTCGGCAGACCGGTGGGTCACCCAGCCAAGTGTTAGCCCAACCCAACAGCGCTTAAGTTCGTGATCTGACGGGAACCAATGTTACACTGCGACAAAGCAATTGGTAGAATTATAAATGCTACCTATAATATCACTACAAATTACAGCAATGTTTTGAGAATTCTGAGTTATTTGTAGGATTCCATATCTCTCTACCCCTCTTTCCCTCCATGTTTAGGCAAATTGGTTCAAATGGTTAAAATGGCCCTGAGCACTATACGACTTAACTTCTGAGGTCATCATTCGCCTAGAACTTAGAACGAATTAAACCTAACCAACCTAAGGACATCACACACATCCATGCCCGAGACAGGATTCGAACCTGCGACCGTAGCGGTCGCTCGGTTCCAGACTGTAGCGCCTAGAACCGCACGGCTACTCCGGCCGGCTAGGCAGATTGGAATTGCTATCATACACACACTGTCTCTCGCACTGCTAGGTGATAGATCCTCAGTGATTAAGCCTTCTAAATATGACAGAACTGTTCCTATTTATTGTCTGATTTGCACAAAGCGCTGATCGAACTATTATGCCATACACAATAACTACGACAATTCTGTTACACTGGATTTAGTCAGACGCATTTTTGATACACTTCATAGCCTATGGCAACAAGTATAAATACTCACCTGTTGCAGCACTTCTGACTGCTTGTTACAGCAGTGAGTTAAAGTTATTAATAGCCAGAGTAAAATTGTGTCATTTACAATCAGTCGTATTCTGCTACTGCTGGCTGTTGCGTGTTGCGAAGTAGCCTCTGCTTTATCCATTTGTTCGTTGTGTTATCTGGCTTCGTCTTCAATCATCTTTTTGTGGGGGTTCCCTCCACTGATTTTGGACAGTTCTTGTAGTCGGCGTATGTGGGTACTGGAACAGTTTATTTACTCCTCACACTTGTAGGTCATTTTCCCCGCAGCTTGAAAAGTAGTTCGATAACTTACCATTGTAAGGTGGCTCCTCATCTTTGTTTCCACGATCTCGTCTGAGAATTAAGGTATTTCAAGTCTTGCCACGAGACGACACTTGCAAGTGGCAAGTGAACAGATAAACATAAACAGATGAAGGGAGATGAAAATCTAATATTCGAGGGCCACTTGACGGTTAAATATACACTCCTGGAAATTGAAATAAGAACACCGTGAATTCATTGTCCCAGGAAGGGGAAACTTTATTGACACATTCCTGGGGTCAGATACATCACATGATCACACTGACAGAACCACAGGCACATAGACACAGGCAACAGAGCATGCACAATGTCGGCACTAGTACAGTGTACATCCACCTTTCGCAGCAATGCAGGCTGCTATTCTCCCATGGAGACGATCGTAGAGATGCTGGATGTAGTCCTGTGGAACGGCTTGCCATGCCATTTCCACCTGGCGCCTCAGTTGGATCAGCGTTCTTGCTGGACGTGCAGACCGCGTGAGACGACGCTTCATCCAGTCCCAAACATGCTCAATGGGGGACAGATCCGGAGATCTTGCTGGCCAGGGTAGTTGACTTACACCTTCTAGAGCACGTTGGGTGGCACGGGATACATGCTGACGTGCATTGTCCTGTTGGAACAGCAAGTTCCCTTGCCGGTCTAGGAATGGTAGAACGATGGCTTCGATGACGGTTTGGATGTACCGTGCACTATTCAGTGTCCCCTCGACGATCACCAGTGGTGTACGGCCAGTGTAGGAGATCGCTCCCCACACCATGATGCCGGGTGTTGGCCCTGTGTGCCTCGGTCGTATGCAGTCCTGATTGTGGCGCTCACCTGCACGGCGCCAAACACGCATACGACCATCATTGGCACCAAGGCAGAAGCGACTCTCATCGCTGAAGACGACACGTCTCCATTCGTCCCTCCATTCACGCCTGTCGCGACACCACTGGAGGCGGGCTGCACGATGTTGGGGCGTCAGCGGAAGACGGCCTAACGGTGTGCGGGACCGTAGCCCAGTTTCATGGAGACGGTTGCGAATGGTCCTCGCCGATACCCCAGGAGCAACAGTGTCCCTAATTTGCTGGGAAGTGGCGGTGCGGTCCCCTACGGCACTGCGTAGGATCCTACGGTCTTGGCGTGCATCCGTGCGTTGCTGCGGTCCGGTCCCAGGTCGACGGGCACGTGCACCTTCCGCCGACCACTGGCGACAACATCGATGTACTGTGGAGACCTCACGCCCCACGTGTTGAGCAATTCGGCGGTACGTCCACCCGGCCTCCCGCATGCCCACTATACGCCCTCGCTCAAAGTCCGTCAACTGCACATACGGTTCACGTCCACGCTGTCGCGGCATGCTACCAGTGTTAAAGACTGCGATGGAGCTCCGTATGCCACGGCAAACTGGCTGACACTGACGGCGGCGGTGCACAAATGCTGCGCAGCTAGCGCCATTCGACGGCCAACACCGCGGTTCCTGGTGTGTCCGCTGTGCCGTGCGTGTGATCATTGCTTGTACAGCCCTCTCGCAGTGTCCGGAGCAAGTATGGTGGGTCTGACACACTGGTGTCACTGTGTTCTTTTTTCCATTTCCAGGAGTGTATATTATTAAGGTGTCTAGGAGTAGCTTCTGTGACTGGTAATCGAAACATTCCTCTGACCCAGGTCAGAAAACTGCCGCTAAGTAAGTTTTGAGTAAAGATTATCAGCAATGGAGGACGAAGACTTCTGACATAAAGAGTTGCCCTCACACTGCCAACCGCCTTGTCAAAGAGGTTGGAACAGCAGACAGAGGCTTAGGGCACTTCTCTTGCCCCTGTGGTGAGAAATTGTCCCTAAAGGAAGAAGAATCAACAATGATCAATGGCAGGAGAATGGAGAAATTAATGGAAATCACTGTATTAAAGGCATATAATGTGTATCACAGGGCATGTGGTCTGTAATTGAAAAAGTGTTATGAATGATTTCGGAATAGTCCAGCATTGGATCCCCGGAAGGTGACTGCCAATGGGCAGGTGCCCATGAGAAAAAAATCGAATAACCAACGAAAGGATAACGTTCTACGACTCGGGGCATAGCATGTCTAAAGTTTGAATGTGGTAGAGAACCTAGAAAATCTGAAAAGGGAAATGCAAAGGCCCAATCTAGATACAGTGGGGGGTCAGTGAAGTGGAATGGAAGGAAAACAAGGATTTCTGCTTAATGACTCAAGGCTAATATCAACAACAGCAAAAAGTGGTATAACGGGAGTAGGATTTGTTATGGATAGGGTGGTATGGCAGGAGAGAGTTACTGTCAACAGGTCAGTGATACTGTTGTTCTAACCAGAATCAACAGCAAACCAACACCGACAACAATAATTTGGGTGTACATGTCAACGGCACAAGCAGACGATAAAAAGACAGAGGAAGTATATGAGGTCTTGAATGGATTAACCAATACGTAAAGAAAGATGAAAATCTAATAGTGAAAGGGGTTGGAATGCAGTTGTAGGGGCACGAGTAGAAGAAACGGTCACTTGAAAATGTGAGCTAGGGGGTAGGAATGAAAGAGGAAAAAGACTAATTGAGCTCTGCAATAAATTTCAGCTGGTCATAACGAATAACCTGCTCAAGAAGCACAAGAGGAGGAGGTATACAGGGGAAAAGCCAGGAGATACAGGAAGATTCCAGTTAGATTATCGTGATGACTGGGTGTTGTGTGATGTCCTTAGGTTAGTTAGGTTTAAGTAGTTCTAAGTTCTAGGGGACTGATGACCATAGATGTTAAGTCCCATAGTGCTCAGAGCCATTTTGAGCCAGTTAGATTACATCATGGTTAGGCAGATATTCCGATATCAGACATTGGATTGTAAGGCATACCCACTATTATTTATATACTCAGACTAGAGTTTAGTAATGATGATGAGTAGGCTGAAGATAAGAGATTGGTTCAAATGGCTCTGAGCACTATGGGACTTAACATCTGAGGTCATCAGTCCCCTAGAACTTAGAACTACTTAAACCTAACTAACCTAAGGATACCACACACATCCATGCCCGAGGCAGGATTCGAACCTGCGACCGTAGCAGTCACGCGGTTCCAGACTGAAGCGCCTAGAACCGCTCGGCCACACCGGCCAGCTCAGACATGTCAACACGAACTGTTGTGAACCAGTTATTAGCATTGGGAGTACAGGCACTCTCACCTCTATCCCGTCTTCCACTCACGCCACAGAATCGACGACAACGGCTTGACTGATGCCGTCAGATGACCACTTGGAACATGCAATAGCGCGCCGTGGTCTTCAGCGATGAAAGCAGATTCTACCCGCACGAAGGTGACGGTGATTCGCGCATACGACGTAGACCTGATGAGTGCTGTCTCGTAAAGCACATTCGTCCAAGCACACCGGCCCCATCCCAGCTTATGGTCCGGGGTGCGATAAGCGACAACTGCCGTTCATCTTTGGTGTTTCTGGAGTGGACACTGACCAGCGCTCGGCACTTGCAGAATGTTGTTAGGTCCATCTTCTGTCATTGCTGCAACAGGCTGGTAATGTGTTGTTCCAACAGGATAATGCTCGCCCACACACTGCCCGTGAAACTAAACGTGCTCTACAAGACGTGCAGCAACTTCCCTGGCCAGAGCAATCTCTGGACTTGTCTTCAATCGAGCACGTGTGGTATATGACAGGACAAGAGGTAACTCTTCGATCAAATACTCTCACAGAACTACGTGAACAAGTCGAGCAGGCGTGGGGTAGCGTATTGCAGGACAGTATTCGACATCTGTATGATAGACTGGATGCCAGAGTAAGTTCCTGCACTGTCACCCGTAGACGCTACACCACGTAATAATATGTATGTTTCAGTGTGGGTCGATATTTGGTACCTCAGAACCGCTCGTGCTAGGGATCCGTAAATGTAATCAATTCATGTACTCCATATCACTGTTACAAAAATAAATCTTGAGTAAATTTGAAACCTGTAAAAGGGTAATTGGTGGATGCTCCCCAGTGTTGATGCAATGTTTTACCATGGGTCCCTTGGTCAGTCCTTTCTTCAGTATAGATCTGGAAACATCCAAATTTTTCACGGAACAGCCAATACTTGAGGATGTTGTTGCTCATCAAAACCAGATCCTATTGGCAATTCAATAGTATCTTCCTCCAGTGCATTGCCTGTAGTGGTGGTAGAGCACGATTCTTATCAGTGGCATTGAACTGTTCATCCTGGACTAATTCGGCTGTTCCTACATACGTATTTTTAGCGACGAACTGTGGCTGCACATGACAGTTTGCTATTCAAAGTTCTCCTTGATCACCTGCAATGCTTGTGATCATCTGGTATGTACATTTCTTTTGTGAGCCTGAGTAGCATTTTGTAGTCGACCAAAGATTCACAGTTTAAGTGAGTACCTGGACTGGCGACTGGAACTCCTCTTGTTTATAGTTTTTTAGTTAGTTACATGTTCCATTTTGCACGATAGATCGTAATGATATGGAACGAGTCATTTTACATTCACGTCGCAAATTAATTAATGCATACGTTTACATTGTGAATATTTCTAAGATTTTGTTATTTTGTACAAAAAGAAATAAGATATACAGATGTGAGTTAGTAATTTCCATCCACCACCTTTTACACATTACAGTAATAGAAATTATTCTACGGAATACAACGACTTGTCAGGCAGAAATTTCCTCTGTTTGCTATCAAATTGTACTTTGCTTTCTGTCAGACATTTTATATCACTCGGTAAGTGATCAAATATTTTTGTTGAAGCGTTGTGCACCCCTTTTAGTACCATCTTAATGTGGAGTATTGAATGTAATTTTTCCTTCTGGTATTACAATTATGTACCTCATTGTTCCTTTTGAACTGTAGTGCGTTATTTACAACTAACTTCGTGAGGGAATAAATATACTGTGAATCAGTAGTCAGAAAGCCCAGCTCCTCAAATAGATGTCTACAAGATGATTGTGGGTGAGCACCAAATATTATTCTTGCAGCACGTTTTTGTGAACATTATTTCATATGACATTATTCAACGAAAATATGCAGAATACGTCAACTTACTGATTTGTCTCTCCCCACGATTTGCAATGATTCAAAGCGCAAATGTGGCTGAAATAAGTTGTTTTAGGAGTTGCAAAATGTGTTTTCCCATTTAAATTCTCATCAATATGGACACCTAAAAATTTTGAAGTTTTCACCCTGTTTATTATTTCCTCACTGTATGTTAAACTTCTTGGTGTAGTACCTCTAGATGTGCCGAACTGAATATGTTGTGTCTTTTTAAAATTTAGGATGAGACTATTCGCAAAAAACCAGTCATGATACTTTTAAAATCTTTGTTTACCATTTCTACTCTTTCTACTCTATGCTTTGATTTATTACAACTCTAGTGTCATCTGCAACAAGAACTAATTCTGCTTGTTTTATTCTATTCGGAAAATCATTTACATATACACTCCTGGAAATTGAAATAAGAACACCGTGAATTCATTGTCCCAGGAAGGGGAAACTTTATTGACACATTCCTGGGGTCAGATACAACACATGATCACACTGACAGAACCACAGGCACATAGACACAGGCAACAGAGCATGCACAATGTCGGCACTAGTACAGTGTATATCCACCTTTCGCAGCAATGCAGGCTGCTATTCTCCCATGGAGACGATCGTAGAGATGCTGGATGTAGTCCTGTGGAACGGCTTGCCATGCCATTTCCACCTGGCGCCTCAGTTGGACCAGCGTTCGTGCTGGACGTGCAGACCGCGTGAGACGACGCTTCATCCAGTCCCAAACATGCTCAATGGGGGACAGATCCGGAGATCTTGCTGGCCAGGGTAGTTGACTTACACCTTCTAGAGCACGTTGGGTGGCACGGGATACATGCGGACGTGCATTGTCCTGTTGGAACAGCAAGTTCCCTTGCCGGTCTAGGAATGGTAGAACGATGGGTTCGATGACGGTTTGGATGTACCGTGCACTATTCAGTGTCCCCTCGACGATCACCAGTGGTGTATGGCCAGTGTAGGAGATCGCTCCCCACACCATGATGCCGGGTGTTGGCCCTGTGTGCCTCAGTCGTATGCAGTCCTGATTGTGGCGCTCACCTGCACGGCGCCAAACACGCATACGACCATCATTGGCACCAGGGCAGAAGCGACTCTCATCGCTGAAGACGACACGTCTCTATTCGTCCCTCCATTCACGCCTGTCGCGACACCACTGGAGGCGGGCTGCACGATGTTGGGGCGTGAGCGGAAGACGGCCTAACGGTGTGCGGGACCGTAGCCCAGCTTCATGGAGACGGTTGCGAATGGTCCTCGCCGATACCCCAGGAGCAACAGTGTCCCTAATTTGCTGGGAAGTGGCGGTGCGGTCCCCTACGGCACTGCGTAGGATCCTACGGTCTTGGCGTGCATCCGTGCGTCGCTGCGGTCCGGTCCCAGGTCGACGGGCACGTGCACCTTCCGCCGACCACTGGCGACAACATCGATGTACTGTGGAGACCTCACGCCCCACGTGTTGAGCAATTCGGCGGTACGTCCACCCGGCCTCCCGCATGCCCACTATACGCCCTCGCTCAAAGTCCGTCAACTGCACATACGGTTCACGTCCACACTGTCGCGGCATGCTAACAGTGTTAAAGACTGCGATGGAGCTCCGTATGCCACGGCAAACTGGCTGACACTGACGGCGGCGGTGCACAAATGCTGCGCAGCTAGCGCCATTCGACGGCCAACACCGCGGTTCCTGGTGTGTCCGCTGTGCCGTGCGTGTGATCATTGCTTGTACAGCCCTCTCGCAGTGTCCGGAGCAAGTATGGTGGGTCTGACACACCGGTGTCAATGTGTTCTTTTTTCCATTTCCAGGAGTGTATGACAAACAGTAGTGGACCTGAGACTGAACCCTGGGGACACCCATACGTGATTTCTTCCCACTCAGAATTATATCCGTGGACTATAGTGCTTGAATTACTAAGTACAGCTTTCTGCATTCTTTTAGTTAGATATGCCTTTATCCACTGGTTGGCTATACCATCAGTCCCATAAAAGTGAATTTATCTAGGATAATAGTGTGAGTCATACAGTCAAATGCCTTAGAGAGGCCGCGGAAACTTCCAACCAGTGTTATTTCATTATGTAACGCTTGTAAAAACTGCTGAATGAACACGTAAATAGCATTCTCAGTATAGCAGCCGTTCTGAAACCTAAACTGTTATCTGCTAAGGATACTATTGTTGTTGAGGTGAGATACTATTCTAGAATACATCATAACATGATAGTAATGTCTTGATCAGTAAATAACTGCTCAGAGTGATCTTTGTTACGTGTGCTTGTTGGAAGAGTTTCATAAGAATGGAGCTCTGGTCTTGCACAGTCTCCGACCGTTTGTAATGCTTGCAAGAAGTTCCATCCAAAAATAACGTTCTGATTACATTCTGCTAAAACGACGAATTCGAAGGGTTGTGTTCTCCCATTAACAGTTATCCTTGTAATACATGTTCCCTTCGGGTGGACGTATTTCCCATCTTTGTCCTTCAGCACAGTCACTTTTGTTGTGTCCTCGGCAATGGACGCTACCATAGCTGGCACGCTGACTGGCTCCACCGGCAGCGCTGTGAAGCTAGCCGCCAACCACAAGCGCGGTCCAATCAGCAACCTCTGCGCCGCCGCCGATGTGATGGACTTCTGCGTTATGATAAGCGGCGCTCACGGGTAGCAACAGACTGCTCATGTTCAGCATTGGCCATATGACAGTTCTAGTACGGAGTTCCAGGATCGCGGTTCGTAGCTACAGTTGGTAGTTCAGATCAACCTGCGACATTTAGTCTACACGTGGAGTCGCCTACACCCTTCACACAGACACAAGTATTTCCTACGGTGATTGACAGTGTGGTGCCCAGGACGGACATAATCTTGTTGACATTGTATTCAGTAACGCACTTCTTGACAGGCCACAGCTTAGTTGTATCTGTCCGCAAGCACATCCAACGAGTTGCTATACAACTTTAGTTAAGTATCATAGTCCAATAAAGTATATGTTTGTGTGTCACTAATTTTTTGCACTGTCACAGTTACTCCATCCACCTCAGAGCACCTAAACCTAATACGATGTGTGCAAGTCGTTCTACCCAGGCGACCCGTACACATCAACTTTCGGATCATTTTGAGCTGAGAATGGTTAACATTCGACTTTACAGAAAAAGAAGCCTCTGCCTCGACTAGTGACTGGACAAGCTTGCCTTTGATGATTACGTCAGTGAAATTTCCTGTTGTCTTGGTAACTGTTGTCCAAGGAAGATATTAATCTGTGGCGCCCTTATCTCCATGGTTGGTTTTCTTGCTTAGTTTTCGTGAATTTACCGACTAGGCGAATGGCTGGTACCCCTGTTCAGTGATGGGAAACAGTTATGACGTGTTGGGGACCGACCTCGTCCAGATTATGGCAATGGGCTTCTAGAGTTCGACTATAGCACTCTTGAATAGAATTGTTGTTAGGGTTGACTTCTTGCGGCCTAATATTCTTCGAACACTCGTCTTCTTTCCCTGCAGTAGTGTGCAACGTCTCTAGGGCATGCACAGAGGAAACATACCGACGTGTTAGCTTCCTTCCTCCAAATGCCGGTTCGTTTGTGGGGTGTTATACTTGGCGGAGGAGTTGGATGTACCTGCTTTTGTCGGATGCTGAGTTGTCACCTGATGGCTGCGGCGCAAGTCCGAGTCGGAGGAGTCCATTGTTCATGGTGCTCTCGTCTGGTGGCGGAGATTGGTGCTAAAGATCGATACACCTCTTTTTCATCATTCTCTATTTCCTCCTGACGTATGAGGGTGACATTCACGGCTGCTATCTCCTACATACTCTGTCCAACAGTTCTGGCTGTTACAAACTGCTGTATCTCTTCTCTTACTCTTTGGCATAGGAGATATGCGAGATCATGGTGTTCTTCCACAACTGCCATAGGGTCCACACTTGGCAGTTGGTCATATCTCTTTCATCTGATTTCCTCGATGCACTGGCACTAGTTGACGAATTCCTCTGGTATTGTGACATCCCTTGTCATAAGGCTTGGTATATGTCTTCTGTGACTCCATCTTAAAGCGTGGGACTCTGTTGGCTTCTGTCATATTCGAATTCACAATATGGCATAAGGCCAAAACTTCCTGTATCTAAGACTGTCGTTCCCCCATGACGCTGGGCCTATAGCTGTTCTTCTGCCAAGTGGACATGCTACTGATTGTCACCCATTTCGGCCTTGATTTTAGCCCAGCTATTATTATTCTCTTCACTGCTCTCGAACCACTGTTGGATTGTAATATCCAAACAAAATACATATTTCTGAAACACATCATGTCATCCCACGTGTGGTATCTGGCGACTTGGTCGAATCCTTTCAGCCATTCGTCAAGTCCTGACAGCGTCTCTAGAATACCCTGATGGATGCCTGATGTGCAGCTGACTTACCGCTATTTTGGAATCCATTGGTCTCCTAAATATACAGACCTTAGGAATGATGTACTGTTTGTATTCCACTTCCTCCCGTCTGTGTAGGACAAGGCCTCTACATCGCCTGATCGGAGGCATGGTGATGTAGATGGTATGAAGTACCGGGCATCTCCACCTAACAGTGTCACTTCATAAACACAATCAAGTTACATTCATTAAATTCTCTTGATCGAGGTGCAGAATTTTCTAAAGGACATCATATTCGACGTTGACTGTAGAACTTGTTTATTTCACAGTTGTAATTTGGGCCTTTTGGCCATTTTCAAGTGGTACTGCAAAATATTGTGCTTCTGCTCGTCATTTCACGATGTACAGAGCTTCAGATATTACGGTATTTCTACAATGAAAAGGCTTATTTTTGGCAATGGCATCTGTACATGTTGGAGGATTTGAAAGTTTGACTTATGCTGGAGATAAACCTTTTGCAGTATAGCTTGAAAATGGCCAAAAGGACGAAATTGCAATTGTAAGATAAACGGTTTCTACAATCAACGACGAACATGATGTTCTTTGAAAAGTTCAAATTCGAAAGCAGGGTCGTCAATGAAGTACAACACTCAATGCACATTTTATAAAAGACGTATTTACGCCAGTGACTGTAACACTTCATTTCACGATTGCAATTTTGGCCTTAGGCCATTATCAAGTGAAGGTGAAAAATATAGAATGTTTTTAAATTTCAAATACCGTATGAGTTTGCTGCTGGGTGACGTCGTCAACCACCGCCGATATTTCGACAGGAGCACACCCCACCATTCTCAAGGCACAACTGCAAGGAGGAAGCAATGTGCAAGGGAATTTAATACCCCGGTTCACAGACGAGAAATAAGGAAGATACCACACACAGAACAAGTAAACGCAGAGTCAATACACAACCAAAGATAACCAACATCAGAAATATCGATAGCAACTATTAATCAGCAGGTGAGGTAGCACTAATTCTGTGCCTCTGTTTTTTGATGAGAGACAGAGCCGGACTCCAAGCAGAATTTAAACAAAATCCACCATCTCCGTTAATAAGGTTGCTTGATAGTTTGATTTCAACAGCTTCCTTAATAACACTATCGCAATAGCTGGACGTGCAAACCAGAATCTCCGTGTTGTTGTATTCCATAGGATGGCCGGTGTCAAGGCAATGTTCTGCAATAGCGGATTTGCTCGGCTGTTGTAAGCGGGTGTGATGCTGATGTTCAATACCCTGGTCTTCCACAGTCCTTCCACTGGGGCCCGTCCACCCAAGTGTAACATTACAGCAGCTGAGGCGGTTGCTTTACTTTCACTCAGAATGGATCCTGATATTGTTATTTTACCTGCAGACAAGGGAAATGCCACGGTTTTGTTGAACAAGCATGATTACGTTCAAAAGATGCAGTGTCTACTTTCTGATTCGGCGTATCGCAAAATCGGTGCTGACTCTACTAAGAGTGTTGAGAGAAAGACTAATAACTTCCTGACGAAGTCTTCCTGAAGAGTCTTAATTCTTACTGTGTGGTACCACCTAGATTATATGGCCTCCCTAAGGTCCATAAAGAGGCTATCCCATTGAGGCCTATTGTTTCTAATATTGGTGCTCCGACATATCATGTAGCCAAACATCTTGCTAGTTTGTTGAGCCCACTAGTAGGTAGGTGTGAACACCACATTAAGAACTCTGCAAATTTCTTATGTCGATTGCAGAGATTGCGTTTGAATGACTCTGATATTTTAGACAGTTTTGGTGTGGTTTCTCTTTTCACTCACGTTCCTCTCTCTGATTCGTTCCAGCTAATTGATGTTAAGTTTGGTGTCGAGTTAACAAATTTGTTTCGACATGTGCTGACTTCCACTTACTTTTTATTCAATGGTCAGTACTACGAACAGACTGATAGAGTTGCAGTGGGAAGCCCGTTGTCACCTATTGTGGTCAATTTGTTTATGGAGTACTTTGAAGAACGTGCATTGGAGTCAGCGACCTTGAAACCTGCGCGTTTTTTCAGATATTTAGACGATACTTTTGTTGTTTGTCTTCATGGTAGTGAGAATTTAAACCGGTTTTTGGAACACCTGAATTCAGTCCGCACGAATATTCAATTCACTATGGAGATGGAAAAGAATGGATGCCTTCCCTTCCTTGATGTGTTGGTCAGAAGGAAGACTGTTGGTACGCTGGGACATTCTGTTTATAGGACGCCTACTCACACTGACTTGTATCTGCGAGCTGATAGTTGTCACCATCCAGCTCAGCGTGAAGGAGTACTTCGTACCTTGATTCACAGGGCCCACGTTATCTCAAACCCTGAAAGTTTGGCAGCAGAGCTATTACATCTCAAAGTCACCTTTCGTCAGAATGGTTATAGTGAGAGGCAGGTCAAACGTGAGTTGCGCTATCAGCCTTCTGTGCAACGGGTGAGTGACGATAGCAATGAAGTGGCACCTAAGTCTACGGCCTTTTTGCCTTATGTAGGAAGCATTTCCAACAGCATTGCCCGTACTTTGCGGAAATATGATGTGAAATGCGTTTTTCGACCACCTTCTAAGATTAAGGCCCTCTTGACATCCGTAAAAGATGATCTTGGTTTGCGTAAGGCTGGTGTCTATCGTATTCCTTGCAGTTGTGGCATGTCATATATTGGTCAGACAATCAGGACTGTGGAAGGCCGGTGTATTGAACATAAGTGTCACACACGCTTACAACGGCCGAGCAAATCAGCTGTTGCAGAACTTTGCCTTGACACCAGTCATCCTATGGAATACAACATCATGGAGATTCTGGCTAGCACGTCCAGCTATTGGGATAGCGTTAATAAGGAAGCTGTTGAAATCAAACTATCAAGCAACCTTATAAACAGAGATGGTGAATTTTGTTTAAATGCTGCTTGGAATCCAGCACTGTCTCTAATCAAAAAACAGAGGGACAGAATTAGTGCTACCTCACCTGTTGATTAATAGTCACTATCGATATTTCTGATGTTGGTTATCTTTGGTTGTGTGTTGACTCTGCGTTTACTTGTTCTGTGTGTGGTATCTTCCTTGTTTCGTCTCTGTGAACCGGGGTATTAAATTCCCTTGCATTGCTTTCTCCTTGCAGTTGTGCCTTGAGAATGGCAGGGTGTGCTCCTGTCGAAATATCGGTGGTGATCGACGACGTCACCTGGCAGCAAACCCATAAGTTATTTGATCATTCAATTCGCCGGGGAAAGTTAACGTCTCACATTTTTTTAAAATTATTTAACATAATGGTTGTGTATCTTGATATTCTACCGATTACACAGGATAAAAATCCAATTGCGTAAACGTGTTACGTACATCTTATGGCTTTTAGGCCATGTCAACATAAAATGAGCTGACACATTTATATGTCGTTGTCATTACTATTAAATACATTAGTGACGCTGTTACATATTGCGAGCACACATATCCATATGTCATACAACAACATAGTCTGTAGACACTCATGTTCGTTGGCCCATCACTAGTCAAATGGTTCAAATGGCTCTGAGCACTATGGGACTTAACATCTGAGGTCATCAGTCCCCTAGATCTTAGAACTACTTAAACCTAACTAACCTAAGGACATCACACACATCCATGCCCGAGGCAGGATTCGAACCTGCGACCGTAGCGGTCGCGCGGTTCCAGACTGTAGCGCCTAGAACCGCTCGGCATCACTAGTCATATATGCACTAAACTGCAGCGGCAGATTACTGTTTACAGGCTACTGGTGGCCGTATTGGCGCGTAAACGGATTACAGATATTGTTTTGCTCTGTGTGGAGCGTCATAGCCATCCAGCTACTGTAATAGGAAGCACAGAGTGTGCCATCGTTGTGCCACTATAATATCTTACGTAACCTATTTTTAATACATCGTACAAAGTTAACTGAATGCACATTTATTAGAGGCACCGACGTACAGGCGCAACAGAACTGCCTCCTGGATGGAGAGTGCTCCTATTTATACAAACATAGAATATTCTATAATATACAAACATTCTAACCATAAGAAATTTCGAGAAACTCTAGAAATGATAAATATTGAATAACAAATATTTGACGATGTTTGGATTTGAACTGTCGACCTGGAGCACGCAAGCCAGCAACCCTAACCGCTACTCTACACCACACACAGCACAGCTTGAGGCAGTATTACAACATGTGAGGATACAAAATCTTCATGGGTTAATATGTGTTTGTATGCTGAGGATGGCAGTGTTGTAAATGTGATAGTTCAGGCAACACCATACGCAACCACAGTGCAAAACAGCCTTTACCTAAAACTACCATGTTCAACATCTTCTATGTTTCCTCTCAGGACAGTCTTTGGTCTATTACAAGACGCAATGATTTGACTCTTTGATTCTCTTTTTTTGCACTATTACATTAAAATAAATTGCCATTGCTTTAGACTCATTTAATCATAGCTAATCAGCTTTATACCAGTGGTTACTATTCTCAACTATCTTTCTGTTTTTTGCTAAATCTACTTACAGATTCTAACCTGATGAGATCAGTGTCAAGTCACCAGTATAAAGGATGTATTTGCAATCATATAGTTTGAGATGTCATCAACATAAGCAATGAATAGGAAGGGCACAAGAACAGAGCCCTCTGGCTTTCATCTTTTTCTTTTCGTGAGTTCTGATCTCTTCTTATATACCTTCACTAGCTGTTGACTGTTGATTAGATGGGACCTAATTAAATGCGGTGGCTTATCTACAGTAGCGTAACATACTAGCTTTTTGTACTAAAGTCATACATTATAGAATCAAATGCTTTAGTACCTAGGCTTATAACAGTCTACAAAAGCATTAATCAGTGACAGCCGCTTTCTTTTTAAGAAATTAAAGGCACATTAACACGATACAAAAATTTAATTGTGATATTAATACATTTACTGCATGTGCTACTTTTGCTACTCTTTTTCCTCAAATATGCCAAATCAGTGTGGTATTCTTGAATTTTATTAATCTTTCATTAACCTAACTTATTTTCCCTGCAACGTTTATCATTTTTCTTATTATTTCATTCAATTCACATTAAAAATGAACTTATGGAATATTAGTAAGATTTTAAAAAACAACACGGAATTTATTTAACGTGTTAAACATTACTGCTTACATGTTATAGCGCCACCAATGCAGAGAGGGGCAGCTATGAGCCAGGATACCGGCACCAAGATTTTTGTGCCAGCAGACCAGCTGTCTGTATACAGTATTTGACGATGCGGACCCGGACAGCACCTCAGATGCGTCACGGAGAGGGAAGCCCGCCACGATAAGGTGCTCGTCCTGAGATGGCAGAAGACGGCTGTTATGCGTGGGAAGCGACCTGCTGCCCTCTAGACAGGAGTCAGACACGCTGCTGGAGTATATCTGCAATGGCCTAACTCTGGGAGGGACTTAGTGCATAGAGTTGTTGCCCCATCATGCCTTTGAACCAGTGACTTCTATTGTCAGGTCCATGTGGCGACCTCACCCAGCACAACCCTTTTGCCCTGGTAGAGCTGTGAGATTGACAACAATTTCGATACAAAATGTCCAGCGCTTATAGGCGTAAGAGGCGCGCTTGTTGTGCATATACATCACTGCCATCACATATCCTAAAACATCATTGTTCTGTCAGCGTGGAAATCCACCTCATTCCTTGTTGCAGTACAGCTAAGTCTGCTATTTCAGTCAGCTAACCTCTCTTGCATCATTGCATGCACGTTGTAGAATTATTACCACAACATTCTGCGCTCGCCTGCTATCAGTGTGACTGTAATACATCAATCACCCCACACTGCCGGCTGGAGTGGCCGTGCGGTTATAGGCGCTACAGTCTGGAACCGCGTGACCACTACGGTCGCAGGTTCGAGTCCTGCCTCGGGCATGGATGTGTGTGATGTCCTTAGGTTAGTTAGGTTTAAGTAGTTCTAAGTTCTAGGGGACTGATGACCATAGATGTTAAGTCCCATAGTGCTCACAGCCATTTGAACCATTTTTGAACCTTCTTCTAGTCAAGTTGTGCCACAAACTCCGCTTCTCTCCAATTCTATTCAATACCTCCTCGTTAGTAGCACCACATTTCGAAAGCTTCTATTCTCTTCTTGTCCAAACTATTTATCGTCCATGTTTCACTCCCATACATGGCTACACTCCATACGAATACTTTCAGAAACGACTTCCTGACATTTAAATCTATACTCGATGCTAACAAATTTCTCTTCTTCAGAAACACTTTCCTTTTTTTCTTTTTTTTCTTCAGAAACGCTTTCCTTGCCATTGCCAGTCTACATTTTATATCCTCCCTACTTCGACCATCATCAGTTATTTTGCTCCCCAAATAGCAAAACTCCTTTACTACTTTAAGTGTCTCATTTCCTAATCCATTTCCCTCAATACAGATTGAATAACGTCGGGGAGAGGCTACAACACTGTCTCACTCCCTTCCCAACCACTGCTTCCCTTTCATGTCCCTCGACTCTCATAACTACCATCTGCTTTCTGTACAAATTGTAAATAGCCTTTCGCTCCCTGTATTTTACCCTTGCCACCTTCAGTATTTGAAAGAGAGTATTCCAGTCAACATTGTCAAAAGCTTTCTCTTAGTCTACAAATGCTAGAAACGTAGGTTTGCCTTACCTTAATCTTTTTTCTAAGATAAGTCGAATGGTCAGTATTGCCTCACGTGTTCCGATATTTCTACGGAATCCAAACTTATCTTCCCCGAGGTCGGCTTCTACCAGTTTTTGCATTCGTCTGTAAAGAATTGGCGTTAGTATTTTGCAGCTGTGACTTATGAAACTGATAGTTCGGTAATTTTCACATCTGTCAACACCTGCTTTCTTTGGGATTGGAATTATTATATTCTTCTTGAAGTCTGAGGGTATTTCGCCTGTCTCATACATCTTGATCACCAGATGGTAGAGTTTTGTGAGGACTGGCTCTCCCAAGCCTGTCAGTAGTTCTAATGGAATGTTGTCTACTCCTAGGGCCTTGTTTCGACTCAGGTCTTTCAGTGCTCTGTCAAACTGTTCACACAGTGTCATATCTCCCATTTCATCTTCATCTACATCCGCTTCCATTTCCATACTATTGTCCTGAAGTACATCGCCCTTGTATAGACCCTCTATATACTCCTTCCACCTTTCTGCGTTCCCTTCTTTGCTTAGAACTGTGTTTCCAACTGAGCTCTTGATATTCATACAAGTGGTTCTCTTTTCTCCAAAGGTCTCTTTAATTTTCCTGTAGGCAGTATCTATCTTACCCCTAGTGAGATCAGCCTCTACATCCTTACATTTGTCCTCTAGCCATCCCTGCTTAGCCATTTTGCACTTCCTGTCGATCTCATTTTTGAGACGTTTGTATTCCTTTTTGCCTGCTTCATTTACTGCATTTTTATATTTTCTCCTTTCATCAATTAAATTCAGTATCTCTTCTGTTACCCAAGGATTTCTATTAGCCCTCGTCTTTTTACCTACTTGATCCTCCGCTGCCTTCACTATTTCACCTCTCAAAGCTACTCATCCTTTTTCTACTGCATTTCTTTCCCCCATTCTTGCCAATTGTTCCCTAATGCTCTCCCTGAAACTCTGTACAACCTCTGGTTCTTTCAATTTATCCAGGTCCCCTGGTTCTTTCAATTTATCCAGGTCCCATCTCCTTAAATTCCCACCTTTTTGCAGTTTCTTCAGTTTTAATCTACAGTTAATAACCAATAGATTGTGGTTCGAGTCCACATCTGCCCCTGGAAATGTCTTACAATTTAAAACCTGGTTCCTAAGTCTCTGTCTTACCATTATATAATCTATCTGATACCTACTAATATATCCAGGATTCTTCCAGGTATACCTTCTTTTATGATTCTTGAACCAAGTGTTAGCTGTGATTAAGTTATGTTCTGTGCAAAATTCTACCAGGCGGCTTCCTCTTTCATTTCTTAGCCCCAATCCATATTCACCTACTATGTTTCCTTCTCTCCCTTTTCCTACTATCGAATTCCAGTGACCCATGATTATTAAATTTCCGACTCCCTTCACTACCTGAATAATTTCTTTTATCTCATCATACATTTCATCAGTTTCTTCATCATCTGCAGAGCTAGTTGGCATATAAACTTGTTCTATTGTAGTAGGCATGGGCTTCGTGTCTATCTTGGCCACAATAATGCGTTCACTATGCTGTTGGTAGTAGCTTACCCGCACTCCTATTTTTTTTTATTCATTATTAAACCTACTCCTGCATTACCCCTGTTTGATTTTGTATTTATAACCCTGTATTCACCTGACCAGAAGTCTTGTTCCTCCTGCCACCAAACTTCGCTAATTCCCACTATATCTAACTTTAACCTATCCATTTCCATTTTTAAATTTTCTAACCTACCTGCCTGATTAAGGGATCTGACATTCCACGCTCCGATTCGTAGAACGCCAGTTTTCTTTCTCCTGATAACGACGTCCTCTTGAGTAGTCCCCGCCCGGAGATATTTTACCCAAGAGGACGCCATCATCATTTAATCATACAGTAATACTGCATGTCCTCGGGAAAAATTACGGCTGTAGTTTCCCCTTGCTTTCAGCCGTTCACAGTACCAGAACAGCAAGGCTGTTTTGGTTAGTGTTACAAGGCCACATCAGTCAATCATCCAGACTGTTGCCCCTGCAACTACTGAAAAGGCTGCTGCTCCTCTTCAGGAACCACACGTTTGTCTGGCCTCTCAACAGATACCCCTCCGTTGTGGTTGCACCTACGGTACGGCTATCTGTATCGTTGAGGCACGCAAGCCTCCCCACCAACGGCAAGGTCCCGGTTCATGGGGGTGTTGAACGTGGTAATAATTAATTAATTGCCGTTTCGGAGATGTCCGGATATTCACTGCTTATATAAAACTAAAATTTGTCCAAAAACAGTTCGAAAAATGTTTATTTCAATTTCTGTCCGCTTTCAAATCTGCTAGCTCTTCTTGTGAGCCTAAACCTGAATTATTCAGAAGATGTTTCGGATTCATGACTGGATCACAAATCCAAACAAAATCTTCAATATTTTCTGGATTTTTTTTAATTCCCCTGCAGGAACCGTAATGTCCGTAAATCAAGTGGATCAACACCTTATTGTCATCATTAAGGGGCCATACAGTTGGGAACATCTCACACGATCCATTTCCAACCGTCTGTATCCACAAATTTAACTTATTAATAAATCCTTGAATATTATCCATACTAGTCAGAATATCTTCGTTTCTACCTTGCATTTTTCTATTCAGTTCATTTAAGTGTATGATTATGTCAGAAAGAAATGACAACGTCGATAGTCATTCATCATGTGCAAATAAACCTGCATACCCATGCCCCTCGGCAGTAAAAAATGCAAGTACCTCATATGTAAGACTAAACATTCGCGTTAACATTTCACCTCGAGATAACCATCGTCCTGTACCCGTATTTTCTACACTGAAGAGGGCAAATAATTTGGTATAGGCTTCGTCATACGTCTGTATGTAGCGGAAGTATAGTGTGCTGTGGTCCCGTTTCTTGACACAAAATGTTAAAAAGCAGCATATTTAGGGGCCACGATGCGATTAAGTTCACAGCTTTTATTTAGCAACAATCAACGTCGTGAAAATAGGATTTACTTCGCGTACTTTACCCACGAATCCTTTCATTCTGATTGTTACGCAAGCCTATACCCAATTCTTTGGCGCTCCAGTGTAGAAAATACGGGCACAGCAATGATAATATTCGCATTACTGCAGAACACAACTGTGGTAAAACCGAACTGAAATGTCCAGGGTGTATCGTTTAACTGAAATCCCGTATTGTTGTTTGACAATGTGTGAGGTCTGTGGTGGCAAATGAAAAGAACAATGAAATTTAAGAAGTACAAACCCGAACAAATATCAAAATAAGGCAATAAAAATAATACGAGGGACGTTTCTGCTAATCGCCAGAATGTTAGGAAAAATCACGTGCATCCAGTCATTGACAAAAGATGCTGTTTTACAAAGTGCTCTCGCCCTAACGACATACCCGGTGCACTGGCACAGACGATAATACAATTAACTTAAGATAAGCAAAGTGTAATAATAATAATATTGAGTAAATAAATTGTATTTAATTTCTTTGAAATAATAACAGTTATATGCATGCATTAACTAATTAAAAAATAAACAGTCCTTACTTAAAATTTAAGGAAACTAATTACATTTCATAATTTTAAAAACACAAAAATTCGCGGTATGTCTAAAACAAAAATCCCTCTATTTCCTACATCAATACGTAAATGTTTGCGTCACACCCTTCATTTTGCGGCTGTACACCAATGTGGCACGACACACTGGTTGTGGAACACTGCACTACAGCGCCCTCTACAACGAACAAGACTCGGCCCCTCAGGTAGTTCTTGAAACTAGTTCCGTGTTATACTTTATATTTGTACAACATACAGAGAAAATTTACAGTCAAAACAACTGGCAGCTTACCCACTTGGATTAAATACTGTATCCAGTTTAATTTACTATGATACTGTACTTGAGAGTCTATTTGTTATAGTTGTTTTGCGCTTCTGGTATCTTAACCGTCACAGCTTGTGCCGTTGCTTCCTTTTCAATTAGCTCTAAATTTACACTTTTTTCTGATTTCGTGCCACGGGGCCCCACTCTCACTCTCCAGTCAACTGGAGTCTGGACTATCCCATGCCATAGGTAACTGATGTGTTGGCACATCCCATATTACACCACAGAGGACGAGGTAGTCTATGTCCAAGGTGTACCGAAAGAACCACGGTAAGTCGACCGGGGTGGCCGAGCGGTTCTAGGCGCTACAGTCTGGAACCACGCGACCACTACGGTCGCAGGTTCGAATTCTGCCTCGGGCATGGATGTGTGCGATGTCCTTGGGTTAGTTAGGTTTAAGTAGTCCTAAGTTCTAGGGGACTGATGACCTCAGAAGTTAAGTCCCATAGTGCTCAGAGCCATTTGATTTGAACCATGGTAAACACCGGCTATTTACATACAAGATATTGGAAACAGACATTCTGAGCACTACTTTCTGCAGGGGAAGCTCGAGCCAGAATCTTGCAGGAAGTATATCACTGCGCCAAAACCTGATTGGCTGGAGACAATTATTTAAGGGCTAGAACCAGCCCAGAAGTTCAGTTCACTCCGGATGCTGACTTAATGTACTTCGACCGCTGAAGATTACGTCTTCGTGTCTGAATTGGACTTTTACTAACGTGTGTGTGTTACCACAAACCGTTGTGGAAACTTAGAAGTGAACTTTTGTTTGCCTCAATTATGAGACTTTAACTGGCATCGATATTGTTACCTTTCGTTTGTTGTTCAGTGAATCTTGTGAACTTACATCAATAAAAGTTGTGTTTGTGAAAAATTGCGAATTGTCAGTCACAACACATACGACATCCTCAAAAATTTCCGATAGTTCACTCTGCCCCTATCTAGTTCTCTGAACCAAAAAAAAAGTCTCCCCCATACAATGACAAAAGTAAAGCAACAAACAAGAAACACGCAACTATTATCGGACCCACCAAAACGCGAGAAAAAGAGAGAGAAAAAGAAAAAAACTCGCACACAAAAAACGCAAACTATCCCTTGATACAAAAACACAAAATGTAAACATGCCATACAATATTACACATACAATAATTTACTCCCTCCGTGACCATAATGCAGACGGAACGCAATGCGTCTGTTGTTGTTCTTCCTCCTAGACCTTCTTCCTCTGCTTTCTTTGCCTAGCCTCTGCAATCGGGTCATTTCCTTGTAATTGAGGTAAGCCGTCCACCATTCCTTGAAAAGGCTTTTCTCTACTCACGTGCATAATGGATGTTTTTGTTGGCAGCTGCACTTTAACATCTCCACGACCTGGTATGGTCCGTGGTACTTCGTCAGGACTTTTTTCGTCTTTCCCTTAGGTGTATATGGATTCGTAATTAATACCCATTGACCTATCCTGTAGTGTGGTAAAGTTTCTAACCGCTTATTCAGTTCTTCCTGCCTCTCTAACACTTTCGTATTGGCCTTCTGTACCCTCTTCCAGACTTCCCATATTGTTCGTGCAAATTCCCTCACTGCGTCTCCTTTAGCCCCATCAAATGGCGATGGCATCTTTCTTCCAAAGACCACCTCGAATGGTGACATTCCGACCCCTGAATGTATTTTAGTGTTATAACTCGATACCACATATGGCAGATAAATGTCCCAGTTATCATGGTTTCCATTCACATAATAACTTAGCATTTTCGAAATTGTCCTATTTACTCGCTCCATTCTCCCATTCACCTGAGAATGGAATGGACTGGTCCGTAATTTTTTAATTCTCAGTAAAAGACACAACTGTGACATTAATTCGGACAAGAAGTTCGTTCCCTGATCTGTAATTATGGTATGAGGCAACCCAAACTTCAATAACCAGTTATTGACTAAAGCTTGTGGTACTGTACTTGCCTGTTGGTCTGGTATTGCGACCATGGCTAGAAACCGCGAAAAGTGATCAATTACAGTTAAAACGTAACGATTCCCTGCCGGTGTTTTGTTGTAGGGCCTGCAAATATCTAGCCCGATAAACTCGAATGGTTTTGCAGCCTCTGGTAACCGTTACAATGGAATTTTTGCACGTCTCACATCCGCTCGCTGTGCACATGGCACACAATTTGCTATGCATTGTTCCACATCCCTTCTCTGAGTGTGCCACCAAAATTGTTCTGCTACTCATCTTCCCATTGCTCAACGACCACCATGCCCCGAGAGCACACGATCATGGAACCTCCTTTAAGACTTCCTCTCTCAAACTCACTCGTACTACTACCCATGGTATGCACATGGTAACTCTACACAACAAATTTCCCTCCACAGTGAAATGTGGTCGAGTTCTGAAACTCTGGCACTCCTCATCCTCTGCTTGTGCCCTTTGCCATTCCGCGACATTCTTAACCATTACTTCTAATGTGTCTACTTTGCGACTTAATGCATCTGCATTCCCGTGTTTCTTCCCTGGCTTATGAATCACTTCAAAGTCAAACTCACTTAATTTTAGACCCCACCGTGTTAATCGGCTAGAAGGATCCTTGAGTCCTAGTAACAATCTCAACGCTGCATGATCCGTCACGACCTTAAACTTCTTACCGTAAAGGTAACAACGAAAATATGTTACTCCATATATTGCAGCCAACATCTCCTTTTCTGTTGTGGACTAATTCCGCTCTGCCCTATTTAACTGGCTAGAAGCATACGCCACATGCCCCTGTCCATTCACCATTTGCCCCAAAACACATCCTACTGCGCCATTTGAGGTGTCACGTGATAAGATGAAGTCTTCTTCAAAATTCGGAAACACCCACATCGGACCAGAAACTAATCTCATCTTTAATTCATCGAAAGCTTCCTGACATTCCTCCGTCCATTGAAATTTAACCCCTTTCTTTAAAAGCTTTGTTAAAGGTTCGGCTATTTTAGAAAATTCTTTTACAAATTTACTATAATATGAACATAACCCAATATAAGATTGTAATTGCTTCGTTGTACGTGATATCGGAAAATTTTGAGATGCCTTTGTTAACCGAGGGTCGGTTTGAACCCCTTGTTCACTGATTACATGACCTAAATATTTGACCTGCGTCTGAGCAAATTTACATTTTTCTAAACTTAATGTTAACCGTGCCGACCACAATCTTCAAAAGACTTCTCTTAAATGCGATACATGTTCTGGTATATCCTCCGAAAATACTATAATGTCATGTCTTTGGTTTCAGTCCCCTTAAAATCCCATCTAATAATCGCTGAAAAGTTGCCGGTGCATTCTTCAACCCGAACGGCGTACGTATATACTGATAGTGTTCCTAGGAACAGTAAAAGCTGTCTTTGCCCTATCCTCTGGCGCTACTTCCAACTGACGGTATCCACTACGTAAATCCATCGTCATAAAATACTTACGTTGTCCCAGATTGTCCAATGTGTCCGTGATATTCGGAATCGGATACGCGTCCGAAATGGTTTTGGCATTCAGAAACCGATAATCACAACAAAACCTATATCTCCTTGTACCATCCACCGACTTCTTAGGTACGAGAACTACATTGCTTGAATATGGACTATCGCTATGGCCTATGATTCCATCCCGTAATTGTTGTTCTATAAACTCCTCCAGTAGCGGTTGCATATGATGTGCTATCCTATATGGTTTCCTAAACACTGATGTATTATCCTCCGTTGGTATGTGATGCATCAAAATCTGTGTTGCCGGTAACCTACCCTCCGTTCCGAATAAATCGCTAAATGTAAATAACAATTCCTCCAACGCGACCCTGTCGTCTCTCTGCAAATGCTGTAATTTTCCCCTTAACTGCGCTGCATCGACGTTTTGGTTATGGCTCGCCTCTAAATCCTCCCTATCGAGGTCATCTTCATCAAAAAATACCAACGTGGTCAATAACAACCCTTTCGACAAGCTAAAATCCGCTCTGTCGAAATTATCTATACTTACAAGAACTCTATAATCTCCTTCCACATAACTTGGGTGAGCTAAACTCCTCCACAGAAAATAGTGTCCACTGTCCAACTCCTCACTACTCTAGAGTGGCTCCACCATGTACAACGTCTCCTTTCGTAAGTCCGTATTTATTGAAACCCAAACTACCTTCCCTGTACCTGCCGGTATGTTATCGACCTTTAATGAATCCATTCCCAATTTAGCCGGCGTCAGCTTCATATTAAGAGCGCCTTGCGACATTCGTCCATTTGCAACCGTTTTCCCCATGCGAAACATTGTTCCACCGAGTTCCACTGTTTGTTGCCAAAGATCTTTCTTCACACGATGTTTGTCAAGTAAGTCCAGTCCGAGAATCGCCGAATATCCCTCACCCACACATGGTAACACTTCTACCTGCTCATTACACTTAGTTCCTTCGATCACGAATTGAAGTACCGTCGTACCCAATGACTCCACTTTATTATCTCCCACCCCACGTAACCTACAATTTGGTGGCTCAAGCCTTCTCCTGCTAACCAGGTCTACACTAATAACAGACACATGTGCCCCCAGTCAACCAGAAACCTTTGTTCCCTTCCGTTCAGCAAGCCTAATAAGCAGCATTCCGTCTGTGCACCTACGAGCGCATTACCTAATTTCACTGGGACTGCTCTCCGACGGTTGAAGCAATCCTGTTCTCGTTCAACGGCCGCTGCCGCCGAGGTTCCTCCCTACTTTTGCTCCTGCAGTTCACTGCTCGATGACCCATTTTCCCACATGAGTAACACCGAAACTGACGCTGACATTGCCTCCTAATGTGCCCTACCTGGCCACAACCAAAACACTTAATTTCCTTTGCCAGAACTGTATGCTCCACCCTTTGCTTCGTCGCATAATATACCTCCTCTAAGTATGTGACAATCCTTAGAGCCGCCGCAAGATCACTGGGATTCGCCACTCTCACCAGACGTGACATCTCCGGTGGTACTGCCCACGAAAGCACATCTAATGTCCTGTTCTCGGCCTCTTGTAACAGCACTCTATTAGTCTCCCCATTCTGTTACAGTTCGAACGTTTGTGCATTCAGTTTTCGAATCCTGTCTGAGAAAACCTCTACCGTCTCATTTCTCCTCATAACTAACGCACTTAATTTTTCGCTAAAAAACCTGGTACTATTCTGTTTTCGGTACCTCTGGCGTAACCCAGCCTCAAGCTCTGAGAACGTCCCCACATTATTCAACGTTTCATGGTACAATACGTACGACTTAGCATCCCCTATCAAGCGTAACTTTGCTACTCTTAACATTACAACATCCGACCACCCATTGGCCTCAGCCATTGTGATAATGTCAGTAAGTAATACCGACACATCATCCGTTGCTTTACCTCAAAAGGGGTTAATCAATGCCGCGATTGCCATCTCAAACGATCTATGACACTCCATGACCTGTAATTTACTTTCACCTGACGTCCTTTCCCCTACTCGCAATGCCTCAAATCTCCCTGCTAATTCTTCATATTTTTCTTTGTCACTGATCGTCGCCTCTGACAATACCCGAATTTGCTCTGTTAGAGTTGCTACAGCTTCCGCTGTAGTCACTACCGCAGCCTCCGCCACTTGCCGTGTTTCATCCATTCTTGCTTATAGCTCCACTGTTGCCATTAATTTCACTCTGCTATTCCTTAAACTTAGTTCTTGCGGCGAATCATCGCACATCTACATTCTGAACAATTACGTGCCAAATGACCAAATCTCTTACAAATAAAACAATTCTTTGGCGCCCACTTCATACATGGTAATCCTTGGCCTGACAGGTTACAAAAATTACTTCGCTTAGGCGCTATGTTATCATGTCCCCCATTTCAACTACAATCTACAAGCACCTCCAACCTTACAAAGACACCTTTAAAAAGTCCATCCCAATTAACAAAAGAATGACACATAAAACATAAATCAAACGTCACTTACCCATCATCATCGTGCTCGTGTGCAGGTGAACAGTCCTGATTTCCTCCCTATACTGGTATGGACGAACACCTCCCGAATGACAAGACGTAACGAGAAGTGCATGACAAACAGTCACGAACGCAACCAAACACCTCAACTACCCCTCTACATAGGCACACCTCAGCGCTTCTTGCTCAACATAAAATGTGGGAGTGGAAGTCTGGTGCCAGCGTTGTAACCGGCACCACTTCTGACACCACTGTTGTGGGGTTAGGGGTCGAACCCGGGACTCAAGATGGCAGAGCTGAAGCCGGGACCCACCACGCCGTATTTCGTCAGGAGGCCGAGCAAGTTCAAGAGTGTAGAGGGCCAGTGCAGAGGGATACAGCGGTATTCGGTAACATTGCTTTATTCATCTAATTTACAATATTCGGTGGGTGCAGTGTAGTGTCGGCTTGAAGTCCGCAGCACTGTCCCGTGAGTCCAGCCGGCTCAGCAACTCCTGGTACACTGCCGCTGCTGTCATCAAGGCCGCTCAAATGGAAGTCGGCCTCGTTCTCCCCAGTCGCCACCCACCGATGCACTGCTGCCTGTGATTCCGGAGACCGCTACTGTCCCTGGTCCTCGTTGCCATCCGCCCCGTTTGGCCTTCTCTGTCCGACCGTGGGACGAAGGTGGATGCACTGGTCACCAGTGGCCCTCGGGCCGCTGCTGCTGCCAAGACAGGACCTGACTAGCACCCACGCCCTCCTGGGCGCTGTGCTGCAACTTGCTGCTAGTGGTGCTTGCCAGATGGCAACACCCACCGCCATCTCTGGTGTTGTCACAGTGCTGCAGCACCTCCCGCAGCGTACGTCTCACCTGGATCCCGGTACGCTAGGTGGGAAGCAAACATGGCCCATAGACTGGAGGAGAACCAAGCCCCTCATGGACCTACTGCAGACTGCTGTCACTGCCCTCTTTCAGGCAGACCAATCAATCTCCAAGTTCCAGGCTGCCATTCCATCCTGCCCCAGTGTTGTATCCCTGGCGGTGGAATATAGCCCGAACAAGTACATAGCAACAAAGTACAAGTTTATGCCAAATACTCATAACATCACTGCCAGACCAGCACAGATCCGTCCCGACGCTCAACTGACCTGGCACACCCTGTCAAGCTAAAATTGCCCGTATATTTATACTGGTTTCTCCCTCGCTTCTCATGTAGTGTCAGAGAGAGACAGAAACTATGGCAGGGATAAATTCCCACATGTCAGCCATTTACAAATCGCCACTCCTGGCTCTGGCCTACTGCCTCACCTCATACATCGCAATAACTTAACACAACACTGCAGTTTCCTGCCTCGTTGTTGCTCCACTCAAAACAAATTGTGCGTGCAATACTGCCATCGCAGCTGCGCGTCCACGAGTGCCATATTTACCTTTCCTAGCCTGCTGGTTATCGTCTGTTACCACACTCTGCCAGCGGCCCCAGATTTCATTGCCCAACCGCGCCTTCATTGAATTTTGATAAAATTTCCCTTTCCCTCGACTAGGACTTACACTAGCGCAGCATATAGTAAAATGTTGAGAACTGGAACAACATTAAAAGCAACGTCCAAACATTTTAAAACATCAACATTTAATTGCTAGCGAAAATATATACATACAAGGGAATAAAACAATATTTATAAAGTGATACATAGAGGCTGTTTACGTTATTCTTTCTTTCTAAGTAACAAATGACGTCAAAAACAACAACATCTCTCTCTATCAATAAAGCTGATATTATCAGTGTTAAAAAATGTTAGTTTAATCATATAACTTTGCCATTTAATCTTCTTTTTCGTATAAATCCAGACCTTTTCTGTCTCGAGTTGCAGAACCTAAATAATTGTCACTTTCAGATATCTGATCTGTCTTGTGGATGAACACTTCATAGAAAAAATATCAAGTCATTATGGATGGAAAGAAGTGTACCATCACCATCAAAATTTCATCAAGTAAAAGTTTTGACTTTTACATTGGGGTTGCGAGGTGGTGAGGAGGGGAAGGATGTCACCTCCTTCCAAAACCAGAAGTTAATTTATATTCCCCACTCCTGCTCCTGTTATGATAGTAGATTTCATGCTTTTGCATCTTCTTTGTCTTTATTTTATTATTTTGCTTTGTTTTTGTGACAAATTGTGATTGTTTCACGATGACTTACATATTTGTTCATTGTAAGAGAGGCCAGATAACTGAAGGCGAAAAACTTATGTTTTGCATTAACTGAATGGAACCGATGCTTACACTGGGTGTAAATAACAACATATGACCTAGTTTTCATTGAGTAACTTTTCAATAAGCGAAAACGTGAGCTCTACTGAAGAATAAAAATACAGTTGTTTATGACATTATTAGTTGCTAGCAAATCTGACAATGCTGCACAGCCGTACGAGTGGCTGCGCAGTTTGAGGCGTCATGTCACGGACTGCGTGGCCCCTCCCGCTGGAAGTTCGAGTCCTCCCTCGCGCATGGGTGTGTGTGAGTAGTGTGTAAGGCTAGGAACCGATAACCTAAGCAGTTTGGCATTCACACACATTTGTACATTTGAATGCTTCACAATTGCTAAATATATATAGAAATGGATATACATCCTAAACTCATCCCCCACCGTCTCTCTACCCACCTCCTCCTCACCCCTCTCTTTGTCCAGCTCCTTCTGCCACCCCTCTCTCTGTCCATTTACTACCTCTCCCTCTCACCCTTTACACCTCTTTTACCTTGAAGTCATTTAAGACGAATGGGTAAATCAGTTGCGATCATTGGTACATGGGGTACGAGAGACACATCGCTAGCTGGAGAATCTTTGAGCATCGTCGCTTCAATGACAGTATTTCGCATAGTTTTAATATGTGAATGGCTAGGATTACAAAATTTCAGACGATCCAGATTCTGTAGTTGTAAACTAATGATAGATCGATAAGCTGTAACACTCTCTTGTTTTCTGTAAAAATGATGGTGAGGAAGATTACAAAATAGCACATTGCTGTCTATATAGATTTTTTTGAAAATATATGTAAGGAGAAAAAATATATAGAGAAATAATGGTCTAATGATTTATATGCCCTCCTATCGCAGTTGAAACTGGCTGTGAGAAAGAAATCTAAACTGCACGTTTTCATATCACAGCATTTTACTTCTTGTAGTCGGTTTTAACAGAAAATTTGAAGTTGATCGATCAAGAACTTTTTGAGGTTTTAGATAACAACATTGTCCCTGTCTATATATATATATATATATATATATATATATATATATATATATATATATATATATATATATATATATAATATACAGGGTGTCCCAGCTATCTTGTCCACCCAAAATATCTCTGGAACAATAACAGCTATTGGAAAACGACTGTCACCGGTATCAATGTAGGGCTGGGGCCCATGAATGTACATATTTGGAAACATTCTAAAGCGAAAGCATATGTGTTTTTAGCACAAACTTATGTTTTTTTAAATGGACCTCCTATATTTTTTCTTCAGAAATCCATAGCATGACAAAGCACATACACAATGGCGTTGATTGCATCACAATATTCCCATTACATCCCGAGATATTGAGACGCGAAGTTGACGCTTGAAACACCCGACATGCGCTGCTAGCGCACGTCCTGAGGCTCAGGCGTGAACCCCATGCTGCCCGTAATCGCGATGTGATTGACATGTGTAATCACACCTCCATACTTATCAAGAGGTCCGAAACGAATAATACGGTCTGTTGCCATCAACTCTCATAAGCACATAATGGATTCCTTCTTGCACGTTTTACGTATGTACGTACACAATATGAACCAGTACCGATCGGTGTACACCCATCAGGTTGTCTTATTTATCCTGCACACCCAAAATAAGGTTTATCTAATGCGTTATATGACCCATTGTGCCTGTCGCGCAGGGCCTGGCTCTACCTAGTCAAGTGTCCAACGTAGTTCCCACTACTGCCACAGTTACCACTTCGCCTTGTTTATGATTTGCGACCCATGCAAACTCCTGTACTCCACCACTCTCCGAGCATCCCATTTGTTGTTGCTTTGGCGTGCAGTACACCGCTTGCCAGTGTAGTCGTGCATCAGAGTAATCTAGTGACGGCACAGAGGCAGTACACATTGTGAATAAACGTTGTGTTGTGGAACTTATACTGTACAGTATAATGTACACACATGAAGATATGGTAGAAATGCTGCTGATCTATGGAGAATGTACGTTGACGGGAAATACGTTATGAGAGTGCTTGTTTGTTGATAGTACTGTTAGCGAACATTATGATTATTAAGTTAATATGTCTGTTTTCTACCCTACTCTACATACCTGTACTGTACCCTGTTGTAGGTGGACGAAATGCTGTTCAGGCAGAACGACTGTACAGAAGACGATTCCCTGACAAGCCATCACCTTCGCGCCGGATGTTTGGTCGTCTCACATCTCGTCTACGTGAAACGGGAAGCTTAAATCCAAGACCTCGACATCGTCCTAGAACACGCACAGATGAACGTGCTGAAGTTGCCGTGCTCGCTACCATAGCTGTGAATCCTCAAATCAGCACACGTCAAATTAAACGTGAAGTTGGTGTGTCGAAATCAAGTGCACAGCGTATTCTTAAACGTCATAAATTTCATCCTTACCATGTTCATTTACACCAGGATCTTCATGGAAATGACTTCCGCAATGGGGTAACATTTTGTCGGTGGGCTCAGCAAAAACTTCTGACTAATCCAAATTTTTTTGCAGATGTTCTCTTTACTGACGAGGCATCATTCTCCAACGAAGGAATTGTCAATATGAGGAATATGCATTATTGGTCCGCAGACAATCCAAAATGGCTCCGTCAGATAGAGCATCAACGTCTGTGAAAAGTTAATGTTTGGTGTGGGATTATTGGAGATACCATTATCGGACCTTTCTTTATAAATGGCATCCAAAATGGCAGACAATACTCCAGATTTATACGACACAATCTTCCTGTTCTCTTGGACACCGTACCTCTGAACCGGAGAATGGTCATGTGGTATCAGCATGACGGATGCCCTGCACATAACGCCTTACGAGCACGACGACTTCTGAACCGTAAGTTCCCTGGTAGGTGGATTGGACAAGGTGGCCCAGTTAGGTGGCCTGCCCGATCTCCGGACCTTACACCGCTGGATTATTTTCTTTGGGGGCAGTGAAGGATGCTGTTTACCAACATGAACCAACAACACCAGAGGACATGAAGCAACACATTATTGATGCTTATACAGCCATCAAAGAGGAAACAGTAGCATGAAGTAGGGCATCCTTCAGCTGCAGAGTGACCCTATGTATGCAAGCCAATGGGCATCACTTTGAGCATGAGATGTGAACGCTATGTTTAGTATGTAGTGCTGGTATCACAGTGGAAGTTTCTACAAAGGGCCATTTTACCCAGTGATGTTAAGAAACATTTGTTTGCAACAATTTGTCATTTAACGCATTAGATAAACATAACATTGATAATTATGTGATAATAAAACTAATTGGTTAAACATGTTTACATTCATCTTCTATGTCCTACCTGAACTTCCCAAATCAAAACATTTTTACCTAAACAACGGTAAAACATTTAGTCCACTTGCTCGTTTCACTAAAACTATCAACATGAATTTTACTATTATGAGTGAATGATTAACTGTCACTTGCGCTAGATCTACAGTAAAGTAAAGTTTTAACGTTGAACGGCATTACCTTTTTAGTAAAGGATTAACGATGAGCGAAGTTAATTTTGTGACTAACGTTGCGGTACACAGATATGTTACAGAACCGCATCACCCCTAGCCTATGGGATAAATACCTGCTGGAATGTTCGACGTTAATGCAGGATGGCAGCAGACCGTATTATTCGTTTCGGACCACTTGATAAGTATGGAAGTGTGATTACACATGTCAATCACATCGCGATTACGGGCAGCATGGGGTTCACGCCTGAGCCTCAGGACGTGCGCTAGCAGCGCATGTCGGGTGTTTCAAACGTCAACTTCACGTCTTAATACCTCGAGATGTAATGGGAATATTACGATGCAATCAACGCCATTGTGTATGTGCTTTGTCATGCTATGGATTTCTGAAGAAAAAATATAGGAGGTCCATTTAAAAAAACATAAGTTTGTGTTAAAAACACATATGCTTTCGTTTTAGAATGTTTCAAAATATGTACATTCATGGGCCCCAGCTCTACATTGATATCGGTGAAAGTCGTTTTCCAATAGCTGTTATTATTCCAGAGATATTTTGGGTGGACAAGATAGGTGGGACACCCTGTATATATATATATATATATATATATATATATATATATATATATATATATATATATATATATATATATATATAATCATAGAGCACCAGGAGAAGATGGCATCATCGCGGAAATCTGGAAGTTACAAGACCCAGAACTCACCAATGACATCCACAGGATCTTGGAAGACATCTGGAAGACCATGAAAATTCCTGACGACTGGAAAACTGCCCTGATACACCCACTACACAAAAAAGGTGACAAGACTAACCCGAACAACTACAGAGGAATATCCTTACTACCGGTCACATACAAGATCCTCTCTAAAGCTTTACTGAACAGACTAGAATGCCAAACCGACCACTTGATTGGGGAATACCAAGCAGGCTTCCGTAAAGGGCGGTCTTGTGCGGAACAAATTTGGAACCTGAAAATGATTTTACAACACAAACAGAACCTGATCATTACCTTTGTTGACTTCAAAAAGGCGTACGACTCTATCGACTGGAAAACTCTCTTCAAAATTCTAGCAGAATACAAAGTAGACAACAAAACACGGGCTATCATAGAGCAAACTTTAACCAACACGACCTCAAAAGTAAAGTTCTGTGGGGAACTATCAGAGCCTTTCGAAATTCGCACAGGTGTCCGACAAGGCGATGGCCTCTCACCTCTCCTTTTCAATCTGGTGTTAGATAAGGTCATAAAAGAATGGGAAACATCACAACAGGGGATAATCTTAGGAAACCTACAGATTAAATGCCTGGCTTTTGCAGACGATTTGGCGATTGTCACGAAAGGTATAAAGGAAACAAAAGACGCTATTGAAAAACTGCACGAAATCGCTTCCAAAACTGGACTACAGATCTCTTACGAAAAGACACAGTTTATGAGCACAAAGAAACTCTCATCTCTGAACACAAAGTATGGCACGATTTACAAAACAGCAAACTTCAAATACCTCGGTGAAACACTACAAATGAGTGGACATAACAGAGACTCAAATGAAGAAAGAAAGACTAAACTGGACAAGGCATACGAAGTAGTGTGGAATCATTACAACAAGAAGTCTATCTCACAAAAAGCCAAATTACGCCATTACGACACGGTGGTGCTCCCCGAGGCACTATATGCAGCAGAGACCACACTAATCCGAGGGCATACACGTATCAGACAATTAGAAAAAGTAGAACGGAAAATACTTAGGAAAATATTTGGCGCAACTAACATCAATGGAATATGGATCAAGAAACCTACAGAGGAACTGTACAAACATACGGAGACAATCACAGAAAAGATTAGAAAACGCAGACTACAATTCTAAGGACACCTATACAGAATGCCATCACACAGGCTGACCAAACAGATCTTTGACTGGGTAACCACTAGAAACAACAAATGGGTGGCAGAGGTAGAAAACGACCTGAACCAGCTCAACATAACAGCAGACACAATAAACGACAGAATAAAGTTCAGAAACATCATTAAGAAAAGTAAACTACATGAGATACAATGCGACAAACGAACAGGCATAAAATGGACCGAAGAACGAAAGCAAGATCACAGCCAGAAGATGAAAGAAATATGGGCAACCAAAAAGGCAATCAAGATGAAGCCGAAGACACGAAGCCGACAAGAAGCATGGACAGAGGACCGGAAACAGAAACACAGCGAGCAAATGAGGGAAGTTTGGGCAGCAAGGAAGGCAGCAAAAGGAACTGGCCATGTAGTTTAGTCCAAATGCGCTCTTTAAGGGCAAAACACCAATAATATATATATATATATATATATATATATATATATATATATATATATATATAATTTACATTAAAGCCTATATCCATCTGAATGTTCGTTAGAGGATCACGGAAAATTTTGAAGTACATTGGCCCAGACATTTTTGGGATTCTTTTACATAACAATGTTATCTCTTTATGTATTACATATACATTTATATGTATTATATATATGAAAAATATATAGCCTATGTCCATTCAGTTGTTCATTAGAGTATTATGTAAAAATCTGAAGTCAATTGGTCAGGAATTTTTCGAGATTGTTGATAACATTTTCCCTTTTTATATCATGCATGTATTTGTGTAACTTATGTATTAAAAATACACAGCCCATAGCTGCCTGAATGTTCATTACAGACTCATGTAAAAATTTGAAGTTAATCGTTCAAGAAGTTTTTGAGATGTTTGGTAACAATTTTTTCCCTTCATGTGTTGTATATATGTTTATATATTACACACATTAAAAATATATAGCCTATATCTATCTGAATGTTCAACACAGTATTGGTTTAAATTTCAAGTAAAAATGTAAATGTTGTGTAGCTAGGGTCTCCCGTCAGGTAGACCGTTCACCTGGTGCAAGTCTTTCTATTTGATGCCACTTCAGCGACTTGTGCGTTGATGGGGATGAAATGAAGTTAATTGGTGAAGAGCTTCTTGAGATTTTTGATAATTGCATTTCACCTTTAATATTACACATGAATGTAAAGAAATATGTAGCCTGTGTCTATCCAAAAGTTCATGTAAAAATCTGAAGTAAATTGGTCAAGAACTTTTCGATATTTTTACTAACAATGTTTCCCCTCCGTACATAACATACATTTTTATAAATTGTATACAATAAAAAGGTGCAGCTTATATCCCTCTGAATGTTCAACACAGTATCATGTTTAACCCTTTGCACTCTGTAAGGAGATACAGTGCGACTCCACACACTCTTATTTAAATTGCCGCCGCCTGAGCGGTGAGTGCGTCAAAGAGAATTACGCGGTCTCTTTGTGGAAAAATGAGGCCACTGACCAACAGGTAGTTTTACGCTAAAACAAAAAGTGCGCTTTCATTCAAATATATTTTCAAAATGTTACAACAGAAAACCTCGCAATGTCTGATATTTTTTGAAACACTCATCAGGGTGGAGAGCTGGATTTCATGTGCATGTTTCGCAGTAATACATAGTTTCACACCTGCCACCTTTCTTTTTTCTGTCTGAACACACTGGACAATCCTTACACTTGTTCCTCAGAAGCTTGTTGATAGTATGCAGCTGTCCATTCAAACATTCATCGTCATCAGAAGTTGCACGATGTGCTCGTTTCTGCCCTGGATTTCTGTCTTCACCAACTAAGTCTCTTATAACACTTCTACAGAATACTTTGTGAGAAAGTTTTTCCAAGTTGTTTTTCTCGCTGTTATTGTTGTGTAGCAAATAGCAATTTACAAGTCCTGTCTCCAACAACCAGAAGCATAATTTTCTCCACCACTTCAGACCTTTCTTTAGAAAACCACAACTGGAAATAAAATGCTCAGATCGATCAACTCCATTCATCTTCGAAGTATAACCAATATTCACATTTTGTTTCATTATTTCTTCCTCTTCCTTTCTGTTTCTTTTTTATAAATGATACTAAGTTAATTGCTTTTGTAGAAAGCATGAGAACAGTTCGTTTACCTTGCCATAGCAGAACCATCATTTTATAATTGCAGAGGCATTTTATTTCATGCTTCTTCTGACACAGAACTCCTTTCTTGATTGTAGCTGGAAGATTTTTGCGATTGGCCTCGATCGTTCCCGTGAGATGCAACTTCTGTTTCGACAGTTCATCAGCTAATGCAACACCTGTATAAAAACGGTCAGTGTACAAATAATACCTTGATTACCTTGTAACATTTATGACAGTAGCCAGCAACTGAAGAACTACTCTCTCAGAAAATTCCAAGTCCGGATGAATCAATGACTCTGTTGTTACAGCACCAAAATAAGGTATCGAACTGCAAATACAGCCGTTTGAGGAATCCGAAATCACATAAACTCTGAGTCCCCATTTTTTTGGTTTTTTAGGAATGTATATTTTCAATAACATACGACCCTTGAATGATACTGTAGATTCATCAGCAGCTAAGTACCTGTATGGACGATAAATTTCGAGAAACTTTTGAGACAAGTAACCCAACACATTCTTCACTTTATTCAGACATGACTAAACCTGAGTGCTGATATGTGTAGCACTCGCTACATCAGAAACATGAAGTGCTCAGAAAATTTGCCTGACTCGTCTGCGATGAAAACAGTCTGAAAAGAAGTAAGGTGATTGTAACCACTCTCTCGAAAAAAAGTTCTGCAAGTTCTTACAGTTTTGTAATGCCATATTCAGTAGCACAGCATGGGAGCGTATCATTTCTTCCTTGGTAATATTTCTCCAGTCTCAAAACGCAGAATGTTGTGGAAGTGGTGCCACTTTACATATTCGTGCTGTAGGGTACCTGTGCATTTGGGCTATTACTTGTTGAAATAGGTTTCTGTAAAATTAACTGAAAGAAACCAACTGGCGATGATGGAACATTACCAGTTTTGGTGATAAAACCATACTTTGAATCATCAAAAAGAAAATCTGTGAAGTCAGAGTCATTTTCGCTCCACATTCGCCACGAATCTTCTGCTGAAACACTAGAAAAATGCACATTTTCGCGGTTTTCATCGTCATCTCCCCTAGAACTGTTTACAAATGAATCACTCGGATCATCAAAATAAATCTCACTATCCTTTTCACGTAGAGGCTCCTCTAAAATCTGTCTTCCTCAGAAAGAACTACACGTGAGGAATTAACCACTGCGCGCTCGCGAACTTGAACGTAATAATTCCAACATTCCTTTCAATACAACTGCAACAGTTTGACATCGAGTTAATACGGTTCCCCCAGATGGCAGCACTAGGCACCATTGATGCCTAGTACTGTCAGAATAGAGAATTGAGCAAGTGAGAGCTGCGAAAAATCGTGTCGAATAAGGCTCGATATCGGAGGAGAAATCAAAATTCACGGTGTCGAGCGACAGTCGACGTTGGAGTGGAAAGGGTTAAATCTGAAGTAAACTGATTAAGTACTTTTCAAGATTTTTAGTAACGTTAGACAATGATTTGTCTTTATATAGCGGTATAGATGTAGGAGAAAAAAACAATGAGTAATTTAAATGGGCTCTATGCATTTCCTCACAAATATGCCAAGTGGAATTCCTGTTTGTGGCTGAGTTAGCCCCTGTTTTGACTATAATCTACCATAGGGCCTTCAAACAAAAAACCGTTCCCACCAGTTGGAAGAAAGCACTTGTCTACAGTGTTCCGCTATAGATATCAGTCACAGCCCAGTGCCATGTGCAGAGTGCCAAGTTCCAGGCACTTACGGCTGCTGCTGGGCCACTCTATGCCATTCTCCTTCTGCAAAGCAACGACTGCCAGGAACTCTCCACCCTTTTGGCTAGCCAGAGGGTTAATTCGACATGGAAGAATTCAGTCAACAAGCGTCTTCCATGTAGTCACCTCCCGACAGCTGTATTTAAGCCACCAGGACAGCTGAGCAAATCATCAGTATGACAGGACTCTGCTGTGTGTCAGTTGCCACCACAGGATCAACAACGCTCTACTGACACAGTACTTATTACTACAGCTGTGCCCTGCTGTGTCAGATAACACCATAACTGTGACGTGACCAATACTCCACCATCACCTCCATGAGATCACACACCAAGTAACCTGCTGATGCCGGCCGTAGTGGCCGAGTGGTTCTAGGACCTTCAGTCTGGAACCGCGCGACCGCTATGGTCACAGGTTCAAATCCTCCCTCGGGCATGGACGTGTGTGATGTCCTTAGGTTAGTTAAGTTTAAGAAGTTCTAAGTTCTAGGTGACTCATGACCTTAGAAGTTAAGTCCCATAGTGCTCAGAGCCATTTAAACTGCTGCCACCCCATGGTCTGAGGCACAAATGGATGACCAGCCAGCTCCATGCCCTGGCTCCACTGAGCACGCACGTTTACTTGTTCAAGCCTCAGACAACAATAAAAAATTGTTATGTTTAAAATCATGCATGCCTATAATTTGTCTTTCTCGCCCACCCGCACTTCTAAATTCTCTCTCCCTCACCATCACATGATCCCAGGAAGTCCGAGAAGGGAGTTAAACGACAAACATGAAGGCAGCTCCCATCATCCAGCAGCGGTCATTACATCCCGTTCTGTCACAATGAGAAGGGTAGCACGAGTGATTCACAAAACTACTGTACAATACCTCTGACATTCATTCATTGTAGAATCTTAGAACGTGTTCTGAGCTCAAAAGTGCTTAGATATCTTGGTTTGAATGATTTGCAAGACAACTGTCATGGATCCTGAAAACAACAATCATGTGAAACACCAGTTGCACTTTTCCACATAGTAATCTGAAAGCCACTGGTCAGGGCAGTCAGGTAAACATGGTATTTCTCGATTTCCAAAAAGCATTTGACTCACTACCACGTCTACACTCATTATCAAAAATTTGATCATAGGGGCATCAAGCGAAATTTGGGACTGGAGTGAGGACATTTTCGTAGGTAGGACGCAGTAAGTTATTTTGGATGGAAAGTCATGTATAAAAGTAGAGGTAACTTCGAAAGTACCCAGGAAATAGTACTGGAACCTTGCTACTTATGTAATTTATTAATGATCTTGTGGACACTAATAACAACAACTTCAAACTTTTCACAGATGCTGCAGTTGTCTATAATGAAGTCTTAAATATTCAATCAGATCTTGATAAGATTTCGAAGTGGTGCAAAGATTCTCAATTTGCTTTAAATGTTCAAAAATGTAAAAGTATGCACTTCACTAAACGAAAAAACGTAGTATGCTATGACTACAATATCAGTGAGTAACAGGTGCAACAGGTCAATTCATACAGACACTTGGGTTATAAAATAAATAAAATAAAATAAAATATTAATTTTTCTATCTGTATGATAGTGATTGGTTGTAATTAATATTTGCTTATCTGGAACGTGGACGTTTAATTATTTGGTATCAGACGCTTGACAATCGCTTTTTCGTAAATGCAATGTTATTCGTAGTTGACTGTGAAATAAGACTCAAATAATCGGACTTCGTATTTAAATCGTTTCCAAAGACTGCTGCGGTAGGTGCGGACTCAAATCTAAATTCTCAATATTAGAGTAATTTTGCCAGCCATGTCAATACGTCGTACAGAGGTGACTGTCTACTAAACATAAAAAGTTTACACAGTTAGTTAAATCAGATATATTCAACCAATAAGCCTACAGTTAAATAATTCTACTTACTTTCATAAATATAAATTCTTTACAGAATTGAGTGCCTAGTAAGATTGCAACTTGCAGTGTTCTTATATAACATCAAATATGGCGGTGTGCCAGTCAATGAAATATACGTGCTTCCCGCACCACTTATCCAAGACCTCCCCTTCTTAATGAAACATAAGAGTATCGTAATTGTGTTTTTTGTTTTATCAGCGACATAGCGCTGCAGTTCTGTGCCATAGGCTTTATTTATTTGTCAGAGATTAATTATTTAATTAAGATTTCGCGTTTCCGAGGAAACTCACGCACGGCATGCAAATGTGCCTTTATAGGGTGTAACACTTTCTAAGGATATGAAATGGAAAGATCACATAGGCTTACTCGTATACCAAGCAGGTGGCACACTATAGTTTTCGGTGTATATTCAGTCTACAAAGGAGATAGTTTACAAATCACCTGTGCAATCCACCCTAAAATATTGCTCAGGTATGTGGGACCCATACTAAATAAGGATAACAGAGGATACCGAACTTATACAGGACTTCGGAACGAACTGGCGGACTTTTGAAGATAGACTTAAAATATCCCAAGAAAACACACCTACAGAGTTCCAGGAACTGGCTTTAAATGTTGAGAGGATTTGGGGTGGACATCTTTAAAACAAAGGCGTTTCCTATTGCAGCGGGATCTTCTCATGAAGTTTCTATTACAAACTTTCTCCTCCGAATTCGAAAATGTTTCAATGACGCCGACTTACATATGGAGAAATAGAGAGAATAATAATAAAACAAGAGATATCAGACTTCGCATGGAAAGATATAGGTGCTCGTTTTATCCGTATTCTGTTCGAGATTGGAATAATAGAGAACTATTGTGAAGGTGGTTCAATGAAGCCTCAACCAGGCGTGTAAGTGCGATGTGCAGAGGATCCATGAAGATGTAGATGCAGGTGTTGTGTAAACTTTTCGAGTTGGTGATGAAAGGAAATGGGTTGACTTCAGCAATGCTCTGCTTGAGGATATGGAAGAGGATGCATTTTTACCACAGTTAATTTTCAGTGATGAAGCAACGTTTCATGTTAGCAGTAAAGTAAACTGACATAATGTGGGCATATGGGGACTCCAGAACCTTCATGTCAATATCGAGCATCAAAGAGACTCACCTAAAGTGAATGTTTCTTGTGCCAGATTTTGTGAAAAACTGTGTGATCCCTTCTTCTCTGACGAAAACACAGTGCCGAATTGTTTTTTTCCACAAGTCTAAGAGGACTCCTAATGGCTTCATTTTCCAACAGGATGGAGCTCCACCACACTGGCGCAACAACATATGTCAGTTTTCTCAATCACACTTTACCTCAGTGGTGGATAGGTTTCATGAGACCCCAAGACACTGCATCCTGACACAGCATTCTTGGTCTAAGATTGCTGGGCATGGCCCCATACGATTTTTCTTGTGGCATATGTGAAGGAAAGTGTGTTCATCTCTCTTTTACCTTGTGACATAGAAGAAATGAAGATCAAAATAACAGCCACCATAACTTCTGTAAAAGCAGATACGTTGTGTAAAGTTTATGATGAATTTAGCTATCATCCAGATGTTGCTCATGCTCCTGGTGATAGACACATAGAGCATTTGTAATAATACAGCTAAAACGTTAAGATTTTGTGAGAATTTTGCAACCCATTGTGAGTTTTTAGCATGTTTTTATCAATGAATACATAGTTTTAAAATCAAGTCACTCTTCTTGAAGCAAGCTGTGTAATGTAACAGAATGAAACCATGCACTAAACATTTTATTAAAGAATAGGGTGTTGTCTACAGGAAAATTGTGTTGTTATTAATGCAATGATATTTTACAGATGTTAGAGAAGTGTTGTGTACCAGATGTTCAAGCAGTTTTGATAAAAGCTTCATTACAGTGTTCCTGTTCCTAACAAATAAGGACACATACTGTGAATGGTTGAAAGTAATTCCTCGGAAAGACTAGTTACCTTCCAAGAGGTCTGTGGTCTGTTTTAAGCATTTTAGAGAAGGGGATATAATAAACTTTGATATGTTTAAAAATAGCAAGGAAACAAGCAGAATTCCCAAGTGTTCAGCTAAAATTAAGAAATAGCACAATGCCGATGATTTTCATCAATATACTTCATTATTTCATCACAGCACCTAATTCTGACTCTAGGAAAGATCCAAACGTAAAAAAGAATGAAATGGGAGGTAGATCTTCATCAGAGAAATGAATAATGACTTGCAGAAATTGTGATTCACTTTTACAGAATTGAGTGTAAATATAGGTAGGATTATGTGAAGTGACATATGGCGCCATAAATGTAATTGACTTTCAGTATATTTCTATATGTTATCAGTGGAAGGCATTCCAAACATTCAATTAGTGTAAACATTGATATATTTACGTGTGTTCAATTATGTGTTGGCAATAATAGTCTAAGTGCCTCAAAACCTGAAAGTAAGTCAGTAGTCACAACTTGAGAGTATTCTGCAAAGATATGTAACTAGTGCAACATCCAATTTTCGTTTATGTTTGTATGTAGCACAGAAGTATATAAAAAGAGGTCCTGTGAAACTTGTGTTGCACTCATAATGCCACATGAATGCTCTAGTCCTTATTTTGATTCTCAATATGGGTGGTTTAACTTTACCATCCTAAGCTGTCATAAAATTATGTCATGTAGCTTCGAATATTGTTTGTGTACTAATATCGAATCACTGTGATACACGCTTTTGAAAATGAGTGTCCAAAAGCAGGTTCTTAAATTAAATTTGAAAAAAAAAATAGCTTCTTCAGACAACAGTCTACATTTCTTACATCACGATCCTTGTCTGGTGACGCACTAAGTGACTTATATGAAGAGTTATCCAATACAGTTTCAAATATTCTTCTGAATGATTATATAAAACGAAAAAGGATAGCCTAAAGTCGAGCAAAGGACATATTTATAGAAAATAAATAATTTGTATTGCTTGAAGCTTTCCCATAGGATCAACTGTAGAAATGGTCTCACGCGAGATGTTGGATGTCGTTATGAAGTTCTCAGTGTTATCGGTGCAACTGACTGACACCTCCAGGTGCAGTAAACACACAGACGAGCTGTGACAGAAGCCTCTTATTGTGTCTAAGAAGAAAATCTGCAGGTATGAACGTGGTAAATTCGGAGGCCAATAGCAAAGATATCATGATCAGTAGCAGGAGAAACAGCTATGCCACCTGTCAGATGATGAAATGAGAGCTTCTGTTCAAACAAAATGGCTGTCAGTCATACTGTGTGCAACAATCGCCCACTCAGCAACCTTTTTCACGAGCCATGTGCCTATACACATGTCCATGGTGGCGTGTGCCCATCCTTGCATTGTCGTCTGAACATCTATGTCGCCACATTAGTGTTATCCCTTGTGTGACCAATATTTCCTCTTTGTGGTCGCTGTGAATTTAAAATGGCAGCGCTTGATCCCAAGCTATGCTAAGTTGTTATCTTGTATCTCTGTTCAACAGATTTGTCGAGCTGCGAATTTAACATTGTCTAAGTATGGCACACAATACAGACTACAAAGATATCAAATCGATGTCTTTGTACTGGGACAACGCTATTAAAGAAGCACTGAAAAGTCTCAAGTCGACAAATCTGCTGAATGGAGATATAGGATACCAACTTAGATCAACAGGCGATCCAGTTCTGGTCATTTTAATATGACAGCTTCCACAATGAGGAACTATTGGTCATACAAGGGATGACACTTCGGCTACATAGATATTTGAATGATAAGACTGAGGATAAACACACACCAATGTGAACTTGTATATTGGTATGCAACCGTCCACAGAGTGCACTGGGGGAAACCGAGAGCAGTGCACGGTATGACTGACAGCCTTTGCACATGGGCCAAAGCTCTTGGCTCAGTATCCGACAGGTAACGTAGCTGTCTCTCTCCCACTATCATTCAGGAAATCTTTGCTATTGATCACTGAATTTGCCACTTTCACACCTGTACATTTTCCTGTTAGACTGGCATAAAAAGGAGGCTTCAGACACAGGTCAGTAGTGTGTTCACCACAGCTGAAGATTCGGGAGGTTACACTGATGACATATTGTGGGAATTTCACAATGACATCCAATGCCTCACATGAGAACTGTTTCTACAAACAATAAAATTTAATTACTTACTTGTGTGATTTTATTTTTACAGCAAATCTGTAGCCAAATAATGTCATGCTTTGCTCTTATATATCTGGTTCTATATGAAGTAACTGTTCTTTTGGACATGTGCAAAATAACAGACTCCATCTTTGATGCTGCACCCACTATCAATAAATACACAAAGTAATTAAATACATTAGCTGCCAGTGGGCATTGATTTAAATTAATGGGGAAAGACATCTACATCTACATCTACATCCATACTCCGCAAGCCACCTGACGGTGTGTGGCGGAGGGTACCTTGAGTACCTCTATCGGTTCTCCCTTCTATTCCAGTCTCATATTGTTCGTGGAAAGAAGGATTGTCAGTATGCCTCTGTGTGGACTCTAATCTGTCTGATCTTATCTTCATGGTCTCTTCGTGAGATATACGTAGGAGGGAGCAATATACTGCTTGACTCTTCGGTGAAGGTATGTTCTCGAAACTTTAACAAAAGCCTGCACCGAGCTACTGAGCGTCACTTCTGCATAGTCTTCCACTGGAATTTATCTATCATCTCCATAGCGCTTTCGCAATTACTAAATTATCCTGTAACAAAGCACACTGCTCTCCGTTGGATCTTCTCTATCTCTTCTATCAACCCTATCTGGTACGGATTCCACACTGCTGAGCAGTATTCAAGCAGTGGGCGAACAAGCGTACTGTAACCTACTTCCTTTGTTTTCGGATTGCATTTCCTTAGGATTCTTCCAATGAATCTCAGTCTGGCATCTGCTTTACCGACGATCAACTTTATATGATCAGTCCATTTTAAATCACTCCTAATGCGTACTCCCAGATAATTTATGGAATTAACTGCTTCCAGTTGCTGACCTGCTATTTTGTAGCTAAATTATAAGGGATCTATCTTTCTATGTATTCACAGCACATTACACTTGTCTACATTGAGATTCAATTGCCATTCCCTGCACCATGTGTCAATTCACTGCAGATCCTCCTGCATTTCAGTACAATTTTCCATTGTTACAACCTCTCGATACACCACAGCATCATCTGCAAAAAGCCTCAGTGAACTTCCGATGTCATCCACCAGGTCATTTATGTATATTGTGAATAGCAACGGTCCTATGACACTCCCATGCGGCACACCTGAAATCACTCCTACTTCGGAAGACTTCTCTCCATTGAGAATGACATGCTGCGTTCTGTTATCTAGGAACTCCTCAATCCAATCACACAATTGCTCTGATAGTCCATATGCTCTTACTTTGTTCTTTAAATGATTGTGGGGAACTGTATCGAACGCCTTGCGGAAGTCAAGAAACACAGCATCTACCTGTGAACCCATGTCTATGGCCCTCTGAGTCTCGTGGGACAACAAATGTTTCCTTCAGTGTAGGTGCACACCAAGCTCAAACTCATATGGAAATCGGAGAAACACTGTGAGTAATGAGAATAATGGGCAAGATGCACTAAATCAGCAGTGTGTGGTTAAGTTAATAATTTGGATGTGACAGAAGGCATACTAGGATAGTCTGTGGAGTTGTGATGACCACTATGCCCAGATGGCATAGTGGTCAGGACATCTGCCTAGTAAGCAGGAGACTTGAGCCTGAATCCTGGTCTAGCAGAAATATTCAACTTTCCCCGTTGATTTAAATCAGTGCCCACTGCCATATAATGCCTTTAACTCCTTTGTGTCTTTATAGCTGGTTCTGATTTTGCCTTTTCTTTCTACTGAATTAACAATATGTGGTACAGTGGTAAGAAAAGCAGCTTATAGTAATGTCAAACTACATAATATGAAATTTTACTACCATGAAGCCTTCAAGTCAGTCACTTAGAGGGAAGCTGTGTTCCAATAGCTTCTGTTCCTTGTACCCCATAACTGTTGAGAATTTCTTTGAGTAACTGAAAATGGATTTACAGATACCAGGAAACCTATCAATACAGCTCATCAGAAGTATATTACCTTTTTTCCAAAATAGAAATGTTACAATACACAATGAGGAAACTCTTATCGAAATTCTTCTGCATTAAGTGACTTTGCAACAACATTATAAATCACTTGGTGTGTATTACATTTAATACATGATAGGAAGTTACTGTCAACTTTCACATTTATTGGCATGGAAAATTTGAGTTTTAACATGTAATGTAAGTGTATACTGATCATGTTGTCCTATATATAACAGCTGTACAATATTTTAGTTTCATGTAAAATAATTTTTATCTGTCAAAATTCACTCTTGGCCATTTAAATGGGAAGAGTAACCGTGATTTCTTCTTGTGCACATCTACTAACCCTAGACTTGCGCCAATGAGTGTCCATTCCACATGAACCACAACTTACTTCTGCACTATAGTAAATTCTCGTGTGTGACAGTTTTCGACACTTGTTAAAACTCGAGTTGTTGCTATTCAAATCAGAAAGGATAAATGATTAACTCTTGTGTACATGTTATGAGCGTGCAATTGCACCTAATGCAAAGAAAACAAATTTTTAATGTACAACAGGATGTGAGTCTGGAGACCCAACCATCTATTTGACAGCTGTGTATTGCTACCACATTGAAGACTATGGCTTGCGTAAAGCCAGCTGTGTGTGAACCATCTGCTATTTGATGGTGATGCCATTCATTGATGTATAGTGTGAATGGGTCTCAATAAAACTTTCTCTTCATGAGAGTACTGTTACAGGCCAATTCACTCTGCGTATTACGCCACATCACAGCACACCACCAACCTGTCAGGATACTGTCTGCACATCATGTCAGTTTCCTTAGGCCAGTAGTGATCAGTGAAAGCGAAGTAATGAGCTACCATCTGTGGTACAAAAAACCAGAATGTGGTACTGGAATTGAGGAACTAGCAAACTAAAGTTTAATATTTATTTTATCAGGCAGACTTGGATGTACATATAAGGATCAGCTCCAACTACATAATTTCATTGTCAGTTTTGCGAAATAATAATCACATGCTCAATTTAATTAATACAAGTACATCATTTTTAAACACAATAACACCATACATAACTACACATTTTGTATCTACTGTACAACCTATCTATACACAGTTTAATTCTGTTATAAAAGACATTAATTACACATTTTGAATCTACTGCCATTCTGGGTAACACATTTTAATTCTGTTAGACCATATGCCTATTTAGAATTTTTGTGGGTAGCGTGAATTCACTGACTGAATAGAAAGGACTTTCTACAGGTCTTTGTGTAAATTCCTCTTTGAGGCTTGAAATATGAAGCCTTAAACAGTTGAAGAAAAATTCCTAATGTGTGTTTTTCAACGCTTTTGTGTGGTAAAATGATGATAAGTAAAAAAAAAAAAAACATTTCAAAACATCGACATTTCTTTGCTAGCGAAAATATGTTCATACATATACATCAGACAATGTTTATAATGATGTAAATAGAGCCAAGTTACCTTTCGTTTAACGAGCTTAACTTAAACATATTATGGTGTGTATATGTGGATTAGTAATTGTTCTCAGTGAGTAACTAAAAATACGGCGATCTGTTGAAAGAACAGGGACATATTGTGCTTTGAAACTAACTAGTGCACAATGGCCGCGACCAGTTCGGAAAATTTGAATACTATTTACGAAATAAGTGAGGAAGCGTGGAATAAACCGTGTTCCTGTAACAAAACAGCAAGAAAAGGCGTGTGTTGTGTAAAGTGTAACAGGAAATTCCATTACTCGTGTGTAAATTCAACGAATAGAGTGAAAAGCTGGAAATGCAGTGATTGTTTTCGTACTGACGGTGACGATATGGACGAAATCAAAACAGACCCGTTAAAAACGTGTGTGTGCGAAAAGTTACAGAATGAACTCAGAATAGTAAGAAAGGAACTTAAGTATTCGAAAACAATTATATGTTTGCTAACAAACGAACTACAGAAGCGAGAATCAGGCAAGATAGAAATGAGCAAAAACTACAGATTTGATGCACCCAACATAAATCACGATTCACAACACAGTGTGCATACCACAACACAGAATGCAGTTCAAAAAGGAAATCAATCTATGGGTGCAGCAATGAAAATGCAAACCTTTGCTCCTGAGAGTCAGTCAGAGAATAGGAGACCCAAAATATTCGTTGCCTCAGATAGCCATGGCAGAGACTGTGCAAGAAACATTTTAAACTTAGCTTCAAATAAATATGATGTTGAAGGGAAGGTGATACCAGGTGCCCCCACTGGTGTAATACTAAAAAAATGCAATGACCTCCATAAGTTGACAAGTGAATATTTTGCAGTTATCTGGGCAGGGGCTAATGATGTAGCAAAGAATGAAACCAAGTTGTCAATTCGTTCACTACATAAAGCTTTGTCAGCATTACAAAATACAAATACAAAGGTGATTGTAGTTGGTGTACCACATAGACATGACCTGCTTGAATGGTCTTGTGTAAACCAAGAAATTCAATCTGCAAACAGAAAACTAAAAAAAATAGTGAAAGGCTTCCATAACCCTTGTTTTATTGATACTCCTAGTAACAAGGAGCTTTATACAACACATGGACAACACCTTAATGCAACTGGTAAAGAACTAATTGCCACAAGGATTTATGAATCAGTGGAAACAAACAGGAAAGTGTACAAAACAGTAATAGAACTTAAATGGAAGGATACTGAAGTCTCAGATAAAGAATCAGTGAGAATTGTTAATGACACAACTCCAGCACAAATAACAACAGAACCCTTAAAAGTGAACTCTGTTTGTGTGGAGAGGACAATTACTCAAGCAATAAACTTACCCAAGAGGACAGTGCAAAAGTTTGAAGAAGCAGCAAATGAGGTGGCAGGAAAGAAGGCACCATATAAGAAGAGAGACCTACTTGCAAAAAGAAGAACAGCAAATCAAGCTCAAGAGATAAGAATACCAACACGTGGAGTACGGCAGTCAACCCGAAAAAAGAAACCACAACCGAGGGACCAGGATTTTTGGTGGGATCAGCAGGGGTTTCACAGACCAAAGCAGTTAACAAAGTGAGTCATCAAGTGGATGAACAGGTATGTGACTATCATAACACATATGATCACAGTGCATCAAGATTAAAGACATTAACGGAACCTACAACTTCAAATACAAAGTCAAATTGCTCTCAGAGGAATACAGACAGAAACAAACTACTTGCTTTTCTACAAGTTAACATACGTTGCATTAGAAATAAAATTTTAGAATTAGAACATTTATGTAACACTGAGCATGTAGATGTTATATGTGTATCTGAGCACTGGTTAACACAAGAACAAGTAAATATGTTCATTCCCCAAGGGTATGTTGTGGGAGACACGATATGTAGAAAACAGAGAAAGAACGGTGGGGTGGGAATTTTTGTCAAAGAAGGAATAATGTTTTCCAGAATTGATGTATCTACATACTCCTCAGAGCTAGATGGGGAGTTTAGTTGTGTAAAACTAATGAATGAAAATATAGTGGTAGTTAGTCTATATAGGTCGCCAGATGGTGATGTAAATTTGTTTATTGAAAAATGTGAAATAATAATATAAAAAATATTGAAGAGTAAAACGAGAATTGCTATATGTGGTGATTTCAACATAGAAATGGTAAACACACAGAGACCAGTTGCTAGGACATTTTTGAATATGCTAAGATCATTAGACCTCTATTGTACAAATAACTGAGCCACACGTAAGAATGCCTGTATAGACAATATTATTGTGAATTTCCATAGGGAGGATTTTACAGTTAGACTTGCAGGAAGTGGACTTGCAGATCATGAGCCACTACTCCTTACACTCTGTAAGAGGCAGCCAGTTAAAACTGAAGAATCTAAAGTATTAGTGGTACGAACACAGAAGGAAGAATACATAAATATGTTTGTTGATAGATTAGGAAGTGCAGATTGGGACTTTATATACAATTGTCAATCTGGAAAAAGGGAAGCTGAAATTAGCTTTGGTAACTTCTTTAAAAAGTACACAGATTTATGGTATTCTTGCTCACCAGTAAAAAAAATTAGATATCCAAATGAAATGAAAAAGAGAAGTCTGAACTGGTTCACACAAGAGCTAGTAGAAATTAGAGGAAACTTGCATATGCTGTACCAGATGCATAAACAAGCCTCTGACCAAGGGGCGGAACAGAGTGTGAACATTCATAGGTCATATCTGAAACGCAAAAAATACTATAAAGCTAAACTTCTTGTGGCAAAAAAGCAAGCAGTGGACAACTATATAGAAAGAGCTCCCAATAAATGCAAGGCAGCCTGGCAAATAATAAAACAAGAGAATACACCAAAACGCACAGAAACAGCTCTGCTTGATCCTGAAGAATTAAATGAGTACTTTTTAAACTCAGTTAAAGAAATAAGTAACAGTATCAAAGCAACAAATTCATCTGCAATGAACCTTGTTGGAACACCACTGCCTGTTAACCTGGCATTTCAATGGAGGGCTGTCACACCTGCTGATGTTATAAAAGCTGTATCCTAATTTTCAGGTTCTAAAAGTATGGACTGTTATTGGTTATCAAATAACGTAATTAAAAAGACAATACACTCAATCGCCAAACCATTATTAGAGTATATGTTTAATAAATGTGTAGAATTTGGAGTTTTTCCAGATGCACACAAGGTATCAAAAGTTGTCCCAGTTTTTAAAAAAGGAGACAAACAGCTCCCCCAAAGCTACAGACCAGTCTCCATTGTTCCAATATTCTCAAAGGTATTTGAGGCGCTGATACACACTCAAATAAGCAACTTCTTTGAAAAACACAATATCCTATGTAACAATCAGTTTGGCTTTCGAAAGGGGAAGAACACAACAGGGGCAATCTTGGAAATCATTGACCAAACCTTAACAGCTTTTGAAAACAATAACATGGTATCACTGGTATTATGTGACCTAAGCAAAGCTTTCGATTGCATTCCTGTTTACATACTACTGGGGAAACTAGAGTTTTATGGGGTGAGAGGGAGCACTTTATCAGTGATAAATTCCTATTTAAGTAACCGAAAACAATTCGTTTCAGTCAGAAATTTAAATTCTTCCATCATGGAAATCAGCACAGGTGCACCACAAGGGTCTATCCTTGGACCCTTCTTCTTCATTGTCGCTATTAATGATTTACCTAAAAATATAGCTCACCCTGTTATGTGTTATGCTGACGATACAACACTACTTACCACACATCAGAACATTTCAGGTCTGAATAACCCAACGAAAGAAACACTAGATAAGGCCCTGGACTGGTTTGCAGCCAATAAGCTCCTATGCAACCCTGACAAACACAACAACTTTTAATGGGAACATCAAATGAAGTAGGCAATAAGTCGGTAAAACTCTTAGGTATTCACATTGACTCAAAACTATATTGGGAGGAACATGCCAATCATGTATGTGAAAAAATATCTTGGGTGGCATACCTTCTCTTGAAACTAAGGGAGGTAGTGAGCTTGGAGTACCTCAGGGTGACGTACTTTGCGCTATTCCAGTCACGTATTTCATATGGTCTGATTATATGGGGGCACTCCCGTCACATCACAAACGTATTGAAATTACAAAAAAAAGGTCATATGTATAATATGTAAAAGAGGTCACAGGGAGCACTGTCGTCCTCTTTTTTCCAGACTCAGAATACTTACAATTATAAATCTATACATCTATGTGTCTGTACTCTATATTAAAAATAATATTTCAGAATTTATTGCCAGAAGGGAAATACATGAACACAACACCAGGGCTAACGGTAATTTAGACATACCGCGCCACAGATTAGCGAGAACAGGAAATTCCCATAAAGTTAATCCACTCAAAATGTTCAATAAACTGCCAGTTCATGTTCCGTCTATGGATAAAAAATTCTTTTAAAATTAAATGGTACAGCTGGCAGTCAGATCATCCATTCTATGACATTAAAGAATTCTTTGAGATGCCTGAGGAGAATATACGCATTTAAAAGTTGTCTGTAGTTAAATATATTATTTTGTGCTGTGGGTAATCGAGTGTAATTACAAAGTTTATACTATAAACAATAAAATACCATATTATATTAGATTACAAGATAGCTTGGTGCATTAACTTTTAAAAGCTATCCTTTGTAATTTGGTACACTGCCATGCTTCAAATGTATTCAATAATGTATTGATAGAAGTTTATTTTATTATTCTGTATGTACTTGTACATCTTGTAGGATAAAGCCAATATCATTGTAAAATGATCTACGGTGAATAAAATTCTTGATTCTTGGTTCCATAACTTTTTTTGTTACATAACTAATAGCGTCATAGATTACTCCATTTTTATCCTCCTTTAGAGCTGACTTTTTCATTTAAAACATTATTTAATGAAAACTCTTTGATTAACTTATATTATTGTTTACATTCAGTGTGGGGGTCGGCTCTGTTCTGTTAGTGTAAAACCTAAATAAGTTTTCGCTCTCCAATATCTGACTCCACTTGTGGAGGAAGGCCCAGTGGAAATAAATATCCAGATCACCATGGAATATTTGAAATTCGCCATGCAAACAAAGCCGAATAGTGAAATAAAGGTTAAGACAACAAATCCACTCCCAAAACGTCAGTGAACATGACAATAATAGGTTAAAGTATGAAAGCTTTCACGACCGGATGACATATCTTCTGGTAAACCTTCCGGGATGTAAGGTCGTGGTCCATGAAACTCTTCAGCTCCTAACGTTTCGTCCAGAGCTGCGCTGGACACATTCAGAGGGGTGTTTCTCCTCCGGTGAGTCTTGCCGACTGACGGGTCGGACGTCTGAGAGCGACTTATATATCGTAGAAAGTGGGCGTGACCAGAGTTACACGTGATATGCAGAGATAATCTTTGTCAGAGATAAAACTTAACTATCGATCGTAATCTCGTCACGGATAAAACTGTCTAGCAATTCTGTAGTGCTACTGTCCAAATATCACTAAGTTTCATGGTCTCTTCTTTCCGATTAAAATTATCCCTGTGTTTATATATTTCAATTGCTTCTCTACAAAGCTGTGGGTAATAGTAGCACTACAGAATTGCTAAACAGTTTTATCTGTGACAAGATTACGATCGATAGTTAAGTTTTATCTCTGAAAAAGATTATCTCTGCGTATCACGTGTAACTCTGGTCACGCCCGCTTTCTACGATATATAAGTCGCTTTCAGACGTCCGACCCGTCAGTTGGCAAGATTCACCGGAGGAGAAACACCCCTCTGAAGATGTCCAGCGCAGCTCTGGACGAAACGTTAGGAGCTGAAGAGTTTCATGGACCACGACCTTACATCCCGGAAGGTTTACCAGAAGATAATAATAGGTTAACTTGCGATGTTAGCAGACGACGACGCCATCAAAACTTTCTAACCAAGGAATCTTGATGTGACACAGCGTGACATGAAGGTCTGTTGACGGTCCGTGTGAAGGCTGCCGTTTGCTATGTATTCTAGAAAGACGTAATGTGACGGCCAAACAAATATTTTTTACAGAATGAGATTTTCACTCTGCAGCGGAGGTGCGCTGATATGAAACTTCCTGGCAGATTAAAACTGTGTGCCCGACCGAGACTCGAACTCGGGACCTTTGCCTTTCGCGGGCAAGTGCTCTACCAACTGAGCTACCGAAGCACGACTCACGCCCGGTACTCACAGCTTTACTTCTGCCAGTACCTCGTCTCCTACCTTCCAAACTTTACAGAAGCTCTCCTGCGAGCTCGCAGGAGAGCTTCTGTAAAGTTTGGAAGGTAGGAGACGAGGTACTGGCAGAAGTAAAGCTGTGAGTACCGGGCGTGAGTCGTGCTTCGGTAGCTCAGTTGGTAGAGCACTTGCCCGCGAAAGGCAAAGGTCCCAAGTTCGAGTCTCGGTCGGGCACACAGTTTTAATCTGCCAGGAAGTTTCAAATATTTTTTAGTATTTGTAATTTACCATGTACAGAAAACCCAGATAGTATTAAATTTTTGGGCTTAAATATAGACAGTAAACTCTCATGGGAACCACACATCAAATATTTAAGTGCTAGGCTTTCTAGATTAATTTATTTGCTGAGGAAATTAAAGAGCTGTGTCTCAGTTAATTATGTTAGATCAGTATATTTTGCATTTTTCAGACTATCATTTCTTATGGAATTCTTTTCTGGGGGAGCAGCAGTCATGTCCAGGATATTCTTCTGCTACAAAAAAGGGTGGTCAGAAATATTACAGGTTCAAACAAGTGGGAACATGCAAAGCCACTATTTGTAAAATTAGGCTGTCTTACAGTTGTTAATCTGTATATATATCATGTTCTAATTTACATAAAAAATAATTTATCTATCCACCTCTTAAAGAAAGACGTTCGTTGTTGTAATACCAGAAATAGCAAGAAAATAGATGTGCCATTCTATAGATTGTCAAAATCATTAGATAGTTATAATGTTTTAGGCTTAAAAATGTATAATAAGTTACATTTAGAAATAAGTAACTTATCTTTAAATTTATTTAAATGCAAGTTGTATTACAGATTAGCTGGTCTACCTTTTTATTCTGTTACTGAATGTTTTGAATGCAATTCTATGGGAAATTGCAGTATGAAGCATGAATGAGGAGATATCTGTCGACATACTAAAAAAGTCTATCCAGCACAACTTAGTGTATAAACTTATATATATGTACAGTCTTTCACTTATTAATATAGACTTTGTCTATTGCTTGTAAAGTCCAATGACAATAAAATTTATATTATTATTATTATTAGTGGGAATTGGTGTTAATAATTCCTCAATACAGTACCTAGAAAGCTACTTCTTGGAACAAAGATGGTCATTATATTCAGGCTATCAACACCATACGTCAATTCGACATGAATGAAAAATATAACACTTTTGCTAATAAAGTGCTTACTTTATTCGAACACTGTTTTCCCCAAAACCTTACCAAGGTTAGAGCAAAATCTACAAAGAAGCCATGGATTACTCAAGGAATAGCGGTATCTTGTAAAACAAAAAGACAACTGTATCTGTCAATCCGAAACAGTTCTGATGTTGATGCTATAGCACATTACATGAAATACTGCAAAATATTAAAGACTGTAATACAGACATCAAAGCAAATACATTACAAGGAATAGATAGTCATATCGGATAACAAAATAAATACAATATGGGATATAGTGAAGGAGGAGACCAGTAGAACCAGACATGAAGAGGGACAAATAGCATTAAGAGTAAATGATACATTGGTGACAGATGTGGATGGTGTTGCAGATCTTTTCAACAAACATCTCATAACTGTTACTGAAAAGATGGAGTTGCCAGGTTCTGTAGATGCTGCTATGGAATACCTCAGACCAGACATTTCAAGTAACTTCCATAATATGAATTTGACCCTCACTATGCCGTCCATCATAAAATGTTTAAAATCAAAAACATTTAGTGGGTATGATGAAATATCAACAAAGCTAATTAAAGAATGTGGTTCTGAGTTAAGTAATATATTAAGCTATCTGTGTAACCAGTCGCTTATCAGTGGAATATTTCCTGAATGGTTAAAATATGCTGAAGTTAAGCCACTGTTTCAGAAGGGAGATAAAGAAATAGCATCAAATTTCCGTCCAATTTCACTTTTATCAGCATTCTCAAAAATTTTAGAAAAAGTTATGTACAATCGGCTTTCTAACCATCTTATCTCAAATAGCATACTGTCAAAGTCACAGTTCGGATTTCTAAAGGGTTCTGATATTGAGAAGGCTATCTACACTTACAGTGAAAATGTGGATAATTCATTAGATAAAAAATTGCAGGCAACTGGTATATTTTGTGATCTGTCAAAGGCATTTGACTGTGTAAATCACAATATCCATATAAGTAAATTAGAATATTATAGTGTAACAGGAAATGCTGCAAAATGGTTCAAATCTTATATCTCTGCAGGAAACAAAGGGTGTTATTAGGCAAGAGACATGTATCAAGCTATCAGGCATCATCCAACTGGGAACTAATTACATGTGGCGTCCCACAAGGTTCCATTGTAGGGCCCTTACTTTTTCTTGTCTATATCAATGACCTTTCATCAGTAACATTACCAGATGTCAAGTTCGTTTTGTTTGCCGATGATACAAACATTGCAATAAATAGCAAATCAAGTGTAGTCTTAGAATGATTAGCTAATAAAATATTTCTGGACATTAATCACTGGTTCCTAGCCAATTCCTTGTCACTGAACTTTGAAAAAACACACTACATGCAGTTCAGAACTTTTAAGAGGGTGTCCCACGAGTATATGCCTAACATATGATGACAAGCAGATAGAAGAAGTGGACAGTGTTAAATTCTTGGGATTACAGCTTGATAATAAATTCAACTCGGGAAAGCACATCACAGAACTACTGAAGCGTTTTAACAAATCCCTATTTGCAATGCGAATTGTGTCAGGCATAGGTGATACAAAAATGAAAAAGCTGGCATACAATGCTTACTTTCATTCCATAATGTCATATGGGATTATTTTTTGGGGCAATTCATCAAGCTAAGCTGATGTTTTCTGGGCACAAAAACGTGCAGTAAGAGTTATATGTTCACTGATCAAATATTAAATGCTCTGAATAACCGGACATCACCCATTGATATTTTTTGTGATCTCTCAAAGGCCTTTGATTGTGTAAATCATGGAATTCTTTTAGATAAGCTAAATCATTATGGTTTGAGGGGGGCAGTGTACAAATGGTTTAATACATACTTAACTGAAAGAATGCAGAAAATTTAAATAAGTGGTTCATGTATGTTAGGACAACAGCTGATTCCTCAAACTGGTGGGGTTATCACGTACGGGGTACCACAGGGTTCGGTCTTAGGTCCTTTACTGTTCTTGATATACATTAATGACTTACCATTCCACATTGATGAAGATGCAAAGTTAGTTCTTTTTGCTGATGATACAAGTATAGTAATAACATCCAAAAACCAAGAACTAAGTGATGTAATTGTAAATGATGTTTTTCACAAAATTATTAAGTGGTTCTCAGCAAACGGACTCTCTTTAAATTTTTATAAAACACAGTATATACAGTTCCGTACAGTAAATGGCACAACTCCAGTAATAAATATAGACTCTGAACAGAAGTCTGTGGCTAAGGTAGAATTTTCAAAATTTTTAGGTGTGTCCATTGATGAGAGGTTAAACTGGAAGCAACACATTGATGGTCTGCTGAAACGTCCGAGTTCAGGTACGTAAGCTATTAGGGTTATTGCAAATTTTGGTGATAAGAATCTCAGTAAATTAGCTTACTATGCCTACTTTCATTCACTGCTTTCGTATGGTATCATATTCTGGGGTAATTCATTGTTGAGTAGAAAAGTATTCATTGCTCAACGTGTAATCAGAATAATTGCTGGAGACCACCCACAGTCATCCTGCAGACATCTATTTAAGGATCTAGGGATCCTCACAGTAACCTCACAGTATATATATTCACTTATGAAATTTGTTCTTAATAATCCAACCCAGTTCAAAAGTAATAGCAGTGTGCATACCTATAACACCAGGAGAAAGGATGATCTTCACTATGCAGGGTGAAATCTGACTTTGGCACAGAAAGGGATAAATTATGCTGCCACAAAAGTCTTCTACTCATTGGCTGAATTTTTAGATATAAATTAAGGAGAAAAAAAAGAAAAAAACTTAAACATTAGTGTCATGCATTATTTTGTGTAATGTAATATCTTGTACAGGCATCTTTTATTAACCTGACACGTTCCACATCATTAAGAAGTGTTGTATTCGTGATCTATGGAACAAGTATTAATCTAATCTAATCTGTGAACTCAAGAACATCTCGCAGAAGCCTGTTTAGGGAACTAGGGATACTAACTAGTGCCTCCCAATATATTTAATCTTTAATGAAATTTGTCATTAAACATATATCACTTTTTCAAACCAACAGCTCAATTCATGGAATCAATGTTAGAAATAAGAATAATCTTCACAAGGATTTAAAGTGACTTAGTCTTGTACGAAAAGGTGTGCATTATTCAGGAACACATATTTTCAATAACTTGCCAGCTGCCATAAAAAGCTTAACAACCAATGAAATTCAGTTTAAGAGAAATCTAAATGATTTATTGCTGGCCATCTCCTTCTACTCCATTGATGAATTTCTCAGTAGAACCAACTGATTTGTATATATATATATATATATATATATATATATATATATATATATATCACTTCTGCACAATTTCAGTACAGTAATGTGTTCATTGTAAATAAGTGTGTGTGTGTGTGTGTGTGTGTGTGTGTGTGTGTGTGTGGTGTGTGTGTGTGTGTGTGTGTGTGTGTGTGTGTGTGTGTGTGTGTGTGTGTGTGTGTAAGTACAATCTAACTTCTGCACCATTTCAGTGCAGTAATGTGTTCATTGTAAATAAGTATTACAGTAGTTGTATTACATGTTTCTTCTTCTTTCGATTTCGGCCATCTTTGGACCACGTTCAACAATTCACTTGCCCGGCTTTTTGATCTTTTTTTCTCTCTTCCCAATATTTCCTCATCATTTTCGAGTGGTTCCTCCTCCGCTCTTCCGACCATTTCCTGTTATTATTCTTTAGTTTCGTTTCTTCTGGAAAACACTTAATTTCGTTCACTATTTGTCTAAACTTTTCCCTGTCCCTGATTGACTCACGGGTGACATTAAAATCGGCCAAATCCTTTTTCACCATCTGTATCCATTTATTGTTGGTTTTTTTGTTCCTGTTACTATGTTCAAACACTTTTCTTGTTAGTCTGTTTCCATCCATCCTCGACAGGTGACCATAAAACGTTAGTCTGCGTTTACGCATTGCCTCACTCACTTTCTCAATAGTTTTGTATATTTCCTTATTACTCTTTAGCTTGTACTCTTCTCCAATCTTTCTCGGTCCTAATATTTTTCTCAAAATTTTCCTTTCTTTCTTTTCCATGTTTTCTATTTCCCCCTTTTTGTTAAGAGTTAGGCACTCCGATGCATACAGGCATTCTGGTCTAATGACAGTTTTATAATGTCTTAATTTAGCTTGAATCGAAATGTTTTTTTTGTTATATATGTCTTTGGTTTTTTGAAAAGCAAATTCCATTTTCCTTGCTCTCGCCTGGTTTGCACTCTTGTCTAAACCATTCACTTGAATTATTTCACCTAAATACTTAAATTTTTCTACTCTCTTAATATTGCCATATTTAGTAATAAGATTTTTCTTGTTATTTCTATGATTAGACATATACACGGTTTTTTCAAATGAAATCTGCAGTCCAGCTCTGGCCGAAACTTCTTGTAGTTTCTCCAGGTAGTTCTGAGCTATTTCTTCGTTTTCTGTAATTATTGCCAGATCGTCTGCAAAAGCTAAACAGTCCACTTCTATTTTTTCTTTTTTTGTTCCAATTCTGATGTCATTCTTGGTGCCTTTGAGTTCTTCTTTCCATATTCTCAATATCTTTTCCAGTACGCAGTTGAAGAGGATTGGGGATAAACCATCACCTTGTCTAACACCTGTTTTAATTTCGAACTTCCTTGAAATTTCACCCATAAATTTAACTTTGGCCTTACTGTTTGTTAGCGTCTGTTTGATAATTTGAATTGTTTTCGTATCGACCCCAAATTCTTCCAATACTTTCAGTAATGTTTCTCTATCTACCGAGTCGTATGCTTTTTTGAAATCTACAAATACTATTGCAAATCTCTGGCCTCTTGAGATTCTGTAACGAATTAGTGTTTTCAGGTTAAATATTTGTTCAACACAGGATCTACCTTGTCTAAAACCTGCTTGATATTCACCTATTTTTTTATCCAGAACTGGCTCCACGATTTGAAGTAATTTCCTTGACAAAATTTTGTATCCTACTGGTAGTAGCGAGATCCCTCTATAATTATTAACATTCATCTTATCCCCCTTTTTGTGTAGTGGGTGTATCAGGGCACACTGCCAGTCTTCAGGAATTCTTTCTTCGTCCCAGATCTTCTTAAACATATGTTCCAAAACTTGTGGGAGGTTGGTATCCATTATTTTTAGGATTTCTGGTACTATGGAGTCTTCACCTGGGGCTTTATTGTTTTTTAGACTGTGTATTATGTGTTTTATTTCTTCAGCGTCTGGAGGTTTTGACTCGGTATTAGTATTTCGGGACTAGTGCAGCAGGGGATACAACCCGTCGGCTTTGAACAATGACGTCACAAGTCGCCAGAGAGCATGTATTACAGAGATGAAAGAGCTGAGGAGAATGTTGAGAAACAAAGGAATGCGAGAGAGATAAACATTGATTTTGTCAAAAGCATAAGTGTTTTTTGACTTTTTTTAAAAAAAAATCTCACGAGATAGAATAAACTGATCCTACTTTATTAAGCAATATCTTGTCAAAAGCCGAGAAGCGATTGTTCTTTATGTTCTAGCTCCCTTCAGTACGTAATAAGTGTTTTTTGACTTTTTAAAAAAAAATCTTACGAGATAGAATAAACTGATCCTACTTTATTAAGCAGCTCCCTTCAGTACGTAATAAGTGTTTTTTGGCTTTTTTAAAAAAAAATCTCACGAGATAGAATAAACTGATCCTACTTTATTAAGCAATAGTGTTTTTTTGGCTTTTTTTTAAAAAAAATCTCACGAGATAGAATAAACTGATCCTACTTTATTAAGCAATAGAGTTTTTTTGGCTTTTTTTAAAAAAATCTCACGAGATAGAATAAACTGATCCTACTTTATTAAGCAATATTTTGTCAAAAACCGAGAAGCGATTCTTCTTAGTGTTGTAGCTCCCTTCAGTAGCTAATAAATGTTTTTTGGCTTTTTAAAAAAAAAATTCACGAGATAGAATAAACTGATCCTACTTTATTAAGCAATTTTTTTTTTTTTTTGGATTTAAAAAAAAAAATCTCACGAGATAGAATAAACTGATCCTACTTTATTAAGCAATTTTTTTTTTGATTTTTAAAAAAAAAATCTCACGAGATAGAATAAACTGATCCTACTTGATTAAGCAATATCTTGTCAAAAGCCGAGAAGCGATTCTTCTAGTGTTGTAGCTGCCTTCAGTAGCTGATAAGTGTCTTTTGGCTTTAAAAAAAAACTCACGAGATAGAATAAACTGATCCTACTTTATTAAGCAATCAGTAAAAAAACGAAATTGAAACATCACAGCAAAAGCTTATTAGAACACAGAACTGCTTTATTATCTATGCCTCGAAGTGAAGACATTAAGATCTATGACTAAGGAATGACGTCATTGTTCAAAGCCGACGGGTTGTATCCCCTGCTGCACTAGACCCAGTATTTCGGTGGTTTTCAAAACTCATTTTATCTTTGGGTGGTTCACAATTTAGTAGATTCTCGAAATATGTTTATTACCTTATAAATTACTAAAAAACTTTTTTATTATAAATTCAGTGCATTAGTATTTGTAAAATGATTCTTTCACATAGTGTTCATTAAAAATGACAATCATACCACTTGGGACCTGTGGAATGGTACATTAACTTATTTGTTTGAGTTGTAAATATTTGTCTTGTATTGTTGTTTTTCTGACATGTTCTACATCCTGGAGGACATCCTCACTACGGATCAATTGGAATGAAAGTAAATCTAATCTAATGACATAACGGTTATATTACGTCTCGATTTCACGGGACTTTCCCAGGATCAGTGGAAATCGACCCTCACACGATCTCCTGTTCACAATACTTCACTTTAGATATCTTTGATTAAAAGTGTTTGGCTTGTACCTAACGTGCGGTCATGGCGGCATTTACTAGCGGTGTGTTTGATGTAGAGTTAAGTTCTGCATTAAAAACAGCGAAGGTTTTAGTTGTTGGGGCTGGTGGAATAGGCTCAGAAATCCTTAAAAACATTGTTCTTACAGGATTCAAGGATATCGAAATCGTAAGTATTGCTGTAACAACTGTAGTAGGTTTGTTATATTCTATGTGCCTTTTCAAACTTAACGTTGTTATTGAAAGTGAGTTAAGCACCTATTGTTGAAAAAAAGGTGAGAACGTAGAGGTGATGCTTAATCGTTTTGTTACTACTCTAGTTGCTTGTAGTAAATAACTTTATTTAAGCAACAACCCACACGAAGAAAATTGCGTATCGTAAACAATGCACCCAAATGACGCTTAGGCAACAACTGAGACAGATAAATAAAAATAAATAAACACACTAGCTATGCGACATTATACTACACTTCAGAGAATAAATTGTTGACGTGTGTTGATCACAGCACTCAAGAGTTGTTTCCTTACACTTTGCCATTTCTTGGAGTAAGCAGATGGCTCACAGTTGTAATTATTTTGACACATAAGAACTTAAATCAGTATCACTATATTGACAGTGTTTTATACCTCCAGATGTCAGGCTGCTGCTTTATTTATGTAAAGCTTTGAGCATTTGCTGTTGTAGTGTGATAAGATGAGACATAAGCTCATATTGTTGCGGTGAAACATATTTAATTGCTGTTTTCTCAGTGAATACTTAAGTCAGCTGTTGACACAACCCTGTTTGTTTCCGTCACACCTTACGATTGCTACCTAGATAGTAAGGTACGGCATTCGACAAGTTTTTAATTTTTACCATCGTGACTTGTGACATAACTCATTCCACGACTTACTTCAGTGTATTTGGCATTGTAATGCAGGTTGGCCGTTAGGAACAACTTCTCTTTTCCATACTGATCAAATCTGGTTGTGAGGATTTCTTCCACTATGTAGCTTTGAGTCGGTTACCTACAGACAGAAATATTACATTCTGTGTTAGTGACAACTACAGAGGGCTAGTACTGAGCAGTGCTGGGTTTTCACAAATATCCTGGACTGCACTTGGGCAGTGAGTTTTCCCCTAAGTGTTCAAGATAATTTCCAATAATGTGGTGAACTATTTTTGAGGGAGGATATCAATTTCCAACCAACTAAGTGTGCTGGATTAGCGAGTCCACACTTTGAATTGGTCGCAAAAGCCAAACATTAAGTAGTAGCGGAACAAAGATTGCTCTAGTTTACAATAGGAAAATAAATTCAAAGTGATAGAATTTGTTGGAGACAGAGTTATCTAAAGGGCGACTTATGGTATAGGTGTTTCTGATGAAAGCTTTTCATTCCTACAGCTGTTTTTTCAGTGGTTGTTATTTCGCGTGGCATTCCCGCCATTCGTATTTTTCATAATTGAAGTTTAGAATCTGTATCAGTAAATATTACACTTAAAAATTCTAATCAGAAATTTCTCTTGTTATTTGATTCACCATTTCTTGATTTACCTTGTTACATATGGGCAATTCCATAGTTACGGGTGTTACATGTACACACCTTAAAATCAGGAAAAATAATGTAAGGAAAATTTTTATTGAAATTAATATTGAAAACTTTTAAGGCTTACATTATATTTCATGTTAGAAATGTTGATACTGGAATTGTTTTATTGTTCTCCTGGTTATTAATCAAAAAAGTAGTGTTACGGGTGTTACCAAAAGTAGACCTAGTCCCTGTTATGAGTTAGGGAATTCTCTAATTTCTGCAAACTTGATGAAGCTTTTATTCTTGTAAAACAACTGTCAAGAGGTATTGCCCCAAATTTTATTTTGAAATATAAATTTTTATTTTTTTGGACATCATAACTCCGTATATATATTTTTTTTGCTGTTACGGGCGTTACATTAAATGTTACGGGTGTTACATAGATGCATCAGATTTGATTCTTGAAGGAATAAATCTACCTCTTACAATTGCATAAAAAGAAAAGAAGTATTGTAGTTTATTTGGAATGAAAGTATGTACTTAAGAGAACATATTTGAAGGATAAAGCTATTTATTACACAAAAAATTTTGTTACAATTTTATAGTACAACTAGGCCAAGATATCGTTACTTACTTAACATTTACCTCGTTTTGTAGGCCTAACAAATTTATGACAAAAATGTTTTCTTATTATTGATAGGTTTAAAAACTTCATTTAAAAAACTTTTCCAGCAACATCCAATTCAAAATTGAACTCATAGTACAAACGGTTACCTTGTTTGATTTCTGGTGCTGTTGCCTTAGATAGTACTTGACTGAATTTCACAAAACAAACATCAGTTTCATCTAGTTTAAAAAGTGTTTTACTTTTTCCTACTGACTTCAGAAACATTATTTTCACATCCTCCTCTTCATCAACCTCACTCTGACAGATTCCCAAGTAACGGTGTTGAATTTTGGATAGGGTTGGCTTCTTTTTGTCACTTGGAATGTCAACCAAGACAAATAACCCAAATTTTAAATCAGACTTTTCAATTTTATTAGTTAGGCTTAACTGACGAGCACTTCCAATATTGTCTTGCGATTCAGATGGTGAAACAGTCTCCTGATTAGAATCATTAGAACTGCACATTTCATAGAAGTTTATGCATCTTTTTGCATGTAATGCTTTAACTTTGGCATCCTCAGTAATAAATACTGACATCCTTGTCATTCATTAATGACTCTGCTGTTTTTGAAACCAGCAAATCAGTTGTGTTATAAGCCCGAAAGTGATGGCAGCCCTGGATTTGAGGAATTGCTTGTAAATTTTTCCACCTTTCATCCAAAATAGGAATGTTATGCTCCACTGTTATCTTATCAACCCATAGCACCTTAATTTTAGAAAAATTCTTCAGAGTGTAGTCATAAAAGTCAATTGCGTTGTTAATAATAACTTTCCTAGATCTAACAGCTGTCCACACACTCCTCTTCAGTGCACCTCCTATGCCATCCATGGCTCCTTTACCATGTGAACTGGCAAAAAAATTCCATTCAACTGTCAGTCCAAAGTTTCAGAGCCAATTATATCGGAAACTATCTTTTTAATAACACCAGATTTTTTACTGGGGCTTTTTCGAAGTACCTTCAACACTTTCTTCACAGCTTTACCAAATGTCTGTTTACACTTGTAAGTCCCAATAGGAGAAGATTCATTTGGAACTTTTGATCTTGCGAGTTCTAGTTTTTTCTTCTCTCTCTCTCTCTCTCTCTCTCTCTCTCATTTTTCTTCGATTCTTATCTCTAAGACGTTGATTATTTTTCAATTTTTTTTTTTTTAACCTGCAATCTTCTTAATTCGTCTTGTTCTTTCTTCAAGTAAGCTTCTCTGTTTTCATGGTTATCTTTAATCTTTTCTTGGTACTTCTTCACTCTTTCCCTTGCTGGTACTGGTGCCACGGTCTCCGAAGACAGAAATCATGATAATGTAGGCATATATATGTATAAACATAACGCTGTCCAGAGAGATAAAAGTAAAAGACATTGTTAAGCATAGGCTCTTATGAATGACTAGAATCTGCCTCAATGAGCTGTTTACTGGGACTATATAAAATTTAAAACTGAGGTTAGCAATATTGTTGTTCTTGGAAAAGTTAGAATGGAAAACATAAACTATATGTAATCTAATTTTGGGCTTAATTAACGTTTTAGGAGGATGTCAGTTGAGTCAGGTTAATGCCCTAATTAACTTTTATAATGTAGGTGTAGTGCTTAAACAAATGTATGCAGTGGAATAAAAATTTTAGTTTTCATGCTTAAAACTGTTTTCAAAAATGACTCTGAGCACCATGGGACTTAACATCTGTGGTCATCAGTCCCCTAGAACTTAGAACTACTTAAACCGAACTAACCTAAGGACATCACACACATCCATGCCAGAGGCAGGATTCGAACCTGCGACCGTAGCGGTCACGCGGTTCCAGACTGAAGCGCCTAGAACCGCACAGCCACACCGGCTGGCAAAACTGTTTTCATATGTCATAAACATAGTTAAGAAACTTTATTCATTAATAATAATACCATTTGGTTATAATTTAAATGTAGGGCCTAGGCCTACTAAACATTTGAGGTGGCATTAAACCATCCAATTCAAGTTACGGGTGTTACGCATGTGTTAAGTAACACCCGAAACAAAAATTAGTAACACCCGTAACAGCTCTAAGAGTGTTAAATAAGATTTCAAAATGCCATGTAATGGTATGATATTGTAAAACATGGGTATAACCTCACTTTTACAGAAAGGTATTGTACAGAACAAATTTACTAGATTACAAATTAAACTTTTGTATCTTTTTTGTTACGGGTGTTACAAGCTGCATATATATTATAAAACTAACAAAATAAAGAAATGCAATTAGCTTACCCCAGCAAAATGAATTATTATGAGCTATAACAATGTTGACTTCAATATTCTTTGCAACAATAGAACAATCAGCTATGGATAACACAACTAATATTCATCTGGAAATAGCATAAAACATACCTCTCTTTGGTGCCATAGAACAGTGCACTTTAAACACTTAGTGAAGGTAGAAATTTATTTTTTTCATATTCATGATTATTTTGCAATGAACAAATGTACTTTTAACTAGGCATTTTTAAAGTTATATTTGTAATATTGTCATTTTAATTTTTTTGTCACAAAGTCTCTTTAACATGGAATGACCCATATTTAGAAGAGTGTAGGCCTATAAAAATTTAATGTGTAGCAAATATTATCAATTGGACCTTCAGCTACATTACTGTTCAGTCATCATCACAATGTAGATTTCAGGGAGTAGGGAATGTCTTCTACTGTGTAGTGAAAGGAAAATGCTGACAATCTGGGTTCAACAAGATCATTATGGCAATTTAAGGAACACTAACAATAAGCACAATCTTTGATTCTTAAGACCAGTTCAGAAGGTGGTTGAAGCCTGGGCTTCAAAGTGCAGCAGCTAAATTGCAGGCACATTAAAATCTTCAACCTTCTCAAGACAGCCAGTAAATTTAATGAATATTACCAGTGTAAAACTACCAGACTTGTAAAATTACCGCAGGAAGTAATTTTTTGTATCTCCACAAAGAAACATGGTAGTGTCGTGTTTTGTCCAATCTCAAGACTGATTTGATGAAGCACTCTGCGCTAGTCTATTTTGCTGAATCTGTATCACGTCTGCAACCTACTCAATTTGCACTTTCTTAGTGCTCTCAGATGTTAGTTGAACGTTACTTGATGCCTTATAGTGTGCCCTCGATTTTGATGCCTTATAGTGTGCCTCGATTCTGGTTTCCCCCCCCCCCCCCCCCCCCCCCATCCCCAGTTATATTCAGTACATCCTCGTTAGTTGTCTGCTCTACCCATCTAATCTTAAACATTCGTATGTTGCACCGTATTTCAAAAGCATCTACTCTCTTCTTGTTTGCGCTGTTTGTCATTGTCGCTCTTCCATACAAGCCTACTCACCAAAAAAATACTTTCAGGAAAAACAATCCTTATATTTAAATGTATACTTAATATAAAAATATTTCTTGTTCCCTACGATGTCTATATGTGGATCAAATTTGATTAACATTGGTTGCCTAGATGAAAAGATATGCATCTGCAAAGTTGGCCAAAATTTTCTTCTTGCAATTTTTGGGGCACAATATCTTTTTTTTTTTTCCACGGCTGGAAAGAACACGCTTTAAGCTTTCAAAGTTACATAGTTTAATTTCTGGATCTTTCATATTGATGAATAAGAATACATATCAAAAGTAGGAAAAATAGATTATTGATAAATACAAAAATTTAATACAATTTGAAGCTGTTAAGTAACAAAAAATTGTAATTGTACTGTCTTTTAATAGTATAAGATTTGTCTGAGGTTTAGGGAATGTAACTATGCTATTAAGAAGTGTTTTACACCATGGATTCCTTCCAGGAAGAATAGGAGGAGGGGAAATACGGAAGCGTTCGATCCCACCCGTCTGCTTTGACCCATGACGTCACAAATATGGCGGAAACAAAAACAAACACACACACTTTCCACAAGAAGCCTAGTGACACTAACGGGACAAGTGCGGGAAATGGGGTGTTTTGGGTGGGGGGCAAACTAAATATAAACAAATTTAGACGCCTTGCGTAGCTACAACGTGTAAGTGAAGACAGCCATGCATGAATACCCACCCACCTCCCCAGGGGTCGTAACCCCTGCAACCCATAGAAGATAAAGATGCTTCAGTAGCTGATTAGTGTTTTTTGTCTTTTTTAAAAAAAAATCTCACGGGATAGAACGAACAGATCAGAAAGATAAATATAATAAACTAAAACAGAAATTCGAGGAAACAGATAATTAAAATAAGTAATAAGTGTTTTTAAATTTTAAAAAAATCTCACAAGATAGAACGAACAGATCAGAAAAGTAAATAAAATAAGATAAAACAGAACTGGAGACAGCCACACTCAAACCAAACTCTGCGCCGTCATGACGTCACACACGACAACACCCTTACGTCACGGGTCAAAGCCGACGCGTTGGATCGGACGCTTCTGTCGACCCGGAGGAGGACCTCCATGCAGCGGTAGTCTTCTTGATACTGCAGAGTTTGCTCTCCAAGTCAGCAGAGGTCTTATTTGCACCCATAGATCTGCACCTGGGTTGGTCACAGCGAAAGTGGGGCGAGTTATCACTCCTCTAGCCAAATGATCAGACAGTTCAGTTTCTGACATAGCCACTTGAATGTAAAGTGTAGGATTTAAATATAATAAAACTTCAGAATATGTTCGTAAGATTATAAAATCTAGATGATCATAATGGAATATTATGTTGCTTTAGAATGTTTTAACCCTACAATGCATGGTGATGCATATATGCATTGTCACTCAGTTCCATCGGCATTATAAACCAGCAATAGTTTTTTTAAGGCTCTATCATCACAGTGCTGGTACATTTCTGAATAACCACTTTCAGTTTTTGCTTTAAATATTGTGTTTTCATAATCTCAGTCTTCTGTGCGGTGTAATCTTTGGTGTTGACATTGTAAAATCTTCATGTTGAGTACTGAGTGTTTGAATAATCAATACTCACTGTTGTAGCTGAAGGTAAGCACTAAAGCAATATGTTTTAATACGCTAATTTGTGTGTTATATATACAAACAATCCCGAATCTGCTATGCTTCAAACCAGGATATTCATGAGCTTTCAAAATTGCTTGTTATGAGTTTATAGACTATTGTGTAAAATGAACCAAGAGACCTTGCACCCTGCTACTTTGGTGGATCAGACAGAGTTGATTGTCATAAGTCAACACCTTTCTATTATGGGAAAAGTCAAACACAATCAGTTGAGGGAAATGTTACCAGTGGACAAGGAGCTTCTATGATGTGGGTCTGGGTTTGATTTTACTGAAGGTGCCCAAATTTGTCCGTAACATAATAATGCCTTGTTGATGACAAAATTTCAGTTCCTGCAGAAGACTTGTTGCAGCCTGTTTGTAGTGAAGAAGGCTTTAGCATCAGTAACAATTGCAATGTCTGACAAGTTGAAGTTACTGACTAATGAAGTTTTCAAACCTGGTTGGAAAATTTGTACCAAATGTAGACATGAAGTGACCCAAAAAGAATAATCCCACCAGGATAAGCAAGAATCACCACCCACTGAAGACAAGGATGATTTTGATTCTTGCTTTACTGCGAATACTTCATTATCATCAGTTGGAGAGTGGCCATTATAGCTTCAAGGGATCATCAAAGGGGATTCAATGGGATACATGAAGCGCAAAGTTCAGAAAGCCCAAGGCACCATTACTGAGGTAATTGCCACGACTGCTGTCGTGAGCCAAGTAGATATTGCTCAAATGCAAATGGAAGAGTGCCAAAAATGTATAGACATGGACATCTTAATTAAAGAACTTAAGATTAAGCGTCAGACTTAAGGCAATTACAGTGAAGTTCAGATTTTGACCCTAGCCCCAAATAGCTCAACTATCGAAAAAAAGTCTGAAGAATTTGCTGTTTCAACTAAAATGGTGAAGAAGGCTAGGAAACTAAAGATGGAAGATTGGATATTTGCAACATCTACAAACTGTAAAGGGAAAAAAAAAACTCAATGTTGAAGTAAAACAAAATGTCCTCACCTTTCTAAAGATGAGTTTTCTCATTTATGTCCTTGCAAAAATGATTGTGTTGCAGTAAGAATAAATGGGGGAAAGATTCACAGAATTGCCTGCTCCTTTATAACCTGAAAGAAATGTCCATTGCTTATTGTAAGCAATATGGAAATCAACTGAGATTCTCTAAATTTTGTGAGCTCAGGCCGAAATGGTGTACTGTAGTTTGTTTTTCTGGGTCACACTCAATATGTGTGTGTGCAATTCATCAAAATGTCAAATAAATGTTGGCGTCAGCAACATCCATCCAAGATGGCTACAAGAATTATATGAAAAAACTGCATGCAGTTTGGACTCAAAAGATCGTATGCTGCAATGTTGTGAGGAATGACCAGGAAAAATGCAACTAGAGGCTTTTCTTGAAGACGCTTCTAAAGACGATGATTCTGAAGAAACAATGGAATACAAGCAATGGTCCACACTGACAGTGAAATGTCCGAGAACTGTTGAAGATTTCATGGAGGCACTGATTTTGAAAATTACCGGTTTAAGACACCATCACTTGTGTCGAAGCACCGAAGTTTATACCTTGAGTAGCTAAAAAGAAATCTTACAGAAAATTAATTATATTGATGTAGTTTGCTGAGAATTATTCATTTGTTGTTCAAGACACTGTGCAAGGATTTAATTGAGAGAATAGTCAGGCTACGTTACATCCTTTGTAGTCTATTTTGGTGTCAAAGAGTGTCAGAGTATTAGCATTTGTACGATCAGAAACTGTCTCCATCATGATACCATTGCTGTTCATACCTTTCAGATAAAGTTAATAGCACATTTAAAGACAAAGATTGAAAATGTTAAGAACATTTATTACTTTAGTGATAGTTCAGCTGCTCAGTATAATAATTTCATCAATTTATGTTTGCACGAAAATGGTTTTGGCATTACAGCCGAATGGAATTTTTTTTGGAACAAGCCATGGTAAATTGCCTTGTGATGGCATTGTAGGAACAGTAAAAAAGACTAGCAGCCCGTGCTAAATTAATTGTAATCAGCACAGACCAAGCAGAGTTTCCAGTGATGCTACAGCATTCAAGTTCATGCCTTTGAAGTAGTTGAAGAAATTTCAGCAATCTCAGTTGCAAGTTTACCACAAGGACAATATATTGCATGTATGTATGACTAATTTTGGTGGGTTGGAAGTGTGTGTGAAGTTTCACATGAACAAGCTTGATGCACCCACAAGGTTCTGCCCGTTCCCTCCACTTTCCAACTCCTCTAAAGACACCTACTGGATTCCTGAGCAACATATTTTCATGATTTTAGAAGCACCATGATCATCATCATTAGGGAGATAATACAGTAATCCACAATCTGCCCTTGACAAAATTGTAGAACTGTTAAATCAAAAATGGAACTGACTCTTTAGTATTTTTGTTTCCCAAATTTGCTGTATTGTGTGTTATATTTGTTTTATGGTATGTGTTAAATTAATGTTTGAAACTGATTTATCTGCTGGAGTAAAAAATTAATTATGGGACTTAATGAGCAAAATATTTCGCTTTTCCATCTTGTCAAAGTGCTAAAATAATAACTTTCGAAACATATTCTTACCCGTCAATATGAAAGATCCAGAAATTAAACTATACAGTTTTGAAAGCTTAAAGCATGCTTTTTCCAGCTGTGGCAAGAAAAAAGGATTGTACAAGACACAGTTGAGATATTGCACCCCCCTCCGCCCTCCAAGAACACCCTAAAATTTGCACGTAGAAAATTTTGGCCAACTTTGCAGATGCATATCTTTTCATATAGGCATCCAATGTTGATTAAATTTGATCCTTATATAGACATCATGGGTAGGAATAACTCTATGAAGTTTTGATGCGATTGGTTCATATGAAAAGTACCAGTGGCCGGTCAAACTTTGGCACCCAGAATAGTCCGACAAATTTTTCAGCCACTTTAGAGTCTTGTATCTATATTTAGATATGGCTAAATCCCTAATTTTTGCCATGGTGTGATTCAGCATAAAAAGGTGTCTATGTATATTAAAGCAAATGACCAAATTTTTCTAGAACTTCTGAAAAAGCCGAGCAAACTTGGTACATTTGCACTTTCATATATGGTGCGAAGATGAGTAGCCTCTCTTTAAAAGGCCCTAAAAATTCAACCACCGAAGATACTGGACTGAAATTTGATACACAACCATCCAAGACCATATACAACCTTCACACCAAATTTCATTAGATTTGGAGATGGTATAGTGGGGACTCCTGGTCCCTTTGAGGTGGAATGACCCAAGTTTTAGCATTAGGCAAGGGGAAGAGGACGTTATGTCACTCCAGTTCTGTCCCTGAGGGATGCCACTTCTTACTCTCCTTGTTTTTTCCCCCATCAGTCTTCTGACTGGTTTGATGCAGCTCGCCACGAATTCCTCTCCTGTGCTAACCTCTTCATCTCAGAGTAGCACTTGCAACCTATGTCCTCAATTATTTGCTGGATGAATTCCAATATCTCTCTTCCTCTACAGTTTTTGCCCTCTACAGCTCCCTCTAGTACCATGGAAGTCATTCCCTCATATCTTAACAGGTGTCCTATCATGTTGTCCCTTCTCCTTATCAATGTTTTCCCCATATTCCTTTCCTCTCCGATTCTGCGTAGAACCTCCTCATTCCTTACCTTATCAGTCCACCTAATTTTCAACATTCGCCTGTAGCACATCATCTCAAATGCTTAGTCTCTTCTGTTCTGGTTTTCCCACAGTCGATGTTGCACTACCATACAATGCTGTAGTCCAGACATACATTCTCAGAAGTTTCTTCCTCAAATTAAGGCCAATATTTAATATTAGTAGACTTCTCTTGACCAGGAATGCCTTGTTTGCCAGTCCGCAGCTCGCGGTCGCGTTCTTGCTTCCCAAGCCTGGGGTCCCACGTTCGATTCCCAGCGGGGTCAGGGATTTTCACCTGTCTCGAGATGACTGGATGTTTGTGTGTCCTCATCATTTTATCATCATTCATGAACATGTTGAGTTTGGACTGAGCAAAGGTTGGGAATTTGTACGGGCGCTGATAACTGCGCAGTTGAGTGCACCACAAACCAAACATCACCACCACCTTTTTTGCCATAGCTAGTCTGCTTTTGTTGTCCCCCTTGCTCTGTCCTTCATTAGTAATTTTACTGCGTAGGTAGCAGAATTTCTTAACTTCATCTACATCATGACCATCAATCCTGATGTTAAGTTTCTCACTGTTCTCATTTCTGCTACTTCTCATTACCTTCGTCTTTCTTCGATTTACTCTCAATCCATACTGTGTACTCGTTAGACTGTTCATTCTATTCAGCAGATCATGTAATTCTTCTTCACTTTCACTCAGGATAGCAAAACTCTCCTAAAATTCAACATATCTAAAGATTTGAATCATTCTTCCATTCCTCATGTCATTCTTCCTTTACTGTAGACTCTCCGTGATGACAGTAAAAGTTTTGGAATGATCCAATCCCAGACAGATTTAGAAAAGTGGTGTTGGCATTAGCAAAAGTTGAGGGAAATGGTAGGTGGTGTAGTGTGTCCAACTTGTTTTGCCCTGACGAGCAAAACTCCTATCTTAGTGTAGTCAGGTAGATGAGTAATTGATAATAACAGCTAAGTAGCATCATTTACTGCCTAGCAACTGCAAGAAGCCAGCCAGTGACAGGGTTTGCTTGAGCAGGTGGCACAAGCCGTGTAGCAGCACTACAAAACAGATGCACGTGTGTGTTAAATTTAACAGTGAGTTTCTTGTATGTAACTGGTGGTGTCTTCATTTAGCTGAAATCTAGTTCATATAATATTTTATTTTTGGGGTTTATTCACTTCTATTTCCTCTCGGAACTGTTTCCAAATGTAGGTAACTGGATACATTTAAAAAATCTACTCGTCAAGCAGCAGCAGCAGAACACACATGTAGAAAGGTATTACAGTTTGCGAGCTTTTGGAACCAGTGATTCCTTCTTCTGGCAGAAGGGTTGAAGGGGAAGGAAGAGGGGTTGAGGAAAAGGACTGTTGAGGTTTAGAAAAAGGGGTAGGGTTTGGAAAAGTTGCCCAGGCGGGAGGCTTACTGGACAGGAGGAGAAGGAAAGACTGATTGTTGGGGACTGCACTGGACAAGATTTTAAAATCCAAGAGCTTAAAGGTGGAAGATAGGGTAATAAGCAAGACAAGGATTACTGCTAAAACATCGTGCAAAAAGATGATAAGAACAGAAAGCTAAGTGCATTGTATGTGACGTGGGAGGTGGGCAGCGAAAAATAGACAGGTCAGAGAATGAAAGATTTAGAAAACTAAAAGGGAATGAAGAAAGGAATAGTTACTGTGAAGACATGCTGAGATCGAAGAAATTAACGTATATAAGGCCCAGATGGGTGGTGAAAATCAAGGACGTGTTGTAGTGTCAGTTCCCATCTACAGAGAACTGAGGAACTAGTGTCTGGGGCAAGAATCCAGATGGCACGTCTTGAAACAGGCACCAAGGTCATGACTATCATGTTGTAGAACATGCTCTGCAACAGGATATTGTGTGTTGTCAGTATACACCCTCTGCCTGTGTCCATTTGTCCTAACTAATAATTTAGTGGTAGCCATGCTAATGTAAAAGGCCAAACAGTGTTTGCAGCACTTGATCCACACACCACTACCTCGAAATCATCCCTTGCAAGCCTTACGAGAATTCCTCACGTCCAGCATTGCTTCACAACCCTTCCTCAGGTCTCTACAACATGACCGTAACGTGTCCTCTCTAGAACTTCAGGCTCTTCTCTCCCCAAAAGCTAAGGACTCCATCATCATCCTTCCAGCGGGCAAGGGTTGTACCACTGTGGTACTTACTGACAGGAGTACGTAAGACAAGTTCTACGCCAGCTGTCTGATTCCTCTACAAACAGTGCACCCAGGGCCTCAGCATTTGGTTGTTGGGTACGGGCTTGGCGACTCCAGGTTCCTAAGCTGGGGACTGGTAAGCGCCACCAGTCTGCTGTTACTGTAAGCTCCGTGCATGCTTCAGTGACCACTGTGAGGTGCAGAAGTGGAATGTTGTGTGTTTCAGGGAATGGGGGCCTTGGCCTCACTGCCTAGACTGTGAGGAAGTACACACATATGTATAAAAACCCTTTCACCTCAAAGTTCACCATGTGCTGATGAGATGGATGGCCGTTTATGTAAAACAGTGTATAGTGAGCAACCTCTGGGGCTCCTGCTGCCCCCCAAGTTGTATAAGGCTTGCTCAGGCATGCAGGGCTCTGCCTGGGTGGACGGCTGTTTCCCTAGCATCTCGTGGGATCCCTAAAGAACGGTCTCATCAAACTACTACTAATACTACTACTACTACTACTACTACTGCTGTTGTGACAGGTGTACCATCGGGTAGTACCTACACCCACTCATCAAAGAGAGCTCGGTTGGTCAGTCCTCCCGAAAAGAAGTCTCAGACTCATAGTAACAGGGCATTAGTGTGCCATAACATTATCATTGTAATCAAACAAACAGGGGGAACCTTTCAGAAGGTCTCCACTTTCTGTATTCACAAGGCATTGGAAGGTATTGCTGGGTCTTTAAAAAGTGTCAAAGGACTACGTAGTGGAACACTTCAAGTTGGAATTGCTAATTCAAACCAAGTATCTAAGCTTTTGGGATGTAAGGCATTAGGTGACTAACCAGTCGAGGCTGAGTTGCATAACACCCTTAACTTCAGTAGGGGCATGGTTACCTGCTCCAATATGACGGAGGTGGACCCCGCGGAGTTACGTGAAGAGCGGAAAAAATATGGGCATCACGGAAGTGCAGAACTATGTGAGGATAGTCAATGGCAAATTGGAAAACTCTGCAACATTTATTCTAATATTTAGTAAGAATTACCTGAACATATCCTTGCAGGCTATATCTGTCATAAGGTTTGCCCGTTTGTTCCTAACCAAATGGGATGCTTCAGATGTCAAAGATTTGGCCATACCACTATGGAATGTAATGGGAGGACTACGTGTGGCAATTGTGGAGGCTAAGCTCACGAATCGGGCTATTTTTGTACTCTTCCTCTGAAACGTGTAAACTATTTCCTTTGCATAAGTCCTTAAGACACCAATCGCCAAGTGTGATGCTTCAACATAAACTCAGTTCACAGATTCAAGTACGAGCACATGCACTTGTTGGTGTACTTGTGGGGAAATGCTACACTTGAAACAGAAGTCATTCGGAAGCTATCGGCAATGGACTTACCACCTAAGCCCCATACCACTGCCCACCATCAGAAGCCTACTAAACCATCCCTTCAACCCAAGCAACCACCTCCTCCCATAAGTAAAGAAAACGTCTTTTGAAAAGTACTTCCAAGTCGAAGAAAGTGATAGTTAAACCTTCAGATCGGCGAGCTCTCTTCCTCTCTGATGGGGCACGTACTCTGGAAGAAATGGACTTCCAATTGGAGGAACCGGCTAACATTCCCGCTGACCTCCCCGGTAAATACTGCCTCCGAGGGAGAAAGAAAAGAACAACCTTTGCTAAACAGTGGCATCTGCAGGGACTTCTGTCGTGCAGTGGAATTGTAGTGGATATCTCTCACATTTAGAAGAATTACAACTCATGGTCCAAGAGAAACTGTCCTGCATTTGCTTACAAGAAACTCACCTTAGTCACCGACACACCTGCGTTACGTGGTTGCCACCCCTACAGGAAGGACTACATTACTGGAGGCAGGGCTAAAGATGGAGTGGCTGTTTTCATTAATGACAAATGCCAGTCCTCTTCTGTCACTCTTACCATGACCGTATTGGTTGCCACGAAAGTTCTAGCACAGTATGTTATTTGTATCTTCCACCTAATGATGCTTCAGATGAAGGCACAATGACGGAACTCCTCCGGGCACTCCCACGTCCATTCCTCCTTGTGGGGGACTTAGTCCACACAGTGTGCTGTGGGGCTTGGCTACCACTTGCTTCAGGGATTGAATGATCGCGCGACTTGTCCAGTCTAAGAATATCTGCCTTCTGAATGCGGGTCAGGTGACACACTTTTCCTCAGCTGCAGGGTCTTTCTCAGTAACTGGTCTTTGTTTATGTTCCCCAGCTATTGCAGACTCAGTTCAGTGGGAAGTGGCTACAGATCACTTCCCAGTTGAATCATTCTGCCGAATAGGATGGTGGCTGACAGGAGACCATGAAGATGGATGATACAAAGGCTATTTTTGAACAAAAGAATTATGCACAGGAGAAGGTGGCCCATATCACTTGTGAGATCCAGTGGGCTGCCGCAGAGTCCATTCCCCAGTTAGTAACCACCTCAGACAACGGCGTGTACCTTTGTGGAATGACGACTGTCGATTGGCCATCGGGGCCAGTCAAACAGCTCTGTGGAACTTCAGACACCATCAGACTACAGGAAACCTTCATGCCTTCAGATCTGCGAGAGCACATGCGAGGCGAGTGATAACGGAATGGAAGAGGGCTTTCTGGAAGGAATTCACGACTTCCATTAATCAGACTTCCACCGCGCAAGTTTGGGATTCAAAAAGGCGGATTTCAGGCAAGGGCAGTACACATCCTCGTATGGCCTTTACAAGTAATGGGGTGTGGTGGACATGCCAGAAGACATGGCTCACATTTTAGCTAAACACTTTTTTACTTCAACTATGTCATCCAAACAATGTCCTGCTTTTCAGATGTTCAGTAGGACTGCGGAGTTGAGGAAGCTCGATTTCTTCTTGCATAATAAGAAAGACTACAACCTTCCATTCTCATTGTGGAAACTGGACTCTGCTTTGTCTGCAGCCAGAGACACTGCTCCAGGACCTGATGAGATCCATTATGCCATGCTTCGCCATCTGCCCTGAACTGAAAAGACATGTCCTCTCTTGCAATCAGATCTGGTTTGATGGACAGTACCCCACAACTTTGAAGGAGGCAATATTAATTCCAGTCTGGAAACCAGGCAAATATCATTGTGCCCCTAACAGTTACTGGAGTGTAGCCCTCTCCAATTTTATAGGTAAGGCTCTTGAATGCATGGTCAACTGCCACTTCGTCTGGTTGCTGGAATCCCTAGGTCACCTGTTCCGCTCCCAGTGCAGTTTCAGGCACTGCCATTCCACCTTTGACAACTTAATTCTACTGGAGACAGCGAAACTGGAGTCCTTCTTATGCCGAAACCATTTGGTTTGTGTGTTTTTTGACCTCGGAAAAGCATATGACACTACTTGGAGGTACAACATCGTTCACCCACTTCATGAATGGGGACTATGTGGATGCCTGGCACTTCTTATCCAATTCTTTCTCGAGGTCTGGCGTTTCTGATTTAGCGATTCATGTCAGTGATGGCTTGTCTGACTGTTATGTTCAAGAGAATGGGGTTCCCCAAGGCAGTGTCCTCAGTGTCACATTGTTTGCCATCGCTATCAGTAGGATTTCCTCCGCAGTCAGGGGCCCTGTTGTATGCTATTTGTTTGTGGGTGACTTTGCAATCTTCTACTCTTCCTCTGATATTATGATGATGACGAGACAACAACGGCTTACCATTAGGAGTTCGGAAACCTGGGCCAGGACCGCTGGTTTCAGTTCTCACCAGAGAAGGCTACATGTGTCAGTTTTAACCATGCTCGTTGAAGTTTTAATCAACCAGTGCTGACAATGGGTGACAATTTTTATGTTTTCAAGAAACTATGCTCTTCTTGGGTTTATAATTTGACTTGAAATTAACTTTGTTTTCACACCTGAACAACCTATGAATAAAAGGCTTCCAGTCGCTGAATATTTTGAAATGGCTTGGTGGAAAAACATGCGGAGCTGACAGGTCCCGCCTCCTGCAGTTTTATAGGACATTTGTTCAATCACATTTAGAGTATGGCAGGTGGTCTACGGATCAGCCTGTACTTCCTACCTCAAGATGTTAGACGCTGTCCACCATGAGGGCATTTGAATATTGACTAGAATCTTTTGGACCAGCCCAGTTCAGAGTCTGTGTGGGAGGCTAGTGAACCACCACTCTGGATTCAGCGACATATACTTTTGGCTCGACAGGCACTGAAAATCTCAGTGTTACCTCAGTCATTGGCATTTAGTGCAGTGGTCCAACCTACATTTGAATGGCTGTTCAGGAGTCAGCCCCATGTTATCAGGCCATTTGGGATATGTGCTACTGACTGTCTCAAGGCTCTGCATCTATCAGACATCAAAATTCCCCCTGCGGGTCCAGGGATTAGAATAGGCCCGAGGTATTCCTGCCTGTCGTAAGAGGCGACTAAAAGGAGTCCCTCCCCCTCAAGGGGGTAGTTAGCGCCTGCGTCAGGAGACGGACGGTTCCACGACCTATAATTGCGGTCATTTTGGTTTTTCACTTCTTCTGGTTTCTTCCTTCCTTTGGTTGGTTCCTTTCTTTGTTCTTCTCAATCTCACTGTCTTACTTACTCTTTCCCTTGCCTCCTTCTCCTTGCCTTCTCTGGTCTCCGCCTCGGCGTTTGAGACAGTCTGTCCTTTCTCTCCCTCTCTCCCTTCTTTTTCCTCTTCTTCCTTCCTCCCTGTGCGTGCCTGAAGGCCAACCCACGTGTTTGCACGCATAGCTGGTGATGGGGTAACGCGTAATTCCCCGTCCTGGGTAGACAAGTAAGGCACGCACGTACCCCCTGGTAAAGGCCAGGCGCAGGGAGGGGTGATTGCCTGAGCTGACACCATCCGACCATGCCAATTGGTCCCTCCGTCCGTTTCTCGGGAGGTGTGACCTGAGGTGTTTACATTCACCTAAGGCAGGAGTGCCCTCGGAGAGGGTCCCCACAAGGAAGGAGCGCGCCATCGGAGACGCTGGCAATCATGGGGGATTCCTCCGCAATGGATTTCTCTTCTTCTTCTCTCTCGACTTCTGCCCAAAAACGGAAACTTGACCAGCCACCAGTGACAAAAGTACTACCGCCTGCCCCACAGTTCCTCGTAGTTTCTCGATCTGAGAACAGAAAGGATTTTTCCTCTGTCATCCCTTTCGTTATCCAGAAGGGCGTAGATGCCATAGCCGGATCTGTCAAGTCTTGTACCAGGTTGCGTAACGGTACCTTGTTACTAGAAACTGAGAGCGCCTTTCAGGCACAAAAACTGCTTCGGGCCACACTCCTGTACACGTTCCCTGTCCGAGTGGAGGCTCACCACACTTTGAATTCGTCTCGTGGTGTGGTATATATTAGATCACTCGACGGATTGACTGACGAGGAGATTCAGTCTTTCTTCCCTGAGCAGGGCATGACGGCTGTCCATAGGGTCATGAAAAAGGTCAACAATGACCTTGTACCGACCCGGGCACTTTTCTTGACCTTTGATAGTGTTCAGCTGCCGTCGCACATCAAAGCGGGCTACGAGGTTATTTCTGTTCGCACCTATGTCCCGACACCTACGCGCTGCTACCAGTGTCAGCGTTTTAATCACACTCGCCAGTCTTGTTCCAATGCGACTAAATGTGTCACTTGTGGCAGGGATGCCTGTGAGGGTGACTGCCCACCTCCATCTCCTCATTGTGTGAACTGTCAGGGTGACCATGCAGCATCCTCCCGCGACTGTCCCATCTACAGGGAAGAACGCTGTATACAGGAAATTCGGGTCAAAGAGAAAGTGTCCACCTCAGCTGCTCGCAAGCTATTTGCTAGTAGGAAGCCCACGCTGCTCCCAGCGGGGAAATACAGTACTGTCCTCGCCTCTCCTCAGACTACCAGGGAGGTGGCGACGCAGACATGCGATCTGACCTTCAGCACTACGGTCGTCCATTTGGTCAGTGCTAAGATCGCCCGGTCGACGTCTCCTCTTCCTCCCGTCACCCCTCAGACACAAGCACCTTCATCAGCTTCTGCCAAGACAAAGACCCAGAAATCAGATGCATGGACCTTCAAGAAGGAACAGTCCCGTGCAGACTTCCTACGTACCTCGAGCTCCCAGCCATCGACCAGTACTTCCACTAAACGACCTTCCAAGAAGGCTCATAGGAAGCACAGTTCTCCTTCTCCGCAAGCCAGTGCTCAAGATGGCCGATGAGCCTATAGAACCAATGTACGATGACTGTCCGCCTACTGATAGCGGTGGCAGTGCTCGCTCGAAGCCAGGCCCTGAGCGGCCTTCGAGGTGACCCCTTCTTGCATCTTCTTTTTCTTCTCACTATGGCACTTATTCACTGGAATATTTGCAGCATTCGCTCCAACCGAGAGGACTTAAAGTTGCTGCTCCGCTTGCACCGTCCGCTCGTCGTAGCCCTCCAGGAAACGAGGCTACGCCCATGCGATCAAAAAGCTACGCCCATGCAATGAAATTGCACACCTCTGTGCGTTTTGAACTACCCTCTGTGGCAGGTATTCCGGCTCATGGAGGGGTTATGTTGCTGGTCCGGGATGATATTTACTACGATCCCATCACATTGCACACCAGCCTGCAGGCAGTTGCCGTCCGAATTACTCTCCCCACTTTACATTTTCCATTTGTACTGTTTACACCCCATTGTCGTCTGCTGTTACCAGGGCAGACATGATGCAAATTATTGCTCCGCTACCTGCACCATTTTTGTTAACTAGAGACTTCAATGCCCACCATCCCCTTTGGGGCTCTCCAGCATCCTGCCCGAGGGGCTCCCTGTTAGCAGACCTTTTCAACCAACTCAATCTTGTCTGCCTCAATACTGGCACCCCCACTTTTCTTTCGGACACAACTCACACCTAATCCCATTTAGACCTCTCTATATGTACTACCCAACTTGCACGGCGGTTTGAGTGGTATGCACTTTCTGATACATATTCGAGCGACCACTTCCCGTGTGTTATCCATCTCCTGCATCATACCCCCTCTCTGTGCTCAACTAGTTGGAACATCTCCAAAGCAGACTGGGGGCTCTTCTCTTCCAGGGCGACCTTTCAGGATCAAACCTTCACAAGCTGCAATAGTCAGGTCGCACACCTCACGGAAGTCATTCTCACTGCTGCTGAATATTCCATCCCTCACACTACTACTTCTCCATGTCGCGTACCGGTCCCCTGGTGGTCCGCAGCATGTAGAGACACTTTACGTGCTCGTCGACGTGCTTTACGCCACCCTACAGTAGCGAATTGTATCAATTATAAACGATTACGTGCGCAGTGTCGTCGTGTTATTAAAGAAAGCAAGAGAGCCAGCTGGGCTGCTTTCACAAGCACCTTCAACAGTTTTACTCCTTCTTCTGTTGTCTGAGGTAGCCTGCGCCGGCTATCTGGCACTAAGGTCCACTCACCAGTTTCTGGCTTGACGGTCGCGAATGACGTCCTTGTGGCCCCCGAGGATGTCTCCAATGCCTTCGGCCACTTTTTGCAGAGGTTTCGAGCTCCGCTCATTACCACCCTGCCTTCCTCCCCCAAAAACAGGCAGAGGAGGCTAGGCCACCTAACTTCCGCTCCTTGAATCGTGAAAGTTATAAGGCCCCATTCACCATGCCGGAACTCGAAAATGCACTGGCCCGGTCACGGTCCTCTGCTCCAGGGCCTGATTCTATTCACATTCAGATGCTGAAGAACCTTTCTCCTGCGGGTAAAGGTTTCCTTCTTCATACTTACAATCGCATCTGGATTGAGGGACATGTTCCCGCATGCTGGCGCGAGTCTATTGTTGTACTGATTCCTAAGCCGGGGAAGGACAAGCACTTGCCTTTCAGTTATCGACCCATCTCACTTACCAGCTGTGTCTGTAAGGTGATGGAGCGAATGGTTAACTCTCGTTTGGTTTGGCTGCTCGAATCTCGACACCTACTTACCAATGTACAATGTGGATTTCGTAGGCGCCGCTCTGCTGTTGACCATCTGGTTACCATGTCGACCTTCATTATGAATAACTTCTTGTGGAAGTGCCCGACCACGGCTGTGTTCTTTGATTTGGAGAAGGCTTACGACACCTATTGGAGGGCAGGCATTCTCCGCACCATGCATACATGGGGCCTTCGCAGTCGCCTCCCTCTTTTTATTCGTGCATTTTTAATGGATCGACAGTTCAGGGTATGTGTGGATTCTGTCCTGTCAGACACCTTTCGCCAGGAGAATGGGGTGCCACAGGGCTCAGTTTTGAGCGTTGCTCTCTTCGCCATAGCGATCAATCCAATAATGGATTGCCTCCCAGCTGATGTATCAGGCTCCCTTTTCGTGGACGATTTTACCATCTATTGCAGCGCGCAGCGTACATGTTTCCTGGAGCGCTGTCTTCAGCGTTCTCTTGACTCCTGGAGTGTCGCCAATGGCTTCCGTTTTTCTGCCGAGAAGACGGTCTGTATTAACTTCTGGCGCTACAAAGAGTTTCTCCCACAGTCCTTACGACTCGGTCCCGTTGCTCTCCCATTCGTAGAGACAACAAAATTTTTAGGTCTTACATTTGACAGGAAACTTAGCTGGTTTCCACATGTGTCATATTTGGCTCCCCGTTGTACCCGTTCTCTAAATGTCCTCCGTGTTCTCAGTGGTATGTTGTGGGGAGCGGATCGAACCGTCCTACTTCGCCTGTATGGGTCGATCGTCCGCTCCAAGCTGGATTATGGGAGCTTCGTATACTCCTCTGCACGGCCGTCCATCTTACGCCGCCTCAACTCCATACAACATCGGGGTTTACGTCTTGCGATCGGAGTGTTTTATACTAGTCCCGTCGAGAGTCTTCATGCTGAAGCCAGTGAATTGCCACTCACCTACCAGTGCGATATACTGCTTTGTCGGTATGCCTGTCAGCTACTGTCAATGCCCGACCACCCGTCTTATCGTTCCTTTTTTGACGACTCTCTCGACGTCAATACGGGTTGTATGTCTCTGCCCTGCTACCCCCTGGAGTTTGCTTTCGTCACCTCCTTCAACACCTTGATTTTTCACTCCCTGCAACTTTTAGAGTGGGCGAGAGCCACACGCCACCATGGCTCCAGGCTCAGGCTCGCATTGACCTTGATCTCAGCTCGCTCCCAAACGAGGTTACCCCCGGTTCGGTATACCACTCCCGTTTTGTCGAACTTCGTTTGAAGTTCATTAATATGACCTTCATTTATACAGATGGCTCTAAGACCAATGACAGGGTCGGGTGTTCTTTTATTGTCGGGGCACAAAGTTTCAAATACCGGCTCCATGGCCATTGTTCGGTCTTCACAGCTGAGCTCTTTGCCCTCTACCAGGCTGTTCTTTACATCTGCCGCCACCGACATTCTGCTTATGTCATCTGCTCTGATTCCCTGAGCGCCATCCAGAGCCTCAGTGATCCGTATCCGGTTCACCCTTTCGTGCACCGGATCCAACGCTCTCTTCAGCAGCTGGTGGACGACGGTTCTCCGGTTAGCTTTATGTGGGTTCCTGGCCATGTCGGTATCCCTGGGAACGAAGCTGCAGATGCCGCGGCCAAGGCTGCGGTCCCCCAGCCTCGGACAGCTTCTTATTGTGTCCCTTCATCAGATTGTAGCAGGGTCATTTGTTGGCGCATTTTATCGCATGCCGATTGGGCTGCACTTACGGACAACAAGCTTCGGGCCTTGAAACCTCTTCCTGCGGCTTGGACGTCTTCCTCACGCCCTTCTCGGTGGGAGGAGGTCGTTTTGGCCTGGTTACGAATTGGACACTGCCGGTTCAGCCATCGCCATCTGCTGACGGCTGCGCCGGTGCCGTTCTGCCCATGTGGGCAATTGCTGACGGTCCACCACATTTTAACGTCCTGTCCGGATTTTAATACACTGCATCTTGATCTTGGCCTGCCATGTACTCTGAATGCCATTTTAGTGGATGACCCAGGAGCAGCTGCTCGCGTTCTTCGTTTTATCAACTTGGCAAACCTGTCTAAGGACATTTGATTATGCTGTTTTGTAAATTTTTTGTAAATCCTCTGCCTGTCTTTGTCTTTTATAGTACTGGCCCTTTTAGTTGCTGTTTTAACCTTGTGTCTCGCGGCTCATTCCTAACTTAGTCTGGGCACTAATGACCATTGTAGTTGTGCGCCCTATAAAAAAAAAAGAAAAAGAAACAGCTAGGGATGGAATGCATTGCCACCTTGGTGTCTTCAGAGGCCCAAAATGATTTTAAACGTGACACAGTACAAGAAAACTTGTACTTCAGGTTATGTTTTTACAACTTTGTTTTCATTCATTTTAAGTACGTACCAGTTTTATCATCGTTTATACAGATGGATCCCAGCAAAAGTATGTCCTCGGTTGTTCTGCTGTTTTTCCTGATAGGGTTTTTAAAACGCATCTTCTGGAACAATTTACAAATTATGATGCGGAATCATATGGCATTCTGATGTCACTGGAGAGGATTCACAGATATCACTGCACAAGGTTTCTTGTCTGTTGCAACTCACTTAGTGCACTACAAGCACTTCACCAAATGTATCCAGTAGACCAGCTGATTCACCACATTCGTGACTCCTTACAACGGCTCCAGCATTGTGTCAAGTAGGTATGTTTTGCTGGGTACCTGGGCACATCAGGATACAGGGAAACGTCATGGCCGACAAAGCCACCAAGGAAGCATGTTGTGATGGTGCTGCCCATCAATGTCCCATCCCAATACATGCCATTATCTCATTTTCTGACAGGATGTGTCATGCGTCAGTGGGAGACTGAATGGTTGCAGGTGACAGAAAACAAACTGTGATCGCTCAAATTGACCACACAGGCATGGTGGACTTCATTTCAGCATCATCACAGTGAATGGTTGCAGGTGACAGAAAACAAACTGTGATCGCTCAAATTGACCACACAGGCATGGTGGACTTCATTTCAGCCTCATCACTGGAAGAAGGTTCTGCTTACCAGACTCCACATCGGCCATAGCTCTTTAACATGTGGCTTCCTCCTCTAGCGGGTGGATCAACCACTCTGTAAAGTTTGTGGTGTGTCACTTCCAGTTCAGCATATTTTGGCAATGTGTGTCCTACTTATTGATATTAGGGCAGCCCTCAGTCTCGATGGAGATCTGCCCACCATCCTCGCAGATACTGATTCCAGTGTGGCAAGATTGGTGAAATTTTGTGAACTGTCAGGCCTCATCCGTAAATTGGTGGGAAAGGGAGGCAGCCTTTAATACATTATAAACTGCTCAGCTTGTGGGGACAGCTTTTGTCCCCACCCATGAGATTTGCATATTGACTTTTTGTCAGAGCGCCAATGACCATGATGTTGAGTGACCCTCACCTTAAATCATCATCTAAATACAGCATCTGCCATCAAGATCTCATCACTGTGATTGGAATTGACCTGCAGTCCCTCCTTAAAACCTAAGGTCCCTCGTAAGGACTAACACAGGGCTTCACAACATACGTGCTCGCGGAGCAAGCTGTGAGCAGCAAGGCGCGAGCACGGAGCAGCGCGAGTATGCTACCCCCACTACCGGACCAGAGCAGAGAGTGGGGAAAGTCACGTGGGGCACACAACAGCTGCCGCCAGTCAATGTAAATCCGCGGCCACCTGCAGGCATATCACTCACGAATTATTACTGCGACAAATGAAACAAATAAAGGAGAATGTACACATGCCACATAATTTTATTAGCTTAGTGTATGCCTCTACATTCGCATTAATTTGTGAACTGTTACACAATAAAAGGTGTCACTGAAGTGTGGGATTCTCGGTTATCTCGTACTTTTTGCCCTTTACAATTGCGTCTATGTTCTGAGTAATTGTTCTTGTGCATTTTAGGCGCAGCGTGCAGTTCAAATTTCGATCAGACAATGCGTTTCTCAGGCGCGTCTTGTTACATTTCATTGCAGAGAACAGTTGTTCACAAACATACGTGGAACCGAACATTGATATTATTGTAGCCGCCAGTTTGTGCAAACGAGGAAATCTATCCTGGGGGAAGTGTCTGTAGAATTCCAAAATGTTTTTCTTGTTCTGAAATTTGTCTCTGTATTCTCTGTCACACTGCAGGTCAATAATTTCTTGCTGCAGCTCAGGACGAATCTCTTAAATATTCGCTGAATATGGAGAGAACAGATCAAAATCACTGTCTAGTGCTGTCAGATCTTGAAAGCGCTGATCAACTAAACTATGTGAATAACGTTCACAGTGTTTGTGAACATCTTGCATGGATGATAATTTAGGAAAATGAGCTAGGTTTCCTGTTTCCAGCTGACTCTCCAAAGTGTCAATTTCATTTTAAAAGCTCGTATTCGATCTATGAAATGAGTAATTAGCAGATCTTTACCTTGTAGTGAAATATTCAAAGCATTCAGATGGCTAGTTAAATCTGCTAAGAACGCGAGATCACATTCAAACGTGCGTGCGCATTTCCCCTCCCTCCCCTCCCTCCCTACTCCGCGACCTTGCACCTGCTCGCGAGCACGTGCCTGAGCAGACGCGAGTACTTGCGCTCAAAACCGGCCAGTTGTTAAGCCCTGGACTAACACCTCAATCCATGAAACTTACGCTACCCAAACCATGTGCCCCCCCTCAAGACTCCCACCAAACATTTATCTGCATTAGCTGATCAGCACCTGCAACCCATAGTAGAAAGACTTCCCTCATATATTAAAGACACCAATCACTTCCTGGACTGCAATCTGTGCTCATTCCACTCCTTGCTTGTCACCATCAATTCTACCCTCCCTCTATACCAGCATCCCTCATATATGTGATCTGTGTGCTGCTGAACGTTTCTACATTGATGACATCTTTGTTCTATGGATTCATGGTTATGCTGACGTGTTAAAATTTCTGGAATCTCTTAAATACATTTTCCCAATTAATTTCACAGGGTCCTATTCCAAATCCCATGTCACTTTCCGTGACATTGATATCATCTTCACCATCGATCAGCTACACGAACAAACAGCACTTTCATTTTGACAGTTGCTATCCTTTTCATGTCAAACATTCGCTCTCATACAGCCTTGGCATTCGAGGCAAATGTATTTGTTCGGATGCAGACTCTTTACTGTAATACACCAGCATTCCCACCTCAGTCTTCACTGGATCTAATTAACCCACCAGACAAGTTCAAAAGCAGATTTCTCGGGCCGTAACATCCAATCCTGGCACTGACAATACCTCCAAAAAACAACTTTGGAATACACCACTTGTCTTGAATGTATTAATCAGCTACTTCGACAAGACTATGACTTTCTAAAATCAGGTCCATTCTGTCGGAGATTTTGCCTGCCACAGGTAGAATATCTTTTCATCACTCTCCCAATCTCCGCGTTATCCTTGTCAGACCCTATGGTCCGTCTGCACTCGTCTCCCTACCCTACATCTTGACTGTCCCCGCTACAAGATTTGCTCCATGCAGCCTCTTACCATCATCTATACCAGTCCTGTAACTAGCAGAACATATACTATCAAAGGAGAGCCACCTGTGATAAAACATGTATAACAGCTGTTGTGTAAACACTGTTCGGCCTTTTACATCATCATGACTACCAACAGTTATCAGTTAGGATGAGTGGACACATGCAGAAGGTGTACATTGGCAACACACAATATCCTGTTGCAGGGCATGCTCTACAACATGACAGTTATGACCTTGGTGTCTGTTTCATAGCAAGGCTCGCTAATTCATTTGTGTGATAAGTGAGAATGAAAATGACAGTGATGATGTAAGAAAAGTACCCCTTAGATTGTGATGGGCCTTGCACATCAAAGCTGCAGACACTAGGAGAAAACTGGTTGAGGGAAAATAAAGTGATGGCTTTGGGCACATCCAGAAAGGTGACTTGGTGATCTGAGGAGGAATAGGTAAAGCAAATGGGGAGAAGGTATTGAAGTTCTAGAAAAATGTGGATAGTGTGTCCTCACTCTCGGTCCAGATCATGAAGATTTCACGTGATTAGGAAGAATTCCTCTAAATGGTCCCCAGGGGGCTCACCACTCTTTGGTGAGTACATGCCTGGCTACCACCGGACCCCAATCTTTGGAGTGCTACTTCCCATTATGTGCTGCATGTTTTTTCTCCTGCTGGTCTTTTCTCCTCCCTTGGGGACCAAGTCGTATGCCGTCTTCAAGAAAATGAAGTTCCTGATAAAACTGTGTATGCATTCATCCTGTCCACCCATCTTTCTTTCCCTGCCCTTCCTTTTCTTACCATTCCTCTGCTTTGGTGTTTGAGGTCTCTCTTTTTCCTTTTCTTCTTCTTCTCCCTCTCTGTGCTTTCTTGAAGGCCGGTCTACACATTTGACATTTAAAAGGTGACAGGGTAATGCGTAATTCCCAGGCTCAGATCGACAAGTAGGGCTTGTACATACCCCAATGTAAAGGCCATGCCCAGGGAGGGGTGACTGCCTGAGCTGGTATGTTCCTCTGTGCTGATTGGCCACTCTATCTGGAGTCTGCGAGGTGTGACCTGTGGGTGAGTGGACCGGGATCCTGCAGCCTCTGAACCTTTTGGGGGGATTCATGTTGCTCATTTAAGATGATGTCTATAGTCACGCCATTTCCTTACACATCTGGCTTCAAGCTGTTGCTGTCTTTCCCTTCCTGATTTCACCTTGTCTGTTTGCAGAGTCTACTCACCCTCGTCTTCTGCCATCACCATGGCAGACATTTTGCTACTTATTGCTCAACTTCCGCCTCCCTATTTGCTGCTTGGCGACTCCCAGTGCCCACCATCCCCTTTGGGGCCCTCCACACCCCTGTCTGAGAGACACTCTCCTAGTAGATATGTTCAGCCACTCAGTCTAATCTGTTTGAACGCAGGTACACCCGTATTTCTTTCAGATTCCACATACTCCTTTTCCCACTTGAACCTTTTGATCTGTTCTGCTCAGCTTGCTGATTGTCTCGAGTGGTCTGTTCTTTGCAACACTCACTCAAGTGACTATTTCCCCCGTGACATTTGTTTGCTAATGCCTATTCCATCTGTGCATCCAACCAGTTGGCAGCTTTCCAAAGCTGACTGTAGCTCTACTCCTCACTGGACACTTTTGATGAACACCATTTCCCCTGCATTGATGACCAGGTAGAATACTTTAAACATCCTACCTTTACTGCCACGGAATGTTCCATACATCGCACCGCCTTGCTGTGACATGCCTTTGACCCCTGGTGGACTGAGGCATGCAGTGACACAGTCCACGTGCGTAGACAACCTCTCCGTGTTCTTAAACATCATCTCCCGATGGCAAACTGTATCTGTTATAAACGGCTCTGTGTGCAGTGTCGCCGGGCCGGCCGAAGTGGCCGTGCGGTTAAAGGCGCTGCAGTCTGGAACCGCAAGACCGCTATGGTCGCAGGTTCGAATCCTGCCTCGGGCATGGATGTTTGTGATGTCCTTAGGTTAGTTAGGTTTAACTAGTTCTAAGTTCTAGGGGACTAATGACCTCAGCAGTTGAGTCCCATAGTGCTCAGAGCCATTTGAACCTTTTTTTTTTTTTTTTTTTTTTTGCAGTGTCGCCACATTTTCAGGGGTAGCAAAAAAGCTAGTTGGCTTTCTTTTCAAAACTCTTTTAACAGTTTTACTCCTTCTTTTGTTGTTTGGAGTAATCTCCATCTGCTTTCAGGAATTGCAATTCATTCATAAGTTTGTGCTCTGACCATAGCAAAAATGTCATTGCAGACTCTCTTGATATCTCCAATGCCTTGGGCTGATATTTTGCAGGCATTTCAAGTTCCACCCACTACCATCCTCCCTTCCTGCCTCTTAAAGGGATGGCGGAGGCAAGGACGATACCTTTCTCCTCTCAGAATCGTGATAGTTACAATATTGCTTTTACTATGAGGGAGCTTAAACGTGCACTCTTTTGTCCAGGTCATCTACTCCAGGACCGGACTGCGTGTACGTTCTGATGTTGCAACACCTATCTCCTGAGGGCCAACACGTTCTCCTCTATACATATAACCACATTTGGGCAGATGGCACATTTCAAGCCATTGGCATGAGACCATTATCATTCTCATACTTAAGCCTGGTAGGAACAAACACCTCCCTTCCAGCTACTGCCCAATTTCCCTCACCTGTAGCGTCTGCAGGGTTATGGAACATATGATTAATGCTCGGTTGGTGTGATGGCTAGAGTCTTGAAATCTCTTCACTAACACCCAATGTGGATTGCGTAGGCACTGCTGTGCAGTTGATCATCTCCTCACTTTGTCAACTCATATCACGAACAATTTTCTGTGGAATTGCCAAACTGTGGCCATATTTTTTTGTCTCGAGAAGGCATATGACACCTGCTGCAGGATGAGTATTACCCATATTATGTAAGAGTAAGGCTTCCAGGGTTGTCCGTCCTTTTGTATCCAGCAATTTTTAAAAGACCATTTTTTCAAGGTACATGTGGGCTCGATTCTGTCGGACATTGTATTCAAGAGGACGAGTGCCACAGAGTTTTGTGCTCAGTGTCATCTTATTTGCCATCTCCATCCAGGTATCTCAGGCTCTCTTTTCATCGATGATTTCATGATCTACTGCAGCTCTCAATGAACCTGTCTACTTGAGCAGCGTCTTCAGCAATGTCTTAATCGTCTTTAGTTGTGGAGCATCAATAATGGCTTCTGCTTTTCTGCTGACAAGACACTCTATGAATTGGTGGCGCCAGGAGTTTCATAACCTGTCCCAACGTCTTGGCCCATTCGTTCTTCAGTTTGTTGACACAATGAAATCCGTGGAACTCGCATTTGAAAGGAAAATCTGTTGGTCTTCCAGGTCTCTTACCTGGCAGCTCATTGTACTCACTCCCTCAGTGTTCTGCATGTTTTATGCAGTACCTCATGGGTTGTGGATCGGACCATCCTCTTCCGTTATATCAGTCCCTTGTCGTTTTGAAACTGGATTATAGATGTATCATATATTCATCCGCATGTCCGTATATCTTACATCGTTTTAAGAGCATCCACCATCAGGTGGGATACGTTTAGCCACTGATGCTGTCTATAAGAGTTCCATTGAGAGTTTGTATAGTGAGACTGCTGACTTACAGTTGTCCTAGCGGCAGGATATTCTCCTCAGTTATTACACGAGCCGTCTGTGTTTTGGGGAATGATGGTGAGGCAAGGTAAGAGGTTAGGAAACTCTGGAAAGTTAGCAGGGGGTTGTTTGGGGGGGGGGGGGGGCAGTGATGGTGGATCATGGTTGGGTGGAGAAGTAGACTAACAAGGGGAGGCCGCCAATTGTGAAATTCAGATTCGATTCATACCGCGCATAATAAAAGCTCATGGCCAGAGGTGTAATGTGGCAAAGCACCAAGATGCACTTCTCAGCCGTTGTCGAGAAAATCGACAGTTAAAAGAAACCGTTGCGGTGAAATACTCTCTACGATAAATAAGTTTATGCAACGTCGTGGCGCAGCGGTAAGCGCTCGGGTTCGTAATCCGAAGGTCGCCGGATCGAATCTCGCGCCATGCAACTTTTTTTTTTAGTACTTGTTTTTTTGTAATTCAAATATATATATATATATATATATATATATATATATATATATATATATATATATATATAATTCCCGGCAATCAGTTGCAACAATTATGCATATAATAAGTTGTTGAAAGTCGTTTGTCGTGGAAAAACTGTCGACTTCGAACATCACTATGTTTTCCGCAAACAAAGTTGTATTTCACAAATGTCATTAATTGTCTTCATAATGTTAACCACGTATAATTAACCGAAAACGTAGAAACTATATTCCGAAACGAATACGTATAGCGTAAGTCAAACGTTCGAATTAGAATAGAGACTCCACGAACACAAATTTGCTGTGGCAGGTATGAAATATAAATTCCGTTATTCGCTCGTTACACTTGAAGGGCAGATGTTGAATGGGTCGAAACGAGCGGCCGCATAACAGCGCAGTTGCCTGTTAACTTCGAAAGAAGGTAGATGCGGTCCCTAGCGCAACTTATAACATCGTCGAAAATCAGTGCGGACGGGAGAGCTTTGGTACACCCTGTTAAAAAAACGGAAAAATGGAGGCGGTAAAATTGGTGAGCGATCCGCCTTCACCAACATGCATAAGCAATTCATTAATAGTTTATATATATATATATATATTTGAATTACAAGAAACTAATAATAAAATAAATTGCATAGCGAGAGATTCGATCCGGCGACCTTCGGATTACGAACCCGAGCGCTTACCGCTGCGCCACGACGCCATAGAAAAATAATAATCGTAGAGATTATTTCACGGCAACGGTTTCTTTTAACTGTCGAATTTCTCGACAACGGCTGAGAAGTGCAACTTGGTTCTTTGCCACGTTACACCTCTGGCCATGAGCTTTTATTATGCGCAGTACGAATCGAATCTGAATTTCACAATTGGCGGCCTCCCCTTGTAAGTCCAGCAGGATGTAGTATTGGTTTCAGACTCAGTTTGATTGGGTGATGGTTTTGTAAATGTAGAGACCAGGAGAAGGAGAGAGAGTCTGTAACAAGTGTAGCATAATTGAATCCAAAATCAACAATACCTCCTATGTCTTTCATACCCATTTCCCTATTATCCACGAAGTTGCTACCTGATGAAAGGAACTGTCCATCATTCCCTCAGTCTTTCCAAAATGAGTAACTAACGACAAATAGAAACAGAAACAATAGCAACAAAAACCTGACAATAAACCTAAAAAGAAAAATATGCATGGATATGACATGAAAACAGTAAATCCACACGAGCACAACACAGTGCAAAATATACCCATAACACAATTATCAGAACTGAACGTAACATTGCTATGAATCTAACAACATAACTAATTGACCCCAAAGCATAAGACATTCTATGGGCCATGCACTGTCTAACTGCTAGAACTTCCTTCTTTCTACCTGCTGCATCTCTGCATAGCGGATTGGTTGCAGCTAATTGTGGTACTGCTTCAACCATACCCATAAATCGTTTCATCTGTCTGATGCGAACAACAGACATTGTAGTAGGTAACAGCACTGTTCCGTTAACCGGTGATGTAACTCCACGACCTGATATGGACTGTTGTATTTGGTCAAGAACTACTTCGCCTATCCCTTCGGTTTATAGGTGTTAGTGACCAATACTCACTGCCCTACACAATGCTGTGGTAGTTTGCCCATGCGCCTGTTCAGCTGTTTATGGTGTTCCAGAGCCTTCGCATTTGCCTTTTGTTTGTTTCTCCATACCTCCCATATTCTTCTTGCAAACTTCTTCACTATTTTGAAGTTCAGTTCTAACTTATAACTTGAATCGCCAAAGGGGGATGGCATCATCGTCCTGTACACTGCCTTAAATGGTGACATGCCTGTTCTCATATGAACCTTTAGAGTTGTATGTGGAAACAACATATGAGACATAGGTATCCTAGTCCGTGTGTCTAGCATTCACATAAAAATTTAGCATTTCTGAAATAATCTTATGGATGTGCTCCATCCGATTGTTAGTTTGAGAGTGGAATGGACTCATTTGGAAATTTAGAATTTGTAACACATGGCGTTGCTGTTTCATAAGTTCAAGTACGAAGTTCATACCCTGATCCTTGACTAAGGAATGAGGCACACCAAACTTCAATATCCAAGTGACCTGCTGGACTGGTATTGCTACCTTTACTAGAAATCGTGATACTGATGATAGTAAGCACATACCTACTCCTTGCAAGTGTTCTGTTACATGGTTCACAGATATCAAGCGCAAGTGTTTGAAATGGCTTTGACACCTCTGGGAACCTATGCAAAGCAGATTTTGTGATGTGAAATATCTGCTCTTCGCACGCATGGTACACAGTCACTGACATACTAGTCCACGTCGCACTTCCTATTCCTCCGCCAAAACTGTTCCACAACATGCCTATCTGTTGCTCCTCGTCAGCCACTGTGACCTGTTATCACATGGTCATGAGCCTGTTGTAATATTTCCTTTTGAAAAATTGCGGTGACTGCACAACAAATCATCGTACATGATGAAGTGTGACTGTGACTTTAAAGCCTTATCTTGTGCCTGTGCCTGTGCCTGCAGCCATTCCACTACACTCTTGCCAAATATCCGCCTGCAGGTTTGGGGTTAGAATATGCCTGAGGTATTCCTACCTGTTGTAAGAGGTGACTAAAAGGAGTCTCTCATGTTTCGGCCTTTATGTGATGGTCCCCTGTAGGGTTTGACCTCCATTTTCCAAAATTTTCCCAAAGAGCGAGCCAATTGGGGAAGGGCACCTTACAAGGTGCATCGTGTCAATCATGCGCTGAGACCTATCACATCCTTCATCAACGTGGATCTGCACTTCCACTCATTCTCCAACTGTTGGGCGAGGTCACCTTCCTGGGTGCATATTTTTCTATCAACTGTGCAGTATAGTTTTCTACGCTGACGATGATAATGGACTTGTTTGCTTGGTTGCACCTGATAACCAGCATGGTAGCCAGTCCGTTGTGGTGTGGCCGCCATGTACCCTGTTGGTTGTAGCCCCCTGACCACACAGGGATCGCTCTGCTGATGCCGGCACTGTTAACTTCCCATGTATGCAAAGTAGATGCCCGTCACCCTGGAGCATTGAGACTCCCGGCAATGGCCATCCTTCCAAGTGGTCTTTGCTGCGGCTGGGTGGCGCCTGTGGGGAGGGCCCCTGGTCGGAGTGGGTGGCATGAGGGCAGATGACACGCAATGAAGCATAATCCATCATCTCTTGCTGGTGGTGAAACACCAGCAGCCTGTAAGCGATCACAAGCTCAATTCAACGCACAAAAGTATGACCCCATATCGTTTCCCTCCCTGGCCACACCATGAAAGGAACGTCATGCTAAGGATGGCAGCAGGTCTTATTCGCCCCGGTATCTTGTATGTTTAGGAGCTGATGGGGAATCTTTCATGATGATGAAGCCTCAGTTTTTTTGTTGAGCATTTAGGACAAGTTTGGGGAGGTGGAGGGATTGTCCAAAATGAGGTCTGGGTCAGTCTTGATCAAAACGGCATCCTCTGCCCAATTAAAAGCGTTACTTGCTTATGACAAGCTGGGGGATGTTTCTGTAACCATCACGCCCCATAAGTGCTTAAACATGGTCGAGGGTATCTTATTTCACAGGGACCTTCTTTTGCAGTCTGATGATGAGCTGCACGCCAATTTAGAGCGGTGAGGTGTACATTTCGTTCGGCGTGTCCACCAGGGTCCAAGAGATAATCAGGTTGCCACCGGTGCCTTCATCTTGGCCTTTGAGGATGCTGTACTTCCAGCATCGCATGTCGAGATTGTGGACACCCATCACATCCCAATGTGCCCCACCTCCCATCTGTGTCAACTGTGGAGAGCACCATTTGTCTTGCTTGCCTGACTGCAGAATTCTCCAGAAAGTACAACACCCTGGATTGACTGACCTACACTGAGGCTAAGAGGAAATTTGAATGCCTGCATCCTGTGTGTATGACATCTTACACCGCCACTACAACAGTTCTAGCCCTGTCAGCTCCGCCAACCCCAGTCGCCTCTCAGAGCCAGAAGACTACACCTGCCCCCTTGATGGTGGGAGGCACTTTCCTCCCTGTTGCTCCTGCACCATCTACTTTGGGAGCAAGACCCCCCCCCCATTGGAAATATCAGTCCCTACTTCTACACCAGATAAGCGTAAGTGTTCTTCAGCTCCTCTCACTAGGAAGGGGTGCCTTGAGTCACTCCCTTCTCAGGTTTCTGCTGGTGGGAAAGATGACACCCGCCAGTGGCTGAAGAGCCCAAAAGCCGCTGGTTCTAGGGCTTCACACTCATCCTCAGTCCCGGAGACTGAATCAGTAAAGTCCTCCCAGCCAGGGAAACTCGAGGAGCAGTGAAAGAAATCCAAAAAGATGATCCCCAAGACCAAGGGAATTGCAGTGACACCCACACCACCGCTACCTACAAGCTCTGCATCTGCTGATGACGTGGAAATTCTGGCATCCGCTTAGGACCTAGATCTCACCAGACCCTCAGACACAATGGAAATAGACTGCTCATGCAATAAGTCGGGGGCAGCAGGTGACCCTGAAGTGTAAACTGCCTCATTGAATGTTCTGTGCCTTCCCAGTCTCACTATGACGTCATCCTCCAGTGGAATTGCGCCTGGCTGAACTACGGTAGTTGTCAAGCGTTACACGTGCTTTCTGCATTGCCCTCCAGGAAACCTGGTTCCTGGCAATGTGGACCCCTGCCCTCCACAGCTATAAGGGATATTACAGGAACCGTAGTGGCTGTAATCGAGTGTCTGATGGAGTTTGCGTTTATGTCCTAAGCTCAGTCTGTAGTGAAACTGTGCCCCTTCAAACCCTTCTTGAAGCTGTGGCTCTCAGAATAAAGACGACGCAGGAAATAACTGTGTGCAATGTATATCTTCCTCCAGATGGTGCAGTACCCCTGAATGTATTAGCTGCACTGATTGACCAACTTCTTAAACCTTTCCTACTTTTGGGAGATTTTAATATCCATAACCCCTTGTGGGGTGGCACCGTGCTTACTGGCCGAGGCAGAGATGTTGAAACTTTACTGTCTCAGTTCGACCTCTGCCTGTTAAATACTGGAGCCACCAGACATTTCAGTGTGGCTCATGGTAGTTACTCGGCCATTGATTTACCTATTTGCAGCCCAGGACTTCTCCCATCTATCCACTGGAGAGCACATGACGACCTGTGTGGTAGTGACCCCCATCTTCCTGTCACTGCCCTGGTGTCAGGCCCATGGACAACTGCCCAGATAGGCTTTAAACAAGGCAGACTGGGAAACTTTCACTTCTGCTGTCACCATTGAATTTCCCCCCTACAGGAACATCAATGTGATGGTTGAGCAGGTGACTGCAACCTGCAACAATCCTTTCTGCGGCAGAAAACGTGATCCCTCACTGTTTAGGGTACCCCCAGCGAAAGGCAGTCCCTTGGTGGTCTTTGGAAGTCACTGAAGCAATTAAGGAGCATCGGCAAGCTCTACAGCGGCATAAGTGGTACCCCTTGCAGGAGCACCTCATAGCTTTTAAACGGCTCCATGCCCACATTCCCTAGCTTACCAAAAGGCGGAAACAGGAGTGTTGTGAGAGGTACGTGTCGATCATTGGGTGCCATACGTCACCTTCCCAAGTCTGGGCAAGGATCAAATGTTTTCGGGTACCAGGCCCCAAAGCTGTTCCTGGTGTTAACATAAATGGCGTGTTACCTACAGACACGATTGCGATTGCCGAGCACTTTGCTGAGCACTATGCTCGAGTCTCTGCGTCAGAGAATTACCCCCAGCCTTTCACACTCTCAAACATCAGCTGGAAGGGAAACTCCTCTTGTTCACTACACACCACAATGAATCCTATAATGCCCCATTTATGGAGTGGGAGATCCTCAGCACCCTTGCACATTGTCCCGACACTGCTCCTAGGCCAGATCAGATCCACAGTCAGATGATGAAACATCTCTCATCTGACTACAAGTGACATCTCCTCATCATCTTCAAGCGAATACAGTGTGATGGCATCTTTCCATCACAATGGCGGGAGAGCACCATAATTCCGGTGCTGAAACCCAGTAAAAACCCAATCAATGTGGATAGCTATCGACCCATTAGCCTCGCCAATGTTATTTGTAAATGACTGGAACGTATGGTGTGTCGGCGGTTGGGTTGGTCCTGGAGTCACGTGGCTTACTGGCTCCATGTCAGGGCGGCTTCCGCCAGGGTCACTCTACCACTGATAATCTTGGGTCCCTCGAGTTTGCCACCCGAACAGCATTTTCCAGATGCCAACATCTGGTTGCCATATTTTTTGGTTTGCGATAAGCGTATGACACCACCAGGTGACATCATATCCTTGCCACATTGTATGAGTGGGGTCTCCGATGCCCACTCCCAATTTTTTTATCCAAAATTTCCTGTCGCTTTGTACTTTCCGTATCCAAGTTGGTGCCTCCCATAGTTCCCCCCATATCCAGGAGAATGGGGTCCCGCAGGGCTCTATATTTAGTGTATTAATGGTCTAGCAGCAGCTGTAGGGCCGTCCTGTTTCACCTTCTCTGTATGCAGACGACATCTGCATTTTGTACTGCTCCACCAGTACTGGTGTTGCTGAGCAGCGCCTACAGGGAGCCATCCACAAGGTGCAGTCATGGGCTCTAGCCCACAGTTTCCAGCACAGTTGTGTATTACACACTTCTGTCGGTGTCGTACCATTCATCCGGAACCAGAACTTTACGTTAATGACAATCTACTCAGTGTAGTGGAGACATATGAATTCTTAGGACTTGTTTTCGACACCCGATTGACTTGGCTTCCTCACCTTCGTCAGCTTAAGTGGAAGTGCTGGCAGCACCTCAGTGCCCTCCGCTGGCTGAGCAACACCAACTGGGGTGCAGATCGCTCTACACTGCTGCAGCTCTACAGAGCCCTTGCTCAATCCCGCCCTGACTATGGGAGTCTTGTTATGGTTTGGCGGCGCCCTCAGCATTGCATTTACTTGACCCAGTGCACCACTGTGGCGTTTGCCTAGCGACAGGAGCTTTTAGGACGAGTCCGGTGACCAGCGTCCTGGTGGAAGCCGGAGTCCCTCCATTGCAGGTTAGGCATGCACAACTGCTGGCCAGTTATGTTACACACGTTTGTAGTTCTCCTGCGCATCCGAATTACCGTCTCCTTTTCCCACCCACTGCGGTTCATCTCCAGCATCGGCGGCCCACGTCGGGGCTTCCAATTGCAGTTTGTGTCCGATCCCTTCTTTCAGAACTGGAGTCCTTGCCTTTACCACCTATACTTGAGGTCCATTCACATACCCCTCCGTGGTGTACATCTAGGCCGCGGCTTCGCCTGGACCTTTCACATGGCCCTAAGTACTCGGTTAACCCCATGGCTCTCCACTGCTCCTTCCTCTCGATTCTTGGCATGTACCAAGGCCATGAAGTGGTTTACACCAACGGCTCGATGGGTGATGGATCATGTTGGCTTCACGTATGTCCATGGAGGACATATTGAACAGCATTCTTTGCCCAGTGGCTGTAGTGTTTTCATTGCCGAGCTGATGGCTATATCTCGTGCTCTTGAGCACATCCGTTCATGCCCTGGGGAATCTTTTCTTCTGTGTACTGACTCCTTGAGCAGCCTACAGTATATCGACTAGTGCCACCCTCATCATCCTTTGGTAGCGACCATCCAGGAGTCCATCTATGCCCTGGAATGGTCCAGTCGTTGAGTGGTGTTTGTCTGGATCCCCGGTCACATCGGAATTCCAGGCAACGAACTTGCTGACAGGCTGGCCAAACAGGCTATACGGAAACCACTTATGGAGATCGGCCTGACCTGCATTCAGTATTATGTCTGCAAGGTTTTGGAGCTTTGGGAGACGGAATGGCATGACCTCAGTACACACAACAAACTGCATGCTATTAAGGAGACTACGAATGTGTGGAAGACCTCCATTAGGGCCTCTTGCAGTGATTCTGTGGTTCTGTCGGCTCCGCATTGACGCCGCTTGGGTGACACACGGCTACCTCCTGCGCCATGATGACCCACCTCAGTGTCGATGCTGCGCAGTGGCCTATATCTTGTTGAGTTGTCCGTCTTTGTCTGCCCTGTGACGACGGACCCTTCAGTTACCGGACTCATTGCCTTTAATTTTAGCTGACAATGCCTCATCAGCTAATTTAGTTTTATGTTTTATATATGATGGTGGGTTTTATCATTCTGTATAAGTTTCGCGCATGTCCTTTGTCCTTTTGTGTCCTCCATTCTAATGCTTTTAGGCTGGATGTTTTAATATGTTGCAGAGTGGCTGGCCACAAATGGTCATCTGCTCTCTTGTTTTATCCCTTGTACCTGTTTCTTGCTTCTCTCTGTGGTTTTCTTTTCCTGTTTTGTCCATAGTAGTGTTAGTTGTCCTTCTGTCATTCTTCTAGTTCTTCCATTCTCCTGTTATTGTGCTGTATGTCTCCTTTATTTTCTTCTTTCCCTTGTGTAATTATTTTACTGGGAACAAGGGACCAATGACCTCGCAGTTTGGTCCCCCCCCCCCCCCCCTTCCCCCCTCCTCTAAACCAACCAACCAGTCTTGCCAAGTGCACTCATCATGGCTCTTTGCAGGATAATGTGTCCATATTTGTGTGTTTTCTACCTGGCTTATCAAAACCTCGTAATCAAATAATCAAACTAAACAAGCTTGAGAGCTCAACTTGTTAGACAAATAGATGGGTCTTTTAGACCAAGCCACCTTTTCCATGATGTATGGTCAGTCACAACTTTGAATCTTCTACCATACATGTTATACAGTATATTGGCCACTGACATTTCCTTTTCAGTTGTTTAGTAGTTATGTTTTGCCTTATTTAATTGCCTCGAAGTGTACGGTACTGTATGGTCCTGTCCATCAATCATCTGACACAAAATACAGCTGACCACTTCGTTAGAAGTGTCACAAGACAGGATGAACTTGTTTCCAGAATCTGGAAAAACCAACATGGGATCCGAAATAAGTGCGACCTTCAGTTTCTCCAATGCTAGCTGGCGCTCCTGTGTCCACAGAAACTTTTCACCCATGTTGAGTAGCCTGTTCAAAGGTTCAACTATTTTTGCGAAACCTTTTACAAATTTACAATGGTAATTGCACAAGTTGATGAATGATTTTATCTGTTTATTTGTCCGAAGTGCTGGAAATTTTGAACTGCTTCTGTAAGACAAGGATCAGTGTGCATACCACACTTGCTAATTGTGTCCCAGATAGTTAACTCTAATTTGAGCATAATGGCACTTGTCCATGCTCAGTCAAATGTGCTGATCGAAACCCACTAAAAATATCCTCCAATCGTCTCACATGTTCAGGTCTATCCTCTAGACTATTATGCCATCTAAGTAGACCACACAGGTCTTAGGCTTTAACCCTCTTAAAATTCACTAACCACTGAAAAGTAGCAGGTGCATTTTTTAAGCCAAATGACACCTGCTTATGCTGATAATGTCCGCATGACTAAATGCTGTCTTTGCTTATCCTCAAGTGTTATTTCTAACTGACGATAAACACTGTAAAGATCCATTGGAGTAAAGTAGCAACATTGATACAAATTATCTACAGTTTCCGAAATATAGGGGACTGGATAAGCATCTGTAATGGTCCACGCATTCAGAAACCGACCATCACACCAAAACCTTTTTCATTTCATCCAATGATTTTTTAGAAACAGTAACTATATTTGCACTCCAGGAACTGTCACTAGGTTCTAGTTTCTGTTCGATCATCTCCCCTCTTGATGGCTGTAAATATTTTAGTAGCAATATTTTTTCTGCTGCTGTGCAATGACTCCCTTCAAGAGACTCAGCTTCTCTCTTAATAAAGCTGCATGTTTACAGTCTGCTTATTGCTTACATCCTTATTCAACCTGTCGAAGTCTTCTTCCTCTAATACTTCCAGAGTGGCTATAATTATACCGTCTGACAGACTAACTTCTTCTCTGCCAAAGTTACCTATGCTAACTGGAGCCATATGTTCCCCATTAACATTGCTTGCACATGTTATGCATCTGCACACAAAACAGTGTGAACTGTCCAATTCTTCATTACTTGAAAATGTCTCAACCACATACAAAGTTCCACAAGGTGTGTGTTGCCAAAGTTCGATCCTTGAACTTAATATCTTTCATCCACATATAGCAAAACTTCCATACACTCTATAAACTTAGTTGCCACAGTGGTGAACTCAAGTACCATTGTACATGATGACTCAATGCTACTATCGTGAACCCCACATAGCTTAATCGTGGTGGCTCCAATCTCCTCCTGCCCACCAGCTCCAGTCTGATACGATATGTGCATCCCCATGTGTTCAAGAAACTTATGTTCCGCACCATGCACTGAGCACACTAAGTAGTATTCCATCTGTACACTAACTTGTGCAATGTTACGGTCTATTGGCACTGTTTTTCGACAGTCAGAGCATTCATGTTTGATTTTAATGGCTGCTTCTCCCAACGGTGCTTTTAATTTTTCCCTTGTCAATAATCAGATGTTTGCTGTCCCGCTTCCTCACACAAGCAACACTCTGGTTGCATATACCGTTTCTGCATATGGCCCTTATGTCCTCGCATTAGCATTCAACCTCAGAAGCGAAAACACAGTGATCTACTCATTGCTTCATGGCAAAAACTATTTCCTTCAATTGTGCCGCAATTCTAAAAGCTACTGGTAAATCACTTTGATCCTCTGTATGTACTCTTCATGACATTTCTGTCAGAATTCTACACAAGAAAGTGTCTACTGTGTGTACAGCGAGAGAAGAGCTGTGACAGTTGACGCGGCCTTGGCGCACGTGCTTCGTGCATCCATGACGGCCAGTCAGATCGTGAGCTTCTTTTTATGTTATTGTGGCAACACTCCAGTGTTGCCGTAGTGCTGGGCGACCGCTGCTGGCTCGCAGCCCGTCCGAGTCGAATACTGGCAACTGCGCTGCCAGCTGTAAGAGCTCTTTTCTTGGTATATGTAGTGTAGAGCCCCATGTTCTGCCTCCTGCAGTAATACCTTATTGGCCTCCACATTCTGGGTAGGCACATATTTTTGAACATTGACTTTGCAGATCCTGTTAGAAAATACTTCAAAGTGAAAGTACTGAGCTTCTTGTGATTCTTGTGAAAAAAACTGTGTCCTTTTTTGTTTTTGGTAATGCTGGCATAGCCCAGTGACCAACTGCAGAAATGATTGTGGCTTACGGAGACGAGCATGGGCCACCCACACCCTCCAGAGTCGGGTCAGTTGAGCACCCACACATGTGCTCATCACTATGACTTGCACTGGGGTTTGTTAGCCAATGCTAGATGTCCTGATGCTGGGTGGTGATGTCCATGATGGTGGCCAAAGATGTCTAGGTGGCTAGGAAACTGCTAGGGCATGCATCCCACAGCCAGATCATAGGCAGCGTGCAGTCCGTCAGCCAGAGCTGCTCAGAAGATGGAGGCTGGCTGGAACCCAACTCCCCACATCAGTGAGACATTCCCTAAATCCCGCAATCACAGCGCCGCAGGTATGGTACTCCAGAATGCGATGAGTTAATCAGTGGCTTGGTTATCAATCGATTTACATCACCAAGGGTTGTTCCTGGTTTCTCTGAAACTCAAAAGCCTGTCATTCTGTGGTTGAAAATGCAGGCAGAGTGGTGGCATGATTGAATGCTTGGAGCTCCTAAGCTCAGGTGTGTATACCTTTGTAACTACACTGCTGATGTAGTGCTACTGAAGGGGACAAGTAAGTTTGCTTCATCCTAGCTCGCCCTGCTCTGAACACGAGTTGCTAGGCCCAGATAAATTTGCAACGTATCAGTTCATTGGTAGCATGCAAGTGCACAGGTTACAAACTATTACTTCACTCTTGGTCTTCCTGTGTTCTACCTGGTATAGTAAGCCCATCTAGTCAGAAAGTTTCGACATAATGTCAAGAATACCATCCAATGGCTTACTTGATTAGCACATTGACTGGGCTATTGTCTGTGGCGTGGCCACGTGTATGAATAAAACTTTTAAAAAACTCACATTTCACGCGCCAAATTTTTTCAGGTGCAGCAACATGCTGCTGAGGGCAAGGGTTTCAATCTGGGAGATGGGACGCAGGAATTTAATTGCAGAATGGGGGAATTTTAAGGATAGTGAGGGATGATGAAAGGCAGTGTAGACTGGTCTAGGTTGGTGAGGGCTGCAGTCTGACTTGAACAGGCAAAGGCATTGTGGAAGGAAGTGTTGCATCCAGAGATAGATAAATTTAAAATGAGGTCATTTGGGAGGATTCATGAGCCAGGCATCAAAAATATCTGAGACTACGTTCTGTCTAGGGAGTGGGAAACTTTTCCTGTATTGGTGCAGATGGAAGGAGCAAGGATTCATAGCGGAAGACAAAAATGTGTAAAAATACATGAGGAAAACCACAAAAAAATAATAATAATAATGGAAAAAGATGAAACAAGGAGCAGGGCTATAGTGAGAACTGAAAATGCAGTATAATCAACTTGAAAACAGAATTGTGTTAGAGCAAAAATAAATAAGAGGGTTATTCAGAAAGTAAGGTCCGAATTGCCGTAGTTAATCTAATGTTGTGTGAAGCATGCATTTGCACCAACTCCCGGCATGCGTTGTTCAGCATATGACACCGTTTACATTGGTATTGCCGCAATGTGCTCTTTACAGTGTCAATTAAGAATATTTAAAACAATTGATCAGCCCACAAATGTGAAATACAGGTCACTGTTTCAGTTTTGGACAGCAAGGAACATTGCAGCAGCGGAAATTCATCAACTGATAAGTAATGTGTATGTGGCCCCAGTGCAACGTGTGCCAGCAAAGTGCTCAAGTGGGTGAGGGCTTTAAAGGACGGATGGAAAAATGCCCATGATGAACTGAAATCAGCCTGACCATCAGTGATCTCAAAGCTGTGGATGAAAAGATTCGTGAAGATCAGCGATTCTCAATTTCAACTTTGGCATCGGAATTTCGAGATGTCGGTAGAACAACTTAGTGGAAAATTGTCTATGAAAAGTTACAATTTCGCGAAGAGTGTGCGTGTTGGGTTACCAAACTGCTTACTGAGAAACACAAAATGAAAAGAATGGCTTGTGCTTTTGATTTTTTATGCTGATGTCATAATAAAGGTGATCAATTTTTAGAGAACATTGTCACAGGGGCAAGACTTGGGTTCCTCACATGACACCAGAATCTAAATGTCAGTAAATGGAATGGGATCTTATAACATTATCAGTGAGAGTTGAGGCCAAGCAGTCAATCTCAACATGCAAGGTTATGGCAGTTGTGTTTTAGGCTAGACATGGAGTCTTGTTATTCAAGTTTATGCAGCAAGGGCCAACAACAAACCCAGCCACTTACTGCATTTCCGTGACCAAACTCAGAGTTTATCAACAGCAAGCACTTCGCAGCAGATGAAAAGATGAAAGAAGCCGTTAAAGACTAGTTATCTTCTAAGGAATTAGGTGTCTAATTTATTGATAGAAAAGCTCGTAGAACACTATGACATACATTTAAACAAATATAGAAACTATGTAGAAAAATAGGGAAACATGTAAGGAATTAAATAAAAACAGTTCTTTAATTTAATTTAATTTGATGGTTTGTTTAAGAAATCGGACCTTTCTTTCCAAATAACTCTTGGGGGTAAAAAACACTATAATAGGGTTGGATGCAGGTGGATGTGTGTGGAGAGAGAGAGAGAGAGAGAGAGAGAGAGAGAGAGAGAGAGAAGAGGTGTAATTGGGTTATGTGAGGTCATTAAGGTGTATGCTCGAATTACTTCTCCTTTTAAGGCATCGCCTATAATTATATCAATGATGTAACAAACGGCACCTGCAAAGCACTGTCATATGCTAGCCTAGTTATGGACAAGCTAGAGGAATCCGTCCTAACCAACCAGAATCACAACCCAGTCACCTTGTTCAGACTCATATATCATCATGACCTGGACCAAGAGTGTGAGGACACCCTATCCACATTCCTCCAGAATCTCAACACCTTCTCTCACATTTGCTTCACTTGGCCCTGCTCAGCCACCTTCCTCAATGGCTAAATCCACCTCGAGGATGGCTACTTCAGTACCTCCATCGACATCAGACTACCTGTCACCAGCAATTAGAGATGGGCAGACTCGTTCATCCTTGGAACTGGTTCACTGGTGATCGCTCTTTTCTGGGAACCGTTCATTTTTACTCGTTCACCGTTCATTTGTGAGGTTCTTATGAAAAATTGAAAATTAGCAGCGAAGGTGACTGAAGATGGAAGACGCCAAGAGGGGGCACTTGCCTCCCCTCTGGAGTACAGAGTTTTTATTCATTACAGAATTCTCACACATTTGTGGAAGTAATTTTCATGATTCTGCAAAATATAAGATGGCACACGAAAAACTGACCCCGAATACAGACTACTTGCCAATTACGCAGGATTTGTTGACTGCTACAAGCAAAATAGATAAAAATGTAATAATTAGGCAGTAAAGAAATAACGAATAAGTTAATGCAAACAAAAACTTCAAAACAATAGATGATGATTGGTGGTCGACAATGAGCAGTCTAGTACTCGGGTCCGATTTTTCATGCGCCACCCTGTACCACTGAAATAATATTGTAGAAGTTATTGTATTCTCTTTACAAATTATGGCACCAGGCACTAGATTTTAGAGCGTGGGCTTCATTCAGTTGTAAGTTGGTCTGTCTTCCATAACAACGAACATGCTGTTTTACCTTGGCTCAAAAAAAGATGGAAAATTGCCACTCCTGTGTGCCGTGTCGACTTCCTTTGCATGTGTAATAACAAAAATACTTGTCTTTTTATTAGTATGTTTTCTGCTGTTTATCGAAATAGTGAAGTAAGCTGATATGCCCTTTTGTTGTCTGAAAATATGTATGTATTACATACCACGTAATTTTTATGTAGTTTACGTAATTATAAAATACATTTTAATTACCGATTGTGGACACTGAATAGAAATGAAAAGAGCCAAAGTCCAGAGTTCAAAAACGGTTTGTAACTAATCTACAATGGGCGAATGAAACAAACAACAACTCGATACTGAATTAACTAGGAGTGGTCGGCAGTGGAACTGAGGCAAGTGGCCACGCGAAGGAGGATGAGTCCGGCCGAGGGAGACTGAGACTGAGGCAGACGGGAATGGGACCAAGACTGGAATGAGACCGGCCGATGTGCCATTGCAGGCATGAAATCTACAGTTTCCCATTCCCGGGAACTGTAAGTAGAAAGCCGCGACTGAGGTGAACTATGAAAGACTTAGAATTTGTTCCTCAGTCCTTCCGTTCATTTTGGTGAACTGTTCCTTTGGACCCATTAGTTGGTGAACGACCCATCTCTACCACCCATTCCACACAAAGAAGTCCCTTCCATACAACCAGCTACCTGTGGTCATCACACATTTAGTGATGTATGGTTGCTCTCCAAATATGCCAAGAGTCTCAATTAGGCTTTCGCAGAAGTACATTTCCATCTCGACCTTATTCTGTCACTATTACACACCTGCTCCCAACCCCATCCCTCGTGGCTCATATTCCTGCAGTAGACCCAGATGCAGAGATTGGCAACTTGCTCAGAATGGACAGAAATGTAAAATTTTGCCCTACACAAAGGGCCATTCCGTGCCAAGTGGTCTAATACCGAGAAATGTTCCCACATGACCCTCATGGATTTTGATGAAATTTTGTATGAACATTCATACATGTTCTCAATGAACACTGGTAAAGCTTAAGTTTCAGAAATTAAATACTTGCAGAGATATAGTCACTTGTTTGAAACCATAGCACAGCTTCCAATAGTGCATCCTTGAATTTTCAGCAACTTTGAGATGAGATATCTCTGTAAGTATTTGCATGAAAGAAACAAAACTTGGCCATCCTATACAACTTTTAGAGCTCTTTAAAGTAAAATATTAAGAAAAGGATTTCTGAGCAATTTTCATATAGAGAATTTGAATCAAAGTTGGGCAAAAAAATAGCTGTTTAAAAAAATGCGGACTTTAGTTTTTTATATCTCCAAAAGTAATTGTGGGATGTACATGAAACTTTGCACACCATAACTCACCAACACAAGGTCTTAGAATATAAAATTTCATTCTCCTATTGCTTTCCATTATTTCACAAATCTAGGGTGAAGTTGACGAAAGAGCATATTCTAAAATATCTAGAAAAGTGGATGTGGTTTTGTGATGCAAGCATATAAGGCCCTAAAAAGTAGCATCATCAAAGAGGTGCACTAGAAGTTTGAACACATTTTTCTGGCACTCAGATTATACCTGAAACCTTTTATTATACCTGATAAATGTTTATTAGTGCCTTGAATAATTGAAATAAAAAGATCTGGTAAATAGGCAATGAGACTGTCAGAAAAACTTGAAAACTATAAGTAGCCCTTCTGCTTTTATCGTAAGCGTTCATCTGCATAAAACTCTTCTCATTTGTAAAAGAGAGAGAGAGAGAGAGAGAGAGAGAGAGAGATCATAAAGAATTCCATGAATAATAGCTTCATATTTTTTGTACTTCTCAAAATTGTAAAAATTTACAAGCGGAAAATGAAGACCTAATTTTTGGATTCAATTGTATAAAACATTTTTCCAAAAAAGAATCGGTTTGCTTGAATAACACATCAAGTGATGTAAATTTTCCAGTCAATATTGCAGAGATTTTAATACCTAGCTGTTGTAACCTGTGAATTTTCGTCTTAAAGTTATTAGGGAAACATGTAAAATTGGTTGGTTAAACATCTAAGAGTTTTAATTTTGTATTTAATCACACTTAAATGTAGCCTACTACCTTGGTAAATACGTAACCACTAGTTTCACAGAGAATATTCACAAGACTCACTGTTTATAGAAAATATAATGGCAACAATTAATTTACCAATCAGATTGTTTCATTATTGTGAGCCTTGTTTGAACAATCAGTATTTCAGTGGTGTGTTTGGAGCATAGTGAGTGTGTTCTCTTGACCGAGTGTGGCTTGTTAAGTGATTCGTAAGACCATCAAAGTTTGAGATCTAATTTACAAAAAATTGTTTTGATTGTGTCTATTATAGCATATATCTCTTATTAGATTTTTTCATTGGTATTATACATTGTGTATAATTTCATTCAGTAGCAATTTGTCTGAAATTTAAGCAGATTATAATTTGCACTTGGAGGCCAAATACGTTATTTAGTTACTGATTAGAGATGGATGCAGAACAGAACAGCATACGTTCCTGCTCAATTGAGCGAGGAGATAGTGAAACAAAGTGTCATGTCACTTTCTTTGCCAAAAAAAGCTGCTTTAAAATGGTTTGCGGATTTTAGTGATGAGGAAAAAGTTGTTGGTCTGACGTTCTGAAGCAAAGCTGGACAATACCTCTCAAGTTTGCCTACACCATGAAGCCCTGTTATTGACACAATATGAGAGGTTACCAAAAAAATGCTTCAATCCCTTTGGGAAGGTAAATCATAATGTTAAGGTAGGAATTCACAATCTTGATACTGAAACAGCTAATATGTTGAAGAAGCAGCTTGTTAATAACATAAAGCCAAGGCAGAAAATTTGTCCGGCTTGCAGGACTACCTTAAATAAACACTTGGACGAAGCTTTATCAGCCTCATCACTTTCTGATGAGGACTTTACACCAAAAGAAGAATTAAATAGTAGCTTATTGTCTATCGGTATTTCACCCCTGAAGAGTACAGTAAGCTACAGAGATTAGCCCCAATATGTGAAGAAGAAAATTCAAAAGGCTCAAAATGTGATTAAAAATAGAATTGTAAATGCAATGGGAGTAAACAGACAAATTGAAGATGCTAGTGAAATTAAGGAATGTGGAAACTGTGCCGACTATGCACATTTGCTGACTGAACTGAAAGCCAAGATGCAGAATGCAATTCATAAAGAACAGATGCAAATTTTAACCTTGGCACCTGTAAGTTGGACAGTCAAACAGCAGCTCAGTTCGGCGTGTCCAAAAGACTGGTGAGAATGCTCGGAAGCTTAAGGCAGAGAAGGGCATTTTGGCACTTCCCGAAAATAGGCAAAGCAGGAAATTACCAGCAGAAGTTGCTAGCAGAGGGCGAAATTTTTTTGAAGATGATGAGTATAGTAGGGTGTGCCCTCGAAAAAAAAGATAGTATTTCAGTTAAACTTTTAGATAGAAAGACATACATGCAGAAAAGATTGTTACTTTGCAATTTAGGGGAAATGTATGTTATCTATAAGAATATAAATGGTCCCGAAATAGGATTCTCAAAGTTTTGTCAACTTAGACCCAAATGGTGCGTAACAGTAGGATAAGCTGGAATGCATGCAGTTTGCGTCTGTGCAATTCACCAAAATGTTAATCTTATGCTTAGTGGAGCTGGTATATGTGAAAATTATAAGGAGATTCTCAGCGAGGCAGTTTGCAGTTTGAACTACATCGCTCTGTAAGGTGTCCTGGGCCCGAAGCTATAGCATCTGAAATTACCAGCTATTTCCTAGATCATGAGCCACAGGAAGTTATTGTGTTTAAGCAATGGATACATACCGATCGGGGCCACACTGGGCATGAAGCAAATGGTAGTGGATGAATTTATTGAAGATGTAAAAAATAAAATATGGAGTCTGTCATGCCATCATTACATTGCCAAGCATCAAAGCTTGCATCTTAAAGGCCTTAAATGTCATCTGAAAGACGAAGAACTTGTTGTCCTAATGGATTTTGCAGAAAATTATTCTTTTATCATTCAGGATGCTGTGCAAGGCTTCCACTGGGACAATAGTCAAGCAACAATTCATCCATTTGTTATCTACTTTCGTCAAAATGAGAAAGTAGAATCTTTAAGTTTTTGCATTATCAGTGATTGTTTGTGGCATGACACTATTACAGTTCACATTTTTATCAAGGAGCTCGTCAAATATATAAAAACATGGTTTGAACTGATATCCCACATTCATTATTTCAGTGATGGCTCCAGTGCTCAATATAAAAATTTCAAGAATTTCCTAAATTTGTGCTATCATAAGAGTGATTTTGGAATGACAGCCGAATGGAATTTTTTTGCTACTAGTCATGGGAAATCACCTTGTGATGGGATTGGAGGTACAACAAAGCGGTTAGCAGCAAGAGCAAGCTTGCAACGGCCACTTAATGGACAAATTCTTACTCCCCTAGATCTGTTTCACTTCTGCTCTGAAAACATTAATAGAATTAAATTTGTTTTCGTCAGTAACGATGGAATTGAAAAAAAAATATTGTGTCGCAAGAAGAGAGGTTTAAACTTGGACAAACTGTAGCAGGCACTAAGAGAAAATCATCACTTTTTACGTATTGATGAAACAACAATTCAGGTCAGCAGAGTTTCAAATGATTGTTAATCTTTTCTAGCTAAAATGGGTCACAGTAATGAAGGAGGCATATTAATTGTTGTGACTTGGCAAGACAGCCAAGCCACTAGGAGGTGAAGCCGAAAGGCACACGTTTAAGCTCACGCAGGCTGGCGTGAGGTCTGGAACAGTTAAAGGAGTTATACTAGCAAGAAAAGTACGTATCTGTTGGAATACTTAACTTTGATCCATAATTGGTGAACATCGGTCTGACGGTACATGCATCACAAGATAAATAGCAGTTGATAAGGGCGCCTTGCTAGGTCGTAGCAAATGACGTAGCTGAAGGCTATGCTAACTATCGTCTCGGCAAATGAGAGCGTAATTTGTCAGTGAACCATCGCTAGCAAAGTCGGCTGTACAACTGGGGCGAGTGCTAGGAAGTCTCTCTAGATCTGCCGTGTGGCGGCGCTCGGTCTGCAATCACTGACAGTGGCGACACACGGGTCCGACGTATACTAACGGACCGCGGCCGATTTAAAGGCTACCACCTAGCATGTGTGGTGTCTGGCGGTGACACCACATTAATGTCTGCTCTCCAACCAGGACAATATGTTGCATGCATCCATGAAAACGTGTGGTGGATTGGGATATCTGTGAGACCTCCACAGAGCAAAGGGATGCATTAATAAACTTTATGCACCCACATGGCCCAGTAAATTCATTTAATTGGCCACCAATTCCATCTCCATCAGTAAATTTGTCTGGCCGGCAATACACCATTCCTCTTGATATTCATCAGAAAATTAATGTAGCATATCAAAAATTGAAATAGGTTAGAGGAAACAATCTAAGGAACCCAAGAGTGCCTTCTAATTTTACACAAGGCACTTAAATAATTTTACTATCAGGCTTGGGAACCTTTCTAAAGAAACCTTTATCAGGCTTGGGATCCTGTGGTAAAGAAACCCACACGTGGCTGTTGTTGCCAAGCTATTGGGCATGGCCCCTATGGCAATGGGAATGCTGGTTTTCTCAGGTGAAATGAAACTAGCAGTGGTTAAGCCACCATGGACGATAGCAACTCATTTATACACTTCTTTTCCATCAGTAAGCTGGTGTTGTTCATTAAACAGGCAACTAATAATTAGATGATTATGCAAATAAATCTTACGATTTACATTCATTCTTAATAATAATTGTGTGTGTGTGTGTGTGTGTGTGTGTGTGTGTGTGTGTGTGTGAGAGAGAGAGAGAGAGAGAGAGAGAGAGAGAGAGAGAGAGAGAGAATGGGGGAGGGGGGTGACAATTAAGAAATAACATTGTTTCTATTTTTATTCTTTTGCTATTCGGACTTAAGCTAGGTCATATTCATCAGGACTTTTTATTTCACTTATCCCAGACATTAATAAACATGTATAAAGCAAAATAAAAGATTTCAGGTATAATTTAAGTGCCAGAAAAATGTGTTCAAACTTCTAGTGCGCCTCTTTGATGATGCTACTTTTTAGGGCCTTACATGCTTGCATTGCAAAACCAAATCCACTTTTCTAGATAGTTTAGAATATGCTCTTTCTAGTGACCGTAGTTTAGAAGAGTTTGGAGTAAACACTTCTTTGAAAAATTTGACTAAAAATACCCATTTTTAGCACTTTTTGAAAAATCGTCAACTTCATCCTAGATTTGTGAAATAATGGAAAGTAATAGGAGAATGAAATTTTATATTCTAAGACCTTGTGTTGGTGAGTTACGGTGTGCAAAGTTTCATGTACATCCCACAATTACTTTTGGAGATATAAAAAACTAAAGTTCGCATTTTTTTAAACAGCTATTTTTTTGCCCAACTTTGATTCAAATTCTCTATATGAAAATTGCTCAGAAATCCTTTTCTTAATATTTTACTTTAAAGAGCTCTAAAAGTTGTATAAGATGGCCAAGTTTTGTTTCTTTCATGCAAATACTTACAGAGATATCTCATCTCAAAGTTGCTGAAAATTCAAGGATGAACTATAGAAAACTGTGCGATGGTCTTAAACAAGTGACTGTATCTCTGAAAGTATTGAATTTCTGAAACTTAAACTGTACCAGTGTTCATTGAGAACATCTGTGAATGTTCATACAAAATTTCATCAAAATCCATGAGGGTCATGTGGGAGCCTCTAGACCACTTGACATGGAATGAGACCACTTGACATGGAATGACCCCAAAATGAAAAAGCATAGTATCGTATAACTATAATATCAGTCATTCACTTTCGGAATCTGCCAACTCCCCTAAATGCCTGATGTACCACTTAGCCTTAGCAGGGATATGAAATGGAATGATTACATAGGCTCAGTTATGGGTAAAGCAGGTGGTGGACTTTGGTTTATTGGTTGAGTGCTGGGGAAGTGCACTCAATCTACAAAGGAGATTGCTTACAAATCACTCGTTCAACCAGTTCTAGAATATTGCTCAAGTGTCCGGTACCTGCCCCAGATAGAACTAACAGGGGATGTTGAATGTATACAGAAAAGGATAGCACGAATGTTCACAGGTTTGTTTAATCCGTAGGAGAGTGTCACAGAGATACTGAAGGAACTGAACTGGAAGACTCTTGAAAAACAGACGTAAACTACACTGAGAAAGTCTAGTAACAAAGTTTCAAGAACTGACTTTAAATTACTACTCTAAGAATGTGCTACAATCCCCTGTGTATTGCTCACATAGGAATAGTGAGGATAAGATTAGAATAATTACTGTATGCACAGAGGCTTTCAGTCAAACATTCTTCCTGTGCTCCATACATGAATGGGTCAAAAAAATGGTTCAAATGGCTCTGAGCACTATGGGACTTAACATCTGTGGTCATCAGTCCCCTAGAACTTAGAACTACTTAAACCTAACTAACCTAAGGACACCATACACATCCATGCCCGAGGCAGGATTCGAACCTGCGACCGTAGCAGTCACGCGGTTCCGGACTGAGCGCCTAGAGCCTCTAGACCACCGCGGCCGGCCGAATGGGTCAGGAGAAAACCCTAATAACTGGTACAATTGGGTGTACCTCAGCCGTGCTTCTCACAGTGGTTTGTAAGAGTATAGACGTAGATGTAAATGTAGACATGTCCCATACATCCTCCCACTTCCACCTACTCCAGTCCTGTCATTGGAATCCACTACCCCATCAAAGGTAGGGCCATCTGTGTAAGCAGCTATGTGAGTTACAAACTTAGGTTTACTTTAACAACTTATTCACACCCTGTGCCATTTGGATTCTTCCCATCAACACCATATTTTCTGAGCTGCGATGGTGGGAACTCTCCCTACAACATATTCTTTGTTCCTCTAAACCCTCCCCCTGCCCTCTACCTTTGCTAGTCCCTATCCACCTGCCTATCCTCTCCCCTGTTCCTGCACCAATACTACATACGCCTTCTACATGGTGTGTCAGTAAAGTATTGAGACTGACAGTAATGCAAACAATCTTGCAATGCTGTGTTCTGCTTGTGTAGACTGGTGTGTTCATACCTTCCAGACACTCTGTCCAAGTTTCAGCTCCATACAGCCACCACATGATTTTTGAGAGTGCCATCAGTAAAGATGCGCTTTCATTGTGTGTTATGAAAGTAGAACGGTGGAATTTAGAGCAAACATTATGCAATTGAATTTTATGTTAAACTTTGGAGATCCACGAGTGTGGCCTTTGAAAAGCTGAAACAGGCCTATGGCGAACATTCCTTATCAAGGGTAAAAGTTTTTCTCTGGCACAAATCATTTTTTTTAAGGTCGGAAACATGATGGAAGTGAACCTCGCTGAGGGAGACCTTCAACTTCTGAAAACGTCGAATGTGTGCTTGCTTCTGAGAGATCAGACTAGCGTTTAACAATTAGCATGATGAGTGACCTGTTAAACTTAATTACTTTCACCATACATCAAATTTTTACTGAAGATTTGCTCATGTGAAAGGTGTGTGCCAAAATGGTGCCAAAAGTCAAGCAGAAGGACAACCGAAGAAACGTATGTTGATCTTGAGAAGATTGCCAATGACCCTGAATGGTGCAGTCATGTGATCACAGGTGGTGTATCCTGAATTTTTGTGTATGATCCTTGGACAAAATGGCAAAGTGAGGAGTGGCGTAGTGAGACATCTCCATGACCAAAAAAAGCTCGACGAGCGTGTGAGGACTGTGGAAGGGAAGGCAAATGACTAACTTTGGCTTATTGGGAGAATTTTAGGAAAGTATGGTTCATCTGTAAAGGAGACTGCATATAGGACACTGATGTGCCCTATTTTTGAATACTGCTAAAGTGTTTGGGATCTGTGCCAGGTCAGGCTGAAGAAGGACATCAAAGCAACTCAGAGACAAGCTGCTGGATTTCTTACCAGTTGGTTTGAACAACACACAGGTGTTACCGAGATGCTTTGAGGAATACTATTGAGGAAATTTAGAGAACCAACATTTGAAGCTGCCTGCTGAATGGTTGTACTGCCGCCAACATACATCACATGTAAGGACCACAGAGATAAGATCCAAGAAATTAGTGCTCAAATGGAAACACACAGACAATCGTTTTTACTTGCTCTATTTGTGAGTGGAACAGGAAAGGAAATGACTAGTAGTGGTATGGGATACTCTCTGCCATGCACTGTACGGTGGCTTGCAGAGTATCTTTTAGATGTAGGTGTAGCAGATCAAAGATCAAAACAATGCTGACTTACTTTGTTAACAGTAGGGGTATCGTGCATAAAGAATTTGCTCATCCAAAACAAACTGTCAGCCAAGTATTTTACAAAGATGTCCTTGAAAGGCTCAGGAAAAGGGTAAATCAAGTGAGACTGGACATTGCAGATAAGGGGTGCTGCACTTCCATCATAGAATTTTTTACCCCAAAAGGCATTCCAGTTTGTTCTACAGCGCCTCTATTCATCTAATCTGAGGTTTTTTTGAAAAATGACATCATATTAGACTCTGGAGAACATTCAAAAAACATTCTTTGCTGCTACCAAGACTGGGAACAGCAGCTCCAATGGTTCATAGCTGCCCACAGGAACTACTTTGAAGGAGACAATATCGTTATTTGAAAAAAATTAAAACTTTCGTTAATAAAAAGTCAGACTCGTTACTTTTCTCACACACCTCATATCCTTATAACGCACCTATATAATCCTTTTCTCTATTTATCTCCTCTCCCTTTACCCTGCCCCCTCCCTCACTACCCAACCTGTTCATTCCTCCCCCCCCTTCCTCCTCCTCCTCCTCCTCCTCTGTGTGCACGTGCACATGTTTGGTGCTTCTGAAGAGTGATTTTCTCTGAAAGCTGAAATATTTCTAACATTCTTTTTCGTTGTACGTGGCTACTACACTATGCCTCCTTTTCTATGTAGTGAGTAGCAGTCAATTGTTTCCTCATTTTTAATTATTCAATCCTGGACTTTCCATTGGAGTTTACTGTTAGATAGAGTCCACAAGAATTGTGCGAATTGCCGAGAAACAAAAATTGCTTCATACAGAAGTGTGATTAGACACTGATACTTTAACAGTCTGTACATTCCTGTTTCTTTGTTTACTTCATTTAAATGTTAATGTTCATCGTGTATAACCATATATTTTTGAACCAAAGTTCTTTTGTTGATTATATTTCACGTTTTACAGGTTGATTTAGATACCATTGATGTTAGTAACCTCAACCGACAATTTCTGTTCCACAAACGCCATGTTGGAGAATCTAAAGCTAAGGTGGCTCGTGAAAGTGCACTCAGATTTAATCCAGATGTCAATATTAAGGCTCACCATGCCAACATAACAAGGTAATAAAACTCAGAGTAAATTTTTTTTATATATTAAATAACTAAACTGCTAATCAAAACCGAAAAATGCTACTGCAACACTATCTTGTACTTTTGTCGGAAAGTTTTTGTCACTGTTAATGCTTTGGATCCTAAATGCTGGGGCTGCCTGTTTCAAGCCAGAATTGTTAATTTTATATTCTTATGAGTTTTTCATTTCCATAGTGAACGAATCTGCAATTTATCTTCCTATATATTAGCAACCATCACTGAACTTGCAGCAGGTTTTTATTGTGCAAACTGATTTTGAATCTTCATTGTCAATTCTCGTTGTGCTGTATAAATTATTTGCACCCTGTATTACACATGTCAATTATATTCAGTCCCGCAACTCCGACCAGTTGGCAACTTGCCCATATTGCCCCCTGTGAGCCAACCAACACAGTTGTTTCTAAACTCTCTATATTACTAAACTGCTGTGCCCTGGCATTCCTTCTGTTGTATAAGCCCCCAGAAGCGATCCTATTTCCCCGTAACCCGGATACGCTCTTGCTGTGTTTGTCAGAAATATCGGGAGAGTGTCAGGAGGGTCAATTTTTTCTCAGAAGTTCAAGTTATGGAAATATCGATATTGGAAGAGTTAAGAGTTTGTCCTTACCTCTTTGATGCCTCTCTCTTTTTATCAACAATTGCACAGATTCCACAAGCATTTAGTATTGTGTGTGGACATATGGATCATCTGATGACACCTATTCAACGGAATGATTCACAAATTCATGATGAAATCCTTTTTTCATTAAGGTATTGTATGGCTTCAAGCCATCTGTTATCACTTTCATGCCTGGCAATATAAAGTGCTTTATCATAGAGACTAAAGTTTTCTTCTCCCTCGAATAAACTCTACCTACAAAGCACTTGCGGGATTCTACTTCAGTGTCAGCAAATACCCAAATATGTTCAACTTCATTTTTTAACGGTCGTCCTCTCTGGTATGTCCCAGTAGCTCATGCTTGTCTGTTTCAACTACCTTGTTTTGTCCACCGATTGGAACACTCTCGTTTGTGACTATGCCATAACGGACTTCCCAGCAGAATCCATAGTAGTCACACACACTGTTTGTGTGCAATTGTTTTTCAGAAGCTGTCATTTGTAACATACTGTCTCTTATTCAACAAGAAACTGAAACGATGTTCTTCTCGGTGGATAACTTGGAACTGTCAAACCATGTGTTCTTGCTTATACATGTTCTCTTGTGATGCAGGGCACAGAATAATTGCTAAGTAAATTCGGCGCCTGCACCTTTCTTGTGAAGTTTTCATAGACTTGAGTCCTCGATATTCTGCACAATTTGTGCTGTCTTCATCTGTAAGCAATTCGTAGTCCCAACAAAATCTCAACCAACTTTCTACACTACATAACTGAGAAATTAGATTTTGCCATGTGAGACTATCAGCATTTGAAACTGCAGTGCTTTTAACTCATTGCTGTCCACAACTGAAACTGATAAACTGTGTTACCCTGGCAAAACGCTAAACATTTACCACCACCAGAGTCATACGGTGGATATAGTTGCTCATTCAGTATATATCATTAGGGGCCTGCATATTCGGTAGGCAATAACTCTTGGAAATTACCGTATTGCCCGTATGTGATCATCTCACATACTTCCACATTAGTGGTAGCTCAGTTGTAACGTGACTGAGCCCAAAGGAATATGACACACCTCTATCAGTGACCTACAGCCTAATAGTCCCTCAACTTAGCTGCAGATGCTGAAGCTTGATGACTCACCACATCTGCTGTCGCATGATGATCTGGTTTTACATTTGATCCAAAAGAGTAGTTTATTTACGCTCATTTGAAGTTTGTCACCATGGTCTTCTCACCTCTTTTTACCATTCTGTGGTACAAGGATTCTGCACAGTGACTGGAAGATTGTCCGTCAACTGTGCAAGTTACCCTCACTTAGCAGGACTAGGCTGGGTGGGGGGACTGTTGCTGGTACACCTCCCCCACCTCACTGTGTCTTATTACTTTTTTATGGTTACTTTTATGGTTACTTTTTACCAGGTCCCTTGCATGAGATAATACTAAAAAGGATCAAATTGATGGGCAGTCCTTTTGCCCACAAGGAATCCTTTAGGCTGTGATTGTTAAAGGAAGAATGGACTGAAGACCTTACTCTTTAGTATTTTCATACAAGCTAATCAGTCAGTCATCTTGTATACTATTCTTGTCAGAAACTTGGATGCATGAGTTGTTAAGCTGTTCGCATCATAATTGTCGCATTTATCTGCCATTGCTGTCTTTTAGAATTGTGTGAATCAAGATCTTCCTAAGGTCCCCACAACACCTTGCTGTAGATTGTAGCAGTATCACCTGCTTCGTTGTTTTTGTCAGGAAATTGGGACATATTTTAAAAATATATACATTGGATCCTTCTGAAGCAATAATATGGCATCATCAAGCAAATACGTAAAAAATTTAAAAAAATTAAGAGAATATTACAGCGACACCACCACTACCACCACCCACCACCACCACAACCACCACCACCACATGCTATACTAATGCTCTGACAAACTTATTTATTTAAGAGAATAACACAGCAGCAAATACCAACTAACCATTACTGTATATTACCTTAGCTGGCCCAGGTTTTTCAGGACTCCACATTGTGAGGCTGGAAAGACTGCAATTTCTTTTATCTGACAACTTGTTTAATAGTTTTTCCACTGATACAACTTACCCATAAGATATCCAGAATCACAACTGCTCTGGCATTCTACAGAATTCTACAAAGCTGAGTAATGTCCCCATTTCTAACATTGCAGAGGTTCTAAATGTTCACTGCAGTTGTCACTGCTTCCATATCGTTAAATTTTTTACAGAGGCATTACATTATATTTTTGCTCTCCAAATAATGTAATGAGTGCAGATAACCACTCAGGCTATAGTTAAAGCATGGAATAGTGGACAGACTCGTGAACAAGGCCAAAAACATTGCTGGGCCTTTGGACGATGTATTTCTTCAGAATTAACAAGGAACACACCCGTCCATGGCTACATTATCCTGGCTAACTACATTGTCCCATGTGCTGTAGACCTACTGAGGTAAATAATTGTCAGGTTTAGTGGGTGAGAGAAGAAAGGAGATTAGGAGTAGGGAGCTTAAAGAGAATGAGTGAAAGGAATAGAGGCAGATGGGTGCAAAGGTGAGGCAGCAATGGTATGTGACAGGAAAGTGCTGTTGGGAAACATTTCATGTCACAGGCTGTAGAAGTTGTCTGCAATAGAACAGAGGAAGAGGAAAATAAAAACACTACATGTAGATTAATGTTGTGAAGGGGAGACATGAAGGCAGGGGTGTATGTGATTGTGGATAAGAGCTAGAAGCAGCTCAGGCTAGGAGGACTGATAGATGAAATTACACATTTTAAGGACAATTCCTGTCTTTATAATATAGAGAAGCTGTTCTGGAGTGAGATGCAAATACTGTGGATTGTGAAGTGGTCATTGGAGTAGACCATGTTGTTTTCAGGAAGTTTTGCCACTGGGATTAAACATATTTGGGTCATAGTCATAGTTGTCGCTGTCTCTTACACGATAGGATAAGCCTGTGATAAGTAGTCAAAGTAGGATGTAGTGAATAGATGCCTCGGATTGGTCTTACTCCTGGGTCTTCTACAGGATGCATCCCTTGTGGCAAGGGGTTGGGAGTAGGAGTGGCATTTGGATAGACCAGGATATTTTGTATACATTGGAAGGGCAGCAGAATGCCACATTGAGAAAGGAGGATTATGGGAAGAATGTTTCCCATTTAAGGGCTTGATGAAATGTAGCTGAAGCCCTGGTAAAGGATGTGGTTAAGTTGTTGAAATAGTTCTCTAACAGCCACCACCACCACCACCACAAACCAGCTGCAGAGGAGCATCCTGTCATTATTCACCCTGGACTATACAACAATTGATAGTACAGCTTATGTGCTTGTCAGTTTAAATACTTTTTATTGATTATGACTATTGGAATGGAAATGTTAAAGAAGGCTGGCTGAGTATAGATAAACACTGAACATTGATACCAGATGAAATTTTGACTTGTATTTCTGAATGTTACATTTTGATAAATTTTCAATTGATGATTCTTTTTCAGCTCTGAATATGGAATACAGTTCTTCAAAAAATTCAGTTTAGTGATGAATGCCCTGGACAACCGTGCAGCTCGCAATCACGTCAACCGTATGTGTCTTGCAGCAGATGTACCACTTATTGAAAGTGGTACAGCTGGGTACGATGGTCAGGTTGAACTTATACTGAAAAACCGCACTCAGTGTTATGAATGTCTCCCAAAAGCTGCTCAAAAGACATATCCTGGGTGCACAATTCGCAACACACCATCAGAACCAATCCATTGCATTGTTTGGGCCAAACATCTTTTCAAGTAAGTAATATTTCAAGACCATCTGGGTTATTGGACACTTTATGTAATGGTAGAAATGTACCAGCTTGTTGATTATGTTCTATCACAATAAGTTTGCTGTATTACATATTAGCCATCAAAAAATATGTATAGGAATTTATTCTGTGATGTACTGTAAATTACGCCCTATGTCAAATCTTTGCGATCTTGTCGTAAGATTGAGTTTGTTGAAGAAAATAGAGAAATAGTACATAATCAGTGAACATGTTGTGTACTTTTCAGTCAGTTGTTTGGAGAAGATGATCCCGATGAAGATGTATCGCCGGACACAGAAGATCCTGAAGCTGCAGGTAAATAGTTTAGTTCGGCTGCTGGTATCAAACATTTCTCTCTTTCGGATTTTAGTGTTCTTTCTCTTATAATTCTTTTTCTCTTCACTTTGTTGAACAAAATTACCAGAAGTTTAACTATTTTGCTGTTATTGTATTTGTGAATTACTTACGGCAGTATCTGTTTTCTATTAAAAAGACTGAAATTGCGAAGGGGAGATAACTTAGTGTGACACAGTGAGGTGGCTGAACACTGGTAAGTAAGAATTTCAGACTACAGAAGTACACCAGATCCTGTTTTCATGGTTTGTACAAATTATTCCACGTGAATGCCAGGGTTGGGTCACTTCGGTACAAACTATACCCAGTGTCATCCTGTCCATGACCAAATTGCTGGCATCCTACCTTGAATTACCTTGTTGTTAAAACTACAGCAAACATTATTAGACTAAATGATTCAGCATGTCGTGCAATAAATTGATTGGTTGAATCAACCTGTTTATACACATAAGCATTGTTACTGTCACCATTCTACAGAGCATTGCATTATTAATGGTAAGACATCTGTCACCACAATCTCCTTCGTCTGATATTTTTCTGGTTAGTGGCAACCTGTGTTTCTTGTGGGGATTTATATTTCACTTTTCTCTGTATTAAGTTTGTTGGACGCTGAATCTGTGTGGATGTAGAAGTATTAGAATTCATAAGCTTCTTGAAAATAGATAAGTGATCAAGAAGATGAAGATAATAATGGACTAGAAATGTTGGAATCCTGTTACGCGAAGGGCAGTGTAGAAACAGAATAAAGTAAATGGATTGATGATGAATGCTCATGAACAGTTACTCACACCCATTACCAAACTGTTAAATTTCTGATTAAACTTGAATTTACTTTTGCTGTATCATTTTATTTTGTCAGTTTGTACCCAACATATGGAAGTGAGTAATCATGTGTGTATTTAGAATTTGTCATACGAAATGCATTTTTAAATGAACAAATGAAGTGAACTAATAATCTATTTGGGTAACATTTTGGATTAATATTTTTGTTGAAATGGCGTAACAGTGTTCTATAATGACGTGCTTCTGTAGTTTGAGGACAATTATGACAGAGAAAGTTAAATTAGCTTCAGTTTGATGTAGTCGCTCACTACAAGAATGCGTTGGTCACAGAATGATCTCTGTTCAGGGGCAGAGGATACCAATTACAGAAAGCTACAACTAACACATTTTGAAGCATCTTGTAAGAAGATACTGTCCAATGACATGGCAATTTCTCTCTCTGGATTGATTTTGACACACACACACACACACACACACACACACACACAGTCTTGATTGTCTAGAAAACTCAACAGTTCTTGCCCACAAACAGTGTAGTCCCCCTCAAGATGGGGGGTCGTCAGTAGTTACAGCATCTTTTTAAAATACGTATTGATTTATAGCAGTCTCTAAAATGCATTCATATTTGATTATATAACATCCTATTGTACACTGAGGTGACAGAATTCGCGGAACAGCAATTTCCACATATACATCCTCAATCCTTGGATTGAGTGAGACCAAGTGGAACAGAAAAAACTCTTAAATTGCTGAGGGATGGGTACAAATTATACTGGCAGGGTCACAATAAAGAGGCTAAAAATGGAGTGGTGTTTGTGTTTCACAAAGACATTGATCCAGTTACAGATGTGAGCTTTGTAAGTGAAAGAATAATTAGAGCTCGAGTGAACTTGGGAAAGAATAGTTTTACTATACTACAATTGTACGCACTTCAGCAAGGGTGCAGTGAGGAAGAAAAAACAAAATTCCTTGAAGAACTGGAAGGCCAAGTAAGAAAAGATAACATTATGATAATTGGAGATTTGAATGCTCAGATCGGCTCGAATAGAAAGGGATATGAGGAGGCGGAGGCTCTTTTGGATATGGAAGACAAAATGTTGACGACGAAGAAATTCTAAAGCTGTGCATAAGGAATTGTCTTTTAGTGAAGAATACATTCTTCAAGAAACAAGATAGTCATAAGATTACTAGATATGGCTGGGATGGCAAATCTAAGACAGTTATAGACTATATATTAACGGACAAATTAATTGGAGGAAAAGTAAGGGACACTAAAGTCATACCAAGTGAGCACTTGGATAGTGACCACAGGTTACTAGTTGCTGATCTACATTATAAGATGAAAAGTTTAAATGCTTGTGAGGTAACGGGCGAGTTGTGGCACCTTGAAAATATTCTAAGTTCGGAGCTGGCGTGGCCGCACGGGCTGCTCAGATTGCAGGGGCTCATCAGCAACCGCGTGATGCTGAATGTTAGCCGGAGCAAGAGGGGTAGCTCCAGCGCCTGGTCCAGGCTGACTGCGTGGCTGAGAATTCCGTGTTGACACTGTGACAAGGTCTGTGCTTTGTGTCGATGAAGATTTGTATGCCGGGAGTGCCAAAGATGGCGGACTTTGTTAAACCATAAGGGCAGACATTTCACAGTTAATGTAGAGATTAGTAATAGCCAGAGGAATCGTGACACCTTAAAAGGAAATCTGTACATTACCATTATTTGCACAACTATTCTGATGGTGTAATCAGATTTTCAATATCTTTATTAGTTTAAACTTTAGTATCTGACTGTAAATTATACAAGTAACACCCAATAACGAATTTCCAAAATCTAAATAGTTCATCCAATTTTGTCAATCTACGTGTCTTTAGAAAGCTATTAGTGTAAACCTAAATTGGTATGAATTTCAGACATGTAACTTGAATAGTACACGAGTTATTGTAGGTCAAAGTGGCCGATTACTATTGATCTCGTCAGGCCATAAGTACTCCACAGTTACACAAAAAAACGGTAGCAGCAAGCTTATGAATTTATTTATTCATCTATGTCTTAGTTTATAACAGATATATTCTATTCATGAAGAAATTGGACAAATATTTACTGTGTTTTAGAAAGCACAGAGACATTAGGGTACTGGCCTATCTTTGCTTCTACTCCTTTGATATATGTTTGTTTAATTTGTTTATGTAATTAATAATGTGTGTTAGAGCTTGTTTATGGTCCAGCCATAGGAATATTTATTTAATTTCAAGTTATTTAAATGTAAATCCAGTATTTAGTATGTGTTTCAATATATTTGTGAGTGTGCATTGGCTGGGAGACATGGCGGGTGCACCCTAGCCAATCACAGCGCTCGCTACTACAGTAGGCGACTACCGAAGAATGGAGAGACTGTATGGAATTGGGGGGGGGGGGGGGGGCATCGGGTCGCACAGGACACAGGGGAGTACTGAACAGGACGGTGCGACAGACGGCCTCACAGGACATGGGGAGTGCTGGCCGGGGAGGCGAGACAGACAGTCGCAGGAAATACTTGGAGAGTGGAGCAGTTTGCGCATGGTCGCGGGAGATAGAAATATTTCGTAGTGCCAACTTGTGCACTTGTGAGATTTTCGTGGCTTCTGCAGTGAAGACGTATTTTGCATTTAGAAGTGAATATCTCACGAGCTATGTTGTTGCTCATAACTAATTACGTGAAGTAGGAACCTATTGTTTCCCTGTTATTCAACTTATATTTTATTTAATTGCTGGACCACTGACACCAATAAGTTTTGCAGTAGTAAATGGCATTCTTAAAGGTACTTCTGCTATCGTACTCATCACTTAGTCGTTAGAAATAGTACCTGCAGATTCTATTTAATTGCAATTGTTCATCTATAAATTTCTATGTTACATTCAAAATTCGCAATTGCCGAGTGATAGGAACCTTCGACTATTTGATTCATGTATATTCATATTGTATACTGTCGACTCAGCAGTATTTGCCTTGTAATGCAGCAACTACGTATCACAGCCCCTAGACAATGAAACCAGCCAAAACTTTTAATATTGCAACTCTGAGTTTGAGGGTACGTAGTTGAGGGTCACATTTTCGTTTATTTGAAAGCCTGCATGCAGTACAAAGAATGCCAAAAATTAAGGAGTGGAAGTTGAAAGAAGAAGAAGAAAATAAGAAAAGTTTCTAAAATCTAGTAACACAAAAATTGCCAAAAACTGAAAGGGGTAGTGTAGAGGAAGAGTGGAACCTATTTAAAACATCAATAGTTAACAGTGCTCTGCAGATAAACAGCAGAACAAATGGTAAAGTGAAAGACAAAGAAGCCACATGGTGGAACAATAGAGTAAAAGATGCAATTAAAAAACATAATATGTCAAAGAAAAACATGGAGTTTGAAAAAGAAATCAGAACCAGGGGCTGGTGCCAAAAGATGAACACAAGTTGACAACACTGGGGAAGGAATACTGACAAAAGAAACTCCAAGCAAAGAGAATCGTGAAAGAAGAAAAGGAGGAGAGTTGGGAAATATTCACCCAGAAACTAGAGCAGGATAGCAGAGGGAACCAAAAACTGCTATATGGGTTATTGAAAAGTAAGAGAGCTGATCGAGAAGACATAAAAGCGATTGAAACAGAGAATGGGGATATTATCAGGGACATGGAAGGTATCAGACAAGAGATGAAGAATTATTTTGAAATCTTACTGAATGGGGAAGGTGCACAAGAAGGTGCCATCGAAGTCATTGAATTGGAGCAGGAGCAGGATCCAGTCTCTTGGTTAGAAACTGAGGATTCCCTGAAACAGATGAAAATTGGGAAGGCGGCTGGAGTAGATGAGCTGACAGCAAATATGATTAAAACTGCAGGAATCCATGGAATACAGTAGTTACACCGAGTGCTGGGGGTGATATGGAAAGAAAACAAAGTGCCAGGTAAATGAAAAAAAGGAATTAAGATACCGCTGTTCCAGAAAGGTAGTAGAAAGAAATGCACAGACTACCAAGGAATCACACTGTTATCACACTGCCTGAAGATAATGGAAAAGGTCATAGAAAAAGACTGCGAAAAATTCTAGAACCCCATTTAGAGGAACAAGAGCATGGGTTCAGAAGTAATAGGGGAACAATAGATCTCATTTTCTCCCTCCGTCAGTCAATGGAGAAGTATTGGGGAAAAGGAAAAGGACTTGATAGTAGTATTCATGGATTTGGAAAAAGCATATGACAGTGTTCCAATGGATAAAATATGGGAATACTTGAGAAAACATAATGTTCCTGATCCATTAATTTAAAAAGTCCAGATGCTGTACGATGGTTGTGAGAGCAGTGTACAAGTAGGAGGTGAAAGATCAAAATGGTTTAAGACAAAGAGAGGTGTTCAACAAGGCAGTTCGCTTTCTCCTATACTCTTCATTACTCTTATGGACACAATCATGAAAGAAATCAAGGAAGAAGAAAATGAAGATCTCAGTGCTTTTGTTTTTCCTGATGACATCGTCATTTGGTGAGAGACGGAAACGGAGGTTCAGAGAGAGACGAAAACGGAGGTTCAAAGGAGACTGGATTACTGCAACACAAAATTTTAAAAAAAATCAAGTTAACTATGAGTAGGAACAAGACGGTGGCAATGAAGATGAGCAGGACACCCACAGCTTGTCACATCATACTGGAGGGGGAGAAGATTGAATATGTGAAAAGCTTCAGTTATCTGGGTAGCATCATATCACGTGATGGAAGTTCCAGAATAGAAGTCTTAAACAGAATAACAAAAGGTGTAGCTTCTTGCACCAAGTACAAAATCTAATCTGTGACAAGGAAGTCTCTCAAAGAGCCAAACAGACCACGTATAAAACTTATCTCCTGCCAATCATGATGTATAGTCTAGAGGCCTTTGTCATAAATAAGAGAGAAGAGAGTCAAATACAAGCATGTGAAATGAAGTTCCTTAGGTCAGCTCTACAAAAAACTAGGAGAGTCAGGAATGACCATGTAAGGAGAGACCTGCAGGTGACATTGACTGCAGAGGAGAGGATGAGTGCTTTGAAATTGAATTGCTTTTGTCATGTGAAGTGAATGCATCCGACTTGTACTCCACGCCAGTATTTGGAGATGGAGGTACCAGGAAGAAGACCAATTGGGCGGCCTAGAAAGAGATGGACAGACCAGGTTAAGGAAGATCTCAAGGGGAGAGGAGTAACATGGGATGTAGTGGAGAGGGAAAAGCTATACCAGAACAGAAACCAGTGGAGGCATATTGTTCACAAAGTTCCTACCCGGCTCGCTGGAAGGAAATCCTGATGATGATGACAGGTGATGGTTAGCATTGCGGACACAAGGTATAAAAGGGCAGTGCATTGGTGGAGCTCTCATTTGTATTCACGATTCATGTGAAAAAGTTTCTGACATCATGATGATCGCACATTGGGTATTGACAGACTTTGAACGTGGAGTGGTAGTTGGAACTAGATGCATTGGACATTCCATTTCCGAAGTCGTTAGGTGCTAACAGATAAGCAACACTGAGTGAAATAACTACAGAAATTCAGTGTAGTACATACGACGACTATATCCGTTAGGCCATTGTGACAAAATTTGGCATTCACAGGCTGTGGCAGCAGGCGACATGAGTGCCTTTGCTAACAGCACGACATCGCCTGCAGCACCTCTCCTAGGCTCAGGACCATATCAGTTGGACCCTAGATAACTGGAAGACTGTTGCCTGGTCAGATGAGTCCCAGTTTCAGTTGGTAAGAGCTGATTGTAGTGTTTGACTGTGGCACAGGCCGTATGAAGCCATGGGCCCAAGTTTTCAACAAGGTACTGTGCAAGCTGATAGAAGCTCCATAATGGTGTGGGCTGTGTTTACATGGAGTGGACTGGGTCCTCTGGTCCAATTGAACTGATCATTGATTGGAAATGGTTATGTTCAGCTATTAGGAGACCATTTGCAGCAGTTCATGGGCTTCACATTCGCAAACAGCAATGTCATGGCACTGGGCCGCAGTCATTCGTGATTGATTTGAAGAACATTCTGGACAATTCGAGCAAATGATTTAGGGATCCACATTGCCCGACATGAATCGCATCGAACGTTTATAGGAGGCCTCGAGATACAGGCCTCCAAAGATGACACTGGGAACACCATTTTGAAGATTCGAATTTCAGAAAATTTTTTGAAATGCTGTATCTCTGTAACAGTTCTAGATATTTTTTTTTATTTAAAAGATGATTACAATGGTTTCCCTCATTTGGACATACCTGTCAAAGTTCTTTTACTGTCACCTTTTGGAATTTTTTTTACAATTTACAGTGCCCCCCCCCCCCTCCAAAAAAAAAAATAAAAAAAATAATCAAAGAGAAAAGTTGGATTCTTTTTCTGTTGATGAGTACCTTGTAGTACTATATTCTCTGTAAAGGAGGGCTTCCACTTTTCGGGGGTAATATATGTCTTCGCCGAAGTTGTTTCTTACTGATTTCTTTGTTACAATGTTTACTTCTATTGTCTTTGCTGCAGTTTGATAAATAACTTTGTTGTGGTTTCTTGTCAGTTTGTCGTGGTTGTTCATTGCAGGTTTCTGTATTGCAGTTGTTCAGTTCTAATTTGTTTATTGAAGAGGCTTCTAAGAAATCTGAGACCATCCAGTGAGTTCTGTGTTTTCCTGGGGAATTTGCCAGTTGAGAGAGTTGCAGTGTGTTTTGTGAAAAGGACTGTGTGAAATGTTTTCTGACTGGGGCCACAGAAGAGTGAAGTACACTATGTGATCAAAAGTATCCGGACACCCCCAAAAGCATACATTTTTCATATTAGGTGCATTGTGCTGCCACCTACTGCCAGGTACTCCTTATCAGCGACCTCAGTAGTCATTAGACATCGTGAGAGAGCAGAATGGGGCACTCCGTGCAACTCACAGACTTCGAACGTAGTCAGGTGATTTGGTGTCACTTGTGTCATACGTCTGTACATGAGATTTCCACACTCCTAAACATCCCCAGCTCCACTCTTTCTGATGTGGTATTGAAGTTGAAACGTGAAGGGACATGTACAGCACAAAAGCGTACTGGTCAACCTCGTCTGTTGACTGACAAAGACCGCAGACAGTTGAACAGTGTCATAATGTGTAATAAGCATACATCTATCCAGACCTTCACACAGGAATTCCAAACTGCATCAAGATCCACTGCAAGTACTATGACAGTTAGGCGGGAGGTGAGAAAACTTGTATTTCATGGTCGAGTGGCTGCTCAGAAGCCACACATCACACCATTAAATGCCAAATGACACCTTGCTTGGTGTAAGGAGCGTAAACATTGGACGATTCAACAGTGGAGAAGTAGTGCCAACAGTAAAATTCGCAGGTGGTGATGTTATGGTGTGGTCATGTTTTTCATGGAGGGGACTTGCACCCCTTGTTTTGCGTGGCACTATCACAGCTCAGGCCTACATTGATGTTTTAAGCACCTTCTGTTGAAGAGCAGTTCGGGGATGACGATTGCATCTTTCAACAAGATCGAGCAACTGTTCATAATACACGGCCTGTGGCGGAGTGGTTACATGACAATAACGTTCCTGCAATGGACTGGCTGCATAGGGTCCTGACCTGAATCCTGTAGAACACCTCTGGGGTGTTTTGGAACGCCGACTTCATGCCAGGTGTCACTGACGGACACAGATACCTCTCCTCAGTGCAGCACTCTGTGAAGAATGGGCTGCCATTCCTCAAGAAAACTTCCAACACCTTATTGAATGTATGCCTGCCGGAGTGGAAGCTGTCATCAAGGCTAAGGGTGTGCTAACACCATATTGAATTCCAGCATTGTCGATGAAAGGCACCACGAACTTGTAAGCCATTTTCAGCCAGGTGTCCAGATACTTTAGATCACATAGTTTATAAGACAAACAAAAAACAGACTTTGTTCAGGTTGGGAATAAGTGTTCTCATTTGAAGGCTCTGTTTCAAAGTGAAGATTTTTCCGGTGATGAATTTCTGTGTTCTAAATGTTTTGACAGAATAACAACAGTGATAATATCTGAATAAAGTGAAGCCTCCCATGGTGAAGATGATGTAGATTTTGCATCAATAGAGGGAGAATTAAAAACCATGGATCAGTCAACTACAGAGGTAGGTGTTAGTCTTGTTAAGAAACCGTGGTCAGTAAAGTGAAGTCATAAGCTACATGCATCAAGAAAGCGCAGAGAAATTACTAAAGCTATGGATGAATACACTACAGCAAAACTGACCACACTCTTCAAAGTAGAAATTCCATCTTCAGAAGAAAATGAACCAAAGCACTCTTGCACCACTTGCCAAGAATTTTTCACAAATATCAATTCAGCTGTTGAATATTGTGCATCCTACAGTGAAATGGTGCAAGTTTTAACTATTATTCCAGAGACATTTTCAAAGAAAACAATTTTGAACCACATTCCATCAGTATCAAAGTACATGGTAGATAAATCAAGAAAAGTGAGGTCTGTAAAGAGTCTTTGGAAGACCAGATCCCTATTATGGTCACCCTGTAGAAGCAGCTCATGTTCAAATAGTACAGTCATTTAATCGGGAAGATAAATGAGACTGTTCTTGCCAGAGTACCAACAAAAAAGACACTGTAACTGTTACAGTTGCAGGTCAAAAAAGTTGTGAAAGTGAAGAGGTGCATGACTCGAAGTATTAAAGAACCTTTTTCAATTTATTAGAGCAACTATACAACTTCTCATGTTGGAAGATCAAAATTTTATGCACTACAACCTAAGTGGGTAGTTCCATACCCACCTAGAGATGTCTTGTCTGTGTGTACTGCGCGAATTTTGAACTTTGTGTGATAACTTGAAGAACTTACTGGAGCATGTGACACATGACGTCTTGGTTGGGCGCGTGAAGTCATTAGTAGTCTGTGACAAAAAGCGAGAGACTTGTTTGTTTGAAGGGTGTAGTGAATGTCCTGGAAAGGGAGGACTGTCTTTACAGACGCTTGGCTTGGAAGACGTAGCAGATAACTCTGCAGAAATTACATATGTGACATGGGAGGAAAATATACTAATTAAGAAAACTGTTGCCTTTGACAGTTTCATTGATGAGCTTGGTAAATGGTCAGTGAAAGCAGTGACACACCAGCATCTGGAGAAATTGCAACAACACATTGTAGAAGTGAAAGGATGTGTACAGGCTGAAGAATTATGTTTAGTACTTCACTGTGATTTTGCTGAGAACTGGTCTGTAATTCTCCCACAAGAAGTGCAAGGATATAATTGGAGTAATTACCAGGTTTCAATTTTTACAGGAGTGACATATTTTCAAAACAAGACCACACTTGTTGCACTTACAAGTGATGACTCAGCACATGTTTTGCTAGCAGTGCGCAAAATTCTTCAACTGCAAATAGGGGCAGAGAAGATCATCATTATTTCTGATGGTGCTCCTAGTCATTTTAAAAATCATTACCAGCTGTTTGAATTGAGTAAGTTGCTTGTGCCAACTGACTGGGTATACAGTGCTACTGGTCACAAGAAGTGGCCCTGTGATGATTCAGGTGATCTGCTGAAGCACCATGCTACAAAACCTAATCTTTCCATACCAAGTACAGCTGCGACTCAGGATGATGAGGGTTTTACGATAGTCGTGAAATCTTACACATCCACAGCCCTCATTCTTTTGTCCAAAGAGTAAATCGAAGAATTCCACGAGCAGAAAAAAGAAGAATGGTCCAAACAAACTTCTCCTGTGGAAGGAATTTAGAAGAGACATTTTTGGACTCAAAGTGATGCGTGCACTTTAAAGAGCAAGAAAGAAGAAATTTCCTTCGTTTAGCCAACACCTCAGAAACAGCAGGATAATATTGAGATTCACAACCTGAGGAGGAGGAGGATGTTTGTGGCGTTTGTGTATGACTGTGACTGGTGGATTGCAGAGATTATAGACACCAGTTATGAGTTAAACGAGGTAGTTGTGAACTATATGCTACCACATGGACGAGCTGCTGGATATAGGTTTCCACCTGGAGGAAAGCGCCATCAGTGCTCACTTCCTGTTCACAATGTTGTGAAGATTGTAAGTGCTCCAGTTCCTCTTGTTTCAACAGAAAAGCATCACTCTATATCAAAGGAAGATATTGAACCAGTGGAGCACATTTTTAGTTCATTGATTGGCTAATTTCAGTACGAAACAGAAGTCACAGAAGCTGTATAAATTGAAAATGCTTGAAAAATGAGTCTCTTATCTTTCAAAACTAAAATTATGTTAAATGAGGTTAGGTTTTGATTTTTATGAGCCAGTTATGTCATAATGTGGTAATAAAACCGGTTTTATGTATGGCAAAAATTTCAATTGTTTATAAAACCTGTTCAGCCTAAAAGTAGAAGCTCTCCTTTTCTGGGAATGGAATCAACAGAGAAAAAACAAAATTTTATGGATTGTCATTTTTGAAAAAAAAAAAATTCCATAAATTATAAAGTTCAGAATGCTATAGTAAAAGAACAGATAAGATCAAATGGAAGATTTCTTTATCATGAAGCAATTATCTTTCAAATAAAAAAACAACAAAATGTCTAGAACTGTTCCAGAAATACAGGATTTTAAAATTGTTTCCAAAATTCGCATCTTCAAAATTGTATGTGCAGTGTCATCATTGGAGGGCTGTATCTCGGAGCAGACATTTTTTGGATAAAAGGAAGACTGTGCAGTGCTTCATAACAACAAATTGCCTCCAATGAGCGTGAAGTTGCAACTGTTTATGTTCGATTTGTTTTAGCAGTTACATGCGGGCTCATGCGTATTTGCAGTTGAGTCACGTTTGAGGAGTAGATTCTCCCGCTTCTGGCTACAGGAATGTGGCTGTTGGCTGTGCAAGCAGTCGCAGCAAGTAGCTAGATGCTACCGGCAAAAGGGGAGGGGGGGGGGGGGCCTAATTCATATTATTGAAGAAAAAAAACTTGTTTCACAAAGTGCCTAGCATCCAGCGTACTTTTGTCTATTGATTATTCATATGATTTTGAAATGCTTCCCTGTTGGTTTTTGAACACATTTTAAGTTGATTTCTGAATGAATCATAAGTTGACTTTTGAATGCATGCACGACTGTCAGGAGAATCATCGTCGCATCTAGAAATAAACTTTCTGCAGACAAAAGGGGACGGGGCTATACGAGCTGAGGGAGTAAAGCCCAACGGATGAATGCCAATCGCTGTCTGATTATGTGGTTGATCGGGTTTGCGAATGATCAGCATTGCTATAATTACTTGCGAAATCCATAGATTCAGACTACCAGAATCTAAATAGACGACGACAGGAATAACAGGTGATAAAGATTACGTATTATCTTCTTGGTGGAGGTTCGAGTCCTCCCTTGGGCATGGGTGTGTGTTTTTGTCCTTAGGATAATTTAGGTTAAAGTAGTGTGTAAGCTTAGGGACTGATGGCCTTAGCAGTTAAGTCCCATAAGATTTCATACATATCTTCTCGGTGTATCCAAGAAAATGAAATTTTGACAAAATTTTTGGCCAGATCGCCACACTAGTAAGGACCAGCAGTACAGTCCCCAGCTTGCAGCCACGGAAGTTCTATTCTGGAAGTGATGCGGAAAACGTGTTGTTCGAACACGTAATAACGCCTAACTGGAAAATAATAGCGGGATAACTAAACCTGTGATTCTGGCAGGGTTAGTGAAGTTAATCGGCGAACAAATTTTGACAATGGCAGCAATAGCTACAGAATTAGTGATGACAAGATTGTTTGTTAGAAGGAGGAAGGAGAAGAAACGAGGACATCGCACAAATTATGGAAGAATAAAACGATTTCAAATTTTTATAAAAATTTCGTAACGCTACTTTTCGATCTCGTGCTTGAGAAGCTGGTGCGTATGAATGAAATATGAAACTATTTCCTAACATAAAACTTTTGGCTTGGTGCCAAAACAGCCTCGTTTATTTGGCGTGTAACAAAATTGCTGTCATATTAGAAAAGCCTATTTTGTTTTATCTAGCAGACAGTGACAAAATAGACGTAATCAGATCAAGAAATGACACCAGTATTGGGTATTTGTTTGTATTAACAGCTTTTTCAGTATTAGATAACGACGTTTCGATTTTTCATGTAGCAAAACATTTGCCGAACTTTGATGAGGTAATAGATTCTTTCGCGGAAAGGAAAGCACACCATAAAGCGGTAGCAAGATTAGAGAGAAAAAATGCTAGGAGCTAAGGTTTGAAGAAATGTGTGATTTCTTCCTTATCTCTTGTCAGTATTGATTTTATATATCCTATATTTAATTTTATGTCGCACAAAACAGCAAGTTATTAACTAATAGGCAATAAAGAGCTCAGATTTTCTGAAGAGTTCTTCTTCTCTCGATTACAAATAATCCCATCCGCTATTATTTGCGAGATTCTTCTTTTTTTTAAAAAGAGAGAGAGGGGGGGGGGGGGGGGGGGCAGGCTGTCAAACCGGCCGACTGGGAGCAGGAGAGGCACTACAGGACATTTCAATTTCCACTCTCCTGAATATAGTTTGGATGTGCGGTAGAAAAATGCTTCGTGAAGAGGCGTGGCACTGCACTTTGGTATACTTAAAACTAAATAATATGTCTTACATTTCCTCGAATACATATGTTTTATGTTTCAGACTTTTCAGAAAGATGAGCCCTACGAGACGAACGTATTTTGAAAATTCGATTTTTGTTTTTAGTATTGACCCGGTTCGCAAATGTCGTAGATCCAGGGCTGATGCCCAGAGCAGTTTGAGTTGTAGTGGGTAGTCCCCACATGACCCGTGTTTACATTTAGTGATTTTACTGTTTCCCCTTCGTTTACTCTCACGTGAAATAAAAGCAAAACGGATATCTGTGGCTGGGAGCTATCAAGTGAATTAAAACACATTCACGTAATTACGGAAGTCTAAAATATGTCATTAGTTTCAGATTTTATTTTTCCATGTTTCTGACAGTCAAGCATTAATCGCCTTGCGGAACAATAAAGTTATTTTTGTCTGTTTGCTAAAGAAATTTGACTTATGTTAACCTTTTCTGCAGAGGCAGTCAATGTTGTTGTTGTTGTTGTTGTTGCCTTCAGTCTTGAGACTGGTTTGATGCAGCTCTCCGTGCTACTCTATCCTGTGCAAGCTTCTTCATCTCGCAGTACTTACTGCAACCTACATCCTTCTGAATCTGCTTAGTGTATTCATATCTAGGTCTCCCTCTACGATTTTTACCCTCCACGCTGCCCTCCAATGCTAAATTCGTGATCCCTTGATGCCTCAGAACATGTCCTACCAACCGGTCGCTTCTTCTTGTCAAGTTGTGCCACAAACTCCTCTTCTCCCCAATTCTGTTCAATACCTTCTCATTGGTTATGTGATCTACCCATCTAATCTTCAGCATTCTTCTGTAGCACCACATTTCGAAAGCTTCTATTCTCTTCTTGTCCAAACTATTTATCGTCCATGTTTCACTTCCATTCATGGCTACACTCCATACAAATACTTTCAGAAACGACTTCCTGACATTTAAAACTATACTCGATGTTAACAAATTTCTCTTCTTCAGAAACGATTTCCTTGCCATTGCCTGTCTACATTTTATATCCTCTCTACTTCAACCATCATAAGTTATTTTGCTCCCCAAATAGCAAAACTCCTTTACTACTTTAAGCGCCTCATCTCCTAATCTAATACCCTCAGCATCACCCGATTTAATTCGACTACATTCCATTATCCTCACTTTGCTTTTGTTGATGTTCATCTTATATCTTCCTTTCAAGACACTGTCCATTCCGTTCAACTGCTCATCTAAGTCCTTTGCTGTCTCTGACAGAATTACAATGTCATCGGCCAACCTCAACGTTTTTATTTCTTCTCCATGGACTTTAATACCGAATTTTTCTTTTGTTTCCTTTACTGCTTGCTCAATATACAGATTGAATAACATCGGGGAGAGGCTACAGCCCTGTCTCACTCCCTTCCCAACCACTGCTTCCCTTTCATGCCCCTCGACTCTTATAACTGCCATCTGGTTTCTGTACAAATTGAAAATAGCTTTTCGCTCCCTGTATTTTACCCCTGACACCTTTAGAATTTGAAAGAGAGTATTCCAGTCAACATTGTCAAAAGCTTTCTCTAAGTCTACAAATGCTAGAAATGTAGGTTTGCCTTTCCTTAATCTACCTTCTAAGATAAGTCGTAGGGTCAGTATTGCCTCACGTGTTCCAACATTTCTATGGAATCCAAACTGATCTTCCCCGAGGTTGCCTTCTATCAGTTTTTCCATTCATCTGTAAAGAATTTGCGTTAGTATTTTGCAGCTGTGACTTATTAAACTGATAGTTCGGTAGTTTTCACATCTGTCAACACCTGCTTTCTTTGGGACTGGAATTATTATATTCTTCTTGAAGTCTGAGGGTATTTTGCCTGTCTCATACATCTTGCTCACCAGATGGTAGAGTTTTGTTAGGACTGGCTCTCCCAAGGCCGTCAGTAGTTCCAATGGAATGTTGTCTACTCCCGGGGCCTTGTTTCGACTCAGGTCTTACAGTGCTGTGTCAAACTCTTCACGCAGTATCATATCTCCCATTTCATCTACATCTACACCCTCTTCCATTTCCATAATATTGTCCTCAAGTACATCGCCCTTGTATAGACCCTCTATATACTCCTTCCACCTTTCTGCTTTCCCTTCTTTGCTTAGAACTGGGTTTCCATCTGAGCTCTTGATATTCATGCAAGTGGTTCTCTTTTCTCCAGAGGTCTCTTTAATTTTCCTGTAGGCAGTATCTATCTTACCCCAAGTGAGATAAGCCTCTACATCCTTACATTTGTCTTCTAGCAATCCCTGCTTAGCCATTTTGCACTTCCTGTCAATCTCATTTTTGAGACCTTTGTATTCGCTTTTGCCTGCTTCATTTACTGCGTTTTTATATTTTCTCCTTTCATCAATTAAATTCAATATTTCTTCTGTTACCCAAGGATTTCTACTAGCCCTCGTCTTTTTACCTACTTGAACCTCTGCTGCCTTCACTATTTCATCCCTCAGAGCTACCCATTCTTCTTCTACTGAATTTCTTTCCCCCATTCCTGTCAATTGTTCCCATATGCTCTCCCTGAAACTCTGTACAACCTCTGGTTTAGTCAGTTTATCTAGGTCCCATCTCCTTAAATTCCCACCTTTTTGCAGTTTCTTCAGTTTTAATCTACAGTTCATAACCAATAGATTGTGGTCAGAGTCCACATCTGCCCCTGGAAATGTCTTACAATTTAAAACCTGGTTCCTAAATCTCTGTCTTACCCTAGTATCTCCAGGATTCTTCCATGTATACAACCTTCTTTTATGATTCTTGAACCAAGTGTTAGGTATGATTAAGTTACGCTGTGTGCAAAATTCTACCAGACGGCTTCCTCTTTCATTTCTCTCCCCCAATCCATGTTCGCCCACTATGTTTCCTTCTCTCCCTTTTCCTACTCTCAAATTCCAGTCACCCATGACTATTAAATTTTCGTCTCCCTTCACTACCTGAATAATTTCTTTTATCTCATCATACATTTCATCAGTTTCTTCATCATCTGCAGAGCTAGTTGGCGTATAAACTTGTTCTACTGTAGTAGGCATGGGCTTCGTGTCTATCTTGGCCACAATAATGCGTTCACTATGCTGAACTTCAACCTACCTGCCCGATTAAGGGGTCTGACGTTCTATGCTCTGATCCGTAGAACGCCAGTTTTCTTTCTCCTGATAACGACGTCCTCATGAGTAGTCCCCACCCGGAGATCCGAATGGGGGACTATTTTACCTCCGGAATATTTTACCCAAGAGGACACCATCATCATTTAACCATACATTAAAGCTGCATGCCCTCGGGAAAAATAACGGCTGTGGTTTCCCCTTGCTTTCAGCCGTTCGCAATACCAGCACAGCAAGGCCGTTTTGGTTAGTGTTGCAAGGCCAGATCAGTCAATCATCCAGACTGTTGCCCCTGCAACTACTGAAAAGGCTGCTGCCCCTCTTCAGGAACCACATATTTGTCTGGCCTCTCAACAGATACCCCTCCGTTGTGGTTGCACCTACGGTACGGCCATCTGCATCGCTGAGGCACGCAAGCCTCCCCACCAACGGCAAGGTCCATGGTTCATGGGGGTGGGCAGTCAGTGTATTTGAAACGAAATGTTTAATTCCACAGTAGTGGCTAGTTTCAAATGTTCGCTTCATTTCAAGTGCACGTTTTCATTTTCTAGCACTTATGGCATTCTGCCATAATAAAGAAACAAACATGATATATTACAGTACTGGTACTCCAAGAAAATTTATATCCCGAAACCCACACTGAAAAGCTTAATATCAGGTCGAGATCTACTTCATTGGGAATCTGGACATACGAATGTGCACATTTTAATATGGTTCACGAAATTCCGATGCTCTTGCAGTATCCTCTGATGTCTTGTTTCTTTTATGACATAATGTATGATCTTTCAATGTTTTACATGTACGTACATATGGGCTTCCTACGTCATGATAGCTACCCAAGCGTGGTGTCGCCTGTTATCTGCGCTCTCTGGCAACTGCTGAAACGAATCTATTTCTAACAGGTCTCGGAAAAATATTGCGAATAGTAGTTTGAATAGCATTACTTTCAAAGTAAATATCCTTTTACGTAAGTAGAACTATGTGCAAGAATGTACCATGAATTTATTACATCACGGAGTGTTAGACTCTCATTTAAAAATCAACTCTTTGATGAAGAGCCATTTAGAAGAATTTCGAACCCTGAAGATCAGACATGTATGTCATTATTAAAAATTTTACTGGCACATTTGTGTGATATATCTTAAAGTGTAACACGCGTAAAAAAGATCAATAGTATATGCGAAAGCCTAGCTTCTCTTGCAGCTTGAGACCAATATTATATGTGAAAGCTTTGCTTTCTTGTAGCAACACTATGAATATTAATGTAAACTATTAACTTTCCCTGTTTGTGTGTTCTTGCAACTTAACAGTGATGTTGCTGTTGGCTGACATCACGTGTCCTATGCTATGAATATCCACTGTCATCGGCTGGCGAGATCACGTGAGATGAGCTACGAACGGCTTACAAAAGCGCATCAAAATCTCGATTTCAATTATTCGGAAAGTAACCTGCGGTGTTTGGTGGAATTCCAATGTATACTTTTGTAATACGAAAATATGCAGCGTACATGTTGCTGCACATCACAGATATTTCCAAAACATATCTTTTTCCCCGATTTTCGTTTTATAAAGTGCCGGGAAATTGTACGCCCGTGGATTGATAAGGGAAAATATACTGTCACCCGGGAGAAAGTGTATTTTTAACCGGGAAATCGGGAAATTTTTTTTCCTTGTCGACGTATGCACCCTGCCTTTAAAAGTGAAACGTATTTCTTAGAATAACCCTTTGAGGGTGAGGGTGCAATAAATCAACTGTGGTTTTGCTTCTTTGTGTTTCGTTTTCTTTGCCCCCAGACTTCCATTATCCTTAGTGTGTGTTCTTTTGTTGCTGTGTTGATGTCCTTCCATTAGCAGACTTCATTTCCTGAAATCCTGCTTCTTATGTTGTGTGTGTAATAAGTATTGTTATCTATTATGTCCAGTTTAATTCCAGGGCGTTTCATATTTGTGTCAATTTCAGTGAACCATTTGAGTTTGGATTTGTGGCTGTTTATTAAATTAAGATCTGCTAGGTTAGTCTGTTGTTATCCAGTCGGTATGTGTATCCTTAAAGTTGTGGTTCCCCCCTCCCCCCTCATTAAATCGATTAGCTTTTCTCTGATTGATCAAAATTTGTATTCAGTATTACTATTACTTTTAGATCCCAGTATTCTGCTTAGAATTCTTCTTTCAGCTTTTTCCAGTTTCCAAGATCTCCAAATCTTGTTAGTTTAAATGTTCCTGAACATACAGTGTTTCAGGCTTTATCACTGTAGTGTCTTGGTTTTCTGTTGCAGGAAAAGATTTTTTTGTTATACAGGTTGACCCAAAAGTCTGTTAACATTTGAAAATGCTCTAATTCATGCAATAATGTAGATAGAGAGATAGAACTTGACACACATATCTGAAATTACATGGGGTTTTAATGCAATCAAAATGAGTGGAAACGCTGGCTGACAGATGGAGTTGGACTGCAGCAAGTCAGTGATTCCACACATGAACGATGTACAAAATGACCTGTAGTTAGAGTCATATGTGCCACAAGTCACAGCATGTTGACTTTACCAGAAAGCTTTACTCTCAGAATGGAAAATCCGCTACTACAGCTTTACGATCCCATTGCCATAAGGAAGGTATTTGAATAGATAAAGGTCCTGTGACAAATGTCACTGTGAAGAAAATAGTCATGAAGTTTGAAGCCATGGGTTATTTAGATGATCGGCCCCATAACGGGCCACCATACACAAGTGCTACTGCTGTTAGGTTAGTTCAGGAAGATATGGAGACTTTAGCAGGTTCGTTTCCACATGTTGAAGTCAGCGTTCGTTGAAGGTGCATGTCGCACCAGCATTCCACGCACTACTGATGGAGAGCACTAAGATCTACCTTCAAATGTTATCCATACTAAATCCAGCACCATCGTAAACTGTTAGCCACCGATTTTTATTACGTGAACAGCATTTGCAATGGGCCCCTTCAAAAAATGGGGGAAGGTGGTGATTGGTTGTCTGACATATTGTGAACCGACAAAGCCCATTTCCCACTGTAAGGGTCTGCCAACACTTACAGTTGCAGAGTTTGGGCTACTAAAAACGCTAGAACTGTCACAGAAATCCCATTGCATGATGAGAAAGCTACAGTGTGGTGTGGATTTATCACGTCAGTCATGATCAGACCCTTTTACTTAGGGGAAGTGCTGGGTACTGTGTGTCAAACTGTCTGCATGACAGGTGCAAGGTACGGTGATGTGTTACAGAATTTTATCATCCCTAGCGTGGTTGATAAGCATGGATGGCGCTCCACTCTGTACTGGGAAATGTGTGAAATATGTCTTTGGGCACATTGTTTGATGAGGATCATGTACTGAGCTGCCACTTCTGTCATGCTTGGTCTCCCAGGCCCCGAGGCCTCAATCTGTATGATTATTGTTTGCGGGGTTACCTGAACTCACAGGTCTACAGCGACCATGTGACCTCATTAGGGATGCTAAAAGACAACATCCAACAGCAGTTTCTCACCGTATCTACTGATGTTCTGTACAGTACTGTTCTCACCATTCTCCCTTGAGTATGGGTACTGTTGATGAATGACATCGAGCTTGATGAGCGTTTGTTTATCAGTACTAAAAATCAATTGTCAGGCTAATTATTGCTTTTGTATCATGTGTAGCACCAAATAAACTATGAAACTAGAGTGAGACAACAGCAAACGCGGAAGAATATACATATCGTGTCATGTTTATATTCGTATTATTCTTATGCCTAATAGTGATACAGTCAGAAATGAAACACGGCAACTGACTAGATTTTTAAATCTAAGATGACTCTAATTTCTGTGCAGAATTTGATGATCTAAAGAAGCGGCCGCAAAGATTTTCAAACGGAGAAAAATTTTCGCGTAACTCTCGTTCAGAACATGTTCTATCATACGCAGTCTATTATTTTGTTCTTGATGATAATTATCAAAGAAAGCAGCAGTGTAAGTAACAACAAATAGCAGTCTCTTGCCATTGTTTCGCTAATGAGACGATTCCTCTCTTCTTTCTTTTTATTGTAAGCGACGGTAGCGCGCACAAAAGCAAGACATGCCGCGAGCAGCTACAGGCCATAAACACGCACTACCATAATGCGACAAACAATGCATGACACAGTACAGTAATGCATTTTCAGCTTAGAGTGACGTAAACACCTATAACAAAGAAAACAGCACTTATCAGATCAAAGCGAAATAAGCAATCGATTCAAACCAGACGAAGCACATGAAAAAGGAAGGGTACCCGTATAAATATGGATGGAGCGCCTGACGTATAGCAATGGCTACCTGGTAAAGCTTAACTGCTAAGCTTACGACTCGAACCAAACTACTGTAGCTGTATCGTCATTCATTCGACCTAAATTGTGTCTCGTATTACAATGGGCCAACTTTGTTTCGAATTGGAGGTGCGGCCCTGGAATTTAGAGTCGCAAATTTCACGTGCAGCGTAGATTTGGGAAATTTTTTCCCCTTTCTTTCGAGTCTCATTTTTCAGGTGCGGCTTAGATTCAAGTGCGGCTTAGATTCGAGTAAATACGGTATACCTCCCAAGGAGATCACGAATGTAAAATTAGAGATATTCAAGCACGCACTGAGGCTTTCTGGCAGTCGTTCTTCCCGCGACCCATATGCGACTGGAACAGAAAAGGGAGGTAATGACAGTGGCATGTAAAGTGCCCTCCGCCACACACCGTTGGGTGGCTTGCGGAATATAAATGTAGATGTAGATGTCAAAGGGCTTATACGGTTCCCTCATCAATTTTACTTTGGATGGTTTTTTAAGTGCCTTAATTTTTTTCTGCTGTTCCATTATCAAGTGCCTATTCCTTATAATGTTGATTACTGTACTTCTATCAATTGAGTCATAGGTCTTTTTACAATCTACAAACGTTATCACATTTTTTCAAGTTTCCAATTTTCCTAATTTCTATTACTTTCTATAGATTTAGTATTTGCTCCACATAAGACCTTCCTTTTCTAAATCCTGCTTGATATTTCCCTAGTTTTGGACCAGGTGCTGCTTCAGCATTTTTTTGTCACTGGCAAGAGGAAGAGTCTTCTATAATTGTTAGGATTTCTTCCCCCCCCCCCCCCCCCCCCCCCCCTCTTTTTTTTATTTTTATTTTTTTTTATTTTTTTTAAATGGACGTGTTAAAACTGACGTCATTCTGTTGTTAAGCTGTTGTCCATTTTTCATTAATGATGTCTACTAGATGTAGAAAAGTTTTGTCACTGGTGTTTCCGTAATTCAGCAATAATATTTTTATTTTTATGTTTTGTGATTTTTCTGATTTCCTCTGTCATTTGGTGGCTTTGGGTCTTGTATCTGGATTATGTTATCAAAATTAAATTATTCTTTTGGTAGTTCAGTCATATAGTTCTTTGTCCCAGTCTGCAAGATCTGTGTTTTTGAATCTATAAACTGTAAACTAGCTGGTGTGTACTTCTTTAAACTATTTTTTATTGTTTTAGAATTAAGTCCTTTGTGGTGTTTTGTTTAAAATGTTGCTCAGTTGACATTAGTTGATCTTTTATATGTTGTACTCTGATCTTAGTTGCAGGCCCCTGGCTTCTACAAAATTTTCCCTGTTCTCATTTTAATTTTCTTTCCAGGTATTCTGCACTCGAGTTACAAATAACTCGCCACACTCATCATTCCACCAGATATGTTTCACTGTCTTTTTAAGAGGAATGGTTTCTTCTGCGGTCTGAATAATATCTTTTTGAAGTTTTTCCCAACTTCCAGGAGTTCTTTCTTCCAAAAGCACTTAAAGATCATTTTGTCTTAGATAACTTTTGTATGCAAACTTTTTGGTTTGGTATTGCCCTTCTTTCTAAATCTTGGTCTGACCTTGAATTTAATGATAAATAGTGATCTGAATCTAAACTGGCACTCTTAGCCACTTTTACATTGGGACGTCCATCACAGAGTGTCTTCTTACAGCAAAGTGATGGAGTTATTTTTCATCCAAATCGGATTTGATAACAACCATATAGCTTGTTGTCTAGGGAGTTTATCGAAGACTGCAGGTTTCAGTACAGTGTTATGCTGTCTGCACAGACTTCAGTCTTTCTCAATTTGTGTTTGCGTTGGCTCTTTTAAGTGCAGGGATTTTTCCTACTGTGGATCTGTGGTGATGTTCCTTGTCAATTTGTGCATTAATCTCCAAGTGGTAGCATTGCAGTTTTTGCTGGAATGTGATATAGGGTAGCTGACACATTTTACCAAAAATTTTCTGTCTACTCTTTCTGAGGTTGTTTTTTTTCATGTACCTATAAAACAGTTTAAGCTTTGTGTGGCGATTCAAATGTTAGTGTGTAAAGTCTTTCATTAATTTACTTAAATTCTGTTAAGATTTGATTTTAATGTGTTTCCTTTATAGCTAAACCTGTTCCAAATTGAGGTTTGTCGTTTAGAACTTTTTTCCCTGGTTTGTGTTAAGTACCCTGAATCCTACTGGATTGTAGGGTGTTCATCAGTAAATTTTGTTTCTTGCAGTGCTGTTATCATTGTATTTTTTTTCCTTATGAAAGGAAGGTAATTCATGTTTCTGTGTTTCATTCTATGGATTTGTTGTTCATGCAAGTTTCAGGATGCCAAGGCTCATTCTTTGCATAATGCTGTAGGCCACCAGAATACAAATGCACAATTTTCACTTCTGTGGAAGTGAGAGATTAGTTATTCCCTGGGGTAAAATCTCTTCCACAGTGCACATCCATTGTCAGCTGCTATATGTATGCTGGTACAGGGTATGTCAGTGTACTCTACGCACGCTCATCAATCACTGACTGTGGAATAAGTTAACTAACATGGTGGAAAAGCATATCACTAAAACAGTATTCATTGTTCTACAACAGAAACTGGTCCACATGGAATATAATGTAATGAGATCTGAGTAGTTAAGAATTATGAATCAGAGCTAAAGCTGTTAATACTTAAATTACTCAAAGAAAGTTAAATTAGTGGAGCTGACATACCATATTGCTGCATGAAGATAGTAACTGTTCCGAAAGAACAGTTACCTGTTATGACCAAGCAGCTTCTCTAGAAAGAAACGATAATTAATCAAAACCCTCAGCTGCCAACAGGTGTAGTTGACATACCTCAATGGGTACAGCTGAAGATGTGTGCCCCGACCGGGACTCGAACCCGGGATCTCCTGCTTATATGGACTGTTGGGAATGTGGGTCTCACGGGAAGCATGCAAAGGATAAGTCCCTGTAGTTGCGCTATCCTGTGTGCCCTCAGTGGCTCAGATGGATAGGGCGTCTGCCATGTAAGCAGGAGATCCCGGGTTTGAGTCCCAGTCAGGGCACACATTTTCAGCTGTCCCCATTGAGGTATATCAGCTACACCTGTTGGCAGCTGAGGTTTCAATTAATTATCATTTCCATATTTCTGCATTTGCTGAAGACAGGGAAATACAAAACTGACACTTTATACCACCACTTTGAGTAACATCCATGTTTAACTGTTTATGGTACTCAATTCAGTAACTGTAAACAAAAGACATAGCCATTTGTATAACATACAATTGTCCAGTGTACAATATTATACTGATAAACTTTGATAAATATATAAAAAGTTGGTTATAGAAGCTTATTTGGTTGTTGTTAAGCTTGTATTGTAAGTAATAGTGAACTTATTGTTGTTGGTCAGTAGAATTTATAGGACAGAATTGTTCCTCTTTACAGGTGAAGCTGGAGAAGGTGCTCTGAATGCTACCAAGACAGAGGGTGCAAATATAGACCGTGTTTCAACACGATCTTGGGCTGTTTCCTGTAATTATGATCCTAAGAAACTGATGAATAAGCTTTTCTGTGAAGATATTCGTTACCTTCTTAGTATGAAGCATCTATGGGAAAAGAGAACACCACCAACTCCTATAACATCAGAATCAGACCTTGATGAAGGTAATGTAGCCTTGTAAGAAAGTTCAGGAAATCACTGACTTAATAAAACATTAGTTGCAGTAATTTTAGTGAAACTCTACAATGTGTTGTGTAAATTTTATTTGTTAATAGCTTCAGAGGTTACTCATTTGAAAGGTTAATCTAAAACTGACCTGTTGCCTTAGAACTCATTTATTCACTGCAAATGCAAAGCTGTTTTGATAAGTCTGGTAGAAAAAGCGAGAAAAAAATGTTTGTTTTATAAACAACTCCCCTTACTTTTCTACATAGTCTCCTTTGAGGGATATACACTTGGTCCAGCAATCCTCCAACTTTTTCATCCCATCTGAAAAAATAGGTTCTTTCAAGCTCCACAAAATACTCGTGGGCTGCTACTATCAGTTTCTCAATGGATGAATATTTCTTCCCAGCAAGCCAAAGTTTCAAGTTGGGGAACAGAAGAACTCATTTGGGCTTAAGTCTGGCGAATAGGGTGGATTAGAAACCAAGTCAAAGTGCAGTTCATATGCTTTCGCTATTGTTATTGCTGATGTGTGGGATAGCGCATTATCCTGGTGAAAGAGCACTTTTTTGCATGCTAACCAATGCAAGTTTCAAATGATTCAATAATGAAGCATAATAGGATCCATGTATGGCTCCACCTTTTTCCAAGTAATCTATGAGGATTATTCCTTGGGAATTCAAAGAAACAGTGGCCATCACCTACCAGTTGACAAATGGGTTTTTGTCTTTTTCGGCGCTCTTTCTTCAGCCTTTGTCCACTGTTATGACTCTAGTGTGTAATGATGGACCTAGGTTTCATCAGCAATTGCAGATCGACACAAAAGTTTTGCTGATAGCAATTAAACATTGCCAGACATTATACTGAAATGGTGTGCCGGATGCACTTTTGGTCGACTGTGAGCATTTGTGGCATCCACCTTCCACACAGCTTGTTCATAGTGCATTATCCATGCAGCATATTATACGCTCACTCAGTTGAGATGCCTACAGTCTTAGCAGTCTCATGAATTTTTATTAGGCGGTCTTGCATTACCTTATCATGGATTTTGTCAGTGGTTTCCTATGTGGTGACGTCAACTGGACAGCCAGAGTGTGCTTAGTCTTTGGTGCAGGTCCAAATGTGTTTAAATTCATTAATCCAAAAGTAAATGGTCATCAATGATTGTGCAGAATCCGCATGAACATCATCGAGTTCTGTTCCCAGTTGTGTGGCTGTCCTACCTTTCAAATGAAAATGTTTAATAACAGCATGAAACTCAGTTTTCTCCATTTTCAATCTCAGTTGACACACGGACCATTACAGACAGCTGTCAACAGTGAACTGTACACTGTACATGTAGAATTTTTTTTATACGATCCTTGGAATAATCAAGCTTACCAACCATGAAGGCGCAACAAAAATGTTCCATTCTTTCATGGAAATATACCAGAAGTATCAAACCACCCTCATAATTTCATTGCGCCATGGAAGCAGATGTCTTTTAGAATAGTAGTTAGATTTTGCTGTAAAGTGTTTGCACTTCCATTTAGCTCAGTCTATGAATATAACAATGTATCCAATCAATCACTTCATTTTCAGACTTCTACCAAAGTACTGAATTTTATTGCCATTAAAATACTTCCACATTAAAAAATATTTTTCTGTGTAATTACAGGTAGTAGTTCCAGTCTCTCAGCTGATGGTGACAGATCAAAAGATTTGTGGAGCTTAAAGGAATGTGTCAGTGTGTTTACTAATTCCTGTATGAATCTGAACAATAAATTAAAGGTAATAGTTTCCATTTTGGTATTATATTGATCACCATTTTAACAGTTTGATATAACTAATGATGAAAAAGTATTAGTTTTAAGCACCATGAAATTTGTTGTGAAAGATATGCTGGCAGCTTACTGAGATCATGGCATCTAGCAGCAGTGTCCCTTAATTCAAGAGATGCAAAGTTTCTCCTTCAACAACTATTATTGTCCCATTACTCACAACACTGTCTTGTTTATCCACTTCATCTTAGAGAACTGAGCTCCTAAACTGATAGGCGTACATCAGGGCAGACAGTGTATGCCATTTTGGTAACCATAGCAAAAAGCAAGGCTTTAGCAGTTTTATTGAAAGTGTTGTTGAGTGCCTGTGAGAGGGTTAACTCTGTAAGTTTGCCTCTCACCCTTCTTGTCCCCATTCACCGAGCTAGGTGGTGCAGTAGTTAGCAAACTGGACTTACATTAAGGAATACGACAGTTCAAAAGTGCATCCGGTCATGCTGATTTAGATTTTCGATAATTCTTCTAAATTGCTTCAGGCATATGGTGGGATGGTTCCTTTGAAGGGGCAGGGCCCATTTCCTTCACTATCCTTTCCTAATCCGAAACCTCTTGTACATCTCCACGACCTCCCTCCCTCATTTGATTATACTCTCCTCATATCCGTCCACAAGTCTCTCCTTCACAATCACTGTCACATTCCCTTGCCACACGGTTATCGTTGTTTAGCCTCCCATTTCTGGCTATATATATAAAAACAAAGATGATGTGACTTACCAAACGAAAGCGCTGGCAGGTCGATAGACACACAAACAAACACACACACACACACACACACACACACACACACACACACACAAAATTCAAGCTTTCGCAACAAACTGTTGCCTCATCAGGAAAGAGGGAAGGAGAGGGAAAGACGAAAGGATGTGGGTTTTAAGGGAAAGGGTAAGGAGTCATTCCAATCCCGGGAGCGGAAAGACTTACCTTAGGGGGAAAAAAGGACGGGTATACACTCGCGCGCGCACACACACACACATCCATCCACACATATACAGACACAAGCAGACATATTTAAAGACCATATTCAATTCAGCTTTAAGGTCATGCATTAATTTTATCCTGCCATATTTCTTCATTGCTTTTAAAAAGAGGCCATCCACCAGCATCGTTTCTTTTTCTGATATTCAGCTTCATGCAATAAAATAAATGCTGCACATGCAACAGCTGCTAAATTCTCTTCTTTCATTATGATATTGGACAGTGAAATTGTAATTAAAATGCTACTTTATAACAATGATGAAGTGGGAGCAACTTCAACATGTCATCAGAGCCAACTGTGATTCCACTTGTCCCTTGGCCCCAACCCCTTCATTTGCTGAGGATGAGAGGCAGAATGTCAATGAGTTGGCAACCTGTGTTCGACCTAATCCATTGGCTGTCGTTCATTTGCCTAGAGAGAGAGAGAGAGAGAGAGAGAGAGAGAGAGAGAGTGTGTGTGTGTGTGTGTGTGTGTGTGTGTGTGTGTAACATGGAAAAGAAAGTCTTCATTAACATCTTTCTGCTGCAGGTCAAGCTATCCTAAAAGAGGTGTCATCTTTATCAAATGTGTGTCACTGGTTAAAGTCATAGGCATGGTTCTGAGATAGCATTAGTTGCAGTTCGACTGTCTCAATAAAATTGAAATTAACTCTCACTCATATGCATTAACAGGAAAATGTCTACTGTCTATTGTTGAGTACTGGCAGGGGAAAGAAGAATAGGAAAAAAGGGGAAAAAATGTATCATGGTGGTGCACATTATTGAGAACCATATTTCAACTTAGTTAACTGTGCCTTGAACATTTATAGCATGCATACAAGTAGCACATCAGTCTTACAGAAATGAGCTGCTCTTTCTGGTGCTGTCATCCAAAGTTTTGTAGCTCTGGCAGAATTTAAATTATAGTAGGGACTATAAAAAAACTGCCTAATTAACCAAAAATGGCAATTAAACCCTGAAAACTTACAATTTAAGTCTTGTTCATAATGTATGATGTTGTTTCCCAACACATGCGGCAATGCTAATTGGATGTTGTTTATGTTGTGTGATACACAAACACGAGCCAAACCATGAAGCAAAGATTCCTTTGGATGGGATATCCAAGAACAGCCTTCATATCCCTTGTAGGCAGTTTCTGATAAAAGAGGTTATTGATCTCTGTTACTGCTAACAATACAGAAATGACTCGGTCATAAGGCAGCATGTTAGATTTAGCAGGAAACCAGGAAGAATTAAATGTCCTACATTAATATATATGAACACTGCATCTATCTCCTCCAGGATACTGCTGATATAATACTTACTATTATTAGTATCCTCGTCATTATCAACAACAACATCAATCCTATGTAATGTAAGCACATTAAAAGGATGATGTTGATGTTGTGTTTTAACTTTTAAAAGTAAAATAATCATATTGCAAATAACCGGAGATACATCGGCATGTATCTGCATCTATGCAGACCTCTAGCTGTGGTATGGGAGCAACATGGGACTTGTTTCACATGAATTGCCGAGTTACACAGACTGTATAAATGTGGCTGCACTGATAGGCTTGCGTTAATTGGAAGGCAAGTCTCCAATTCACACAAACACTCAGTCTGTTGTTGCAGAAGTTGATTTGGTCACTATTGATTGCTGTCACAGTACGCCACACCAATGAAAGCAGTAACCATTCTAGTTTTGAGGGCTGTAACAAGCTGCCTGCTGCTCAGATCCCACTCGGTCTAGTTGTTGTCTTTCTGGATCACAAGAAAAATCTTTATCAATTTTTATCTGACATAAATTGGAGGAAATGTTGCATAAATGGTTATGCAACAAATTGAAAATTTTCCTCCAGGCAGAAATATTCAGTCTTGTGAATATTAAACTAGTTACATTGCAGGAAGGACCTCGTGCAGAAAAATTATCTACTTGTATTCATTATGTGCATAAATGAAGTACATAGACACAAGTGCTGATAATGTTGTACCTACTCCCATAATATCTGTGAGGTGTTGAGAGAAGAACATTATGTATAAACCACTCAAATCCAGTATGAAAATGAAATCCTCAATGTCTTTAAAGATCAGATGTGATAGTGAAACTTGTTGTTTTGTAACAGTAGACAAAAAATTTACAAATTGAAGGAAACAGTACTACTGTCTATTGTTGAATACTGGCAGGGGAAAGAAGAATAGGAGAAAAGGGGGGAAAATGTATCATGGTGCAAAGAGGGGGGGAGGGGGAAATCAGAAAAATAGCTGTAACTAAAGCCAAGCAGCAGTTCAGCATCTGTACTCTCCGAAAGTTCTGTCTTCGTCTAAGTTGTGAACCAAACAAAACATACCTGCTCTCACCTTTGTGCCTCTGAAATGTTCTATCCTCCAACTTGCTTTTGATGCTAAAATGAATGCAGTTAGGCTGATTTTGCTCCTTGCAGTGTAGCAAGAGGGCCGACCCTTGTGGCCCAGCGGTTCTAGGCGCTTCAGTCCGGAACCGTGCTGCTGCTACGGTCGCAGGTTCGAATCCTGCCTCGGGCATAGATGTGTGTGCTGTCCTTGGGTTAGTTAGGTTTAAGTAGATCTAAGTCTAGGGGACTGATAACCTCAGATGTAAAGTCCCATAGTGCTTAGAGCCATTTGAATCATTTTTTGTAGCAAGAGGAAAATTTCTTCTCTAATTGATCGGCTTAGGAAATGATGTTGGGTGATTATGTAAACATAAACAAGACTACCCTAGAAATTTTTCAAAATTTTTAATGTATCTTCATATACTTTTGGTCATAATTTTTTGTATCTTTTTTCAGTTGCAGTAATTTTTTGTAGCTATGTTCATAGTACCTAATTGCAGGCAAACCAATCAGTTTTTTCTATTTGTAATTTTGTTGTTGTAAGTAAACAGCAAACAAATGACAAAAAGAAGTTGCAGTGGCAGCAATAGGATAGACCTGTGATTACCATCACAAGTGTACCATTAGTAAATTAATTGTCCGTAAATAACTTCTGCCCTACCAACGTGTTGTTGATTCAAACTTGTTTCGGTTTTACATATAATAGTTGATGCAGAAGAGGTACATAGATAATGGTGGTCTTATCATCTTTTAACTAATATTCATGTAGTTAGTTTATATTTTCACATATCAGTGTCATGAATTTTGTGTCAATAAATAATTGTTTAATTATTGTTTCAGTCTTTGGGTGAGGGTAGTCAGTTAATATGGGATAAAGATGACAAAGATGCTATGGACTTCGTTGCTGCATGTGCTAATATCAGAGCACATATATTCAAAATTCCTCGGAAATCTCGATTTGAGATAAAGTGTAAGAATACTGTTACTTTCAATTTCCTTTGTGTGCCACCATTTTTTATATCCTGTGAGAAACAGGAAAAAATGAAACTAATGAGTAATTATCATTTACAGCAATGGCAGGCAATATTATTCCTGCGATCGCAACAACAAATGCTATTATTGCTGGTATTGTGGTCCTTCATGCAATAAATATTCTTCAAAAACAGGTGGAACGCTGTCAGTCTGTATACCTTCGTTTGAAGCCCAATCATCGCAATCAATTGATTGTACCAGAAAAGCATATGATTCCACCAAATCCAAAGTGTTATGTCTGTTCGCCAAAACCAGAGGTTAGTTTTACTTACTTTATTTATACAGAACTTTTATGTTTGCTTGTTGATTGAAGTAGAGCAGCTTAGCTCTTCCTTCCTTATGAAGTGAAGTGCTGCCAACAAAAGTATTGTAGCCTATATATTATGTTTTACACTACACATAAACATGAGATGTGTGAGAAAAGTAATGAGACTGACAACACTGTGAGCAATCTGGCAGTGCTGTGTTGTGTTGACCGATGTGTTCATCCCCTACAGATGCTCAGTCACAGTTTCAGCTTTGTACATCATGTGGTTTTTGAGAGTGCCGTCAGCGAAGTTGTGCTTTTATTGTGTGTTACAAAAATGTCACCGCAGAATTTAGAGCAATGTCATGCTATCAAGTTTTGTGTTAAACTTGTGAAATCAGCAAATGTGACCTTTGGAAAGTTAAAACAGAACTATGAGGAACACTCCTTATCAAGAGCACAAGTTTTTCACTGGCAAAAATCCTTTTTGGGAAGGCTGAGAACATGTGAAGATGAACCTCAATCAGGGAGATCTTAAACTTCAAAAACAGATGGAAACATCAAATGTGTGCATGCTCTTGTGAGATTAGACGCATGAACATTAAGGATGATTGTTCAACTTACACTTTCTCTGTACATCAAATTTTGACTGAAGATTTGCCTGTGCAAAAAGTTTGTGTCAAAATGCAGCCAAAAAACCTCACAGCTGAGCAGAGGACAATCAAAGAAACATGTACGTAGATCGTCTTGAGAGGATAGCCAATGACACTGTATGTTTCAGTCGTTGATCACAGGTGGTGACATATTTTTTAGTATGATCATGAACAAAGTGGCGAAGTGAGGAGTGGCATACTTTGACATCTCAACCAGCAGAAGGTTGAATGAGCAAATCAAAATGGGAGGGTGGGGTAAACCTGTGACAGGACACAGGTTTATCGACACCATCAGGGGCCGGGCCACCTACGAAAGCAGCCATGTCATTCACCAGTTCTGTTTCAATCATTGCAAGCTTTTTTATACTGGTTTGATGACCAACCATCTGACCACCAGGATAAACGGCCACTGCCAAACTCTGACCAAGAACAAGGTAGACCACCCTGTTGCACAGCATGCAGCTGAACATAACACACTTGATGTCAATGGCTGCTGCACTACTCAAGCCATCTGGATGCTTCCCTCCACCATCACCTTTTATGAACTGTGCAGACGTAAGTTAATCCCTACTACACTCTCTCTGCTCCCTTAATTATCCCGCCGTCAACCTGTGGTAATGTATTGTCACCACACACTCTGCCCAGCAGTTTCCACCCCCCTCTGTCCTCCCCACTCTAATCCCCCCCCCTGTTTATGTGCTGCCTTCATCCAACACATCCCCCTGTCTTACACTGCTCCTTTCATTTTTTGCTTCTTTTTTGCTCACTTCCCTGCCCACAACCTCCTGACACTGCACATGTTGGCATTCTAGTCCCCACACTCTCCACCAGACAGCAGTGCTAGTCTCTCCCCACAGATACACTACTACTATCCCAACCCCTCCAGATTGCTGCTTGCATCCCACATGATAACTGCATTCCGGCTGGAGATGCTGGAATTGGCAGTTAAGTGTTCATGAGATGTACTTGCTTGCGTGTATGACTGGTGTGTGTCTGTATTTAACTGATGAAAGCTGTGGCCAAAAGCTTCATGTAAGTGTCTTTCAATTGGGCCTGTCTGCAATTTAACATGTCTTCTTTACTGTAAGAAGCAATCTGTCTCTTCCTTCATTGTTGATAACTGTTGTTGAAATATTTCAGTGATACATTTTGTATAAAACTCTTATAGAAATATTTTAAGTTTGTGATCGTGGTCTTCTGAAGTAAGTTGCTGTAATGGTCAGCAAATATTGTGTGAGCCGAGACGGGCCAGTTTATAGTGAAATGCCATTGTACCAATTTACGGGGTCTTTCTGTAAGAGCATGCAAAAATTTGACAGGGCATAAAGGATGCTCTACTGAACAGTTTGAGGTAGGGAACCTGGGGTCAGAGAAGCCAGCTTGAGGAGATAATAGAAATAAAATCACGTTACTGTGTTCTTTTTTATTTACATTAGTTACAATTAACTGCAAATACCATCATTGACACAGCAAATGTACCATTTGTACTGTATCTCACAAAATATGCTGAAACCATCAACCTCAATGCAAGCATGACATTGGCGAACAAGATTCTGACAAATACCCTCAGTGTGTTTCGAATCACATCACAGGCAGCTACAATTCTGGCAACTAGTGCCATTTCCATTCCACTGGGGGCTCATACACAAGTGACTTTAGATATCCCCACAGAAAATAATCAAGTGTGTTCTGGTGAGATGACCTCACAAGCCATGGAATAGGATATCCCTTTGCAGTCCAGCGACCAGGAAATACTTCCTAGTAATCAGCCTCATTGTCCTCTTGTCCTTGCAGGAAATAAAGAATGTACATGTAAATAAACAGCACAGTATGTGTAAACTTGTATGTGTGTTAGTTGTAAATAAGCTGGAAAGTGACAAAGTGGTAGCCAAGTTTACTTCCGTACCTTCTTAAGCTTGGCTTCTCCGAGCCCAGATTCCCTACCTCAGATTGTTCAGTGGAGCATTCTCTATGCCCTGTTATATTTCTGCACACTCATGTGGGAACACCCTGTATGTGTGTAAATCACCCATGTCCAGCTTTCCCCTCCAGCAATTATGGTTTTTTGAACTAAAACCAGTGGAGGGGTGAAGTTGTGTTGTGAGTTATGATGGCGTTCCAGTGCCTCTAACACAAAAATGGCTACTCAAAATGAAAAGGGTCAGACATGAGAATTTTAGGGCATCAATAATTGTGTAAAAAATCTCCCTAATTTTTAAAATTCACTAGCCTCTTTTCAAAGATACAAATAAAAACCTGAAAGTATTCTTAGCACTAAAGAAGAAACATACATAAAAATGTGGATATTTTGAGTTTTGAAACAATTGTACTTTCTAACTTTTTTCTCAATGAAGGGGATTAGTGATGAACGTAAGTTCTTCCTTCACCAGTTGCTACATACATTGTTGACCAGTATTATATTTCTGAAATTTTTTGAATAAGTGATATTGAGTAAAACTAAAAAATACCTCTCTTGTAAAATTCTGTAAACGGCGTTTGTTGAGTTTTGTTAAAATGGCCATCAGCTTTTATCTTCAACTTTCTGTGAACTCAACTGTTGCGTGTTGATCGGTATACCGACAGTCCCCAACAGATCTGAGTGAATTGTTTCCTTTGGGACCCAGGGTTTAGTGTGGACTTCTGGACTGTCTGGGTCTGGTGGTCATTCCCACACTCTGTGTCAATGATTTATGTATTTGGTACAGTTCCCAGTCGGTAGGCATTGCCAAGCATCAACTCCAAGGAGCATAAAGAGGTCAGCTTCTTGAACCCTCTCCAGTAGTAGCTTCCAATTTTCTCGTGCTATATCAAGGGTCATGTACTTTAGTCGCCGCACCACAGTCCACCCCGACACATACCTTAACTTGGAGAACCAGTGTCTCTAGAGTAACAAAATTGAATTTTTGAGCTTTCTCTTTAGCCATAAACTGACATGGTTGCTACATCTACCAGCTTAAAGCATCTTGTGTAAAGAAACTTAATGCTCTCTGCTTTCTTAACTGCACCTTCCATGGACAGTGAGTGCTCCACTCTCGTATGCTTCATAGGGCACTGGTCTTGTCACAGTTACATTATAGAAGCCAGATATATGGTTTGGCGGCACTATTAATTATGTGACTGTTAGACCCCATTCATTATTATGGGGTACATATAGCCACTAGAACCTTTCCTACAAGCCTCACCACAGTCTTCTGGTGTAAGCCAGGATTCTACCTCTATGGTTTCAAACCCACGAACTGCTACTCAGTTACACCATCTGCCAGTTGCCTAGCCACTCAAAACATCACTTTGTTTTACTCTCAGAAGGGTGTTACCACCCTGACAATCTACTTAGGGCAGGCTTCAAAAGTGAAGTGTCTTTGGAAATTCTTAAGAGTCCTTCATTTTCCAACTCCCAAATGGACGTGTGCGGTGACTTAGTCCTCTCTGGTGCATACCCAGACCACAGACCTAGTCAGGCTTATGTCATGGGTTTAAAATCTCGGACACCCATAGTGTTTATCAGTGTAGCGTCCTCTGTCCTTCAGTGGTATCATAGTGCTTGAATATTTATGCTGATTGCTCAAAAGACGCAGAAAATACAGAATATGCTTTGATGCATGTTGTGAAGGCCATGAACAAATTTCATCAGATGCCTGTAGTGTCTTAATGGCACAACTGGTGGCTGCTGCTAGAGCCCATCGTTTCATGAAGAAGAAAACTCTCAACAATTGTTAATATGTAATTACTCTAGGAACAGTCTGCAGGCTATTGACTGACACTACCTTCACCATCCGGTTGTGTTGTGTCTGTAATCAATCCATGACATCATTTATGAGCTCAGCCATACTGCATGCTCTCCCATTTTCCACTGGATTCTGGCGAATGAGCTAACTGATCATTTATCCAGAATGGTGACCATAAGCTTGATGTTGAAGATATTGGGTACAGATAAGACTTGGAATTCACTACAATTGGAGCATGGAATGGTAAACTAGTGTCCCTCCAACCAACTGCACACCATTAAGGAGACCTCTGCTGTGTTACATTTCTCCTCCTGTTTGTTTCACGAAAATAGTGCACTCTCTTGTACGAACTTACGTTGGTCATATCTGCCTGACTCCTGATTTTATTCTTTACTATGCTAGTTGCCTCCCCAATATGACTTCGGTTCTTTATTGACGGTGGCTCACATCATTATAATATGCCCCCATTGTACGGCACTCTGAATGAACATTAACCTCGGAATTAGCTGATTTTGACAGGAGAGGTGCATAAATCTTATACTTTCTCATAGGTTGTGACTTTTGTTCCTAACTTTAATGATTCAGCCCTGTTGTTGGGAGTAGGGTGGTTGTGGGAGAGATGTTTCTGCTGCAGGTGGGCATTGAGAGGACCCGATTTTGGGCCTCTTTATACATTTCCTGAAGTTGTTTTAAATTCTTAGCATTCTCTGTGTCTCTACTTGGACATTTTCCATACTACGTTGTAACGCACTTGGATGGCTTTTGTTCCCAGTTAGTGATGCTGTTCCCCGTTAAATTGTCTAATGAATAAGGGGCTGAGGACTATCTTTGTATGGTCCTTAATCACCATACAACCTTTATGAAATATTAACCTCTCCTTACACTTGCCCTCCACATAAAGCGGTTAACTTTCATTAAAAAGTTTCCTATTTGTGGCTGGTTAGCCATGGTGTAGCTGTCATTAGTGTAGGGGCAAATGATGTCTACATTAGAGATGTAGAAATGTCTACAGGAGATATTTTTATGAGCTATCTGGGACAACCATTTATCTCTATAAAGGACTGGGTTGGACTTCAAGTCTGTCTGTAAAGTGACTCCTCCTCAGTGCCCACAAATGAGCGACTGCGGAGGGAAGGGGGGGGGGGGGGGGGTGTACATATGAAGCAATGTTCAGATAAGTAGATTCTGACTTGTTAGGAAGCAGCATGGTCCAGTCACATTAATATGACCATCATCACGGAAAAACCACTCACCAATGGCATGTGGCAGCACTAGCAATGGATGGTATATAGAATGTGTTGGGGGAGATGTGGAAATCAGTGCAGTCACTTTTGTAAAGCAGAAATGGAGCAATTTATCTGACATTCAAAAGGACGTGATCATTGGATTTCGAGCCAAAGATGGAAGCATTTGCAAAACGGCCAAGTTTGTAAAAGGTTTGCTTGCCACAGGGGTTAAAAGTATACCGTGCCTGGCAAAATATTGCTATTCCAAACTGGTGGTGAGGCAGTGTGGTGGACAATGGGCCATAGATGAAAGGGGTGAATGATAGCTGTAGAGATGTGACTGGTAAATAGAAATGCAACTGTTGTGAAACTGAGTGCCCAGATGAACCAGGGGGCAACCAACAGTCTCTCCTCAATGATCATACAGTGAATGTTGCTGCAGGTGTATTTGCACAGCAGTCACCTGATTCATACACCCATGCTGACTGCTGTTCATCGACGACAAAGGCTGGAATTTGCATGCCAGTATCACAACTGGACACCTACTGAGTGGTGACAGGTGGTCTTTCCAGATGAATCATGTTTTATACTCCATCGGACAGATGGATGTTGGCATGTATGGCATGAAACATACGAAAACAGAGGAGGAGAGAGCGTTATGGTCTGGGGTATATTGTCATGGGATTCCGTGAGTGATCTTGCCATTCTGGAAGGCAATTGGATCAACACAGATATGCATCTATCCTTGGGGATCATGTCCACCTCTGCATGTAGTTTGCTTCTCCTCGACACAGTGGCATTATCAGCAGGACAATGCAATGTGTCACACAGCTGGCACTATACATGTGTGATTCAAGGAGCACCAGGATGAGTTTAGTGCACTCCCCTGGGGGCCCCAAACACCTGAATTTAAATCCAGTCGAGAACCTGTGTGACCACGTGAATCGGGTTGTTCACACTGTGGATCCTCAGCCAAGAAGCCTAGCACAGCTGGCCACAGGCACTGGAGTCAGCATGGCTCCACACCCCTGTCGGCACCTTCCAGAACCTTATTGACACTTTTCCTGCACATCTCGTTGCAGTCCACACTGCAAAACATGATTATTTAGGGTTTTGACAGGTTATCACATTAATGTGACGCTGGACTGTGTAGATAAGATTTGAGAGAAGGTAATATGTTTGTAGAGAGAGAAATTAATAGTGTGATTTTTTAAATAAGAAAGTCCTAATTTTAAATGTCATTTTCTCTTACATAGTAGCAGTCCCTAATACGTAAATATTAAGGACTATTTTAGGTTGTGTACAGGCAGTTTCACATACAAGGATGCATTGTGAGACTATGAACCCTGCCTAGTTTTGTTGAGAACAACTTCAAAATCTGGAACTCCCTTCCCATCCCATCCATTGTCACACTTGATTTTCCTAGAAGCAGTTTCCCAAATCAGTTTACTTTTCCTTTCTCTGCTTGACAAACTGCCTTCAGTGTTGTTGATGTATGACTCAAATTACCCATAAAAAGTTTAGATCACATTAAATGCACTAACTGTGAGCTGCACTTGACTCTGAAAATTATTTCGTCTCAGCAATGAAACATTAGCCTCCTACAGTGACTGAACATGAAGCAGTATGACCAAGCACTTTTTTTGTGGAGTACTTTCATTTTACAGTGTACAAAAAAGCGTCTTACACTATATCCTCCAACATCAGTGACAAACACCTTAACTACTTCTAGGCTGTAACAAACAAGAAGTTTTCTTTTTACGTAGTCTTAGCCTTAACTCATAAAGTTTATCGTAAAAATCACAACATTTTTTTAAGGAAAACACAATTTTTTGTTTTAAAGGTACAATGACTAAGTGATTCACATTTTCCTTCCATTCTGTGTATGAGAGTAAGTCGATTATTATCCACAATTTAGTTATATTTTTGTTATTTTGGTAGTACTGTTGTTTCACATTCATGATGCATGCTTTGTTTATTTGTTGATATATCTTCGCAGTTTTAAAGTGGCTATGTTACTTTTGTTGATATATCTTCGCAGTTTTAAAGCTGCTATGTTACTTTTGTTATTGCTGCTTTGATGTTAATCATGGCTGCTCCGCTGTCTATTTGCACCAAAGAAGAGCAATGTTCAGTGATTCATTTTTTTGTAGTCAGAAGGTGTATCAGGGGCTGAAATTCATCAAAGACTTTCGGTATGGTACGGGAACAGTGTTTTGCCACTATGGAGTGTGTACAAACGGATTGGAAAATTCCGAAAGAGTTCCGCAAGTGTTACACGCTATGAAGGAGCTGGACGACCGTTCATTGCCACAAATGAAGACACCATTGAGCGTTCACATGAAATGATTCTCTTAGACGATTAACTATTGACAAAGTGGCACATCGTCTGCAAATTAGTCACAGTTCTGCCTACGAAATCATCCACAACAGGTTTGGGTTTAATAAAGTTTGTGTAAGATGGGTCCCAAAACAACTCACACAGTTGCATAAACAAACACGGTTGGACATCTGCAAAAATATTTGGATCATTATGGTAACGAAGGGGACAACTTCTTCGACAGGATCATTACTGGTGACGAAACATGGCTCCATCATTACGAGCCAGAGAGTAAACAGCAGAGTATGGAATGGAAACATCCAACTTCACCGTGCAAGAAAACGTTCAAGGCCCTACCGTCCACAGGAAAACTGATGCTTACAGTTTTTTGGAACGCGCAAGGTCCAGTACTGGAACGTTATGGGGAAAGGGGCACAACAATAAACAGTGTACATTACAGCGAGATGTTTTCTGCCAAACTAAAGCCTGCAATTTGAAGCAAACATCAAGGATTGCTGTCAAAAGGTGTTGTGTTGTTGCACTATAATGCCCATCCGCATACTGCTGCCCACACTGCTGAAACGCTCCAGAAACTCGAATAGTACTGGATCATCCTCAATATAGTCCCAATCTTTCCCCTTCTGACTATCCCTTGTTGGTCCACTCAAACAGGCATTAAGGGGCCATTGATATGCTTCGGACGAAGCAGTGAAAGAAGCGGTTCATTCCTGACACTCAGCTCAACGGAGAACCTTTTATTATGAGGGCATCAGGAAGCTTGTACAAAGATGGACCGATTGCATTGAAATGCAAGGAGATTATGACAAAAAATTATGTTCTTGTAAATTTCCTATTTGATTACAATAAAATTTTATAACTGCTTTGCCGATAATAATTGACTTACCCCCGTATGTTTGAGGGAGAGGGAGTTTGATCAAGTAATTCATGCCAGCAGTGTGTCCTGTAGACTTCCTCAAATGCGATAAGCTTCCTGTATTCAGTATTGTCCCGACAACATGTTTCTTTGCTGGTCCATCATTAATAACATTTGTTGGATTGTAGAAATCATCATATAAAGTTCTTTCATGCTCAAATTCAGTTACATGTATATCAGTTTACGTCTTGCACTAGTGTTTGTAGTTACTGTCAGCAAATTACAGTAAACTTAGTCCTGCCAGATAATTCTGTTCAGTGTTCTACAGGAAAGTGTTATTCATTTTGCACCTCATACATAATCAAAACTTGCATTAAAAAAGAAACTACTTTTATATTTCCAAGAATGTGAGGATCACACATCTCACTCGCAATAGCAGTCTCTCTCTCTCTCTCTCTCTCTCTCTCTCTCTCTCACTCACTCACTCACTCACTCACTCCCTCCCTCCCTCCCTCCCCCCCCCCCCCCCAAATAGAATAATATTTGAAGAAAACTTAACAATTACATGTATATGTTTTATGCCTTTTGTAGGTCACTGTATTTCTAAATGTGAACAAAGTTACTGTGAAAGAATTGGAAGAACATATCCTTAAAAAGAGACTGAATATGGTTGCCCCAGATGTCATGTTGGATTTGAAGGGTACTGTCATAATATCGAGTGAGGATGGAGAGACAGCTGAAAACAACAACAAAACACTGAGTGTAAGTAAAAAAATAATTGTATTATAACATAAATTTTAGTACATTTTGTTTTCACTCAACGTTTCCATACAAAAGTCATGATCCTGGTCTATTTTCTGTACGTTTTACAGAACTCCTGGTTATTCAATAGTTGTGATTCAAATCTCTCAGGTGCTAGAATTTTGAAAGCCATATTAACTTATTCTGCATACATTAATTTCTTGATTGTTAAATATGTTAGCTTTAAAATGTATACTCATTACAACATAATTGTTTTGTGATTATTATGCATGAAATGTGCCAGAATTTTTTATTGATGAGATCTATTTACTGACCTGACAAATGAAGAACAGAAAGTAAGAGATTGTACATAGTCCATAAGAATTGTTAATAAATATTTTTTTCTTCAAAAGCATACAGGTAGTCATTTTTTCCAAAGTGCTGTCTGTGAATGGAATATGAGAGGGCAAATAATACTTCCACATACCCTTCACTAGATATTATGCAGATGTTTGGAAATGGAGATATAATACTGCTGAATGATTACACTGAATAGTCAGTTATTTACTTCACAGTTATGAAATACTGTACTTGCATAAAAGAGGGAAATATGCTTTGATATGGACTAAAATGTTAACGTTTCATTTTGCACATAATACTGTGCACAGTATTTGCTAACGCCAAATGGTAGGAAGTTCCATCTCTGTCCACAGCGAATCTGTTTGGGTATTAAGAATTTATTTGGAAAGTGCTGAATCATGTAGCAAGGATTATGTGAAATTTTAAAATACATTATATCAGTCTCTCACTTTTTGGGTATGCCACAGAAACAGACAGATTGAAGAAATGTTTTTAGAGCTACGTCAGTGAGAAGCTAAATTACTTGGAAGCTGGATGAAGTGGTACTTTCAGCAAATTTAAACTCAGCTCTGTACATGACTAAGTTTTAAGTGTTTATGATTGTAAGATAAATATTTTATACTTACAGCTGCCAACATGACTTTTCATTTCTAAATTTAAGCTACATATAAATAAAGAGAAAGACAAATGGAAGGGGATAAATACATGTGAACATAAGCTGATAGGTACACTAGCTTTTGAAAACGTGTTTCCTTCATCTGGCATTTGCTAGGGGAGGTGGGGAGAAAAATACAGTGAAACCCCACTTTTACGCTTTTCAAGGGACTTTGTAAAAATGGTGTAAAATGCAGGAAAATGCAAAATGTGGGAAATAATGTTTTAAGTGGTAAAATTTACATATAGGATCCCCCTTCGCATTTTCGCACTTCATGTATGATATATGTACATCATAGGCTTTGAAATACTTGCCAAGGACTTGTTAATTATCTAATAAAAACCGCTGATGTAACAGGAACTGGTGATTCTCTGGGAAGTAGAAATGTCTTGCTTAATTTCATGCATCATAATCAATGTTTTTCGAAAGTCTGCAGCTGTCATTCATTATTTAAATAATGAAACACTGCACCAGTTACGTATTTATTCATGCATAGCATGATGCATTTAGAGAATTTTTTCATGTCAGTTGCAAATATTGATTATTACATAAGTATTTTTTGAGGTCTTAGCATATGTGTTGTTCTGCATGTCTTGCATTGTAGTCATCTTTTTGAGGTTATCAGGTACTGTGTCTCCTCAATTCTGTAGAAAACCACACATGTGCAAAATCACATTGTTTGTGAAACACCTCAAAAAATACGTATGTTAATATTGCACTTAGCAATCAGAATAAATTCTCAAAACATTTCTTGTTAAGCATAAAAAATATGTAATTGGTGCTGTGTTTAAACCAAAAACATTTGAATAATACTAAATCCTCAAAAGTGTCGACTAGCGCTACAAGTGGCCAAACGATGAAATATGCTAAATATGGTTTGACAAAGGTGTCATGACGATCACAACAATCAGGAAGCTATGCATGTGCATTAGAGACAGTTTTGGAAATGGTCATAATATCTTGATTTAAAAAAACCTAGTTACTCCCATCAGCCTACACCCTGAGTAATGCTTGGCAGCAGGAGATACAGCAAGAATTGTTCCAACTTTTATCCCATTTACCAGTTCAGATCCACTGAGTAGAGTGCCGTGGTGTCAAGAAATTTAACCATGTAACTTTTGTAAACATTACTTGACAGCCAGTGCCATGCCAGCATCATTTTACATCAGTTTTTTCTCCGCAAACATTTTTTCATAAAGAGTAAATTGCAGGAAAATTATAAATAGGTTAACACAAAATCGGATGAGAGTAAATATTGTGGACATAATAAATTTGACAGAAGTGATTAAAAAACATCATAAATGGCAGGAAAACATTAATTCTGGGAAAGTAAATGTGGGGTTATACTAAAACACTCTTAGGATTAAGGAAGATATTTATGAAGAGCCCAGATCATGTCTCTTTTTTGTTGCTGAATCGTACAGTAGTTTCCTTCATTACATTTGCACAAAATTTTCCTTTGTTTTTTCCATTTGAAGTAACTGATTGTTGCAAAGAAAATGAGCAGTTATTATTTTTGTGTGTGCCATTCTTCTGTCACAAGCCAATATAATCTTGTTCTGCCTTCGAGTGTAGTTTTAAAATGAATATTAGATTTTGTGCTAATTCTTTTTCTTTCTTAAAAAATAATCTGTTCATGTATCAGTATCATATAATTAACGATATTATGAAAAGGATAGTTGCTACTCACCATATAGCAGAGGTACTGAGTATCATGTAAATGAGATTTCTCTATTTTCTGTCTAGGTGTTTGCAATAAGAATTTTTTTATATTTGAATCACTGATTATTCATAGAGTTTACTCCTTACTAATCTACTGACTATTTATTGTACAGGAAATTGGAATTACTGATGGAACAGTGCTGAAAGCTGATGATTTCCTTCAGAATTACGAGCTTTCTATTACCATTATGCATAAGTAAGTAAGAAGTGAATGTTTGATTATGTAAAAATGTAGAATATTATGACTTAGCATCTGCTAGTATGTAGGTTCATGTTTGGCATAAAAAATATGCTGCTATTCGTCATGGCACATATTCTAAAAAGCTTGATGTGCAGCTTAATGTAAATGTCACCAGAAGTCCAAGTCCAGAAATTAAAAACATTATTCCTTTCCATTTAAAAATTATATAATTTGTAAAATATGCCATATTAGTGAATTTGCAAACCAGCACATCAAATGAAATTCTTTCTAACTACTCTCAAACCTTTTCAGTAGCTTGAGGCGTCTCACATGAGCTTGAAGACAATGAAGTATGCTGAGGGCAAGATATCCATCATTATCAACTGAATATTATCTCCAGTAATATGGACGTAATACATAACTTTCACACTGTGTTCTGTGAGAGTAACAGATGGGTCATGCAAAAGGGTCCTGCATCAACAGTGATGGACTGTGAACTCTGCATCATTTGTGCCATGTGTCCGTCAATGGATTGCAGTGATGTTAGTTGTTTCACAGACACAGCTGCCTGTTCTGCTTCATAGAGCAACCCCCTAAAATACACTACTGGCCATTAAAATTGCTACACCAAGAAGAAATGCAGATGATAAACGGGTATTCAATGGACAAATATATTATACTAGAACTGACATGTGATTACATTTTCATACAATTTGGGCGCATAGATCCTGAGAAATCAGTACCCAGAACAACCACCTCTGGCCGTAAAAACGACCTTGATATGCCTGGGCATAGAGTCAAACAGAGCATGGATGGCATGTACAGGTACAGCTGCCCATGCAGCTTCAACACGATACCACAGTTCATCAAGAGTAGTGACTGGCGTATTGTGACGAGCCAGTTGCTCGGCCACCATTGACCAGACGTTTTCAATTGGTGAGAGATCTGTAGAATGTGCTTGCCAGGGCAGCAGTCAAACATTTTCTATATCCAGAAAGGTCAGTACAGGACCTGCAACATGCGTTCATGCATTATCCTGCTGAAATGTAGGGTTTCGCAGGGATCGAATGAAGGGTCGTAACACATCTGAAATGTAACTTCCGCTGTTCAAAGTGCAGTCAATGTGAACAAGAGGTGACAGGACGTGTAACCGATGGCACCCCATACCATCACGCCGGGTGATACACCAATTTGGCGATGACGAATACACGCTTCCAACGTGCGTTCACTGCGATGTCGCCAAGCACGGATGCGACCATCATGATGCTGTAAACAGAACCTGGATTCATCCGAAAAAATGACGTTTTGCCATTCGTGCGCCGAGGTTCGTCGCTGAGTACACCATCGCAGGCGCTCCTGTCTGTGATGCAGCGTCAAGGGTAACCGCAGCTATGGTCTCCGAGCTGATAGTCCATGCTGCTGTAAACGCCGTCGAACTGTTCGTGCAAATGGTTGTTGTCTTGCAATCGTCCCCATCTGTTGACCAGAGATCGAAACGTGGCTGCATGATCCATTACAGCCATGCGGATAAGATGCCTGTCATCTCAACTGCTTGTGATAAGAGGCCGTTGGGATCCAGCACGGCATTCGTATTACCCTCCTGAACCCACCGATTCCATGTTCTGCTAACAGTCATTGGATGTCAACCAACGCGAGCAGCAATGTCACGATACGATAAACCGCAAGTCCGATAGGCTACAATCCAACCTTTATCAAATTGGAAATGTGATGGTACGCATTTCTCCTCCTTACATGAGGCATCTCAACAACGTTTCACCAGGCAACGCCGGTCAACTGCTGTTTGTGTATGAGAAATCAGTTGGAAACTTTCGTCATGTCAGCACATTGTAGGCATCGCCACCGGCGCCAACCTTGTGTGAATGCTCTGAAAAGCTAATCATTTGCATATCACAGCATCTTCTTTCTGTTGGTTAAATTTTGCGTCTGTAGCACGTCATGTTCGTGGTGTAGCAATTTTAATGGCCAGTAGTGTATTATACAGAGTCATTCAGTAAGAAAGAACAGATTTCAGTTGTTTATTACAGACAAACTCTGAAAGACAGGAATGCATTGCACATGACCCCCCCCCCCCCTCCCACACACACACACACACACACACACACACACACACACTCTCTACGCTGTACACTCAGCATTAGCACCATGAGTTGCTCGAGAAACATAAAAACCACAGTCCACTCATTTCATACATGAATCAACAGGTCCCTGTTGATTGAATCAACTGCTTCAACAATTCAGTTTTCGGCTCTTGAAGTGTAGCTGCCATTGGTGGTACAAGGACCCCCTGTTCATGTATGAGTATCATATAATTAACAATATTATGAAAAGGATAGTTGCTACTTACCGTGCTGACCTGGTAGGCCAAAAGCAGTATACAAGATCTTGTTGTCCAATGCAATAATGTGGGATGGTTTTTTAAGATAATGATCCACCTCAATGTGAAAGTGAAGCAGAGCTCTATCAGGCATAAAAATTAGATCAGTGGTATGCTTTTAAAGTTGTGTTCACAACAAATTTTGCATGCCAAGGTATGATATTGCTGCCAGTTTCCTCCACAAAAAAGAAAAGTCCATAAATTATGTGAACAGAAACAGCACAAAAAACAGTCACTTTTGGTGAGTCCCTTTTATGTTTAATGACGATGGCCAGGGTTTTGTGACCCACAAATTCTTACATTATGGCAATTTACTTTACTCGATAGATGAAATGTTGATTCATCCAAGATGAGTCATTAGTAAAAAGTGTCCTCTGCCATATCCTGGAGAACTGAAATGCAAAATTCGTACCTTTTGTTACGGTCGCCGTTTGCAATTGGTGCAGTAACGGCACCTTGATGCTTCACATGCAGGTGTCGTTTCAGAACATGTTTGACGAAGTTGAAGTTCCTGGCCTGTCCATCTTGTAGACTTCCAAGGGCTCTTTGTGAATACATCTCGGATGTAGTAGACATTTAAATCTGCTCTTCTCTTTGCATATGCAATCGACTTTAAAGAATTTTGCGCTCATGGGCTAAATATTCATTTGCTGAGTACAGGCTTGGCAACCCTGAGGTTCCTGAGCTGGGGTTGCTAAGTGCCACCAGTCTCCTGTTACTGTAAGCTCTGGGCATGCTTCAACGATCAGTGTATGGCGCAGCAGTGGAACATTGTGTGTCGCAGGGAATGGGGATCTTGGCTTGTCCGCCCGGATCGCGAGGATGGTGAAAAACTCTATAAAAAAAACCCTCAATCTCAAGGTGTGCTGCGCATTAATGAGATGCCAGGCCGTTGAGGTGGGAGAGTCGTTAGCGGGCATCCACTTGGTAACCTGCCACACCTCCGTTGTATAAGGCTTACTCAGGCACGCAGGGCTCTCTCTGAGTGGAGCCTTGTTTCCTAGCTGCCCATGGGACCAAGATGAAACTCTCGAAATCATCATCTTCTCCTCCTCCCAATGGGAAAGGTGTACCAACCCTCCAGACGAATGAGGGAGGCTAGCCCTCCTGGTAACCTGCCTCAATTGGATTATAGTAACAGGTCTCAAGGAATCATAAATCAGAATGTGGTTTTGGTCATTAAGAGGAAGGAGGCAACGTTTGAAAAATTGCCCCCCTTCTATATCCATAAAGGCTTGGAAGGACTTGCTGAAAGCCTGAAGTCTAATGAATGGCTGTGGAATGGTTCCCTACTGATAGAGACTAATAGGGTAAAGCAGGTGGAACTACTTATGAAGACTGAAAAATTGGGTGAATATGATGTATTTCCATAACTCCCATAACTCTAGCAAGAGTGTGGTCACATGCTGTGACATTATGGATATCGACATAGCCGAACTTAAACAGGAATGGGCATTACAGGGGATAGTGGACATAGAGCGAAAGATGTGTATGAACAATGGAGTAATTGAGAAGAATGTGACCTTCAATTCTGCAACGTTGCCGGAACATATCATGGCAGTTTTCCTCCGACTTAAAGAGTTAGGCCTTACGTACCTAACCCTATGTGATGCTACAAATGTCAGCATTTTGGTCACACAACGCTGAGTTGCGGGGGTGAAGTGAGTTGTGTGAAATGTGGATAGGTAACTCATGAAGCTGGGATTGACTGTCCGTCTCCAGCAGTCTGCGTTAACTGCTCTGGGAGCCACCCAGTCTGGAGCCGAGACTGCCCTGTTCTTGCAGAGAAACGAAAAATTCAGGAACTAAAAGTCGCCAAATGAATCCCCTATGCTGAAGCCATAAAGGAATATAAGGCGACGAAACCTTCCGTCTTTACTACATCTTATGCTTTCATGGCGCAGAAACCTGCTCCTAAGATTGACGCCTCGACACAAACATTGTCCAGTGTACAGCTATCCACCACCAGCACCTGTACTTGCATGTGTACATGTCAAGGCAAAAGGAGTATGGATAAAGCAGTCCAAGCAGCCGCCAGAGAAAAGACCAGCAACAGTTCTGTAGTGAGTGTAAAGAAGGCACACAAAAACCACAGTGCCTCTCAACGCCCCCTTTCCTCCTCATCCTTGAAGGTACAGGGTGTAGGGAAAGGTTCACGACAGTCAGGTCAAAAGCTGTTCCCAGCACTGTCAGATGTCATTCTTTCTCATGTGACTGATGAGGAGGACATCATGGAGTTACATGCCTTTTGGATCCAGGCAGCCCCTCCACTCCCCCTCGCCTCTACAAGTGCTTCACCTCTGCGGTGCAAAGACAGGGGTAAATTAAAACCACATTGATAAAATGGCTCCCATCCTACAGTGGAACTTCCAGGGGTTCAGGATGCATGTGGAAGAACTTCATCTCTTATCTCAGAGTAGACCACTGTGTCTGTGTCTCCAGATAGTCATTTCCATCAATCGTGCACCCCTGACCTATGAGGTTATGTACTCCACAAAAAAGACGACCTGAGTGGAGAGAGCTAGAGGAGGCGTAGGTATTTTCCTCAGTACTGACTACCACTCCTCCTCTCTCTCACTTACAACAACTTTACAAGCAGTTGCTGTATCAGTGCACATGCATCATCTGTTGACAATGTGTTCCCTTTACTTGCCCCCACATGATGCACTTGATGAAGAGGCCCTAACCGACCATATTACACAGCTCCCCCACCCCTTCATCCTCTGTGGTGATTTTAATGCACACAATGGGCTTTGGGGCTCTGCATCTACTTGCCCCCAGAGGTAGAGCAGAGAGGCTTCTTGTGTCATCATGAGCATACTTGCTAAATGGGGGACACAACACTCACTTCTGCACAACTATGGGTTCGTTCTCTGCCATTAGTCTCTCTCTTTGCTCTTCAGGTCTTGCTCACACTGCTCAGCGGGAAGTGGTTCACCTGCCAGATAGGGTGGAACCCAAAAGGAAACCACCGAGATGGGTGCTCGATAGAGCCGACTGGACAACTTATAGCCAGTTGGCCCAGTTTGGATATTGTGCGAATGTCTGGATCATATTACCAAAATGATCCACCATGCCGCTGCAGCATCCATTCCACAGTCACAGGACAGCAGAGGAGACAACCTGTCCCTTGGTGGAGTGCCAAATGCTGCTCTGCAATCGGTACTGGGTGTGCAACTCTGCGTAGGTTCAAGTGTTGGCCAACTGCAGAGAATCTTGCAGCGTTTCAAGTGGCGAGGGCAAAGTGTTGCCAAATTATTCGAGAGAGCAAGAAGATGTCGTATCAACAGTTCCTGAACCCCATTAATTGTTGTGTGGGAGACCATTAGGAGAATTTCTGGGAGAGGAGGCAGGTGCCCCGTGGCTGCTGTAATGGAGAACGGCACTCTCCAAACCAAATCCGCGAGACATTGCCCAGACTATGGCGGCATATTTTGCCACAGTTACTGCAACAGCCAGTCAGGATCCAGGTTTCCAGCGCCATAGAGCGGTTGCTGAGAGAGGTGTAGTTTGGACTTCTGATCCACCTCTGATGAAGATTACAATTGCCCATTTTCCATGTGGGAGCTGGATTCTGCATTGTCTGCGGCTCGTGACACATCCCCTGGTCATGACAGGATCCATTACAGTATGCTGCAGTACCTCACAAGGCGAAACAAAGATATCCTCCTCACACTATTTAATGCCATTTGGGCATCAGTTCACTTTCCTGGCTCATGGCATGAGCCAATTTTAATTCCTCTGTTAAAACCTGGGAAAGACCGCACAAGCCCAAGTAGTTACCATACTAGCTGCCTGGGGAAGACCTTGGAGTGGATGGTCAACCGCCTCCTTGTCTGGATCTTAGAATCCAGGCAACGCCTTAGTCGCTTTCAGTGTGGTTCAGGAGGTATTGCTCCACCTTTGATAACCTTGCCCTCCTGGAGGCAGCTATACTACAGGCTCTTCTACGCTGGCATCACCTTCTCAGTATATTTTTTGACATCGAGATGGCCTACGATACTACTTGGAGGCATCTTATCCTGGAGCAGCTTCACCAATGGGGTTTTCGTGGTTGTCTTCCCATTTTTATTCAGTCCTTCCATGATATTTTAGATACCGAGTCAGTGATGCCCTGCCTGATCGCTTTGAGCAGGAGAATGGTGTCCCTCAAGGTAGCATTTTAAGTGTGACTGTCTTTGCCATAGCTATTAATAGCATTACAAGTCCAGTCCAGTGTTCTTTGTCTGTGGGTGACTCCTCTGTGTTTAGCTCTTCTTCAAGTCTCACAACGAAAAACACGTCAGTTTGCAACAAACTTTTTGACGTTTGGATGAATGGGCACAGAAGAGTGTTTTTAAGTTTTCCACCATGAAGTCTGTGTGTGTTATTTTTAGCCATTCTCGTTCCATTTTAAACTTTCCTTAGTGGAGGATGAGGGACACTGTCTTTACTTTTAAGGACACAGTGGGGTTTCTGGGCCTCATATTTGACTCTAAGCTTATGTGGTTGCCACATCTTACAGACCTGAAGAAACAGTCACTTAAGGCTTTAAGTATTTTAAAACGTCTTAGCCACAGTACATGGGCAGCAGACAGGACTTGTCTGCTCCGGTTTTACGGGGCATATACGCGATCTCTGCTCAACTATGGGTGCAGGGTGTATGAGTCTGCAAGGTCCTCTTGTTAAAAGATGTTGGACTTGGTGTACAATGAAGGGATCAATTGGCCATTGGGGCATCCAGAACAAGCCCCATACCAAGTGTCTGTGCAGAGGCTGGTGAACCGCCTCTTTACGTCAGGCGACTGCTATATATGGTGCACTAGACATATAAAACACTGTCCACACAATATACACACATCTACCATACTGTTGCTCAGCCTCCATTGGAAAGGCTTTTTCGTAACAGGCAATGAGGCCCTTTGGGATTTGTGCACAGGTGCCTTCTAGAGATGGGTGTGGCCAGTCTTCACGTTTTACATTGCAGTGGGGGCAGATTTCCACCTTGGCTTCTGCTGAGGCTCAGACTTATTTTAGACTTTACGAATTTTAAGAAAGATCGTACACCAGATTTTACATTTCAATCTCTGTTTCTTAACATTTTAGATATGCATCACGGTTTCGCAATAGTGCATACTGATGGCTCCAAGCAAGGGAGTTCTTCGTCTTCTTGACATTTTCTCAAAAGAGCTCCATGCGATCCTGGAGGCACTGGAGCAAATGCCTCGTATTCAGGGCAAATGGTTTCTCATTTGCTCAGATTCCCTTAGTGCCTTACAATCGTTACAGCTGGTCCGGCTGATATATGACCAAATGCACTTGCTGCAACAACAGATAAGCAGGTGTCATTCTGCTGCGTGCCAGGTCATGTAGGGATATTGGGAAATGAACAGGCTGCCAAGGAGGCCTGCAGAGGACAGGATGTGGCACAATGTCCTATTCCCTTGCAGGCTGTCATTTCTGTGGCACAGTGTCCTATTCCCTTGCAGGCTGTCATTTCTGCGCTACACAGGAAGTGCATGCAGTTGTGGAATGAGGAGTGGCTGGCTGTGATGGCCAATAAGATACAGTTGGTGAAGTCAACAAACCAGCCATGGCGTTCCTCCTATCAGTTGCTCAATCAGGATGAAGTGGCCCTTGCGCATCTTAGAATTGGGCACTGCCGTCTCACAAACAGCTTTTTACCACGGCGAGAGGATCCCCCGTTTTGTAGTGCTTGTGGTGTTCACATCTCTATCCGCCATTAATTATGTAGTGCATTTTATATCGTGATGCAAGGGCAGAAGCAAATGTTTGTGGGGATCTGCCCTCTATTTTAGCTGATAATGAGACGAGTGTGACTAAGGTGTAAAAGTTTTGTGATGTGACTGGACTCTGGCCTAAACTTTTAGGCTGGAAGTTTGTGTTTTGCAGAGTGGCTGGCTTCTCATTTTTTGTTCTTGTGATCAGCCAGCCACGTCCATATGCTATATTGTTTTAGCTCTTTATATCACTTTCTTCCTGTGTCATTAATGTTTTACTACTGACGCAATACTTCGTTCTGTGGTTCTGTGTGGGTATGCACTTAGTTTTCCAACAGAACTGTGTTTTACGTGCTGTTTTATCTTCCTGTTTTGTGTGATTTACTGACACTCATTTCAATCTCTTTTTCATGTGGGTGCTAAAGACCTTGGTGTTGTTGCACCCATACAAACCTGTCCATGTCCATGCTCAAGAATTTTGCGTCCCAGTCATAAAACTGCTTGTACAGAGGTGGCTCCTTGCTGAATTGATGGCAAAATGCACGTTTCACTTGAACAGTGGATTGATTTTACAAAAATTCCAACACACAAAATGATTTCTCTTGTGGCGCAGTTTTCATGTCGCTTCAAGCAAGCAGACAACAGTATCAAAACTTTGAACACTCCTGTGTCCAGTGACATACTTCTGTTCTTTCTTTTTGAACCACCCGGTACAGTTACAACATTCTGCATAGTTACTGAAATAGGAAATCCACCCTACAGTGCTACCCGTTTACAGTGATTTTTCGTTTGTCCATCATTGTATGTGCCAGTGGAAAGTAATCAGACTGTAATTTGTCACCTGAAGGGTTAAGTATTCAAAGGATGTAATGTTATTCAAGCGGTATCCAACATACACAATGGTGTTCAAAAAGTAAAAGCTGTGATAATAAACACGGTCTCCAGCCTTATTGGGCAAAAGTAATTTCAAGTAAATGTTAATAAACAAAGCAAACCATCTGCTTAATTGAACATCGCTCCCAAGAGACTGTTCGTTTGGTAATCAGACGTGAAAGCAGCAGCACGCTGTAGGATGTAAGAGCAAAATAACTAGTCAACAGAGTTGATGACGGCAGTTTTAGTTTAATGGCAACAAACTACTTTACACTAATGTCTATTGCTTGCTTTAGTGTGACCGGCCACTGTGGCCATGCGGTTCTAGGCGCTTCAGTCCGGAGCCGCGCGACTTCTGCAGTCACAGGTTCGAATCCTGGCTCAGGCACGGATGTGTGTGATATCCTTTGGTTAGTTAGGTTTAAATAGTTCTAAGATCTAGGGGACTGATGACCTCAGATGGTAAGTCCCATAGGGCTCAGAGCCATTTGAGCTTTAGTGTGTAAAGAATAATGCCAATTACAATGCACCACTCAACTGGGGAAAAGTACTGATAATTTGGACATAAGGTGGCCCAAAAACTTCACTGTTGAAGGACAGCAATTTTGATATAGTTACCAAGTTGTTATTTTAACTGAAATGGACACTAATGGTTTTCAGAGATTTTATGTAAATCTTTGCATTGCGCTGAATGAGTTGTACATGGGGATCCTGGTTATGTTATAGTTTAAGTAATATAAGACCACTCGTGATTTTAAGAGCACAAATAATTCTGTAATAATTAAGTTTTGTATGAACTTTCACTGTTTAACTGTCTAAGACTTTGGGATGTGGGATTAAAACTGTTCTGTCTCACAACACATTTCTTGATTAACTTTTTCAATAGTAACAATGTACATAAAAAGGATATGTACATAAAATCACTATTTACAAATCTGTTATACCAATATAACTGTTCTTTCAAGTTATTATGGCCTAGGCTTTGTTTCTGTAATCACAGTCTTCTAGTAAATTTTAGATCTTGAGAAATGATTTTAATAACCTCAGAGTGAATATGTAATTCAGTATTCTTTTACTATAGATTCAACTTATGAACTTTTACTACTATATGGATCACATCACTCGCAGCACTATTTGCAAAACCTAATTCTGTTCCCAGAATGAGATTTTCACTCTGCAGCGGAGTGTGCGCTGATTTGAAACTTCCTGGCAGATTAAAACTGTGTGCCCGACCGAGACTCGAACTCCGGACCTTTGCCTTTCGCGGACAAGTGCTCTACCATCTGAGCTACCGAAGCACGACTCAGGCCCAGTCCTCACAGCTTTACTTCTGCCAGTATCTCGTCTCCTACCTTCCAAACTTTATAGAAGCTCTCCTGGTTCGCAGGAGTCTCGGTGGCGGACACAGTTTTAATCTGCCAGGAAGTTTCCTATTTCTGTTATTCCACAAAATTTTGTAATTCTTTTAATTGCTGTAAATAATTATTTAAACACTTCTTCATAATAGGAAAACTCTGAACAGTCTTGTAACAGGAACAGTCCTATCAAGGTGAGTGACTTAGGATAAAACACAGTTCATGAAACAACATTAATCACTTATTTAAACGTTTGTGCTAACACTGGTCCATCCATGCATTTACAAGATTACATACTACTTTGCCTGAAGATGGATGCAGCAGTGATAGAACAAATCCATATGATGCAATTGTGGCTCTTCATACAATATGCTCTGTAAAATACCTTCTTGGTGTTGAAAATGCAGATTTTATGGCAACCCAATAAATGCCATGATACACTGGTTAGTAACAGTTCTCATCCAAGGTATAAGTTGTACTTTTCCAGAAATCTTTTTCTCATTGATCACTCGGGATGTTGACTTGTTGAGAGCTAGCTACTGACTGTATGCACCACAAAAACTTCTCACACTATCCCAGCTTTCACATTCCTACATAAATCTTTTTGTTGTGGAAAGACTTCCCTCCAGCTATTCTATCCTATTCAGTTCTACTTTCTCTAAGCATGAACCAAATGGTTCAAATGGCTCTGAGCACTATGGGACTTAACATCTGAGGTCATCAGTCCCCTAGAACTTAGAACTACTTAAACCTAACTAACCTAAGGACATCACACACATCCATGACCAAGGCAGGCTTCGAACCTGCGACAGTAGCGCTCGCGTGGTTCCAGACTGAAGCGCCTAGAACCGCTCGGCCACACCGGCCGGCAAGCATGAACCAGTTATGTACATGAAGTAACATAGCTTCATAAAAGATATTTACAGAATATTTCCAGGTTACATCAAATTACAGAATGAGAAAAAAATATTTACTTACAGATCAAGTCAAAGGTGTTACAGTATCGATAATCGACATACTTGTTTTTAGCTTGCCCGTGGTTTAACAATCATTAGCCAAATTTTTATGGGTTCGTTAGCAGTAGCTTAAAGAAATTCAAAGAAGTTTTTCATTTCCATGATATTGTCACAATTATTACAATGTGCCCTATTCAAGAGTCTTGATGATCAGCAGCTATCTTGTAATCTGAAGGGACTAAATCAGTCACAATTACAGTGAAACACTGCTTTTACACTTTTCAAGGGACTTCAAAAAAATTGTGTAAAACACAGGAAAATGTAAAATGCGGGAAATAACGTTTTAAGCTGTAAAAGCTACTTATGGGATACCCCCTTGCACTTTATGTATGATATATGTACATAACCAGCATTAAAGACTTGTCAGGGTCTTGTTTATTATCTAATGAAGATTTATTATCTGATAAAATCTGCTGATGTAACTGAATCTGATAACTGTCTGGGACGTAGGAGCATTTCACTCCATTTCATATGTCTTAATCAATGTTTTTGAAAGCCTGCAGCCACCATTCATTATTTAAATAATGAAATGCTGCACTAGTTACATATTTCTTCATGCTTAGCATGATGCATTTTGAGAATTTTTTTCTCATTGTCAAGTGTAGATACGTACTAAAGTATTTTGTGTAGTGTTTGAATATATATTTTTTTGTGTCTCTTTCACTGTAGTCATCTTTTAGGTTACCAGGTACTGTGCCTCATCAATTATGTAGAAAACTACACACACACACACACACACCACAAAAAATGCATACGTAAATACTGCACTTGATTGTGAGAATAAATTCTCAAAACACGTTTTGCTTACCATGAATGAAATACATAATTGGCACTGCGTTTAAAATAAAAAACATTTGAGGAACGCAAAGTGAATGACGGTGTCACCTAACTCTCCAAGTGGCCATACACCGAAGGTTGTCATGATGAAACTGCGTTTGCGCAGTAGAGGTAGTTTGGAAATGGTTGTTATTGGTCATGATATCTTCATTCGAATGAAGCTAGCCACCACACCAAGTAGAATTTGGCAGCAGCAGGAGATACGGCACGAATTTTTCCAACTTTTACTTGTAAAGACTACTGGACGGCCAACATCTAAGCCAGCGTCATTTTTTCATAATGCGTAAATCGCAGGAAAATCATAATTATGTTGTCGCAAAATCAGGTGAAAATTGACATTGTGGGCATAGGAAATGTGACGGAACCAATAAAAAAATGTCGTAAACGGTGGGAAAACGTTAATTCCGGGAACGTAATAGTGGGGTTATACTGTATTTTTAAGTGCCCCAAGCATTTTTTAATGTTTTATTTGGAAGGATATATATGTATTCGAATGATATTGGTGTTTATAGTGTGCTGACTAATAGTGAAATAACCTTACATTTCAGAATGAAGTATTAGAATTTTAATTTTTTATTTTCCAGAGTACCAGGCAGGGATGACCCAGAGTTTGAGGTTGTTGCTGACAAAGACTCTCTTAAGCCAAAGGAAGAAGACCGAACGAGTGTTAATGGTAATTTTTGCACATCTCTTGTTATTCTCAAGCTTTTACGTATTACAGATACAATTTTAATGCAAGGCTTCAGACAACATGTTCTGTGAGCAGACAATGAGCACAGGCCTGTGAGCAGCAAATACTGTACTCCCTCCATCTCCGTCATCACAGCACAGGGTAGGGAGTGGAGAGCCATGTGGAGACTTGAGGGGGTATACCACATATTTCGCCGCTTAATTAATTTTGCAGTGAGAACCATCTAAGTCACTGTAAATGACATTTCACTGCCATAAATTAATCAAAGAAACTAAAAACGTAATGCTACCATGTAATTTTATTATTAAGTAGTTACATATATCTCATTTTACTTAATTAGCCATTGCAGTGTAATAATTTTTAACCAACACTTGCACTCTTGATCTTCTTCCCTTTTACAAGAGTGTCTATATTCGATAAAATCATTTGTGTGCTTTGTAGACATAACATACAGTTCACATTACGATGAAACAATGAGTTTCTCAAATGCATTTTATTGTTCTTCGTTGTCGAAAAAAGTCATTCAGGTGTATGTGGAACCAATCATTGATATTGTCCCTGCTGCTACCTTGTGTAAAACAGGAAATTGATCCCAAAGGAAATGCTTATAGGAAACTAGACTGTTTCTCTTGTTTGTCTTTATGTTGTCTGTCATATTGCAGGTCAATTACTTCAAGCTGCAGATCACGTGTCATCCATATTCACTGAATATGGAAAGGAAAACATGAAAATCACCCTCTAGGGGTTTAACATTGTTAAATCAAAACTGGAATTCTTCCTTAGAATTACATGGAATGTGTGAATAGTGTTCTAAGTCTGTTAATCCAGTCCTTCAATGAAAACAATTTTGGGAAGTGAACTTTTATTTCCTTTTTGCATACAATTCTCCCAAAGTGATAGTTTCATTTTGAATGCTTGTCTACAGTCGATGAAGTCTGTTATCCTGAAGTGAAGTGTTCAAGTTGTTCAAATGACCGTAATGGCTCTTGTTAATGGCTGGCTCAGTTCAGGAACATATATTACTCATTTCTGTAAACATATTTATCTCATCCATAATATAGTAAAATCGATCTAACAGTTGGCCACAACTAAGCCAGGTCACCTCTTTGTAATAAGGTAGACTGGCTATCGATTCAAGGAAGTTCTTAAATTGGCAGTGTTTAGAAGTCCACACTTCCGTGTATGATTAGTCGTGCAAAAACTACCACTCATCACATTTTTCAAAGAGAAACTCGTCGCACATAAATTTTCCTGGTGAATCGTGTAGTGGGCATAGGTGATTTCATTGGATACTGCTGTTTTTCATTTTCTCTTTCAGTTGCACTGCAAATCGTGATCTGTTTCTCAAAATGGCTTGGTGCTCTCTTTGCAGAAATATAAACTAATAAATTCCATGACATACCCATATTTTCTATGCTTTCTTCAACACTGCTAAGAATATCACATCCAGTTGCCGTGTTCTTCATTGCTACTAAGTCCAGGAATTCTTCTCTGACCTCAAGTTCACTGTGTGCACTGCAGATGAACATAGCTAGTGGGCCTGTGCTCAGTGTTATCTGCACTTTCGAGTTGTAAGGAGTGTGCAACAAGCTGTGCAAGTTGATTCTGAATGTTATCTACCATATCCTGTTTGCGACGTGATTGTCATGTTTGATAACAGCAACCTCCTCTTCAGAAAGCTTTCTTTTAAAGTCTAAAATCTCTGGCACATGCTGAGGTTTCTCACATTTCCCTTTTACATATTTTTTGATGTGTTAAGATATGTAGTGCCTTAGTAAATTGAACTTCCAAAAAGTATTCAGTGTCTTGTGACACACTAAACATTTTGCTAACCCATCTTTTTGTATAGAAAGATGGGATTCCTTTCTCTGCAGACTGAAGTGTGAAGACATTGTCAGTGTTATTCGGTGCTGCCGTGCAATTACTGCTATTAGGTGATACTGCTGTCAAAATGTGCCCACACCCCACCCACCCAGCCTCCCAGCAACCAACCAACCTAACAACCCACCCACCCATTTCGCAGTTGGTGCCCCTCCTCTGTTGTCATGACCTGACTGTGCACACATCTCTCTCACTCTCCACCATGGCCACTACTGCTCTCCTCTCAAGCAGACGCCTGAGCAGCTGCGGGTACTCTCACTCAAAACCAGTGAGTTGTTAAGCTCTGTTTTAAGAATTGAAAGTGAACAGCAGTTTATATTTTGACGATCGGTGCATGTTCTAAAATACTGGAAATTCATTTTGTAATTATATGCCGTTATTGGGTTTGGTATTTTTGTCATGAGGATTTTATTTATGCCAAAGGGACATGGAAAGTTGCATATTTTAATACCTCTGTCTTCTATAACTTCAAGTTTTCTGTTATAATTTGTTTTGTATGTGGCATCATATCTGATAATATTCACACAACTTTCTGAATCTCTTCCCTGAGAAGATGCCAGATGAGACTGAGGGAAGTCATGGTTGTATCTCCTTACAAGCTCAACTAGCCTTTCAAAACTTTCCAGAAGCCCAAAAAAGTAAACATGAGGAAGCAGTTCTGGTAATGTTGTGTACGCACACAGCCTCTGGATATGTCTCGGATATCTTACTTCACCCAATTCCCGTAGCCTCTAAGTTATATAGACCATTGTTAAAAATTCATTTCTGCTGTAGAAATTCATAGTAACCCCCAAAAGGGATTAATTCTCTGTGAAATAAGTGTCATCATTTTGTTTCATAACCTTGTCCTTCTCAGCTTAAATATTACCTACATTAGATAGAATAGTGTGCAAATTAGAAGGTGAGTGTGTGACTCATTTATTACTGCGAGAGGAGGGTGGTATATTGTGGTGGCACTTGTGTGTTCTCTTAAAATTCCACACCACACTATTCAACTCTTATCTGCCTGGGCAGTAGCAACACTGGGTTATGCACTACTAGAAGACTTGTTTCTGTTTCTCGAAAAACTTTGGTGCTCTGAAAGATAGCATTATCTTTTGTTAATTTAATACTTGTGGTATTTATTTTACATCACCCAAAAGTAACGCTATAGTGTCTAAATAGCCTCACTGCTGTTAAACTAGCATAAAAAATCTATGTAGATGTTCTGACTGTACCCCGAAGCTCAAATTACAGCTAAGCGTTACAGAAAGGTGCTTTTTGGCAGATACATCATGCACTGTCCCTGGCCACTGTACAACACTTAACCATTTGTTTCTTATGTGCACACCACTTATTGAGGAGCACAGGCATATATTGCCTGAAACTGGCTTCTAGTTGTTTACAGTTAAACTTTCTACGCATGTTTTTGATGCAGCAGTAATTTTCATAAGTTTTGTTTTTATCTGTATAAAATTAATTATACTCTGCTCTACTTGATATTTTATTTGTTGACAGTGGAAGCGGAATAGATTTATATTCATGCATCACATTCTCTAAAATTTATACTTAGGCCTGATTTATATTGCCTGCAGTAATTATTGGAAGGTTTATAGTTGAACACAGTTTCACAACCAGAATGTCTACTGGATTGACTGCCATTGATCTTGTGCAACTCTGATCATGGATGTGACGTAAGGCTTTTGTCTAGTTTTCCCCCACACCTCTCCAATAAAATGCTATAGTAATGTCCCATTAGTTTCCCATCTTAGTCTTAGATGCACAACAAAGTTAACTTGAATACACATAGATCATAGATGACACTATTCATGCTCATGGTACACATGACTTCCATAGGGAGACTTGGATTTTTTATTGTAGAAATGACAACCACTACAGTATTAATTGCCAAATTGTTAGTAAGTCATGTCCCATCAACAGTTATGTATTATAAATATGTCAGTTATTAATTATATATCTAAAAACATCTGTATATGTATGGATGGATGTGTGTGTGTGCGCGCAAGTGTATACCCGTCCTTTTTTCCCCCTAAGGTAAGTCTTTCCGCTCCCGGGATTGGAATGACTCCTTACCCTCTCCCTTAAAACCCACTTCCTTTCGTCTTTCCCTCTCCTTCCCTCTTTCCTGATGAGGCAACAGTTTGTTGCGAAAGCTTGAATTTTGTGTGTATGTTTGTGGTTGTTTGTGTGTCTGTCGACCTGCCAGCACTTTCATTTGGTAAGTCAAATCATCTTTGTTTTTAGATATATATTTCCTACGTGGAATGTTTCCCTCTATTATAACCATATCAGTTATTAATTAATTGTTTGATAAAAGCTGCTTTGCGACAGGGTGTTTTTTTTTTCCCCCCCCCCCCCCCCCCCCACTTGACTAGTTTCATCAGCACTATCAGCATTACACAAAAGACAGATATTTCTTATAAGACATTACTTTTTGTATGTTGTATAGTTTCATGTATCCATTTCATTGTAATTCGTCTTGCCTTATATGTAATGTTCCCTAGTTTCCAGAATGAGATTTTCACTCTGCAGCGGAGTGTGCGCTGATATGAAACTTCCTGGCAGATTAAAACTGTGTGCCCGACTGAGGCTCGAACTTGGGACCTTTGCCTTTCCCAGGCAAGTGCTCTACCATCTGAGCTACCAAAGCACGACTCGCGCCCAGTCCTCACAGCTTTACTTCTGCCAGTATATCGTCTCCTACCTTCCAAACTTTACAGAAGCTCTCCTGCGAACCATGCAGAACTAGCACTCCTGAAAGAAAGGATATTGCGGAGACATGGCTTAGCCACAGCCTGGGGGATGTTTCCAGAACGAGATTTTCACTCTGCAGCAGAGTGTGCGCTGATATGAAAGAGCTTCTGTAAAGTTTGGAAGGTAGGAGACGAGATACTGGCAGAAGCAAAGCTGTGAGGACCGGGCGTGAGTCGTGCTTCGGTAGCTCAGATGGTAGAGCAATTGCCCGTGAAAGGCAAAGGTCCCGAGTTCGAGTCTCAGTCGGGCACACAGTTTTAATCTGCCAGGAAGTTTCAATGTTCCCTAGTGTTTACCAATGGGGCCCTTGCTGTGGCTGGGTGACACCCATGCGGAAAGCCCCCCCAATTGATGTGGGTGGTATCAGGACGGATGCTTTCCGTATGAAATGTATCAAGCTCCAAAAATCTGGCCGTTCTACAGCCATCTCTTTGGTTGGTAACGGATCATTGAATGTTCCCTTTTGTGACCCTACGGCCTCCCTTTTCCTGGCTACACCCAGGGAGGAGGGACAGGGACACTTTGCCGTCACAAAGCCATTATTTTTGGGTGACAATATCAAAGACAAGTGTATGAAGCCTCTCAGTAAGATGCAGTCGGATTCCCTGTTGCTCAAAACTTCTTTAGCCGCACAATCTGCAGGTATTTACGCTTGTGATCATCTTGGCAAAGTTCTAGTGTCCATTACATCTCGACAGTCTTTGAATATGGTTCAGGGAGCCATTTTTCATAGGGACCTCATTCTTCAAACTAAGTCTGGGCCAATCTGGAATGACGGGGCATTCATTTTGTTCGGTATATGCAGAAAGGCCATAAGGACAGTCACACCGATACCAGTGCCTTTATTCTGGCTTTTGAGGGAGATACCCTCACACAAAAGGTCAAACTTGCGTGTTATCGATGTGACATGAAGCTGTACATCCCGCCACCCATGAGGTGCTTCTGGCGCTCGGCTCATCTTCTCGATGTATGGCAGACCCTCTGTGTGGTGAATGTGGACACCCACTCCATGAGAAGAGCCTGTGTTCCACCACCCGTGCTTTTTAATTGTCATGACCATCGCTCTCCACACTCAGCAGATTGCCTGACTTATAAGAAAGAAAAAAGGTGCAAAAGTATAAGTCGCCTGATCGTGTATCTTGCACTGAGGCTCATCAGAAATATGACAGACTTCATCCTGTACTGATAACTTCTACTTTTGCCTCTGTTATGTCCTTAACCCAGTTCCATCCCCCTCTCCTCTTCTCCCCCCCCCCCTCCCCTTCAGTTCCAACTCTCCACCCCCTCCAATTTCTGATCCCTCTCCCCAGCTGAAAAAGTTTCCCCTTCGTCGGCACCCTCCGGTGTTGGGGCTCCCTCCTGGGACTCTTCTCCCCAGCACCTCTCAGGCTGTGGACCTGCTACCACAACTCAGCCACAGGACACAGTCAGTGTGCCCCAAGGTAACCTGCTCTCTTTCGGTCTTGGAGCATCCTGCTCTCACTCCATGCATTAACCCCCCCCCCCTTTCCCTCCCTTCCCCAAGAGTTGCCATCTCCCCCCTCGCAACCCGAGTCAGGCAGCAGTAGCCGACCGAGACAGACGCAGCAACAGGGAAATGAACGGCTTTTGTCATTTACGAGTTCCTAACCGGGAGCGAATTTTATTATATCACCTGTGTGCTTTAATAGTTCAGTTTCTTGTGTTTCTGCGTGTAAATTTAATATCCAATAGCCACAGTTGTCGGGTTTTCATTTGCGTCGGAAAGTAAACCAATTTTGTGACATTTTAAAACTTCCTAATCAGGGGCAAATTATTTAGTTCCACCTGAGTGCTCAGTAGATAGGTTTTTGAATATCTGCGTATTACTAGTCCCAGTTCGTGCGTTTTCGTCAGGATCTACAGTAGAGTTGCGCAGCACGTGCCGATAGTCCGTTTATCTGCATAGTTTAGTTTTCCATGGCCTTTAGTATGGACAGGGACTGCGATTGTTGTGTGTGGATGTGAGCCGAGTTGGTGACACTTCGCTCTCAGCTTCAGGCTGTGATGGCTTTGGTTACACAGCTTGAGGCTGCAGTGGATGGGTACCACTGTTGTGGGCTGGCCGTGGGGATCCAATGGACGTTCAGCATGTCTGAGTCCTCCGATCAGTCCTCTCCGGTGGCCAACCCAGTTACTGCTAGCACTGAGGCTGACCCCTCACCTGTGGCCCAGTGGGAGGTCACGCCAGGGTGAAGCAGGCGGTGAAAGACTTCCCAGGCAGCCGCACATAAGGCCTCCCTAGTTTGTCTGACAAACAAGTTCCAGGCACTGTCTGTGGCTGACACTGTCTCCGAGCCAGATGCTGTCGCCTGTCCTATTTCAGAGGAAACCACTCAGCCTGCAAGATACGGGCAAACACAGATGGTGGGATTATTGGTAGTTGGGAGCTCCAACGTTAGTCACGTTATGGGGCCCTTTAGGGACTTGGGCCGACAAGGAGGGTAAGAAATCCAATGTGCACTCCGTGTGCATACCGGGTGGAGTCATTCCAGATGTGGAAAGAGTCCTCCCGTATGCCATGAAGAGCACAGGGTGCAGCCAACTGCAGGTGAGCTGACCATTTCCAGCATAGTCGACAGGACCGATTGCAGACCTCTAGTACAGAGCCGAATGTAGGGTCTGAATCAGAGGCTCAGACGGTTCTGCGACCGTGTGGGCTGCAGATTCCTCGACTTGAGCCAAAGGGTGGTTGGGTTTCGGGTTCCACTAAATAGGTCAGGTGTCCACTACATGCAGGAGGCTGCTACACGGGTAGCAGGGGCTGTGTGGCGTGGACTGGGCGGTTTTTTAGGTTAGAGGGTATTGGGAAAACACAAGAAGGGCTTCAGTCACAAAGGGTGCAGGCTGAACACAGGAAAAACGTAAATACAGGAACCATTGGTGTAACAGTTGTAAATTGTTGCCGCTGTGTTGGGGAAAGTAGCAGAGCTCCAAGCACTAATAGAAAGCACTGATGCTCAGATCGTTATAGACTCTGAAAGCTGGCTAAAGCCGGATATAAGCTCAGCCGAAATTTTTGCGAAGAACCTAACGGTGTTTCGAAAAGATAGGCTAAACACGGTTGGCGGTGGTGTGTTTGTTGCTGTCAGAAGTAGTTTAACTTGTCGCGAAATTGAAGTAGATATTTCCTGTGAGTTAGTTTGGGCAGAGGTCATTGTTGGCAACCGGAATAAAATAATAATTGAATCCTTTTACCGACGTCCCAATTCAGATGATACAGTTGCTAAAAGGTTCAAAGATAGCTTGAGTTTGATTTCAAACATGTACCCAACTCATACCATATTAGTTGGTGGTGACTTTTATTTCCCCTCAATATGTTGGCGGAAATACATGTTTAATTCTGGAGGTACGCATAAAATATCATCCGAAATTGTGCTAAACGTATTCTCTGAAAATTATTTTGAGCAGTTAGTTCATGAGCCCACGCAAATGGTAAACGGTTGTGAAAACACACCTGACCTCTTAGCAACAAACAATCCTGAGTTAATAACGAGCATCAAAGCCGATTCAGCGATTAGTGAACACAGGGTTGTCGTAGCGAGATTGAATACTGTAATCCCCAAATCCTTGAAAAATAAGCGAAAATTATACCTATTCAAAAAAGCAGATAAAAATTCACTTGATGCCTTCCTGAGAGACAATCTCCACTCATTCCAAATTAATAATATAAGTGTAGACCAGATGTGGCTTAAATTCAAAGAAATAGTATCGGCAGCAATTGAGAGATTTATACTAAATAAATTAACAAACTACGGAGCTGATCTTCCTTGGTATGCAAAACGGGTTAGAACACTGTTGCAGAAACAGCAGAACAAACGTCAAATTTAAACAGATGCAAAATCACAAAGATTGGCGATCTTTTACAGAAGCTCGGAATTTAGTGCGGACTTCAATGCGAGATGCCTATAACAGTTTCCACAACGAAACTTTGTCTCGAAACCTGGTAGAAAATCCAAACAGATTCTGGTCGTATGTAAAGTACGTTAGCGCAAGAAACAATCAATGCCTTCTCTGCGCGATAGCAATGGAGATACTATTGAAGACAGTGCTGCCAAGGCAGAGTTACTAAACACAGCCTTCCAAAATGCCTTCACAAAAGAAGTAGTAAATATTCCAGAATTCGAATTGAGAACAGCTGCCAACATGAGTAACGTAGAAGTAAATATCCTCGGTGTAGTGAAGCAGCTCAAATCACTTAATAAAAGCAAGTCTTCTGGTCCAGACTGTATACCAATTAGGTTCCTTTCGGAATATACTGATGCCTTAGCTCCATACTTAACAATCATATACCACCGTTTGCTCAACGAAAGATCCGTACCCAAAGACTGGAAAGTTGCACAGGTCACACCAATATTCAAGAAAGGTAGTAGGAGTAATCCACTAAATTACAGGCCCATATCGTTAACATCGATATGCAGCAATATTTTAGAACATACATTGTGTTCGAACATTATGAATTACCTTGAAGAAAACAGTCTATTGACACACAGTCAACATGGGTTTAGAAGACATTGTTCCTGCGAAACACAACTAACTCTTTATTCACATGAAGTTTTGAGTGCTATTGACAAGGGATTTCAGATCGATTCCGTATTTCAGGATTTCCAGAAGGCTTTTGACGCTGTAACACACAAGCAGCTTGTAGTGAAACTGAGTGCTTATCGAATATCGTCTCAGTTATGTGACTGGATTTGTGATTTCCTGGCAGAGAGCTAACAGTTCGTAGTAATTGACAGAAAGTCATCGAGTAAAACACAAGTGATTTCTAGCGTTACCCAAGGTAGTGTTATAGCCATTTGCTGTTCCTTATCTATATTAACGGAGCGTGAAATGTCAGATCCCTTAAGCAGGCAGGTAAGATAGATACGAAGGCCATGCCTACCACAGTAGTTCAAGTTTATATGCCAAACGAAGAGATTGATGAAATGTATGATTCGATAAAAGAAATTATTCAGATAATGAAGGGGGACGAAAATTTAATACTCACAGGTGACTGGAATTCGATAATAGGAAAAGGAAGAGAAGGAAACGTAGTAGGTGAATATGGAATTGGGTTAAGGAATGAAAGAGGAAGCCGCCTGGTAGGATTTTGCGCAGAGCATAACTTAATCATAGCGAATACTTGGTTCAAGAATCATAAAAGAAGGTTGTATACATGGAAGATACTGGAAGGTGTGGAAGATACTGGAAGGTGTCAGATAGATTACATAATGGTAAGACAGAGATTTAGGAACCAGGTTTTAAATTGTAAGACATTTCCAGGGGCAGATGTGGACTCTGACCACAATCTATTGGTTCTGAACTGTAGATTAAAGCTGAAGAAATTGCAAAAAGATGGGAATTTAAGGAGATGGGACCTGAATAAATTGAAAGAACCAGAGGTTGTAGAGTGTTTCAGGGAGAGCATTAGGGAACGATTGGCAAGAATGGGGGAAAGAAATGCAGCAGAAAAAGAATGGGTAGCTTTGAGAGATGAAATAGTGGAAGCAGCAGAGGATCAAGTAGGTAAAAAGACGAGGGCTAATAGAAATCCTTGGGTAACAGAAGAGATATTGAATTTAATTGATGAAAGGAGAAAATATGAAAATGCAGTAAATGAAGCAGGCAAAAAGGAATACAAATGTCTCAAAAATGAGATCGACAGGAAGTGCAAAATGGCTAAGCAGGGTTGGCTAGAGGACAAATGTAAGGATGTAGAAGCATGTATCACTAGGGGTAAGATAGATACTGCCTGCAGGAAAATTAGAGGCCTTTGGAGAAAAAAAAGCACTTGCATGAATATCAAGAGCTCAGTTGGAAACCCAGTTCTAAGCAAAGAAGGGAAGCAGAAAGGTGGAAGGAGTATATAGAGGGTCTATACAAGGGCGATGTTCTTGAGGACAATATTATGGAAATGGAAGAGGAGGTAGAAGAAGATGAAATGGGAGATATGATACTGCTTGAAGAGTTTGACAGAGCACTGAAAGACCTAAGTCGAAACTAGGCCCCGGAGTAGACAACATTCCATTGGAACTACTGATAGCCTTGGGAGAGCCAGTCCTGACAAAACTCCACCATCTGGTGAGCAAGGTGTATGAGACAGGCGAAGTACCCACAGACTTCAAGAAGAATATAATAATTCCAATCCCAAAGAAAGCAGGTGCTGACAGATGTGAAAATTACTGAACTATCGGTTTAAACAAAAGCAAAACGAGGATAATGGAATGTAGTCGAATTAAATCGAGTGGTGCTGCGGGAATTAGATTAGGAAATGAGACGCTTAAAGTAGTAAATGAGTTTTGCTATTTGGGGAGCAAAATAACTGATGATGGCCGAAGTAGAGAGGATATAAAATGTAGACTGGCAATGGCAAGGAAAGTGTTTCTGAAGAAGAGAAATTTGTTAACATCGGGTATAGATTTAAGGGTCAGGAAGTTGTTTCTGAAAGTATTTGTATGGAGTGTAGCCATGTATGTAAGTGAAACGTGGACGATTAATAGTTTGGACAAGAAGAGAATAGAAGCTTTCAAAATGTGGTGCTACAGAAGAATGCTGAAGATTAGATGGGTAGATCATATAACTAATGAGGAGGTATTGAATAGAATTGGGGAGAAGAGAATTTTGTGGCACAACTTGACTAGAAGAAGAGATTGGTTGGTAGGACATATTCTGAGGCATCAAGGGATCACCAGTTTATTATTGGAGGGCTGTGTGGAGGGTAAAAATCATAGAGGGAGACCAAGAGATGAATACACTAAACAGATTCAGAAGGATGTAGGGTGCAGTAGGTACTGGGAGATGAAGAAGCTTGCACAGGATAGAGTAGCATGGAGAGCTGCATCAAACCAGTCTCAGGACTGAAGACCACAACAACAACAACAACAACAACAACTAAATTAACGATTTTGGAGACAATCTGAGCAGTCGTCGTCGGTTGTTTGCAGGTGATGCTGTCATTTATCGACTAATAAAGTCATCAGAAGACCAAAACAAACTTCAAAACAATTTAGAAGAAATATCAGAATGGTGCGATAAGTGGCAGTTGACCCTAAATAACGAAAGTGTGAGGTCATCCACATGAGTGTTAAAAGGAACTCGTTAAACTTCGGTTACACGATAAAGCAGTCTAATCTAAAAGCCGTTAATTCAACTAAATACCTTGTTATTACAATTACGAACAACTTAAATTGTAAGGAACACACAGAAAATGTTGCGGGGAAGGCTAACCAAAGACTGTGTTTTATTGACAGGACACTTAGAAAATGTAACAGACCTACTAAGGAGACTGCCTACACTACGCTTGTCCGTCCCCTTTTAGAATACTGCTGCATGGTGTGAGATCCTTACCAGATAGGACTGACGGAGTATATCGAAAAAGTTCAAAGAATGCAGCACGTTTTGTATTATTGCGAAATATGGGAGAGTGTGTTACAGAAATGATCCAGGATTTGGGCTGGACATCATTAAAAGAAAGGCATTTTTCGTTGCGACGGAATCTTCTCACGAAATTCGAGTCACCAACTTTCTCCTCCAAATGCGAAAATATTTTGTTGACACTGACCTACATAGGGAGGAACAATCACCATGATAAAAGAAGGGAAACCAGAGCTCGTACGGGAAGATATAGGTGTTCATTCTTTCCGCGCACTATATGAGATTGCAATAATAGAGAGTTGTGAAGGTGGTTCGATGAACCCTCTGGCAGGCCCTTAAATGTGTTTTGCAGATTATCCATGTAGATGTAGAGGAGTCTGACATCTTATTTGTGGATATCATCCCATCCTTGTTAATGACGGATGGTAACCCAGTGGCATGGTTGGCTCCAGCCTGTTTGCCTCCCATTTGGATATCCACTCTGTGCTTTCCAATGGAACTGTAGTGGATACTACCATCATCTCCCAGCGTTGCAATCCCTTATTGCCTTTTACTCGGCAGCTTGTGTTGCTCTCCAGGAATCTCATTTTACTGATGCTCACTCACCAACACTTCATGGGGTCCATGTTTTTTTTTTTTTTCAGAACCGGGCGGCCCTTTGAGGGCTTCCAGTGGTGTTTGCAGATCGGTCTGTATGGATATTGTTAGTACTTGGTGCCCACTCTGTAGCACATTGGAAGCAGTTGCCGTCCGAGTCCACTTACTCTCTGCAGTCAGGGTTTGCAGTCTCTATTTCCCTCTTGACAGTCTGCTGCCCTAACTGCCCTACTTCAGTACCTTGCCCGCTCCCTTCCTCTTCCTTAGGCATTAAAATCCCCATCACCCTTTGTGGGACAACATTTTTTCATCTAATCGGAGGCTCCAGATTGAATAATTTCTTGTGGACCATGACCTGTCCCTTCTTAATGATGTTTCCCATACCCATTTTGTTGCCACGTATGGCACTTTCTCTGCCATTGATAATTCACTCTGTTCCCCTCCCCTTCTTTTCTTACACTAGTCGCTACAGGACGACCTCTATAATAGTGACCACTTCCCGTTGATTCACTTAACAATGTTCTCTGTGTCCCTTCCAGCGGTGGATTTGCAGCTTTGTATCATATCCCTTTTTGCTTAATCAAGGGCCAACTCTTGGGAGGCTACCCGTTTCTAATAAACTTTGCATAATCAAAGAGACTCCCACCACGTGATGTTCTTCCCTCTACCTCACCGGCGGGAATCTGCCATCTTCTGTCGTCTTCGTATTGGCCATACTAGGTTGACCCATAGTTTCTTACCCTGCAAAGAGCCACCCCCCACCCCTCCTTTGTAGTTGCGGAGCTTCCCTCACGATGGTCCATATTTTGCTGGACTCGCCCCCGCCTTTTGGCCCTTCACACTAAAAACACCTTCCAACAACCTTCCTTGTCAGAGTGATTGAGGATGACCCTCATATGGTTGTGTCTGTCCTCAGTTTTCTTTGCAAAAATGGTTCATCCTGTCAGGTTTAAGTCTTTTAATTTTCCTCAGGAATTTGAGTCCCTCAGTTATCATAGAAATTGGTTACATAGGCCTTGACCTTTTCTTTGCACCAGCCAGATTCTCCCTGCTTTTTCCCTCCATTTTGTCTGGTCTATTGTTCAGTTTTGTTAACCCTTTTCTTGGGTCTTCTCCCACTAGTGTTGTCCTTGTATCGTGATGCTGATGTGGTGTGGGTGTCAGGAGAGGTTGGTGGCATTGCTGGTGCCCCTCGTCACAGTGTTACTGGGGCACCCCTGATCTTCCTGTTTCTACGTACCACACTCCTGTTCTTCCTCTTTCTGCTGCCCTGATCTCCCTTTTCCCTCTTTGTTTGCCAGTTATCCCTTCTCATTAACTGGACTGTGCCCTTTGTGTTGTTTCTCCCTTGATTCTGTCCTCTTAGATCATGGGATCGATGATCTCACTGTTTAGTTCCTTCCTCTCATCCCCGCCCCAAAAAAGAATAAACCAACCATATACATATATATCAGAAAAGGAATTATTTATGAAGTATATGCAGTTGTCATTGGGAATTGCTGTGGTGAAATGTTCAATTTATTTATTTATTTTTTAAATTGGCCTGTTCGTTTAAAGTAATGTCAAAATGTTTTGTTATATATGTTAAAATTACATAAAAGGCAAGTCAAATTACAATGAACTGAAATCACAGATACATTGAAAGTAACTTATCGTAAAATATTTGTGTAATACAGATACCACTGGTGATGCGCAATGCCGGAAATTAGTCTGGTGAAATAAAATACTACCACAAAGCAGCTTTTGTTGAATAATTAATTAATAAAATTACAAATTTTACGAGTTTTCAAGCTGCAGGGCACCAAATGAGCAATACATTCTTGCTCTAGAATTCACTGTATTACACGAGATAATTACTATGCCAATTGAGTTTTTCCACTCCATCCATCCCTGCCAGGTGCAAAAATTATTCTAAGTCATCTGGTTGAAAGTCAGAACTTTTTCCATAGCAAGCCCAGTGTATTTTAATTTTTCTTCATATCTTCTACGATCCTACTTTTAGTGATGTTTTAGAACACTACACTTTGGAATCTAATGTCATCCTAATAATAATGAGACCTTATGAATAAATCACATCATAAAATTACCAAGTACATTACTGTATCAGTCGGTTCAGGTGAAGGAGTGTTGTGTATTTATTCAAACAAGTCAGCTAGTCTTATCTCCAAATGAAATTTTTACCATATTGTTTGTGAAACAGTTACGTTACTGTCAGGCTAATCTAAAAGATTAACTTGCTGAATTGTGTATGCTGCAGATCAGGCGCGGCTCGTGGTTTCTATACTGGGGAATGCTGCGGCATTTATCAATCGGAGCCAATATAGACCTCTGGTTACATTACAGATTAGTCTGACATAAACAACTAAGAATTCAGGTGGAGGGGGGTGGGCAGATCACTCTCTACCCATAATTTTACGTACTGTGTCTTCTATAATCAGGTATTAATTTATTAAATATCATTAGAAGCTAACTTCAAGTTAAAATCTTTGGTTAGTGTTTTTATACGTCGTCATTACATTTTCTGACACTTTGCAGCAAATCGTATGAAAAGACGCGTTTCGGAGAGATCTTTAATGCGATGAATGTTAACTTTGCGGCTGCTTAATATTTTTGGTGTTTTCAGTTCTAAATTTAAGGCGTTTAATGTAGTTTACCTCCAAAGCTCGAAGCTAAATATTTTCTGCTGGAATTATGCTTTTTCACCTTTGCGTGAAAATTCTTTAAGTCAGTGATACCAGTTTCAGTCCAGGCACTATCAGTACTGTTTGTACGAAGACAGGTGAAACAGAAAAATGCATTTTCCACTTCACAACCACTCAGCTGCATCGTACATTGCTCTATTAAAACTGCGTTTTTATCCTTGCCTAGATTTGCACTGTTTCTGTTCTTGATTGATCGTTAGATCGGGTCTGGGTGCACCAAGTTCTTTCACTTGCATCCTATGGCCGTGTTCCAAGTTTTTACCTATTAAATTGCACACTGAATTCATATTGTGCTGGTTTCACACTCGCGGTATGTCGCAGATATTCACAAGCAAGTAAAACTCACTAAAATCTTGCAAAATACACTCCGAAAAAGAAACTTGCTAATATCACACGATATCAACAAAATCAGTCAGCATCAGCAAGCAAGGAAAGTAAAGTCACGGGACAAATTTCGCGTACTTTGTCCTCTAATCACTTATGAAACTCTCGCTAGATGGCAGTACTGTGGTTACGGTTAGAGAGCCTGTAGTTACAGTAGTCTAGTGCACATTGGCGGGATATTTGCAAACTTATTGTAAATGTGGATAAAATAGCCAATGGTAGAAACAAAACAACTATGTAAAACATTATCAAAACAATAATACTTAACGTCGATTAATGACGCATTGAAGCGTAGTAGAGATGTGCAGAGACAGAGATTGGATAGCGAAGTTTGGGCTACTCTGCATTCCTTTATTACATAGATAGTGGAACGTGAAAAACATGTGGTGGTTGGTATGACACCCTTAGGCAGCAAGCTCTGAGCCTTCGGGTCACCCATAAAGAGCAGTACTATGTAGAAGCCACGCCCCCATACCGCTACTACATGCAGCTTACGGACGTTCCAAGGCGCAGCCTAAACACTACTAACCGTTCGGAAAACATCTATCGATACAAACAGTTCCAAAAACGTTGACCGTCGTTATTTTAATCGGAATGGGAAATGTGCGAAATTCGTCCTGATAATTTAAATTTTGTAATATGTTCTTGCGAAATTTACTTTAACAAATATTTTGGGGCGGCTCCGCCTCAGAGCCTTTAATTACGAGCCGCGCCTGCTGCAGATAAATCTGTTATCACAGTGTGCAAATTAATTGTCAGATTGTATATGTTGCCATTCCACTCCTTAGGCCCTCCAGTATTATGCATTTTTATAATAATTTTTCTTACAGGCACCACGGACAATGATGATGACGACATTGAAGTTGTCGATGCTGATGGTGTTAATGAAATAACCAAAACTGACCGAGAAGGAAAGAAAAGGAAGTCAACCAGTGATGAAGAAAACAGTATTTCAAAGAAACCTAAACTTCAAGACAGTGATATTGAAATTGTTGAGGTCTGATTATGGGACACCTGAATTGTGATATATATTATACTGCCACCAGTTGTCAGTTGTTGGCAAACTGCATTATTACTATTAAGACTCAGGTACTGTTTTAACCTTGAATGTAAGGATATTCCTGAATTGATGTGTGAGTGATAAGGATTTCAGTGTCATAATGTGTAATAATGCTGAATACGTGTCTGTTAGTATTACTTGTGAAACATTGTATGCAACAGTACATGACGATGATTATTACATAAGTAGAAACAGATGAAATATTTCATTAACACAGTAGTACCAATCCTGTTTGAATCTCCTAACACAATCTATTGATAACTGAATTATGGAAAAAAAATGTGTATAAGGTACTGTGTACTTTCCAGTTTATACAGAATGAATTTGTGCAGTATTGAATATATGAGAATTTCCTTTTTTTGTTTTTAAAATAAAATACTTCAGATTTTGTCATTTATTCATTATTTACAAATTAATTATTTCATTGGCCACTTTTCTTTAACCTACACTGCTTAAAATGTAGTGTGTAATGTGCTAACGAATGGAGAGAAAAAAGATAAAAATTGGATTTTTTCAGTCACATTAATGTGAACACCACACACATTCAATGTCATTGTGCAATAACCACTCACGGACTGCAGGTGGTGGCTAGTAGCACTGGAAGGTGTGTAAAGTGGTTCTTTTTTTTGGGGTGGGGGGGGGGGGCCACTACAAGAAACAGTGCAGTGCACTGCAGTCTTTGTCATAATGTGTAAATGGAGTGATTTATCTGATATCCAAGAGGGCACGATCGTCAGCTTTGGGACAGGGGTGGAAGCATTCCCACGATGACAAAGTATGTAAACTGTTCACAGCCTGGTTAAAGTATACTGTGCGGGGCAAAATGTCAGTATCTAAAACTGGTGCCATTGCAACCGTAGTGCAGCAGTGGCCATAGATGACAGGGGTGAAAGATGGCTGCAGCAGACGTGTATTGGCAGACGTGCAACTGTTGAATGACAACAGCCCAAATGAACCAAGGACTACCAATGGTGTCGCTTTAACAACCATTAAATGAACATAGCTGTGTATGTGCCTCTGCAGCAGGCGCAAGCTCCATGCACTCATGATGACTGCTGTTCATGGGCTCTGAAGGCTGGAATTCGCACTGGTGGCCTTTTCGATAAAACATGAGAAATGTATGAAAGCAAACACCCTGCAACAATCTTTGGAAGGGTCCAGGCCAGAGGAGAGAGCGTTACAGTCTCGGGAATGTTTTCGTGGAATTTCATGGTGATCTCGTCATTCTGGAAGGCACAGTGGATGAATAAAAGTTTGCGTCTATCACTGAGGACCATCTCCACCCCTACATGCAATTTGTTGCGTGTTGGCACGATGGCATCTACCAGCAGGACAGGGCAATGTGTCATCCAGCTTGCAGTGTATGTGCGCAGTTCGAAGAGCACCAAGATGAGTTTACTATACTGCCCAGGCCCCAAGACTCACCAGATTTAAACCCAACTGAGTATCTGTAGCACCACGTCGGTTGGGCTTTATGCATCATGGATCCTCAAACCGAGAAACCTAGTGCAGTTGGTCATGGCACTGAAATTGTCATGTCTCCACATCCCTGTTGGTACTTTCCAGAACCTCACTGGCTGTTGTCTTGCATATCTTACTGTGGTTCACGCTGCGAAAGGTGGTTATTCAGGCTTTTGACAGGTGGTCTCTTTAATGTGACTGGACAATGTACTTGCAACTGATAGCAAGGAAGCCAGAGAATAGTTCCTCCTGGCTTTGTGATACATCTCTCAGATTCGTATCAATTGTAATGTAATTTAAATATCTTGTGACTGACATTTTAGCGAGGAAAGTGCTAGGGTGTGGCTGCCAGCTAATAATACTCCTTTCACAAGCACTTAAATATTCGTTGTGTTTGTCACCTGTTTTGTAGGTACACGTATAGCCTTGTCAAGCAATTCTGGCTGCCTACGAACAGTACTGTTCCCCACATCTGCATTCTGTCTATTACAAAGCACCTTTATTCCATAGGAACATTCATTAAATCCTTTAGTTTTATCCTTCGTGAATGATTTAAGAGTAAAAAAAACTGGAAATGACAATCACCTCAGTTTGCATGAAGTACCAGAGCCCTGCATTTTCTGACACCATTCCTGGCCCCAATGTCTTCCTTGAGTGTTAAATTTTTCCACAGAGTTTAACTGCACAGTTTTGGCCACAGAAAACTAAACAGTACTTTCAAGCACATATGTCAGTTGCCAGCTCCTGACAGGACTGAACAGAGCTCCTAACATGTTGGCACTTGAGGGAAATATGAAGGCTGCAAACAGTTATTTGCTCAGGTTCTGAACATATCTGCAGCCCCAGTTATTTACCACTTGTTTCAAATGTTATCATTGTTTTCCCGATTCACTGAACAGCCACACATCACTAAGTTGTGTTGCAGTGAGGTTAACAGAATTGTTGAGAGCCTCATTGAGGTTCACTTGTGACTGACTGAACGAACAGTGATGGATGACTGGTGAAGCATGAGAGGTTAACTTCATTTAAAAAAGTAAGCTTATCTGTAATGTCAGTTTCAAGATTGTTTAAGGTGCTGGACATATTTAACTAAACATGTAGTGCTTTTAGTGAATTGATCAAGACCTGGAAGATGTGGTTAAAAAGTGGTGTTACTGCCAAAACTGGAAATTCCTGGAGCAAAACTGCCCTGGCCAAGAGTGTGTACGTTTGTGTATCTGTGTGAGTGAATGTGTGTACTACTGCATGAAACCGAGCGAGGTGGCGCAGTGGTTAGACATTGGACTCACATTCGGGAGGACGACGATTCAATCCCGCGTCCGGCCATCATGATTTAGGTTTTCCGTGGTTTCCCTAAATCTCTCCAGGCAAATGCCGGGATGGTTCCTTTCAAAGGGCACGGCCGACTTCCTTCCCCGTCCTTCCCTAATCCGATGAGATCGATGACCTCGCTGTCTGGTCTCCTTCCCCAAAAACAACCAACCAACTACTGCATGAAAAAGAGCTAGTGCTCGAAAGCTAATGTGAATGCTGTTTTCTGTTGTATGTTACTATGCTCGGCGCATCAATCTCCTGTAGATGAGAGAATGGTTGCCATTCTGTTATTTTATGAAAGTTTACCAAAATTTCATACTGGTTGCATTTCAACCTCTGTATTACATTCATAAGAAAAAAATTGTTGCCATCTCAATACTGCTGGGATGTTGTGAGCTTAATGTGTCATACAGGTGTATGGTAAAAATCTGCTGATTGAGCTTCTGTGATGACCACTGTCTGCTATAAATACTACTATTTCTGAGAAAGAGATTATGAGCCTTCTGCTGAAGGTGCTACCCACTATTTTACAATTCATATGCTATCACTTGTGTTACGTATTTTTACTACACTGAAAACATGCTGTGCAAAGTAATTCACACCTGCACTAATTTAGAAGTTCTTTGTGAGAACTACACACAACAGAAAAATGTTAAAAAATTATCATCCATGCATTATCACTTGTTTTGAAGTGCTTGGGAAAACAGGACAAGCATACGATCAAAAAAAGAAAAAAAAAGCAGTTGGTCACTGTCAGAGTAACTGGATGCAAGACAATTAAACTAATAAGTGTACTTCTAACCTTAACACATTTTAACCCTTTGCTCCCAAGGTACCATCGACAAGTTTAAGCACGACCTCAGGGTTTTCCTTCACTGCAGTTGAAAAGTTACTTGTGGCCTCCTTGCTGACCAGTGACAATAAAACAGGGTGTCCCAGGAGGAATGGCCATTATTCAGTAACATGATAGGAATGGAACGATCATTCGAAGCCAAGAAGTCTAATAAACATGGACTCTAAAATGCATACCTTAAAAGCTACGAGCACTTGTTCATCTTTGATACTGTGAAACACACCGGTTCTACAGAAAAAGTGCTCATAGCTCTTAAGGTATGCATTTTAGAGCCCGTGTTTATTAGATTTCTTGCTTCAAACTATCATTAACTGTCATATCGCTGAATATTGAGCATCCCTCCTGGGACATCCTGTAGAAGAGCCATCATGTGGATAAGCAAGTACTGCTGATGAGTTTAAGCATTTAGCAGTATTTCATTCTCATATCTCAGTAGCTTTTCACAGTTCTGGCTTCACATTTCTGCCTTGTAAATTGTGTTTGAATACTTTATTTGGTCTCATTTCGCTGCATTCAGCTTTTCTCTACATCAAACTGTTCATCAGGATTGGCAGGACTGTTTTTCTCTTAATCATATTCTACAAAGAAAATGACAAGGTGGCGCGGTTCCACTGAAGAAAATATAGAGGTAGACATACTCACAAGAGCGGCAATGAGAATAAATTTCAGCGCAATTGAAATGTCTTCAAAAATTTTGGAAGCTACAGTCCTAAGCTGTCTGTGTCAGCAGGTGTAACACTGCAATCGTATGTTGCAACAAGAGTTCTTCCCGATCTGAATAATCTGAAAGTGACAGTAACTTTCAGACTGGTTTACCAAAATCAGTTCAGAAATTACAGAAAATGAAATACATCTTTTCAGATTTGTAGCAGCTGTGAATAGGCAGAAAAGCTTCGAAGTAACTAACTAGTTTTACATCTACAATAATGTTCGTCGTGGTGGTGACAGATCTTTGAGTGACAGTAGTAGTGTGGTGTTACATAGATCTCCGGAAGAGTAATGTGTATCCCTATGTATTCTTACTGATAAATGATATTTACAAACGAAAATGTGTCAGATGAGTTGTTACATAGGAGACCATAATTATTGTGGGGACTTATTGTTTCATTTGTATTTGGAGAATTGTGCCAAGACAAGATACATATCTTCAAGATAAGATGGCGCCCACAGTAACTTCTCAAGAGGAGATCCTTGAATTGCCAGCCCTTTTTGGACAATCTTATCTTCCTTGGAGTAAATGCTTGAAACAATGAAAATGGATGTAATCTTTGTTGAACCAGTTTACAGTTATTTCAACTGTCATTCTGAATCCTCCTTTCTATGTAAAAACTTGTATGTAGTGGTTTCATGTTGGAAGTTTGATGTTGTTTGAAGATTATTGTACATGATTATGAATAGTATGTGAAATATACATAAAAGATTAAACCCTGTAACTTTGCCATTCGTGGGTAAGTGGTCTACAGGTGTTACTAAAAGGTATGGCCAAACTTCCAGGAAACATTCCTCACACACAAATAAAGAAAATATGTTATGTGGACATGTGTCCGGAAACGCTTAATTTCCATGTTAGAGCTCATTTTAGTTTCGTCAGTATGTATTTCCTCAATTCACAATCAACATGTGTGGGCTGACGAGAATCCGCACGCAATTGTGCAATCACGTCATAAACACAGATTTTCTGTGAACATTTGGGCAGGCATTGTTCGTGATGTCTTGATTGGGCCCCATGTTCCTCCACCTACGCTCAATGGAGCACTTTATCATGATTTCATACGGGATACTCTACCTGTGCTGCTAGAACATGTGCCTTTCCAAGTACGACACAACATGTGGTTCATGCACGATGGAGCTCCTGCACATTTCAGTTGAAGTGTTCGTACGCTTCTCAACAACAGATTCGGTGACCAATGGATAGGTAGAGGCGGGCCAATTCCATGGCCTCCATGCTCTCCTGACCTCAACCCTCTTGACTTTAATTTATGGGGGCATTTGAAAGCTCTTGTCTACGCAATCCCGGTACCAAATATAGAGACTCTTCGTGCTCGTATTGTGGACGGCTGTGATACAATACGCCATTCTGCCGGGCTGCATCAGCACATCAGGGATTCCATGCGACGGAGAGTGGATGCATGTATCCTCGCTGAAGGAGGACATTTTGAACATTTCCTGTAACAAAGTGTTTGAAGTCACGCTGGTATGTTCTGTTCCTGTGTGTTTCCATTCCGTGATTAATGTGATTTGAAGAGAAGTAATAAAATGAGCTCTAACATGGAAAGTAAGCGTTTCCGGACACGTGTCCACATAACACATTTTCTTTCTTTATGTGTGAGGAATGTTTCCTGAAAGTTTGGCCGTACCCTTTTGTAACGCCCTGTATATATACAAAGATGATGTAACTTACCAAACGAAAGTGTTGGTATGTTGATAGAGACACTGACAAACACACACACACACACACACACACACACAAAATTCAAGCTTTCGCAACCCACAGCTGCTTCATCAGGAAAGAGGAAAGACGAAAGGATGTGGGTTTTAAGGGAGAGGGTAAGGAGTCATTGCAATCCCGGGAGCGGAAAGACTTACCTTAAGGGGAAAAAGGGACAGGTATACACTTGCGCGCACACACACATATCCATCCGCACATATACAGACACAAGCAGATAAAAGATGATGTGACTTACCATACGAAAGTGCTGGCAGGTCGATAGACACACAAACATACACACAAAATTCAAGCTTTCGCAACCAACGGTTGCTTCATCAGGAAAGAGGGAAAGACGAAAGGATGTGGGTTTTAAGGGAGAGGGTAAGGAGTCATTCCAATCCCGGGAGCGGAAAGACTTACATTAGGGGGAAAAAAGGACAGGTACACACACACACACACACACACACACACACACACACACACACACACACATATCCATCCGCACATACACAGACACAAGCAGACATTTGTAAAGGCAAAGAGTTTGGGCAGAGATGTCAGTCGAGGCGGAAGTACAGAGGCAAAGATGTTGTTGAACGACAGGTGAGGTATGAGCGGCGGCAACTTGAAATTAGCGGAGGTTGAGGCCTGGCGGATAACGAGAAGAGAGGATATAATGAAGGGCAAGTTCCCATCTCCGGAGTTCTGACAGGTTGGTGTTAGTGGGAATTATCCAGATAACCCGGACGGTGTAACACTTTGCCAAGATGTGTTGGCCGTGCACCAAGGCATGTTTAGCCACAGGGTGATCCTCATTACCAACAAACACTGGACACAGGCCTTCCAGCCAAGCCTGTTGACATCCTGCCGACATCCCACTGACCTGTTGCCTGCTGCCACCATATCCTTCCCAGCCATCCCTGTTGCTGCACTGGTGTCAGGTGCCTGCAGAGCTGCCTTCTCCTCCAACACCACTAGAAGGTTCCAATCAGTCCCAGCCACCAGTGCCACTGCACTCACCACCACCACCACCACCACCACCACTGGGCCTCTCAATGCCACTGTCACATTTTCTGTGTTACCTCCTTCTTCTCTTCATGCATTGTCACCTCCTGCCATGTCACCCTTGGCTGAGCTGTTGCTTACTTTCCCTGTGGCATACAACGAAGAGCTCGTGGAAGTTTGGATGCAAAATCCTGGGCTACACTATGTCTCATCACCTTTGCTGTCCTCCAGCAGCCAGCTTTCGTTCATTCATGACAACCGTGCCCAGATCCCTAATCACGGTAGCCTTTCCTATCACGCATATCAATGCCCCGAGTCACGCCTTGCCAGCACGTTGGCTTCGTAGTATCTTGTGCGGCCGTCGTTGGTTGAACGTTGTCCTCTCATCGGCAGTCAATGCCATTTCACCAGTCCTGGGCACCTTCACCGAGCAGCAGCCACTTCACCTTTGGGTTGTGTTCATCTCATCTTTTTAAGTGGGGAGGTGCATTGTATCCTTGGGAACTACCAGTATGCAACATCATTGTGTACTATGGTCTTTGTCAGTACCATAGCACGAAATGCAGGATAAACAGTACGACCAAAGCATAGGCACACCACATTTGTTGTTGTCCACATCACCCGCAGTCACCAAAGTTCTTTTATTTCTTGTTTCCTGGGTCACATTTATTGGCTTTCTTGGCCATGACACAAAAGGAGGGTAAGAGATAAGGTTCTGGCATCAGTAAAGTTGTAAGGGAGGGATCATAAGTCGTGCTTGGATATCTCTGTGGGCAGAGCACTTCCCTGCAATAGACAAAGTTCCCAGGCTTGTGTCTTGGTCCAGCACTTAGTTTTAATCTTCCAGGAAGTTTCAGATTGGCACACCGCACTACTAAGTTAAAATTCATTCTGGAACATATGAAGGATGTCGACATAATTACTCAAGAAAAGTAGAAGTTGCTTTATTACATTTCCTTCCAGGAAGAACTGATCTAAGAGAATTCTTTTATCGCTGCATCCAAGGTAATTTTCAAATAAAATAAGGAAGAAAGGAGAATAATATTGAATATCCACCAAATAGAAACCTGATGCCCTGTATTCTGGCAACCATGATAGGATTAACAACTCGCACGACGGTCCAGTGAACATCATTTATGCCAAAACTTCCTTCCTCCCTTTATTTTATTTGTGGGGTGGGGATAGATAAGAATGATTATTGTACATGCTTATGGACAGTATGTGGAATATACATGAAGAATTAAAACTGTGCGCCAGACCAACACCTAAACCTGGCAACTGTACCATTTGTGGGTAAGTGGTCTACAGACTGAGCTATTCAAGATTGACTCAGGACTTGCCCTCACAGCTTTACTTCCACCACTACATCTTCTCCTATCTCCCCAATATCACTGAAGTTCTCCTGCATACCTTGTCGAAATAGCATACCTGGAAGGCTAGCATGCAAGATATGCAGCAGAACTTTTGTGAAGTTGGGAGGTAATACACTCCTGGAAATGGAAAAAAGAACACATTGACACCGGTGTGTCAGACCCACCATACTTGCTCCGGACACTGCGAGAGGGCTATACAAGCAATGATCACACGCACAGCACAGCGGACACACCAGGAACCGCGGTGTTGGCCGTCGAATGGCGCTAGCTTCGCAGCATTTGTGCACCGCCACCGTCAGTGTCAGCCAGTTTGCCGTGGCATACGGAGCTCCATCGCAGTCTTTAACACTGGTAGCATGCCGCGACAGCATGGACGTGAACCGTATGTGCAGTTGACGGACTTTGAGCGAGGGCGTATAGTGGGCATGTGGGAGGCCGGGTGGACGTACCGCCGAATTGCTCAACACGTGGGGCATGAGGTCTCCACAGTACATCGATGTTGTCGCCAGTGGTCGGCGGAAGGTGCACGTGCCCGTCGACCTGGGACCGGACCGCAGTGACACACGGATGCACGCCAAGACCGTAGGATCCTACGCAGTGCCGTAGGGGACCGCACCGCCACTTCCCAGCAAATTAGGGACACTGTTGCTCCTGGGGTATCGGCGAGGACCATTCGCAACTATCTCCGTGAAGCTGGGCTACGGTCCCGCACACCGTTAGGCCGTCTTCCGCTCACGCCCCAACATCGTGCAGCCCGCCTCCAGTGGTGTCGCGACAGGCGTGAATGGAGGGACGAATGGAGACGTGTCGTCTTCAGCGATGAGAGTCGCTTCTGCCTTGGTGCCAATGATGGTCGTATGCGTGTTTGGCGCCGTGCAGGTGAGCGCCACAATCAGGACTGCATACGACCGAGGCACACGGGGCCAACACCCGGCATCATGGTGTGGGGAGCGATCTCCTACACTGGCCGTACACCACTGGTGATCGTCGAGGGGACACTGAATAGTGCACGGTACATCCAAACCGTCATCGAACCCATCGTTCTACCATTCCTAGACCGGCAAGGGAACTTGCTGTTCCAACAGGACAACGCACGTCCGCATTTATCCCGTGCCACCCAACGTGCTCTAGAAGGTGTAAGTCAACTACCCTGGCCAGCAAGATCTCCGGATCTGTCCCCCATTGAGCATGTTTGGGACTGGATGAAGCGTCGTCTCACGCGGTCTGCACGTCCAGCACGAACGCTGGTCCAACTGAGGCGCCAGGTGGAAATGGCATGGCAAGCCGTTCCACAGGACTACATCCAGCATCTCTACGATCGTCTCCATGGGAGAATAGCAGCCTGCATTGCTGCGAAAGGTGGATATACACTGTACTAGTGCCGACATTGTGCATGCTCTGTTGCCTGTGTCTATGTGCCTGTGGTTCTGTCAGTGTGATCATGTGATGTATCTGACCCCAGGAATGTGTCAATAAAGTTTCCCCTTCCTGGGACAATGAATTCACGGTGTTCTTATTTCAATTTCCAGGAGTGTATATTGCCTGGGGTCCATCATTACACAATACAGATGTGTTCTGTGGGTTGCCACCTCTCCGGGCCACTTGTGACACAACCACAGGAGATGAAGGATAAACATTACGACCACATCATAAGTACACTGTGTTTGTTGTCAACCACAGGTGCCAGTCGCTCATGCCAAGCACCGACCACAGTTGCAGGTCCCTCAAAAGGAACTCTCTTCACTCTAGTACAGCCGTTCACTCCGAGCCACTTCCAAATCTTTACTCCGCGTACACAAAACGTTAGCAACAAGAGATAAAAACTATGAATGAAAAGAAAAGAATAACATTGCTGCCCATTTTAGTCTAGATTTTTTTTTATTAGTTAAATGATATGCCAAAGGGTTATTCCACTCAGAGAGAGAGAGAGAGAGAGAGAGAGAGAGAGAGAGAGAGGTATGTGAATTTGCTGGAGTAATGTTTCCTTTGCCATCCAACAATTATCGTTCACACTCTGTACCACTAAAGATTCTTTTGCAAGATTATATAGATAATTAATAATGTTTCATTGCAAACTATAGTGAATTATGTGTTATGAGGATGTCAGCAAGATGACTGTGACAAGGACTGGAATAGACAAGGTACGTGACTGCAAATCAAATTTATTACATTCTAGTATTAAAAATTGACAATACTTTCGTGCCTCCATAACAGCAAAAATATTCTGGCAAACTAATTGATTGATTTTTTTTTTTTTTTGTAATAAGTAACTTAAGTAGTGGCAACTGAAATCATATACATGTAAGGTAATTATAAGGATTGTTGGCTAAGGTGGTATAAAAGGAAATGTAAGAGATGTAGCTAAGATAGAGCCATGCAACAAAAAGTGTTTTTATTTGTGAAATAGGAGCACATATCAATGTAATAAAAATAGAGGGTGGTCAGAAACAGTCTGAGAAACTTTTAAGGATGTTGAAGGGTAGGTTTTGCTAAGAAATAATTGTTAAGAAACAATTTCCTTATGTTGCACAAGTTCAGAGTTAATTAGCATTGAAAGCCGACCTGGCCATTGTGCACGCAAATTCAGGCAAGCCCACCAGATACAGTTAGTGTCATTTGTACTCATAGCATAGATGATAGTAGATGATAGAGACTGTTCAACCATTGGCTTGGGTTCAGTCCTTATTAGCATTCCATGTCCAGTTTTTGTATCACTCTCGTTTCGTTTTTGGAAACCAAACGAAGAACACATGTGGCACATCACTGTCTCAGGCAGGCCACTTGTAGTTGAGCATGCAATAGACCTATTGGATAACTCATATGCTAATTAACTCATAAATGGTACATCATATCAGATATTTTTCTAAGAATTATTTTTCAGCACAATCCACTCTGCACCACCCTTACAAGTTTTCAGACTGTTTCTGACAACCCTGTATGTTGAACAGAGAGATATGACTCTTAAACAGAATGCTGTGCACTAATATGTGTAGTATGGTAGGAAATATGTTAGATATACAAAGGAAGAAGGACCTAAACTCGCGTTGAGGAAAGAGAGGAATAATATATAAATATAGGGACATCATCTCAGTGGAAAAAAGGTATGGTTAAATAGGAGAAATGTGTCCGAGGCAAGAAGATCGACTGATTATTTTTATAGAGGTGAATTGTTTAATATTTTGAGACTCCCCACGTTCTACAGAATGAAATTTGTAAAAAGTGTTGAAGATTGACGGGCGTAATCAAAGAGGAAATCATTGAAGAGGGGAGAAAACATTTGTCGCTCTGTTTGTATTCGTTGAAATGGCACAAGTTTAAGAAACAAAAGAATCAAGATAAGCAAACAGTAAGAAATTTTTAAGGTTTCTAAGTACTCTTGATGTGATTCCACCTGTACGGTTATTAAGACTTAACTGTAAAATTATTATAGAAAGTTGAGGCAGCCTTAATCTGCTATGTTCTCATGAAAGCTGAATGCTTTCAACAAAAATTCTTTCATGAGATTATGCTTTTAAAGAACCTCATTACAGTTTTCCTGCAGCAGTATTAAGAGCAAATAGGATATTGAGGCAGTACAGGCACATTAACACAAGTATACTGTAGCGGACATTAAGGTCAAAAGTTAGTCATGTTGAGACTATAATGTCTGCAAAGATAAAGGCACATCCATTTAATTTTAAATGATATATGACTGCTTTATTATAAATTATAGTAAAACCTAAAGTAAAGAGAAATGAGAAGCCTAGTACTACACTCATGAGATAAAAGTTATTGATTTTATAATGCAGCTTTATGTAACAGATTTATTAATACTATGAAAAGCAGTGCTAATTTTCAGAAATTTAAAATGTGAATTAAGCAAAGTAGCTATATTTACTGCAAGATCATTCATCTAAGTGGAATATATGTGGTGGTTTGTATCACTCAGGAAGAGTGATGTGTTCCCTTATGCATTCATACCAGTGGCTGATACTTGTGAACAAAGAACTGTGAAACAGCCTAGCCACGTGTGGTCGTCGCATCTGCAGTGACGAGCAGTCCCTCTCGAAATATGCTAAGGGTCTCACTGAAACCTTCACTGACTAATTATCCTCCCAACCTTGTACAAAAACTAATCTCCTGTGCCTTATCCTTCCAGTCTCCCACCACCTCCTAAAGTCCCACTGTCCGGCCACAAAAGAGCATTCCCCTCGTAACTCAGTGCCACCCAGGACTGGAAGCAACTGAACTACATTCTCCACCAGGGTTTCAATTACCTCTCGTCATACCCTCAAATGAGAAATGAACTGCCCCGTATCCTTCCCACCCCTCCCGCAGTGGTATTCTGCCGTCCACCGAACCTACACAATATACTCGTCCATCCTTACACAACCCCTGCTCCCAGTCCCTTACCCCATGGCTCAAACCCCTGTAATAGTCCTAGATGCAAGACCTGTCCCATACATCCTCCCACCACCACCTGCTCCAGTCCACTCACTAACATCACCTATCCCATCAAAGACAGAGCTACCTGTGAAACCAGTCATGTGGTCTACAAGTTAAGCTGCAACCACTGTGCTGCATTCTATGTAGACATAACAACCAACAATCTGTCTGTCCACATGAATGGCCACCGACAAACTGTGGCTAAGAAACAAGTGGACCACCCTGTTGCTGAACACACTGCCGAAAATGATCTCCTACATTTCAGTGACTGCTTCACAGCCTGTGCTATATGGATCCTTCCCACCAACACCAGCTTTTCTGAATTGCGCATGTGGGAATTTTCCCTGCAATACATCCTACATTCCCATAACCCTCCTGGCCTCAACCTTCATCAGTCACTGTCCTCAACCATCCAGCCTCTTTCCTGTTCCCATTCCAGCACTACACAACCGTCATTCCACCACCACATCCAGTCTTTTTATTTCTCTCCTTTTCCACTACTTCCTCCCCCCCCCCCCCCCCCCCCACCTCTCCTCTGCTCTCAGTATAACTTGCAGCACTTTGCTGTGCACCATCCCGACTGTACTATCGCTCCCCATCCCCTCTTCAGCCTCCTCTTTACCCCCACCCAGTCGCCACTCCCATCATGCACCGGTGCTGCTGCTCACAGTGTGGTTTCAGTTGCCTGAGACTGCAGTCTCGTGTGTGTGTGTGTGTGTGTGTGTGTGTGTGTGTGTGTGTGTGTGTGTATTGTTTACAAAAGCCTTAACAGCCAAAATCTATAATTGTGAGAGTCTTTTTGTTGTGCCTATCTGCAGCTCAGCATCTCCTCTATATGGTAAGTAGCAACTTTTCTTCTCATAACATTGTTACCCCCCCATGAACCATGGACCTTGCCGTTGGTGGGGAGGCTTGCGTGCCTCAGCGATACAGATAGCCGTACCGTAGGTGCAACCACAACGGAGGGGTATCTGTTGAGAGGCCAGACAAACGTGTGGTTCCTGAAGAGGGGCAGCAGCCTTTTCAGTAGTTGCAAGGGCAACAGTCTGGATGATTGACTGATCTGGCCTTGTAACAATAACCAAAACGGCCTTGCTGTGCTGGTACTGCGAACGGCTGAAAGCAAGGGGAAACTACAGCCGTAATTTTTCCCGAGGGCATGCAGCTTTACTGTATGATTACATGATGATGGCGTCCTCTTGGGTAAAATATTCCGGAGGTAAAATAGTCCCCCATTCGGATCTCCGGGCGGGGACTACTCAAGAGGATGTCGTTATCAGGAGAAAGAAAACTGGCGTTCTACGGATCGGAGCGTGGAATGTCAGATCCCTTAATCGGGCAGGTAGGTTAGAAAATTTAAAAAGGGAAATGGATAGGTTGAAGTTAGATTTAGTGGGAATTAGTGAAGTTCGGTGGCAGGAGGAACAAGACTTCTGGTCAGGTGACTACAGGGTTATAAACACAAAATCAAATAGGGGTAATGCAGGAGTAGGTTTAATAATGAATAGGAAAATAGGAATGCGGGTAAGCTACTACAAACAGCATAGTGAACGCATTATTGTGGCCAAGATAGATACGAAGCCCACACCTACTACAGTAGTACAAGTTTATATGCCAACTAGCTCTGCAGATGACGAAGAAATTGAAGAAATGTATGATGAAATAAAAGAAATTATTCAAATTGTGAAGGGAGACGAAAATTTAATAGTCATGGGTGACTGGAATTCGAGTGTAGGAAAAGGGAGAGAAGGAAACATAGTAGGTGAATATGGATTGGGAGACAGAAATGAAAGAGGAAGCCGCCTGGTAGAATTTTGCACAGAGCACAACATAATCATAACTAACACTTGGTTTAAGAATCATGATAGAAGGTTGTATACATGGAAGAACCCTGGAGATACTAAAAGGTATCAGATAGATTATATAATGGTAAGACAGAGATTTAGGAACCAGGTTTTAAATTGTAAGACATTTCCAGGGGCAGATGTGGACTCTGACCACAATCTATTGGTTATGACCTGTAGATTAAAACTGAAGAAACTGCAAAAAGGCGGGAATTTAAGGAGATGGGACCTGGATAAACTAAAAGAACCAGAGGTTGTACAGAGATTCAGGGAGAGCATAAGGGAGCAATTGACAGGAATGGGGGAAATAAATACAGTAGAAGAAGAATGGGTAGCTTTGAGGGATGAAGTAGTGAAGGCAGCAGAGGATCAAGTAGGTAAAAAGACGAGGGCTAGTAGAAATCCTTGGGTAACAGAAGAAATATTGAGTTTAATTGATGAAAGGAGAAAATATAAAAATGCAGTAAATGAAGCAGGCAAAAAGGAATACAAACGTCTCAAAAATGAGATCGACAGGAAGTGCAAAATGGCTAAGCAGGGATGGCTAGAGGACAAATGTAAGGATGTAGAGGCCTATCTCACTAGGGGTAAGATAGATACCGCCTACAGGAAAATTAAAGAGACCTTTGGAGATAAGAGAACCACTTGTATGAATATCAAGAGCTCAGATGGAAACCCAGTTCTAAGCAAAGAAGGGAAAGCAGAAAGGTGGAAGGAGTATATAGAGGGTCTATACAAGGGCGATGTACTTGAGGACAATATTATGGAAATGGAAGAGGATGTAGATGAAGATGAAATGGGAGATACGATACTGCGTGAAGAGTTCGACAGAGCACTGAAAGACCTGAGTCGAAACAAGGCCCCCGGAGTAGACAATATTCCATTGGAACTACTGACGGCCGTGGGAGAGCCAGTCCTGACGAAACTCTACCATTTGGTGAGCAAGATGTATGAAACAGGCGAAATACCCTCAGACTTCAAGAAGAATATAATAATTCCAATCCCAAAGAAAGCAGGTGTTGACAGATGTGAAAATTACCGAACTATCAGCTTAATAAGTCACAGCTGCAAAATACTAACGCGAATTCTTTACAGACGAATGGAAAAACTAGTAGACGCCAACCTCGGGGAAGATCAGTTTGGATTCCGTAGAAACACTGGAACACGTGAGGCAATACTGACCTTACGACTTATCTTAGAAGAAAGATTAAGGAAAGGCAAACCTACGTTTCTAGCATTTGTAGACTTAGAGAAAGCTTTTGACAATGTTGACTGGAATACTCTCTTTCAAATTCTAAAGGTGGCAGGGGTAAAATATAGGGAGCGAAAGGCTATTTACAATTTGTACAGAAACCAGATGGCAGTTACAAGAGTCGAGGGACATGAAAGGGAAGCAGTGGTTGGGAAGGGAGTAAGACAGGGTTGTAGCCTGTCCCCGATGTTGTTCAATCTGTATATTGAGCAAGCAGTAAAGGAAACAAAAGAAAAATTCGGAGTAGGTATTAAAATTCATGGAGAAGAAATAAAAACTTTGAGGTTCGCCGATGACATTGTAATTCTGTCAGAGACAGCAAAGGACTTGGAAGAGCAGTTGAATGGAATGGACAGTGTCTTGAAAGGAGGATATAAGATGAATATCAACAAAAGCAAAACAAGGATAATGGAATGTAGTCTAATTAAGTCGGGTGATGCTGAGGGAATTAGATTAGGAAATGAGGCACTTAAAGTAGTAAAGGAGTTTTGCTATTTGGGGAGCAAAATAACTGATGATGGTCGAAGTAGAGAGGATATAAAATGTAGGCTGGCAATGGCAAGGAAAGCGTTTCTGAAGAAGAGAAATTTGTTAACATCCAGTATTGATTTAGGTGTCAGGAAGTCATTTCTGAAAGTATTCGTATGGAGTGTTGCCATGTATGGAAGTGAAACATGGACGATAAATAGTTTGGACAAGAAGAGAATAGAAGCTTTCGAAATGTGGTGCTACAGAAGAATGCTGAAGATTAGATGGGTAGATCACATAACTAATGAGGAAGTATTGAATAGGATTGGGGAGAAGAGAAGTTTGTGGCACAACTTGACCAGAAGAAGGGATCGGTTGGTAGGACATGTTCTGAGGCATCAAGGGATCACCAATTTAGTATTGGAAGGCAGCGTGGAGGGTAAAAATCGTAGGGGGAGACCAAGAGATGAATACACTAAGCAGATTCAGAAGGATGTGGGTTGCAGTAAGTACTGGGAGATGAAAAAGCTTGCACAGGATAGAGTAGCATGGAGAGCTGCATCAAACCAGTCTCAGGACTGAAGACCACAACAACAACAACAACATTGTTACATTCTGTCCTGGATTTTCCATTGTTTAATTTTTGCTAAACAAGTTGATATATGGAAGAGCATAACTATTTGATGGATTTATTGTTTTACTTGAATGGGGAGAACCATACTGAGGGACAATGAATGTCTTCATGATAGGATGACATTCACAGTAACTTTGCTAGAGGAATTATCTGTATGGGCATGTAAAGCATTCCTTAAATTGGGGAAATGTGATGTCTGCAGAGCAAATGCATGAAATAATGAGTGTAGTCTTTTTCGAAGAAATGAGCAAGGAGTTGAACTTCATTTTGTGCAACAGTTTGTGTGTATATTGATTTAGAGTTGGAAGTTTGATGTTATTTGAAGATTATTGTACATTATTTTTGCCAGAATATGAAAGATGTCCACATAACTATTCAAGGAAAGTTGCTGTTGTATTACAGTGCCTCCCAGCAAGAACTGATCAACAAGGGGACTATGAGGGTAAAATCAGAGAGATTAAAGCCCACACAGAGGCATGCTGACAATCTTTCTTTCCACAACCAATACGAGACTGGAGTAGAAGGGAGAACCGATAGAGGTACTCAAGGTACCCTCCGTAACACACCATCAGGTGGCTTGTTGCGGAGTATGGATGTAGATGTAGAGACAATTCCCCCCCCCCAATCCAAGGTAACAGTTGAACGAAATAAGAAAAGTAAATTAATTTAAAAACTCCGCTGTATCAAGTGTGGCAGTTTCAACCCAGTATCCTATAGGAGACATCACAGAAAGCTCTCCAGTAATAGTCAAATGGTTCAAATGGCTCTGAGGACTATGGGACTTAACTGCTGAGGTCATCAGTCCCCTAGAACTTTGAACTTCTTAAACCTAACTAACCTAAGGACATCACACACGTCCATGCCTGAGGCAGGATTCGAACCTGCAACCGTAGCGGTCGCACGGTTGCAGACTGTAGCGCCTAGAACCGCTCGGCCACACCGGCCGGCCGAGTAATTGTCGGCTCGGGGTGAAGTAGGCAGCTCAGGTAGCACGATCCCAGATAGAAGCCGAAATGTAGGCAACTTAGCATGGGTAGATGCACTAGGTGACAACGATACAGCACTCAGCTCAGCATCTAGCAAATATGTCTGCAACAGCCAAAGGGTTAATTGTTTATTATTGGACTCGCAAAATTTGTGAAAGTAACTGTTATGTGTATGTAGATGCATAGACAAAAATTGTATTGGAATTGATGTAGACAGGTTTCTAAGATAGAGCTTTCAAACTCTTTTATCCCGAATGTTAGCAGTACTGAAAGAAAGATTGTTCTTTGAATCAGTAGGTATAATTTGTAATTAACTGTCTGGATACTTTCCAAAGGCCAGTAAAATAAAAATAAGCTATTGCTGATCACACTCATTGAGAGCAACCTTTCAAAGGTCACTGATGAAATGCAGTTTTCCTGTTCACTGACTGCAATATTAGTGTCATTCAGTTCTTGAATGTTGAGATGAGTTAGTAGTAGGTCTTCAATTTTGTCTGAATCTAGGTAATACATTCAACACGCTAGATGGTTCCCTGATAGGCTGAAGTTTTGTTCACTGAAGGCATTAGTCACAGGAATGCACATAACTATTCATTGGGGAAACAGCTTTTCACACATTTTCCACCACTGCAAAATGTGTCCTTCCTGAAAAGTGTACTGTCACTTACATAATGCTAAAGATCTCACTAATTCATCACACATTGGGCTTCTAATCATAATTCCAATAGAGTAAATTTTTAGTGGCGAGTTCTTGTTACTTGTTATCAGAATCTATCTGAAGAATTATCATATTCACTGCTATTTCAGAGCATGTTGTATACACTTCTGCATAGGCTTGTTTTTGCGGTATCCATATTTCATCAGGTGATGTAAAGGCCATACACAGTAATGTGCTTTGGCCATTATTTACTTCTCCTTGATAGAACTTGATCTCCTTTCAATATTCCTTATTGCTTTGTCTTCATTGCTTGCTGTTTCTCAGTGTGCTTAAAGTTTCTTGTACCAGAATTAATCACTTTTCGCTGTAAACATTGTCACCATAAATCTGTGAGGATCCAACATGGTGGCAGATTTATGGTGAAAGCATTAGCAGTAAAAAGTTATTAAGTTTGTGACCAGAAAGGAATTAAAATGGAAGCTGCCAGTTGGATATTAAGTACAAGAATGTTTGTACTGCCACTAGTCAATGCCCAGCATCATGCTAAGAAAATAAATATGTGACTTCTGCATGGCCTACCAGAAGATAAGCCTTGAAAAGGCTTAGTAACTAGTTCACGGAAACAAACCAATGTTTCAAAAGTCCATAGTCATGCTTACCTGTATTTCTCTTCCGTTACACGTATTTGTTTTAAGTCGACATATCTGTTGTAATGTTTGGGTAATCTGTCTTGATCCTTTTCATTGCACCCAATAGTACATATTTTCTGACAAGTTCCTTGTGTGTTACCACAGTTTATCTTAAAATTTCCTATCTTTCAGATATCTATATTTCTAAAACTCTGGATGTATATAACTGTGAGTGGTCTCAATTGCCTTGTGCTGTATGAGTCCTGTAAAATTTGAAAGGCTACAAGTCCTTTGGGCTCACCTTTCTTTCACATTAATTACTCAGATCATCCAAATGTATGCAATTAGGGCACTTGTATCCAATTAGGAAGGCACTGTGACCTATATGATGCTTACTAAAGAGAGTTGACAGTGAGGTAATGAGTTCATTAGTATCTAATTGGATGGAGTAATTTGAAGTGACTGAAATTAGTTTATGTTTGGTAGAATTTTTGTTGGACAGTTAAGGCTGCAGCTGAGTGAAGAGAAGCTTGCCGGATGTAGATGGCAAAACAGCCGCTTTATTGATGTCACTTCAGACAACAAGGAAGGGGGTGTAGGCACAGGAGCTTCAGCTCAGCCTGGGAGACTTGGTCCCTGCTTTCATGCAGAAGGAAGGCACACTGGTGGACATGGGCTGGACAGCAAGGGGAACCACCCAGTCATGTGCAGAGAAGGGCTATTAATGGACCACCGTACATTGTCACAGAGGCTTGCGTCAGAATGTTTTACAACTTCTTTAGCCAAGTCACGAAGGACAGGCACCCAGATAATTGATGCTTGTCGAGGAAAGTGTATTCTTCAGGCTCTAAAGGTATCCATTTGATGTTTTTCGTGGAACTTCGTGTGAGATCCGTATCTTATTTAAGGATCATGAAAATTCCTCTCCACTGACTGAACTTGGCCAGTGCGGCAGCACGCCCAATACACTGTCTCCTGGATAGCTGTTGAATTTTTAAGGAGTCATGTAGCACCTGTGCCAAGTGGTTTCCTGTGTGAGCAGAAAAATGGAGACTTGACTGGAAATCTGATGGTGATGTCTGAAGACATGCTAGAGGGCATCTGTTATCTGTCATGGAAAGCATTAGGATTGGCAGAAAGGAATGTGCCCATCTTCTGTTTGGAGGCTGTACTGGGAGAGAAGTGTGTGACTGGTGTTAAGAAGTGCTGCCGCATTTCGATTCTTTGTTTGTTTTTTCCAGAGTACTCCAAATTGAGTGTTTTTTGAAATGATAGAGAAGAGAAAGAGAAATTTTTTTATTCGGGCTATGGCCGCAAGGTGAGTGAGTTCAAAAATTGGTTTTATCCTTGAGGTGAGTTACATTGTAGAGATTTCAGCTTTGGCTGTGAGTCACTTCACTAGATCATGGTACAGTTTTTGATCTGGAGATGTGATAACAAATTGCAAGTCTTTCTGTTCTTCTGTAACTAATTCATGTTAGTATTCTGCAATAGTGACTTATTTCACTGTTTGTCCAGTAATATTCACAGAACGCAGATGTCCACCATTCAAATGACATAGAGGCACAGCAGCACTGTAGACTACAGTATGCATATGTATTTTCCAGCTTCGACACATTAGGAACCTTTGAGGTAAATTTTCTCTGCCCATGGCATACTCGTTCAAGCAGAAGCCGTCATTGTTCAGTGTATGCGTAGAACTTTTCAACCATACATCAATAAGTACTTTATTTCATTAGGCAGGTGCTTCAATGTAATCAGCACGCTCTACTTCTGTTTATATCTGACGTCATTCTTATGCTTTTGTAATAAATGTATAGTTACCTCGAATGTCATCTCTTATTCCAGAAGATACCATTGGTCATTTATTAATTTTGTTTATTAATGCGGGAGAGAAAAGTATTTTGGAGGGTAATACATTACATCAACTTCAGCTTCACTGCTTGGGGCTTAAAATCAGACATTTGCTTATAAATCGTCCATTCCATTTAATTATGCAGTAGCGTAGCTGAAGGGTGAGTCTATCCTGTACGGTGTTATGGAACAGAAGTTCATTATAGGTATTCTCATATTGCCTGCCCATCGCACATTGTATAAACTGTTGTTTCCTGCCACATTATCTTTTTTTCTTCCGTAAGTTTTGTGAAAAGTGCTTGTGTTTGTGTACAATTTTTTTGTTTCTTATTAGTTCTTAGTGACTTCATTTTTTGTATTGTCTTATTCATTGTCCTTTTTGTGGTAAAATGTTCTATAAAATTTGTAAGTCAGCTGCAGATGTGTCATGTATGAGGTATGTGCAGACTTGGAGCCACTGCGTTGCTTTTCAGACATGTGACACATCCCGTCAGCCTGGCGCAGAAGGTCAGTTGTTTTGGCAGCAGAGCAGTAGGGCCAGGAGGTGACCCCACTGATGGTGGTCCGTTGACCCACATTCTGGACAGCTAATTGCAGCTTGCAGAGCAGTGGGACTCCTGAGGTGCATGGCCCTGCCATGCTGAATGTGATGACAGGAGAACCTGGATGATGGAGGACATAACAGTGGGACGACCCAGGGTTGACAAACACCCAAGGTAGCAGACAGCCCACGTGCAGATGCAAAGCGCATCTCTTTGGCTTGTCGATATCCGGAGGGTTCCTGAGAGGTTGAACATCTCTTTGACAAGATGTTACCATGACCCAATCCACATTGATACCATCTTGCTGTTTGAGTTCTTGTGACTAATACATTCAGCCAGACCACAACCTGCTGCAGTTCTGTGCTACAAAATATTCTCTAAAATGCATCTACTTTTCTCCTTGTGAGAATGTCCTCCTCCTATCAACCTTGAAAACGGAACTGATCACAACTAATTAATTATCAATTTGCACTAGGATTAGTAACAACATGACTGGTGTGCTAGTCAACTGTACACTTTGCTCATCATAGAGTCATGGATATCTTACTGCCAATCTTGTGATCTAATCACAAATGAGAAGGTCAGCTTTATAACTACATCATAAGCGGGTTGCTGTCAAAGAATGTGTATGTTGAGCCAATTTGTCTTTCTCCCAAACTGTCATAATTGCATCTCCAGGATGTTGTGCTGCCAGTAACATTGACGACAGTCTGTCGGTCCAGTCCATACTGCCATTGAAAGAAAGGAAGGATGTCCAGTACTGTCCACAGCAGTTCCATACTTAGAGATACAATAGTGAGGAGATCCTTGCCAGTGCTCATGAGCTCTGAGCAGTATGTCTGTCCAGCAATTCCAGCTCCAATTTGGTAGTTCGTTTAAGTGAAGGTGACACTCCAAGTACAGTGACAGAGTGATCGTTGTGAAGTCATGTGATGCTTTCTTAGTGCTGTGGCCACTAGGTGGTGTGTTTTTCAATATATCTTGCTATCCTTTATGTGCCATGACCATAAATTTTCCAGGTTGAACGTGTTAACTATTGATTTATACCATTTTTTTCTTTTATTTGTTCACCATAGATCCTCGGACATTATTGATTTATACCATTTTTTTCTTTTATTTGTTCACCATAGATCCTCGGACATGAAACTACTGTCATTGTTATTGTCGTTATTGTTGTTGTTGTTGTTCTTGCGTGCAGTTAATAATTTTTGTATAACAGTCACTTAAATCTAATCTCATTACTAGTCATTGTCACCACTTAGTTCAAATGTTGTATTCTGCTGACACATTTTAGTCACAAACGTTTCTCATATATCTGTTTGTTTGCACTTATTTGTAAATTCATTTGCTTTTATCCAAACACTGTGATTTATATCTTAAGCATTTGCGCCTGCCCACTTAAGACTATTGTTTACACTTGTCACACTCCACACACAATTCCCAGCCGGGTAGGGGATTTTCTGTGCTCAGGGACTGGGTGTTTGTGTTGTCCGCATCACTTCATCCTCATTCGTGAATATGACAAGTCTGGACTGTGTAAAGATTGGGATTTGTAGGGCACTGGTAACCGCACAGTTGAATGCCCCACAACCAAATACCCCCAAATATCCACACTGCACACACAAACCATGGAACTCATAAATTTAACAATATTGTAGAGGAGAAGGGGTTATTTTTAGAAAATACGGTGCGAAATTGTGATTTAGTGTGTTTTAGTGCGCAATGCGCCAGCCTCACGGCAGATGGCGGACAGGGGCTGGCCGGCGTGTTATGCAGGTGACACAGTTTTGCAACGAGCGTCAGTATGTGTGTATGTGAGCGGCAGCCATCAACAGCCAGAACGCAGCATTAACACAATTGCGCAGGTGCGGGCCGCATGGGGCGCGGTTGCGTTAGCCAACTCATCGAGAACATTCTAACATGGCGCCGCGTAACCGGCAGATTCAGCAGCGGTCTGCACTATTTAAAGGCATCAGAGGTGGGCACCTGCATTGGTTCAACCGATTGGGCGTTCGGTCACTGTTATCTACATCTACACCTACATCCATACTCCGCAAGCCACCTGACGGTGTGTGGCGGGGGGTACCCTGAGTACCTCTATCACTTCTCCCTTCTACTCCAGTCTCGTATTGTTTGTGGAAAGAAGGATTGTCGGTATGCTTCTGTGTGGGCTCTAATCTGATTTTATCCTCATGGTATCTTCGCGAGATATACGTAGGAGGGAGCAATATACTGCTTGACTCTTCGGTGAAGGTATGTTCTCGAAACTTTAACAAAAGCCCGTACCAAGCTACTGAGCTTCTCTGCTGCAGAGTCTTCCACTGGAGTTTATCTATCATCTCCGTAACGCTTTCGCGATTACTAAATGATTCTGTAACGAAGCGCACTGCTCTCCGTTGGATCTTCTCTATCTCTTCTATCAACCCTATCTGGTACGGATCCCACACTGCTGAGCAGTATTCAAGCAGTGGGCAAACAAGCGTACTGTAACCTACTTCCTTTGTTTACGGATTGCATTTCCTTAGGATTCTTCCAATGAATCTCAGTCTGGCATCTGCTTTACCGACGATCAACTTTATATGATCATTCCATTTTAAATCACTCCTAATGCGTACTCCCAGGTAATTTATGGAATTAACGGCTTCCAGTTGCTGACCTGCTATTTTGTAGCTAAATTATAAGGGATCTATCTTTCTGTGTATTCGCAGCACATTACACTTGTCTACATTGAGATTCAATTGCCATTCCCTGCACCATGCCTCAATTCGCTGCAAATCCTCCTGCATTTCAGTACAATTTTCCATTGTTACAACCTCTCGATACACCACAGCATCATCTACAAAAAGCCTCAGTGAACTTCCGATGTCATCCACCAGGTCATTTATGTATATTGTGAATAGCAATGGTCCTATGACACTCCCCTGCGGCACTCCTGAAATCACTCTTACTTCGGAAGACTTCTCTCCATTGAGAATGACATGCTGTGTTCTGTTATCTAGGAACTCCTCAATCCAATCACGCAATTGGTCTGATAGTCCATATGCTCTTACTTTGTTCATTAAACGACTGTGGGGAACTGTATCGAATGCCTTGCGGAAGTCAAGAAACACGGCATCTACCTGTGAACCCGTGTCTATGGCCCTCTGAGTCTCGTGGACGAATAGCGCGAGCTGGGTTTCACACTACCGTCTTTTTCGAAACACATGCTGATTCCTACAGAGTAGATTTCTAGTCTCCAGAAAAGTCATTATACTCGAACATAATACGTGTTCCAAAATTCTACAACTGATCGACGTTAGAGATATAGGTCTGCCGGCCGAAGTGGCCGTGCGGTTAAAGGCGCTGCAGTCTGGAACCGCAAGACCGCTACGGTCGCAGGTTCGAATCCTGCCTCGGGCATGGATGTTTGTGATGTCCTTAGGTTAGTTAGGTTTAACTAGTTCTAAGTTCTAGGGGACTAATGACCTCAGCAGTTGAGTCCCATAGTGCTCAGAGCCATTTGAACCATTTTTGATATAGGTCTATAGTTCTGCATATCTGTTCGACGTCCCTTCTTGAAAACGGGGATGACTTGTCCCCTTTTCCAATCCTTTGGAACGCTACACTCTTCTAGAGACCTACGGTACACCGCTGCAAGAAGGGGAGCAAGTTCCTTCGCATACTCTGTTTAAAATCGAACTGGTATCCCATCAGGTCCAGCGGCCTTTCCTCTTTTGAGCGATTTTAATTGTTTCTCTATCCCTCTGTCGTCTATTTCGATATCTACCATTTTGTCATCTGTGCGACAATCTAGAGAAGGAACTACAGTGCAGTCCAGCTTTGGAAAAAGACATTTAGTATTTCGGCCTTTAGTCTGCCATCCTCTGTTTCAGTACCATTTTGGTCACAGTGTGTCCGGACATTTTGTTTTGATCCACCTACCGCTTTGACATAAGACAGAAATTTCTTAGGATTTTCTGCCAAGTCAGTACATAGAACTTTACTTTCGAATTCATTGAACGCCTCTCGCATAGCCCTCCTCACACTACATTTCGCTTCGCGTAATTTTTGTTTGTCTGCAAGACTTATATTGTACGATGGTTTTGAACTTTGTCCACTGATCCTCAATACTATCTGTACTTGAGACAAAACTTTTGTGTTGAGCCATCAGGTACTCTGTAATCTGCTTTTTGTCACTTTTGCTAAACAGAAAAATCTTCCTACCTTTTTTAATATTTCTATTTACGACTGAAATCATCGATGCCGTAACCGCTTTATGATCGCTGGTTCCCTGTTCTGCGTTAACTGTTTCAAATAGTTCGGGTCTGTTTGTCACCAGAAGGTCTAATATGTTATCGCCACTTGTCGGTTCTCTGTTTAACTGCTCAAGGTAGTTTTCAGATAAAGCACTTACAAAAATTTCACTGGATTCTTTGTCCCTGCCACCCGTTATGAACGTTTGAGTCTCCCAGTCTATATCCGGCAAATTAAAATCTCCACCCAGAACTATAACGTGGTGGGGAAATCTACTTGAAATATTTTCCAAATTATCCTTCAGGTGCTCAGCCACAACAGCTGCTGAGCCCGGGGGCCTATAGAGACATCCAATTACCATGTCTGAGCCTGCTTTAACCGCGACCTTCACCCAAATCATTTCACATTTCGGATCTCTGTCAATTTCCTTTGATACTATTGCACTTCTTATCGCTATAAACACGCCTCCCCTTTCACTGTCCAGCCTGTCTCTGCGGTATACATTCCAATCTGAGTTTAGGATTTCATTACTGTTTACGTCTGGTTTCAGCCAACTTTCTGTCCCTAGTACTATATGGGCGTTGTGACCGTTTATTAATGAGAGCAGTTCTGGGACCTTTCTATAGATGCTCCTGCAGTTTACTATTAGCACATTAACATTGTTATTTCCTATTGCATTTTGCCTACTCCTACCTTGCCGCGTCTCAGGAGGTGTCTTGTCGGGCCTAGGGAGGGAATTCTCTAACCTAAAAAACCCCCATGTGCACTCGACACGTACTCCGCTACCCTTGTAGCCGCTTCCGGTGTGTAGTGCACGCCTGACCTATTCAGGGGGACCCTACATTTCTTCACCCGATAGCGGAGGTCGAGAAATTTGCACCCCAGATCTCCGCAGAATCGTCTGAGCCTCTGGTTTAAGCCTTCCACTCGGCTCCAAACCAGAGGACCGCGATCAGTTCTGGGAACGATACTACAAATACAGGGTTATTACAAATGATTGAAGCGATTTCACAGCTCTACAGTAACTTTATTATTTGAGATATTTTCACAATGCTTTGCACACACATACAAAAACTCAAAAAGGTTTTTAAGGCATTCACAAATGTTCGATATGTGCCCCTTTAGTGATTCGGCAGACATCAAGCCAATAATCAAGTTCCTCCCACACTCGGCGCAGCATGTCCCCATCAATGAGTTCGAAAGCATTGTTGATGCGAGCTCGCAGTTCTGGTATGTTTCTTGGTAGAGGAGGTTTAAACACAATCTTTCACATAACCCCACAGAAAGAAATCGCATGGGGTTAAGTCGGGAGAGCGTGGAGGCCATGACATGAATTGCTGATCATGATCTCCACCACGACCGATCCATCGGTTTTCCAATCTCCTGTTTAAGAAAAGCCGAACATCATGATGGAAGTGCGGTGGAGCACCATCCTGTTGAAAGATGAAGTCGGCGCTGTCAGTCTCCAGTTGTGGCATGAGCCAATTTTCCAGCATGTCCAGATACACGTGTCCTGTAACGTTTTTTTCACAGAAGAAAAAGGGGCTGTAAACTTTAAACCGTGAGATTGCACAAAACACGTTAACTTTTGGTGAATTGCGAATTTGCTGCACGAATGCTTGAGGATTCTCTACCGCCCAGATTCGCACATTGTGTCTGTTCACTTCACCATTAAGAAAAAATGTTGCTTCATCACTGAAAACAAGTTTCGCACTGAACGCATCCTCTTCCATGAGCTGTTGCAACCGTGCCGAAAATTCAAAGCATTTGACTTTGTCATCGGGTGTCAGGGCGTGTAGCAATTGTAAACGGTAAGGCTTCTGCTTTAGCCTTTTCCGTAAGATTTTCCAAACTGTCGGCTGTGGTACGTTTAGCTGCCTGCTTGCTGTATTCGTCGACTTCCGCGGGCTACGCGTGAAACTTTCCCGTACGCGTTCAACCGTTTCTTCGCTCACTGCAGGCCGACCCATTGATTTCCCCTTACAGAGGCATCCAGAAGCTTTAAACTGCGCATACCATCGCCGAGTGGAGTTAGCAGTTGGTAGATCTTTGTTGAACTTCGTCCTGTAGTGTCGTTGCACTGTTATGACTGACTGATGTGAGTGCATTTCAAGCACGACATACACTTTCTCGGCTCCTGTCGCCATTTTGTCTCACTGAGCTCTCGAGCGCAGAAACCTGAAGTGCGGCTTCAGCCAAACAAAACTTTATGAGTTTTTCTACGTATCTGTAGTGTGTCGTGACAATATGTCAATGAATGGAGCTACAGTGAATTTATGAAATCGCTTCAATCATTTGTAATAGCCCTGTAGTTAGCTCTGATACCACCCCGCAAGCGAGGCTTTCCGCCTTCACCAATTCCGCCAACCACCTGTACGAACTGAGGATGACCTCTGAACCCAGACGGCAGGAGTCATTGGTGCCGACATGAGCAACAATTTGCAGTCGGGTGCACCCAGTGCTCTCTATCGCCGCCGGTAGGGCCTCCTCCACATCTCAGATGAGACCCCCCGGCAAGCAGACAGAGTGAACACTGGCCTTCTTCCCCGACCTTTCCGCTATTTCCCTGAGGGGCTCCATCACCCACCTAACGTTGGAGCTCCCAATAACTAATGAACCTCTCCCCCCGTGTGCCTGCTCGGACCTTGCTGAAGGAGCAGCCACATGTCCACTCACAGGCAGAGCGGGCGATGCCACACGGCCAGCCTCCACATTTACCCTCCGCCTCGTGCGCCACGAACGCCGCTGAACCCGCCGCTCCCCTTGGGGAGAGGGTGGCCCAAGATGTCTCGACAGCAGGGACAGTGGGTGAAGCATGTAACACCTGGGGTGTACCTTACGACGCACCAGACTCCCCACTGCCGCTACACTCCGAGGCAGCAGCCTGAAGACGGCTGACCGCGGCCATCAACACGTTCAGCTGTTCGCGAACAGTGGCCAGCTCCTCCTGCATTCGTACACAGCAGTCACACATCCTATCCATCCTAAGAAATCAATTTACTGTAGAGAGTTAATCAACTTTTAACTAGACTGCTAATTCACTAAAGGCGGCTGATTATTGACTAAACTGTGATTGCTAGCCACTTCTTGCAGAAAACAATGAAAATAGCACTACCTGTCTCTGGACTGTATTGAAAACAAACATAGCACTACTAGCACTATGGCTGACTAAAGGGACTTCCTCCAACTGTATTCAAAACAAACACGAAATAATGGAACACTATTAATAGCACTCGACAATTAAAGCTTCCTAAAGCAAAAATACACAGAAGAAGAAGTGACAAGTAAGAAAAATACAGTTAATACTTAAATTAAGGTAGCTCGCTGCACAGCAGACGTGAAGCAGATGGCGGTTAGGACGACACTGTTATGTCGTCGTCATCTCTCCTACCGCCTGCGCAGCCTCTGACCGAGCACGGCATCGCGTTCCCCAAGGCTGCGCGCATCAGCACGTCTCCACCATGACACGAGCGGTGGGGATGAGCTACCGGAAAATGTATTGGAAGAACCAACAATAAAGAGGAAGGTTGCTAAAAACAGCCACCTTCTTCTACCCAGCCACGCCCTACAACCCCGACCACGTCACCCGCTCCGATCATCCTATTACAAGTGGTGTCAGTCGGGCAACCTGCGCATCACACACTCCTGTTACAGTTGGTGATAGTAGTGGTCTTCTCCCTGGATTTGGAGGAAATTTTGGGTAGTAATCGGCGAGGATGTGTGACACCTGAGAAGGGCAACAAACACGTTACACGTTACACGGGTAGCAGAGGCTGTGTAGCGTGGACTGGGCGTTTTTTTTAGGTTAGAAGGCCTCGGGAAAGTACGGGGTGGGCTGCAATCTCAAAGGGTGCATGGCAAATACAGGACATGCTTGGATCAAGGAACAGTCGGAATTGAAGTTGTAAATTGTTGTAGTTGTGCTGGGAAAGTCCCTGAGCTTCAAGCGCTAATAGAAAGCACAGAAGCTGAAATCGTTATAGGTACAGAAAGCTGGCTAAAGCCTGAAAAAAGTTCTGCGGAAATTTTTACAAAGTCTCAGACGGTGTTCAGGAAAGATAGATTAGGCAGAACTGGTGGTGGAGTGTTTGTGTTTGTCAGTAGTGGTTTATCTTGTAGTGAAGTCGAAGTAGATACTCCGTGCGAATTGGCATGGGTGGAGGTTATACTTAACAGCCGAACTAAGTTAATAATTGGCTCCTTCTACTGACCCCCAGACTCCGATGATATAGTTGCTGAACAGTTCAGAGAAAATTTGAGTCTCGTAACAGATAAATACTCCACTCATACGGTTATAGTTGGTGGGGACTTCAACCTTCCCTCGATATGTTGGCAAAAATACTTGTTCAAAACCAGTGGTAGGCAGAAAACATCTTCCGAGATTGTCGTAAATGCTTTCTCCAAAAATTATTTCGAGCAGTTAGTCCACGAACCCACGCGAATTGTAAATGGTTGCGAAAACACACTTGACCTCTTAGCCACAAACAATCCAGAGCTAATAGAGAGCATCATGACTGATACAGGGATTAGTGATCACAAGGTCGTTGTAGCCAGGCTCAATATCGTTTCTTCCAAATCCACCAGAAACAAATGCAAAATAATTTTATTTAAAAAAGCGGATAAAATGTCACTAGAAGCCTTCCTACGAGACAATCTCCATTCCTTCCGAACTGACTATGCAAATGTAGACGAAATGTGGCTCAAATTCAAAGATATAGTAGCAACAGCAATTGAGAGATTCATACCTCATAAATTGGTAAGAGATGGAACTGATCCCCCATGGTACATAAAACAGGTCCAAACGCTGTTGCAGAGGCAACGGAAAAATCATGCAAAGTTCAGAAGAACGCGAAACCCCGAAGATTGGCTAAAATTTACAGACGCACGAAATTTGGCACGGACTTCAATGCGAGATGCCTTTAATAGGTTCCACAACGAAACATTGTCTCGAAATTTGGTAGAAAATCTGAACAAATTGTGGTCGTATGTAAAGTACACAAGCGGCAAGACGCAGTCAATACCTTCGCTGCGCAGTGCCGATCGTACTGTTACCGACGACTGTGCCGCTAAAGCAGAGTTATTGAACGCAGTTTTCCGAAATTCCTTCACCAGGGAAGATGAATGGAATATTCCAGAATTTGAAACACGAACAGCTGCTAGCATGAGTTTCTTAGAAGTAGATACCTTAGGGGTTGCGAAGCAACTCAAATCGCTTGATACGGGCAAGCCTTCAGGTCCAGATTGTATACCGATTAGGTTCCTTTCAGATTACGCTGATACAATAGCTCCCTACTTAGCAATTATATACAACCATTCGCTCACTGATAGATGTGTACCTACAGATTGGAAAATTGCGCAGGTCGCACCAGTGTTTAAGAAGGGTAGTAGGAGTAATTCATCGAACTACAGATCTATATCATTGACATCGGTTTGCAGTAGGGTTTTGGAGCATATACTGTATTCAAACATTATGAATCACATCGAAGGGAACAATCTATTGATACGTAATCAGCATGGTTTCAGAAAACATCGTTCTTGTGCAACGCAGCTAGCTCTTTATTCGCACGAAGTAATGGCCACTATTGACAGGGGATCTCAAGTTGATTCCGTATTTCTAGATTTCCGGAAAGCTTTTGACACCGTTCCTCACAAGCGACTTCTAATCGAGCTGCGGGCCTATGGGGTATCGTCTCAGTTGTGCGACTGGATTCATGATTTCCTGTCGGGAAGGTCGCAGTTCATAGTAATAGATGGCAAATCATCGAGTAAAACTGAAGTGATATCAGGTGTTCCCCAGGGAAGCGTCCTGGGACCTCTGCTGTTCCTGATCTATATAAATGACCTGGGTGACAATCTGAGCAGTTCTCTTAGGTTGTTCAGAGATGATGCTGTAATTTACCATCTAGTAAGGTCATCCGAAGACCAGTATCAGTTGCAAAGCGATTTAGGAAAGATTGCTGTATGGTGTTGCAGGTGGCAGTTGATGCTAAATAACGAAAAGTGTGAGGTGATCCACATGAGTTCCACACTGGACTCGCATTCGGAAGGACGACGGTTCAATCCCGCATCCGGCCATCCTGATTTAGGTTTTCTGTGATTTCCCTAAATCACTCCAGGCTAATGCCGGGATGGTTCCTCTGAAAGGGCACGGCCGACTTCCTTCCCCATCCTTCCCTAATCCGATGAGACCGATGACCACGCTGTCTGGTCTCCTACCCCAAACCAACCAACCAACCAACACATGGGTTCCAAAAGAAATCTGTTGGAATTCGATTACTTGATAAATAGTACAATTCTCAAGGCTGTCAATTCAATTAAGTACCTGGGTGTTAAAATTACGAACAACTTCAGTTGGAAAGACCACATAGGTAATATTGTGGGGAAGGCGAGCCAAAGGTTGCGTTTCATTGGCAGGACACTTAGAAGATGCAACAAGTCCACTAAAGAGGCAGCTTACACTACACTCGTTCTTCCTCTGTTAGAATATTGTTGTGCGGTGTGGGATCCTTACCAGGTGGGATTGATGGAGGACATCGAAAGGGTGCGAAAAAGGGCAGCTCGTTTTGTATTATCACGTAATAGGGAAGAGAGTGTGGCAGATATGATACGCGAGTTGGGATGGAAGTCATTAAAACAAAGACATTTTTCGTCTCGGCGAGATCTATTTATGAAATTTCAGTCACCAACTTTCTCTTCCGAATGAGAAAATATTTTGTTGAGCCCAACCTGCATAGGTAGGAATGATCATCAAAATAAAATAAGAGAAATCAGAGCTCAAACAAAAAGGTTTAGGTGTTCGTTTTTCCTGCACGCTGTTCGGGAGTGGAATGGTAGAGAGATAGTATGATTGTGGTTCGATGAACCCACTGCCAAGCACTTAAATGTGAATTGCAGAGTAATCATGTAGATGTTGATGTAAGTACCAATTTTTCGTTTGGTGGTTTGTCTGAACCTGAAGCATTGTCCATCTTCCCTTCCTATGCTTCTTTGTGGGCTTACTGTAGTCTTGATTCGATAGCTGGTAGTGATGGAACAGTCTGTGTCAGCCGAGGTGGCTATTCAGCAGCTAATTGAGCGAGTGTCGGAATTAGAGGTAGAGCTTGCTGGGTCTAAAGAAGTGAGCAAGGAACAGTTTGCTGTTAATGCAGTAATTCTTGACACTAACGCTGCGTCTTTGGTCACTACTTTCTCAGGAAAAGCTGGGGAGGATGTTATGATATTTTTATTTTAGAACCTTAGCACGGCCGCTAAATTGGGAAATATGGGTGCAGAAACACTTTTGCGTGTGGCTAAGTTGAAAGTAACTGGGGATGCCAGAGTGTACGTTACATGCCATGAAGAATTAAGGAATGCTCAGACATTTGAAGTATTCAAAAGAGGGTTGCTGAAAAGGTATCGGAGGAAAAATACGTCTAGATATTATTGGGAACAATTGAATAGAATGTATCAAAGGAATGGTGAACCAATAAAAGCTTTTGTAGATCGAATTCAAAAAATTAATGTTAATACCTATGAGCTAACGGATTCCGATAGGGTTAATGAAGCCATTCTGCAGGAAGCTGAGCAGAGGGCACTAGACGCATTTTTGCAGGGAATACAACCCGAAACCTCCCGCAAGATTAGGATGGAATTACCTAAGACTCTCAATGAGGCAGTCAGAATTACTGTGGCGTTGGAGGAAGTTGAAGCAGTAACAAAGACGTGGGACAGGAAAGCAGTATTTAATGCAGAAATAAAATGTTTCAGATGTGGTTGGATGGGACACATTAGACGCGATTGCAAGGAAGTGCAGTGCAGGAAATGCAGACGTTGGGGTCATCCGGAGCGTAATTGCAACGGGTCCTGGCAGAAACATGATAGGAAACCGCAAGGTGGGCCTCACCCCCCTCAGTTAAACGCGGCAGGGGGTGGTGTGTCCACTGTGCAAAACCCCCGGTAAGGATTAATGCTAGTGCAGAATCAGTAGCAGACTTTTTTCTGACCGACTTGGTGAGGGGCAGACCATGCAAATTTTTATTGGATACTGGGTCTCAAGTATCCGTGGCGAGTAGAAATGTACTCGGTAAAGTAGAATTAAAACCACCACTGGGCGTTAAGTGGCGTGGGTGGGAGACAGGTGAAGTCACTCTGATCAGCGGTGTTAAACTTCCGAGTGGAAATGAGGAACCTCCAGGTGAAGGTAGAAGTTCTTCCAATTGTTGGCAGCAGCTATAATGTCATACTAGGATTGGATTTCCTGGTTGCGTATCACGCAAAAGTTAACCTGGAACGGTGTACAGTAGAACTGGACGGAATACAATTTCACCTAGGTTCTGCAGCCGAAAAACCATTACTGTCATAAGGACCACCTAAACTGTGTACAAGGTCCCTAAGGGTTAACTCGCGCGATACTATACCGAAGGCTACGGGGAAAATAATCTGGGCAGATGTTGGAGCTAGCATGCCGGTAAATTCGTTGTGTGTCGTTGAACTTTTGTCTGAGAATGAGCCACTAGATAAAATGAAGTGTTTTACACACCGTAGCGTGTCCTACGTGCAGGAGATAGAAGGAAAAAAGGTTGTGCCTATCAGTATTGATAATTTTGGCCTTGAAGAGGTGCAGTTATCATGGGGTACCGTAATAGCAAATCTGAAGATAATAGGGGAACATGAACTGGATAAGGATTTCGCAGCAGATTACACAATGCCGAGAGAGTCTGTCAGCTGGTCCACACTGAGGGGTAAAGTAGCACATTTAGAAGGGCAAGGCAGAGAAGTCATGGAGAACCTTTTGACAGAATATAAAGACTTATGTAATTCTCATGGTCTACTGCCCGCCACACCGTTAGTTCAGTATTACATCCCCGCTGGGAATGAAGCACCGGTGTATAAACGTCCGTATCGTGTTCCAAAAAGTTTACAGCCTGTCATGGAAGAATTTATTAATCAACAGCTTAGGGATGGGATAATAGAAACCAGCAGTAGTTCCTGGTCCGCTCCTGTCGTAATAGTGGGTAAAAAATCACCTGATGGGGGCAAGGCATATCGTTTTTGTTGTGATTATCATTTCCTGAATCAAAAAACTGTATTGTATGCATACCCAATGCCTAATATCACTGAAACTCTGGATAATTTGGGTCAGTGTCGGTACTTCACGACCTCGGATCTTCGAAGCTGGTACAACCAGTTGGAGGTCGCCCCGGAAGACCGACCGAAGACAGCTTTTCAACACCTACAGGTCATTTTCAGTATCGGTGAACGCCTTTCGGACTCAAAAATGCTCCGGCAACCTTTTAACGGTTACTAGATAGCGTGTTACGAGGGTTGAAACCTAATCAGTGTATGGTATATTTGGACGACATAATTGATTTCTCAAAAGATGTCCAAGAACATGTGCACCATTTGCACGAAGTTTTCGATCGTCTGAAAGCAGCGCAATTAACTCTTCATATGGAAAAATGTCATTTTTTGTGTGCAAGAAGTCCGTTATTTAGGTCATATTATAGGACAGGAGGGTGTCCGCACGGATCCAAAACTTGTAGAGGCGGTAATGAATTTTCCGACACCTACAAAAGTAAAAGAGCTGCAGTCTTATTTAGGTCTCGCCAATTTTTACAGGAAGTAATTTCCAAAATTTGTGGAAATTGCAAGGCCCCTCACGCAGTTGTTGAAGAAGGGAGCAAAATTTCACTAGTCAACAGAATGCTAAGAGGCTTTTCAAAAGTTAAAAAATTTGTTAACATCTAGTCTGGTTTTGGCTTTTCCAGATTTTAGTAAACAGTTTATATTATCTTGTGACTCTAGCAATTTTGCTTTGGGTATTGTATTATCTCAGGAAATAGATGGGCAGGAACACCCGATAGCATACGCTTCCAGACAGGTAAACGATGCAGAAAAAAATTACTCAACAACCGAGAAGGAGTTATTTGCATTAATTTTCGGAATAACCTATTTCCTGTGTTATTTGTGTGGACGACGTTTCAAGGTGATTACTGACCATGCAGCACTTGAGTGGTTCTTAGGGCTTAAAGACCCAACGAGTAAATTAACTTTGTGGGCTTTGCGTCTTAGTGAGTACGATTTTGAAGTGATTCATCAACGGGGTAAATAGCACGGAAACGCGGATGGTATGAGTCATAAAGTGTGCACCATGGAATGCACAAGAATAAATGAGAATGAATGGGAGGAGGCACAAACCGCTGACACAGATTGTCAATGATTTACCTCGCAGCGACAGTTCATCGTGGAAGATAGGATATTGTACCGTAAAACTAGGAATGGTCCATGCATAGTCATATGAGAAAAATTGCGAAGTGAAATTTTAAGGCAAGCACATGATTCAATGTTTCCTGGTCATTCGGGTAGCACATAGTTATTAGTGGTCAACGCTTAGGCATGATGTCAATCAGTACGTAAAGAATTGCATTCCGTGTGCTCAACAGGCGAAATTGAGTCATCAGAAAATTGTGTTGCAACGACTAATTACAGATCAAGGGACAAAATTTATGTCCGATTTGATGAAACAATTATGCAAGTTGTTGCAAGTAAAGAAATTGAGAACAAGCCCGTTACACCCACAGCCTAATGGTCAGACCGATAGAGTTCATCGTACAATAGCTAAGATGTTAAGTTATTATGTAAATTCGCAACACAACAATTAGGATACCCTATTGGCATTTGTAACTGTGGCGTATAACTCAAAAGTGTATGAAAGTACAGGATTGTCTCCGTATGAAGTACTGTTCGGTTGGAAGATGCCATCTCCATTTGAATTGCTCAAGACCCCACCAGGAACCAATATTTCGGCTGTTAAGGATTTATCCAAAAAGTTGAAAACAATCTGGCGGCAGGTGAAAAAAATGAACACTAAAGCGTTAGAGAGACAGGACAAAGTTCGCAATAGAAAGGCGGCTTTACCCAAAAGTCATGTAGGTCAATGGATGATGATGACTAATCGGTATGTGCCAAAAGGCAAAACAAAAAAATTTGTATCCCGTTATCAAGGTCCTTTCCAGGTGATCGAGATGACATCGCCGGTGATTGTAAAATTACAGCTTCCAATCCGCCCTACTATTGTGCATGTGAGCCAAATTAGGCCTTTCAAGGGGCATTTTGAGGAACTTCCTTCATTGTCTGCAGTAACTTCTAGTGGAGAGAAAGATGAATCTAAGAAAAAGAATAAGAAAGGAGTAGATAAACAAGAGAACCAAGATAATTGTGGAAGCAATCAGACATGCTATTATGCTCTTAGACCACGCGTAAAAAGGAAGAGCTAATGTGAGTTGTTTTTCTTTTGTGTCTCAGAAGGCGTGACGTTCTGGTAAGACCAGCAGTTTCAGCGTCATGAGTTGCACTGAAGAGGGAAGAGGAAAGGTGTGCACTATCTCTCAGCATAGTTATTCTGTTTTGCTGTTGCAACTTAGCTGAAGCCTTGAAGGTATGGCCCATATCAAGTGGTGTTTTGTTCTCGCGACATGCGGATGTAATTATGTCTGGACATCAATGGACCTTAAGCGTGGACTGTAATATTTGGTGGTTGAAGACGAAATCTGTAAATTAGAGTATACATTTAACGAACTTCATTCCATCGTGGCTAATCAGTCAAGGTTTAATGACGCACAGGGGGAATATCAGCTACTACGATCAGCTTTTGCACGCTTACAAGCTCAGTTGTGGCAAACTGCAGAGTTAATCCCGCACGTCCGCAGGAAAAGAGGATGGTTAGAAGCAGGTACCCATATTCTAAAAACTGTTTTTGGGACCGCTGACACGGAAGATATTAAAAGTATTAAGAAACGCTACGGCAGGTACAGGATAATGCGAATAGCAACCAGGGAATGCTAGATCTTCACACAACCCAATTAGAGAGTTTGGAGAAAGATGTAGTTAATAATACGCGCCAATTGCGAGCTTTGACCACGACCTTGATGTCCCACATTAAGGCCACAGGCAACACAACCAAACATGACTTGGGTATAATCAAGTACTGGTTGGATAACATCAATTCACAGCTGATAATCGCTAAGCTGCTCCGTTTTCTTGCTGATAGTATTACGGAAGCACACATAGAAGCCACGGAACTACGGGAGGCTTTGTTGCACGCAATGTGCAGGCACCTAACCCCGGTACTGTTACCTTCGGAACAACTTCGGGAAGGATTACAGAAAGTTCAATTGGAATTGCCCGCATCCCTGGAGCTACTGACAACATTAACAGACAAACACTTATCTCTGTGCTACAAAATGGCCACTGTTACCAATATGCAGACGGGTACTCTGCTGAGAATTCATATCATAATACCATTAACATGTAAGGATTGTAAATTTGAATGTTACGCCTTGCATACGTATCCAATGAAGTGGGAAATTTTGCAGAAATTCGTACAGTTAACCGTATGGGAAATACTGTTAGTGGCACGTAACAGACAAGCTCATGCGTTCCTCACTGCACAAGACTTGCTGCGTTGTCGAAAAGGTCCAGTTACCATCTGCCCCACGAAATTGTTACACACTGTTCCTAAATCTTGTGAGTATTCTCTATTCCGCTCTCAAGAACCAGTCGCAGAGTGTCCTAAGGAAATTATAGCAGGCACGGTGCAGTTCTTTCAGCAAGTGGATCCACATTGGGTATTTTCAGTAATGGAAACCACAGTCATTATTTGCGTTTGTTACGAGCAGGGTAAGAAAGGGAGTACGCAAAGAATAGAATTGCAGGGGCAGGGACTGCTAATTAACGGCACACAGTGTGACATTTCAGGGCCAACTTTCCATTTACCAGCTGTGATTACTGGAGCTACAATCATGAAAATAACACGCACATTGATCTATGTACCCAACCAACCGGTGCAATTCGTCACGAAAGAAAATCTCACTCTTTTGAATAGCACATTAGACCCGACTTTGCTCACCTCTTTGGACCGGATGCTAGCAGCCCAGGATGGACGTATAACTGTGGAACATCTTTTTCAACGAGTGCATGAGTACCTTAATGAGCATAAGCAATGCTTACTAGTTACTGAATCGTCAACCACCTCCATCTGTATTTTTATCTTTGTCGTAGGATTAGTGTACTATCAGCTCAAGAAGAAGGTAGCCCAAATCCCGCCCCTTCCAACCTTTAACCTAAGAGTCCAGACAAAATCACTGAACAGTTGTGAGGCACTGCAGCAGAACACTGGGCAATATTTATAAACAAAGATTAGACTGAGGATAGAAGTGAATGAACACAGTGTAAATAGTGAATCAATCAAATTTTGTGGTGTTTGTGAAGTGAACTGCAGTTGTTTTGACTTTTTGGTTGAATTCAGGGACGAATTCTTTTCATACGAGGGAGGCATTGTAGAGGACAAGGGGTTATTTTTAGGAAATATGGTGTGAAATTGTGATTTAGTGTATTTCAGTGTGCGATGCGCCTGCCTCATGACAGACGGCGGACGGGGGCTGGCCGGCGCGTTATGCAGGTGACACAGTTTTGCAACGAGTGTTGATATATGTGTATGTGCGCGGCAGCCATCAACAGCCAGAACGCAGCATTAGCAGAATTGCGCAGGCATGAGCCACGTGTGGTGTGGTTGCGTTAGCCAGGTCATTGAGAACATTCTAACACGGCGCCACATAACCGGCGGATTCAGCAGCGTTCCGCACTATTCAAGGGCATCAGAGGTGGGCGTCGGCATCGGTTCGACCGATTGGGGGTTCGGTCGCTGTTACGTCGTCATCATCAGTGATGCTGTCCCCGAGGATTGGCCAGCGGAGGGCGTTGCCCACTGCTGCACCGGTGACACCCAGCGTCGTCACGAGCCGCAACGTCTGCAGGAGGCGGGCTAGGCCGGGCCTCGTGCTGCTAACCTCCTACCGCCTGCGCAGCCGCTGACCGAGCACAGCGTCGCGTTCCCCGGGCTGCGCGCATCACCACGTCCCCACCACAACACGAGCGGTGGGCCTGAGCTACCAGAAAATGTGTTGGAAGAACCAACAATAAAGAGGAAGATTGCTAAAAACAGCCACCTTCTTCTGCCCAGCCGCGCCCTACAACCCCGACCACATCACCCGCTCCGGTCATCGTATTACAATATTGTGAAAAGGAAAGTTGCTACTCACCATATAATAGAGATGCTGAGATGCATATAGGCACAACAAGACTGTTGTGTGTGTAGTGTGTTCAGTGTACATTCCATCCTGGATTTTCCACTGTTTAATTTTAACTCATAAATTTAGACAACATAGACTGTGGAGAACAGCGACCTGATGCTACATTTAAATTAAAATGAACAGTCAAGATTGCAATAATATTTGTTTCTTTACCAGTTTTGGCTTATGTAAACGCCATCTTCAAATTTTTTGGCTCCCTATGGCTGTTTGTTGACATTTATTTGCTTGTTCATTTTTGGTCCACATGATTTACAATGTATATGAGGGGCGTTTGAAAAGTCCATTCAAAAATAAAAACTACTTACGTGTTTGGGGTAAACCTTTTTTATTTTTCGACATAGTCTCCTTTTAGACGTATACACTTTGTCCAACGCTTTTCTAATTTGTTGATCCCTTCTGAATAATAGGAATTGTACAAGTCTGCGAAATAGCTATTAGTTGCTGTACTCACCTCCTCATTTGAATAAAATCTTTGTCTCGCCAGCCATTTCTTCAAATTGGGGAACAAATAGTAGTCCGAGGCAGCCAAGTCTGGAGAATATGGGGGATGTGAAACGACTTGGAATCCTGTTTCCATTAATTTTGCGACCACAACTGCTGAGGTGTGTGCTGGTGCATTGTCGTGATGGAAAAGGACTTTTTTGCGGTCCAATCGCCAGCATTTTTCTTGTAACTCGGTTTTCAAACAGTCCAATAACGATGAATAACAATCCCCTGTAATAGTTTTACCCTTTTCCAGACAGTCAATGAGGATTACCCCTTGCAAATCCCAAAAGTCAGTCGCCATAACCTTTCTGGCCGAAGGAATGGTCTACGCCCTTTTTAGTGCAGATTCTCCCTTGGTAACCCATTGTTTAGATTGTTCTTTGGTCTCAGGAGTATAGTAATGTATCCATGTTTCATCCACAGTGACGGAACGACGCTTAAACTCCTGCAGATTCTTCCTGAACAGCTGCAAACCATCCTTGCAACACTTCACACAATTCCATTTTTTGTCAAGTGTGAGCAATTGCGGAACCCATCTTGTGGATAGCTTTCTCATATCCAAATGTTTATGCAAAATATTATGTACCCATTCATTTGAGATGCCCAAAGCACTAGCAATCTCATGCACCTTAATTCTTCTGTCATCCATCACCATATCATGGATTTTATCAATGATTTCTGGAGTCGTAACTTCCACAGGACGTCCAGAACATTCAGCATCACTTGCGCCCATATGGTCACTCCGAAAATTATGAAACCACTTATAAACTGTTCTAATCAAAGGTGCAGAGTCACCATAATGTTTATCAAGCTTCTCTTTAGTCTCCTGAGACATTTTGCCTTCCATAAAGTAATATTTAATCACTACACAAAATTCTTTTTCGTCCATTTTTTGACAATCATTCGATTTCCTTGATTCACACGAATGCCAAACACAAAGAAATAGACCAATATGGCTGAATCTTGGTGTGCGTTCTTTCTAAAGATGCTACTAACTAAACATCACCTCAATACGTGCCGGTGGTGCCATCTATGGGACTTTGCATGGACTTTTCAAACGCCCCTCATACTTGCACATTAGTCCACTTTGGTTTATTGTTATACAAGACACATTCCATTGGGCACATGCATGTTTTATTGCATTTGTCTTGGGTGTATGAGTGTTGGTGAGAGCATGAGTGATGAATGTTTGGACCTTCAGTCAGTTTAAACTCTTTTGAACTACTTCTGTTTGAAATAAGGGAGACCAGATTTTGTAGGGGGTAGAGAGGTACCTCAGTGTATTTTTCAGTAGTATTAGAAAATTTCTGCTCTGTCCTCAGCAAAGGAGTGAGAGTGTTAATGTGCTAGATACATTTCACATGTGTTCAAATGCATGTCTGAGGTGGTTGGAGAGACCATCCAATCCTAGATATAAAAAATTGGATGGTGATTAATTATGTTTCATTTTTATGTTGGGGTTGGCTATGTTGATCCCCTTTTTCCATTTTTTATTCAGACCAGTTAACATGACTGTAAATGAAAAATTCAAATTTTTGCATGTCCATGCCCCACTACCATGAATTAAGTGACTTCCCAATGCAAAAATTTTATTGGAAGTGGAAGGTTGTGAAAAGTGGAGGTGGCAAGTCCTCCGGACTGACCTTTCTTTCACTTTAATTATTCAAACTATACAGAAGTATGCAATTAGGGTATTCAGTCCTAAAGCATTGACTGCACACTGACCAGTGCAATGCTGTGAAATGGTATCAAGGAGGCGCTGAACCTTGTGCCAGTGGAAAGAGTGGACAATGTCACACCTCCAGGAAGACAGACTTCAGCGCCCCCCCGTCAACACTGGTTTAACCAACTGTGCATCACTGGTTGGCCTGAGATTGGTCGCAGACTTTGACAGCATCAGTACTGAGTAATAAGAAGTAGATACTTAGTGTGCATTCTGCGAGTAGTAATAGTCTGTATAAGTAATTGCACATAGGAGGCACAGAAGCACATACAAGAAGTTAAGTAATGGTTCTCTTCATTGTAGAAATAATGTGTTCAATTAATCCACATCTGCTTTGTATAGATCATTTTGGATTCCTGCTGCCAGCCATCGCAACTTCTGTCCTTCCTTGTTTGTGTCAGTGCTGGCTCCCACTGTAGCCGACACAACATAGGGTACTAGTATCCACTTAGGAAGGTAGTTTGACAGATACAATGTTGATTAAAGAGTGTTGACAGTGGAGGGGTAGCGAGATCATTCGTATCACATTGCACCGAGTAATTTGAGCTGATGGTACTCAGGTTATGTTTGGCAGAATCTTTTGTTGGACAGCTGGACAGCTGTGAGCTGGATGAGGGGAAGCCTACTGGGTGTAGATGGCAAAACAGCTGTTTCATTGGTGTCAGTTCAGAGCAAAAGGTATATATTCAGGCGCAGGTATTTTGGTCCAGCCTCTTGGGGACTTGGCTGCTGCCTTGTGCCTTCACACAGAGGGAGGCACGCTGGTGGACATGGCCTGAACAGGAGGGGCCCCTCCAGCCACGTGCAGTGACGGGCTCTTAGTGAGCCACAGTACATTGTCTCAGAGGCTTGCTGTAGAATCTAGTACAACTTCTTTAGTGAAGGTGTGACGGACCGACACCCTAATAATTGATCACTGTTGAGGAGAGTGTATTCTGCAGTTATGCACATGATGTTTTCCATGGACACTCTTGTGAGATCCATATCTGTAATGATCATAAAAACGTTTTGCCTTGGTGGCTGAAATGGGCCAGCACAGTAGGATGCCCAGCACACTGTCGCCGGATAGCTGTTGCATTTTCGAGGTGTCATGTAGGCACCTACACCAAATAGTTTCCTGCTTGAGCAGAGAAACAGCCTTGATGGGAAATCTGATGATGATGACAAAAAACATACCAGAGCGTATCTGTTCTGTCACAGAAAGTGGTAGGATTGGCAGAAATTTGCCCATATTCTGGAGGGAGGTTGTACTGAGAGGTGAGAATTATGTGATTGGCAAAAAAGAATCACTGTCACAGTTTGATTGGCAGCTTAATTTTTTTCAAGAGCACTGCACATGTAATGTTTTTGGAAACGATAGTGAAGAGATGGAGAAATTTTTAATCAGGCTTTGGCTGTGAGGCAAGTGAGATTGAGAATCGGGTTTGGATCTGGAGACATGGTCGCATATCCTGGGGCAAGAGAAGAAGAGACAAGTCCAATGTTCAAATTGATGCAGAGGTGCACTGGTGGCAGCATTGCAGACTCCTGCAGGTGTATGGTGAGCATTTTGCAGCCGTGGCAGACTAGAAATCTTTAAGGTGTATTGCCGCCATCTGCAGTAACTGTTCAATTGATGCATATCATAGTAGCTTGCAGCTTTGCAGTTCATGACCACTGTCAGCTGAAATGGATTCAAACACATCGCATTATCCATATTTAAAGTGAGAGGTGTAGTTAATTTTCCACCCACTCCCCTAATTTTCAACTGTACACCTGTATGTACTTTATTTTATTAGACAGGTTGCTTGAATGTAATCACTGTGGTTTATTTTTGTTTATGTCAAATGTCATCTTGTTCTTTTGTAATAAATCTGTAGTTATCTTCAGTATCATCGTTTCCTCTGGAAGGTGACATTCGTTGATCATTTATTAATTTTGTTCAATAATGTGGGAGATAATAGGTGTAATTTGGAGTTCAATATATCTTATCAACTTCAGATTCACTGCTCAGGGCCTTAAATCAGTCATTTGCTTATAAATTTTCTGGTGCATTTATTTTTTCATTGACATAACTGAAGGGTGGGTTTGTGCCATAGAATGTTCTGGGGCTGAAGTTCGTTATAGGCATTCCTACATTGCCTTGCCTTGAGATACACTCTGTGATCAAAAGTATCCCGACGCCTGGGTGAAAATGACTTACAAGTTTGTGGCACCCTCCATTGGTAATGCTGGAATTCAGTATGGTGTTGGCCCACCCTTAGCCTTCATGGCAGCTTCCACTCTCGGAAGGCATACGTTCAATCAGGTGCTGGAAGGTTTCTTGGGGAATGGAAGCTCATTCTTCATGGATTGCTGCACTGAGGAGAGGTATTGATGTCAGTCAGTGAGGCCTGTCACGAAGTCAGCGTTCCAAAACATCCCAAAGGTGTTCTGTAGGATTCAGGTCAAAACTCTGTGCAGGCCAGTCCATTACAGGGATGTTATTCTCGTGTAACCACTCCACCGTAGGCCGTGCATTATGAACAAGTGCTTGATCGTGTTGAAAGGTGCAATCGCCATCCCTGAATTGCTCTTCAACTGTGGGAAGCAAGAAGGTGCTTAAAACATCAATGTAGGCCTGTGCTGTGATAGTGCCGCGTGAAACAACAAGGAGTGCAAGCCCCCCCTCCATGAAAAACACGACCACACCATAACACCACCGCCTCTGAATTTTACTTTCTATACTAGACGTGCTGGCAGATGATGTTCACCAGGCATTCGCCGTACCCACACCCCGCCCTCAGATCACCACATTGTGTACCATAATTCGTCACTCCACACAACACTTTTCCACTGTTAAATCATCCAATGTTTACGCTCCTTACACCAAGCAAGGTGTCGTTTGGCATTTACTGGTGTGATGTGTGGCTTCTGAGGAGCCGCTCGACCATGTTTTCTCACCTCCTGCCTCACTGTCATAGTACTTGCAGTGGACCCTGATGCTGTTTGGAATTCTTATGTGATGGTCTGGATGGATGTCTGCCTAATACACATTACAACCCTCTTCAACTGTCGGCGGTCTCTGTCAGTCAACAGATGAGGTCGGCCTGTACGCTTTTGTGCTGTATGTGTCCCTTCACCTTTCCACTTCACTATCACATCAGAAACAATGGACGTAGGGATGTTTAGGAGTGTAGAAATCTCATGTACAGATGACTGACAAAAATGACACCCAATCACCTGACCACATTAAAAGTCTGTGATTTCCGTGGAGCACCCCATTTGGCTCTCTCATGATGTCTAGTGACTACTGAGGTTGCTGATATGAAGTACCTGGCAATAGGTGGCAGCACAATGCACCTAATATGAAAAATGTATGTTTTTTGGTGTGTCCGGATAATTTTGATCACATAGTCTGTGTTGTAACTTCTGTAACATAATCCACAGATAGAAATAAGTTTGTCCATGCCTCATTTTATCAGCCACTGACCAATGCCCCACCACCACAACCACCTATTTCTAATTATAAAGTGTCATTTTTGGTGGCTTGTAAAATTCCTCTTTTCTGCTCATTTTGGGTACAGTGTTTTCCTTCTGTTGTACAACTATGCTTCTGCTCAAGCTCAAATGGCACACCCAACCTGATTAATGTCAAAACAAGACCAGTGAACATCCAAGTCTTTCTGTTCTTCTGTAATTAATTCATGTTAGTATTCTGCAACGGTGACTTATTAAACTGTTGGTCCAGTAATATTCACACCTTTCAAGACCTGCTGTCTTTGGAGTTGGAATTACTACATTGTTTTTGAAGTCTGAATCGTGCACACTGGGTGGAACAATTTTGTCGTGCCTGACTCTCCAAAGGATGTCAGTAAATCTGAGGGAATAGTGTCTACTCCAGGGGCCTTGTTTCAAAGTTAGGTCTTTCAGTGCTCCATCAAATTCTTCTCACGTATTATACACTGAAGCACCAAAGAATCTGGTATAGGCATGCATATTCAAATACTGAGATATTTAAACAGGCAGAATACGACACTGCGATCAGCAATGCCTGTGTATGACAAGTTTCTGGAGCAGTTGTTAGATTGGTTACTGCTGTTACAGTGGCAAGTTATCAAGATATAAGCGAATTTGAATGTGGTGTTATAGGCTGTGTATGAGCGATGAGACACAGCATCTCCGACATAGCGATGAAGTGGGAATTTTCCTGTACGACCATTTCACAAGTATACTGTGAATATCAGGATTCCAGTAAAATATCAAATCACCAACACTGCTGCGGCTGGAAAAAGAGCCTGCAAGAACAGGACCAGTGACAAATAAAGAGAATCGTTCAACATGAGAGAAGTGCAACCCTTCCTCTGATCGCTACAGATTTCAATGCTGGGCCATCAGTAAGTGTCAGCCTGCAAACCATTCACTGAAATGTCATTAATATGGAATTTTGAAGCCAAAGGCCCACTCGTGCACCCTTGATGACTGCATGTCACAAAGCTTTATGACTTGTTTGGGCCTGTCAACACAACATTGGACTATTGATGACTGGGAACACGTTGCATGGTCGTACGAGTCTTGTTTCAAATTGTATAGAGTGGATAGACATATACGGCTATGTAGACAACCTCATAAACCCATGGACCCTGTATGTTAGCAAGGGACTGTTCAAGCTGGTGCAGGCTCTGGAATGGTGTGGAGTGTGTGCAGTTGGAGTGATATGGGACCCCTGATACATCTAGATACAACTCTGACAGGTGACACGTACTTAAGCATCCTGTCTTATCTCCTGCAGCCATTCAAGTTCATTGTGCATTCCGACGGACTTGGGCAATTCCATCAGGACGGTGCGACACCCCACACGCCCAGGATTGCTACAGAGTGGCTCCAGGAACCCTCGTCTGAGTTTAAACATTTCCACTGGCCACCAAACTCCTCAGACACCACATCATAGCATGTATTCCTACCATCATTCCTGATAATGCTGAGATTGGTTTCTTCAGAACTGGACTACCAATTAGGTGTGTGCTGTGTGACAAAAGGCACACACACAGAAACGTTATGAACATTGTAAAAAAACAAAAACACCTTCAATAATTTGTCTTTCACATACTGTATCTATTGTTACGTTATTCTTGGCCATTTATTTGCATCAGTTTTTTGAAATGTTTCATAGACTTTATAATTACACTGTTTATTCCTTTCAGCTTCTCTTCTTTTCTTAGTATTGACTTGCCATCTGAGCTCTTGATATTCATACAAATGCTTCTCTTTTCTCCAAATGCCTCTTTAATTTTTCTGTAAGCCACATCAATCTTTTCCATAGTCATTCTATAGCTTTGCATTTATCTTTGCAATTCTTGATTTGTCACTTTGTGCTTTCTCAATCTCATTTTTTAGATTACATATATCCGGAAACCCCAGATTCGTGCCCAAAAGATGATGGAATATCATTATTTTAGATGTCTGCTTTCTGTTTTCTCTGCTGAATTTGCTGCATTTTTACATTTTCTCCTTTCATCGTTAAAATATGATATCTCCTGTGTTATTCAAGAATTTCTACTGGTCTTTGTTTTTTTTTGCCTATTTAATCTCCAGCCGTTTTTAGTATTTCATCTCTCAAAGCTACCCATTACTCTTCTATTGTATTCATGTTCCTATTTCTGTTACTTGCAGCTTAATGCTGTCCTTGAAACTGTGAACAACTAGTGGCGCTTTCAATTTATCTAGTCCTATCTCCTCAATTTTGTACACTTCTACAATTTTTTTCAGTTTTAATCCTTAGTGCTTAACCAATAAATTTAGTCAGTCTACATCTGTACCAGGAAATGTTTTGTAGTTTAAAACCTGGTTTGTACATTTTCGTTCTATGATATATATTTGCCATATTTTGTGTAATTGCATCATTAATTGTAAAGATACATCCTACCCTAAACTAAATTTTACTAGAGATACACAAAGCTCATAATATCCTGCTTGAGCTATAGTTACACACTCAATATTTATTGTAGATAGATTAGTAGATGATAAATAAAAACTATACACAGATCATTAGTATATACTAAGGACATCTCGTTACATTATCAATGTTTTTGATGCCATTTTTTACAACTTCATGATCTAAAATTATTTTTTGTTTAGATTTTTATGTTGTTAAATCCAACAAAAAGATGAACAGTCTGTGAAATGAAGATATGAAGGATGTTTTTATTTGTGTATCAGGGTGTCAGATTCAAAATCTGAAAAAGAAAACCATAAGAGCAACTGCAAAATCTTGATGAACATGCAAAAGGAACTAGTCATAATGTGTCATTGGTTATCACTCATCAAAAGCTGAGAAGCAGGAAATAAATGTAAAAACTTTGATGCCATCTACTGTGTGTTTTGGAAACACTTCATAGACTTGGGGATGTATTCTTTATGCCAATGTAAAAAAACCACTGTAGAGCTGTATAATGATTAAGTTTAAGATCAGCCCACTCAAGATAAAAATAAAAAGCTGTGTTTGGAATCAATAATTAGAACTGATTTTGTGATAATACTGTTGCAAGTAAGTTTACTAATGCATCCACTGCCAGGCACTCAATTGGGAATTGCAGAGTAGTGTGGAAATGTACTCATATACTCATTGGCAATACGTTGCTGTGGAGAGAAAGTTGCCTTTGACATTGGAGTCAGTCTGCCTTGAACATTACCTGTGTGTTAGGTCAGTCTGTTGTGAATATTTTATATGTATAATAATACCTGGTAAGTGTTCATTCAACCAAAATTATGTATTCGTTTTGTAAGCAGGCAAATGTGATTTCTAATAAATAAATGGTTTATTTGTCCACAATAACTTAATGTGTTAATGGTAATGAGGGTGCAAGGCTATATTAAAATGCCCTTTAAGACAAGACAGCTGAATAATCCGTTCTTTGGCTGCTGCTTATCATAAAGCTGTTTCACATCCCCATGTTCCATACGACATATTCACAGCAACTGTCTATGATGTGAAATGAATAAGTAGGTTTAGAAATAAGATATATTTCACTGTGAAAACATGGCCAAATGCTGGCCATCTACATAACAGCACTTTTTATCATAATCTACAACAAAACAACAGTTATCAATCACTTACGTATTACCTTTTCAAAAATTCACGTATTGAGTAGGAGGAGTTGTCAAGCAGAAATAATTTCCATTCGTTTTTCAAATTTTCGGTATCCACCAGCATCTTTAATTTAAAAGGGATGTGTTCAGATGTTTTCTGTGCAAGAACAAGGTTAAAATGTGGATACTGGAGTTATCATTGTGAATGCTGCTATTATTTCCAAATTGTGCTGGATTCTTCACAAAAAATTTCAGAAGAACATAAACATATTGTAAAGCTGTTGTTATTATGCTTAAATTATTAACCAATTGCCTACTTAAAGTTCAAGAATGGACACTAGACATTATCCTTAGAGCAAGTTCTTCTACAACAAATACTTTGTGTCTGTATGGAATGGCTCCAGAAAAGTAATATGACATCAGTGAATGGCAGTACACAAAGTAAGCTAATTTTCTAATACTTTCATTCCAAAAATCAGCAATTACACATAGAGATATTTCAACACAGCCAGAGATTTCATCAGCAGCATACTCTGGAAAAGTGTTCATTCACCTATAGTCTGTGATTTCGAAATGAAGCTTGATTTTGAAATGAAGGAATTTGCACAATCAGCTTTACTTATTTCCTTTTTCCTGTGGTGTACTGTTATTTGTTGATAATCTATGTTGCCTTGTAAGGAATTAAAGGAACTTTTTTAAAAAACAGTAGACCACTTATCAAGAACCAGTCATCAAAAATAATAATAATAATAATAATAATAGTAATAATAATAATAATGCCAATGGCGTATCTCCCGCATACACGAGCTTCGGCCAGTTTTTTTGGGTATAGTTTTAATGTTATTTTAAGTGCATTACATTACTATTATTAATAGCACACACATATATTAGTGTTCCACATAACTTTAGTGACTCTTGTGACATGTAGTTAATAGAATATTACTGTTATTGTCTACATAAATTTTGTCAAAATATTGTAAACAATTAAGTACGAGAACCCCACACAAGTATGAGATCTGTTTGAGCTGTCATAGGAAAGTTACTTCTGGGGTTCTATGCAGCTGTTGTGACAAATGATTACATTGAGGGGAATGTAGTGGCATGGGAATTGGGAAATAAATGAGTCTCTTCCATGGTATTGCAAAGTATATTCATGGGATAGGAAAGGAAGGGAAGATTAGGGCCCTTAAGGCTGAAATGGATAGTACTAGGGAGGAACTGATAAGGTTAAGGAGGGAGAAGGGTGAAGATGAATGGGAAGTGGTAGCAAGGAACAGGGGCCACAGAAAGAACACAGTATCTGACAGTTTCATCATTGGCACATATAATAGATTTGGCTAGCTACCTCACTTAATTAAGGAAGAGCCTCAGGTAGAGGTACGTGTAGTTAATACTCAACAAACTTTCACCAGGAAACCAAGTGTTTCAAAAAAAGTAGAAAGGAGGAAGAAAGTTCTGTTGTTAGCTAGTAGCCATGGAAGAAGTGTGGGCCAGATCTTGCAGGAGAAATTAGGTGGCAGGTACCAGGTCACAAGTTTTTTCTAGCCCAGTGCATGTCCTAGCTAAGTGATAAAGGATGTAGAATCATTGTGCAAGGGTTTTACAAAGCAGGATCATGTTGTGATAATGGTGGGAAACGGTATTAAAGGGATCAGGGCTACAATATTGAGTGTGATGTGGTAAAAATAGAATCTGCAACAAACCACACAAATGTTGGCTTGATTCCTGCTTTCATGCGCTATTATCAGCCCCAATTGAACCCTCTGTCAGGAGGGTCAATATGGAGCTACACTGAAGTGCCAAAGAAACTGGTATAGGTATGCATATTCAAATACAGATATATGTAAATAGAATACAGCTCTGTGGTCAGCAATGCCTATATAAGAAAACAAGTATCTCGCACAGTTATTAGCTTGGTTACTGTTGCTACAATGGCAAGTTATCAAGATATAAGTGAGTTTGAATGTGATGTTGTAGTCAGTGCACAAGCAATGGGACACAGCATTTTCAAGAGTGATGAAGTGGGGATTTTCCTGTATGACCTTTTCACAAGTATACCGTGAATATCAGGTATCCGGTAAAACATCAAATCACCGACATTGCTGCGGCTAGAAAAAGAGCCTGCAAGAATAGGACCAGTGACAAATAATGAGAATCATTCAACATAACAGAAGTGCAACCCTTCCACTGATTGCTGCAGATTTCAATGCTGAGCCAGCAACAAGTGTCAGCCTGTGAACCACTCACTGAAACGTCATTGATATGGAATTTTGGAGCCGAAGGCCCACTTGTGTACCCTTGATGGCTGCATGACACAAAGCTTTATGCCTTGCTTGGGCCTGTCAACACCACCGTTGGACTGTTAATGACTGGGAACATGTTGCCTGGTCATATGAGTCTTGTTTCAAATTTTATTGAGTGGATTGACGTGTATGGGTATGGAGACAACCTTATAAACCCATGGACCCTGCATGTCAGGAGGGGACTGTTCAAGCTGGTGCAGGCACTGTAATGGTGGGCAGCGTGTGCAGTTGGAGTGATATGGGACCCCTGATATGTCTAGATACGACTCTGACAGGTGACACGTACATAAGCATCCTGTCTTATCAGCTGCATCCATTCAAGTCCATTGTGCATTCTGATGGACTTGGGCAATTACAGCAGGACAATGCGACACCCCACACAACCAGCATTGCTACATAGTGGCTCCAGAAACACTCTTTTGTGTTTAAACACTTCCACTTGAGCAGAAGAGAACTCCAGCCCCTCATACTCTTACAGACTTATGGATAGCCATGCAGGATTCATGGTGTCAATTCCCTCCAGCGCTACTTCAGACAATAGTAAAGTCCATGCCGTGTCATGTTGCGGCACTTCTGCATGCTCACAGGGGCCTTACTTACACAATTGGGGGGGGGGGGGGGCACTGAAACTCGTGGGAGTACCTCTTTTTTAGGTGGAGATCAGTGTCCAATGATTCAACATAGAATGAAATTAAGCTTAATGAGAAGCTCAGACAGGCAGGTACAAGAGATGTTAAAATATGACAAGATTCTCATAAAAGTACAGTGAAAAATAATGTTAGTATATCACAACATTCTCATAAAAGCACAATGAAGAATGATGTTAATATATTGTATCAGAATATTGGGGATTTGTAAAATAAGGTAGATGAGCTTCTTGTTTGTTTAGAAGATTTAGAAACTGAGGATGGAATAGATGTACTATGCCTGTCTGAACATCATATAGTCACAGATATGGAAAGGTAAATGTAGATGGATATAAGCTTTCAGCACATGTAAGTAGAGACACTGTGGAGAGACGAGGAGTTGCCATGTTGAAATATATCATAGTCTGAAAAATTTAGAAACTAAAAAAATTTCTGTAGAGCAACATACAGAAGCATGTGTGTGTGAGCTTAAACTAAATAATGGTACTTTTATAACTGTAGCTGTGTGTAGGTCCCCATTGGGATATTTTGGAGTTCTAGAATTACCAATTACTGTATTTTATAAAAATATTTTTGTACTTGATTTTTTTGTAGATATCTGATGAGAGAGAAATTCTGAAATGTGTTATATGAGCAATAAAGTCATTCCTTGCTGATATGACTTTACCTTTGAGAACCAGTCAGCCCTAATGCAGATCTGCTGATTATTGTAATAATGGTCACCTGCCTCGTGCATGAATTTGTCACATTTATATGAAGTCAAGATCTATTTCATACAACCACTAGAACACATAGAATTTACATCCTTGAGTCTAAATATTCTGGTAAATTATAGGAGTAACTGATGAAGCATCCTTTTACTTTCTTTCTGATTTTGAATTTCTGGCCTGATGTGTGCTGACCACTTGTTATAGCATTTTCCACCAAAGTGTATATCACTATTCTGAACCGTAGACAGAGATGCATATGGAAGTTATTTTTACTTTGGAATTCTAGTTGTGAATACTAATTCCACTCTTGTTATTAATTACAAAGACCATGACATGTAAATGTAAGATTCTCTACTTCCCTTAAGAGGCACCTGTAAGGTGTTCATTTATCAACTTTACACGATATTTTATTGCATACTTTTGCAGGCTTAGCTGCAGTTTCCCAAAATGTTTGTGCCACATGACAATAAATAGTGAAATTATGCAAACAATAATCTGCAGGTCAACAAAATGAGAAACATTTTGAAGTGCAAAACAGACAGAACTGAGAATTTTTGTTGATATACCCACATGCTGAAGCCACCTCAGTTATCATCAATCTGGACTCCAAGGAAACAGATCACAAATGTCAGGCAGTTAGCTTGGACCTCGGTCAAAATAACCTCATTCAAACATTAGTCGATTTGTGTCTGCATCATAAAGTTGTTCTTGATTGAAAATGTCAGTTTACTAGCCTAATTCTCATCATTTGTGGGATGTGTTACTGTTTTGTTTCAATATGAAGAAAACAGCAGCTGAGTCTCATCAGATACTCTCAAGTATGTATGGTTAAGACACTATTAGTGAAAGAACATGTCGTGTGTGGTTTCAACGCTTTCAGAATGGTGATTTTAATGTCATAGACCGGCATAGTGGTGGAAGAGAGAATGTTTTCGAAGATGCAGAATTGGAGACCTTGCTGAGTGAAGACTCGCGTCAAACTCGAGAAGAATTGGCACAATTAGTGGGAGTGACACAGCAAGCCATTTCAAAATGTCTCAAGGCTATGGGTATGATTCAGAAAGAAGGAACTTGGGTCCCATATGAGCTGAAACCAAGAGTTGTTGACTGGTGTTTGTGTGTTTGTGAACAGTTGCTTCAGAGACAAAAACAGAAGGGATTTCTGCATCACATTGTGACTGGGGATGAAAAATGGGTTCTTTACGACAACCCTAAATGCAAAAAATCATATCCCGGCATGCTTCCACGTCAACGGCCAAATCCAATATTCACAGCTCCAAGATCATGCTCTGCATTTGGTGGGACCAGCTCGGCGTCATGTACTATGAGGTGTTAAAACCATGTGAAACAATCACAGATACTCGTTATCGAATGCAATTAATGTGTTTGAGCAGAGCATTTAAAGACAAATGGCCACAATACAGCGAGAGGCATTGCTCCCTCTGACTATCACCTGTTTAGATCAATGGTGCATGGATTGGCTGACCAACACTTCTGATCTCATGAAGAAGTCACAACTTGGTTTGATTCGTGGATCGCTTCAAAAGATGGACAATTTTTTCAATGTGGGGAATTATGACAAGACAAAAGTAGTGTCGCTCACAGATAACTACTGGGGTTGCTTCTTCAAAGAGGCCATAGAAATTTGTGTAACAAAATTCCTCGTCAATGGGGACACTGATTACCAACATAGTAAGGTCAGGGAACTGATAGTAAGCTCGATCAAGGAGTAACGGTGCAAGCACACATCTACATCTACATCTACATCTACATGACTACTCTGCAATTCACATTTAAGTGCTTGGCAGAGGGTTCATCGAACCACAATCGTACTATCTCTCTACCATTCCACTCCCGAACAGTGCACGGGAAAAACGAACACCTAAACCTTTCTGTTCGAGCTCTGATTTCTCTTATTTTATTTTGATGATCATTCCTACCTATGTAGGTTGGGCTCAACAAATTATTTTCGCATTCCGAAGAGAAAGTTGGTGACTGAAATTTCGTAAATAGATCTTGCCGCAATGAAAAACGTCTTTGCTTTAATGACTTCCATCCCAACTCGCATATCATATCTGCCACATTCTATCACCTAGTACGTGATAATACAAAATGAGCTGCCCTGTTTTGCATCCTTTCGATGTCCTCCGTCAATCCCACCTGGTAAGGATTCCACACCGCGCAACAATATTCTAACAGAGGACGAACGAGTGTAGTGTAAGCTGTCTCTTAAGTGGGCTTGTTGCATCTTCCAAGTGCCAATGAAATGCAACCTTTGGCTCGCCTTCCCCACAATATTATCTATGTGGTCTTTACAACTGAAGTTGTTCGTAATTTTAACACCCAGGTACTTAGTTGAATTGACAGCCTTGAGAATTGTACTATTTATCAAGTAATCGAATTCCAATGGATTTCTTTTGGAATTCATGTGGATCACCTCACACTTTTCGTTATTTAGCGTCAACTGCCACCTGCCACACCATACAGCAATTTTTTCTAAATCGCTTGGCAACTGATACTGGTCTTCAGTTGACCTTACTAGACGGTAAATTACAGCATCATCTGTGAACAACCTAAGAGAACTGCTCAGATTGTCACCCAGGTCATTTATACAGGGTGTTACAAAAAGGTACGGCCAAACTTTCAGGAAACATTCCTCACACACAAATAAAGAAAAGATGTTATGTGGACATGTGTCCGGAAATGCTTAATTTCCATGTTAGAGCTCATTTTAGTTTTGTCAGTATGTACTGTACGTCCTCAATTCACCGCCAGATGGCCCAATTGAAGGAAGGTAATGTTGACTTTGGTGCTTGTGTTGACGTGCGACTCATTGCTCTACAGTACTAGCATCAAGCACATCAGTACGTAGCATCAACAGATTAGTGTTCATCATGAACGTGGTTTTGCAGTCAGTGCAATGTTTACAAATGCGTAGTTGGCAGATGCCCATTTGATGTACGGATTAGCACGGGGCAATAGCCGTGGCGCGGTACGTTTGTATCAAGACAGATTTCCTGAACGAAGGTGTCCCGACAGGAAGACGTTCAAACCAATTGATCGGCATCTTAGGGAGCACGGTACATTCCAGCCTATGACTTGCGACTGGGGAAGACCTAGAACAACAAGGACACCTGCAATGGACGAGGCAATTCTTCATGCAGTTGGCGATATCCCTAATGTCAGCGTCAGAGAAGTTGCTGCTGCACAAGGATTCGTTGACCACGTCACTGTATGGAGAGTGCTACGGGAGAACCAGTTGTTTCCGTACCATGTACAGCGTGTGCAAGCACTATCAGCAGCTTATTGGCCTCCACAGGTACACTTCTGTGAATGGTTCATCCAACAATGTGTCAATCCTCATTTCAGTGCAAATGTACTCTTTATGGATGAGGCTTCATTTCAACGTGACCAAATTGTAAATTTTCACAATCAACATGTGTGGGCTGACGAGAATCCGCACGGAATTGTGCAATCACGTCATCAACATAGATTTTCTGTGAACGATTAGGCAGGCATTGTTCGTGATGTCTTGATTGGGCCCCATGTTCTTCCACCTACGCTCAATGGAGCACGTTATCATGATTTCATACGGGGTACTCTACCTGTGCTGCTAGAACATGTGCCTTTACAAGTACGACACATGTGGTTCACGCAAGATGGAGCTCCTGGACATTTCAGTCGAAGTGTTCGTACGCTTCTCAACAACAGATTCGGTGACCGATGGATTGGTAGAGGCGGACCAATTCCATGGCTGCCAAGCTCTCCTGACCTCAACCCTCTTGACTTTCATTTATGGGGGCATTTGAAAGCTCTTGTCTACGCAAGACCGGTACCAAATGTAGAGACTCTTCGTGCTCCTATTGTGGGCGGCTGTGATACAATACGCCATTCTCTAGGGCTGCATCATCGCATCAGGAATTCAATGCGACGGAGAGTGGATGCATGTATCCTCACTAGCAGAGGACATTTTGAACATTTCCTGTAACAAAGTGTTTGAAGCCACGCTGGTACATTCTGTTGCTGTGTGTTTCCATTCCATGATTAATGTGATTTGAAGAGAAGTAATAAAATGAGCTCCAACATGGAACGTAATCGTTTCCGGACACATGTCCACATAACATATTTTCTTTCTGTGTGTGTGAGGAATGTTTCCTGAAAGTTTGGCCGTATCTTTTTGTAACACCCTGTATAGATCAGGAACAGCAGAGGTCCCAGGATGCTTCCCTGGGGAACACCTGATATCACTTCAGTTTTACTCGATGATTTGCCATCTATTACTACAAACTGCGATTTTCCTAACAGGAAATCAAGAATCCAGTCGCACAACTGAGACGATACCCCATAGGCCCACAGCTTGATTAGAAGTCGCTTGTGAGGAACGGTGTCAAAAGCTTTCCGGAAATCCAGAAATACGGAATCAACCTGAGATCCCCTGTCGATAGCGTTGCACAAGAACGATGTTTTCTGAAACCATGCTGATTAAATATCAACAGATCGTTCTGTTCGAGGTGATTCATAATGTTTGAATACAGTATATGCTCCAAAACCCTACTGCAAAGTGACGTCAGTGATATAGGTCTGTAGTTCGATGGATTACTCCTACTACCCTTCTTAAACACTGGTGCGACCTGCGCAATTTTCCAATCTGTAGGTACAGATCTATCGGTGAGCGAGCGGTTGTATATAATTGCTAAGTAGGGAGCTATTGTATCAGCGTAATCTGAAAGGAACCTAATCGGTATACAATCTGGACCTGAAGACTTGCCCGTATCAAGCAATTTGAGTTGCTTCACAACCCCTAAGGTATCTATTTCTAAGAAACTCATGCTAGAAGCTGTTCATGTTTCAAATTCTGGAATATTCCATTCGTCTTACCTGGTGAAGGAATTTCGGAAAACTGCGTTCAATAACTCTGCTTTAGTGGCTCAGTCGTTGGTAACAGTACCATCGGCACTGCGCAGCGAAGGTATTGACTGCGTCTTGCCGCTTGTGTACTTTACATATGACCAGAATTTGTTCAGATTTTCTACCAAATTTCGAGACAATGTTTCGTTGTGGAACCTATTAAAGGCATCTCGCATTGAAGTCCGTGCCAAATTTCGCGCGTCTGTAAATTTTTGCCAATCTTCGGGATTTCGCGTTCTTCTGAAGTTCGCATGCTTTTTCCGTTGCCTCTGCAACAGCGTTCGGACCTGATTTGTGTACCATGGGGGATCAGTTCCATCTCTTACCAATTTATGTGGTATGAATCTCTCAATTGCTGTTGCTACTATATCTTTGAATTTGAGCCACATCTTGTCTACATTTGCATAGTCAGCTTGGAAGGAATGGAGATTGTCTCTTAGGAAGGCTTCTAGTGACACTTTATCCACTTTTTTAAATAAAATTATTTTGCATTTGTTTTTGGTGGATTTGGAAGAAACGGTATTGAGCCTAGCTACAACGACCCTGTGATCACTAATCCCTGTATCAGTCATGATGCTCTCTATTAGCTCTGGATTGTTTGTGGCTAAGAGGTCAAGTGTGTTTTCGCAACCATTTACAATGACATGAGTTCATTCCACAATGGCTGCCAAAGAGGTATTGCGGGCCCCTCCACCATCTACCGCAGCCTCCGCTTCCCCCAACATCGTACATGTTGGGACTGTCGGTGCACGAGGTCACACTTGGACCCGTGTGGGATAAATATTAGTGGCAGAAAGCGGACAGAGTATTGCATCAGCACCACCTAATGATAGCAGAATGGTTATTTGCTGAAATATCATGGGCGTTCGATGATCATATCTGGCTGGTCACCCGAGAACCCTTCAAAAATTGATCAAGAAAAGGAATTGTCCAACCACTGAACCTTGTGAGACACCATATTTAACATTTGCCCACTGTAAATTTAATTTTATTCATGTTGTATCATTTGCTAATGTGACACTCTATTTGAAGATATGATTCCAACCATGTAGAAGTATGCCTTTTTGTGTTAGCAGAATTTTATGATCTACACAACCAAACTCCTTGACAAGATCACAAATGCCAACAGAGTAATTTGTCTTTTTTTGTCCTACAAGAACTAAATTTGTGAGATCGTATATTGTCCTCTCAGTAGAGAGGCGTGAAGCTTCCATGATCATTGTATTTCAGCTGTAAGCTAATTTTTTTTAATCCTACAGCTGTTTGTAAAACTTTTTAATGAGGTTATAGTGATTTTATACCACTTAACAGGATTAATTAATTACAAGTGTATGTACTTGTTTCTAGAGAGCTACAGTAGTACTTTAGAAACTATCTATTTTAGAGAAATATTTGGGTAATAATTGTATTAGAAAACAGAAAATATGAGTAGAATGTATATTTAACTTTATAGTAATTCACAAGCATAGAGCAGCACAAGCTAATTAGAAATCATGAATTGTAATAAAACACATTAAGTTCTTTACAGGCAGGTCTAGTGATGCTGAAAATACCACTTAAAAAAACAATAAGTTTCTTAGTGGGTGGCTATGACTTAAGAGTGTCAGTTCTGTACCCACTCTTAGAGTGTGAATGTAATCCTTAAATGGTGCTGTATAGTGCCTAATCAATGTTGCAAATGTTCCATTGTTGATTTGAGAACAGTCAGACTGCAGCTGTAGAAATTCCTAAATAAGACATCACACTTACCTGTAAGAATTTTGAGCTGGTATTGAACTGCATCCAGCCACTTATTATGTTGTGAAACTTGATGAGGTAAGCAAACTGAAGAATATGAAATTTAATCCTGATGATAGGAAGTGTATCTTTGCTATTTCTCAAAGTATGGCTCTTAAATTATCTTGATACATTTGGTGGAAGTACGACTAATTGAAATAACTGAATTTCATTTCTGAAGCTTCTGTTAAAGTCTAATATATTGACAGTTGCTAATATTTATAGTTTGTTTTGAAATTATTTGAAGATTATTTTCAAATAAATTGTGACTGTACTAGATTTAAGCTGGTGCTATGGTGTTTACAACTTCATAGTCTACAGAAGTTTAATTTTTAGTGCATTTATGGCTATAGCAATATCAGTATTATGGCTATAGCAATATTAGTGTTGTAGTAAGAAAATATGTTGCAGTATCATTGTTCATCATATCATCATCATCATCATCATCATCATCATTTAAGACTGATTATGCCTTTCAGCGTTCAGTCTGGAGCATAGCCCCCCTTATAAAATTCCTCCATGACCCCCTATTCAGTGCTAACATTGGTGCCTCTTCTGATGTTAAACCTATTACTTCAAAATCATTCTTAACCGAATCCAGGTACCTTCTCCTTGGTCTGCCCCGACTCCTCCTACCCTCTACTGCTGAACCCATGAGTCCCTTGGGTAACCTTGCTTCTCCCATGCGTGTAACATGACCCCACCATCTAAGCCTGTTCGCCCTGACTGCTACATCTATAGAGTTCATTCCCAGTTTTTCTTTGATTTCCTCATTGTGGACACCCTCCTGCCATTGTTCCCATCTACTAGTACCTGCAATCATCCTAGCTACTTTCATATCCGTAACCTCAACCTTATTGATAAGGTAACCTGAATCCACCCAGCTTTCGCTCCCATACAACAAAGTTGGTCGAAAGATTGAACGGTGCACAGATAACTTAGTCTTGGTACTGACTTCCTTCTTGCAGAAGAGAGTAGATCGTAGCTGAGCGCTCACTGCATTAGCCTTGCTACACCTCGCTTCCAGTTCTTTCACTATGTTGCCATCCTGTGAGAATATGCATCCTAAGAACTTGAAACCGTCGACCTGTTCTAACTTTGTTCCTCCTATTTGGCACTCAATCCGTATATATATTTCTTTCCCACTGACATTACTTTCGTTTTGGAGATGCTAATCTTCATACCATAGTCCTTACATTTCTGATCTAGCTCTGAAATATTACTTTGCAAACATTCAATCGAATCTGCCATCACAACTAAGTCATCCGCATATGCAAGACTGATTATTTTGTGTTCACATATCTTAATCTCACCCAGCCAGTCTATTGTTTTCAACATATGATCCATAAATAAAATGAACAACAGTGGAGACAGGTTGCAACCTTGTCTTACCCCTGAAACTACTCTGAACCATGAACTCAGTTTACCGTCAACTCTAACTGCTGCCTGACTATCCATGTGAAGACCTTTAATTGCTTGCAAAAGTTTGCCTCCTATTACATAATCTCGTAGAACAGACAATAACTTCCTCCTAGGAACCCGGTCATATGCCTTTTCTAGATCTATAAAGCATAGATACAATTCCCTGTTCCACTCATAACACTTCTCCATTATTTGTCGTAAGCTAAAGATCTGGTCCTGACAACCTCTAAGAGGCCTAAACCCACTCTGATTTTCATCCAATTGCTCCTCCACTAATACTCGCACTTTCCTTTCAACAATACCTGAGAAGATTTTACCCACAACGCTGATTAAAGAGATACCTCTGTAGTTGTTACAATCTTTTCTGTTTCCATGTTTAAAGATTGGTGTGATTACTGCTTTTGTCCAGTCTGATGGAACCTGTCCCGACTCCCAGGCCATTTCAATTATCCTGTGTAGCCATTTAAGACCTGACATTCCACTGTACTTGATGAGTTCCGACTTAATTTCATCCACCCCAGCTGCTTTATTGCACTGCAATCTATTGACCATTTTCTCCACTTCCTCAAACGTGATCCTATTTCCATCATCATTCCTATCCCATTCTACCTCGAAATCTGAAACATTACTGATCGTATTTTCACCTACATTGAGCAACTCTTCAAAATATTCCCTCCATCTGCCCAAGGCATCCACAGGATTCACCAGCAGTTTTCCTGACCTGTCCAAAATACTTGTCATTTCCTTCTTACCTCCCTTTCGAAGACTGCTAATTACACTCCAGAATGGTTTTCCAGCAGCTTGACCCAATGTCTCCAACCTGTTTCCAAAGTCTTCCCAAGATTTCTTCTTGGATGCTGCAATTATCTGTTTGGCTTTGTTTCTTTCTTCAACATAACTTTCTCTGTCTACCTGAGTTCTAGTATGTAGCCATTTTTTATACGCCTTCTTTTTCCTTTTACAGGCTGCCTTGACTGTGTCATTCCACCAAGCTGTTTGCTTCCTCCTACTTTTACACACTACTGTTCCAAGACGTTCTTTAGCCACTTCTAGTACTGTGTCCCTGTACCTTGTCCATTCCTTTTCCAATGACTGTAATTGACTACATTCAACTAACTGGTACCTTTCTGAGATCGCTGTTATGTACTTGTGCCTGATTTCCTTATCCTGAAGTTTCTCCACTCTTATCCTCCTACATATGGACCTGACCTCCTGCACTTTCGGCCTCGCAATCCCAATTTCACTGCAGATTAAATAATGATCAGTGTCATCAAAGAATCCCCTGAATACACGTGTGTCCCTCACAGACTTCCTGAATTCCTGATCTGTTATTACATAGTCAATGACAGATCTGGTTCCCCTGCTTTCCCAAGTATACCGGTGAATGTTATTATGTTTAAAAAAGGAGTTTGTGATTACTAAGCCCATACTGGCACAGAAATCCAAGAGTTGCTGCCCGTTCCTGTTGGCCTCCATATCCTCTCCAAATTTACCCATAACCTTTTCATACCCTTCTGTTCGATTTCCAATCCTGGCATTAAAATCACCCATGAGCAGAACACTGTCCTTGTCCTTTACTCTAACAACTACATCACTGAGTGCCTCATAAAAACTATCCATCTTATCTTGATCAGTCCCTTCACAATGCGAATATACTGACACAATCCTAATTTTCTTGCTAGACACTGTCAAATCTATCCACATCAGTCGTTCGTTTACATACCTTATTGCAACTACTCTGGGTTCCATTTCTTTCCTGATGTAAAGCCCTACACCCCATTGTGCTATTCCTGCTTTGACTCCTGACAAGTAGACCTTGTATTCTCCCACTTCTTCTTCTTTCTCACCCCTTACCCGAATATCACTAACAGCTAAAACGTCCAGCCCCATCTTACTTGCAGCCTCTGCCGGCTTTACCTTCTTCCAAGAGTAGCCCCCATTGATATTAATAGCTCCCCATCTCATTACCATTTGTTTGCCAAGTCGTATCTTAGGAGTCCCTGGTTTGTCAGTTAGAGGTGGGACTCCGTCACCTCCAAAGGTCCGAGGCATTTTGCTCTGATTGTTGCCAGCATCATATTTAAAGTACCAGGGAAGCAGGTTGCTAGCCATACTTGCCCCGAGTCCCATTGGGTTTTACCCCTAATGGCTGAGGGACTAACCGGTGGATTTGATAGTCTTTGCCGTATGAGCACAAAGGTGACCACGACTCAGAATATGTCCGAGATGCCCAGCCTTATTCCAAAGTAACTGGTATCCCAACTGTCGGGACCACTTACTTGGCCACTCATACGTTGCCCGTGGTTCATGAACTAGGACATGACTACAGGAACCCACACCATGAACCACATGTTCACCATAGTGAAGTTTTAATATTTAGCTCTATAAAGTTCTTCAGTATTTCACAAAATAATTAGTTGAATACATTTTACTTGGCAAATTATTATAATTTTGATGATTTTGTAGTGGCTCTGAACTGTTTATGTGGTAGCTTATCTTACAGTAGGTGCAAATCTACTTAAAATCTTCACCAGTCAACACTTAAGATGAAATAAACTGCTCTTACAAATCATGTGACCATGACCTTTCATAAATGATTTTAAATATTTTTTGTAAATAAAATTATAAGTATTTTCATTTTCTGTTGTAAGTAAATTTCATTATAAGTATACTGAGTATTTAAGCGTGAAAGCTACATTTAAAATAAGTAATGGAAATGTTGTGAAATAGTTCTCCATTTTATCAAAAATCATTAGGTGTTATCTTTCTTTGAACAAAGCTTTTTAACAGATGACCTTGGCTGTCATAATGCACAAGTGTGCAAACTGCCACAGAATCATAGGAATGGGAAGCAGTGTGAGGAATTTCAGTGTTATTTTCATGTGGGATGTTGTAACAAACCTACATGGGGAATGACACTGGTCACTTCTGGAGATATAATGACTGGCAGTGACCAACAATACTGGTAAAATGGCAGCTTATCTTGAGACTTCAAGCCACAGTCTGCAGTAGTAATTTTAAGGCTAGACCAGCAAAAAGGATTACAGTCAAGCCTTTCAAAAAAAGATCCACACATTGAAACTCTAATTACTTCAGTCTGTCTTCAGTTGTTATAATACTTTGGAAACTGAGGCCAAACACATTTAGGAAACCACAGAATTCATAATCAGACAATATAGGGCATAAGGTTCAGGCGAAGTGCAGGAAGAAAAGTTTTAAGAAGACCAAGGAGGTGGTCTTACTGCTGAAAGACTGCTAGAACTGGTACTGAACTCTGTTGGAAGTGATTGTGTGATAACTAGTATTTTTAATCAAAGTGAAGGGCTCAGTGACGTGCCCAGACATGTAGGGTCCTTGGGGAAAGAGTTTGTAAAAGAAGATCCTGTAATAATAGCAGGGGTGCAAGGAACAGTTTGGACCTCAACCTTGATTATATAGTTGAGGATGACATCAGGCACTTAGTTGAGCCGCACACTAGCATGAAGATCGTGTCACTCACTGAGTGGTATGGCAGACCTGGATGAAGTGTTTTGTAGTACTAGTTAATGCAGAGCATTGATAATTGTGCAGGAGAAAGCGATGTTCAAAAATGGGTGTGAATGATGCATCAACACTAGCTCACTCACATCATACAAGGCATTGTTTGAAACTCAGTGATTCTAGTAAGGAACTACTTGACAGTTAATTGCCAGAAGTATCTAGTCTTACCAAAGCAGTGTCCATCCTATCCAAGTGATTTCCAATGTGTTCTGCAGGCCTTTATTAGAGAAAACTTATTTGAAAGACCAAGCTACAGAGTAAATATACTCACAGCAAAAGAAGTTTTGCATCACCCCGATTCCCAGAACTCCTGAAGACAGATGTTGACTGTGGACATTGTACCACAGACACAGTCCCTTTGACTATTCAAAGATGTCACTAAACCCACCCAAAGGTGTAAACGACCATGCATGAGCAGTGCCTATTAGATGGAGGGGGTCTGACAGCCGATCAGTTCCAATCATTCCACCAGGAAGGAGGTACACGGTTCTCATTGTCTGTAGTTCAACCATGCCTAGATGGTCAATACTGCAGTTTGATCATGTACACATTGTTACTTTGTGCAAGGAAGGGCTCTCAACAAGGGAAGTGTCCAGATGTCTCGGAGTGAACCGAAGCAATGTTGTTCGGACATGGATGAGATACAGAGAGACAGAAACTGTCGATGACATGCCTCGCTCAGGGCCCCCATGCCATATTACAACTCAAAATGTGCACAATAGGCTGCATGATGCTCAACTTAACTCCCTACATCCATGGTGAGGTCCATCTTTGCAACCACGACACCATGCAGTGCGGTAAAGATGGGCCCAACAACGTGCCGAATGGACCACTCAGGATTGACATCATCTTCTCTACACTGATGAGTGTCGTATATGCCTTCAACCAAACAATTGTTGCCTGCATGTTTGGAGGCAATCAATCAGGCTGAACACTATAGACACACTGTCTAGCAAAGAATCATATTCCAGCCATGCTTCCACGTCAATGGCCAAACCAAATATTCACGGCTCCAAGATCATGCTCTGCATTTGGTGGGACCAGCTCGGGGTCATGTACTATGAGGTGTTAAAATCAAGTGAAACAATCACAGGTGCTCAATATCGACTGTAATTAATGTGTTTGAGCAGAGCATTAAAAGACAAATGGCCGCAATACAGCGAGAGGCATTGCTCCCTCTGACTCTCACCTGTTTAGATCAATGGTACATGGCCTGACTAACCAACACTTCCGATCTCATGAAGAAGTCACAAATTGGATCAATTCGTGGACTGCTTCAAAAGATGGACAATTTTTTCAATGTGTGGAATTATGACAAGACGAAAGTACTGTCCCTCACAAATAACTACTGGTCTTCTTCTTCAAAGAGGCCATAGAAATTTGTGTAACGAACTTCATCATCAATGGGGACACTGATTACCAACATAGTAAGGTCAGGGAACCAATAGTAAGCTCGATCAAGGAGCAATGGTGCAAGCAGACATGAGATCATTCCACCACAGCTGCCAAAGAGGTATTGCAGCCCCCTCCACCATCTACCGCAGCCTCTGCTTCCCCCAACATCGAACATGTTGGGACTGTCGGTGCATGAAGTCACACTTGGACCCGCGTGGGATAAATATTACTGGCAGAAAGTGGACAGAGTATTGCCTCAGCACCACCTAATGATGGCGGAATGATTATTCACTGAAATATCATGGGCGTTTGACGATCATATCTGGCTGGTCACCCGAGATCCCTTCAAATTAAATCATTCATGTTGATCAAGAAATGGAATTGTCTAAGCACTGACCCTTGTGAGACACCATGAGGTGGCATTACGTTGGGTTGATGTACATCGCTGGTGGTCATGGAAGGTGCCGTAACGGCTGTACGATATTTGAATGCCATCCTCTGACTGATAGTGCAACTATATTGGCAGCATATTGGCAAGGTATTCGTTTTCATGGATGAAAATTCGCACACCCATCATGAGCATCTTGTGAATGACTTCCTTCAGGACAACAATATCATTCGACAAGAGTGGCCAGTATGTTTTTCCAGACATGAACCCTATCGAACATGCCTGGGACAGATTGAAAAGGGCTGTTTATGGATGATGTGACCCACCCACCAACCACTCTGAGGGATCTATGTCAATTCGCCATTGAGGAGTGGGACAATTAAGACCAACAGTTCCTTGATGAACTTGCGGGTAGCATGCCACGATGAATACAGGCATGCATCAATGCAAGACGACGTGCTACTGGGTATTAGAGGTACCAGTGTGTACAGCAACCTGGACCACCACCTCTGAAGGTCTCACTGTATGGTGGTACAACATGCAATGTGTGGTTTTAATGAGCAATAAAAAGGGTGGAAATGATGTTTACATTGATCTCTATTCCAATTTTCTGTACAGGTTCTGGAACTCTTGGATCCGAGGTGATGCAAAACATGTTTGATAAGTGTAGTTGCAGTTGAGACAGCTACTAACACAACAAAGTAATGGAGCTTGGATAATGGTGAGGATATCAAGAAAATGCATTTAGTGTCTTCCATCAAAACACTAGAAGTTTCATATTCATGTAGGAAAATGAAAAGGACTGATGTAATTTCAGCGGAATTGTTTTTCATGTCAGAATTTCACATGGAAATAACTGAAATTGAAAAGATTCGTCTTGATGGATACAAGATAGTATTGCACTACTGTAGAACCAGTAGGAAGAAAGGGGAAAGGACTACACAGGCCAAGCCCTTCAAGGTAACTGAAGGTTAGACAGTTTTATGAATGCTGCTTCACAATAGTTGATCAGAAAACCACACAAGCTTGTAGTACTGAAAGCTCACAGACCATCAACTCGAAATATTTTAAGCTTTATAAAGCAACTAGAAAAAATTTTAGTGAGGGCCTGCAGACTTAACTGGAGAATTGTTGTTTGTGGAGACTAATGTTGATATTCTGTCAGATAGTATTGACAGGGGTATGTAGAGTTACTGATAGCCAGCTTTGTGTTATTTTCCAAAGTAAAATTCTCTACTAGAGGTGAAGGATAAAACAAAACGGCTATTGACGGTTTGTTTTCAGACCCAACAACCTGTAGTGATTTAGCAGCAAAACCCATAATCAATGGTTTATCTGATCATGATGGTCAACTGTTAACAATAAAATGCACTGATCATGGTGATGATCAGAGGTGGTGATCAGTTATCAGAGAAGAAAAGTATTTTATCACTGAACTGTTAACAGTGATTCAGTCACAATGCTTACAGAGAAATTGTGGGAAGAATGCTGGAGAGATTGTTATAAAGAAGCCAGTATTGATGGAAAATTTAACTCTTTCTTAAAAATATTTCTGCGGTGCTTTGAGTCTTGTTTTCCTCAAAACAAATAAGTGCAAAATTTAACAGAAGCAATGATAAGTGTTTAAAGAGTGGTTCACAGCTAACAGTCAAAGTCTTAATCTCACACAGACTCGTTTTAGGTGATTTCAAACAAGCAATAATGGCTTGTTAGCACCAGAAGAGTATATTAATAATAATATACTACGTTACGTGTGGTGCAAAATTCCTTGGGGTCTAGTTGAATAGCAGTTTAAAATGAGCAAATCAAGAAGGTAGGTTCAAATTAAACAACGGAAAATCCAGGATGGAATGTAACTATATTAGATAAGGAAAGTTGCTACTAACCGTATAGTGGAGATGCTGAGTCACAATAGGCACAACAAAAATATCCACACAATTATAGCTTTCGCCCATTACGGCCTTTGTCAGCAAGAGGAGGAGGAGATTAGTGTTTAACGTCCCGTCGACAATGTGGTCATTAGAGACGGAGCGCAAGCTCGGGTGAGGGAAGGATGGGGAAGGAAATCGGCCGTGCCCTTTCAAAGGAACCATCCCGGCATTTGCCTGAAGCGATTTAGGGAAATCACGGAAAACCTAAATCAGGATGGCCGGAGACGGGATTGAACCGTCGTCCTCCCGAATGCGAGTCCAGTGTGCTAACCACTGCGCCACCTCGCTCGGTTTTGTCAGCAAGAGACACACATACACACATGCGCGCACACACACTTTCACACAAACACAACTTGCACACACATTTGCAGTCTCAGACAACTGAAACCACACTGTGAGCAGCAGCACCAGTGCATGATGGGAGTGGGGTAAGTAGCAGAAAGGAGAGAAATAAAAAGAAATTACAAGACTAGGTGTGGCGGTGACATGACAGCTGTGTAGTGCTGGAATGGGAACAGGGAGGGGGCTGGATGGGTGAGGACAGTGACTAATGAAGGTTGAGGCCAGGAGGGTTACGGGAATGTAGGATGTATTGCAGGGAAAATTCCCACCTGCGCAATTCAGAAAAGCTGGTGTTTGTGGGAAGGATCCATATGGCACAGGCTGTAAAGCAGTCATTGAGATGAGGAATATCATGTTTGGCAGCGTGTTCAGCAACAGGGTGGTCCACTTGATTTTTGGCCACAGTTTGTCGATGGCCGTTCATGTGGATAGTCAGCTTGTTGGTTGTCATGCCTACATTGAATGCAGCACAGTGGTTGCAGCTTAGCTTGTAAATCACATGACTGATTTCACAGGTAGCCCTGCCTTTGATAGAATAGGTGATGTTAGTGACTGGACTGGAGTAGGTGATGGTAGGAGGATGTATGGGACAAGTCTTGCATCTAGGTCTATTACAGGGGTATGAACCAATGAGGTTAGGGATTGGGAGCAGGGGTTGTGTAAGGATGGATGAGTATATTGTGTAGGTTCGATGGACGGCAGAATACCTCTGTACAAGAGGTGGGAAGGATAGTGAGCGGGACATTTCTCATTTCAGGGCACTACGCGAGGTAATCCAAATCCTGGTAGAGAATGTAATTCAGTTGCTCCAGTCCCAGATGGTACTGAGAAATGAGGGGAATGCTCCTCTGTGGCTGGACTGTGGGACTTTGGGAGGCAGTGGAAGACTGGAAAGATAAGGCATGGAAGATTTGTTTTTGTACAAGGTTGGGAGGATAATTATGGTCAAAGAAGGCTTCAGTGAGACCCTCAGTATATTTTGAGAGGGATTGCTCATGACTGCAGATGCAATGACCACAGGTGGCTAGGCTGTACGAAAGGGACTTCTTGGTATGGAATGGGTGGCAGCTGTCGAAGTGGAGGTATTGCTGGTGGTTAATAGGTTTGATATTGATGGAGGTACTGTTGTAGCCATCTCTGAGGTGGAGGTCAACAAATGGTTCAAATGGCTCTAAGCACCATGGGACTTAACATCTGAGGTCATCAGTCCCCTAGACATAGAACTACTTAAACCTAACTAACCTAAGGATATCACACACATCCATGCCCGAGGCGGGTTTCGAACCTGCGACCTGTAATGTAACGGACTACTGAAACTACTGATACCACCGGCTGGCGAGGTGTGCGGTGCCGTCAATCAACTTGAAGAAGTAAGTGAACTTTAACTACGTAAGCATAAAGTGAAATATTATTATTTTGTTACAAAACCCTTAATATGAAGACAATAATGAGGTATATTGCCACAGAACTATATTATAAACACTTTTCATTTTTCATACCATGTTTTTCATATAGGTATATGTGCGATGTGTAAAATATCAATATACAACCAAGACTGGCAGTACTGCACAGTTTGTAAGCTCTGCAAACAGGAGCCGGTTGTTGGCGGGTGTCAAATAGGAGCCAGTTGTTGGCGGGTGTAGAGACAATGGGCAGTTGGTGTTGAGATGTCTTGTAATGCGCATGCTTTGAGAAGGTCAAGGATAGAGGGAACGAAATGATGTATTGGAAATGCTGTTACATTGAAAATTATTGAATATCGTCATGATCAGCATTTATAAAATAAAAGTTGGAAGTTTAACTATGTGTCCGTTCTTACGCAGCAAAATACACACCCTGGACCTGAAATTGATTTAACAAACAGCGGATGGCGAGATTCATCACTGGAGGACGAGCGTGCAACAATGACCAATAAAGGTAAGAAAGTTATATTACTCTAAATTCAAATTGTGATGATACCTATATTTCTCCATGTCTTCAACCCTGTATGTGCTCTGTTGTTAGAGTGAACAGCATAACGGGAACTGGTGGTCGACTAGGCACACCAGGGAGACCACACAGGTTTAAAATGATAATTTGTAGCTTAATATACTACTACTGATAATAATTAATATTTGTCCCCCGGAGAAAGAGGTGCATTACAGACCGTAGCAGCAGCGCAGTTCGGACTGAAGCACCTAGAACTGCTCGGCCACTGGAGGTCAACATTTAGGAAGGTGGTTTGTTGGATTGAGCAGAACCAGGTGAAGCAAATGGGGGAGAGGTTGTTGAGGTTCTGGAGGAATGTGAATAGGGTATCCCCACCTTCAATCCAGATAGCAAAGATGTCATCAATGAATCTGAACCAGGTGAAAGGTTTAGAATTCTGGGTTTTTAGGAAGTGTGGCTTTTTTTCCCTGTGCCAGAGCTTGATGGATACTAGAGCTAATAGCCGGCAAAGTTGACTACATTTTCTGTTAAATCTTCCAGTTGTAACCTGGTAATAAAATTTGTTTCTGCTTTCCTTCAGTTCTGTGGGTAAACATTGTTCCAGACCTCTGGAATCCTTATCTTTACTGTAATTTAGACATCTGGTGCAAGGCATCCCCAGTGCAGGGAAACTTTGCTCCACATAAACATTAGAAAAGTGGAATAAATGTTGTTTTATGAGATGCAAATACAGATTACTTTGCAAAAGTCTGTATTAACTAATCAGATAATTCTGAAAAACCAATGAATTAAAGAAATCCTGTTTTGAATCTAATTTCTTTAAAAATCTGTAAGAAGTGGAGGAAAGTAACTGCAAATGGTTGTAATCCTTTTTCTCCTAACTCCTAACTCTCTCTCTCTCTCTCTCAACAAACCCCCCCCCCCCCCCCCCCCCCCCGCCCCGCCCCTTTGAAGGAACATTTGGTTTTGTTCTGAAAGCATTTGTGACACTTTTTGTTAATCTTCTGTTGGCTGTTAACAGATAAGCAGGAGTCCTTTTTTACTTTTATTTGACTATGTGTGTAATGTGTTATCTAGCACAAAGAAAACACAGCAATAAATGAGAAAAATAACACTAAGTTTTCAAGACTGTAGCAAAATTTCATGTTACACGAGAGCTTATACACTTAAAATTTTCCAGGAAACATTGATTTTTGATTACCTAAGCTTGTGATGATTTATTTTATATATTGTTCAATCTTTATTTATTGCTTTGAGCATGTGTTTAATGACAGACAATAGTAACCAAGAAATCATGTAAGATAATATTAGAAATAAAGAAATTTAAATTATGGTTTCAGACCTGAAGTACATAAGAGAAAAGACACTAATATCTTGTACAGCTTTATATATATGAATATATGTTAGTTAATAAGAAAGAAAGATTTCTTAAGAAGCATGAATACTAGAATTTAAGATAACTTGCAGACTTAGCCATAAATGCATATGGAAATGATTTACTGCTAATAACAAAAACAGAAGTTTTCTTGTTTGTCTCCATCCCGAATGAATATTTTTCTGTATTACTGTTAATTTTCCAATGAAACTCGTTCACATACAGAAACCACAAGCAAGTACACACCGGTTCACTGTGTACCCTGAGATTGCTCACTAACTACACATACAAATGCAGTATAATACACAAAGTTTCACTATACAAGTCTACCATATAACAGTGGACAGCAAAACATTGGTTTGTTGCATATAAATTGAATGCACAGTAGCATTATTTGTATTATTTAGCTCTCAGTGACAAAATGGATTATGAAATGTTACAGTCCAGGGCAGCACATTAAAGATGAAGATTGGAAATAAATGCTTCTTGAATGCTTCAGTTAGTCACCCAAAACTGTTGAAAAGGCTCTAAGGCAACAAAATATTCACATTCCTCCTTTAACAAAAGTTTTATGCACAAAATCACATGATACCTATTATGAATTTGTAAAGGGCCAGTGCACATCAATCCAGCCAGGAAAAAAAGGTAGAAACATGTTAACAAATGCAAGTTATAAATATGAATCATTACATCCTTTGTACCCCCCATATTATGTGTGTGCCCCATTAATGAGTTTGGAGTTGAATGTTGTTTTTACCTCAGGAGGTATTTTACTACTTCTCTGCAGTGCTTCTGTATCCTCCAACCCCATCTCCTAGTGTGTGATTTCGTTAGAGTTTACTATTGTATCCTATAAAATACCAATCAAATAAGTCAGTGATTGAATTTGTACCATGAAAAGAAAAATGGGCATGAAAGACCTTAATTTAACCGAAGTGATGATTATAAACAAATCTTCCTTTGGGATTTAGTTACTGTGTAAAGCTACTAATTGCAGCCAGAGAATTTGTTTCTCTCTGTACTGTCTCATCAAAACTAAGATCTTATCTGATAGCTTTGCCAATGAATGATTTCTAAGACTCTATCATGAACACATACAAGCAGTGATTAAAAAATCCGGTAAAAGTTGTAGAACAAAGATAATTTATAATCAATACAAGAAGTCTTATCACCTGTTTGAACTAGAAAATTAAACTGTTATGTTTAAAAAAATCCAGAAACAAAAGTAAAGTATAATTGTTCTGTAACTTAAGCAATGTTAAATGCCCAGGCATCTTACAGAAATTTTGTACATAGTTTGAGAATGAATATACAAAATATGTCTTGGTGTATAAGCCATATAGCTAAACCAAAGACACTAATAACAGGAGATTCTACTCTATTATAGACACTAATGAGATGGACAGTTCCACAACAAAAATTACACGACATTTTTTTCCCCTGACACAAACATGTAAATATGCTGAAAAGCATTTTGACTATTTGTCTGACTAGATACATTTCCTTTAAGTTGCACAAAAAAACTTATCCTACACATAACAAATTAGAAATGATTAACAGCCTATAACAATACTTGCTTACAATACTAGAGACTAGCCTGCTCTTTAAAGTCTGAAACCTGAAATATTACGGTTCACATCTTCAACAATTATATTTTTTCTTAATCCTGTTTTCTTACATATTTTAACTAGTGGCATATATGCTAAACACTTTATTTATAACAGAACTAAGTTATTACTTCTGGGTGCAAGGAAGAAAATTATCCTCGTACATTGTAAATGCATTGCAAAGAAACAACAAACATTACTTATTTTACAATAAATTTGCTATGGTAATAATACAAGCTTTAAATCTTGGATTTATTATTAAATAGAATGTTCTGATTATGTTTAGTGTTACATACCATTTCTGTAATATCTCATTCACATTTCTCACCTGTTTACATCTTCAAAGTATTTTAAAGCCAGCAAAAAGACAGTAATAATACAATTTCCATCCTACGGGGACATAGAGTAAGAACAAGTATAAGTAATAAGTACTGCCACAAAAAGCACTGTCTGCTACTATGACTATATTAAGCTTATCTTAACCCAGGGAGTAATGTAAACAGATGTTTCATGAATAAATCGTTGCAGGAACTAAGGATGCAACAAACTGTTATTGATGTTATAACTGTTATTTACAGATTGTAAGAACTAAATAGGTCCAAAATTGTTTCAGTGTGTTTAACAAAGGTGAGCAGCAAAATTAAAATAAATAAACAAACACAACAGTGTATAATAACCCTTTTTTAGGGCAAAAGGAGTCCACAGCAGTATAAGAGACGTTTCTCGGAGAAATATTTTATGTGAAGTGCCATATATGACAATAATGTTTTATAAATACAAGTATTAGTGCTGAAGGAAGAACTGAGAGATGAATATGTGCATTGTATCTGAGAGACATCAATGAGGCATAAGGAAACAAAATAATGAGATAAAATAAACTATCATAGGCTAATGAATGAATAGAAAGCACAACACATTTAGAATTTGGAAAAAAATCTGGACACCAATCATCTCAACTAAGTAAATGAACAGATATGAATAAACCAAAGAATTCAAATGAAATAAATGAGGCACCGATAGCAGATTCAAGTGTTACTCTAACTGTGGTTTACACTAAGGAAGGTTTGGAGAAAAAATGGGGGAATAATCAGAAAATGGAATTCCTTGTAATCTCTGCAGGAATGTAAGATACAGAAAAACATCTTAAATTAATATAAAGTGAAATATTGAGAATTTATGAAGAAACAGGCTGTTGAAATCATACAATGCAGGCTCTCATGCTGGTTTTTTTGCATCCCTTATGATACCTTAAAAAGAAAAAGCACCAAAGACTCTTTAAAGTTTAGAATGTTCATGGCAGATTTCTTAGTTAAAAGAACTGTGTACAAAGTGGCGCATTGTTGAATATGTTTTCAGTTTCCTGTCAACATATAAACCACTTTTTCCATTAAAAAGTGAATCTTACATTGTGTTAGAAGTGAAATGAATATTTTTCAGCACTTACTCTTCGCAGATCACTGTGGTGCAGGACTGTACAAGAAAGTGCTATTGTAAAATTATATCTCCCATTTACAGTAATTTCTGTACGTTTGTGGTTGGGCATAATGTGTTCGCTATGGATATTGAACATTTGTTTCTGATGTTATTCACAACCTGATTATTTGCATAAGATTTTGTTAATGGAAAATCTGCAACAGGACTGCATGGTGAGATTGAAAATACTTCAGTTGCAACTTTGTTTCAATTTAAACATGACTGGTTTCAAGAAAATTATATTCCCATCTTCAGTTGCACAAATTTAGTAGTGGTTGTGAAATGTTACCACGCCACCACATCCACCTGTTCCACAGTTCAACCTGTTGTAACATGTGACCACCTAGCAACTGACTACTAAATTTGTACACCTGAAAATGTGAATACGATTTTCCCAAAATCAGTCATGTTTATAATAAGACGAAGTTACAACTGAAGCAGATATTTTCAATCACACAGTGCTTATTTGCAATTTTCCTAACATTTCGTCTTCATCCAGAATTGCACTGAACATCTTCAGAAGTGCTACTCATTCTGGCAAGACTTGCCAACTCAGTGGAATGAGTAGGAACTCTGAAGATGTTCAGCTCAACTCTGGTGGAAATATTAAGAAAAGAAAAGTTTCATGGGCCAGAGCCATATAACCTAGAAGATTTACCAATAGTTGAGACAGCCAGTCATGTAAGACTTCATTGTATGATCATAAGTTTAATTACGTTACAGAAAATCAAATACTATATATGCTTTCCAAAAACACTGACACTTAAAGATGAATTCAGGTACTATCTTGTCTTTTCAGTTTTATGGTTTGCACATATGGCATTCATGTACCTAAGATTGCATTATGTCAAGGCAAGGCAGATCCATAATGTAGATCTTTGTTTTCACTTTTTAATTATTGTTGCTAGCATATGACTGACTGGAGCTTTACTTACACTTCAGACTTACAATCCTAATTTGACTAGAATATTTAGTATGTTTCAAATTAAGTATTAACTAACATAGTTGCTCTAAAAGAAAGAAGTATGCTAACATGAGAAGTGATAAATCAGGAGAAGGGTCTGTTGTAAAAGGAATGTAATAGTTGATATGTTCACACTGATGTTTCCTTGAATATTCGAACTGGTAAATCAGAATGCTTGATATAGATGTAACGTGTAACTGTGGTATTTTCTGTGACTTCATCTGACCGTTTGTGATTTGAAAGACTTCCACCATCATTGTCCCAGGACACAAGGCTTGATCCTAAACAAGAAAAAAATTTACAGTATGGAGTGTAAAGAAGTAATAATGCATTAAATGCAAAGGTGTGGTAGGAAAAAAAACATTGTCATAAATAAATGTAATTTAAATCTGTGAAATGCTCATTTGAGATTAAAAGCTTATTATATAACTAACTTGGAAAGAAACAGAAGTTCCAGATATACACATTTGATGATACCATTACTCACTTATGAATTCAAATTTGGAAGAAAAAATTCTTAGAGGTCTAAATGAAATATCAGTCAATTAATGTTCTATGTCGTAAACCAGAGTATAAAACTTATTTCTTTTGTAAAAATTGCCTCTTGTATCATTGTTACTGAAATCAATTTGAAAAATATTTATTTTGCCCTCTACAATATTAAAAAATGAGGAATGCATGATTTGTGATGATACGCACTGTTGTTATGCCATGCCAATGTGTCTGGGGGGGGGGGATTCAGAACCGCTGATTTTGAGATGTGGTATGATAGAACTTTTGCTGCAGTTGAAGTAATGTGAAACAAATATTGTATTCACACTTTTAAAATGCTCAGAAAATAATTAAGATAACGTGTTAAAAAGTCTAAATTTCAAAAACATCCCCTGGAAGGTCACAGTGCCAGAATCTCATTTCTTACAAATCAACCACTAAAAATGAGTGTATGTACTGTTGCATAAGTACAAATTCAGAGTTCTCAGATAGAATCCTGATTCCTAATTATGCATATTGTTATCTGTTATCAGTGCTAGGTTCTGAAGTAAAACATTTCTCTATGGTAGTGTCATACAAAAACGAAACTAAATACAACATAGTTTTCTTACCTGCCGCAAAGGCGAGAAGTAACTCAGATTGAGATAGTGGCCCCCAAAGCATAAACAAATGAGCATAAATACAGCATAATTTTACTCATTTGTCCCAAAGGTGAGAAATAACTCTGATTAAGATATGTTGATCTTCGCTTCCAGAGTATCTGATTATTATTTTTATTTAATTTCAATTAACTGACTAGTCAAGTGTATTGGAATTTCATATAAAAAGTTACAATAATTCGCCCCCCCCCCCCCCCCCCCCCCCCCCAAACCTTCTAAAATGTAGATCTGAAAGGTTATTACAGTATGAACATAACAAAATAAAGAGTGCTTGGGAAAAAGTCACTACTTTATGTAAACTGTCACACACTTGTTTTGTTATTGTCTCTATATCTTCTGTTGTGAAGCTGTAATCCTTGATAATGTTGTATCATAGATCACTTTGTCATCTAAGATCACTATTTTATAGCCTGCCTAGTTATTAATGTAGGTACAACATTAAGTGCAAGAGTCCCAGTGTGGGGCATGCATGACATAATTCTACCTTTGTCAATGACTCTCCATTATACTGCGTACTCTATACCAAGAATCCTCAGTTCAGTCACAGATTTCATTTGATACCCCATGTGATTTAACTTTTGTCAATAAGTGTTGATGTGGCACTGAGTCGCATGTTTTTCAGAAATCAAGAAATCCTGTGTCTTCCTAATTGCCTTGATCCATGGCTTTCAGGATGTCATATGAAAAAAGTATGAGCTGGGATTCACATGACTGATATTTTCAGAATCCATGCTGATGGCATAGAGGTCATTCTGTTTGAGATGCCTCATTATGTTTGAGCTCATAATGTGTTCTAAGATTCTAAAACAGATGGATGTCAGTAATCAGTAATACTGGATGGTACTTTAGGGGATCATTTCTGCCACCTTTCTTATAGATGAGCATGATCTGTACTTTCCTTCAACTAAACGGGGAACTTCTTTTATTAAAGAGATCTGTTGTATATTATGTTTAAAACAGTTGTCACCTCAGTTTCCAACTTCTGTATATAATCATAGGGACTCTGGGGACTTGTTCAGTTTTAGTAATTACTTAACACCACTGAGACTAACATCTGTATCACTCATCTTTGCAATGGTGTGAAAGTTAAACTGAGGCTGTACTCCTCAATTTGAAAATGGAGTTAATCATTTCTTCTTTTGCACTGCTTACCTCAGTTCCAGTTCCTGTGTCATTTGTGAATGTCTAAACACTAACTTGTGTGCCTTTACATGTGACACAAAGTTCTGGTACACAACAGGGGGGGGGGGGGGGGGGGGGAGTCCCTACCATCACATTCTGTTCCATTAGGTACATTTGAATCCAGTGCTTCATCAACCACTATTCTAAGTTGAACTGCAGTTATTCTAAAGTTGAATTCCTGTCCCTCTACATGTTCATGCCCATAGCTAAAGGTATAGAGTTCTAGAGTTCTTCACTGAGATGCAATACTACTGCCTCTTTATCTAGTTTATGAAATATGTAAATCTTCCGACTTTCTGTAGTTGCACTTTATGAAAAGGAAAGTTGATACTCACCATATAGCGGAGAAGCTGAGTCTCAAATAGGTGCAGCAAAAAGACACTCACAATTAAAGCTTTCAGCCATCAAGGCCTTTGTCAACAATAAACAACAGACACACAGAAACAGAACTTGCACACACGACTGCAGTCTCAGGCAACTGAAACCAGTTGCCTGAGACTGCACTGCACTGCAGTTGTGTGTGCGAGTTGCGCGCGCGCGCGCGCGTTTGTGTGTGTGTGTGTGTGTGTGTGTGTGTGTGTGTGTGTGTGTGTGTGTGTGTGTGTGCTGTTGGTGAAGGCCTGGATGGCCAAAAGCTTAAATTGTGAGAGTCTTTATGTTGTGCCTATCTGCAACTCAGCATCTCTGCTATATGGTGAGTAGCAACTTTCCTTCTCATAATATTGTCACTTTCTGTCCTGGATTTTCCATTGTTTGATTGTTATAGTTGCACTTTAGTAATCATGCAACCACCCCGTGTTCACTGACACCTGTTTCAATGTGAATTTCTTCAAAGAGCTCAGATTTATTAGACACCTTTAGATTTGATATATTTCTGAGATAAGTAAGGTTCCAAACTGTCTATTCTGAGCAGGTTTCGAAAAAAGTATTGGGTATTGCAAGATGTCTTATCATACCCACTACTTACAAAACTTTAATTATCCCACTCTGTTGTTGAATGAATAAGTTTCTTTACAATGATAACATTGTGACTGGCGAACATAAATATTAGTGAGCTGAGGTTTTGTCTCAACATTTTGCTTATTCTGGGGATGACCCTAGTGGCCAGTAGAAGGCTCAAATATAAGTTTATGTCCAATGGTGATACTGGGTTTTGCCCAAACAATCTCACATCCAGCTACAATTTCTATCTCAGTGGATTTGTTTCTCTTCTACTGCTACAAATATACTACATTCATTTCCCATCAACCTGTCTATGAGCATACACTTAAATTGACATCTGAAACCTCAGCACCGTTAACTTCAGGTTTTATCCAGCTTTCTGTACTTAACATTATGTGAGCTTCACTGCTTTTAGACTTACTTCAAACCTGGGACTTTGGTTCTAACACTCTGCCAACAGATCACCAGGATTTTAATAGTCCCAGCTGTGTTATGCTAATACTTTGGGGTCTTACACAGCTTCATTATTGGCTCTGAATGAAGAAATGCCTAATCTAAGCAAACTCTTTTGTGGACTGTACATGAAGTCAGTTACCAGGGTAGGGATCCTAACCTGATCCATTGACATCTGCAACTATGCTTTGCAAACCACTGTGAGGTGCTTGGCAGAGGTTATATCCCACTGTACCAGTTATTAGAGTTTCTTCCTGTTCCACTCATGTATGGAGTGCAGGAAGAAAGATTGTTTGAACACTTTTGTGTGTGCAGTAATTACTGTTATCCTCATGATGTCTATGTGAGTGAGGCATAGGGGATTGTAGTACATTCCTAGAATAATCATTTAAAGCTAGTTCTTGAACCTTTGTTAATAGACTTTCTCGGGATAGTTTATGACTATCTTCAAGGGTCTTCCAGTTCAGTTCCTTCAATATCTCTGTGACACTCTCCCATGGATTAAATAAATCTGTGACCATTTGCACTGCTCTTCCCTGTATACTTGCAATATCCCTTGTTAGTCCTATTGGTAAGGATCCCTTACACATGAGCAATAATCTAGGAACTGTTCACACTACTGACTTGTAAGCAATATCCTTTGTAGACTGATTGCACTTTCCCTGCACTCTACCAACAAACCAAAGTCTGCCATCTGCTTTACCCACAACTGAACCTATGTGATCATTCCATTTCATATCCCTACAAAGCATTACACCCAGGTATTTGCATGAGTTGGCTGATTCCAAAAGTGACTCACTTTATGTTTGACCTCTGCTTATTACAGTATTACTACTCAGGGTACATATTGGTTGAAAGCACCGATGATGGCTGTTAATCAGCTGAAATCGATTTGCAAAAGTGAATAAATAAAACATGATTTTGTGACTGGTTGCTGCATATTTGGTAATTTTAATAAGATACTAGGTTTTTTTCGTATTGTGAAGTGAAAAGTTTTACATTTCTGAACATTTAGAGCAAATTGCCAATCTCTGCACCATCTTGAAATCTTACCAAGATCTGACTGAATATTTATGCAGCTTCTTTCAGATAGTTTTTCATTATAGATTACTGCATCATCTGAAAAAAGCCTGCTTATGCTATTAATATTGTCTGCGAAGTCATTCATACACAATATGAACAGAAAAGGTCCCAACACACTTCCCTGGATTCCGCTATGATTGTACTTTTGACAATAAGTGAAGGTGTGGTACTGAGTCAAATGCTTTTCGGAAATAAAGAAACACTGCATTTAACAAGTTTGCTTGATCCAAGTTTTCAGTATGTCATGTGAGAAAAGTGCGAGTTGGGTTTCACATTGTCAGTGTTTTCGTAATCCCTGCTGGTTGGCACTGAGGAGGTCATTCTGTTCAGGATACCTCATTATGTTTGAGCTCAGAAAATGTTCTAAGATTCTACAACAAATCAATGTCAAGAATATTGGATGGTAGTTTTGTGGATCACTTCTGCTACCCTTCTTGTAGACCCTGACTTTTTCCAAGAACTGGGCATGGTTTTATATTCGAGGGATCTACAATAGATTATAGTTAGAAGAGATACTAATTCAGTTGAAAATTCATTATAGAATCTGATAGGGATTTCACCTGGGCCTGGAGTTTTTTCCATTTTAACGATTCCAGTTATTTCTCAACGTCACTGACACTTACACTTATTTCACTCATCTTTTCAGTGGTACAAGGATTAAAATTGGGGCAGTTCTCCTGGGTTTTCCTTTGCAAGGGGAACATTTGAAAATGGAATTAAGTATTTCAGCTTTTGCTTTGCTACCCTCAATTTCAGTTACTGTCTCATTCGCTAGGGCTGGACACTAACTTTGGTGCCACTAACATCCTTTACATACAACCAGAATTTCTTTGGGTTCTGTGACAATATTCTGCTAGTCATTAAAGGCTTCAAACTTTGCTCTCTTGACAGCCGAATGCATTTCATTCAGCATCTGTCTGTCTACAGCCCTGGCCTTCGTTTTGCACTTATTAGGCAGTAATCTCTGTTTTGTTAGAAGTTTCTTTACAGTGACTGTATACCATGGAGATTCCCTACCATTATGAATTGTTCTACTGGGTACATATCTATCCAGTGCACGATCAACTACTCTTTTAAACCTGAGCCAGAGTTACTCTAGACGCTGCTGCACTCTGCTGAAAGTTTCAAGTTCTTCACTGAAATATGACACTACTGATTTTTTATCAAGTTTACTGAACAAACATATCTCTCTGTTTGTTTTAGTTGTTCTTTTTTACTTTGGTAATCATTCTTGCCATAACCACATCATGGTCACTGATATCAGTTTCGATGTGGACATCCTCAGAGAGGTCAGGTCTATTTGTTGCCATTAGATTCAATGTATTTTCACCATGAGTGGAGTTCTTAAATATCTATTCTAGGTAATTTTCAGAGAAGGTATTTAGTACAGTTTCACAGGATGTCTTATCATGCCCACCACTAACAAAACTGTTATTTTCTCAATTAATTGCTGGATGATTAAAGTCTCCAACGATGATTACTTTATGACAGAGGAACTTACGTATGAGTGAACTGAGGTTTTCTCTAAGGTTTTTGGTTACAGCAGGAGATGAGTCTGGTGGGTGACAGAAGGATCCAATAATCATTTTATGGCCATCCCTGATACTGAGTCCTGCCCAAACAATCTCACATGCAGCTTCAGTTTCTACCTTGGTGGATTTAGGGGGAATCTACAGTTCTTTACCCTGTGGCACATGTCAACAAAACCACAGCCTAGCTTGACATAGAACCTTTGAAGTCATTAGTTCAAGCCCTCCATTCGACCATCCGTTCTGTGGACAGTGCTGTAGATTGAGGGTTTTGTTGACATTTCATGAGCATGGCAGCTCTTCTCAGCTTTCTCTGTCATTCAGTGTAATGATCCAGTTACGACCTCTGAGGCCACATGATATGCATTGTTTTTTCCAGTCTGCACCTGGTTCACCCTGCTCTCTCATTGGTGCCACAGCAGCCTCTTCAAAATGTTGAATGAGGAACACAGGTCCATACTCTGCATAAGGTTATTATTATTATGCCTTGTGGCCATTTTCCTGAGGGGTGCCATTACTCACCATATGTTTGAGCTGTCAATGACTATGAATAATGTAATGATAAAAATTGTTTCAGTTAATGTTATGAAGAATTGAATGAAATTTAGTTGCCAGTGATTTCAACTGCATTCTAATTATTATTATCACAGAATCAAAGAGCATTTGCCATACCAAGCTGTATTGATTTCATGCCTAATAATGATCCAAATTACATTTTGAATTTTTTGCGTGTGTGGGCAGATTTTAGTATTTTTATAACATGGTGAAGAATGCTTATAGTATTGAGTAAAGCTGTTCTGTTACATTAAATAAAGCCCTCTCTTCCCTGCAGTCTTATTAACACTGTCTCTAATTGCCTAATGAAATTTAAAATATTTCCTATGTGTGTGGGGGGAGGGGGGGGGGGCGGAGGGAGGAGTGGGGTGTGGATAGGGTCTTGAATACTGTTAAATATCCTATCATGTATATTCTCAAAACTCCTATCATGTATATTCTCAAAACTCTTACTAAATCACAGCACTCTAATAAGAGTTATTAAATGCAGTACTCATTTAGACCTATGGCCTAAAATTTATTCTACATTTTTTGTATATAATCCGTCTCTGTAGCGAGGAGGCTGTCATGTGGGGGATCCAGGTCAATTCCCAGTACTGCCAGGGATTTTTCCTGGGTGAGAGGACTGGACTGTTCCATTCAGCCTCATGATGATAATTAAGGAACTACTTGACTCAGCGGTAGTGGCTCCAGGTCTGCTAATTCAATAGTGGCTGGGAGAGTGGTGTTCACATACCCCTCCATACCACATCCAAATGATGCCAATGGCTGATGGATGACATGGTGGTCAGTTGGCTCTGACTGATCCACCTATGGCCAGAATGGCTGAGCTTTCCTATTTGTATATTGCTACTCAGGCCATTGCCCGAGAACAAGTAATGGAATCCTTACAATATTGTGTGTCATCTCGCACCATTAGTCAGAGACTAGCAGCAACCGGACAAGTGAACTACTGCCCCACGCGTAAGCAACTGTTAACATTACAACAGAAACAGCTGAAATGAAGTGGTGCCATGACCAGGAAGCATGGACTGCAGTAGAATGGTATCACATTATGTTCAACAATGAATCACAATTCTGCAGTACTCTAGGTGAGCATAGTTGATAAGTATGGTGATGATCTGGAGAGAGATCCCGATGTTTTGAAGACACTCAATGGTGTTACTCCTGATATCATGATGTGGGGAGCCACTGAGTATGGCTTCAGATAACAACTGGCAGTGAATTGCCTCAATCACAATTCTGATGGCATAATGGTATGTCACTGACATCCTACATCCTCCTGTATTATCTTGATGCAACAATATTGTGGTGCCATTTTTCAGCAGTACAATATTCGTCAAAACATCGCACATGTTGCTGTGAAGTGTCTGCATTATGTTGACATACTTCTGTGGCCAGTGATATCCCCTACTCTGTTACCAATTGAACTTGTATGGAATCAACTATGACGTCAACTCCATCCAGGATACAAGGGACCAGCTACAACAGTTGTGAGCCAGATTGCTCCAGGAGAGGTTACAGTCACTTTATGACACCCTTTCCAACTGAATCAATGCATGCATCCAGGCCAGCAGGTGTGCAACATTATATTGATAAAATAATGGGCTCCAGCTTTGTAAATTTGACTTGATTTTGTTATCACTGAAATAACATTGGATATACTCTAACCTGTGAAATTTAGTTTTGTCTTCTCCTTCCCTTCTAAGCGCTTCACATTTTTGGTATGTGGTTTAACTTGTAACCATCTAGTTGCATGTGTCCAATTCTGTGAATTCCAAATACTGTTCTGTTTTGCATAATACATTTGTAGAAATACTTTTTGATTTCTCAATTTTCAAATGTGAGATGAGAAGCACATCTTTTTTAATTACAGTCTTCTGACATTTTGATGTAAGAGTCCAAATTTATCTTAATTTTTACCCTCAGTGATTGTCAAGATGCCTTTTTTTGTTTATCCATCAATTTTTGCACCTGTGTCTACAGTTATCTGGCAACTCTGTGGTTTGAAAACATTTAACCTGAAAAAACCTAGTAAAAATATTGGAAATCATAGGAAATGGACAGACAGAACTGTGCTTTGTGGTCTAACATGCCGATTCTATGAAATAGCGTGCTCCACTCCTAACCATTCAGGCCAACAAATGATGATCCTGGAAATCAGAAACATTATTTAGGTGGTTGTAAGTGTGAATCATCCCACAGTGAGAGGTCTGGTTTGCCGTATGTGCAGTTAGAGTGTAAAAGGCATTAGCTCAGAACATCTACAAGGCACAATGGCAAGTGGGCATCTCCACCTGTTGGGAAGGGCTGGTTACGCTTTGGCACCACAGTTTGGCTGTGCCTTGGGAGTCATGGAGCAAAGGTCATGCGCGATAACAGTGCCAGAACAATTGAAAAATACATGAAAATTATAATTCAGAACTGTCAAATCATTCATGTTGCAATCTATGTTGAGCTACCATTTATGAGAGATGTGTTTCTCCCTCAATTGTAAATGGAGTTGTACAGTGAAAACATCACACTAACAATACAGAAGAGTTACCGTGAAAGTAGCTATGTCATTTTAATGACTTGAATAGATTGGCCAGCACCCACCCACTACAAAAGCTGAAGAAGTCTCACTTCATAGTCTAGTGACACTGCATAGCATTCCCATTACAGAGAATAACTTCAAGAATGGTGACTGCAAGACATTTGTAAGGTAAAAGTTGGCACACATAACAACTGGGTCAGAGATTGTGCACGGAACAGAATGTATCATACTAAAACCCCACTTGGTCCATTTCATTCGGCAACCATGATAGGATACAAATTAATGGTGCTGAAAGAAGAGAGCTTTAATAATAATAATAATAATAATAATAAGAAGAAGAAGAAGAAGAAGAAGAAGAAGAGAATTTCCAAGAATTTTGATGAAAATAATGCAAGAAGATACAATGTTGCCCAGAGCAATCCAAGTTATAACTGAGAAAAAATAAGCAGTCACATGAAGTAGTGTTGCTTCAATTAATTTGAACATTTAAGAAGAAATAAGTTTAATTTGGTTTATACCAAAGAAGTGTTAATTATTAAAAGGAGTTGGACAAAGGATGTTAGTTGACTGTAGCAATCAGGTCAACAGTGAAAGATATTCGTGTGCTTTAGTAACCTTTAGCATGTGAGTAGAGTATGCAGTGTGATTTGGAGATTACAATGGCAGCAGAGATCTATGAAAGCATTCCTGCAGCAGCTGACCAGCATAACAGTGCAGCCAACATGTGACACATTAGAATGAAATTTTCACTCTACAGCGGAGTGTGTGCTGATATGAAACTTCCTGGCAGATTAAAACTGTGTGCCGGACCGAGACTCGAACTCGGGACCTTTGCCTTTCACGGGCGGGAAAGGCAAAGGTCCCGAGTTCGAGTCTCGGTCCGGCACACGGTTTTAATCTGCCAGGAAGTTTCATGTGACACATTATCAGCACAGCACAGTTATCTGTACACATGATTAGATGAGCTGTAAACAGCACATATACATTTCACTGGGTTGAGGAAGTTAGGTCAAAATCTAGTGACACCATTTAAATATGAACGAGGCTATACCTAATGCTGTTAAAATTACATCCCAGTTAGGACTAGGAAGATGGTGGAATTAGTAGCTCTTACTAAGGCTCAAAGGGAGGAATTAAAAAACTCAAACAAAAATTTCTCAAATTTAGAAAGCCAAGGGGGGAGGGGAATGAAAAGGATAATGGGAGGAGGTAGCTACAAAAGTAGATAAAATTTCTAATATAGAAGTAACCTTATTAAACAGTGTGAGTTAGTCAGAGATGAGGTTCAAGAACAGTTCAAAGAGAGAAACAAAAAAGACGCAAGCTTTTAAGAGAGTATTTAGGTGTCTGAGTGTGCTTAGTAAAATGTATGATGATCATAACCTAAGTATGGTAAATATTTAATATGTAATGAATACACAGATGAAGATATGAAATGGGAGTTCACTGATGGGTACGGGAGTATGCTTGCCAGTAGCGATATTCATAGGTGTATTGGATTTAAATTTCATTATAAACATCAATGGGTATTTAAAAGAGGTTTTAAGCACTGGATGTGAATTTTTTAAGTTGTTATGTAAACTACTGTTGGTAGGAGAATGAAGATGCTGTGTAAATAAATAAATTCTAAGCTATGTAGGTAATATGTACCTGTCTGTAAGAAGTAAACAGTTTAGTAGAGAAGCAGGAAAAGACTGAACATGTATCTATTCTCCTGATCCTGGAGGAAGTTATTGTATATTGTGTTGAGGGCACATAAAGATCATTACAGATGCAATGTGCTTCAAGTTAATCAGTCATCGAACTGGAGAAAGCCATAAGGTTCATTTTAAAGCTATAGGTTGAATTTTTGTGATTTTATTTACTTTTATCACCTACATGAGGCTCTGTGGCCTTATTACCTATTTATTTAATGGTAGGTTAAAGCTAAAGGAGAGGTTTTGAACTAAGTGATGAACAAATTGAGCAGCACCTCCAGTTGTCAGGAATCAGCAGTTAGGTTAAGCATATTAAGGATGATTGCTGGACCTGTGGCCTTAGCACCTGAATGCTGTGTCATCTCTGGAGTGTGATGGGTACTATGAAGGCAGTATTAGTATGATGAGCTCTAACTGATTAAAGATTATCGTTATAGTCCAAATATAAAGAAACAGGATAGTAAATTTTTTCCGAGTTGTTGTGGACCATTAAAAATAGTGGGCATTCTCACCCAAAAGTGGTAGTCTTAGGAGACCTGGAGACTGTTCAAGAAAAGGAATTATATAATACTGAAATGTTACAGAAATTTGTATTCCCAGGGAAATCTGTGGTCTTTGCATGTTCGGCAGGTTGACATCCTTCTGATGACCATGGTAACTGTTTTAGTATTCCTCATTTCATTTTCCCTGGAGTAGTTTCTTTTGCTCTTTCTATCACATTGCCTTTAACCTAAACCCATCTCCTGCTGGCCTATCCTAGAGGTAAATATGACAGATGAGGGTTCTACATAGACCTATAACGTGTTTGGTAACAATAAACGTATGTTGCTTAAGATCTAAGCATGAAATACATACATTAATCAATGATGATTAAAAGCAACATAGAGATTTAAGATTTCTTTTAAAGCATGTAAACAGAGGGACGAGGAAGGGAAAGGAAACCATTCCCTAATTGGACTACAACATCCTACTATGCAAGTGAAAAAGCAATAGTTTTGTGAGTCAATTGTTTGGCCACTGTAGCTGTAAAATAAAACTAAAACTATTGTTACCTCTGGTCAGAGGTCACTAATGAATGATTGCTTAACAGCTGATGCATGAAAATAACAAAAAGCAGCCAAGTTATCTCTGATGAAAGAGTCCTAGTGAATAAATAACTTTTAAGTAAATGAAATAAGAAAGCTATAGTTATTAGTTCATTACATTAAAAAATTCTGTCAGAACAGGTCTCAGAAGACCGCCATGTCATCCTCAGAAGATAGGTGTTACTGGATGCAGAGATATGGGGGGGAGGGGGGGGGGGGGGAGGACATAGTCAGCACACCGCTCTCCCAGTTTTCATGACCAGAGCCACTACTTTTATATCAAGTGAGTCCTCAATTGAGCTCACAAGGGCTGAGTGGACACCACTTGCCAACAGTGCTTGGCAGACCCAGATGGTCACTCATCCAAGTGCTAGCCGAGCCCAACAGCACTTAAACTTCAGGAATCTGATGGGAAATGGTGTTACCTCTGCGTTAAGGCCATAGTCCAGTATATTCTGTTAAGAGGTGCAAAATTGGAGGATTGATGAGCTGTTAAGTAGGTATGTCTTATTTTATAAAAACTGGAAATGTTAAATAGAGATTAAGCAAACTTAGAATTATTCTCAACAGAACTCAGTCACCAAATGTATGTGAAAATATTTTGTTGATACTGACCTACATATGGAGAAATGATCATCACAATAAAACAAGGGAAATCAGAGCACACACTGAAAAATATAAGTGTTCGTTTTTTCCGTGAGCTGTTTGAGATTGGAATAATAGAGAATTATTGTGAAGGTGGTTCAATGAACCTCATGCCAAGCACTTAAGTGTGATGTGCAGAGTATCCATGTAGATGTAGATGAGATCAAGAAGCTGCATTCATTTTAAGAAATGAAGAAAATGTGAGACTTTGAGAACTGCAATTTTGTAATTCTTTTTAATATGAGCAGTGTGTGACTGCTTCAGTAATAAAGAATAAAGATAACATTATAATCTTGTGGCAATAAATAGCTCCCTGGTGAACAGCCACTGACAACAAGCGTTTATTGGAAGGTGAAGACTTCTTAGAGAAGCTTGTATGAATGTTATTAGTAACTCATGGTAAAAAGAATATAAGAGGAATAACATGAGACAAGGTTCATTACTGGGTGGTTTAATAAAGCATATTTAAGTTATGGTGTTAGAAGGAGTATAGGTAAAAAGGTTCCAAAGAACGAGTCAGGAAACATATATTTGGAATAACTGGGAAGAATCAATATGATATGGAGAAACTTCACCTTTGGAATGCATACAGGTAAGGGTCACAGGCCGTGCATTCTGTTAAAGATTTTAAGAGGGTGCATGCCCAATTTTATTTATGTATTGGAGAGCATGACAGGTGGACCCAGAGAAAGAATGGTCCATGTTTTTAGTCAGGTGGCTCCATAGGTGGAATGACTTGAATCGGTTTTTGTATGGGGGGATTAATAAAGTGACACACATCAAAAAGATGAAAAGGTATTTAAACAGCATCTGCCCATAGAAGAAGGTGTAAGTGCAACTTTCACAGAGGCAGAGCTGTACGATAACTGTTAGTCACACTGTAGAAGTGCTCTCCAAAATAATTGAAGGTTAATAGCCTTACCAAGGCAGTGATGATTCTTTGAATTTATGTTTCCATACATGTTTGACTTACCACAGATCTGAGATTTGAAATAGTGGAAAGTAGTGTAGAATAAAATGACAGCATCTAACTCATCATAACGATGAACTTAAAACATTTTCTGTCCTATTAAATTAAGAAACTTATCTTGTTGGAATCAATGAAATGAAAACAAAATAAATGCAATTACCTCTGAGTAATAGTACTATAATAATGAGACAGACTGATTAAACAGGGCAAATATCTCTCATGTTTTTATCTACAAAAATGACATGCTGTATGTGTAAACCAACTGGATGATAGCACAAGAAAAATCTAGTACACGTAGAGCAGTAAAATGTGAAATGGAAAAGTCATTCACTAGATTTAAGCATGTAATGAAGACCTGTAGGCAGAATGAGATTTTCACTCTGCAGCGGAGTGTGCAAGTTCGAGTCTTGGTCCGGCACACAGTTTTAATCTGCCAGGAAGTTTCAAGAACTGTATGGTTGAAGAGGTATACATCAATATTTTGAAAAAAGTATAATGAATGTGAAATGAAGCTATTAAAGAGGCACTCTATCTTTCATCTAAGCAAGCTGAATTATGTAATAGATATTTGTCTAAAATCAAAATGCAAAGGAGAAAGCTAAGCTCTCATAAATTCTGAAAAAAGAAAGTTTAAGTATGGAATTATGAGTCAAGAAATATGCTCATAAATGTTTTATTATTTGCAGAAATAAAAATTGATTTGGTATTAAGTGGCCTTATGTACAAATAATAATAATAATAATAATAATAATAGAATGAAAGTTAAAACTGTGGTTATTTCATTGAGATTTTTCAATATTATGTGATGCTTGTAATTAGTCAAGTAAGTTGGATCACACATCTTTCATCTCAGTGGGGGAACCTATGATGTAACATTTCGATTCCATGGAATAATATGTTCCATTTCTAACCACTCAGGCTGACAAAAGATGTTCATGGCAATGGAAATGTTATTTACGTAGTTGTTAAGTATGAAACATTGCATTGTGCATGCTCTGGTTTGCCATATGTGCAGATAAAGCATAAAAGGTGTCTGTCCGCTCATAATATCAACAAGGTGCGATGGTGAGTGAGTGTCTCCCCTGGCATCGGGGCTTGGTGCTGCTTTGGAAATTGCAGAGCAAAGGATGTGGGTGATAATGTCAAAACCAGAACAATAGAATAATATATGAAAACTGGCATTCTGCAATGTCAAATCATTACCTGAATATATGTCACAATTTATACTGAGCTACTAGTTAGGAGCGAGCTGTTTCAGCCTCAATTGTAAATGAAACTGTACAGTGGAAACATCATGCTAATAGTACAGAAGAGTTACTGCAAAAGTGACATCATTATTTTAGTAGCTTGAATAGATTGGAGCTCTCTTTCAGCACCCACCAGCTGTCACGTCACAGTCTAGTGGCACTGCATAGCAGGTTCGCTACAGCGCTTAACTTTAGTAACAGCAACTGCAAGATATTTGTAAGGTAAAAGTTGGTGCCCATATCAGCCAGGTGACAGATCATACATACTGTGGAGCACATCAGACCAAAATCCACTTGTCACACGTAAGCTTTTCGGAATTAGTGATGCAAGTGACTCCTTACTGGAAACATTCAGATGTAGCTCCTGTTAAGTGTCATGTCACTGTGTAAAAGTTGACACACCAGTCTCATCCATGAGTGAGTTCCCCATCAAGCTAATTGAATTATGATGTTCTGTGTTTATAAACATTTAGTAGAATGCTTCATCCAAGGCTTGTCATATCACTCAAAGTGTGAAGCAGTCTCAACATTAATGTGAAGAGCATTCTCAGCTACATGCTTAACGTCTTCCTCAACTGAGCTTACAGTTCGGACTGCAATTCTTAGGGTACATTTATGCTGCAGCCTCACTGTTCACACCACGCTACTCACTGCTGGCACATTACACCTTGCAATCACCAGAAGCCATGTTACATTTACACTGAAGCCTCGCTGCTCACTGGGAGTAATTACCCTTCTGCTGTTCACATAGTTATTAGAATGTTAGCAGAGTCAAACACAACACTGCTGAAGTGGCCTTGAATCAGTCAATCACTGCTCAAGTTTCAGGAAATGCAGCTATGGTCATGGCTCAAAACACAAATCACTGTAATATCATTGCCTGGCAAGGATCGAAGCAAGCAGTGATTGTACATTTTAATGGGTCACTAAGACTCAGTGGGCTTGTCTCATCACCAGGTCAAGCTGGTGAGTAGTGAGAAGGAATGATAAATGTGCCCTTAGGCTGATGTAATCTCTGCAAATAACTGTCTTGGAGACACTTTTATAGCTTATTATGCAGGTATCAGTGTAGAAGAATGGCTCCTTTTGGTCACCCTTCTACTGGCCTACATCTAACATTTCCTGTTTTTTCAGAGCCTCAAACTGACGGTGTATGAGAAATTTATTATTTCTTAGACAGGTGACATCATCTGCCCTTCTTCAAAGTGCATGCGGATTCTATCAACTAAAACAGGATCGAAATGGAACCCCTGTGTTACCATAGTAAACTTCTCTGAGAGAATACTCTCTCCTCATAACAAGCATGAAAATGCAGCTGAGACACACAAATTTAGTGTTTCATTTACTGTTTCACTAAGTGCCTCTTTGAATTTGAAGTAATCCTTTCCTCTATTGTTGTTGTTGTTGTTGTTATCGTGGTCTTCAGTCCAAAGACTTGTTTGATGCAGTTCTTCATGCCACTCTATCCTGCACAGGCCTCTTCATCTCCAAATAACTACTGCAACCTGCATCCATTTTAATCTGCTTACTATACTCATCTTTTGGTCTTCTGCAAATTAACCCCCTCCCCCTCCACCAAGCAGTTCCCGCCAATACTAAATTGAAGATGTCTAAGAATGAGCCCTCTTAACTGATCCCTTCTTTTAGTCAAGTTATGCCAAAAATTTCTAAACCCCCCCCCCCCCCCCCCCAATCAGTACTTCCTCATTAGGAATGTGATCTACCCATCTTACCTTCAGCACTCTTCTTCTTCTGCAAAGTTGCATTTCAAAATTCAAAAGCTCCTGTTCTCTTCTTCTGTGAATTGCTTATCATCCAAGTTTCATTTCTGTACAAGGCTGCTCTCCAAAGTGGACTGGAAAAAAATGTGAGAGGCAGAGAACAAGTGGACGCTGCAGTTCCAAGAGCAACCATAATTTCTCTATTGGATGTTGGCCGCAAATGTTCCACTGGGGGAGAGTCTTAACGAGGAAAGGGGAAGAGGGAAAAATGAAGGGGTGTCACATCGGCAATTGCCGAGTGTCAACCTTCGAAGACTCGTTGCCACAGGGCACAGAGGCTGGAGGATCCTACTCCATGCAATCTACAGAGGCATCGGTGTTCTTTTTCCATCAGTCTGCAGAGTGCAGCGCAGAAAAATAGTTGGCGGTGCACACCAGCAACATGGAGGTCGACCAGATGAGGTATCACACGCCAACATCATTGAAGAGGATCTCCAAATTGGTGAAGGAGAAGACCGTTTGCCTTTGCTTGATTTCTTGGTGCCTTTGCAGGTGGCCGATGACAGTTCAGATGTTTGTTGGCCAGAGGGATGTAAAAAGTCTTCACAGGAGTATTCCTTCTGTCCTTTCAGTCTGCCAGTTGTGTAGCAGGTGACTTTGCCCTGTGAGGCGAAAGTTTGGTGGCTTATTGCACAGCTGGAGAAGGAGATGGGGATGCTATCATGACACTGGGTGATTTTACAACTGCAGTACCAAATTTGAGGTCAATGTCTGCATGGCCATGTCCTTTGTGGAGTGAGATACAGCATGAACAGTACTGTAAGTGCTGGATGATAGAATGCGTGTTTTCTGATGAACCAACAACTTGCGAGCGACAGGATAAGGTACTTTTTCCTTCACCCAGATCTCCTAAATGGCCTGCTCATCGAGATACATGAGGCAATCTCGGGAGGAGGCTGCATGGCGCCATTGCAATTGATACAGCGGGGCAAAGCAGGCAGATTATTGCCCTCATGAGTATCTCTGCTACAGGCTACACATATGGCCGGGGTCAACAGGACATTCAAGTGTGCTTGTAACGATGACACTGGTAGCAGCGCATCAGGTTCGGTATGTACGGTCAGACTGTGATAACTTCATTGCCTGCTTTGATTTTTGATGGAAGGACCACTCTATCAAAAGTGATAAAAAGAGTGTGTGTGGGCACTATGGATGCATCTAACCTGTTCATCACCCAAAGGATTACAGTGACACCCTGATGAGGCAGACACATTTGGATTTCTGTCTCTGTCAGACCATCAAGCAGCCTGGTGCAAATAACACCATGGAAAAAATTCAGCATTCGATGGGCCTCGACACAAATAGGACAGTCATGGAGGAGCAAAGCTGCAAGCAGCTGTTGTGCTTGAGAATCAGAAGTAGTCTCCAAAAGCAAAGTGCCATTACATAAATGAGAGCAGGACTTCACAGGGCTGGCAGTTGCACTAGCACCTTTCTGAATAATAAATGGATTTACTGTAGCAAAGGATTGACTGTCTTCAGTATGTGAAACCCCAAGCAACTGTCGTGCAACTGGGAGAACCTCATTCCGTTTATGTTTAGTGTACACTGATTGTGAAGAAGATGATTGGCTCACTTCGAGAAAATCCCCCATTATTGCCAGCGTCTCTGATGCCATGCTCCTTCCCCCGGGGGAGGGGGGGCGTCGGCCTGCATGGCCATGTCCTTTGTGGAGCGAGATGCAGCAAGAGCAGTACTGTAAGTGCTGGATGATAGAATGCATGTTTTCTGATGAGCCAACAACTTGCGAGCGACAGGATAAGATACTTTTTCCTTCACCCGGATCTCCTAAACGGCTTGCTCATCGAGATACATGAGGCAATCTCGGGAGGAGGCTGCATGGCGCCATTGCAACTGATACAGCAGGGCGAGGCAATCATCCTTCCCTAGGCCTGGCCTGTACCAGGGGGTACGTGCGAACTCTAACTGTCGACCTGGGGCTGGGGATTATGCCTTAACCAGTCATCTGTTACATGTCACACGTGTGGGCTGGCCTTCAGGAGCACACAGGGAGGAAGAAGAAAAAGAAGAATCTCAAACATCGAAGTGGAGGAAGGTTAGGAGAAGGTGAACAAAGAAAGAAAAAAGGGATGAAAAACAGTGGAGACTCTTCTTATGTCAGCTAATGAAAATGCAGAACACATTCCCAAAAACATCCCAGACATGTTCCCAAGGGAGGGGAAAAAGAATAGCAAGAGGATAGATGCGCAGCACAGAAGGGAAAGGATGCGGCATAGGCTGGGGTCCCGGGGTAACCAAGCACGAACCTGCCAATGATTGTACCACTGTCATGGGGGATTGGCTCTGCGTCTATCTTAGTTATTTTAATTCATTATGCCGCTCGCAGTAGCTTACCTGCATTCCTACTTCATTATTTATTATTAGTTTTACCCCTGCATTACCTCAGTGTGATTTTTTATTTATAGCCCTGCACCCACTGACCAAATATCCTATTCATCTCACAAACTTCACTAATCTCCACATTTAACCTCAGCCTATTCATTTCTCTTTCTGCTGATGACGACATCCTCCTGTGTAGTCCCTGGTTATAGATTTGAATGGGTATTTTACCCAAGAGGATGCCATCATTTAATCATATAGTAGAGCTGCATGTAAGTAACAGTTGCAGTTTCCTCTTGCTTTCAGCCATTTGCAGTACCAGCACAGCAGGCTAAGTTGGCTAATGTTACAAGGCCAGATCAGTCAATCTTTCAGATCGTTGCCCCTGCAACTACTGAAAAGGCAGCTGCCCCTCTTCAGGTACATGTTTGTCTGACTTCTTCACAGATGCTCCTTGACTGTGGTTGCACCTATTTGCATGGGGCCAGCCTTTCATTCAGAGGCAGCCCAATTTCAATTTCTGGATATATTTTTATGACTATTTAAAGAGACTGCTTACATTTTCCCCCTCTTTTACTTGTTATTCATAAGTTTTGGACGCTGTTATAAGTTGAACCAGCATTTTATTTGAAATCTCGAAGAAGCTGAATTTCTCCAGTACAAGTGTCAGTGAATTAAAGCTTGTAGTTTGGCTAAACCGCAAGCACGAGGGCTTTCCTACTGAAACACGCGGATGATTACTTCTCTGTGGTGCAACAGAGAATCAATTACAGTTTTAATATATAATTGATATAATCAGTGCAGTAATTTTTAAAAAATGAGACAGAATTGCTCGTCTGTACTTATTGTCATGAGGCAGAATATTTAGTGTTACCAATAGATAATGATAATGACCCACCCAGACAGCAGGGTGCATGAGTATGTCACTTCCAGGATTTGGGTAAGTGCACCAGCCCTGAATTGAATCAGCCTGGCGGATTAACAGCAAGGGTCGGTGTGCCACATAGCATGGAGGAATGGCAACCTACATGTGTGATAAATCTTGTGTAGTTTTGGTGTTTTGTTTCTTATTTTTGGGGCTTGAGAGGCCTCGCAGACAAACTATAGTGTTTGCGTGTTGTATTTTTGTCAAATGTTACTGTGGTGGAGTAGGTGAATCTTCTAAACATGTTTTATGTGGGAAAGATCTGGATGTTCAAGAATGTCTCAGTAATTCTCGGATGAAGACTTTAATGACAGTGATAACATTCTTGATTTCATGATATTTAGTGATCACAACACTTAGAGATGGAAACTGAAGTGGTGAAGATGTGACAGCTGATGACAATGAAGAAACTTACTTCTTTGGTAAGAACAGATGTTTTTAATGAAAAGGTGCTGGAATCTGTATGTTTGAGAACCTCTGTATTTTGGTACCTTCAGTTTTCTCATAAATACATTTATTACAAAGATGATGACATCTTGAGACATGTAATTCATTGCAAGATGAACAGCACTGACTAAATACAGTAAAACTTCATTTATACATTTTTTGCCACTTTTACATTTTTTTCCAATGTCCTACCAAAATTTCCACAGTGTGCACAAGTTATGGTGCAGTGTTTCAGAGTGGGTTCTTGGGAAATGGATTGGGAAGGCCGATATTAGACTATAATAAAATTTGATAGTGTAATAAGGAACTTTGTCAGAGTCAGGCAATGGTCAAATTTTCTTTGATCAAATCTAGTTCCTTGCCTTAGATTTGATCAAAGGAAGCGTTTGTCTTATGTTTACTGTATGGAGAAATCAACCGCTTGGAGTGCTAGCGCTGCTGCAACTGTCTGACACAAAATGTTTATCAATAAGACCCCCAAATTTACATGGTGTGTCACATATGTAATGAAATTGATGGAAATATTCGAGGCAGATGAAGCACTGTGTAGCTTACGACATCCAGAATACAAAAACAGAATAAAAAGAGAAAAAAAATTGTGGATGCTATTAGCCATGAACTACGGTCAGGATATATCCCCGAGAATATAAAGGAGAAAATCTACAACTTCTGTGGAAATAAAAATATTTCATGACTGCAGTACGTATTAAATTTATTTGCCTTCACATATTCCTCCTTCAGTGTGTTATAAATAGCTTCAAATGTTTCTGGTATTATTTTCACCAATGTGCACTGTAGCATCAGAGCGCTATACCGGTACTGTAAACTAGAGTAGCTGGAAATTGCAGTATTACGGTAAGTCTATCTTTTGTGGATGTAGAATTTCTGAGGAGTGTGTTCAGCTTCATAATATGAAGAGCCAATTTCTTGAGTACACATTGAAATGTACTCTCGTACATTCCCAAATGGATATTCATGCGATGTTGATGAAAACCTCGTCACTACAGAACCCATGACTATCGCTGAGATCGTTCAATGTGCATCGCAGGACCTGGGAGAGGAAGAAACTGACGATGAGGATGATACAGAAGAGCCTCAGCATTCCTCTGTGCTGTTCAACAATGCAGCAAATGTGTTAGAAATAATTAAACAATTTGTGATATGCCACAATGTTTCTGATGAAATAATGAGCGTAATCCTGTTTTGAGGGTACAGTGTATGCTATTGCTGCGTCAAAGAAAAAACAAGCAAAAATTACGGACTTTTTTACAAAATGATGTCCTCTTCTGTGCAAAGGTTTACATTTTTTTTATACGAGGCCTGTTCAGAAAGTAAGCTCCGATTGATTGCCAAATTGAAACCACAGTGAACATCAGAAATGTTTTACTTGTAACAATTAGCTACACCTTTCAGCTACTTCTCTACGTAGTCGCCGTTCTGACTTAGACTTTTGTCATAGCGTTGTACCAACTTTTCAATAGCCTCATCATAGAAGGCAGCCGCCAGTGCTTTCCGCCAATTCTCCACGCTGGCCTACACCTCGTTGTCTGTGTCAAAATGTTGTCTTCAAAGACAGCGGTTCATGTGACCAGAGATGAAACTCAGGGGGAGACAATTGCGGACTGTATTGTGGGTAATCTAACATTTCCATTTGAAAACGATGCAGGAGCATCTTCATTGCCCCTGCAGAATGCGGCTGAGAATTGTCGTGAAGACGAAACAGCACGACAGTTATGTAATGTTAGCTGCATAGCTTCAGGCGAAATTTCTCACCAGGCCCTCGTACTTGGCGGCAGACACTATTTTCTAGACATCTTTACGCACTCACTGCGAGCTCAGAAATGAGAAGAGCGACGTGATGCTAACTGGGGTTATACTAGAGACACTACCCAACACACCTGTGCAAAGCTTTATCGGATTTTCATAGTCATTTCCATTTCGCGACCGATCGGAGCTTACTTTCTGAACGCCCCTCATATGTTTGTTAAGTATGGTACCTAGTAAGCCCGTATAACGTTTTGTAGAATGTAACTTTTTGTTGATTGGATTCTTCATTTTTGTTTACCAATTAATTTGATAGTGTGATGCTTTATTTCGTATATATGTTTTTCACGCTTACACATTTTTTTCTGTAGTCTATTGAAAAATGTATAAATGAAGTTTTACTGTAATATCTATGACTACATAATTACTATCACTCATCACAGGTGTTATGCATCAAAACTGTGGCACACAGATCATGTAGTATTTCTGATAAGGAAATCCTGGAAGATGAACTTATATCAAGCTAGAAAGAGATCTTGAAGCAAACTGTTACCATTTACAACAGATTCTGAATGCACTAACGATACAATCAAAAGTGAACTTATGGGTGTCCTACCAGATTTCTTTCCTCACTAAGCATCAGGTGAAAACAATTTTTCACTGTACACTGAATATGGAAGTTGTTCTTAGTTCTGTCAGCCACGATATATGCTCCACAAGATGTAGATTTACAAGATCCTCTGTGCATTCTGTGGAATATCAGGTAGGAAATACAGTGTGTTCACAAGAGACAAACTATAACAGTAATGGAAATTCCTGCATGGAGCAAAACATAAAATACAGGAAAAGCAACCAACCACTCATCTATACCGTATATATATGTGGAACACAGTAATATGTAACATAAAACAGCATTCTTTGATACCACTTTAAGTTTAGCCAAATTGAGTGGATTTATTCCCATAAATTATATAGTTCTTATCTGTGGATGTCCAGAGAGATTTCTGACTGTTACATACAATTTTCCATAATCATACGTGATTGGTCGTGACCTTGCAACTGGCCATGACATCTGGCAGCTGACATCCCTTACAGCCTATGATGACCCCTTGGGTCCAACTTAATACGCGCACCTAGATGCAGGTGCCCTGTACTTGCACTGCCAGCTGAGCAGGTCATCTCGCAAGGTTGGTCACCTGTGCCCATGTGATATTTCAGGTGGACCAGTGCAGTATCTTATCTACAGTGGTCCTGTCAATGAGGATGGACCTATTAAGTGGCAAAGAAGCTGTCTAGCACTTCCTCAGTTGGCGTCACCAGACTGTCTGGACCACATACTAACCCTCTGAGTTAGAGGCCAGCTGGAAGGAAGTAGTGGTCAGATGTTCAATGCTATTTCAGCAACAGAAGGCCTCAGATTGTAACAATGTAAACTGTGGACTATCTTCAGACACCAGTGTGCAGAGTGCTCCCTTAATTGCTAATATCTTAGAGAGACCATGGCTGATTGATACTATGAATACATCTCACGCTAACAATGGGAACTTGTTCCCGGTTTTTTGCAAGTGCTGCTCAAGTGCAAAACAAACTGTTTGCTGGCAGCCAAACTTGATACCAGGGCCTGTAGGAAGACAGGTCCTACAGGTCAGGCAATACAAATGCAAAGGAGATTATAGAGAATAATAGGTATAGTAATTGCACAGAAATGTTAAGATTAAAATAAAACAGAAAATGGTGGAGAACAGCACCAAACCAGTTTGGGGAAAAATAATATCATGAGAAAAAGTGTGAGATTGTTACGTTTACTATCCACATCATCATTTAATCTAAAAAATGAATGCTAATGGCCCTTAGACAATTGCCTAGTACACATTCAGAATTACTTGTAAGACTTTGGATGATTCTCCATTAAAGGTAATGTACTGCATTCTGCAACTGCTACAGTATAGCACAGAAGGCAACAAAAGGAAATGTGTGATGAGACAAACAGAAACGACACTCCTATCCAAGGACAATAATTACATTGAAGTAACAGTGATTTATGATGGTCTCTGGACATTACAAAAGGTGGCACTTGGTCCTTAACCCAATGACATCATATTTAAATACCCTTCTGGTTGCTGTGAAACCAGATTTAATGCATATATGGTAATACGACTGTTTTCCATGTCAATTAATATGATTGTTGGGTTGGTAGACAGCCTTTTAAATGTAGAGCACCACATCAGTTTCCTCTATGACCACAGCTTGTCATCTGACGTGATTGGATTAATAGGGCGTGTGATCACCAGTGACAGCAATGCATGCTTTGCAGTGTGCTTTCATGCTGGCCACAAGGCTGGTAAGAAGGTATAGTGATAGGGCTTCCATTCTTCCACCAGCACGGTTGACAACGGCTGGATGGTCATTGGTGCATGTGTACATTTTGCAATGTGTGTCCCCAATGCATCCCAGATGTGCTCAGTAGGATTAGAGGTGGGCAACGATCAGTTCTGTCCATTCACAGAACATCCTCTCGTTCCCAGAGTTCCTCCACCTGCACTTTTTGGCTAGTCACTTATTGTCATCCATAAAATAAATTCAGGGCCAAATGTACTCCTGAAAAGACCCACCTGGGGAAGGAGTACAGTGTCAAAATAAAGCAGACCAGAGAGTATACCGAGTTGAAACATTTAACGGTCAGTGGGCCCTTGCAACATTATGCTTCCCCAGAGCACAAAACCTGGTCCACAAAAACTATAAGGTTTGACACTGTTCCTGGGTGCATTAAGTGTTCCACGCCCCTCACCACATGATGACATATCCTGAATCACTACTCAGAATGAATCTGTTCTTATCTGTAAAGAGGACATGCTCCCACTCCTTGCTGGTCTTGTCTCTATGTTCTTAGCACCATTTCAAACAGTGTACTGATGTGTGGGAGTCAGCAGAACACAATGTACTGGTCATCAGGCAAAGAGACTGTCCCCATGCAGTCACGGTGCCACTGTGGAGACTGTTGGCCTTGCAGTCCTGTTACATATGGTTGCAGTTGTACCCACTGTTTGATGTGAATCTCTTCTTGCCTGTTGCACAATGCAGACATCTGTTGCTGTAGTTGACCACCTCCTCTCCTTCAGGCAGCAGTGCCAGTGGTTTGGAAACACTGGTGTGAGCAACACCAATTCCTGGGCTAATTTGCCACACTTCAACCTTCTTCCAGTTTTTCACTGATTCTTCCCAGGATGAAGTCATGCAAATGTCTCCAGGCCATGTTGCAATGAAGAACAGCACTCAGTGCACCATAACTGCTCACCGATTGACACACCCCATTCCTTCAACTGTGTTGTGTAGTTGGGCCAGCCACATTTGGGGCTTCAGTCACAGTGTGTGACATCCAACTTTCTGTACACAACTGGGCAAAATGCCCCCACACTTTCATTCATTTTCACCAAGAAGTTAACTTACTACTTTATCTATCTTGTCCTTTATTTTTTCATAACAGCACATTTTCTTGAGCACACATCAGTGTGTGTAGTGCTAAATCAAAGGTTTTTTCAAGAATATAAAATCCATGGCTAATAGGATTCACATATTGAGAAAATGAGTTGGGTTTCACATGTTCAGTGTGCTCAAAAATGATAACAATCACAGAGATAAATTTGTTTCAAGTAAGTTACTATGTTTGAACAAAAATTATCTTGTAAAATACCGTTACAAATAAAGGTGAGTGACATAGGACGATACTTCTGTGGCTGAAATTCCACTTCATTCTTCAGCTGTCCAATACAGTTCTCTGCTTAAGAGAATGGTAGGAACTTAACTGTGGAGATAATTCACTGAAAAATTTTGAATACAACCTGACAGGTGGTGACATTGTGGTCCTCAGTCCAATGAATGGTCTGATGTAGCTCTCCACACTAGTCTATCCTCTATAAGCATAGTTACTGCAACCTACCTCCAGTTAGATCTGTTAATTATTTTCAAGCCTTCATCTCTCTACACAGTTTTTACACCCTAAACTTATTTCCATTACCAAATTGACAATTTCTTGATGATCAGGATGTGTCCTATCAACAGATTCCTTTTTTTAGTCAAGTTGTGCCACAAATTTCTTTTTTCTTATCCGCACAAGGTGGGATTCCATGCAAATACCTTCAGAAAAGACTTCCTTCACATACTGTTACATCTAATGTCAACAAATGTCTCTTTTTCAGAAACAGTTTTCTTGCTATTGCCAATCTACATTTTACATTTACATCAAACTCTCCAAGCTACTGTATGGTGCATGGCATAGGGTACCTTGTACACTCCTAGTCATTTCCTTACCTGTTACGCCAAGGAATAAAGTGAGGGAAAAGTGACCATCTATGCACCTTTCATTTTACCCTAATTTCTCTTATCTTCTTGAACCGTATGTAAAATGTACATTGGCAGCAGTAGAATTATTTTGCAGTCAGCTTGAAATGTCAGTTCTTTAAATTTCCTCAATAGCATCTCATGAAAAGAGCACCATCACCCATCCAGGGATTCCCATTTGAGTTCACAAAGCATCACCATAACACTCACATTTTCGTTGAACCTACCAGTAACAAATATAACAGCATGCCTCTGACTGGTGTCATTGTCATCCTTTAATATGAGCTGGTGGGCAGTAGTCAAGAATGGGACACCCTAGTGTTGTATACATGGTCTCCTTTACAGATGAACCACACATTCCTAAAATTCTCCCAAAGTTGATCATTTGCCTTCTCTACTACTTTCCGTATGTGCTCGCTCCACCTCATATCGCTTTGTGATGTCACATCTAGATATTTAATCAATGTGACTATGTCAAGCAGTACACTACCATTGCTGTATTAGAACATTACAGGACATTTTCCTTCTCATCTGCATTAACTTACATTTATCTACCTTTAGAGCAAGCTTACATTCATCACACCAACTAGAAATTGTGACTAAGTCATCTTGTATACTACTAGAGCCACTCAATGGTGACACCCTGTGTCTGGCATCATCAGCAAACAGTCACAGTTTGCTGCTTACCCCGTCCACCACATCATTTATGTATATAAAGAATAAGAGCAGTTCTATTGACTTCCCTGGAGGCAGTCCTGATGATACCCTTGTCTCTGATGAACACTTGCCGTCGAGGACAATGTACTGTTTCTTAGGAAGTCTTTAAAGCACTCACACATCTGGGAACCATTCCCTACATTTTACAAAGGGGCACAGCGTCAAATGTTTTCCAGAAATCTGGGGATATGGAATGCACCTGTTGCATGGTTCACAAGCTATCACATGAGAAAAGATCACAAGTGATGCTTCCTAAATCTGTGCTGATTTATGGACAGAAGCTCTTCTGTCTCAAGGAAATTTAGTATTTTTGAAATGAGTATGTCTTCAAGAATACTGCTGCAAATCGATGTTCAGTATTTCGGTCTGTAATTTTGCAGGTCCATTCTTTTACCATTCTTATACCCGTGTCACATGTGCTTTTTTCCAGTTGCTTGGGAAATTGCACTGGGCGACAGATTTGCAATAAATACAAGCTAAGTAAGGAGACAATGCCATAGCGTTCTCTGTAAAACTGGACTAGGATTCAATCTGGACCTGGTGACTTTTGTTTCTAACTTTTTCAGTTACTTCTCTATGCCAGATATGCCTACTACTATATCCACCATACCGGAGTCTGTATGACAGACAAATAGTGGGATGTTCGTACGATTCACCTGCATGAATGATTTCTTAAACATGAGACTGAAAACTTTGGTTTTAATTTTGCTTGCAGAATTACTGCTGTATGTTGTGAAGCCACAGCTGACTGGTAACAGATAAGACATGGAAACCCCCAGGAGCTAGGTGAAGGCAACATCTAGCCTCTTACTGATGATGACACCATGTAATGGTTTTCTTTGAAAAGTGCTGGAAACTATGAGACTTCTTATGAAGCCTCAGGTAAAAAAAAAACCACCACCATACACCTGGCTTTATGGTACAATCCTGTTGAGCTATCTGTCTGGTGGAGACACTTTTGTGATAATTGCTAGCCTCCCTAGCTCTCCTCTCTTATGCCTGCCACACTTACTTGTTATTAACAAGATTTTTTTATTAAATGGAAACAACCATTTATGCAGACATTGAAGTCTCCTTACATGTTGACTGCCGTAAGATTGCTGGCAGACACAGTAGAGGTTCACAAGTAACATCGTGTGCCTGCTGGCAGCTACATGCACCACTCTCTTTAGTACATTTTATAGTGCAGTACTGTGCATTAATTTGTATTTCTTGACTGAGTTGATGCCGGTGAACAAAAAGTCAGGTACCTATATCATGTTCACTGTTTTGAACTTCATTTTTTTGCAACTTTACCCATCATTGAGAGACATACTGTACTAACCAGAGTGGAGCATGCGGCTGCTGTGGACTAAGTTGTTAGGTATGAACCTCTGTTATGTCTGGGGTGGCCTCATGGCAGTTAGTATGTTAATGCATTAACTTTCACTTCATGTATTATGTGGAATATTTTGCAAATAGAGAATGAAACAATGAATTTTAATAAAATTGCCAGTCAAGTGTACACTGCAAATTCATTCACTGAAATGTAGAAAGTAAGTCTCTCGCCCTTACTGAATAAACATCTCTGTAAGGGATGTTAATAAGAATCCGAGGCCAGGAAGGAGGCTGCACTGAGGCTAGATAAGAATCACTAAGTTCTTGCATGTAACAGACTTCCCCAGGTCCCCTGAGATCTGTAACTGCATGCTGAGAAGAGAACTGGTTTAAGTGAAGCATCTATGCAATAGCTGCTGAACTCCAGTCAGTTAGTGATTGTTGCAGCATCTTAAAACTTTAATAACAGCTGCAAACTTTGAGAAGACACACATTATGTTATTCCAATTACAACAGTACGAAATAGCTGATGCCACACACATATCAAAGACTATGTAAAACTATGTGGGATAGTCCTGGTAGAATGTAAATGTTTGAGAAGTAAAAGAGACCACACACTGAATAGCAGAAGCATTGTGGCATCAACATGTAAATATTTCTAGAAGTAAGAGAGACTACTCACTGAACACCAGAAGCACTGAGACATCGACAGGCACACACAAATGTGAAGGAAAACTTGCTAGCTTTTTTACTGTTTGGTGAGTGGTCCTCCACTCCTAAATTATATACAAACCAAAACACACATCAAAAAAAGTTTTGCGTCACCCCTGTTCCCAGAATTCCTGAAGACAGATGTTGACTATGGATATTGTATCACAGACACAGTCCCTTTGACTGTTCAAAGATGTCACTAAACCCGCACAAATGTGTAAACAACCACACATGAGCAGTGCCTATTAGAGGGAGGGGGTCAGACAGCCGATCAGTTTCAGACATTCTAGCAGGAAGGAGGTCCACGACTGCTGTTGTCTGTGTTCAACCATGCCTAGACGGTCAATACTGCGGTTTGATTGCATCTGCATTGTTACTTTGTGCCAGGATGGGTTCTCAACAAGGGAAGAGTCCAGGCGTCTCGGAGTGAACCAAAGCGATGTTATTCGCACATGAAGGAGATACAGAGAGACAGGAACTGCTGATGACATGCCTCGCTCAGGCTGCCCAAGGGCTACTAATGCAGTGGATGACCACTACCTACGGATTATGGCTTGGAGGAACCCTGACAGCAACACCACCATGTTGAAAAATGCTTTTCGTGCAGCCACTGGACGTCGTGTTATGTCTCAAACTGTGCGCAAGAGGCTGCATAATGCTCAATTACACTCCAGACGTCCAGGCCGAGGTCCAACTTTGCAACCACATCATCATGCAGCATGGTACAAATGGGCCCAACAACATGCCGAATGGACCACTCAGGATTGGCATCACGTTCTCTTCACTGATGAGTGTTGCATATGCCTTCAATTAGACAATTGTTGGAGACATGTTTGGAGGTAACCCGGTCAGGTTGGATGCCTTAGACACACTGTCCAGCGAGTGCAGCAAGGTGGAGGTTCCCTGCTGTTTCGGGGTCGCATTATATGGGGCCAACGTACGCTGCTGGTGATCATGGAGGGCGCCGTAATGGCTGTCTGATATGTGAATGCCATCCTCAGACCAGTAGTACAACCATATCGGCAGCACATTGTCGAGGCATTTGTCTTCATGGGCGACAATTTGTGCCCCCATCGTGCATGTCTTGTGAATGACTTCCTTCAGGATAATGACATCATTCAACTAGAGTGGCCAGCATGTTTATCAGACATGATCCCTATCGAGCATGCCTGGGATAGATGGACAAGGGCTGTTATGGACGGCGTGGCCCAACGACTACTCTGAGGGATCTACGCTGAATTGCCGTTGAGGAGCGGGACAATCCGAACCAACAGTGCCTTGATGAACTTGTAGAGAGTATGGCACGATGAATACAGGCATGCATCAATGTAAGAGGACTTGCTACTGGGAATTAGAGGTACCGGTGTGTACAGCAATCTGGACCACCACCTCTGAAGATCTCACATGGTACAACATGCAACATGTGGTTTTCATGAGCAATAAAAAGGGCAGAAATGATGTTTATGTTGATCTCTGTTCCAATTTTCTGTACAGGTTCCGGAACTCTCGGAACCGAGGTGATGCCCAACTTTTTTCGATATATGTATGTAAGGAATATTTTGTAGGGAGAATTAACTAAGAGAAATCTTTGGATAAGATGGGTGCACTACTTGTTAAATTCAGACCAAAATCAAAGGAAAAACTACACTTTTCTGCATATTTGTCAGTGATTTGTAACTGTGAATTATACATGCCCACCATTTTATACCAGGAATGGAGGAGGAGTCCTGAAGTCGATGTTGTCACAACCGAAAAGACAAAGTTAATTTTATTTGAAACTTCCTTGTAGATTAAAAGTGAGTGCCTGACTAAGATTCAAATTTGGGACCTTTGCCTTTGGTAGGTAAGAGCTCTACTGACTTGAGCTATCCAAGCAAGACTCACGAGCTGTTCCCTCAGCTTTACTTCTGCCACCACTTCATTTCCTAGCTTCCAAACTTAATTTTATTTGCCAAAATGATTATGGCCATTTTTTGGGATAAAAAGTTATTCTTTTTACTCATTACTCTGCAAATATTTACTGTAAAATCACTTATGAATACACGTGTGTCTTCATGACAACTGGATGAAAGAAATACATGGGGAGAGGTCTGGAGGAAAGGACAATATCATCATTCATTGTGAAAATTATACCTGCCCTAATGCTTTGAAACTGAAAAAAACTAAGGGACATGAATTTTGAACTTTCCATAAAGTCACCCAATGTGCCAGTTTGGCACCCCCCAACTTCCACATGTAAGATTATAGCAGAAAAGGATGAACTTGAATGGTTTTGTTTCATTAATATTCTTCCTTTACATGGGTAGATCACATAACTAATGAGAAGGTATTGAATAGAATTAGGAATAAGAGAAATTTGTGGCACAACTTGACTAGGAGAAGGGATCGCTTGGTAGGACATATTCTGAGGCATTAAGGGATCATGAATTTTGTACTGGAGGGCAGAGTGGAGGGTAAAAATCGTAGAGGAAGATCAAGAGATGAAGACACTGAACAGATTAAGAAGGATGTAGGTTGGTTGCAGTGGGTACTGGGAGATGAAGAAGCTTGCACAGGATAGAGTAGCATGGAGAGCTGCATCAAACCAGTCTCTGGACTGAAGACCACAACAGCAGCAGCAACAACGACGACATGCATATTGCTTCTAGACACAAACTGAAAAGTATGATCAGTTAATTGAATATGAAGATCAATACTGACCAGATAAAGAGAGAAAATTTCTCTTGACACAAAATAAAGCCAAATCTAATTCCCCTACAGTCACCCAAAGAGAAGTAATAAGCTGTGGTGAAGGATGTGATTGAGGTTTTCAAGACCTGTGTGATAAGGGTAATGTTGGCCTGTGGATGGTTTCCCAGTGACAACTGGTTTAAGGGGAAAATGTTGTTGGGAGTTTGTATCTGGGGTAACTGGGCAGGATGTTGTCTGCCCGTAAAGGTTCTAGCAAGGTTATCAGCGTATCTGGATAATTCCATTTTAACATTAGAGAAACAGACCTATGGGTACCAAAGACATATGGTAACAGATGACAATCATCAAAATTGAGTTACTACTGGAGATTGGTGCAATACTTATGCACAGAGGATTTTTTGGTGATATCAGAGAGATGGAGGCAATATCCAGGAAGGTTGCCCATTAAATTTTGAAGGTTCAGATGAAGCAAATTTAATTTTGATATTCTAGAGAAAAGAGCAGATGTTGGTTGGTGCCAGTGTGTGAATCAGACTCTAACAAATTTTGAGTTATTTTTTTGTAACTATTCCCAAGTTTTTTTTCAGCTCTTCATCCTACTCTTTAACTGCCCCACTGCTCACATCTCTCAAGAGGAATGTTTTCTTCTTAACTTCCTGCTCTCAGAGCCCAAAGACTTTCACAAAACATTATGGCTGAGTCATTGATTATGGTTTTGTTTAACCCAGTGTTTCTTTTATGGTAGGAACCTTAGTGCTAAGCATTTGACCACCATAGTCACATAATCCATTTACCATTCTCTTTCTCTCTCTTTTTATTTTATTCCATTATATGAGTCTTTGTGAGAGTAAGTCTGAAACTGTTAGCAGTGAACCAGTAGAATGTTTGTCCAGTCATTTTTGTCAAGTATTGTTGGACTGGGATTTGTGTGTGTCCCTTGATTTAAAGATAATATGTTTTCTCTGTGAATGTAAAGCTAAGTGTTGGCCTTTTACATGTGTGATTCATATGTATGTTAAACATAATACACTAGAAGTCTTAATCAGCGTTTATAAGAATAAAACAATCATATTTTAATCAGCATACATTGAAAAAATTACTAATACTTATTATCCACAAAAAAAAATAAAACACTCCTTTAAGGATAAATAATCTCCAGCATTATTAAACTAAAAACGACAATCAGTCAAATGAAATTTAGTTTCCATTTCCCCCAATTTTAACATAACTATGAAAATAAAACTTACTGAATCATGCCTATTAACGAAATATGTTCCATACTGGACTCCCACAATTTTTTAACAGAGCAGTGTCACCACCAAGTCTTCCTACTCACCTTGTTTTAGGATAGCAATGAGAGCCACTCAGCTTTAATTACAATACCTTTCTTCTCACTGCTAAAATTTCGGAAGTTTGCTTGGGTAAATGTATGTGTGGGTTTTCTTTGCTCAAGAAGGCCTTTGTGTAAAGCTAATAACATGTTAATAGTCTGTCTCCAACTCAATGAGTCATCTTTACAGTGAGTAGCAATCTATCTAAACAATGTTGATATCTCAAACTGGAGTTTCCATTGTTTAATGAAGTTTCATCAGATATAAAACAAGAAAATTTGAAACCTACTATCCTTAATAATATTTAGCAGTAAAAGTCATCTTTTGATACTCTTCTTAAATTACACGCTTGCAAAGGAAAACTGAAGGGAATTTCTGTCTATACGAGACACAATTAGTGCATTTTTCTTCCACCCATACAGGGTTCAGAATTTTATGTGCTCTCTCCTTCAGTTTTATCACCATCATTATGATGTCTCAAACCACCAGGAAGCTATGACAAGCATATAACATATATAATATCACTAACACTAAATAAATGATATTATGTGATGCAGAATAATTCTTCTTCTTCTTACCTACCTATCTATACTTATATAAACTGAAGACCTCCATTGCGATTTGGCCTAATCGCAGGGGCTACTGTAGGGATTCTGATACAGTTTCACTACCTGATTCATGAGGGACATTTGTCTAATAAACCTGGGCTCTAAAATGCAAAACTTGTTCAGTAGAAGAGATGTGTTTCACAAGAAATTGTTCATAGCTCTTAAGGTGTACATTTTAGAACCCATGTTTACTAGACTTCTTTGCTTCAAATGATTGTTCCTGTCATTCCTCTCAGGCATCCTCCACCATGTTTTTCTATTTGCATGTGAATGCTAATCTCAAGCTCTACTGTAGGGATTTTGATACAGTTGTCACTAATAGATAAGACTGATTCACGAGGAAGGTTCGTGGGCAGCCGTAAGGCTACCCAACTGCAGCACCAGATCACCACAAGCTATCACTTTTGTAAGGCTGGCACAAGCTACTGCTGACTTCTTAAACAACTTGTGTTGCAGGACATATCAGATATTGAGCTGCAGGACCTATCAGATATCAAGCTGATAAAAACACATTTTTTGGTATGGAGTTAATGTTTAAGGCTATGGGAAAAGATCACACAGAAAATTGCACAGGGCTGGCACTGGAGTCATATGGACTGCAAGTGGCTGTAGCTTGTGGCAACTCTTGCAATTGAGCAGACTGCACCATGCTGGCACTGGAGTCATGTGGACAGCAAGTGGCTGTACCTTGTGGCAACTCTGTTGCAATTGAGCTGACTGCACCATGCTGGCACTGCAGTCACACCCCCGCAAGGGGCTTATGATATTCTTTGAATTTCAATCATAACTCTGTGCAGTGGACCATAAACAAAATTACCACTACACCAGATTAGTTATCCAGTTGTAGATACTCAGTGGTACTTGCTACGCATGTGAAGCCAAAGTGGGTCACTAGTTATAAAATAAAATAAACACCTGAAGATAATACATTAAGTGCTGAAATATGTATGAATGAAAGAAAAATAAATTAATTGTGTCTTGCATGATGTAGAAATTCTCTCCACTTTAATAGCAACTACTATTAAAAATTATCGAGTTTTCTAGACTCTTGAATTAAAGAGATCTGTAGCTGCATTATGAGAAATAATGTTGAGTGCAAATAGGTTTTTACTGTTACACAAGGAAATAACTGACATTATTTGAAAAAAAAGAATGTCATCATAACTATTAAATTAGCAGCAGGAGATAAATTTAGTAACTTTCTGCTGATTTTACTAATTTAAATGTAGCTTCTATAACTACACACAGTACGTAATAGTGTAGTGATAGTTTACTGTTAACATGTTTAGTTAATAACAACTACTTCTCTGTTGTTCATGTATATCTAAGCAAGTCCAGATTCTTAAAATTCTCTATCATGATGGGATCTAGAGATTACACTGAATTGGTGACTGAATAAATGAGTTTCATATTATAATGAGCTACTGGAAGCCTGATTCATTGAATATACAAATAACTAACTGAAGACCTGAGACCACTTGGATTTCTCCATTATTGTAGTACTCACCCTAACCCAAGTCAACTTCTTTACAAGTATAAACTTATGCTGATGTTTCAAGTTCATCCAATACTGAAGAAAAGCTAGGAAGGCAGGGAATATTTTAACCAATAATTACACACAGTGGTTTGGGCAATGATTCATGCATCAGCACAGCATGCACATAGGAGTGAGATATTTATAAAAGATCAAGCTTGTGACTGACTCTCATGGTGCATCACTAATGATTCACTACATTGCTGGTTAATTCTTTCAATAATCATCATTGTGTCTTCACATCTCATTTATTTCCTGAACCTGTTTTGCACCCTGTTCAATAAGGATTAGGTTTTATTTTTCTTTATTTTAGATGAATCACTAGTTATACATAATTCACAGTTTCAACACAACAGAAATTCTGTATTTGGTCATAAATACTGCAGTAAATATAATCAGTCTCAGAGAATATTAACACAGCTGTGCAGTGTCATGTCTTAATGAAAATATATACATATAATATAAAGTATAAAAAATAAATACACCATGGACAACAGCATGCACAAAGAGTTACATTTTGCATACTTTGCCAGTACATAACATATACAAGCAACAACTGGTTTTAACTACTGCCAGCTTTTACTTACAATAAAATTCAACAAACTACTTTCAATCTGTTTCATTCCTTTTTGGCATAGTCAGAGATTCAGTTCATCCACAGTTAAGCAGAAAACCAGTTTAGAGTAAACAACAACATCCTTCCTGTTTCCTTTCCTCCCTTTCACTTTGACTTCTATCACTTTTGCTACCCCTAATACAACAGTTCATTGAAAAAAACTGAAATGGATTAGTGCTTGTTGTGCTCGCATCAGTTTCTATTAACTGAGGATCATCAACCAATGGCTGCCTACTAAAAGAAGGCACATCAAGAGATTCAAGAAGAGTACTAATACTCCTTCCACTCTCCTCAGAGTTATATCTATCAGGAAACCCTTTGTCTAATAATCTAAGTGTAGCTGAACTTGTCTGCGCCTCTACTGGCAAATCTGGTTCTTTCTGTGAACTGAGGACAGAATCACAAATCTCTGATTTTGGATTATTTACAACAACTGCATCACAAGCAACAGAAGAAAGCAGGGTTGATGGACTACTACTCATATGCAATGCAACAGGTACTGAGACTTTGGTGTCAACAAATGAACATTTATTTCCAGTTTCTGTCTGATCAGCATAATTTTGTTTCCTATTGACAGTTTCCTTGGGAAGGTTTACTGCTTCAGAAGAAAGAATGCAATCAACATTCATAATATGTTCACGAGAATAACTAGTTTCATCATCACTAGCAACTTCCTCAAACCAGTCTTCATCAGAGGAACTATGATGACTTTGAAGGCGTACAGAATGAGAACTTGAATCAGAGATCAATCGAACACGGATTTTTGGTTGAACACTGATTGGAGCATGAGGAGTTCCCTTTCTTGACCATGAATCACTGAAGCATCTGCATTTTCGCACTCCGTGCTCTGAAATTTGTTGAGATGATGTAGCTATGTTAGTTTCTACAAAACTCTGTCCAACATTTTCCATACTGTTTGTTGAATAACTTCTTCTGACACTATTTTTAATGACTGAAAATAAGTCACTTGTTTGTGTCAATGGTGTATAATCCATTTGCCTTAATTCAGGATGTTTTGCAGTTGCAACATGTGACAAAGCACCCTCTGCTCCTTCTTGTATTATTCTGAAGTTATCTAACTGAGTACAATGATGAACTTCCTCAGGTACAATTGAATTTGTACTTTGTGTGCAATCTGCTACAGGTTCATATATATTAGTATCAGTTTGTGTATCATCAAATACTTTATCACAGATAAAACTTTCATTTATTTTTTTAACCACATCTAGACACACAGAGGATTCTACATTATCCAGATGTCTTTTATCCAGAGGCTCAAAGGTTTGTTCCATATATGAAGGAACTGGTGACGATGAAGGGGTGTCAACACTTTCTGGTGTATATGGCTCATGCAAAAGGGCAGATTGAGGTAGTGCAAGAAAATGAGTGTTAGGATTTGGTTCTATCACCACATATGTATTTGCTCTTTGGACATTGAGGTTGTGCTTGGAAGGCCAGAAATTGGAATTCCTTGAATTGGTCTCAAAAGACAAAACTGGACGTCCGAAGCACGGTGGAGATTCACATTCAGCATCACGATACGTGCAACATGAGATCATACCTGCATTTGCAATTAGATCCAACTTCAGGAAGACAGGCTGAAACAGAAGAAAAATTGTATGATGCTAGAAAGTTTGAAAATTCCACAGAAATTTTCTTGTCTAAAGCGGTTTGCATGATACAAACAATAACAAAAAGCTGGATTGTTACAACTTTTTTTTAAACAGACACATTGCTGTACATTTTCAAAGAGAACATAATATGTAACCTCCATAAATCTTAAACTTCAGAACCCATTCAACAAAATAAACAAGAAATAATACAGGAATAAACCACATCATTACAAAAATTTGCACAAAAACGGAGTTTCACAGAACAGATTATAGCGTCAACAACAGTATATGTAATTGCTTGCCTCACTTGATGTATTATACATTACCGACTGTCATTAAATTGTAAGCTTCCTTCCAACAGAGGATTGCTGAAGTTTAATATTTAATGCAATATTTACATAATTTGTGAACTATTCCATCAGTACATGGTGAAACAGACATACTAAAAACTGGAAGACACAGCATGTATTTCACAACAATATTTATTTTATAATTTTTTATAAACTGGCTTTCAGATTTCTAGGCCCTCCTCAACAATTAAAATTAAACAGATAGTCCACAAGTTACAGCAAGAGTTCATAGCTACATGAAGATTGCTTTTTGAAAGCTCTGCGACCTTTTATGGTAGTAGTAGTTGTGGTCTTCAGTCCAAAGACAGGTTTGCCGCAGCTCTCCACTGCTACTCTTGTGTAAGTCTTATCATCTCCAAGTAACTACTGCAACCTACATCCTTCTGAATCTGCTTACTGTACTCATCTCTTGGTCTCCCTCTACAATTTTTACCACCAACACTTTCCTCCAGTACTAAATTGGTGGTTCCTTGATGCCTAAGAATGTGCCCTACCAACTGGTCCCTTCTTCTAGTAAGGTTGTACCACAAATTTCTCTTCTCCCCAAATCTATTTAATACCTCCTCATTAGTTATATGATCTACCAATCTAATCTTCAGCATTCTTCTGTAGCACCACATTTCAAAAGCTCTATTCTCTTCTTGCCTACACTGATTATCATCCATGTTTCACTTCCATACATGGCTACACATCATACAAATACTTTCAGAAAGACTTCCTCACACTTAAATCTATACTTGACGTTAACAAATTTCTCTTCTGCAGAAGTGCTTTGCTTGCCACAGCCAGTCTACATTTTATATAGTCTCTACTTTGACCATGGTCAGTTATTTTGCTTCCCAAATAGCATCACTTATTTACTACTTTAAGTGTCTCATTTGCTAATCTAATGCCCTCAGCGCCACCTGATTTAGTTAGGCTACATTCCATTATCCTTGTTTTGCTTTTGTTGTTGTTCATCTTACATCCTTCTTTCAAGACACTGTCCATTCCCTTCAATTGCTCTTCCAGGTCCTTTGCTGTCTCTGACAGAATTACAATGTCTTCAGCAAACCACAAAGTTTTTATTTTTTCTCCATGGACTTTAATTCCTACTCGAAATTTTTCTTTTGTTTCCTTTACTGTTTGCTCAATATACAGATTGAATAACATCAGGGATAAACTACAACACTGTCTCATTCCCTTCTCAACCACTGCTTCCCTTTCATGCTCCTCGACTCTTGTAACTGCCATCTGGTTTCTGTACAAATTGTAAATAACCTTTCGCTCCCTGTATTTTACACCTGCCACCTTCAGAATTTGGAAGGAGTATTCCAGTCAACACTGTCAAAACCTTTTCCTACGTCTACAAATGCTAAAAATGTAGGTTTGCCTTTCCTTAACTTGTCTTCCAAGATAAGTTGTAGGGTCAGTATTGCTTCGCATGTCCCTACATTTCTATGGAATCCAAACTGATCTTCCTCGAGGTCAGCTTCTACCAGTTTTTCCATTCTTCTGTAAAGGATTCATGGTAGTATTCTGCAACTGTGGCTTATAAACTGATAGTTCAGTAATTTTCACATCTGCAGCACCTGCTTTCTTTGGAATTGGAATTATTATATTCTTCTTGAAGTCTGAGGGTATTTCTGTCTCATAAATCTTGCTCACCAGATGGTAGAGTTTTGTCATGGATCGCTCTGTCAAGGCCATCAGTAGCTCTAATGGAATGTTGTCTACTCCGTAGGCCTTGTTTTGACTTAAGTCATTCAGTGCTTTGTCAAATTACTCACACAGTATCATATCTCCCTTCTCATCTTCATCTATGTCCTCTTATGTCCCTAATATTGCCCTCATCTCCCGTGTATAGACCCGCTTTATACTCCTTCCACCTTTCTGATCTCTCTTCTTTGCTTAGGACTGGTTTTCCATCTGATCTCTTGACTTTTTCCAGAAGTCACTTTAATTTTCCTGTAGGCATCATCTGTCTTATCCCTAGTGATATATGCTCCTACATCCTTACACTTCCTGCTTAGCCATTTTGTAATTCCTGTCGATCTCATTTTTTTAGACGTTTGTATTCCTTTTTGCCTGCTTTATTTATTGCATTTTTACATTTTCTACTTTCATTGATTAAATTCAATATATCTTGTGTTACCAAAGGATTTCTACTAGCCCTCGTCTTTTTACTAACTTGATCCTCTGCTGCCTTCACTATTTAACCTCTCAAAGCTACCCATTTTTCTTCTACTGTATTCCTTTACCCTGTTCTTGTCAATTGTTTCCTAATGCTCCCTCTGAAACTCCCTATGACCTCTGGTTCTTTCACTTTATCCAGGTCCTATCGCCTTAAATTCCTGCCTTTTTGCAGTTTCTTCAGTTTTAATCTGCAGTTCATAACCAATAAATTGTAGTCAGAGTCCACATCTGTCCCTAAAAATGTCTTACAATTTAAAACCTGGTTCCTAAATCTCTGTCCTAGCATTAACAATCAATCTGAAACCTTCTGGTGTCTCCAGGTCTATTCCACAATAAAACCTTCTTTTATGATTCTTAAGCCAAGTGTTAGCTATGATTACATTATGCTCTGTGTAAAATTCCACAAGGCAGCTTCCTCTTTCATTTCTTTCCCCCAGACCACACTTACCTACTACTTTTCCTTCTCTTCCTTTTCCTACTACTGAATTCCAGTCCCCCATGACTATTAAATTTTTGTCTCCCTTAACTATCTGAATATCTCATATATATAGCTAACACTTGGTTCAAGAATCATAAAAGAAGGTTGTATACATGGAAGAAGCCTGGAGATACTGACAGATTTCAGATAGATTATATAATGCTAAGACAGAGATTTAGGAACCAGGTTTTAAATTGTAGGACATTTCCAGAGGCAGATGTGGACTCTGAGCACAATCTATTGGTTATGAACTGTAGATTAAAACTGAAGAAACTGCATAAAGGTGGGAATTTAAGGAGATGGGATCTGGATAAACTGACTAAACCAGAGGTAGTACAGAGTTTCAGGGAGAGTGTAAATGAGCAAATGGCAGGAATGGGGGAAAGAAATACAGTAGAAGAAGAATGGGTAGCTTTGATGGATGAAGTAGTGAAGGCAGCAGAGGATCAAGTAGGTAAAAAGACGAGGGCTAGTAGAAATCCTTGGGTAACAGAAGAAATATTGAATTTAACTGATGAAAGGAGAAAATATAAAAATGCAGTAAATGAAGCAGGCAAAAAGGAATACAAACGTCTCAAAAATGAGATCGACAGGAAGTGCAAAATGGCTAAGCAGGGATGGCTAGAGGACAAATGTAAGGATGTAGAGGCTTATCTCACTAGGGGTAAGATAGATACTGCCTACAGGAAAATTAAAGAGGCCTTTGGAGAAAAGAGAACCACTTGTATGAATATCAAGAGCTCAGATGGAAACCCAGTTCTAAGCAAAGAAGGGAAAGCAGAAAGGTGGAAGGAGTATATAGAGGGTCTATACAAGGGCAATGTACTTGAGGACAATATTATGGAAATGGAAGAGGGTGTAGATGAAGATGAAATGGGAGATATGATACTGCGTGAAGATTTTGACAGAGCACTGAAAGACATGAGTCGAAACAAGGCCCCGGGAGTAGACAACATTCCATTAGAACAACTGACGTCCTTGGGAGAGCCAGTCCTGACAAAACTCTACCATCTAGTGAGCAGGATGTATGAGACAAGCGAAATACCCTCAGACTTCAAGAAGAATATAATAATTCCAATCCCAAAGAAAGCAGATGTTGACAGATGTGAAAATTACCGAACTATCAGTTTAATAAGTCACGGCTGCAAAATACTAACACGAATTCTTTACAGACGAATGGAAAAACTAGTAAAAGCTGACCTAGGGGACGATCAGCTAAGATTCTGTAGAAATATTGGAACACATGAGGCAATACTGACTCTACGACTTATCTTAGAAGCAAGATTAAGGAAAGGCAAACCTACGTTTCTAGCATTTGTAGACTTAGAGAAAGCTTTTGACAATGTTGACTGGAATACTCTCTTTCAAATTCTGAAGGTGAAAGGGATAAAATATAGAGAGTGAAAGGCTATTTACAATTTGTATAGAAACCAAATGGCAGTTATAAGAGTTGAAGGGTATGAAAGGGAAGCAGTGGTTGGGAAGGGAGTGAGACAGGGTTGTAGCCTATCCCCGATGTTATTCAATCTGTATATTGAGCAAGCAGTGAAGGAAACAAAAGAAAAATTTGGAGTAGGTATTAAAATCCATGGAGAAGAAATAAAAGCTTTGAGGTTCGCCGATGACATTGTAATTCTGTCAGAGACAGCAAAGGACTTGGAAGAGCAATTGAAGAGAATGTATAGTGTCTTGAAAGGAGGATATAAGATGAACATAATCAAAAGCAAAATGAGGATACTGGAATGTAGTTGAATTAAGTCGGGTGATGCTGAGGGTATTAGATTAGGAAATGAGACGCTTAAAGTAGTAAAGGAGTTTTGCTATTTGGGGAGCAAAATAACTGATGAGGGTCGAAGTAGAGAGGATACAAGACTGGCAATGGGAAGGAAAGCGTTTCTGAAGAAGAGAAATTTGTTAACATTGAGTATAGATTTAAGTGTCAGAAAGTTGTTTCTGAAAGTATTTGTATGGAGTGTAGCCATGTATGGAAGTGAAACATGGACGATAAATAGTTTAGACAAGAAGAGAATACAAGCTTTCAAAATGTGGTGCTACAGAAGAATGCTGAAGATTAGATGGGTAGATCACATAACTAATGAGGAGGTGTTGAACAGGATTGGGGAAAAGAGCAGTTTGTGGCACAACTTGACTAGAAAAAGGGATTGGTTGGTAGGACATGTTCTGAGGCATCAAGGGATCACTAATTTAGTATTGGAGGGCAGCGTGGAGGGTAAAAATCGTAGAGGGAGACCAAGAGATGAATACACCAAGCAGATTCAGAAGGATGTAGGGTGCAATAGGTACTGGGAGATGAAGAAGCTTGCACAGGATAGAGTAGCATGGAGAGCTGCATCAAACCAGTCTCAGGACTGAAGACCACCACAACAACAACATCTCATATATTTCCTCAAACTACTCCTCATCTGCCGAGCTAGTTAGCATATAAACTTGTACTACTGTGGTCGGTGTGGGCTTCGTGTCTGTCCTGGCTACAATAATGTGTTCACTATGCTGTACATAGTAGCTTACCCATGTTCCACTTTCTTTATTCATTATTAAACCTACTCCTGCATTACCCCTAGTTGATTTTGTATTTTTAACCCTTTATTCACATGACCAGACATCCTCTTCTTCCTGCCACCGACCGAGCGAGGTGGCGCAGTGGTTAGCACACTGGACTCGCATTTGGAAGGACGACGGTTCAATCCCACGTCCGACCATCCTGATTTAGATTTTCCGTGATTTCCCTAAATCGCTCAAGGCAAATGCCGAGATGGTTCCTTTGAAAGGGCATGGCCGACTTCCTTTCCCGTCCTTCCCTAATCCGATGAGACCGATGACCTCACTGTTTGGTCTGTTCCCCCAAACAACCCAACCCAACCCACCACCTAACTTCACTAATTCCCACTATATCTAACTTTAACCTTTCTATTTCCCTTTTTAAATTTTCTAACCTACCTATCCGATTATGGGATCTGACATTCCATGCTCTGATCTGTGGAACGCCAATTTTGGTTCTCTTGATAACGACGTCCTCCTGGGTAGCCCCCACCCGAAGATCAGAATGCAGAACTATTTTACTTCCGGAATATTTTACCCAAGAGGATGCCATCATCATTTAACCATACAGAAGATCTGCATGCCCTTGGACAAAAATTATGGCTGTAGTTTCGCCTTGCTTTCAGCTGTCCACAATATCCTAGGCTATTTTGATTGGTTTTACACAGTCAGATCAGTTAATCATCCAGACTGTTGCCCCTGCAACTACTGAAAGGCTGCTGCTTATCTTCAAGAACCATGTGTTTGTCTGGCCTCTCAACAGATATCCCTCTATTGCAGTTGCACCTATGGTATGACTATATACCTATACGAAAAACACAAGAATATTAAAATATACAAATAAGCTATGAGCAAATAAGCCTTGTATTACATTATTCTTAAAGAATGAAAGTATAAAAATGCACAGGTCAAAGTAGTATGCATGTGAGCACTGGTATAGACTCCCGTATTATATGGATAAAATAACTGGTGAATGTGATGAACAGATAAAACACTGACGAGGCAAGGAAGGGGGCACAGAGGAGGTAGCAGACAGTGGAACGTGGGTAGGGAACAATTATACTATTTATAACAAGTGTATTATCTAATTGTGAGAAAAAACTGGCTACAGCTACTTTAACATGAGTGAGTAATGAAATTCTATTTGATCATTAAGAATTAGGGCAGGATTCTGTGTTTACTGATACCCAGAATTTCAATTAATGTTAGTTTACTACCTTTATTTGCTCTTTGAAGAACATTACAGTTAATACCATAAGCACCCCATCCATTCACAGCATGTTCAGCAAAGGTGGAGTCTTTCTTCTTCAATCTACACCTCCTTTCACTTTAAGTTAGTGAAGTATTTTTATTTTTGTATTTATTTGTTTTGGTTTTAGGCAACATTGACCATACAGGGAGCAAACAGCCAGCAATAATCATATCACTACAAATTTAACATAAAAACTTTAACTTGAAATAAAATGATAGAGTGAGCTTTGCTTTAGCCAACCAATGTACTAAAGAGATTACATTACGTCCAAGTCTATTTTTACAGTGTTTTCATATGGAGTATCTTATCATAACTTAAAAACTATAGAAATTAAAAATAATTTGATTCATCATATTCAAATATAAGTTCTTAATTTAAGATGTGTGCCCCCCCCCCCCCCCCCCCCCAACACACAGTTACGATGTATTATTCTAACTGGTCTGTCTCTATAAGAGTAATTTAGCCATGTGGGCTTACGGTATTCGGCTATCAAACTATACTTGCTTACACTTAATTGGTAGAGTAAGGAGGTAACACTTATAGTTAGGGGGAAATCCATAGAAACCAGTATTTCTTGTGCTCTCTTGTACTTAGTGCATGACAGAATTACACAATTCGAATCTGCAATGTTAGTATGATCCTCATCGCAATGGTGCCCTTATCAGCTGAAATTTTTATGGATTATTTTGAACAAACATTTCTAGATAAAAGGCCCCTAAGTTTTAAAATGCACTACTGGTCCAAGTATGTGGATGACATACTCTGCTTGTGGACAGATACTATCAGATAATTAAACAAATGTTTCCAATATTTAAATTCAAAACAGAAAAATTAAGTTTACAATGGAGTTGGGAGGAGAATCAATCAAGTCCTTAGAGCCTAGCATTAAAATTTGCAAGCAAACACTCACATTTAAGATCAGCTATAGCCAATGCTTCATAAAGGAAGTTAAAGAAGGGCCTTTGCATACTGATACTTTTTAGGGTTCCCTACCTCAATAGGTAAAAATGGAACCTTTATAGGCTCACTTCCTCAATAAATTCATTTTTCCAAGCCAATGAGACAAATATAAATAAAACCTATTGAAAGAAGCAAAGCAATTTCTTTTAATTGTAATATACAAACTACAATTAGTTAATCCCTACATCTCAGCCAAGTAAATTCAATGTTAGTTTGTATACGTAAAGATAAGATTGTAGTGCTTACTTCTGTCACTGACAAACTTCCAACAATCCTTCTATCACTTAGATGTAAAAAAAAAAAAGGGGGGGGGGAGGGGGAAGAAAGAACGTTACGTTACTGTGTCATCTACCGATTCTTTGGTGTTGTACTCAGCTAACAGTGCCACCTATTGGTTCTTCAGTGTACTATACTGTCTGCTGTCACTAAAGTAAACATCCAAACTACTAAACTGAGCAGATTCCTAAAACTTTATATTATGATATTTTTTCCTCCCCATGATCTGATTTTAATGAAATAAAGCCTATATGTCATCCCAAGCTATACTCAAATTACCAGTGAAAACCTCATAAAATCCATCTAGTAGTTTTTGAGATAAGCGTGTTCAAACACACACACAGAATGGTTTTACAGTTTTATTGTTAGTACAGCTATACAGGAAAATAGCTTTTTTAAAGATACAATGATACCTGCCGACTCCCAGAATTCTGTACCAAAAAACATGCAGCCTTCCACTCTATGGTGCATCAACTGTTATCTGTATTACTGACAAAACCATCTGTTGAAAATGAATGAAAATTAGTGAAAGAAACTGCATACAGTACTGATTCTAACCCTACCATAATTAATAATATACTTACATGAAAAAGGAGGCAGAGGATAACAGCACTTATGTATCCTCCTCAGAAGACAGTAAGTAACACTGACAACAGATGGGCCACCAAGCTATATGCACATAGGATTTCACAAGTATATACCAGCAAACTAAAATCCATGAAATATAGACCAGCTTTCTACAATAGCAATACTGTTGCCCACATTCTGTTAAATAGTTAAGACTAGATTTCAACTTCAAAAAGGAATAGAATTTGTGTGTTTCCCTGCATTTTGCATAGAAAATTATATGAAGGTCAATCAGATGGCGCCATAAAATTAGATTGACTGAACATGAAAGGAGCTGGAGACTGAAAAAGAAAGATTCCACCTTTTCTGAACACGTTTGGCAGAAAACTAACGTTACCTGAAATTCTGGGTATCGATAAACATCAACCACAGAATCCGAACATAGCATGTAATGATATGTTTTATTGTTAAATTAGCGGCAGCCAGTTAATATTTTTCACACCATAAGACAATACACATATTGCAAATATAGTTGTAAAAGGTCACACATCTTGCAAAACAGTATTTGCACAACTATAAACTCTCACAGATGTTGTGTGGACTGTTAGTTTCCTTTAAGTTATTTGAAGATGGCACAGAAAGCTAAGAGCTGGTTCGCAACAAACTATACAATAAACATTATTGTGGAACATCAATACTGTGTGTTCCAGTTTTAAATAAAAGAACTACCTGCATCATTATATCCTATTCATATGTGAATGTTATAGCAGTGGAATGGTTATTCTGTAACTTAGACTTCCAGTAAACTAATTCAAAAACGGCATAAATTTATAGCAGAAAGTTAACAATGAATACCTTCATTAATGATATTATTAGAAAGAAAGGGAAATTTTTTACTGTTAATTAAATGCTAAACGCCAGATTTAAAAGTTCACAGGGTTTCAAGAACTTAAAGATTCTGCTTCCAAAGTATGATGATGCTATACCAGGGATAACAAGCAGCACCTTCACATTCATTCTAAAGATTTTCATCAAAATATGGAAAAAGACTGTTTTGGAATATGGCAGATTTGTGAGCTGGCAAATGTTGACTCGTTTATTATTGCTATGAATGAAGTTTGTCTCCAGAAGAATACGTAATTTGATAAACTCCTCCATGCGGTTTGTCCACTGTTCATGAAGTAAAATCTGAAATCTTTCCGAGTTCTAATTATGGCAGACTATTCAAGCAAGACTAGTTGAGCAAGTGTATTGTAGATTTACAGCATGTTATGTTTGCTAAGGCAAACAGTGTCCAAGTTGATAAGTGAAAACTAACGGTATATGAAATCAATCTCGTGATTGATGTCACTGAATAATGAAGAGTACCCTTATAAAGACCAACAGTGCTGATACAATGCATGTGATTTCGGAATTTAGCATTTGAAACAACCTGTTTTAGCACAGCTTCAGAAATATAATTTTTGTAAGGAGCATTTCTGAATTTTTCATCATGAGTACACACACACTTACATGTTGCAAGTGTAATAATTAAACAGTGACAGAAATTACACAATTTGAAAGTGAACATGGTTCTCCAGGGCTGCAGACTGTGTGAAAAGGAGAAGGATATTTTTATATATAGGTTTTTCACAAAAAGGGAATTAGTTATCAATTAACCCATCATGTTTAAGTCCTTTAACTTCTTCCTTCACAGAATCTAATATTTGGACACACTTATTTCTATTGCTATGAGTAGTTATGATGATATTGCTTTACTTCTTTGAGACCCTTTATCAGAGAGCCACATTCACCAAATGTCTCTTTCATCACGCTGTTACTTTCCTCTGTTTCAGCAAGTGAGTTCCTTTTTACTCTGTAGCATACTCCACGTAACCTTCACTATAGTGCAGCCATAACTCCCAATCACAAATACAGTGTCACTGCAGTAGATGTTGAATGGGCTATACACGTAGCAATGCTTTATGTAGCTCATTTAAGAAACACAATGGAATCCTAGATACAATTGAAACACACTTCGATTCCATTGATGTCATATTTTACTCATCTGCTATACTGGTATACAAGTGCAAACAACTAATCTTCATTATTATTTATTGCTATAGTTCATTACATGCACAGCTTCTTACAGAACTGAAGCATATCTTAATACTCTAGGTTCACAGTGAATGGTTGAAATTCCACCATAAAATATATTTCTCTATTTTACTGACATGGTGAACTACATTCATAAAAGTAAATGACAGCACAGACAAAATATGGATCTCTCTCTATAATCTTGGTGAGAGGTAAGCCATTTATTCTGCTGCGAGACATTCATTCCACCTGAAATGAGACACTAAAAGAGAAAGGGGTGGGGGAGTTAATTTAGGTATTTTACTTAATAAGACTGTGTGAGAGAACTATAGTTCTATACTGCTGTTCACAATTCAATACCTTAAATGTGACAAATAAATCTGGATTGCATCTATTACTGTGTGCACATTTCAAAGACTGTCAGTAAAGTAACTGGTGGGAGTTACAGGATCAAGGGAAGTCTAATGAAATGGACTGCTTTCTGATCACTGCCAACTTTATCCGGCAGACGAAACAGTATTTATTGTGTTTACAGCTGTGATAGCTAAAGTGAAATGTGTAATTAAAGATTAATGAAATACTCTATATAACTGAGTCCAAAAAATCTTAAGTGACTTTCCTTCTCATCCCATCCGTTAAATCTCCCCTGATCTGGGGTTCTGGGTGACTTTTCTTAACTCTACCCCTCTTCCTAAACCCTTTCCCTTCAACCCTCTTCCTTCCCCTTCAATCTTCAGCCAGAAGGAGAAGCCACTGGCTCTGAAAGCCAGCATATTTAAAGTCTTTTTTTATTTGTGTGTTCACCTGCTGCCACTTGGTGAGTACATTTTTTTATCTATCCAATTATGTTACTTAATGACTTACTGGATGTTTTAACAACATTGACTCATTAAGAAGAAATTGCAACATTCATTCAGCGAACACAAGATAGAAGAAAGTATGTGCACTTGCATGACAATTCTTTAAGCATTGTACATGTGTGCACTATTCAGCAGGTTTCATTTTCAATAAGCTTCCAGCAGAACCAGAAATAATAATAAACTAGTGCCTGTATGATAAACCCCATGTAATCAAATCCAAATTGAAAGGTTTCCTTCGGCACACTACTTTTACTCTGTACAGGAGTTTCCCACAGTAGTTGAAAACTTTTCTATGTGATCATATACTCCGTTTTTGATGTTTTCTTTAATTCTTTGTTTATAAACTTTCTAATTGGCATTCTGTACTCTACGTACTGACTCTTTCCATGACCAAGAAGCTGTGACTCCCACAGAGACTGATAAACAAACAGATAATAAATAAATACAAAAATATAGTATTGTCTGACAGCTCAACTTGGTAATGGTTTGAAAGAAGTCTATTCTGATCAACATCATTCAATTTCTACCGATTCAGTTATTTCCTATGGCCATCTTTTTGAGTCATCTTAAGGTACGTATACAGTAGATTGAACATATGTTGTTCATTAATTGATAATTAATTTTCATTATATTTCATTACAATTGTACACTGGACATTTCAACATAATTCTTGAAAATTAAAAAACTACACTAGTTTATCACTATCAGATGCAGGTACATAAAATATGGATCTCTGTTCTGTTCTGATATGAGAATGACTGTTTTACTGTTTTATGTGGGGATTACACTATGAAATAATTTTTTGTTAAATGTGAAGTTCCATTAATATCTGAAGACAAAGAGACATTGCACAGAATAAAATACACATCAGTAGTCTTTTTATTAATACAGTAACTCAACAACACAAAAATAGGAACCTAGTGCATAACACAGTAATTGTGAATACCTGAAGATTCTCTATAGTCCACAAATGTTGGAAGTGCAGATAACAAACAATGGAATTTCCTGCACATAACAACAACTTAGGGAATCTTTCATTTAAAGACAAATTGTATTTTTTACATAATATGATTTGCTAAACAACTCATTAGCTTCCAAAATGAAGTTAAATGATGTGCCCCCCCCCCCCCCCCCCCCCCCCAATACACACACACACACACACACACACACACACACACACACACACCTCCTGGAGTTTTACACCTTCTTCCCTTTCTATGATTCCTCCCATGTGTAATTGTGGGTGAAGTAAGACTTAACAAAAATAAAGGAATGGGGAAACACTTCTTGATTGAAAGACAGTCACTTCTAGGAAGTCAGAGGTCCACTGAGTGAACATTTTACTCAACAAATTATAGTGGAAGAAATCAGCGCGACTGAATAGTATGATAGGCCTAATTCAGTTATCCCAATATTCCCATCAATCTATAATATAACTTTCAGCTACCTGGAAACGCAAATTTAATGTAAATATAGGCTGGTAATATAAGTACACTACACTCAGAACAGTGTCACATTGCAAAGTAATTACACAGGTGAGAGGAGAGAGAGAGAGAGAGAGAGAGAGAGAGAGAGAGAGAGAGAGAGATAATTACTGTTACTCTACTTTTATTAATAAATAGTCACACTAATAACTGCTAAGTAGTTCACTGTGAAAATGCAGAAACACATGTAAAAGTTGTGGTGTATTAGCAGCAAATCAAAAATCAGCATGCAGGCAGCTAACTGAATTAGTCTGAGACAGCTACACAATAGGCTGATGCTTGAATAATAGTGTAGATGGTATTTTTTTTGCATATTTACAGATGAACCAGTTAGTGGTACTCTACAGAACCTGATTTTTCATTAAGTTAACATGATTTTCATAAGTTAAGGGCGGGGGGGGGGGGGGGGGGGGGGGGCGCAGACCGGCGTCGAGACCCGGTGGCTATCCAATTTGTCAGTGGACGCCGCTGCCTTCAGATTGGAGCGTTCCTGACGTATTTTATCAATTGTGGGATTCCACGCTGCACTGAGCTGAAAACCACTATCCCTGTTTACTAAATTGTAGTGGACAGCAGCTATATAGATATGCAGAGCACAGCATCCCGATACTTAAGATGATGGGTACATTGCAACAAGATGACACCACCACTCTGCTCATAACCCAAGAAGAAGTCATCAGTGGAATACGCCGAGAAAGACTGCAATCGCATATGCCTTGCCACAGTTCGTGTGGCTCCTCCCGTTGGAGGTTCCAGTCCTCCCTCGTGTGTGTGTGTGTGTGTGTGTGTGTGTGTGTGTGTGTGTGTTTGTCATTAGTGTTGGTTAGTGTAAGTTAGATTAAGCAATGTGTAAGCCTAGGGACCAGTGACCTCAGCAGTTTGGTCCCATACAAACTTACCACAAATTTCCAAAATATTAAGTTCATCTAGCCGACTTGATTAAGGTTTTAAGGTAATCATTTTATTAAGCCACGTACTCACTACTGCAAAACTGTGTTCCTATTGATCATTGTTGCTTCCAAACTTACTTTAATAAACGTTACAATGTATTATAATATTTAACAGAACTGTACATTTTAACGATGTCAGATTACATTAATTCTCCTTTTATTTACTATTTTCCCACAAAGAATCAAAGAGTGAGGGATTCCCCAACAATTCTACAAATAAAATTTGATTAATATTTATATTTTAGTGGAAGTTATAATTATGAAACACTGTTACCTTGTAACACATTCCATGTTCCCTGAAACTGATTTTTATAATGATAAACACACAGGAATGTAAGTGAATGAATGCAATGAGTGTGCTGAGAGCTTCTTTAACTTAAGAACTAAAAGCTGCCTTTAAAAAAAAAAAAAAAAAAAAAAAAAAAAAATTTTGGCTGGGCAGATAACTTTATGCACATGTATAGTGCAACTACTGTAATGTCACACTCATTACCACAAAGAGGTTTAACCTCAATGAGGATAGAGTCATTGCATGCAAGTCACAGGACTGGGAAATTAGTTAGTTGTTTTGGTAGTAGAAAGAAAACAGCATCAAAGATGACTATAATCGCTGGGTTTTATAATAAAAATCAACTATTTGAGATAAAATGAAGCTACACTAATAATCATTTTTCATCTAACGTGGATTAAAATGAGGCCTACAGTGTGAAACTAAAGTTCCATTCTGTGAAGCTTACTTCTGTACTTAAGATTAGAGTTACAACGTATTACATTTGTCACAGAGCTGCAGACCTACTCCATTGTTAATTAGATCTCATTCAAGAATAGCAATGCTTATGGCAGTGCAGGTGGAACTACAGCAGACATACAATTGAAGGCAAGGTTGTGACAAAAGAGAGAAACAACACACGGACTAAAGAAATAACAGCAACAAAAACATGGAAAAAAACCATCCAAGCGACTGTAATTTGAGGTACAAGACAAGAAAAGTATGTATTACTGTGCAGCAGAAAAATGGCTGAGTGGGGAATATTTGAAACTGTTTGTGATGAAGATACAAGCCTATTAGGTAACAAGGGTGTCAATCGGATTAGGGAAGGATGGGGAAGGAAGTCGACCGTGCCCTTTCAGAGGAACCATCCCGGCATTTGCCTGGAGTGATTTAGGGAAATCACGGAAAACCTAAATCAGGATGGCCGGACGCGGGATTGAACCGTCATCCTTCCGAATGCGAGTCCAGTGTCTAACCACTGCGCCACCTCGCTCGGTTTCTCCTGTGTAATGGAGGCATTAGACAGTGGAAACTTACAGAAACATGAACTTTAACTATGATTTGTTTGTGTGTGTGTGTGTGTGTGTGTGTGTGTGTGTGTGTGTGTGTGTGTGAGAGAGAGAGAGAGAGAGAGAGAGAGAGAGAGAGAGAGAGAGAGAGAGAGAGAGAGAGATTTTTAGGTGGTGTGTATCTGGTCAAATCCCAGGCAGAGCATGTGGCAGCACTGTTGTTGTTGTTGTTGTTGTTGTTGTTGTGGTCATCGTCAGTCCTGAGACTGGTTTGATGCAACTCTCCATGCTACTCTATCCTGTGCAAGCTTCTTCATCTCCCAGTACCTACTGCAGCCTACATCCTTCTGAATCTGCTTAGTGTATTCATCTCTTGGTCTCCCTCTACAATTTTTACCCTCCACGCTGCCCTCCAATACTAAATTGGTGATCCCTTGATGCCTCAGAACATGTCCTACCAACTGATACCTTCTTCTAGTAAAGTTGTGCCACAAATTTCTCTTCTCCCCAATTCTATTCAATACCTTCTCATTAGTTATGTGATCTACCCATCTAATCTTCAGCATTCTTCTGTAGCACCACATTTCGAAAGCTTCTATTCACTTATTGTCTAAACTATTTATTGTTCATGTTTCACCTCCATACATGGCTACAATCCATACAAATACTTTCAGAAACAACTTCCTGACACTTAAATCTATACTCGATGTTAACATATTTATCTTCTTCAGAAACGCTTTCCTTGCCATTGCCAGTCTACATTTTATATCTCCTCTACTCTGACCATCCTCAGTTATTTTGCTCCCCAAATAGCAGAACTCCTTTACTACTTTAAGTGTCTCATTTCCTAATCTAATTCCCTCAGCATCACCCAAGTTAACTCGACTACATTCCATTATCCTCGTTTAGCTTTTGTTGATGTTCATCTTATATCCTCCTTTCAAGACACTGTCCATTCCATTCAACTGCTCTTCCAACTCCCTTGCTGTCTCTGCAGAATAACAATGTCATCGGCGAACCTTAAAGTTTTTATTTCTTCTCCATAGATTTTAATACCTACTCCAAATTTTTCTTTTGTTTCCATTACTGCTCGCTCAATATACAGATTGAATAACATTGGGGAGAGGCTACAACCCTGTCTCACTCCCTGCCCAACCACTGCTTCCCTTTCATGCCCCTCGACTCTTATAACTGCCAGCTGGTTTCTGTACAAATTGTAAATAGCCTTTCACTCCCTGTATTTTACCCCTTTCACCTTCAGAATTTGAAAGAGAGTATTCCAGTCAACATTGTCAAAAGCTTTCTCCAAGTCTACAAATGCTAGAAACGTAGGTTTGCCTTTCCTTAATCTAGCTTCCAAGATAAGCCGTAGGGTCAGTATTGCCTCACGTGTTCCAACATTTCTACAAAATCCAAACTGATCTTCCCCGAGGTCGGCTTCTACCAGTTTTTCCATTCGTATGTAAATAAGGCGCGTTAGTATTTTGCAGCCGTGCCTTATTAAACTGATAGTTCGGTAATTTTCACATCTGTCACCACCTGCTTTCTTTGGGATTGGAATTATTATATTCTTCTTGAAGTCTGAAGGTATTTCACCTGTCTCATATTTTGCTCACCAGATGGTAGAGCTTTGTCAGGACTGGCTCTCCCAAGGCTGTCAGTAGTTCTAATGGAATGTTGTCTACTCCTGGGGCTTTGTTTCGACTAAGGTCTTTCAGTGCTCTGTCGTTCCTAAATCTCTGTCTTACCATTATATAATCTATCTGAAACCTGTCAGTATCTTCAGGCTTCTTCCATGTATACAACCTTCTTTTATGATTCTTGAACCAAGTGTTAGCTATGATTAAGTTATGCTCTGTGCAAAATTCAACCAGGTGGCTTCCTCTTTCATTTCTTCCCCACAATCCATATTCACCGACTACGTTTCCTTCTCTTCCTTTTCCTACTATCAAATTCCAGTCACCCATGACTATTAAATTTTCATCTCCCTTCACTATCTGAATAATTTCTTTCATCTCATCATACATTTCTTCAATTTCTTCGTCATCTGCAGAGCTAGTTGGCATATAAACTTGTTCTACTGTAGTAGGCATGGGCTTCGTGTCTATCTTGGCCACAATAAGGCTTTCTCTATGCTGTTTTTAGTAGCTTACCCGTACTCCTATTTTTTTTATTCATTATTAAACCTACTCCTGCATTACCCCTATTTGATTTTGTATTTATAATCCTGTATTCACCTGACCAAAAGTCTTGTTCCTGCTGCCACCGAACTTCGCTAATTCCCACTATATCTAACTTTAACCTACCCATTTCCCTTTTTAAATTTTCTAACTGTCCAATTAAGGGATCTGACATTCCACGCTCCAATCCCTAGAACACCAGTTTTCTTTCTCCTGATAACGACGTCCTCTTGAGTAGGCGGCGCCCGGAGATCCGAATGGGGGACTATTTTACCTCCGGAATATTTTACCCAAGAGGACGCCATCATCATTTAACCATACAGTAAAGATGCATGCCATAGGGAAAAATTACGGCTGTAGTTTCCCCTTGCTTTCAGCCGTTCGCAGTACTAGCACAGCTAGGCCGTTTTGGTTAGTGTTACATGCCCAGATCAGTCAATCATCCAGACTGCTGCCCCTCTTCAGGAACCACACGTTTGTCTGGCCTCTCAACAGATACCCCTCCTTTGTGGTTGCACCTACGGTACGGTTATCTGTATCGCTGAGGCATGCAAGCCTCCCTACGAACGGCAAGGTCTATGGTTTATGGAATTGGGGGGGGGGGGGGGGGGGGGCAGCACTGTTATGAGTCAAGTAATATTGGATGAGACGGTACTGTTATCTGGAACCTTCTGGAATATATGTGAAATGGAATGAAAAGTTTGGAATGAAAAGTTTGGAATAAAAAGAAGATAGAGTATTTGCCCACAGACCACACTGATAGATATTTATATCTATGATGCTCCTAATGAGAGGTTAACAGCATCCAAATCGGTAAAATAGTTTAAGTGGAGAAGATTTCATTCACAGACAGTGTTTTATCTTTTCATATGCTATGGAAACATACATAAGTGATTATTGATAACAAGATATGAAATGTTTCGACTGTAGGAGGAGATGATGAAAAACATTTTGGTGTAGTTTATTTATGAACTTACTGGTGAAAAAGGAAAGAATGGAATGAGCTAAGGACTACACCCTGTGACGTACATCGCATAATTGAATCAAATTGGAAATATAGCATTTTGGGAGAAGATGATGCATTCTTCCACATGGAAACATTTAGACTAGCATGTGTGAATGTCGTGAAGATTATTGTTCCAATTTTCATGATATATCATTGCTCTTGGCATGCCATTAGCATTTTCCTCTTCCTCCACTAGAAAAATGTTCCGTATGTCTTCTTTTACACCTTCACTTCTTTTCTTTTTATTTCTTAAAACATTAAATCATCTTTTCTCCAAAATTATTACTATATTTTACAGACTATAAGACACAATTTTTCTTCAAAAAATTGCCTCAAAAATTCAGGAGCAACTTATACTCAAAATTAATATAAAAATATCCATGGTTTGATTTAAAATGGCCGTATATTCGATGCCACGGGAAACCTATAGCTATCTGGCAATAATGGATTCAACTGGCCGCAGCAGTCACCAGTGCAATGTGCACGAGTTGTCTGGATTCACAAGCTTGCTAACACTGTCTCCCTCCTGCCCTGCCATCACAAACCCAGAACACTGTTGAGCCTATGATGCCTCACTGCAGTCTACAGTGCCAGTGAACTTCAATTGAAAGTGATCAGTATTATCAGCAACAGTTTGTATTTTTTTTTTTTTTTTTTTGTAGCTAGTTTCGTAATGGAAAGAAAATAAAATGTAGCAGCTGAGCAGCATTTCAACCCTCCACCAACAGAAAAAATAAATAAATAAATAAATAAATTTGCAATAGACGAGCTAGTACAGAAGAACTGAAAAAATGAGGAAGGCTAAATGTGCAAATAGAGGATTTAATACAAAATGGTCAAAATTAGAAGATGACATCCTGAAATAGATTCCACGACACCATCAAAATGGCATTGGAATTAATACAAAAATGCTTCAGATACACACTCGTAAGCTAACACTACAGTGGAACTTAACAGACTCCAAGGGTGGAGTTGGTTGGTGTTACAGTTTACGAAATCTCATGGACTTAGCGTGTGAACCAAAACAAAAATATTCAGAAAATGCCACAAGAGTAAGAAAATATTATCTTTCCATCACTTTATTATTCATCATCGAAAGTAAAACAGTGTGGAACCAAGCCAAATAGTGAATATGGACAAAACTCCTCTGACATTTTATGTGCTGAGTAACAGAACTATTTCCATGAAAGGTGCTAAAACCGTAACTACAAAAACAAGTGGACATGAAAAAAATGCACTACACTGTTGTCCTTTCATGTTGTGCTGACTGTACTAAACTTAATCCAATGATCATTTTCAAGTGCATAACAGTGCCAAAACCTTCTGAAATACCGCCAAGTGGTGGTGTTCATGTACGTGACAAGCTTTGGATAGATGAGGTTGGTACAAAATTATGAACTAACAGAGTGCGGGTGAGAAGGAAAGGTGCTTTATTGAAGAAGAGTTCTCTTCTTGTGCTAGATCAGTTTAGTTGTCATTAAACAATTCTGCAAAAGAGAAACTGAGACAGGGGAAATACAGAGCTTGCTGTTACTCTGGGAGGACTTACTTCACAATTGCAACCCCCTTGCTGTGTCGACAAATAAACTATTTGAAGTGTATATGAGAGAGGAATGGAGCAAATGGATGATGGATTTCGCGCTGAAGGGAGCTTTACAATAACCTACAATGAAACAGGTGTATCAGTGGATAAAAAAGTCATTGTCTAGAGTGAGAGAAGACATTATTATTAAATCTTTCAAGAAGTGCAAGCTCTTGGTGGCAGTGAAGACCATCATAGAGATGAAGAGGATAACGATGACAAATGAAGAGGAGAGGAAAAAAGAAGAGGAAAAGTTCAGATGACGATTTTCAGGGATTTTAAAGGTCACTTTGGTTTTATAAACTAAGACTTTTTTAGTCCGGCTTTGCAATCCAATAATATCAATGGTAAAAATGTTATTTTTAAAAAATGTTTAAAAATTATGGTGCATCTTATAGTCTGTAAAATACGATATCTCTCAATGCACATTATCTCCCCCATTTCCATTCTTTTCTCTTGTTACTGTTCTACTTCTTATCACTTACGCTTTATCGCCACAAACTTTTCCCTAAGTCATCATAATTTCTACTACTGCAGATCACCACTTTAGGTAGTGCAGTAACATGTAAAAATGACTATGTGTCTACCACACCACATGAGAAACAAAATAAATAAATTATTTAAGTAACTGTTCAACTCTATCCATTGCATTCTTTGCATCACTTACATTTTCATCTGTGGATGGGGGTTAGTATTTCTTAACATTGTGTAGCATTGATGATTTACAAATTTTTGGGTTTTCAGCTGAGTTGTTATGTTTACAAAATATTTCAATAACTTTGCTAGTTGTCTTGAACAGTGTGTTCATGATTTGTTCATTCTTTTCTTACAAGTTGCACAGAATATATACAGCAGTAGTTAAATGAAAAAAAAAATCATTTGTATTACTAAAAAAAGTCAAAGTAAACACACATTAAAAATTTCTGCTATGGTGTTGATGTGCCACATGATACACTGCTAAATACAAGTATTATTAAATTATGCTGTGAAACTGTGATGCGATATTACTACATACATGCTCCACAATTGTTGCATGCATAATAAAATACAAAAAGCAAATAGGACAACAGTAATATGTTTGTGGCAGACATCATTCAAATTGATGATTTACAAGTTTTTGAGTTCTCAGCCCAGTAGTTATGTTATGTTTACACATATTTCAATAACTTTGCTAGCTGTCTTGATCAGGTGCCAAGAGGAGGTTTTGCTGCTCATTGTTCACACTCTGAACTTTACACCCTCCTCATCACCTTAGTGATTGCTTCCCAGTGGTGTTAGATGATACAAGTCGTCTTATGCTCAAAGCCAACAGAAATGTTGTGCCAAAACATTAAAAAGTTATAAGCAAAGATAGTGTGGTAAGATAATACTCTGCACCAAAAAAGAAAAAATGTCTTAACTGGCACTTGTCTATGAGCAGACAGATATGGTGTGACTTAAGCAAACTGAGAGTTGGATCCCATTCTTTACGTAGGCTATAGCATCTGTCCCTGCTAATTAAATTGGCTACCTCTTTAATTTCAATCCTTTCCTTTTTTAAATCATGCCAGAAATTTGTCACCTGATACACAACACTGATATCTTTTTACTTCATTCATGCTAACAGGTGAGGCAGTGTTCAGCGACAGCTGATTTAGTTGGGTGCTGAACTCAGGTGCAATATTTATGTTCTTTACATGTACAGTTCATTCAGTTTAAAAACACCTGGCATCTCACTTTCACAACGTATGAGTTAGACATGCTTTTTTTGTTTGGAAAGGGGGGGAGGGGTAGTTCTAGCTTATTTTTCACACAACACTGTAGACATTTTAATTCTGTTGGAAGGACTGATATACATCAGAATAAACTTAGAAGTGTGTCATCTGTTGGCATGAAATGAAATATGAAGATACCAGAATTGTTGTGCAGGCAAAAATTTCTATGGCAGAACCACAAGTGAGCCAACTGAAATTAGAGAGGCAGATAATTTAAACAGCTTTTACTTAATTAAAGCATCAGATGTGACATTCATTTTGCTTGAATCACGTCAGAAAACAGTTCAATGCATTCACTATCTTTGTTCTTGTATACTGTATTTTGGTAAAGGATGTGGCCTTATAGCACTCTCCTTTTAGCTTTTTATGTTTTAGCATAGCCAGAGCAGTGCACAATGTGTACCATTCCAAGTTTCGCTGGAGACTAAACAGCAAGTAACGAAATGTGTTCAACACCTGACAAAGACAGCTAGGGAAGTTGTTGAAATATCATTTGCTGATAAAATGATAACTTGGCTGCAAAACTACAACTTAAAAAACACTAATTTTGACAAGAAAGCCTGATGGATCATGTAATTCAAATTAATCTTTTTTTCATGTTATGATACTGAGGAAATATGATGAGACTATTCAGATCTATGCACTACGTATTAATACACAATTGTCTGCAGTTCTCTTGTGGTCTACATTAGTGGCTCTCTTACAACTTATCTTTCTGCTCATATTTCGTATTCTGCTGTTCTCTAAACTATGTCAAACTAATGCCACACACACAATTTTCCACGTCTTTTTCTACATAAATTTTAAGATATTTTTCTTTCAAGTTTCATCACTATTTCATAATTATTGTTTCTGTCAGCTACTTTTAGGGAAGATGTCACACATTTTGGTAAGAGATAATTGTAAAAATTTTGTAGAATCACTTTTCCAAATTTTTTGCTTTTGTGCTACTCTCTGAGAAATGACTCCTTTCATAATCTAGAAAGAGTTTATTTCTCAATTCTCAGTGGTTCTCTGTATAGTTGACATATTCTGCAGGAATAGACAGTACCCAACTTGATATGTGATGATGAAATTACATCTCAAAAATTCAACAAAAGATGTCAATACCTTACAGCAGATATACTTCATTATTATAGATCATGGTAAGTAAAGCCAAAGACTTTCAAATAACTATCTGCAAAATGAATACAGCAGAAGCTCCTAAAAAGATGAAAATCAAGCGAGTAGTAGTAGTAATACTAATAAATAATACAACTTGGACAGGATCTTTGGGATTTCTAACTGTATCGTCTATATCACACACGCCATGCAGCTGTGTGGAGAAACCTAGATAAAAACTAAAAGCCAGTGCTAATGAAATCCAATTTATTTGATACCTGTTTCCTTATATTAAGACAAATGACAGGTATACTGGCTGCGTGTCACAGTAAAAAAATAAGAAAATGAGACAAATAATAATTAAAAAACACAATTTTATTAACAGTGCACACTGGTGTTGCTCTCAGGGATAATTTTATAAAATGGAACAATGATGACAGGTTTCTATAGCAAAAAGGTAATTTTTTAGATTATATTTCTGCAGTAAGATCTAATTGCAAATCATCACCTGCAAGGCTATTCTCCAGCTCAGCTTCCAACATTATTGGCAAATTAAAAGAGTAAATAGTGCAATATATAGATTACTTCAAATTACACAAATATATACATATCAAACATTTTTCTGAAGCATATTTTTATTCTTAATATTGTGAGTTCTAAAAACAAATCAAATGGCTGTTAAAAATCAAAGACTTCAATGTTATCAATAGACAAATGGTAACACTGCATCTTGGGCTCAGTACTAGACTTTTCTTCCTTGGGAAGTACGGAGAAACCACTAATATATGCCACAGACATAGAATAATATTCTGAAATTTGGACTTTGAAGAAAACACAAGGAGTAGAATAGGATTTAAACCACGAAATTTAAATTATGCATATTGTGGATTCATCTTATTAACAGTTACGTGCAGTGAGATTCCGTTTTCCATTTTTATGTCTTTTTGCATCTTTTTTGTTAAGTTGGAACTCTAATGCAAAAGCTACAAACTCAGAACGACCTTGTATCACTCCGTGACCTGTCAAGATCTGTAATGTTTTCAAGCATAATTTCAGGAATTTTAAATGAAATTTTCAAACTTAATTTTGACTCAATTATCTTTTATAAATAAAAGCAAATTTGGTCAATGCATATAAATCCAGATCATGAGTTATGGACTGCGCGAAAGCCAATTACGGTTTTTACAAATAATTCCAGGCAAATACCAGAATGATTTGTACAAGCAAGAACAGGTTCTGTCCACTAACAACAACTCCAGTATAATATTTTTATATCTAAAAGAAATTACTCAAAAAAAGTTTTGCAACAGCCTCACAATTTACACAGTTCTTCTTTCTCAATATTCTTCAGTCTACAGGGGACAGTCACATACAGCCATTTGTGTAATGGGAGTAAAAGTAAACCTCTACTGTAAATAAAGTTTGGTAGAGTGGGTTGTGTTTACAACTTTGATGGAAATTTGGCTTGTAAATACATTAGAAACCTGCAAGCACCTGGCCCTTTCACGTGGCCTGCACACACAAGCATTGTGTTTGTGAGAGCATGAATGCACTTTGCAAACATTGGTGGAAGTTGCCGAAGATGTCTGATGCTGGCTTGCCTAGCAACGGAAATGAGTGAGCTCATGCTAATGGCTACGAGGATGTAACGTGCTTGTGCACACAGCCAAATTGACACACCACGTACTCACTTGTATAAAGGCTGTGAATATGCAACGTGCTTCCCTTACAATGAATAACAAATAAAAATATTTTTTAAAAATATTATTTGTTTACACAAATATAAAAAATTGTCATTTTTGAATAAAAAGCAGTATGAATAATACATAAATATGAAATCCAATGACATTTACTGCTTCAGTTCTTTGTCATTTATTAAACAAAGTATGTTTTGTTGCTCTTAAATTAACTTTCACAACTATTTTTTCAAACACCTCATCAGGAAGTTATTTAATTTTTGAAAATGTGCCACTGTGACACATTAATAAAACATATTCCATATTTTCAAAGAGAAGATTGATGTATTATATCGCCTGAAATCATCTGTTTCACTATAACATTACAGGACTTTCAAATAACAATCTTCTTTGGCAAAAATTGAGGAATCATTAAATCCACTGTAGTGCAAATAACTTTATTACAATTTCACTTTAACTTCAACTTCTAGATTACATTAAAAAAAATTCTTTTTATAATTTTATTGACATTTCTTTGGGTATTATATGTCTACATTCAAATTGTGTGTAAGATGTTGCTGCAATAATTGCATTATTGTAGAAAGGCGAGAAAGGTCTTCCAATCATCTCAACACTTTCACAATAATTAAGTTGTCAGTGCGCTGCAATATAATGAACTTTTTTTTTGTACTCAGTGTCTTTCCAAAACTTTTCAATTTCAAAACTCTATGTAATTGGATTGATGCACATCTATACGAAAAACTAATCCATCGGAACTAATGGAGAGCTTACTCAGAACTAGCCCTAAACATTTTCAGGTAACTTTGGACACCCAGTAGCCAAGAAATGTTTCACTAGACTTTAGATTTAAAGTGTGTTGATGTTAGTCATTAAAAACCACCGAGTTCTTACTTTGTTCACTCAAGCGCCAAGTCAGTTAAATTGGGTCATTTCAGAAATGTAATTGCTAAAGCTGTCCACCAGAGGAGTATTTATATGTTGCATACATTGTACTGTAAGACATGTACAACTGTGCTCAACCAATAGGTGGGTCTGAACACCGGATTTGCTTTAATAGGCACCATGGTGTGCCCTCGATTTCCTCCCACCTCTGAACCCACTAGTGCAGTCGGTTAAGAGCAGGGCATACAGTTCAACATGCACTTCAAAATGTGGTGCAACTTGACTTGGTACTTTACTCAATGTTACAGATGAGAGAACGAATAAGTTGTAGAAAAAAAGACTAAATGACCAACAGGGAATTGAACCATTTCAACTTCCTACTATGGAACTTAACCTACTGGGCCACTGAGGCACATTTGTGAACAAACCATTAACAAGGTTTTTTTTAAGACATTTGCTTGAATGATCTACTTATTCAAATAATTATCTAGACAGAATTTATCTGAACAATGCCCACCTCTCCTTACCACTAAGCATTGCATTTCCTTCCTGTTTCACACCAGTACAGTTAACAGTATCAATTTAACGAGGCCTATTATTTAAAATGCTTCATTTACTCACGAGAGCTGTTTACAGTATATGGTTGCTGAACTGTATTTTTGTTAATTATTAGCTGCAGACTGAACATAAGAATTATTTCATCAGCTATTCATTCACGCAAATTTGTAGTTTCATAGCTGAATCAGTGACCTTCAATAACATTCAGTACTGGATTATCTTTTTAATTTTCATTATACGCATACTCAGTTACTGTGGTAATATCTGATGAATCTCAGATATACAGCATACACTTTTCTATAGAAAACACCGAAAATTGACAGCTACAAAGAAATTCTAATTCTCATTGCATCCCAACTCTCGCCGTGCCCATTAGTGCTGCTACATTATGACACAGCTGTAGACTTCATGTTTCCTTGGCTGCATGGCAGTGCCCCTCAGTGAGCATGCATTCACGTGATAATGCGTGTGGAAACTGCCGAATGCAGGTTTCTGCAATGAATGCACAGCGAGTAGTATGGAATGCTTCTCACCCAGTTTCACCTTCACGACACAGTGCTCCAGGGCACATTTCAGTCTGTCAACATGCCTTACATGGTCAATTCAAGCTTACACTGTACATGCATTATTAGTAGTTGCCTCCTGAATTGACATAAGTCATATAACTTACAGAGTAAGTGTGCATGTGCCAATTATGAACAACCAATAGCTATGAAGCATGAAGCCTTCTCAGTCAAATGAGGCACCTCTGGTATCTGTAGACACATCAGTGTTCATGCCCAGCATCAACACACACACACACACACACACACACACACACACACACACACACACACAAAGAAAAAAGAGAGAGAGAGAGAAGAAAATATTGAAAAGGTAGGTAATTGATTCGATTTAACTGTTGGTTAAGTATACAATTGATTGCTGAATCTGTAGGAATTCGCAAAGAAAGCATAGCGCAAATTTCACATAACCAATTTAAATGAGAAAACATTCCACTTATACTTTGAGACACAACACACTGATGATCTGTGTTGTAGTACCTACCTGCAGTCAACAACACTAACTGATGACCAGTATCTACATATTAGGTACCACTAGAAGAATGTAACAGAAATGTGACAAACTGGGAAGGTTTTATTTTAAGTACCAGTTCTTTTTCTGCTCTATTTATTTATTTATTTATTTACTCGTAGTGATATATGTTACACCAAGAGCTTGTTTTGGCATTTTGCCATTATCAAGTGTAGCTGTGAATATGGTATACTGGTGATGACATACTACTCCAAGACATACAAATGATCCCTCAGCCACTAAACAACTTGCACCCTAACATAAAATTCACAATGGAAATAGAGCAAAACAAACTGAAACCATTGTAGATCTAAAAATAGGCAATAACTGCCAGCACTGATTCAAATTACAGTATATAGAAAAACTACTATGGCTGATACTATCATAAGCAAAAACTTTTGGCCCCCGATTTCGCATACATATGCATATTTCAAATCAATGTTTAACAGAATTTTAAATTTACCTGTCTATAATACGGCGATACAAAATGAAATACAAATGCTACAATACAAAGTGAGACAAAATGACTTCAATCCAAAAATAGCGCTGAAATTATATGAACAGCACACAAAACCAAAATCATATGGCATACCTAAAGAAATAACATTAAAAAGAGAAGGAAAAATCACAGATAAACTTACCTATGTTACAACATCATACATAGGCCAAATATTGGGAAAGATGAACAATTTGTTTGAGAAAACAAAAATAAAATTAGTGTTTCACATAAACAACAACTTAAAGGCCAAAATATGGTCAACAAAAAATAATACCTCCACATTTTCAAATCCGGAAGCCAACAAACTTTCTTGTGATGATTGCAATAAATTTTTTGTAAGACAAACAGGCAGGAATTTTGGAATCAGATTTAAGGGACACATACAAAACTGTGAAAGCAACCAAGCCACATTTTACTTGCAACTAAATTGCCAAGAACATAAAGCAGAAAATACTGAAAATACCATAAAAATTGTACACAAAGTGCCTAAATGACATACAATGAACATTTTGGAGGAAAAATATCAAGAAGACATCCTCAAAGGACAAACAGATTTTAAACATAAAATATAGCTCGAAAATTTCATTTACATTATAGAAGAAAAAGGGTAAATTACCGTGATAAACACAACATAATGGAACACTGATCATTTATGTAAAAACCCCAAAATAAGATCTCTAAAAAATTAAACATAATCACCAACTTCCTGCGAAAAAGAAATCCCATTGTAAAAATGGCATCGCCGGAGTTGAAGCTGTCAAAAACTGTCAAAAATAACTTTACAAGATCATTCAAATAAAAAGTAAACATTTTTATAACGTCATCACACAAGCAGGCATTTGTAAAGGCAAAGAGTTTGGCCCAAACTCTTTGCCTTTACAAATGTCTGCTTGTGTCTGTGTATGTGCGGATGGAGATATATATATATATATATATATGTGTGTGTGTGTGTGTGTGTGTGTGTGTGTGTGTGTGTGTGTGTGTGTGTGTGTGCGCGTGTGTGTGTGCGCGTGTGTGTGTGCGCGTGTGTGTGGGCGCGTGTGTGGGCGCGCACGCGAGTGTATACCTGTCCTTTTTTCGCCTTAAGGTAAGTCTTTCCGCTCCCGGGATTGGAATGACTCCTTACCCTCTCACTTAAAACCCACATCCTTTCGTCTTTCCCTCTATTTCCCTCTTTCCTGATGAAGCAACCGTTTGTTGCGAAAGCTTGAATTTTGTGTGTATGTTTGTGTGTCTATCGACCTCCCAGCGCTTTTGTTTGGTTAGTCTCATCATCTTTGGTTTTTTTAAAATATATATATATATATATATATATATATATATATATATATATATATATATATATATATATATAGAGGGGCTGGCCAGTACTTACCTCAGCTCAGTACAGCCGATAGATACACATAAAACAGAACTGAAAATTTACATTCCTAGCTTTCGGAACTTTGTTCCTTCATCAGGGAGGAGAGAGGGGAAAAAAGGGAAGAAGGGAAAGTGGATTCAGTTACTCACAACCCAGGTTATGAAGCAACAGGGAAAGGTAAACAGGGAGGGTAGCAAGGATGGAGGCATGGTTGTCAGAGGGAAGCCAAAGATATTCTACTGTAAGTACTGTGCCAGCTTCAAACCAAAGAGGATGCATACAGAAGTAAAGTATAAAGATAAACACAACTATGTAGGATGAAAAGATGCGTGAATGGCTAAAGAGGAAAGGGAAAGAGGAGAAGACTGAAGAGTGAATGGGAGTGAGGTTGTTTAACGTAGGTTCAGTCCAGGGGGATGGCGGGATGAAAGGATGTGTTGGAGTGCAAGTTCCCATCTCCGCAGTTCAGAGGGACTGGTGTTGGGTGGGAGAAGCCAAATGGCACATACGGTGTAGCAGGTTCCTAGGTCCCTAGAATTATGCTGGAGGGCATGCTCCGCTACTGGGTATTGGGCATCTCCTAGGCGGACAGTTCGTCTGTGTCCGTTCATTCGCTCAGCCAGTTTGGTTGTTGTCATGCCGATGTAAAAGGCTGTGCAGTGCAGGCACGTCAGTTGATAAATGACATGTGTAGTTTCACATGTAGCCCTGCCTTGAATTGCGTATGTTTTACCAGTAGCGGGGCTGGAGTAGGTGGTTGTGGGCAGATGCATGGGGCAGGTTTTGCAGCGGGGTCGGTTACAGGGGTAGGAACCGCTGGGTAGAGAAGGTAGATATGTCTGCTTGTGTCTGTATGTGTGGATGGATATGTGCGTGTGTGCGAGTGTATGCCTGTCCTTTTTTTCCCCTAAGGTAAGTCTTTCCGCTCCCGGGATTGGAATGACTCCTTACCCTCTCCTTTAAAACCCACTTCCTTTCGTCTTCCCCTCTCCTTCCCTCTTTCCTGATGAGGCAACAGTTTGTTGCGAAAGCTTGAATTTTGTGTGTATGTTTGTGTGTCTATCGACCTGCCAGCGCTTTTGTTCGGTAAGTCACCTCATCTTTGTTTTTTTTATATATATATATAAAATGGAAGGAAACATTCCACGTGGGAAAAATTATATATAAAAACAAAGATGAGGTGACTTACCGAACAAAAGCGCTGGCAGGTCGATAGACACACAAACAAACACAAACATACACACAAAGTTCAAGCTTTCGCAACAAACTGTTGCCTCATCAGGAAAGAGGGAAGGAGAGGGGAAGACGAAAGGAAGTGGGTTTTAAGGGAGAGGGTAAGGAGTCATTCCAATCCCGGGAGCGGAAAGACTTACCTTAGGGGGAAAAAAGGACAGGTATACACTCGCACACACGCACATATCCATCCACACATACAGACACAAGCAGACATGTTTAAAGACAAAGAGTTTGGGCAGAGATGTCAGTCGAGGCAGAAGTGTAGAGGCAAAGAAGTTGTTGAAAGACAGGTGAGGTATGAGTGGCGGCAACTTGAAATTAGCGGAGATTGAGGCCTGGCGGATGACGAGAAGAGAGGATATACTGAAGGGAAAGTTCCCATCTCCGGAGTTCGGATAGGTTGGTGTTGGTGGGAAGTATCCAGATAACCCGGACGGTGTAACACTGTGCCAAGATGTGCTGGCTGTGCACCAAGGCATGTTTAGCCACAGGGTGATCCTCATTACCAACAAACACTGTCTGCCTGTGTCCATTCATGCGAATGGACAGTTTGTTGCTGGTCATTCCCACATAGAATGCATCACAGTGTAGGCAGGTCAGTTGGTAAATCACGTGGGTGCTTTCACACGTGGCTCTGCCTCTGATCGTGTACACCCTCCGGGTTACAGGACTGGAGTAGGTGGTGGTGGGAGGGTGCATGGGACAGGTTTTGCATCGGGGGCGGTTACAAGGATAGGAGCCAGAGGGTAGGGAAGGTGGTTTGGGGATTTCATAGGGATGAACTAACAGGTTACGAAGGTTAGGTGGACGGCGGAAAGACACTCTTGGCGGAGTGGGGAGGATTTCATGAAGGATGGATCTCATTTCAGGGCAGGATTTGAGGAAGTCGTATCCCTGCTGGAGAGCAACATTCAGAGTCTGGTCCAGTCCCGGAAAGTATCCTGTCACAAGTGGGGCACTTTTGTGGTTCTTCTGTGGGGGATTCTGGGTTTGAGGGGACGAGGAAGTGGCTCTGGTTATTTGCTTCTGTACCAGGTCGGGAGGGTAGTTGCGGGATGCGAAAGCTGTTTTCAGGTTGTTGGTGTAATGATTCAGGGATTCCGGACTGGAGCAGATTCGTTTGCCACGAAGACCTAGGCTGTAGGGAAGGGACCGTTTGATGTGGAATGGGTGGCAGCTGTCATAATGGAGGTACTGTTGCTTGTTGGTGGGTTTGATGTGGACGGACGTGTGAAGTTGGCCATTGGACAGGTGGAGGTCAACGTCAAGGAAAGTGGCATGGGATTTGGAGTAGGACCAGGTGAAACTGATGGAACCAAAGGAGTTGAGGTTGGAGAGGAAATTCTGGAGTTCTTCTTCACTGTGAGTCCAGATCATGAAGATGTCATCAATAAATCTGTACCAAACTTTGGGTTGGCAGACTTGGGTAACCAAGAAGGCTTCCTCTAAGCGACCCATGAATAGGTTGGCGTACGAGGGGGCCATCCTGGTGCCCATGGCTGTTCCCTTTAATTGTTGGTATGTCTGGCCCTCAAAAGTGAAGAAGTTGTGGGTCAGGATGAAGCTGGCTAAGGTGATGAGGAAAGAGGTTTTAGGTAGGGTGGCAGGTGATCGGCGTGAAAGGAAATGCTCCATCGCAGCGAGGCCCTGGACGTGCGGAATATTTGTGTATAAGGACGTGGCATCAATGGTTACAAGGATGGTTTCCGGGGGTAACAGATTGGGTAAGGATTCCAGGCGTTCAAGGAAGTGGTTGGTGTCCTTGATGAAGGATGGGAGACTGCATGTAATGGGTTGAAGGTGTTGATCTACGTAGGCAGTCTCCCATCCTTCATCAAGGACACCAACCACTTCCTTGAACGCCTGGAATCCTTACCCAATCTGTTACCCCCGGAAACCATCCTTGTAACCATTGATGCCACGTCCTTATACACAAATATTCCGCACGTCCAGGGCCTCGCTGCGATGGAGCATTTCCTTTCACGCCGATCACCTGCCACCCTACCTAAAACCTCTTTCCTCATCACCTTAGCCAGCTTCATCCTGACCCACAACTTCTTCACTTTTGAGGGCCAGACATACCAACAATTAAAGGGAACAGCCATGGGCACCAGGATGGCCCCCTCGTACGCCAACCTATTCATGGGTCGCTTAGAGGAAGCCTTCTTGGTTACCCAAGTCTGCCAACCCAAAGTTTGGTACAGATTTATTGATGACATCTTCATGATCTGGACTCACAGTGAAGAAGAACTCCAGAATTTCCTCTCCAACCTCAACTCCTTTGGTTCCATCAGTTTCACCTGGTCCTACTCCAAATCCCATGCCACTTTCCTTGACGTTGACCTCCACCTGTCCAATGGCCAACTTCACACGTCCGTCCACATCAAACCCACCAACAAGCAACAGTACCTCCATTATGACAGCTGCCACCCATTCCACATCAAACGGTCCCTTCCCTACAGCCTAGGTCTTCGTGGCAAACGAATCTGCTCCAGTCCGGAATCCCTGAATCATTACACCAACAACCTGAAAACAGCTTTCGCATCCCGCAACTACCCTCCCGACCTGGTACAGAAGCAAATAACCAGAGCCACTTCCTCGTCCCCTCAAACCCAGAATCCCCCACAGAAGAACCACAAAAGTGCCCCACTTGTGACAGGATACTTTCCGGGACTGGACCAGACTCTGAATGTTGCTCTCCAGCAGGGATACGACTTCCTCAAATCCTGCCCTGAAATGAGATCCATCCTTCATGAAATCCTCCCCACTCCGCCAAGAGTGTCTTTCCGCCGTCCACCTAACCTTCGTAACCTGTTAGTTCATCCCTATGAAATCCCCAAACCACCTTCCCTACCCTCTGGCTCCTATCCTTGTAACCGCCCCCGATGCAAAACCTGTCCCATGCACCCTCCCACCACCACCTACTCCAGTCCTGTAACCCGGAGGGTGTACACGATCAGAGGCAGAGCCACGTGTGAAAGCACCCACGTGATTTACCAACTGACCTGCCTACACTGTGATGCATTCTATGTGGGAATGACCAGCAACAAACTGTCCATTCGCATGAATGGACACAGGCAGACAGTGTTTGTTGGTAATGAGGATCACCCTGTGGCTAAACATGCCTTGGTGCACAGCCAGCACATCTTGGCACAGTGTTACACCGTCCGGGTTATCTGGATACTTCCCACCAACACCAACCTATCCGAACTCCGGAGATGGGAACTTTCCCTTCAGTATATCCTCTCTTCTCGTCATCCGCCAGGCCTCAATCTCCGCTAATTTCAAGTTGCCGCCACTCATACCTCACCTGTCTTTCAACAACTTCTTTGCCTCTACACTTCTGCCTCGACTGACATCTCTGCCCAAACTCTTTGTCTTTAAACATGTCTGCTTGTGTCTGTATGTGTGGATGGATATGTGCGTGTGTGCGAGTGTATACCTGTCCTTTTTTCCCCCTAAGGTAAGTCTTTCCGCTCCCGGGATTGGAATGACTCCTTACCCTCTCCCTTAAAACCCACTTCCTTTCGTCTTCCCCTCTCCTTCCCTCTTTCCTGATGAGGCAACAGTTTGTTGCGAAAGCTTGAATTTTGTGTGTATGTTTGTGTTTGTTTGTGTGTCTATCGACCTGCCAGCGCTTTTGTTCGGTAAGTCACCTCATCTTTGTTTTTATATATAATTTTTCCCACGTGGAATGTTTCCTTCCATTATATTGATATCATTAATTTGAATCCAACAATTACGTTTGTTATTGTCACTGTTGCATTTCGAAATCTTTTCTGTCGTATTATTTTCCTCTTTCTGTTTTTGCCAGTAGTTTCACTTTGTATTCACCTTCTCCTTTTTACCGTAATCTGCTATACTATTTTATCCAGCCTATATATATACTCAATAATACGTAACCCACTTCCAAACCATAACCAAAAAAATTTTTTGCCGCTTTCAGCACTACCGCCGCTATAATATCCACCGTTTCTAGTTCACAAACAGCTCCTTTCACCTTTTAAACAACCATTTCGGCCAGTTCTAATAACTTTTGCTTTATTTCCATTTCCGTTTTTCCCACACCACTGATCATTTTTAGCCGCTTCCCACAGGTTTCAACGCGATTATTTCTTCGTCAGACAATTGTTAGTCTCATTTTCATAATCTGCCACCACAATACCACTCCTTTTAATATACTACACGCAGTTTTTTCGAAATTTTCCCGAATTTCTGCGTCCTTTAACGTGTTTTGGCGGCAACACAACCACCTAACCTTTATGCACATCGTTGTCTACCAACCCAAGTCCAACATAGCCCAGCTGTAACCAACACCTTTTCGCCTTTTTTCATTCCAGATCTTCTGTTTCTTTCCGGTTCACCTTTATCCCTCCCCATATATTTTTATTTTCATTTTCATTTCACCTCATGTTACACTTTCCACCTTCTAATACCATGTCACCCTCACAACACCCCCACAATGACCCCATTAAGTTTTATTTACATTCCCTCCGCAAACATGCCTTCGCCCTAGCCAGATTACACTCCCATATTCTATTTTCTCAGGCTTGTCTGACATTTGGCATCACCCCCAAAGGCCTCACACTTAAAGTTCCCATCTCTGGCTGCAACCCTTCCTTCCATCAGTCCCTATACCAGTTCCAAACTGAACAATCCATTGCCCTCACCCACCTAATCCTTCACCTACACATCAACTCAGCCAATGAACACACCCGTCAACTCCTATCCTTAATAAAAGTCCTTAATCTTTCCTCTCCCACATCCACACCGGCTGTCCAGAGCATCCTCCTACAGGCCAACCGTAAATTAGAACAGCATGCCACCCTCCACCTCAAAAAACTATCCAATCTCCTGGTTTCCCACCTCCGGAAAGGCAACTCACTCACCCTTCACAACCTTTCCAGCAAACCTCAACCTCCTCTCATTGCACACAAACCCAGTCTCTCCCATCTACTCAATCTCCCACTTCCAGCTCCACTCCCTCCAAAACCTCAAAATTCCGGGTCTGCTTGTGTCTGTATGTGTGGATGGATATGTGCGTGTGTGCGAGTGTATACCTGTCCTTTTTTCCCCCTAAGGTAAGTCTTTCCGCTCCCGGGATTGGAATGACTCCTTACCCTCTCCTTTAAAACCCACTTCCTTTCGTCTTCCCCTCTCCTTCCCTCTTTCCTGATGAGGCAACAGTTTGTTGCGAAAGCTTGAATTTTGTGTGTATGTTTGTGTTTGTTTGTGTGTCTATCGACCTGCCAGCGCTTTTGTTCGGTAAGTCACCTCATCTTTGTTTTTATATATAATTTTTCCCACGTGGAATGTTTCCTTCCATTATATATATATATATATATATATATATATATATATATATATATATATATATATATATATATATATATATATATATATATATATAAAAAACCTTCGTAACCTCTTAGTTCATCCCTATGAAATCCCCAAACCACCTTCCCTACCCTCTGGCTCCTACCCTTGTAACCGCCCCCGGTGTAAAACCTGTCCCATGCACCCTCCCGCCACCACCTACTCCAGTCCTGTAACCCGGAAGGTGTACACGATCAAAGGCAGAGCCACGTGTGAAAGCACCCACGTGATTTACCAACTGACCTGCCTACACTGTGACGCATTCTATGTGGGAATGACCAGCAACAAACTGTCCATTCGCATGAATGGACACAGGCAGACAGTGTTTGTTGGTAATGAGGATCACCCTGTGGCTAAACATGCCTTGGTGCACGGCCAGCACATCTTGGCACAGTGTTACACTGTCCGGGTTATCTGGATACTTCCCACTACACCAACCTATCCGAACTCCAGAGATGGGAACTGGCTCTTCAATATATCCTCTCTTCCCGTTATCCACCAGGCCTCAATCTCCGCTAATTTCAAGTTGCCGCCACTCATACCTCACCTGTCATTCAACAACATCTTTGCCTCTGCACTACAGCCTCGACTGACATCTCTGCCCAAACTCTTTGCCTTTACAAATATCTGCTTGTGTCTGTGTATGTGAGTATGGATATGAGTGTGTGTGCGAGTGTTACCTGTCCTTTTTTCCCCCCTAAGGTAAGTCTTTCCACTCCCGGGATTGGAATGACTCCTTACTCTCTCCCTTAAAACCCACATCCTTTCGTCTTTCCCTCTCCTTCCCTCTTTCCTGATGAGGCAACAGTTGTTGCGAAAGCTTGAATCTTGTGTGTATGTTTGTGTGTCTATCGACGTGCCAGCGCTTTCGTTTGGTAAGTCACATCATCTTTGTTTTTAGGTATATTTTTCGTATGTGGAATGTTTCCCTCATATATATATATGCGGACCTCGGGAAAGATCAGTTTGGATTCCGTAGAAATGTTGGAACACGTGAGGCAATACTAACCTTACGACTTATCTTAGAAGAAAGATTAAGAAAAGGCAAACCTACGTTTCTAGCATTTGTAGACTTAGAGAAAGCTTTTGACAACGTTAACTGGAATACTCTCTTTCAAATTCTGATGGTGGCAGGGGTAAAATACAGGGAGCGAAAGGCTATTTACAATTTGTACAGAAACCACATGGCAGTTATAAGAATCGAGGGGCATGAAAGGGAAGCAGTGGTTGGGAAAGGAGTGAGACGGGGTTGTAGCCTCTCCCCGATGTTATTCAATCTGTATATTGAGCAAGCAGTAAAGGAAACAAAAGAAAGATCCGGAGTAGGTATTAAAATTCATGGAGAAGAAGTAAAAACTTTGAGGTTCGCCGATGACATTGTAATTCTGTCAGAGACAGCAAAGGACTTGGAAGAGCAGTTGAACGGAATGGACAGTGTCTTGAAAGGAGGATATAAGATGAACATCAACAAAAGCAAAACGAGGATAATGGAATGTAGTCAAATTAAATCGGGTGATGCTGAGGGGATTAGATTAGGAAATGAGACACTTAAAGTAGTAAAGGAGTTTTGCTATTTGGGGAGTAAAATAACTGATGATGGTCGAAGTAGAGAGGATATAAAATGTAGACTAGCAATGGCAAGGAAATCGTTTCTGAAGAAGAGAAATTTGTTAACATCGAGTATAGATTTAAGTGTTAGGAAGTCGTTTCTGAAAGTATTTGTATGGAGTGTAGCCATGTATGGAAGTGAAACATGGACGATAACCAGTTTGGACAAGAAGAGAATAGAAGCTTTCGAAATGTGGTGCCAGCACTTTTCCAATCCCGGGAGTGGAAAGACTTACCTTAGGGGGGAAAAAAGGACAGGTAACACTCGCACACACACTCATATCCATCCTCACATACACAGACACAAGCAGATATTTGTGTGTCTGTCGACCTGCCAGCATTTTCATTTGGCAATGCTGGCAGGTCGACAGACACACAAACAAACACAAACATACACACAAAATTCAAGCTTTCGCAACAAACTGTTGCCTCATCAGGAAAGAGGGAAGGAGAGGGAAAGACGAAAGGATGTTGGTTTTAAGGGAGAAGGTAAGGAGTCATTCCAATCCCAGGAGCGGAAAGACTTACCTTAGGGGGAAAAAAGGACAGGTATACACTCGCGCACACACACACATATCCATCCACACATACAGACACAAGCAGACAAGCTCCCGGGATTGGAATGATTCCTTACCCTCTCCCTTAAAACCCACATCCTTTCGTCTTTCCCTCTCCTTCCCTCTTTCCTGATGAGGCAACAGTTTGTTGCGAAAGCTTGAATTTTGTGTGTATGTTTGTGTGTCTATCGACCTGCCAGCACTTTTGTTCGGTAAGTCACCTCATCTTTGTTTATATATCCTGCCCTGAAATGAGATCCTTCCTTCATGAAATCCTCCCCACTCCACCAAGAGCGTCTTTCCGCCGTCCACCAACCTTCGTAACCTCTTAGTTCATCCCTATGAAATCACCAAACCACCTACCCTACCCTCTGGCTCCTACCCTTGTAATCGCCCCCGGTGTAAAACCTGTCCCATGCACCCTCCCGCCACCACCTACTCCAGTCCTGTAACCCGGAAGGTGTACACAATCAAAGGCAGAGCCACATGTGAAAGCATCCACGTGATTTACCAACTGACCTGCCTACACTGTGACGCATTCTATGTGGGAATGACCAGCAACAAACTGTCCATTCGCATGAATGGACACAGGCAGACAGTGTTTGTTGGTAATGAGGATCACCCTGTGGCTAAACATGCCTTGGTGCACGGCCAGCACATCTTGGCACAGTGTTACACCGTCCGGGTTATCTGGATACTTCCCACTAACACCAGCCTATCCGAACTCCGGAGATGGGAACTTGCTCTTCAATATATCCTCTCTTCCCGTTATCCACCAGGCCTCAATCTCCGCTAATTTCAAGTTGCCGCCACTCATACCTCACCTGTCATTCAACAACATCTTTGCCTCTGCACTACCGCCTCGACTGACATCTCTGCCCAAACTCTTTGCCTTTACAAATGTCTGCTTGTGTCTGTGTATGTGCGGATGGATATGAGTATGTGTGCGAGTGTTACCTGTCCTTTTTTTCCCCCTAAGGTAAGTCTTTCCGCTCCCGGGATTGGAATGACTCCTTACCCTCTCCCTTAAAACCCACATCCTTTCGTCTTTCCCTCTCCTTCCCTCTTTCCTGATGAGGCAACAGTTTGTTGCAAAAGCTTGAATTTTGTGTGTATGTTTGTGTGTCTATCGACGTGCCAGCGCTTTCGTTTGGTAAGTCACATCATCTTTGTTTTTAGGTATATTTTTCGTATGTGGAATGTTTCCCTCATATATATATATATGCGGACCTCGGGAAAGATCAGTTTGGATTCCGTAGAAATGTTGGAACACGTGAGGCAATACTAACCTTACGACTTATCTTAGAAGAAAGATTAAGAAAAGGCAAACCTACGTTTCTAGCATTTGTAGACTTAGAGAAAGCTTTTGACAACGTTAACTGGAATACTCTCTTTCAAATTCTGATGGTGGCAGGGGTAAAATACAGGGAGCGAAAGGCTATTTACAATTTGTACAGAAACCACATGGCAGTTATAAGAGCTCCCATAGATGTTAAGTCCCATAGTGCTCAGAGCCATTTGAACCATTTTTGCAGTTATAAGAATCGAGGGGCATGAAAGGGAAGCAGTGGTTGGGAAAGGAGTGAGACGGGGTTGTAGCCTCTCCCCGATGTTATTCAATCTGTATATTGAGCAAGCAGTAAAGGAAACAAAAGAAAGATCCGGAGTAGGTATTAAAATTCATGGAGAAGAAGTAAAAACTTTGAGGTTCGCCGATGACATTGTAATTCTGTCAGAGACAGCAAAGGACTTGGAAGAGCAGTTGAACGGAATGGACAGTGTCTTGAAAGGAGGATATAAGATGAACATCAACAAAAGCAAAACGAGGATAATGGAATGTAGTCAAATTAAATCGGGTGATGCTGAGGGGATTAGATTAGGAAATGAGACACTTAAAGTAGTAAAGGAGTTTTGCTATTTGGGGAGTAAAATAACTGATGATGGTCGAAGTAGAGAGGATATAAAATGTAGACTAGCAATGGCAAGGAAATCGTTTCTGAAGAAGAGAAATTTGTTAACATCGAGTATAGATTTAAGTGTTAGGAAGTCGTTTCTGAAAGTATTTGTATGGAGTGTAGCCATGTATGGAAGTGAAACATGGACGATAACCAGTTTGGACAAGAAGAGAATAGAAGCTTTCGAAATGTGGTGCTACAGAAGAATGCTGAAGATAAGGTGGGTAGATCACGTAACTAATGAGGAGGTATTGAATAGGATTGGGGAGAAGAGAAGTTTGTGGCACAACTTGACTAGAAGAAGGGATCGGTTGGTAGGACATGTTTTGAGGCATCAAGGGATCACAAATTTAGCATTGGAGGGCAGCGTGGAGGATAAAAATCGTAGAGGGAGATCAAGAGATGAATACACTAAGCAGATTCAGAAGGATGTAGGTTGCAGTAGGTACTGGGAGATGAAGCAGCTTGCACAGGATAGACTAGCATGGAGAGCTGCATCAAACCAGTCTCAGGACTGAAGACCACAACAACAACCAATATATATATATTAAAAACAAAGATTCCATGACTTACCAAATGGGAAAGCGCTCGTAGAGACACACAATTAAAAAAACGCACAAATACAAATACAAAATTTCAAGCTTTTGCGACCAACGGTTGCTTCGTCAGGAAAGAGGGAAGGAGAGGGAAAGATGAAAGGACGTGGGTTTTAGGGGAGAGGGTAAGGAGTCATTCCAATCCCGGGAGCGGAAAGACTTACCTTAGGGGGAAAAAAGGATGGGTATACACTCGCGCGCGCGCGCACACACACACACACACACACACACACACACACACACACACACACACACACACACACACACACACACACATATCCATCCACACATATACAGACACAAGCTTCTGGCAAGAATTACAAGTAGCCCAGCACTTTACGGCACACCAAATGTTCATGCTGGGCAAAACATAAAGGACGAGACAGAAACAGAGAACACAGACACTGGCACTGTGGCAGTCTTGGCTACTTGGGCTGGATTCGGTCTGCTCAGTGCTAGGTCCACATGTTTACCACTGCCACTGCAGCTTCCTTGTGCAAGCTATCTGTCATCCTAGTGGGTACATCTTGTGACACTACTGCCACATCGACTCACACTTCAATTTGGTCATCTGCGGACCAAGAAACTTCTACCAATGGGCAGTTTTCACAGAGTAAAGGCTTCTGGCAAGCTTCCTTGTCCACAGCTAAACAGATAATTGCATCACACACCTTAGAGTCTGCATACGAGTCATTATGGACATCAGTAATGAACAGACACTTTTGGTGAAGGCTGTGAAGTTTGGCTGCCCAGGCCCTGTATAACTGGTTTGGCCCTTTGTGACATTGGTAGAATTCAATAATTCAACTTGTGCTGCTATGACATATGTTCATTTGTGATGGTAGTTGGAAAATAAACTGCACACGTGATCAGATGTACGAGCTGCTGTTTCTTGTAAGGGGTCAAGCTGACAGTACCTGATACACCTTAGGTGGAGTCCACAAGAGGAATAAGGCTTTGCACAAATTGGAGTCTGTCACACTGAAAGCCAAAATATGCTGTCAGAGTCTTTCTCATAAGCTTCCTGCTCCCCAGCTGAATTATCACATGGAGGAAAAAGGGTGAATAGACCAGAGGACTGGTACCTACCTGTTAATGGAAGCTAACACAGTTGCCACTGCCAAAGTAAGCTGTTCAATCAGGGCCGGTAGAGAGGCGTCCATAAATGGCTAAATTTGATGGAACCACACTTAAAGACTGCAAACCATTCCAAACTCGTTGTCAACATGTAGTAACCAATTAGTATACAAAACCGATCCAAGTAACACAAATATGTCTTTATTCATAAACTTCTGAACAGCATTGGAAATAAGCCTCTTGTGGCTCCACAAGTACAAAGGCAAATGAATCATACAGAAGGTGCAACATAGGCAATTCACAGAACAACTGATGTGAGCAGTACAAACTTAAAGAACATAATGAGAGTGAGTCAGCACTGTTTTGTGCATATATAGGTGTGACCTGTCTGTAGAAAGTGCGGCGGAGACTCTGCCGAGTGCATGCCTCCTACAGGTGGCTTCTAGTGGCTGGACTGCACTGATACAGCTGGCGATTGATTTAAGTACACAGGTGTAGTGACACTACACTTGGTGCACATGCAATCACTTGCGCTCCCCCCCTCTGAAATGCCAGAGGTTCACATCTGTCAGCAACCGAGGAGTTTCTACACTGAAGCCACCTACTCCCTTCCTACATGATGGGATCGGCGTATGTATGTCAGTGATCATTATGTATAGTTGTACTGTTCCACATGAATAGTAATTAAAATACTGTTATTAAAATTTATTTACATATATCTGTAATCGCCTTTTGATTTGGACACACATTTTTGGCTATTACATGGGAGAGTCCCATTTTACAGGGGCCATTTGCAGAATTTTCCATTGTTACTGCTCTCAATAACTTCATACTCAAACAAGAGGCTATTATGTAACCTGGGTTATTTGCCCATCAGGTTTCTATTTCTCAGAGATAATGCATTTTAAACAGTACCATGGATTTCACACAAGAAGTTGCATTTTATGCATGGAATGGTGTAAAAGCAGATGATGTGTGAAGAGTTTTCTCTTGCTTTGTCTGTTACACAACTGTGATACAATGACCATGAAGTATTTGCACAACAGGATCACCACCAAATGGCTTCACAAAGTTCACAAAATTGAGAAACCACATAGTAAAAATATGAGTCTGAATCCGGGTATTAGGGTAGCAAGCTGAAGTTATCCTAAATTGAGATAGTGTGTCCTCCAGCATATTAGGATACCTATGGTGTTTCATATTAGAAATAAGTAATCTTGATAAAAGTCTAGTCTCATAGTTATGCTGTTTAGTTTGGAGAAGAATTCATTATAGCAAATGAAATAGTACTTTCCAAAGAATATAATTATATGAATATTGTTGCAACAGCTCCTCAAAGTTTTCTAAAATTAAATTCACATTACAATAAGGCAAAGCACAGTGCATTCCATCATCTGGCGTCTGCAGTTTCATACCCTCAGACCACCAAAATTATTAAGTTCTATTTTTGTAAAAATTAGTGAGAAATAAACAAAAATTTCCATTAGACAAACATATTCTACACTTGTCCTGTCAATAGGAAGGTTGTACAATTTCATACCTGCTTCTCTCTATTGGACCATTAGTCAAGTCCAACTGGATTTAATAAATATTGTCTGACAGTATTTGAAGGTGATTCAGACCCATTATGCTGAATGGCATATTTATAATTGTACTCCAAGACATAATTTATGCACTCATTGTTATTTTCTTTCCTGTTCTGTCTGCTACTTCTGTGGATAGTTTTATGCATACGGATAAAACTTTATCTCCAACAACTTAATTTGAACCTGATTTTTTTCGAAAATGAGAGTGATAGTGAATTTTAGTGTTCAAAAATCAAAGGGAAAAATGCTTTCTGTTGAACTAAGCGATTACATTTGAGTGAGTAATTTGAGAAGAAAGAAAAAAAGAGTATGTCATTACCTATTTAATTTTTACCAAAGAATTTAATAATTACTCAATTAATTACTCTTTCCTACATTTGACGTAAACTTTAGTGAGAGAACATTTTCCTGTAAGTCTGAATGATTTAAAATCACTTACTCAAAATAATAATCTCCTCTCACTCCTATAAAATGAATGTCCTTAAATTAACTAAGATGAATTTTGTAAGTTTTGTGATACATATTTGTTAGTTTGTACTAAAATGATACTGTTAAAGATTACAAATAATATGCACAAGTGTTGTACACTTCGAGACAAGAGAAGCTAAAGGCCATTGGCACCTACCATGAAGTGGACATAAAAAATATTGGAGGGGGACATAAAAAATATTGGCTGGATGATGGAACCGACCTGCAATTCAGTGAGTAATGTTCAATTGGTATTAATTTTCAATGTTGTGTATAGTATGTCTTATTGGTGTGATAGTATGTTGTTGCTGTAAATCAACATTGACCTTAACAAGGTGAAGGTGTTGCCACTATTTATAATGTAGCTGTACTTGCCAACAATGCTCAATGTAGGACTTTGCCAATTTTGTTTAGACAACAGTACTTTCCTGCTGTAGCACAGAAAGAAAACAATCAAAACTTCGTTTTGACTCCCTGAAAATTTACCTTAAAATTACTAGCACAGAGCTGCTAGCTTATAAAAATCATACACAATGAGTATCACAAGTGTAATGTCATGCAAGACAAAGAGAAAAATTCTTTCCTATTTACAATATTCAAATAAATATTGAGCATTACTTAAAAAAAAAAAAAAAAAAAAAAAAAAAAAAAAAAAAAAAAAAAAAAAAGGGCCAAAGATAATCACTTTATGAATTTAAAGAAAAATGAAATTCGGTCAAAGACCATCACTTTATGAGTTTGAAGAAATATCAGAAATGTTCTCTTTTACATATAACTGCCCTGATTATTATACCTTTTTCTATTCCACACATCAAAGCACCATTCTTCTGATACAGAACTGGTTTTTCTTGTACATTTAATTATCGTAAAGAGACATGAAAATGCAAAGTGGGAAGATTGTGTTACATACTGAATTTCATATTGTACTAAGAATTTTCAGTCAATATAAATAAATGTGAGATTAGCGAACAAAGCTAAAAGGCAATATTGTACTGATTTACAGTAATGCAAGAGGAGCATCACAAGTATTTTGTGTGTGTGTGTGTGTGTGTGTGTGTGTGTGTGTGTATCTATTTTATTTAATATTTATACCTTGTGGTCTCCCATACAGGTGTTAATGCCCATCAGTCCATATTCTACAGTATTGGGATTACATATCTGTAACAGAGAAATATAAAACTAATTCTTCAAACATTCAAGGAGGTATACAAATGTAACAAGAACTTATAAATGTACTGAGTTTACATCAACAATCTGCTGAAACAACAAATAAATCTGACACATATACTTATCATTCTTTTTTATTAACATTTTTATAAGGTTCTACTTTCTGTTAATTGCTCATCTACTAGATGGCAATGGTTTGGCTGAACATGGATATGGAAAGCAAGGGATTCAGGTGGATCCCTTTCTATATGGAGTCTGAGTGACCTCCTCCACCTTTCCGTTTTCTCCAACTCATCACACTTGTATTCTTACGCAAGATACTAACAGTACTATTCCAGTATGGCATAACAGCTCACATCATTCACAGTCTTTCCATAGCTGAGGAAATCAACCAGCATGTCCTAAAATACTGTGTTCATAACTTTCTTAATGGACAATGCTTTTTAGAGCTTTTGGTGTGAGGGAGAAATGGGATGTATAGATGATTTCTCTTCTCAGGTGTCACATGATGCACTCACACTTTGTTCCCTTTGATGATACAGTGCAGGAATAGAGCACCCTCCACCACATTCCACATTAAGTGTTGGAGAGAGAATCCTATCTGCTTGGCTTTATTCTCATCCAAGTATTGCCATGGTACCCAATGGTAGCGCAGTGTGATGTGCATGATATCCACTGCACTGCCGATGTAAATTTTGAGTTTAGTGTCAATTTGCCTTGCATGAATTAATAAATTGGCTTGAATCAATAATTCAACGAAGCATTCTCGGTCAACTGAGGTGGATGTGTCTGACTTTTGCACATCTTTTACATCTAATCTACCTTTCTCGAATTCCTTGCACCAAAACCACCTTTGTTTCTGTGACGTTGCAGTTACTCCATAACCTTTCACTAACTGGTGATCATCTGCAGTTGGAGTGAGTGAGGGAGGGAGGGAAGGAGGGAGGGAGGGAAGGAGCTTATTACACTTTACATTTCCATTGCCACCATATATCCATTATGTCTCAATTTTTAAGCTGTATTTCAAAACAAAATAGCACAGTTACCTCCAGCCACTGGTGATGTATAAAAGGTTTGATCATCTCCTCTATCTAGATGTGGAATGTAAGTCTCGCAGGCTATTCAGGTACCCGTTACAGACATTGCTACCCTTCTTACTGAATCACCCTCATAATGGCTGAAAAAGGCTCTATGAAAGTGTAGGACATAGTTCTAATGGTTCTAATGCTACTCTACAAGAATAAATTTTGGGTGTTAATTTTGTGAATTTTCTAGGCGAACAATCCACACTGACAGCTTTATTCATGTGTGGCTTGACAAACAATTTGATGAACTTCAACTTTTAGCATGACCAGACAATTGCCTAACATGGTTTTAGGATAGAAAATAAGATTAAGATTCTTCACCCACCATATATTTTAAACTATTTTTAAAATGGCACAACTGAGTGACAAAAAGTGTAAAATTCACGGAGAAACAGTCCACATGTCATACAGCTCCATGATGTAAAAGCTGTATGACATGCTGAAGGTGTTTTGGTGTTGCTATTTTGATAGCAATGTGCAAGGAAGAATAATTCAGGCTTGTTTCACCATTGATATGCAGTTAACACACTTGTTTCTGCAATACAACAAACATGTTAGTCACATTCCAAGAAGAAACCAATGACATAGTCGTGAGATCAGCTTGTTATTAAGAGACTTACAGAGTATATTATACATATGTACAGAGGCTGCTACTTGAGCTTTTGAGAACATCTACTGATAAACTAATTATAATATATTTCTGCTGTGGGAAACAAACTTCATTTCTGATCAATATAACATTCTTGTCAACAGGAAATAACCACACATTTCTTTTCATTTGAGACATTATCACATGATATGATTACAATCATAACCGGTTTCTGAACTGCCACACTGCATGTCATGAGTGCTTTGTTTGCCTATGACATGAACACAAAATTTGCTGCCAAAATCAATTATGATTTTAATCACAGTCAGTAACTGTGCCTCAAATAAAAATACTTCACTCTTCTGCACAGACAAAATGTCATTGTTTTCCAGGACACAACTGTCTTTATGAAGCAATAAGGAGATAACAGCTTAAAGAAAATACATTATTACTTTCTCCAGAAACCACACAGCACACATTTGCAGACAACTGGTTATTTAGTTATTATTTAAAATAAAGCTTCAGTAAATATTTTTGACTAAGTCATTATTATTATTATTATTATTATTATTATTATTATTATTATTATTATTATTATAAAAATATCAGAACTGCTTTCAACATGTGAATGCTGAAACTGGTAACAGGAATATTTAATAATAAGAACACTAAACAAAATATTAGCCACACCCATTAGACACACAGAAACTGTGTAATACTGCCTCTAACATTGATAATGGCCTCAATGCAGAAGGAAAGACACAGTCACAACTTCCTTTAGGTACTTTAAACATAATAAAGTGGATTTGATACACCTGCTACCAATTTACTCTTTTAAATATTTTTTCTTTCAAGTAATTGATTGTATGCACATAATGTACAATGTGTAGCAGTTAAATAATAAGATGGTTCACCATCTATTGTATGCCATATGGGAGGAGGCCGGTTCTGAACTGCAGTTGACCTTGAACCTTCAAGAGGAGCCACCATTCATTTTGCCTTTCAGTCTGCTTTAGTTTGCTTTTGGGCTTTCGATGAAGAACACGTTGTTCTGCAGTAGTGCTGTGAGCATGGTGAACTTAAAAATCGAGCAGGGTATTAAGTTAAAATTCCTCATGAAGTTAAAAAGTCACCAACAGAACCCTTTAATATGTTTGGCAGATGTTTGGTAATAATGCTGTATCACGTGCACAAGTTCCTGAATGACACAAATGATTTTCAGAAGGTCAGGGAGTGGTTGAAGATGATGAACACCTCGGTCTATCTGCGAGTTCAAGATCCGAAGCAAACATCCACAATGTTAATGAGTTGTGCGATACAACCAACGTCTGAGCATTTGATTGATAGCAGACATGGAACATGAACAAAGAGACACTAAGGCTTCCAAAAAACCTCTCTCAGGATCAAATTGACCATCAGAAGAAAATTTTCTCTGATGTCTTGGAATGACTCAATGAAGAACGGACTTGGTAACACATGTTGTCACATATGATGAGACATAGATCTCCCATTACGGCCCAGAAACAAAGTGTCAATCAATGGACTGGAAGACTCCCACATCACCAAAGATGAAAAAAAGGATGAATGAGCAAGTCTAAATCGAAGGCAATGCCGGTTCCCCCAATCTTGGCATATTTACACTACCGTATTTACTCGAATCTAAGCCGCACTCGAATCTAAGCCGCACCTGAAAAATGAGACTCAAAATCAAGGGAAAAAAAAATTTCCCGAATCTAAGCCGCACCTGAAATTTGAGACTCAAAATTCAAGGAGAGAGAAAAGTCTTAGGCCGCATCTCCAAATCGAAACAAAGTTGGTCCATTGTAATATGAGAGACAATTTAGATCGAATGAATGACGATACAGCTACAGTAGGTTGGTTCGAGTCGTAAGCCTAGCAGTTAAGCTTTACCAGGTAGCCATTGCTATGCGTCAGGTGCTCCGTCCGTATTTATACGGGTACCCTTCCTTTTTCATGTGCTTTGTCTGGTTTGAATTGATTGCTTATTTTTCTTTGATCTGATAAGCGCAGTTTTCTTTATTATAGGTGTTTACGTCACTCTAAGCTGAAAATGCATTACTGTACTGTCATGCATTGTTTGTCGCATTCTGATATTGCGTGTTTACGGCCTGTTGTTGCTCACGTCATGGCTTGCTTTTGTGCGCGCTACCGCCGCTTACAATTAAAAAAAAAAAAGAGAGATTGTTGTTACCTGCACTGCTGCTTTCTTTGATAATGATCAACAAGAACCAAATAATATACTGCGTATGACAGATGTTCTGAACGAGAGTTTAGCGAAAATTTTTCTCCGTTTGAAAATCTTTGCAGGCACCTCTTTAGTACATTAGATTCTGCACAGAAATTAGAGTCATCTTAGATTTAAAAATCTAGCCAATTGCCGTGCTTCATTTCTGACTGTATCACTGTTAGGCATAAGAATAATACGAATATAAATATGACATGATATGTATATTCTTCCGCGTTTGCTGTTGTCTCACTCTAGTTTTGTAGTTTATTAGGCAGACAGGTTTTAAATGAGATAGCAGCCAATACGAAACAGTACATGGCAAAATGTTTATATTCGTATTATTCTTATGGTGACGAGAATACTGCATGTGATTCACAATTTATAAAAGTTCCTATTAGCAACCATCTCTTCTCACAGATAGGAAAAAATCCAGAACGTAGAGTTGGCCATACTGACAAATATCCCCAACAGTCTTGCCACTCGGGTTTTCGTAGTACATTGAAATGCTGCTACATTTGAAGATGAACAATACGGAATTTGTATATACTTCATTGGATAATGTATGAAAATGCAGTGGTCGAAACTCGGGGCGGAGAAAAAAAGCTGGTCTTCCACCTTTTTTTTTTAATTTATTTACTGACGCAGAGGTTTAGGTGCCAGTATTTATCTTTGTGCCTATAAAGAATGCCTATGTAGCGCTACATATATTCGATGGCAGAAGTAAGTTATGGCGGCACCCAACAACATTTTTCAGAACTTCCGCTTGCTTTGCACTCGATTCTAAGCCGCAGGTGGTTTTTTGGATTACAAAAACCGGAAAAAAAGTGCAGCTTCGATTCGAGTAAATACGATATTTTACAAGTTAACTCTACTTCCCCAGTGTAGTGAGGTCTCTTAGATGCAAGATATTAGCATACCTGCATCTTTCAATTTATAGGGTGAAGTCACTGATCCTGTGCCCAAAATCTAGTAGAGTAAACAATATATAATATCATATGGCTGAAGAGCACATATGTAATAACTAAGGAAGTTTTTCTGGGGAGATAAAATTTCTGAGGGTGGATTTGTTCCTGGGGTATGCTAAAACAATTTTTTGATTTCTGGGAGGGGTTGATTTTTCCCTGAGGGGATCATTTCTCCCCCAAACCCACCCCCTGTTACACTTGTGGTGAGGGGTGTAAAAGCAAATACAATACAAATTTATGTTCTTCCTCAGAGTGGGATGCTTCTACAACAGGAAGTATCCAGGGGTGTGGGTGCATCTACAACAGAAAGTATGCCAGACACTTTGTGTCATATTGCACGACATAACAAATGGCATGTTTGATGGAATATGTCATGTTATACGACATGACATCTTGTATCCTGTTACTTTACTTGACATATTGCATTATGTTACAAGTAAAACAAGCATGAATATGTCAAAATGTTTCGATTTAAATGTCTTTGAAGCTGCCAGGTAAGTTGAAAAGCTAGCTCCCTTCTTTTAAATTTGTAAATCTAATTGGAACATACTGACTTTTTTTTGTGCTATGATGGGAGCTTTTTCATTCTCGTTATAGTTAATAACTGAGGTGATCTTATTATGTACATCATAATTTACAAATACCAATTCCCCTGGCATAAAACTTGTTTACTTGAAATAAATAATTGAAGTTGTTATACAGCCATGTGACCGGAAAAAAAATCATGAGCTAATCAGCCGTAAATCTGAAGAACGTAACATAGCTTATCGGATAGTCATAATTTCATTTTTTACGGCAATCACTTTAACTTTTCCAAAAACAGATTAACTAATAAAATATCCGTTATTAAAATTATACTGCACCCTAAAATGCTTTTGTCATTGAAGCTCTTCAGTTTGTTTGTTCCAAAATTTGAGGCTGTACTTCCTTTGTCGTAATTTTACTGACACAGATAATGCATTTGTTTTTCCAGTTAACCCATTAATTATGAAATAACCCAGATTTTCAAAATTACAAACATGGAAATTTTACGTGAAAGTAAGCAATCCACCACTGCAAAGGTATGCGATGTATCATTCAAACAGTACACTGAGCTTTAATACTTTCCTCATCACACATCATACACTTAAACCGAATTATTATTGGAATCAAGAGATCGAAAACAATACTTAATACTCACTTTGCAGTATTATAAACAAAACATTAATTATAGATACAGCAGTCTTTGTATACCTAATGCTGACCACAAATCGGCAGCTGGTGGTTAGAATTCAACAAGTGAACATGTCTGTGTAATAATCCGCTCTTTTATATGCATGGCTAGCAGTCACCAAAGCAACACTTTTTAAGTCACAATACGTTGTAAAAGGTTCATGGCCAGTACCCACTTGAGTAAAATCATCATCATCTGTTATTATGTACACCTAGATTGTGAGTAATTGTACACCTATGTGCAAGAATTGGCATTAGCTCATGAACTGCTGCATCTGAATATTTGTGCAGATTCTCGTAAACTGTTCAATCCACTATCCCATAGATCTGCTTTGTACAAGGTGGTCATGCATGTCCATTCACACCCTACATTGATGGTAAGAAGCACTCCACATCTCCTTTGTTGCTTGTGATGTCAATAAACATTTAATCACTGTTATGTGAAAGTATAAATTTGTCTCAAAGTTACCACTGAATTACTGTACTACTGTCAGACATCATCAATGAATAGGATTACTTGCTTGGATGACTCAATGATTTGCAACCAACTGGTAATTATATGAGAGGCTGTACACAGAACTGGTATCACACAACTGGGTTCTAATCATAATAAATATGCCACTGAGTGAACATAAAACCCAAGGTATTGCGTCAGTTTTTTCTCGGCATAGTTAAGCAGTCCAAACAGTTTTCAGTTTTCAGCAAGATACTATGAGTTTAAGGTGCCACTGCAGAAGAATATTTTTACAATTAAGTAAGTAGCCTGATACACTCACTCACTGATGATTAGACCACACAGAGCTACCAAACTGTGGGAATATTCAGTGCTACATTTCACCTGCTGTTCCAAATAGTTCCAAACATTTTTATGGGATTAAGTGATTCAGAAGGTCAGTTGAGGTATGATTGGGTGCCTCAGAGTTCATCAAACCAGGAATAAATGGCAACACTTAAGTCATTGAGAAAGTTCCAACAAACATTTCGGTCCATGTTGAGGGTGTTGATCCAAGCCAACGAATAACCAAAAAACCAAAATTCTTGTAAACTGTTCAATCCACAATCCCATAGATGTAACTGCTTTGTGCAAGGTGGTCATGCATGTCCATTCACACCCTACATTGATGTCAAGAAGCACTCCACATCTCCTTGTCTACATATTGACACTGCCTAGCCAGTACTGACAACACAAAGATAAATCATGATAAGTCATCGTGGACATGGTTAAGGCCGGCCCTACAAAGGACCTTGCTTTCTTTCCTGTAGATATTCTCCTACAGTCTTAACTTTATCTTTCTTCTTCATTCCACTTTCCCTGTAAAACAAAATTTTTCTTTACATCTCCAGGTAAGATTTCTCAGTAACTATTCACAATTATTTACTCACTAATTAAATTTGAAATAGGAGTGTATAAAACAGACACTGTTGTTTACTTTATTTCAGTTCTACTAGCAGCAATTCTAACAACACTCTTCGATAATCATGTTGAAAGATTCAAACTGTGTGACACTAGACTCAAATCCGGAATCTTGTCATTCATTTGCAATGTTCCTAATCTGACAAACAAACTCTAAGGTGTGGTAATGACATTTCTTCGTAATATCCTTTCTTCCAGGTGTGCTAGTAAGAAAGATATGATGGAGGTATTCTGTAAAGTTTGGAAAGTGGTAGAGAGATATGGACAGAACTGAAGCTATGAGGGTAAGTTGGGGGTCATATCTGACTAAATTAGTTGGTAAGGCCAGTGCATGCAAAAGGCGAGGTTCGGGTTCAATTTCTCTTATTTTCAGTTCCTTTTGCAAATAGAAAAACAGTCTGTACACAGATCTCCAAAGCTTGAATGTTTAATTTGCTGTAATAAGTTTACTCCAAGTGACTTCTTGTTTTCCAAGAGTATCAGCTAGAAAATTATGGAAAAGATACATAATTACTAACAGTTAATCTTAACCCTACTTTCATTCCTTCATAACCTCAACACCTTCTCGCCCATCCGTTGTCATCCTGGACGTTGACCACATCCTCTCTGGTGGCTCTCTCCACACCTCTGGCCATATTAAACCCACCAACCACCACCTGCATTTTGACAGCTGTCACCCCTTCTATACAAGAAATCCCTTCCACACAGGCTGGGCACCTGGGGATGTGCACCTGCAGTGACAAGAACTCCTTTGCCTAGTCTGAGTGTCTCATCAAGGCCTTCATAGACAGGCGCTATCCCTCTGCCCTAGTCCACAAATGGACTTCCTGTGCCATGTCTCCTCACACCTCCAATCCTTCCACCATCCCAAGAACCAGCTACAAAGGAGTACCCCCAACCGCCCAATACCACCCCACACTGGAACAACTGAACCACATCCCTATTCATCAGGGAATCATTTCCCTGTGGAAGATAAGCTCAATCCATCCACCCAGCACTTCCTATTCCAGTCCTGGCACAGACTTATCCCACTCGGCCATCAGTGAAAGCAGCCATGTCGTGTATCAGCTCTGTTGCAATCATTGCACAGTTTTTTATATTGGCACAACTACCAACCAGCTGCCCACTAGGATGAATGACCACTGCCAAACTGTGGCCAAGATCAAATTGGACCACCCTGTGGCACAACATGCAGTTGAATGTAACACGCTTTATTTCAATGGCTGCTCCACTATCCGAGCCATGTGGATCCTTGTGCTCCATCTCTAATGACCTCATTGTTGATGGAGCATTAAACACTAATCTTCTCCTCCTCCCAATAGTTTTCCCATACCATCTGTCATATCATCACCTCCCTATTCTCGTCTCCCACCATGTTTTGTTTGTGTGCTGCCTCTGCCTTCGCGCCCATCTGTCTTTTCCCTTCCCCAGCCTTCTCCTTTTTCATTCCTTGTTTCCCAAACTCCCCACCTACATGCCCTACAGTCTCCTGATGCAGTATCTGTTGACAGTTCTAGTCCATGCATGCTCTGCCAGATAGCACTCTTCTCTCTACCCCTTCATACCCTGGCTATCCCTTCCCCTTCCCTGCCCCCTCCAGTCTGCTGCTTCTGTCTCACTTGACAGTTGCATTCCAATCCAAACAGCCAAAGATGGCAGTCATAGGTGAGATGTGCTTGCTTGTGTGAATGAATGTATGTGTATTTCCTCTTCTGATGAAGACTCTGGTCAAAAGGTAATGTGTAAGTATCTTAACTGTGCCTGTCTGCAATTCAATGTGTCATCTTTACTGTGAGTAATAAACGATCTTTCCCTTATACTGTTGATATGCCAACCTGGAATCCCATTGTTTAACTTTTGATCTGACACTGAAATGACCAGAAGTCACATAAAGACATGACAAAATAATCAGTCTTGTGGACACGACAGCTCAACTACAGCTCTAGAAGTTTTAGTGGCCTCACTCACTAAGGTAACTTGTTTTCACTCAAACAAACAATTAACTCTTGGGAAAATCAGAAGCTTTCTACCTTTTGGCAACAGGTCATTTCAGTTTGTAAATTATTACACAATTTCTATGCATGCAAACTACAAATGTTTCATGTCTACTTTGAATTTGCTAATTTACTTACTAGAGACTTTGCTGTGTAGCTGAGTACCACCCGATCACACCATGATGGACACCTCGTCTGCATATAGCGCTTTGCTCCTTTTTCATTTTCTTCAAATGGATAACTTGGTGGGAACTTTATGACAAATTCAAAAAGCTGGCCACTGAAAGGCTCTAATTCTTTATCAAACTCTCTCAGCTGAAAGAAGACAAAAATGTTTATAAATAATTAAGCACCACACATTAAACATTCTCAGCTGTTCATTACACACATGTATCTGTTACTATGCTATCGGTCAGACAAAAATAAACAGACAGGACTTCAACGATTTCAAGTATTTGGGTGCGAAAGGACAAGTAAATTGGGACTGGTTCTTGTAATTTGGTTTAAATAATAAATTCTGAAAATCTTTACTGGTCAATAATGGGTTGTACATAAATGTCAATGAAAGCAAACAAAAGTTTATGCTATAGAAAATGCACTGTCTGAATGAATAGGACACTAGTTTAAGATGATAATGAGAAAAATTTGCTGCAAGTGATTAAATGTATTTAATCTTTGTGTTACTCTATCTGTTGTTCTTATAATTGAGCTGACAAGCATACTGTCACATTTCTGTTTCCAAACCTAAGCAGGTTTTTCAATAAAGGTCAATGCTTAGTACTGAAAGCATGTTTATTACTGATATTAAGGACATCCAAAACAGAACTGACTTCCTGGACAGTGTGTGCTGCTGTTTATACAATAACTGGATTTTCAAAATACTTATAAAAACATTACAAACATCAGGTGTTTCAAAAACATTCCAGAAATGATAGGTACTAGAAAAAGTAATTGGTGGTGGTCGAGTATAAACTGTCAGCCTGCAGCACACCAGAGGTGATGCTCACCCCAACACCACATTGCATGCACCACAGTTTGTGGCATTGCTCTCTCTGGGAGAAACAGTGGTCTGTTGTTTCAGAAGATCTCATTAGAGCTGATTACAGTAACCTGGATCTAAACCTCGTTAATGGTCTTCAGTGTGGCAGCATTGACGGATTCTAGCTTTCTCGTCACATCCTCTTCATTATTATAAGCACCAAAGGTATCCCAATCCTCTGAAGCTTCACAATTGTTGAGTGGGTCTTCAGTTTCCTTGAACCTCTGAACTCAATCTGTGCCTCTGGACTGTAGTAGGCATTCATATGGAGGACATTAATGATGTCTCTGCACTTTCGTCCTTTCGATGACCGGTCATAATCCACAACTTCATATGTGAAGTCTACTAAGTGACAGAAGATATGATACAGACCGAAATAGCACTTTAGCAAACCCCTCTGTTCAGCAGCAATGTCATTTAATGCACCAATGACCGAGATTTCATCTATGCTGCTGTGTTCTGTCTAATAATTTCTTGAAAGGGAATCAGTGTCCTTGTATGTGTCCTTTGTATACCATTCTGATGTCTGTAGTGTAACAGGACATTTTATCAAATACACTTGTCCACTATCAATATTCGTACCAGCTAAAGATGATTGTGATAGTAGCTATTTGTTCCACAGTATATAAAGAGGAGCACATACTGATACTGTGTGCGCCCTAGTCTGTGTTCGTACAGAGGGTGCATGCGCAGTAACAACAAGGGCAGTGGTGAGGAGTCATACGATGCACAACGTTCACTTGCTGTATGAGGCTACGTGTATGCTTTGGCACTCCGAGTTGGCAGTGTCATGGACAGCTTGGAGTAAGACGGCCGTGGACAATATCAGCAGGCACCCAGAAACAAATGTATCACTTGCATGTTAAAGAGAACTTCCGTGTACAACCTAAGGGTCAGATGTTTTAATGTTTGATGTTTGGTTTAACTACTTTGAGCTCTAATTATTGGGCTCTGTCATTGTGAGACTTGAAGACTCTAAAGAAAGAGAAATGCAAATGAGAGTTTGAAGTTAATTTATTAGCTTAAAGTAGTCGCATGGTCTCACATTTCAGTACTATCCATCAAGGATCAAAGGTCGCAAGAAAAGCAAGTCTGAACACAGCAGTGGGACAGAGTAGCGAGACCACCAGAACAATTTCCATCAGCAAGATTTATAACAGGTAACTGGCAGATCCAAAATGGTGAAAATGTACTATGCACAGACAGCAGCTAAGTACACCACTTAGTAAAAAAACATACTTCTTCACCCTATGTTGTACTTTTAAAGCCCCTGTGCCCATCTTGTCAGTCTACCTTCGGGATAGTCAGGTAGCACAGAGGATGGTGAACTGTCACAATGGTGTGTGGTTTGCCAAATAAATGTGACTAGAACTTGTTGATGGCTAAAACAGGTTCAAGGTACTCTTTCTTGGATGTACAGTAGTTCATGTTGGACTTGGAGATTAGTATGGAAGCATAAGCATCAGTGACTGCTCTTATTTTCTCTGGTTTGGGACAGATTTCACTGCCATTAACTAGGTGCCCAAGATTTTTATTTCATGGTTGGTGAAGAGGCAATGTCTAGGATTCAGGTGGAGACCTGCAGTTTGAACACACTTCAACACAGATTTCAGGGAACTTGGATGTTCTTCAAATGCCTTCGAAAAAATGATTATGTCACCCAGATAGCAAACACACATTGTCCTTTTAAAGTGTCAAAGCAGGTTGTCCATCATATGTTCAAAGATGGCTGGAGCATTACATAGTAACAATGATATAGCTCTGAATTCAAAGAGGCCATCATGCAGAGTTTTCCTCCTCAGCATCGTCAACCTCAATTTGGCAGTAGCGCGCTTGCATGAACACAGCTGAGAGCTGTAGTTGACATGGCAATACCATATGCCATCCTTCTTCACAAGGACCACAGGACAAGACCACAGAATCTCTGAAGGTTCCGTGATGTCACTTTACAGTATCATCTTCATTTCTTTCTGGATTATCAGTCATGCAGATGGAGACATTGAGTGCTGGCTTCTTGGCAGATGATCCTCAGTGTTGATATGGTGTTTTACCATGGTCTGTCTTTTCTCCATTTCGGATTTGAAGGCATTCAACAATTGAGGTAAAATAGCCATATCTCACCGATGTTTCTCGGTCAGGCTAGGTCCTATTAGCAGTTAAATAGTAGTTTCCTCACTGCGTTTTCTGTAATGTGATGCTAATTTGTTCCTGTGAACACAGCTTTAGGGATGAGTTATGGCTGCTTGTGACAATTAGTTATACAATGTCCTCCTTGACCATCTACATTGCTTATCAGCACTGCTGGCTGGGATGTAGAATTCTTTCGTGAGCCCATGTGGCTTTTTTGCAATCACTAAAAGCTTCACAGTTTATTTGAGCATTTTAAATTGCAACTGGAAATCGTCTTGTTAATGATGGAGGGATAACGACGTTTCAATGGCAAACAACCACCCACGGCAATGTTGTTATTTGCTTCATTAATCTGGAGCTATGATCTTCCACAGTCTATGACTACTTGTTACGCTAGCACAAAGTCCCACGCTAGAATAACATTCTGACTACAGTCTGACAAAACGACAAATTTGAGGGGCTGTGTTCTGTTATTGACAACTAAGTCTTGTGGCACATGTTCCTATTGGCTGGATGCATTTCTCATTTGCGACTTTCAGGACAGTTGTTTTCATACCATGGAACACAATAATCTTTAGCTGACCACTATAAGCATCCAACATTAGAGAAAAGGAAGCTCCTGAGTTGACTAGCGCCCACGCAGGTTGGGCATTGATGATGGTATCAATGAGCTTTCCTGAGATCTTGGCGACTCCTGACCATGGAGAATTTGCATCTGTGGCAGTCTCCACTCCACAGATGGTCACCTAGCTTGGTTTTCCTGAAATAAATGGCTAGGCAAATGGATTGTACCTCATTGTGGGAAAGGGGATTGGCTGTGGAGTGTCAGGGAGCAACCTTGTCCTGGTAATTATGGTGGAATTTGTCCCACAGTTCTACCATAATCATCTGAAGCTGACTGATATGAATAGAACTGTGGTGAGGTTGAAGTCACCTCCTTTCTCTGCAGTAGTTTACAAAGTGTCCAGGGCATCTACAATGGAAACACTGACATCTTTCCTCTGTCCTCCAAATGCCTGTACTTCTGTGGGACATTCTGCTTGGCGTAAGGGCTGGCTGTATCTGTACTGGTTGAGTCTTGGGTTGTCATCTGATGGCTGCAGCATAAGTCTGCGATGGGCTAGCTCATTCTTCCTGGTACATTCAGAGATTGGTGGAGATTGGTTCTAAAGATTGATAATCTCTTCTTCAATATGTACTATTATCTCCTGATGAATCAGATCAACATTCAAGGTTGATATCTCTTGTGTACTTGTCTGACATTGCTGGCTGCCTCACACTGCCATATCTCTTCTCTTACTATCTGGTCTAGGAGAGAGGTGAGCACATAGTGGCAGTCCACAATTAACGTAGGGACCACAGTCGGCAGTCAGTCATACCTCTTTTATCCGAACCTGTTCTGTTACATTTCCTCAATTCACTGGCACCATTTGATGAATTCCTCAATCACTATGACATTCTTTACCAGAATAGCTTGGTACATGTCTTCTGTGACTCCTTTCAACAATTGTGAGATTTTATTGACTCCTCTCATGTTAGGATTAACGATGTGGCACAGGGTCAAAATACTCTGTACATACAGGGTGTCAATTATTGACCTATATGGAAAAAACAATAAAAAATCTTAATTAGCTACAAACTATGTGGTGCACACATTTTATTCACTTATTCAACACGTAAACGTCACTACAGATATTCGTATTTAGGTTATGACATGTTTGATATGCCTGCCATCATTGGCGATGATGTGATTCAGATGAATAGCGAAATTCTGCAGGATGTGCGGAAGTGGCAGAACATCGATGCTGTTGATGACCTCCTGAATGGCTGTTTGTAGCTCAGCAATGGTTTTCAGTTATTGCTGTACACTATGTCTTTAATATAGCCATACCAAAAATGAGTATTGTGTTCAGATCTGAAGAATATGGTGGCCAATCGAAGCCTATGCCAGTGGCCTCTGGTACCCCAGAGCCTGAGTGTGGTCCCCAAAGTGCTTTTCCAGGACACGAAACACTCTCCTGCTTCGATGGGGTCGAGCTCCATCTTGCGTGAATCACATCTTGTCGAAATCAGGGTCACTTTGGATAATGGGGGTGAAATCATCTTCCAAAACCTTCACGTACCATTTGGTAGTCAAAGTGCCATCAAGGAATGTCATACCGATTATTTCATGACTGGAAATTGCACATCACACAGTCACCAGTTGAGGGTGAAGAGATTTCTTGATCGCGAAATTCGGTTTCTCCATCTCCGAAACGCACCAATTTTGCTTACTGACAAACCCATCCAAATAAAATTGGGCTTTGTCGCTAAACCAACATACTAATTCCCATCATGCTGTGCAGCCAACCATGCAGTTTGAAAGTCCTAATGCAAACTGTTCAAAACTTATGACGAATTTATTTCATACAGTTCAATAATTGTTACCCTGTATGTGTCATTTCCCCTTGACGTTGGGCCCTGTTCTTCCATTGTTGTTCCATAAGTGGACTTACTACTAATTGTAGCCAAACATTTTCTTCGATTTGGCCTGGAATTTATCCCATGTATTGAGCTTCTCTTCATTGTTCTCGAACCATTGCTGGGCTGAGCTGTCCGAGTAAAGGTATACATTTGCTAAACACAACATGTCATCCCACCTGTTATATCTGGCCACTTGCTCAAATCATTTCAGCCATTTTGTTAGATTCTGACCAGCATCTTCATTAAACATAGAGTGATGCCTGATGTGCAGCTGACTTTCTGCTGTTTTGGAATCCTTTTACCTGGAATATACAGATTTTAGGAACAATGTACTGTTTGTATTCCATTTCGTGTCTGTATAGGTGACAGTTTTTATATTGCCTAATTGGGGCCATGAAGATGTAGATGTTTTGAAGTACCTGGCATCTCCACCAAACAATGTCACGTTTAATCCATAATCAATTCCAAATCTGATGGCAGGATCGTCAATGAAGTTTAACACACAGACTGAAAGCAAATGTGAAGCTAACACAGAACTGACCTCCTGGAAGGAGAGTGCAGCTATTTATACAAACATCGAATATTTCAGAATATACAAACATAAGGTATTTCAAGAATCTTCTACAAACGATAGAGACTAAATAACAAATAACTGCTGGTGGTTGGTTTGAACTGGTGACACGCTGCACAACAACCAGCAATGTTAAACCCTGCTCCAAACTACATGCACCACAGCTCGCAGCAGTATCAGCGTAAGGCACACAATCAAGGCAAGAACACACCCTGTTACCAAAGAGAACAAAGTGAAATGTCTGCAACACTTCAGTGATGAACAGCCATCGACAGCATGGATACATCATATTGTTTGTGCTGCACATGCTCAAGGAAAAATACCATCATGTATTTGATTCACTTCTGAATGTACATTTTTAATAACAGATACTATGTATCTAAAACAGAATCCTATTAAAACTTCAAATTTTACTTAATTTCTAATTCCAACATACCCAATGTGGGAGATTAAGAAAATTTGAATTAAGATCAACAGCTACTGAAGTTGAGAAATAATTAACATTGAAATGAATCTGAAATCTTGGCATAAGCTCAGTTGACATTTAAAGAAGAAACTATTCAGTTATGTCCCAGATGCATTTCAAATTAGGAGAGCTTTCAAAGAAATTAGAGCAATCTTAGTTTAATATATGACACCACAAGTTGTATCCAAATTTTGTTTAAAATCACATAATCCCAGATATCCTTCATATTTTCTCTGACTTTTTCAAATGTGATTTTGAAATGTCCTATTCTAAACAGTTCCAGTCTGAAATCTACGACACTGACTTGCATTGCACACTCAGTTTATTCAGAGGCAGAGCTTCATCCAGGATATAATATAGGCATTCACACAAGATTCTTATTATGTCACCAAACTTATGAATATCAATGTCAATCTTCTATCATAACATCATAAATATTTTAACTACTATTTTTGAAAAAATCTCAACTTGGCATATCTAACAATTAATATCCATTTCTTGTACAGTTACATTTAAGTATGTTTATCTCCTAATAATCTGTCTCCCATGTGTTACAAAGCTCAAACTTCTGTCAATACAGCTTGTATAAGGGCTAAAGTTCCCTTTTTCAAATACAAATATTTTATCATTGGCAACTATACTTACCTAATTCAACCACAGAAAGAGGAAAACAGTTCTTACCAACACTCATGTCAACACAGTATTACACTGGAACTTTTTCAGACTTATGCATCTAATGTTCCAATATGAGTGCCTCAAAATCTCACCCACTGTCTTCATGGGAATTGATGAAGGAATTGGAACAGCTGTTCATCCTTTCCTAGGATCTATTGAGTCTATGTTATGGCACTAGAATAGCAACCCCCCTCCCCCAAGTAACTGGAGACTATATTCTGTTGAAAACTTAACATTGTTTCAACATATGTGCTGTGCTGTTACTATTTGTGGTGCTATTCACATCCTGAATACACCACTCCACTCCATAAAGTGAATAGAGCATCTGATTAATGGAACAGGTATTGTAGTTAACTTTGGCATTCATGGACTGACATTTCACATTTTGTAGCAGATAGGGTAAAGTTTGCACATAACAGTAATGCACCCAAACGTGCAATATTTGAAACATTTCACTGGATATGGCATGAGTGGACAGACATTATATGTATATTCAGCTTTCAAGTACACAGGTAAAATCAACAAACACTACGATGTATATTGAGAAATAGTTTAAAACAGGAAGATGGTAAATATGACAGGTGGTATCTAAAAAATTTGGTGCAACAGTTGTAATGTGAAATACTTCAGTCAGACTGCTAGATCTTTAAAGCTGAGGTACAAGGAACACTGGCATGCTTTTCAGCTTAATAATTTCCACAAGTTGGCCATAGCCAGGCATATACATGGAGCTGTCCACCCTTTGTTGGAAACTGAAGAAAGCCTCTCAGTTTTGTACATAAGAAGATAAGAGTAGGAACTGGATGTACAGAAACAGTTTCAGATTATGACACATAGTGGGAAAAATGAAAAATACAGTAAATGAACAGATTACAGGAGAGACAAAAATTCTGTCTTAATATCAGTCTTGCTAGCTATTTTAATAATAGTAATACTGTCGATGTTCTGTGCACGGCGAGATTCAAACTCCTGAGCATATCTCTAGGGATGTGCATTATCTTTCATCATTCGTATCTCTTTGATGTCTTGTGCTCAGTCACACTATTTAAGTGTCTGTGTCTTGGTGTGTCACCTTTGAGGCATGTCGACCCTGCCTGCGAATAACTGATGCTGTGATTTGCCTACACTAATGGACTACATATGCTGGTTCATTTCAATTTATTCTACCAACTGACAAATTATGCTGAGCCACTTTTCAGGAAGAAGCAACCTAGAATTTTTAACATTTTCATCTTTATCAAATTTTTAAAATATTCTTGCAGAATCACCCTTGCACAGTCTGGTCACTTATGGATGGTATAACTGCAGTGACGAGAATACTATTGCCCAGTACATTTGAGGTTTCACTAATGCCTTCATAGATGAGCACAAATCCCACCCAAACTCAGACCACAGATTTCCTGTGCCCTATCATCACACCCCCCAGCCCTCCAACCACCCCAAGTTTCAGCTATAAAAGGAGCAGCCCCACCCTATTATCACGCAATAACATCCCAGACTGGAACAATGGAATGAACACTTCGCCAGGGCTTTAACTATTTATCATTGTGCCTGCTTGAGGAACATCCTTCCCCACAACTTCTCTCACCCCTACTGAAGTAATATTCTGCTGTCCATGCAATTAATGTAATATTCTCGTCCACCCACAAGCCACACCCACACTCAACCCCTTGCCCCATGGGGGCAATGTAACGGTGGAAGATCCAGGTGCCAGACCTGTCCAATACACCAACACAACACATCCTTCTCCTGTCCAGTCACAAGCTTATCCTATCCCATCACAGGCAGGGCCACCTGTGAAAGTAGTCATGGCATATACCAGATCTGCTGCAATTTCTGCATAGCATTTTATGTGGGAATGACCACCAACCAACTACCCACCCGAATGAACAGCCACAGCCACACTGCGGTCAAGAACAGAGTTGACCACAGCACAACATGCTCTCTCTCTCTCTCTCTCTCTCTCTCTCTCTCTCTCTCTCTCTCTCTCTCTCTCTCGTGTGTGTGTGTGTGTGTGTGTGTGTGTGTGTGTGTGTGTGTGTGTGTGTGTGTGTGTGTGTGTGTGTGTTGCTCAAAAAAGAATTTGTCCAAAAGTTGACAAAGTTTTCCATCTTGTTTATGTGCCTGTTGATGATTCATCACCATTTTTATTTGGTATATCATTACATTTCCCATAGTAATACCCATCATATACCAGCATGTTACGAAACCCTAAGAAACAATGGAGTATTCCATCAATTTCTTTGCTCTCAAAAGATTTGTTAGTAGTTTTAATGTAGCAGCGTTTATCAAGTGTGGCATTATACAGACCCTCTATACTTTCCAGGGTACCTGTTAATAATCCTAATCCATTTTGGATATAAATGGGAGACAATACCACCTTCTCTTTCAACAACATTTCAAAATGTTTTTAATAGTTTCAACAATGAAACACTGTTTCAAAATCTAGCAGAGAATCCCAAGAGTTTCTGGTTGTATGCAAAGTACAACAGCTGCAAGACACAGTCAATATCTTCACAATACAAATAAAGCGGAGTTAGTAAACATGGTTTTCTGAAATTTCTTCACCCAAGATGATGAAGTAAATATTCCAGAATTAGAATGAAGAATGGCTGCCACCAAGAGTAACTCACAAGTAGATAGCCTCAGAATAGCGAAGCAACTTAAATCACTTAATAAAGGCTAATTTGCAGTCCAGACTGTATACCAGTTACATTCCTTTCGAAGTACGCTGATGTAACTGCTCCATAAGCAACATATCTACCTCTTGATTGACTTGAAAGTTTCACAGGTCATATCAATACACAAGAAATGAAATAAAAGTAATCTGCTCAATAAAGAGCCATATCACTGATGTCAATTTGCAATAGGATTTTGGAACATATGCTGTGTTTGAACACTATAAATTATTTTGGGGGAAAACAAAATTATTGACACACAGTCAGCAAAGATTCATATAATATCGCTCTTGTGAAATACAACTGGTTCTTTATTCATACTAAGTAATGATTGCTATCAACAGGGATCTCAAACTGATTCCATGTTTCTAGATTTTCAGAAGGCTTTTGACACCGTTTTTACAGACAGCTTCTGATTGGCCTGTGGAGAATGACTGGATTTGTGATTTCCTGTTAAAAAAGGTCACAGTCCATAGTAACTAATGGAAAGTCATCAAGTAGAACAGAAGTTATATCTGACATTCCTCAAGGAAGTTTATGGGTCCTCTGCTGTCCCTCCTTTATGTAAATGATCTAAGAGAGAATCTGAGCAGCTCTCTTAGATTGTCTGCAGATGATGCTGTCATTTATAGTCTAGTAAAGTCATCAAAAGATCAAAACGAATTGTAAAATGATTGAAACAAAATATCTGTATGGTGTGACAAGTGGCAATTGACTCAATACAATGAAAAGTGTGAGGTCATCCACTTCAGTACTGAAAAGAACTCAAATTTTTGGTTACATGATAAATCAAACAAATTTAATGGCTGTCAATTCAACTAAATACCTAGTGGCTACAATTATGAACACTTTAAATTGGAATGATAACATAGAAAGTATTGTGGGTAGATGAACCAAAGACAGCATTTTATTGGCAGGCCAGTTAAAAGATGCAATAAATCTACTAAAGAGATTGCCTACATTACACTTGTCCATCCTATTCTGAAGTATACTGTGCAGTACAGGATCCTTATGAGATAGGACTGACAAACAACATGGAAAAAGTTCAAAGAAGGGCAGCTTGTTTTGTATTACTGCGAAAAAGAGATTAGTGTGTCATGGATACAATATGGGATTCGCGATCATTAAAACAAAGGCTCTTCTCAATGTGCTGAAATAGTTTCACCAAATATTTTAATCACCAACTTTCTCATTCAAAGGAGAAAATATTTTGTTGACTCCCACCTACAATGGGAGAAATGACTTTCGTAATAAATTAAGACAACTGTTTTTGCTATATGCTATTTAAGAATGGAACAGCAGAGAAATAATCTGAAAGTGATTAAATCAACCCTCTGTCAAGCACTTAAGTGTGAATAGCAGAGTTGTTGTTGTTGTTGTCTTCAGTCCTGAGACTGGTTTGATGCAGCTCTCCATGCTACTCTATCCTGTGCAAGCTTCTTCATCTCCCAGTACTTATTGCAACCTACATCCTTCTGAATCTGCTTAGTGTATTCATATCTTGGTCTCCCTCTACGATTTTTACCCTCCACGCTGCCCTCCAAAGCTAAATTTGTGATCTCTTGATGCCTCAAAACATGTCCTACCAACCGATCCCTTCTTCTAGTCAAGTTGTGCCACAAACTTCTCTTCTCCCCAATCCTATTCAATACCTCCTCATTAGTTACATGATCTACCCATCTAATCTTCAGCATTCCTCTGTAGCACCACATTTCGAAAGCTTCTATTCTCTTCTTGTCCAAACTAGTTGTTGTCCGTGTTTCACTTCCATACATGGCTACACTCCATACAAATACTTTCATAAATGACTTCCTGACACTTAAATCTATACTCGATGTTAACAAATTTCTCTTCTTCAGAAACACTTTCCTTGCCATTGCCGGTCTACATTTTATATCCTCTCTACTTCGACCATCATCAGTTATTTTACTCCCTAAATAGCAAAACACCTTTACTACTTTAAGTGTCTCATTTCCTAATCTAATTCCCTCAGCATCACCCGATTTAATCTGATTACATTCCATTACCCTCGTTTTGCTTTTGTTGATGTTCATATTATATCCTCCTTTCAAGACACTGTCCATTCCGTTCAACTGCTCTTCCAAGTCCTTTCTGTCTCTGACAGAATTACAATGTCATCGGCGAACCTCAAAGTTTTTATTTGTTCTCCATGAATTTTAATACCTACTCCAAATTTTTCTTTTGTTTCCTTTACTGCTAGCTCAATATACAGATTGAATAACATCGGGGAGAGGCTATAATCCTGTCTCACTCCCTTCCCATCCACTGCTTCCCTTTCATGCCCCTCGACTCTCATAACTGCCATCTGGTTTCTGTACAAATTGTAAATAGCCTTTCGTTCCCTGTATTTTACCCCTGCCACCTTCAGAATTAGAAAGAGAGTATTCCAGTCAACATTGACAAAAGCTTTCTCTAAGTCTACAAATGCTAGAAATGTAGGTTTGCCTTTTCTTAATCTTTCTTCTAAGATAAGTCGTAAGGTTAGTATTTCCTCACGTGTTCCAAAATTTCTATGGATTCCAAACTGATCTTCCCCGAGGTTGGCTTCTACCAGTTTTTCCATTCGTATGTAAAGAATGCGCGTTAGTATTTTGCAGCCGTGACGTATTAAACTGATAGTTCGGTAATTTTCACATCTGTCAACACCTGCTTTCTTTGGGATTGGAATTATTATATTATTCTTGAAGTCTGAGGGTATTTCACCTGTCTCATACATCTTGCTCACCACATGGTAGAGTTTTGTCATGACTGGCTCTCCCAAGGCCATCAGTAGTTCTAATGGAATGTTGTCTACTTCTGGGGCCTTGTTTCCACTCAGGTCTTTCAGTGCTCTGTCAAACTCTTCACGCAGTATCTTATCTCCCATTTCGTCTTCATCTACATCCTCTTTCATTTCCATAATATTGTCCTCAAGTACATGGCCCTAACCCTCTATATACTCCTTCCACCTTTCTGACTTCCCTTCTTTGCTTAGAACTGGGTTTCCATCTGAGCTCTTGATATTCATACAAGTGGTTCTCTTTTCTCCAAAGGCCTCTTTAATTTTCCTGTAGGCAGTATCTATGTTACCCCTAGTGAGATAAGCCTCTATATCCTTACATTTGTCCTCTAGCCATCCCTGCTTAGCCATTTTGCACTTCCTGTCGATCTCATTTTTGAGACGTTTGTATTCCTTTTTGCCTGCTTCATTTACTGCATTTTTATATTTTCTCCTTTCATCAACTAAATTCAATATTTCTTCTGTTATCCAGGGATTTCTATTAGCCCTCGTATTTTTACCTACACGATCCTCTGCTGCCTTCACTACTTCATCCCTCAGAGCTACCAATTCTTCTACTACTGTATTTCTTTCCCCCATTCCTGTCAATTGTTCTCTTATGCTCTCCCTGAAACTCTCTACAACCTCTGGTTTAGTCAGTTTATCCAGGTCCCATCTCCTTAAATTAGCACCTTTTTGTAGTTTCTTCAGTTTTAATCTACTTCTCATAACCAATAGATTGTGGTCAGAGTCCACATCTGCCCCTGGAAATGTCTTATAATTTAAAACCTGTTTCCTAAATCTCTGTCTTACTAATATATAATCTATCTGATACCTTTTAGTATCTCCAGGATTCTTCCATGTATACAACCTTCTTTTATGATTCTTGAACCAAGTGTTAGCTATGATTAAGTTATGCTCTGTGCAAAATTCTACCAGACGGCTTCCTCTTTCATTTCTTCCCCCCAATCCATATTCACCTACTATGTTTCCTGCTCTCCCTTTTCCTACTTTCGAATTCCAGTCACTCATGACTTAAATTTTCGTCTCTCTTCACTACCTGAATAATTTCTTTTATCTCATCATACATTTAATCAATTTCTTCATCATCTGCAGAGCTAGTTGGCATATAGACTTGTACTACTGTAGTAGGCATGGGCTTCGTGTCTATCTTGGCCACAATAATGCATTCACTATGCTGTTTGCAGTAGCTTACCCGTACTCCTATTTTTTTTATTCATTATTAAACCTACTCCTGCATTACCCCTATTTGATTTGGTGTTTATAACCCTGTAGTCACCTGACCAGAAGTCTTGTTCCTCCTGCCACCGAACTTCACTAATTCCCACTACATCTAGCTTCAACTTACCCATTTCCCTTTTTAAATTTTCTAACCTACCTGCCCAATTAAGGGATCTGACATTCCACGCTCCGATCCGTAGAACGTCAGTTTTCTTTCTCCTGATAACGACGTCCTCTTGAGTAGTCCCCGCCTGGAGATCCGAATGGGGGACTATTTTACCTCCGGAATATTTTACCCAAGAGGACGCCATCATCATTTAATCATACAGTAAAGCTGCACGCCCTCGGGAAAAATTACAGCCATAGTTTCCCCTTGCTTTCAGCTGTTCGCAGTACCAGCACAGCAAGGCTGTTTTGGTTAATGTTACACGGTCAGATCAGTCAATCATCCAGACTGTTGTCCCTGCAACTACTGAAAAGGCTGCTGCCCCTCTTCAGGAACCACACGTTTGTTTGGCCTCTCAACAGATACCCCTCCATTGTGGTTGCACCTACGGTATGGCCGTCTGTATCGTTGAGGCACCAAAGCCTCCCCACCAATGGCAAGGTACATGGTTCATAGGGGGGAGGGGGGGGGGGGGGGGGGGGAATAGCAGAGTAGGAATGTAGAAATCATGATACAAACAAAATTACTCTTTAAGAGTTCTTGAGTTTAAACTCGTTGTGTATTTGTACTATACTAAGACAGCAGTAATCATAAAGCGACATATCCAGATAAAATACAACATTTAGTATTGAAGACCATGGAATATCAAGCTTCTACGAACCGAAAGAGATAATACATATCACTGAACATAAATACATCAAATGCTGTGTGCTGTCACTGCAGTCATCACTGCAATGCCCAATCACTACAATCTTTCTGTAAGTGTGAGCAGTGGGCACCCTCCCAGCCAGGAATGTCGATTGAAAGGTTCTACAGATTGGTTGGTTGGTTGGTTTAAAAGAGGGGGAAGGGACCAAACTACAAGTTAATCGGTCCCTTGTTCCAAAGGAAATAATGCCACAAGGGCGAGAATACGGCAATGAGAATTACAACACAAAACAGAATGGAAGGAAAAACCACAGCAACAACTGAAGGGCAACAAACACTTAAATGGACAAAAGAGGACAAGAAAACCACAAAGACACAAGAAACAGGTAGAAGAGGTTAAAACAAGAAAGCAGGTTACCATGGCTAGCTGACCATGAGGATAAAAGGAAAAGCCAGCCACTCTGCAACACATTAAAACCTCCAGCCTGAAAGTACTAGGGTGTAGGACACACAGGGACAAAGGACATGTGCTAAAACTTAGAGCAAATGATAAAACTCTCCCCCACGAATAAAACGTAGAACTAAGGCTGCCGTTGAGGCATTGTTGCCCAACACTGAAGGTAGGATGCTGGGAAAGCTAAAAGTCCGCTGCAGAGCGGCTAAAAGTGGGCAGTCCAGCAAGAGATGGACGACCTTTATTCGTGAGCCACAGCGAAACTGAGGTGGGTCCTCGTGATGGAGGAGGTAACCATGCACCAGCCAAGTATGGCCAATGCGGAGCTGACAGGGAACCACAAAGTCCCTGTGAGAGGCACACACGGAAGTCTTCCACACATTCGTAGCTTCCTTAATGGCATGCAGCTTGTTGTGCGTACTGAGGTTATGCCATTCTATCTCCCAAAGCCGCAAAACCTTTCAGCATAATACTGAATGCAGGTCAGTTTCAGAGAAGCTGATCTTCGTAATTGGTTTCCGCGTAGCCTGTTTGCCAGCCTGTCGGAAATTTCATTGCCTGGGATTCCGAGGTGACCTGGGGTCCAGACAAACACCACTGAACGACTGGACAGTTCCAGGGCATAGATGGATTCCTGGATGGTCGTTACCAAACGATGACGAGGGTAGCACCAGTCAATAGCTTGTAGGCTGCTCAAGGAGTCAGTACACAGGAGAAATGACTCGCCTGCGCATGAGCAGATGTGCTCACGAGCACGAGATATGGCCGCCAGTTCTGCCGTGAGAACACTGCACCCATCTGGTAAGAAGTGCCGTGCTGTATGTCCTCCGTGAACACAGGCGAAGCCAACATGACCATCAGCCATCGAGCCATTGGTGTAAACCAGTTCCTGGCCCCAGTACGTGTCGAGAATCGAGAGGAAGTGACAGTGGAGAGTCACAGGGTTAACTGAGTCCTTAGGGCCATGTGAAAGGTCCAGGCGAAGCCAAAGCCTAGGTGTACACCATGGAAGTGTTCGTGAATGAACCTTAAGTATAGGTGGCAACGGAAAGGACTCCAGTTCGGAGAGAAGGGTTCGCACAAGAACTGCAATTGTAAGCCCTGACCTATGCCACCGATCAGGGAGATTAACTGCTGTGGGCCGGAAAAGTCGACGGTAATGCGGATGCGCAGGAGAACTACAAATATGTGTAACATAACTGGAGAGCAATTGTGCACGCCTAACCTGCAATGGAGTGACTCCGGCCTCCACCAGGACGCTGATAGCCGGACTTGTCCTAAAAGCTCCTGTCGCTAGGTGAATGCCACAGTGGTACACTGGGTTGAGTAAATGCAATGCTGAGAGTGCTGCTGAACCATAAGCCACACTCCCATAGTCAAGGCGGGATTGAACAAGGGCTCTGTAGAGCTGCAGCAGCGTAGAACGATTTGCACCCCAGTTGGTGTTGCTCAAGCAGCGGAGAGCATTGAGGTGCTGCCAACACTTCCACTTAAGCTGACGGAGGTGAGGACGCCAAGTCAATTGGGTATTGAAAAACCAGTCCTAAGAATCGACATGTCTCCACTACGGTGAGTGGATCATCAGTAAGGTAAAATTCTGGTTTCGGGTTAACAGTATGATGCCAACAGAAGTGCATAACACACAACTTTGTGGCCGAAAACTGGAAACCATGGGCTAGAGCCCATGACTGCGCCTTGTGGATGGTGCTGTGTACGTGCCGCTCTGCAACATCAGCACTGGTGGAGCAGTACGCAATGCAGAAGTTGTCAGTATACAGAGAAGGTGAGACGGAAGGCCTTACAGCTGCTGCTAGACCATTAATGGCCACTAAAAATAGAGATACACTCAATATGGAGCACTGCAGACCCCATTCTTCTGGATATGGGGGGAACTATTGGAGGCACCAACTTGGACGCAGAAAGTACAAAGCAACAGGAAATTGTGGTTAAAAATCGGGAGCGGGCCTGGGAGACCCCATTCGTATAATGTGGCAAGGAAATAACGTCGTCAGGTCGTGTCATACGCGTTTCGTAAATCAAAAAAGACAGCAACCAGGTGTTCGGATGACTGACTCGAAGGACACAAGATTATCAGTGGTACAGTGACCCTGGTTGAAGCCGACCTGACATGGAGCCAGTAGGACCCAACACAACCACTGACACACGATACGTTCCAGCAGCTTACAAAGAACGTTGGTGAGGCTGATGGGCTAATCATCTGACTGTGGATCTGATCTGGCCCAGAAGCTGTGTTGGGGCAATGTGTAAGGGCACTGATCAGCTCCCACTCTTTAAATGGGGCGTTATAGGGTTCACTGTGGTGTGTCACGAACAAGAGGACTTCCCTTTCCATCCACCATTTGGGGGTGCGAAAGGCTGGGGGGTAGTTCTCCGATGCAGAGGCTCGAGCATAGAGCTCACCAAAGTGTTCAGCAATTGCGTTTGCTTAGGTAGATAACATGCCATTGATGTTAATGACAGGAACACCTGTTGGTGTTTGGTACCCAAAAAGACATCTGATCTTCGTCCAGACTTGGGAAAGTGACGTATGGCACCTAACGGTCCAGACATATCTGTCCCAACACTCCTGCTTCCATCTTTTGATAAGCTCGCGAACACAAGGGCAGAGCCGCTTAAAGACTTAAGTGCTCCAGGGAAGGGTGCCACTTATGCTGAAGGAGAGCTCGCCGACACTCCTTAATTGCCTCAGCGACTTCCGGTGACCACCAAGGGACCGCCTTTCGCCGGGGGCTCCCTAAAGAGCAAGGGATTGCGTATTTCCATCACAGTAACAATTGTTGTAGTCACCTGCTCAACTATCACATCAATGTTACCATGTGGAGGAGAGAGTCGATGGTGACTGCAGAGGTGAAAGTTTCCCATTCTGCCTTGTTTAAAGCCCATATGGACAGGTGTCTGTGGGCCTGATGCCGGGGCAGTGACAGGAAGATGGGGAAGTTGTCACTACTACACAGATGGTCATGTGCAATCCAGCAGATAGATGGAAGAAGTCCTGGACTGCAAATTGATAAATCTATGTCCGAGTAACTACCACAAGCCACAATGAAATGTGTGGCGGCCCCCGTATTTAAGAGACAGATGTCAAACCGAGACAGTAAAGTTTCAACATCTCTGCCTCGGTCAGTAAGCTCAGTGCAACCCCACAAGGGGTTACGGGCGTTAAAATCTCCCAAAAGTAGGAAAGGTTTACGGAGTATCAATCAGTGCAGCTAATACATTCAGGGTGTGAGGGTACTGATGTGTAGCATCTGTAAGTGGTTGTTCTTTGGAGGGTGACAATGCCCAGTGGTGGAGAGGTGCAAGCAGAAGCAGTTGTTGAGAGGCTGTGGAAGGTGTAGGCTGCGTGAGCCAAAGGCGGTTGCATAGCGAAGGATTTCTCTCTCTGTTTAATAGTAGGGGCACACAGTTTGAATAACAGTGTGTTTATGTTTGTACAGCGTGATAAAGGAAATAAATCAAATTTTACTAGTTCTTAATGCTTCTCCATCAGTTAGTACCACACCATTGCATTTAACAATGGACGAAGTCTCGATACACACAGTCAACTAAAACAAGAGGAATGTAACATAATAATCATTAATTAACCCATATAATCTCCAAGGAGACGGGAGCTTATATTTGGCGACGAGTGTATCAGACGTCGATTCCTTCACAATCTTCGGAGAAGACAGCACAACAAACGGTGAGTGAAGCGCTTCGTTTCTAATTGTTTTCCACGTTGCACAAGAGAAATTAGGAAAGGACCTCTGAACTATTTTAGAGACTGTGATACTTATAATATGATCTTTTAAATTAAGTGTTGGAATTGATTATTAACGGACAGTGATTTTTGTGAACATTGTTAACATGGTGGACACAAAGCAAAACAACAGTGAAGTTATTAATGAGGGGGGACAAGTTAATGCTTTAGTCAATGTAGAATGCGAGTTTGGATTTGAGAATACCACACTTAACGTAATGGAAGATAGTGGTGTAGTTAGTTTCGATTCAACGACACCTAGTTCAACACTAGTGAGTAGTCAACAAACGGGAACGAGTGTTAGCACTAACGATTTGATAGTGCAGATCGTGAGAGAAATCAAACAGGAAAGTAGGAATGCCAATGAAGAAATAAAGAATTTATCAAATGCAATCGTTAACTTGTGAACTGAGATCACTAATTCACTTAATCAGACACATTAAGGAGCTCCAAAAGGAATGTGATACCAAACATGAAGAACTTGATAATAAAATGCAAGATCTTAACACAAAAGTTAATGAACAAGGTAAACAAGCGAATATTAGTTAACAAAGTTCAAGAAACAGTTAAGGCTCAAAACAATGAAATTTTTAAAATTAAGAGTACATGTAAAGGCAACAAAGAAACACTTGTTAAGTTAGTTCAAGGCGTACAGATGCAATGTACTGAACTGAGTACTGAAGTAGGCGAAATTTGCCAAAAGGTAATGTCATCCGAAAATGGTTTGAACAATGTCAATAAAGACCTTATGCGTCAGGAAATCAATGCAGCATTACGTGAAGTTGATAACAGTATGGTTAACGTTCCTAAGTTATTGCAGACAATGGATTGAGCATACGCAACTTTCAAGATTACGATCCGAAACAAGGTATCCATGCAGCTGCCTTTATTAAGCAATTTAAACACACATTTCCAAGACATTATACGGAACGTGCGAAAATTTATATGTGCATTAGCCACATGAAAGGTGAAGCACATATCTGGGGCATCATCAGTGTTTCAGAAAATTATTCACAGTACAAAGAATTTGAATCTGCCTCCTTGAGTAAATTTTGGTCGCGAGAAAAACAACGGGATGTAAAATCAAAGATTCTTACACCGTCGAACTACGCAAGACATTATGGAACAATGCGTGAATATATGCAGAAATTTTGGAACGACAATGCCTATCTTGATGACCCGGTCAAGGAAGAGGAATTGATGTTAATTTTGATATAGAAGCTACCTTTCGCGGTACGTGAAAAGTTAGCACTCACTCCAAAATTCAACATGGAGCAGACCTGCCTAATGATCGATAGAATTGATGTACTTAACCATGAACGCGAACAGCACGAGAGAAATAATGATGATCGTCATTCGCGTGTTAATGGCCCACCGCAACAAGAATTTATGACTAATGGAAGACCAAGCAGATTTGATAGAAGAGGGGACGGAAAACAAACAAGAAATGAGTATGACGCACCGAACAGATTTAATTACAATCAGTACTCAGATCGATCACAGTATGAAGAAAACAGAAGACAACAACGATCGCTGGAACAAAAAAGGAGCCCAGAGCATAATCCACATGACCGTGAACTGGTAAACTAAGTCAAGTTTCGTAGACGACCCGCTCCGAAATTCAAGTTAACAAGAAATGTGTCAGATGCAGCGATTAACGCAATCAAGTGTGAACGAGTAGATGATATTAAAGACGATTTGTATCGAGAGGATGAAAATAATGATCAAGAAATCTTAATGCCTTTTGTAGAGGTGGAGGTATGCGGAATTATTGTGGATGCACAACTGGACTCAGCGAGCGAAGTGAGTGCAATTTCAGAAAATCTGTTTTCACAATTAAATAATCTGGTGGCATTTCCAACATTCCCCGTGAACGGCGTACATATTGTCAGTGCTGTAGGTAATAGAAGCAAACCCATTAAACATCAAGCTCTATTGACGTTTAGAATCAATGAAGACGAGTATGAACAGAGCGTATTAATTGTTGGATCTCTTTATGTCGGATTAGTTCTTGGAATATAATGGTTGACTGAAATGAGGTGCAGTACTGAATTTGAAAAGGGTTGTCTGCGGATGAGAATAAATAATATCGAGAAGAAGATAATGTTTAAAGGATTTATTAATGAAGAAAATAAGGGCGCTGTGTGTGTGTGGAGATGAGGCTAATGCGTTTCCGAGGAGAAGAGGAACTGGCGACTTATGATGATTCTGAGGAAGATCCTGCTCTGCGAGAGAAGAATAATGATGAAGACGCTCTGACTGGTATTCAAATCAAGATCCAGATGTCGGTGAACTTGACATAAGCACAAAGAGAGGAATTAATGGTAGTGCTGAGATGCGAAGTTTACCTGTTTTCAAAATTACCTGGATTAATAAAAGGATGTGTTTGCAAAATTAAAGTCAAGGAACATGACCCATTTTGCAGAAAATCGCATGCAATACCTTTAGCGAAGAGAGAAGAAGTGAACAAGGAAATCAAAAGGATGTTGGCTAATCAGATAATTGAAAAAGGACCATTCGAGATTAGAAAGCTGGTTCACCCGAATTCAGTGGAGGTAGAAGTGATTAAATCTGGCAAATATCATAGCCTACAACATGTTGAGAACATTAAGTTGCATAAGTGTCAATTAGTGAACTGTGTTTAGTTATAAATATGCTACGTTACTGATGGACAAACCTTTGGAAAATAGTCGGTAGCTATTGTGAGATGTTGAAGACTGTAGTCGGTAGCTATTGTGAGATGTTGAAGACTGTAGTTGGTAGCTGCAGTGAGTGCATCTTATTCTCTGTGGTTGATATTGTGTGACTCTCTCTTATGTCCTGTGACAGGTGCAGCAGTGGACAACAGAGTGACGCTTGTAGCGTGTGTTTTGGTTTTCAGGAAGCAGGCAACAGTGCACAGCTAAGCGCGCAGCGCGTTTGTCTTTTGCTACTTCACACTGCCGTAATGTTATTTTATTGTTTTCATGCCTGCCTGCCAATGACCTTTGACACCTGGTGCGCTACGGTTTGGGGGAGGAGGAGGTGGCTGACTTCACGAACAGCTGACTGGCATCCGGCACTTGTCAACATAACTGGAACGTGCCGCCAACGAACCGTACAGCGGAATGCGGCTATTATTCGTGGGCGTAACAACAGCTCCTAGATCTTCCTGTTTCTGGCGGCGGCGATGTCACTCTTCCCTTGCATCAAATGTCGTAACTGCGTGTGACAACCAGCTCAACACATAGGACAGTGATAAAAGCAGAGTAACAAGTGCTGTGTTATGTATAGTGTTTGTGAGTCCTCAGCGGCGATGATGCCACTCCCCTTAGTGAAATCGTGTGAAGTTCTGCTCAGCTTATAGGTAGGGCCCCAAAGCAGAGTCCCCAATATTTCCTTATGGTGTGAAAAGTGCTCAAGCCAACAAAATGTCTTTTGTTTATAAATGATTCACTCAATGTAACTTGGTTGTAAATGGAAAATATTTCTTTAAAGGTATGTACTGATTTTTGTATAAGTAGTCTGTGTGCTGTGTGCCAATTTACAAATTTCAAGAGTTAATTGATAAAATGTTTTATGCCTGTAACTGTAGTTTTGACAGATGCATAGTGTCAATGCTTTTGTGTATATAGGTTTTACATTTGTATTAGGTTATTTAAAATTAGGCTCATTTATTCAGATTCCATTCCTTAGTGTCAATTATGTTCTTTACTGTGATTCATGTGTGTAATTAGGAGTAACCTTTACTAATATGCTTGATATCTCCAACAAAAGGGAAACTGTGTCAGTCACATTATCTTATCTTTTTTACATTTTTCTTGCTGATTAACAGACAGTTAGTAAATTATGTGTAAAGTTCTTGCTGTCATTAAATAATTTTCAAATTGCTATATTCACTGATCATGTTTTATGAGCGTGGAGATAAGGCTAATTAACATTAGTTATATTTTGAAAGTCATTTGTTCTCAGGGTCAAATACTTATTGCAACTACTTTGACATGAAATACTAATCAGTGTAATTTCGAAATTTTGATTTTTTACTGTATAACTTTCGCTAGGACTTCTGAGTCCCCTCAAAAGGTAACCTAGCTCTAGTTTTGTTTTGGTGGGGATGTGAGGGTACTGGTGTGTAGTATCTGTAAGTGGTTGTTCTTTGGAGGGCAACAATGCCCAGTGGCGGAGAGAGTCGCAAGCAGAAGCAGTTGTTGAGATGCTGTGGAAGGTGTAGGCTGCGTGAGCCAAAGGCAGTTGCGTAGCGAAGGATTTATCTCTCTGTTTAATAGCAGTGGCACACAGTTTGAATAATAGTGTGTTTATGTTTGTGCAGTGTGATAAAGGAAATAAATTAAATTTTACCAGTTCTTAATGCGTCTCCATCAGTTAGTACCACATCATTGCATATAACAATGAACGAAGTATCGATATACACAGTCAACTAAAACAAGAGGAATGTAACATAACAATCATTAATTAACCCATATAATCTCCAAGCAGACGGGAGCTTATCAGGGGTACTGCACCACTGGAGGAAGATATAAATTGCAGACAGTTATTTCCTGCGTCATCCTTATTCTGACAGTCATAGCTTCAAGAGGGGTTTGAAGGGTCAGTGTTTCACTACCGACTGAGTTTAGGACATAAATGCAAACTCCACCTGATACACTATTATAGTCCCAACAGTTCCTGTAATATCCCTTATAGTCACAGAGGGCAAGGGTCTGCATTTCCAGGAACCAGGTTTCCTGGAGGGCAATGCAGAAAGCAGGTATAAAGCTTAACACTTGCTGTATATCAGTCAGGCAGAGGAAAAAACTGAAGGATGACGTCATAGTGAGACTGGGAAGGTGTGGAACATTCAATGAGGCAGTTTACGCCTCAGGGTTACCTGCTGCCACCGACTTATTGCCTGAGCAGTCTATATCCATTGTGTCTGAGGACCTGGCGAGATCTAGGTCCTCAGCGGATACCAGAATCTCCACCTTATCCCCAGACACAGAGCTTGTAGACAGTGGTGGTGTGGGTGCCACCACAATTTCCTTGGTCTTACGGGTCGTCTTTTTGGACTTCTCTCACTGCTCCTTGGGTTTCTCTGGCTGGGAGGGCTTCACTGACTCAGTCTCCGGGACTGAGGATGATCGTGAAGCCCTACGACCAGCTGCTTTTGGGCACTTCAGCCACTGACGGGAGTCATGTTTCCCGTTAGCAGAAACCTGGGAAGGGAGTGACCCAAGGGACCCCTTCCTGGTGAGAGGAACTGAAGAAGACTTATGCTTCTCCAGCTGAGAAGTAAGGACTGGACGGTTGGGTAAGTGGTGCGGGAGCAACAGGCGGGGGAACTGACCACCTCCAAGGGGGCAGGTGTAGCCTTCTGGCTCTGAGAGCCAACCGGAATTCACGGACCTGATGGGGCTACAACTGTTCTCGTAGTGGTGGCATATGAGAGGGTCACAGCCAGAGGATGCAGGCGCTCATATTTTCTCCTAGCCTCAGTGTAGGTCAGTCGGTCCAGGGTCTTGTATTCCACGATTTTCCTCTCTTTCTGTAGAATCATGCAGTCTGGTGAGCAAGGTGAATGATGCTCTCTGCAGTTAACACTGATGGGAGGCGGGGCAGATGGATTATTGGGATGTGATGGATGTCCACAATCTCGACATGTGACACTGGAAGTACAGTGGGAAGACATAAGGCCAAACTTCCAGCACTTAAAGCACCGCATCAGGGGAGGGATATAGGGCTTGATGTCACAGCGGTAGACCATCACCTTGACCTTCTTGGGGAAGGTGTCACCCTCGAAGGCCAAGATGAAGGCACCAGTGGAAACCTGATTATCCCTCGGACCCTGATGGACATGCTGTACGAAATTAGCGCCACACTGTTCTAAGTTGACGCGCAGCTCGTTATCAGATTGCAAAAGGTCCCTGTGGAATATAATACCCTGGACCATATTTCAGCTCTTATGGGGTGTGATGGTAACAGAAACATCCCTCAACAGGTTACAAATGAGTAAAGTCCGTGACTGGGCAGAGGATGCTGTTTTTATTAAGACTGACCCAGATCGCATTTTGGACAAGCTCTCTACCTCTCCAAACTTGTCCTCTAAATGCTCTACAAAAAACTGTGGCTTCATCAAATCAAAGAGTACCCATCAGTTCTCATACATACAAGGTACCGGGGTGAATAAGGTTCGCTGCCATCCTTAGCCTGGCGTTCATCCCATGGTGTGGCCAGGGAGGTTAATGATTTAGGGCCGTGCTTTTCTGCATTGTACTGAGACTTGTAACGCTTAGAGACTGCTGGTGTTTGATAACCAGCAAGTGATGATGTGATACACTTCATTGCGCGTCATCCGCCCTGCTGCCACCCACTCCGACCAGGGGACCTCACCACCGGTGCCACCCAGCCAAGGCAAAGGCCACCTGGCAGGATGGCCATTGCGGGGAGTCCCGAAGCCCCAGAATGACGGGCATCTACTCCTTGGCATACGTGGGGAGTTAACGGTGCAGGCATCAGCAGAGCGATCCATGTATTGTCACGGGACTACAACCAACAGGGTATATGGCAGCCCCACCACAACGGACTGGCTACCGTGCTGGATATGAGGTGCAAAGAAGTCCATGGTCATCGTCGGCACAAAAAGCGACACTGCATAGTGCATGGTGGAAAATGCACCCAGGAAGGCGTCCTTGCCCAAGAGATGGAGAATGAGTTGGGCTGCAGTGCAACGACGAGAAGGTGGGCTAAAGATCTGAAGGCATGATGGACACAATGCACCATGTAAGGCACCCTTCTCTAATTGGCTCGCTCTTTGGGAAAATTTTGAAAAATGGACGTCAAACCCTACAGGGGACCATCATATGAAGACCAAAACATATGAGACTCCTTTTAGTCACCTTTTATGACAGGCAGGAATACCTTGGGCATATTCTAATCCCCGGACCCACAGGGGAGGGTGGGGGCGGGTGGGGTTCTACAGGTCCCACAAAAAGTCAATTAAGATGAGAACTTCATTCCTGAGTAAACTTGATACAAATGAGATGTTATGAGTGCCCCCATCAATTTCCCTCTGCTGGCCATTTAATCTCATTATCAATTTACTTACATAGTTTCCATCAATTTTAATTATTTAAATACATTTCCACCATCTTTGTAAATCAGGTGTTTAAGCAAAACCCCACATTCCCGGATGAACAAATTATGTGCCTAACGGACACTGCCGAAACAGCTTAAGGTAACCGACTGTTGGGGTCACTGACTATTCTCCAACATCAGAATTCTGGTTTGTTGAATCAAGAACACTGAACCTGCGAAACCATCAATCTGCTTTCATCCATGATGTCATCTAAATGGTGTCCATAAACCACTTGTTGAAAACCATTACACGCAAAATATTTGCACCAGAAGAATTACAGTTATTCTTACAACAGCAAATCTGTTGGCTAAACTCAAGGTAAAGAAGGCAACATTACAAATCAGTTATTTGCCACAAGTAATATTTTGTACTCAAATGCATTGACTCGCCAACTTAATTATTCACTGTCACCTTCCAACCAACCTAAACCTCAGGCTACACCGCCCTAAACCTCAGGCTACACTGTAGATCAATCTGTCACCACAGGCTCCATTTCACAAAGGAATACAGAGGCAGATAATGTTACTGGTGTTCTTTTCTCTTCCTTTTTGTGTAGAAAATATTTCACACAGTGCAACATTATTACGACATGCGTCAAAGTCAATATATGGTATCAGTGAGTTCAGGCTCACAGAACTGCTCACCATTTAGAGCACTTAGGAGGTATTATGGGGTATATGTAACTAAGAAAGACAGTGCATGCCGAGAACACTGCCTCTCATTTTAAATTATATGTAGGTTTTTAAAGGTAAAGGTAAGGCTCTCATTGGTTTGAACACCACAGTGTTTTACTAGGGATGGTCCTATGGAAGTGGTATGCTTTTGCCTTTCTCTGACCTTTAAACTGTCTCACCAAGTCAGGGCCTACAATTAAACATGGACTTCAAACCACAGGGAAACTTGGTATATTTTGCATTAACAAACATTGTCAGAGGTGAAAGAAGTGTTAAGTGACAGATACGAATCCTAGGACTGACCTTTGGAATTGTAGTCTGGCACTTTGCCATTGATCTATACCATGTCTTCACTTACATTTTATAAACTGCACACAGATAATGTATTGTCGAACAAAACTGGGAATTAAAAAAATTGAAGGATTAAATGAGGAAAGTGAAGGACTCATAATTTTAACACACACACACACACACACACACACACACACACACACACAGAAAAAACATTGACTAACAATACTCATTTGCCTGTCAGTATTAATCTATAGTTGTACAGTTTGAACAGGAATGTCAGGCAGTAACCTATTTATTTTTAAAAGTTTAAGTGATTGCAAATAATACTTACTGCAAAATTAAAAATGTAAAATATAAAGTAATAAAAGAAAAAGAATATGAGAAAAGACCAGAATTAACTGATCACACAATGATATCTTAAACGTTAATGTGTTTTAACAGGTTTTGGATCCAGAAGACATGTTTCTCCACTGCTGCACTGAGGTTTTGCAGATTACCAAGACACATCATATGAGATCAATCATCCCAGTATGTTTTGTTTCATTTACAGTGCACTATATTGGTGATCATTCTTTCCACTCATTTCCCCCACTAAAATTTAATGTATCTTCACATTCTTTTTCCACTACAATAATGGAGTACCTGGATTCTGACTTGTTTTGAGACAATTTTGAGTTACTCAAACATTTGAGGTGCTTATTCATTTATTATTCTCTGCTTTCTGTCAACACCACTTTTACTGTGGCATAGGGTTAGCCTATGAACCCTCCTGCACAAACTTTGTCGGAAGAATTATTCATAAATAAAAACATAGAAAATTATTTTATGCAGACACATATGGTAGTTCAACATCAGAAACAATACATTAATAACAACATAAAAATGACAACTGGCAATGAGTAACAAATTAAGAAACACAACTGATGTCATAACTAGCTTCATAACAGTAACAGGAATATACAGAAAGACAACAGAGCATGGTCAAGCAAACGGGAAGGAATGTCCTTTTTTTTTAAAAAAAATAAATAAATAAAAAATTGAATACGTGCACTCACCCATTCGGCATTGTCATCAACAAAAACTTTTTGATGCTCCTGATGACTAAATTCTTTCTTGCCGAGTGACAAAATTACCTGAAAATGTGTTTCAAATAAGTAACACATTATGCAGAGTAATAAAATTTACTGTGAATATTTCACAACACAAAAGAATTTGATTGTGTAGGTCAGAATTCAAAGCCACATATACTTAAGAGACATTTATCTTACTTAGATTAACGTCAAAAGTACAGCTCTACACAAAAAAATGAAAAACAAAGAATATACATCAAACCAGAGAAACCAGCCACTTGCAGAAAGAAAAAACAATGCACATCACTGGTCGGTCTCTTGTCCTCACCCTTAAAGCATGTTGGGGTACTTTAATATGACTTGTCGTCTAGCTCTTTTACAGACGACCGGTTGATGTGTCGGTGTGAGCACAGGTGTGATTGGTTTTTCTACAGTCTTCTGGCATCTTGGCATTGTCTTTTCAGTTCAACTAGGTGTAGGCTCACCTGACCCTCCATCATCCTGAACTGGAGGAGCGCTTTTGTGCTTCGGCAATGGTAAGGTCCATGCTGGTTTCACTCTTTCAATGGACACCTTGACAATTTTTCCATTTTGCGAGATGTCTATAGTATGGGAATTATGTCGCAGTACTTGACAGGGCCTAGTATAAGGAGGTTGTTGGGTCAGGCGAGCCTAGACCCAGTTGAACTGAGGAGACAATGCCACGATTCCAGAGAACTATAGAACAACCAGCCACACCTCTGCTCACACTGACACATCAACTGGTCGTCCATAAAAGAGCTGGGAGGCTTTGTGGGAACAAGAGACCGACCAGTTAGGTGCCTTGTTTGTTCTTTGGATGAATGTTTTGTGAATTGTGGTTTATTAGTCTCATAACATACACAATCTAAATCATTTGATTCAGGTACAGGAGACACGTCAAAATTTTGGTAAAGTTTTACCATATACATACAACACCTGATTTTAACAAATGGCACCATAACAATAATACAATATAAAAATACACATACAATAAAAAAACCAACAATTAATTATAACAACTGATTTTAACAAATGGTATCATAATAATAATACAATTTTGTTACACGTACAATAAAAGACTAACAATTAATTACCCATTGCTCAAATTATCATGTCATCCTCTATGAATTCTTCTACTGAATAGTAGCATTTATCCCACAGAATCTGTTGTAGCCTTATTTTTAGACACTCTGGCTTCATATTAAATATATTTTTGCCCATTAGCTTGTTATATATTGTCATCTCCATATACTGTGGAGTTCGTGCATGTAATTTCAAATGGTGTGTGGGTAACACAAAATTATTTTTATTTCTTGTGTTGTATGTGTGGTTAAAATGATTTCCCTCAAATAATTTTTGTCTGCTGTGTACAAAGATTATAATTTCATAAATGTATATGGAGGGAACTGTTAGGATTTGCAGGTTCTGAAGTAATGGGGGACAAGATTCTGTTTGTTGTGCACTATACATGTATCTTATAATTTTCTTTTGCAGTTTCAGTATTCGAGATACACTACTTGAATTCCCCCAGAAAATGATACCATACCTAATGACAGATTCAAAATAACTATGATATGCTATTTTTCATGTACTCATGTCAGTAGAGTTTGCTAGTATTTGCACTGCAAATGCAAAGCTGCTTAGTTTATTTGATAGGAACTCAATATGTGTACTCCAGTTTAAGTTGTTGTCCACATTTAGTCCTAGGAATTTGACTGTGTTAACTTCTTCCATAGGATGATTGTGATAATGTATTTTAAGATCCACACATTTCAAATGTTTGGATTTGAAATGTACCATATTGGTTTTTGCAATGTTCAGTTTCAAGCCATTTAACTGGAACAAGTTTTCTGGAGTACCCATTGTGCTCACAATGGAGCTCTGATTTTTTTCTGCATCATCTTCAATTAAAACAGAAGTGTCATCCGCAAACAGAACTGATGGGGAATTTATATTTATGGGCAAGTCATTTGCATAAAATAGGAACAGGATTGGCCCCAAAATGGAGCCTTGAGGCACACCTTGTGATACTGTACTCCATTTACAATAATAATTCACTGCATTTGATGTGACACCCTTTGCTTTCTGTTGTGCAAGTATGATGTGAGCCATTTCAGAGCTTTGTCCTTAATCCCATATTTGTTTTATCTGTAGATAAGCAAGTCATGGTTCACCGAGTCAAATGCTTTTGAAAGATCGCAGAAGATACCTGTGACTTTACTCCTCTGATCCAATGATTTGGGTATTTTCTCAATAAAGTTATTTACTGCATCCAGTGTGTTTTTTCCTTGTTGGAATCCAAATTGGTTACTTACAATAATATCATTTTTTATGATAAAATTTTTGATCTGATTTGCAGCTACTTTCTCTAACACTTTTGACAGGATTGGGAGAATAGAAATAGGGCAATAATTTCCCATATCTTGCCTCGACCCTTTCTTGAACAGAGGTTTCACTTCGGCATATTTTAACACATCAGGAAAGCACCCCTGTTCAAAACATTGGTTGATTATTTTAGCTAGCGGGGGTGCTATTATGACATATACCGCTTTAATCACTTTAGCTAATTTCTCTGGTTTGCTGTATATTCTTTGTTTTTTGGGGTTACCAATTATGTAGGTCAAAAATCAAATCCACATATACTTAGAAACATTTATTTTGCTTTGATTAACGTCTGAAGCACAGCTCTAAACAAAAAATGAACTTAAAACCAGAGAAATCAGCTATTCGTCCAAAGAACAAACAATGCACTTCACTGGTTGGGCTCTTGTTCCCACAACTGCACGTTGTTATTTTTATCTATTGTGTTACTGCTTATCTGGTACAAACTCAAGACAAGACAACTGAGATAATGTTCTGCTTTGTTGTCCTGAACCACAGAACCCCCGTGTGTGTGTGTGTGTGTGTGTGTGTGTGTGTGTGTAGCCATGGCGGTGCTTTTCTAGTACTTCAGAGTGTTACGCGGTGGAGCAGGAAAGAAAGATCTGTGCCTTTTAGATGTAGCAAGAGGATGTCAGAAAATAAACAACTTTAAGAGGGAGGACGTGGATTACAATTGGCACATGGAAAGAAGTTTGATACAAAGAAACACTTTTTGTGATGTTATTTCAGACACACTGATAGACATTCCTACATAAATCTTCATCCATGATCAAGGGGATTGACAAGATATGGAGAAATGTTAGAATAAAGAGAGAGCTGCTGCTGCTGCTGCTGCTGCTGCTGGGTAGCCTTTAGTATCTGCAAGTAACATGAAAAGAATATGAAGTTAGTAGTATTTGCATATATAGTGTACAGTTTAACCAAATGGCACAGGAACTGCAGAAGTTGGACACTGCATGTGACACAGGTGTTGGCCTGATGTGGCAGACTTCGTCATTCTTATAATAAATGTGTGCTTTGTTGGTCTGCATCTAGATGGCACAGTTTCCTTGAAATCTTACTGATAAACAAAAAGTAAATGTAACAGAAATGAATGGAATGACAGCTATAAAGAGATTTAATAAATTTGAAAGCACAATCTTAATTGATGGATAGTCACGGTCCTACGTACAGTCAATAAAAAATCAAGCTCATTCTTTCATTGCTTATTGACCATACTGCCCATGAAATGTACTGTTTCTTTTTAAACCTGTGACATAACATGTAAAGTTTGCTCAAAAGTTGGATGTGTTACTCTTGTAACCAATACAATAGGATCTAAGGATGGTTCATGTTGAGCCAAAACTGGTCTTTCAAAATAATTAAAGCATATAGATGGACAGTAAAAATATGTTTTGTAAGTCACTATGGACCTTCTCTGGGGACTTTATGTCAATTACTGACAAGAACTGTAGGAAGTAAAGAGACAGAGAGCAGAAAATACTACATTTCTTCTCCAAAGGAAAAATAAATAAAGGATAACACAGATAAAAGAAAGAAATATTGATATGTTGTCACAGACATGAAACACAACTAAAGTTGATCACCGCAACTGAGTGCACTGAACGTGTTTGGTACCTGTTAGATTTTACATCTGTTATGCTAAAGAATGGAACCTATCCTAGAGAAGGTTTTCATAGAGCACTGGAATGTCCTATATATGCAAAAAGAAGACCCAGCTGAATACAGTTTTCAAGAATCTTTGGAGAACTGCTGTGCAGTACTACAGATTGATATTACTGATGTCAATTACTTGTAGCTTTATGGAACATGTGTCCTCTTGTAGCTTTATGGAACGTGTTATGTTTGCATACAAACACTTTCTTTTCCTTTCTTTCTTTTGAGGTCAGAAGAACTCCTAAGAGTTTAGTTGTAGCTTTATGGAAGAAATGTTATGTTTGCATACAAATACTTTCTTTTCCTTTCTTTCAATGTCAGAAAAACTCCTCTTTAACAACTGACATGGCTTCCATGAGCACAGATTGCATGAAGTCCAGATTGATCTTTTGTTTATGACATCCATAAGACAACAGGTAATAATGTCACTGTCGATTCAGTGTTTTTCAGATTTCAGAATGCTAACTGTTACCTGGTAAATTAAATAAATGTGAACGATACGATAGTAGATTTTTTTGTTGTGTGAGGGTCGGTGATACGGTAATTCTTCCCATTCTTTTTTATTTTTATTTTACAAGAAAAGTAAACCATATATATAGGGTAACAGCTACAACATTCATTATTAATATGTCACTTGTCAATATGATCATCTTTGCATACAGTTTTCATCCACCATGAAACAAAAGCATGTATACCTGTGCAGTAAAAATCATGCTCCTGCTTCCTCAGTCACTGACACACAGAATTTACAAGGTCTCCACATCTTTAAAGTATGCCCTCATGAGCTTCTCCATGTCATCTGGACAGATGGAAGTCTGGTAGTGTTGCAGATTGGATGCAATTGCTTCCCTTGCCACTTTAATCGGTCAACAATTTTGATACTCTGCTGTACAAATCATGGAGCAAACCAGTTTTCAATAAGGCCATCACACAGCTTTCATATGGTTACATATTTCATATGTTGTTACCAAGTGGTCAACATGGATGGCTGGATGATCTGGTCATTGCGATGGATGTTGTGAGAAGTCAGTGCAGTTGCTCACTTGCCACTGCACAATGCATCAGCCAACTGTGTTTCCCTTCAGCTTCTTTACAGTGAAGAACTCATCGGCTAATGGTGTTGTAATTCACAGTGTCACCTCCATGCACCTGCTTCAGGATTTCATGAATGTAATTAGGCATTTCACCTTCTGTAGTAAGGAATTCAATCACAGAATAATGTCTTACGCATATGTTAATGTTGCCCATTTTCTAAATTTGTACAAAGCTATCATCTGTTAATGTAGGATGCAGTTACTGGAGTAGTTTCTAGAAGAAGGTTTGCAGAAGTATGCCAAATTCACAATTACTACATTATCAACTTAATGAAGGAGAAAGAAATAAGATCTCTACTTTCTGACTGTCCCTTGTAAGACAGTGGTTTGAAAAGTTCTTGGAATCACCACGAGAGGTCAGCGATGAGTTGTTCACATGATATTCATTGGACTGTTGCCTGTCAACACGTGCCATGGCAATGCTCTTGGAAGAGAGCTGTGGCAGTGACGTGGTTCTGTTTGTTGTTGCTCCTACATAGTGATTTGCAAAGACGAAAAAAATAAATAAATAAATAAATAAAAACAAAAATAGAGATTCGAGCAGCGATTAAGTACTTCATGAAGAAAGGTATGAAAGCAAAGGACATTCATGCCAATTTCCAGAATACACTGGGGGGGGGGGACTCTGCTCCTTCATATTCAACTGTTGCCAAGTGGACAAATGAATTTAAATTTGATCGGGAGAGCTTAGATGATGATCCGCACAGTGGTCGGCCAAGCTGTGTCACTACTCCAGAAATAACTGCAAAATTGAACAAAATGGTCACGAAGGATCACCAACTGAAAGTGTGTGAAACTGCTCATGCTTTCCAGATGTCATCTCAAAGGGCATGTCACATTTTATCTGAAGACACAGAAATGAAAAAATTACCTGCAAGATGGGTGCTGCGACAAGACAATGCATGCCCGCACACGTGCCGTCGTCACGTCAAAATTACATGAACTAAGGTAAGAATTGTTGCCACATCCATCTTATTCACCTGATGTGGCCGTCAGACTTCCATCTCTTCACAAAACTGAAAATTTTTCTTGGAAGATGAAGATTCACTTCAAACAATGAATTGATAGCCGGAGTTGACAACTGTTTGGCAGGCCTGGAGGAAACTCATTTCTGATAGGGGATCAAGGCACTAGGAAATCATTAGACCAAGTGCATTAATCTACAAGGAGACTACATTGAAAAATATAAAAAAAAGTTTCAGTGATGTAAGTACTTTTTCTCTATTCTGTTCTGAGAACTTTTCAAACCACCCTCATACTATACATCAGTCTAAATGGGAAGACATAAGCAAAATCTAAAGAAACCTTACACTTACTGCGAAGAAGTGAGGCTGTTCTTGGACCACATGGTTTTACACATGTGTGAGTAGTCAAATATACAAGGGCATGCTTTCAGAGAAATTTAGGGTAGGACAGTCAAAAATGTAGTTGTGTGGAAGGCAGATGCCAAATGGAGAGTCACTAGAAGAATCTTGAAAAACTGTAATGCATCTATGAAGGAAGTGAATGTTGTTCCTCAGTCTTAGATCTTTATCAAGTTTGATTAACAAAAGATGCAAAGAATATTCAAAGACAAGCAACACAATTCATCACGTTTCTTTAACCAGTGTGAAAGTGTCAAACCTCGACAATTTTCAGTTGGAGATACCGCAGGAAGGACAAAGTGAACCACATATAGAACTATTCTCAAAAATGTGAGAGCATACAAATGAAAGAACTTAAATCATGAGCATAATGATAAAATGAGAATAGCAGAAAGAAGATGATGATTTGGTTATGATCAAAAATGGGTTGCATAATAAAAGAAGTGAAAATGTGTGCTGCCTTGGTAGGAAAATGGCCAATGTGAGGAAAACATCACAAATGTGAGGGGGCAATAAAACATTTTCTGTTCGAAGACTGTACACTCCAGAACCGATATGCCAATCAGGCAAAATTACAGTAAGCACTAAGGTAGGCATCCTACTGATGCACCAGGTTTAAAATACGCAATTGGTAAAACAATGTCCTGCTGCCTGAAGAAGTCCGTAACTGCTTACTAAGCATCCTCATCCAACAGGAATCGTTGGCCCTTCAAGGCCTTTTTTAAGGGACCAAAGGCATAGTAATCACACGGGGAGAGATCAGAACCATAGGCGGGTGCTTGATATCGCCCACGTGATTCAGCATAACTTTTGTGTTACAACATTTGCAATATGAGGATGTATGCTATAATGAAGCAGCAGCGTTCCACAACTGGTTTTCAGCAGACATGCTGCCCCATGCGCTGTCTTCATTCTACAATGAATATCTACTGGTGTTTGTCCTTTGGCAGGCGACAAAAGAATAACACCTCGTTGGCTCTGTTTGGATACAAGATCACCATAGTTCACATTTCTGCATTTAGCACATGCATGTCATGAAGACACGAAGGCCACACTGTTTTCATCAACCCTTAAATAAGGTATGACCTAGACAGGATTACCAGTGTAGGAGCTCTAATGACGTGTGATACTATATGGACTGAGTAAGATGTTTCAAAGATAACATATGTGGAGTCCAACATTGCACTTTGTTGAAGGATATTAAAAATTAAGTGGAAATTAAGTGGCCTGAGAAAAATAATAAATGAAGAAGTACTAAGAAAATAGATGACAGAGAAATCTAGGGCTATCCCTTCCCAAAAGATGGAACTGGTTAGCAGAACAAGTTCTAAGATGTCCTGGATTAATTATTTTGTATATTAAGGCTTCCCCTCATTTGTTCTTGTGGAGTATGGAAAGAATGTTCACCAGTATACTTTTCTGTAAGCCCTCACTGGTCTGATTTTATCTCCACTGTCACTAAAAGAGCACTACATAGTAGATTGAATAATATTCATAAAATCCACTTATAGCTATCCAATACACCTAACTAATACAGAGGATGAATAAGTATTTTGTAAGCAATACCTTCTGTAGACAAACTGCAATTTCCAGTATCTTATGAATGAATCAAAATGTGACATTAAATTGCCTTACAACTGATCCTATTTTATCATTCAACAATTATCTTTTACACTATAACTTCTCTGTATTTCTATGATATGACTGACTTTTAACGAGTCACTAATGCTGGAAGTCAAAGACTATTTCATTTTCATAAGCATATTGCTTTAAATATCTTTACAGGAACAGTCACTTGCTAGCCTCTGCATGAGTCAACTATTTTGTGGAATCATACCTAGATATTACTACAATGTTTACCAGGCAACACTTTCCCATAGGTTATCACACCATCTATGAAACAGCTGAGATTACAACAGAGCAAGCTGCTACATCATTAATGTACAGCAAACAGTAATGGCTCTATTACACTTCCCTAGTGTGTAGCAGACATTATTTCTGTACTAATCACACATCTTAATTTGGCTGGTCCTTGATTGGCAAAAGTCGACCAACTCCATGCCAGTCTGGAATGTTTACTATCTTTGCCAACTTTGGCTATGTAACAGTAATAGGCATCATAACAATAAGTAGCCATTAAGGATATAGTGTGAGTTCACATGCAATGTTGTGCATAGTGATTGTTCATATAATTTACAAAACTTCATTATTTCATAGCAATAAAATTTCATTTTTGATTACTTGCTTTCATGTCACTTCTGCAATGAATTACTCCATTACATGTTCATTTCTTTTATAAGTTGTAAGATGCCCAGCCTAGGAGGAAAAGGCTGGGCGTGTCCCATGAGCCAATCCATTACTAACCGATCACGAGCTTTCACTCCCAGCATATTCCCCAATGGGACCAAGTTATAAAGTGTAGGATTAGTATCTGCACCTAAGTCTCACACAAGGGTAATGTGCTCCAATCTGAAAGTTTTCAGTCCTGTTGCAAATTTTATGATATACCTCACATTAACCTATTTTTTGAAGTAGCCTTTCAAACTAAAAACTTAATATTTACCAAATGTAGTAATGGGAGGGGAGGGGAAGACAATAAATTATAAACTACTTATGTGTACATTTGTTAATGTGATGTAAATGTAACTTTAGAAGCTGGACTTAAAACAAGCATATTTAATATAGTAAAACATGTTTCAGTATTTATAACTATGACATATGTGTCAAATGCTGGGTAAATGTGTTTTTTGTATCCCTGAATGCACTTGCTGAGAGGAGCACAACAATAGGAGAAGAAACAGGAACTGTTTACGTTTGTTGCCTTACCTACTTCTGGCACTACTACTTTTGCAGAACAATCAAGCTTCAAAAAACAGTTTATATAATGGGAATGCCACTGTCCACTCCTCATCGCCTTGGTTTAACTTCTTGTCAACACTGTAGTTATTATAGATGGAATATCAGCCACATCCTTGGCTAAAGGAAAAACTCATGCCACTCATGTGATAGGATCCCACTTTTTTACACCTAGGGCTACAAGGTTGATCAATGCAAATTTATTGTTTTACTGAAGTTCAACATGTAAACATGTGTAATTCTCATACATGGGCAAGTTGGTTGTAAACCTGTGTCTGTCATTGCTGGATACCAGTTCTATCATAAATTCAAATTCAATATACCCCAAATATCAGTAAGATGATACACTTCCTACAATGCCTTTCTTTCATATTTAGTTTTTTGCATATGTCTGTTTCTTCCTCATCTAGCACAACTGTCATTTTTCTAATGGAGCCATGCAACTTATCTACAATACCCACATTGGTTGTCATTGATGTTAGAGGAGCAAAATGCCTTTCAGATATAAAGTATTTTAGTTAGCCAGTTAATGCTGAGAGACATGAGAAGTTTCCCTTAAATGGGAGGAAAACGTAATATCATAACATAAGTCATCACAGTTGCTTAGAAACTATGTCAATTAGTACAGCATCATGATGTCTTTCGTTAATAGCTGATAATTATTAATTACTGCACTACAGGTAGGTATGTACAAGATTCATTTTCCGAGAAGTATAGGTGAACTAATATTTTGGAAACACCTTTCAAATAATCTATAGAAGATTACTGCACTGATATAGCTGCAGCTATAAATGTGTAATACCCATCATGTGTAACAGATGGGTAAAATGAGAAGATGTATCAATTAATATCAAACATCCCCTACAAGTTGCCTGCAAAAGGCGACTACTGAAGACATAGTGCAGAGGGGATTAAGGGAACTAACCTGGGTGTATTACCATGTCCAATCTAGACATTCATACTATGGCTTACTAAGAACAAATGTGGGTGGCTTGCTTACCAAGCTACAACACAGACAGAGACATGAATCAAAGTCTGCTAACCTGTGGCTTGAATGTATTACTGGTTCAGAAAAACTGACCAACAAATGACAATACTGACGAGAGACCTGAAGTCCCTACCAGAATGCGATCAGGATGCAAACTTCAGACGCATTTAGATTTATGCTGAACCTGTTGTGTGCATAGTTCTGCTGAGGTTAAGCACTGTTTCCACGTTTCATCAAAATCTTTTGGGCCCTGGAAGACTAGGGCATCATGAGTACTGGTGTCCTGATCTGGGAGAAAGAATCTGTATGGATTGGAGACAAGGAATGGGGGAAGTTCCTTTCTAGATTCCAAGAGCTAAAAGAAGAGTGTGATGATGAGCTAATGGAAAATAGGTGGATGGCATCAGAAAATATGCAGCGGCAAAATATGTACGTACAGCTGAACATTAATGCTTGTAAAAGTCTCGATGAGGCCTTTATCCAATAGCGGGTGTCAAATGTCTTATGATGAGGATGATCTGTAAGGTCTTTTGAATTTTCATAATGCACAGAATGACTATAACATTCCACGAAACTTGAAGTGATGACAGTTGTGAGAATTTTCTACTACAGAGATTCCTCTTAAGATGATATGTCCCAAATAAGAAAACTGTGGGATCTGTACAGCACCAACCAAACTACAGTACATTATGTTACCACTACATCACAACAGGTGTTTAATTAGCTACTAAAATAAATCAGGAAAAGGAATGACAGTCACATGGAATGAAAACAAATAGCCATACAATAAAATATGTATTCCATTATCCTTATGGCATAACAAACAGCAGTCATTACATCCAGTTCAAGATTTGTGGTTGTCACTGTTACAACAAAATACAGGAAATAAGCAAGATCAGGCATTACAATCCAGTTGATGATGAGGCGTAAATTAAGCTCAAAATTGGACACAGAAGGAGGGAAAAAACCCAGCTGTGTACACTTCTAAGGAACCATCTTCCCATTTGTCTCAACTACAGGAAACTTAATCTGGATTTGAACCTTGGCCCTCCCGAATGCAAGTCCAGTACCTTAACCACTGTGTAATCTTCTCACTAATGACATAAAATAAAGCCATGACAGTTAGAAAAATTTCATGGACATGTTCTCAATGCTTAACCCTCGGTTATGAAGAGCTGATATAAATCCATTTTTGCTATACTAAGAAAGGAAAGATCGCTAAATGAAGTATTCCACTGAAGTGCACAATGGAAAGAACTTTTATGGCAAAACAGAGCTGTTCAATGATAAGGATAAGAAATGAGATATCTGACATAATGGCACAGCATGTAGCAATTTAATCTATTATTACTTCTTTTGAACTATTCCACACTCATCAGATGTTTTCCAAATACATATTCATACAAGACTGCAAATGACATGAGAAGAATGGGTTGGACAAAGGCCTCTTTCTGCAGCAGGAAACACATGGCCACTGTCTCAGGGCACAAGATCCTGATTGTGTCTGGCTGAGCAGCAATCAGGGGTGGGTAATGGGGGTAAGGGAGAGGCATGCAGCAGCAAGGGGGAGGGATGGAGGAATAGCAGAGTACGGGTGGGGACTTCGTGGGAACAGGATAAGGTTGTTAGGTGTAGGTGGAGTGTTTGGAAACTATGCTGTGTTGGGGTGGGGATTTCTCATGCCCACATAGAAAGCGACAGAGCAGCTGCAGCTTAACTGGTAGATCACATGGCTGCTTTCACGTGTGGCCCTGCCTTTGATGGGATATGGGATGCCTGTGACATGACTGGAGTATGTGGTAGAGGGAGAATGTATGGGGGCAGGTCTTGCATCTAGGTCTATTGCAATGGATATGAAGCAAGGGGTTGGGAGCATGGGAAGAGTATAGGGAGACAAGCGAATTGCATGGGTTTGGTGGGAATAGGAGTACTGCTGTGGGAGGGGTGAGGAGGATATTCTTCATTTTAGGGAATGATGACACGTAGTTGAAACCCTACCTACCCCATCAAAGGCGGGGCCACCTGAGAAAGTGGCCATGTGCTCTTCCAACGAAGCAGCAACCACTGTACTACTTTCTATGTCGGCATGATAACCAACAGGCTGTCCATCCACATGAATGGCCACCATGAAACTGTGGCCAAGACAGCTGGACCACCCAGTTGCTGAAAATAATGCTCAACACAATGTGCTTCACTTTAATGATTGACTCATGGCCTGCACCATCTGGAAGCTTCCTACTGATACCAGATTTTCTGAAATGTGCAAGTGGGAACTCACTTTGCAATATATCCTATGTTCCTGTAACCCTTCAATCTTCACTAGTTGCTGTCATTTACCTACCTATCCCCTTCCCTGCTCTCACACCAATATTACACACTGTTATCCTGTCAATGCGCCCACGAATCCTTTACTCCTCTCTCATCTCCCCCCCCCCATTTCCCAGCAGAGCTTCTTGACACTGCAACAAGATTATCCCATCTCCACCAAGTCACTGCACACTCTCTCAGGTAGCACTACATCTTCTGCCTCCCATTCCCTGCTATTCCTCCCCCTTCCTGTCTCGTGTCACCTTCTTAACCCCACCATCAGCCCCTGTTTGCAGCTCTGTCAGGCACAGTTGGGCTCCAGTGCCCTGAGGCAGTAATTATGACTGTGTGAGTTATGCTTGTTCGACTGTGAGTGTGTGTGAGTGTGTGTGTGTGTGTGTGTGTGTGTGTGTGTGTGTGTGTGTGTGTGTGTGTATTTCCTACTGCAGGAGGAGGTCTTTGAAAGTTTTAATATTTTAGAAGTATTTTTCATTGTGTCTGTCTGCGACTCAGTGCCTCCTCTATATATGAGTATCTGTTTATCCTTTCTATATTACTGTTATTCCATCTCAACTTTCCATTTGTTGGTTCCTGCATTGAATATTTTCTGAGAAAAGTATTTCTCAGTGAAATGGGTCTTCACAATAGAAACACACAATTATTATCCCATAAGTGAAACCCTGATATGAGGAAGTATTTAATCATAGAAGTAACTTAACACACTTCACAGCTAATCATACAGCTTCAATCTGCAACTGGTTGCTTTTTAGTCTTGTAAATGTCACAGAGGCTTTCTTCTGAAAGTCATTTAGTTTTAACATCAACACACCGTAAGCCATTTGACATCCACTGTCAGACACAGGCCTCCTCTAGAGGTTTACATGCATTACAGCATTACAGTTTTCAGTCATTCATATATATGTTGCTCCTGCATATTTTCTAAACAGAAAAAAAGGGGGGGGGGGGCTCACCAAACACAGCTTAACATTGTTGCATCTTTTGTTTTTATCAGTTGTCAGAAGATATAAAATAAACACAGAGTCAAAACATTCATTTTCTTTCTCTCCCAAGTAGGTGACATATTTGTTCAAAAATGTTCAAAATGACAGAGAATTTGTTTTCTCTTATTATACACGCATTCACACAATGTTTTTTTTTTCATCCATAGCATTCCAATTTCAGGAATTTATTCTCATTTTTTAAGTGCTGAGGGAGTTTCAGGAATTTATTCTCATTTTTAAGTGCTGTGGGAGTTTACATTAAAACTGCATATAATAACTGCATGCCTGTTATTCTTTTTCTCTCAGCCTGCAGTCACCTTTTTATGATTTTACTGCAATATGAAAATATGTATCTTGGAATTTTTAGGTGTTAAAGTTAGGAAAACAGTTTTTTGCAACATTTATGCCTCCTTATTTTATGCAGGAATTCAAACACATAAAGCATTACTCATACTGTTTGCTTCATGTAAAATCATAATATGGTACAAAAATATCATGACAGTATTGCTTCCCAAAGAGTTTGGATACAGTCAGAGGAATTCCTATTTATGATGAATTACATTTTTGTATATGTTATTTCTCAGTACTATGACTGTGTGTGATGAACTTCAGATCGTAGTTTAAGTACTGTGTAGCTGCAAAAAGTCAACAACAATCTACTATCTCCAGACAATGTCAGGATGGCTGTGAATTCAGGAGCTTAGATTTTTTTATCTGGCCTGGTAATAAATTTTTATTCTTTTATATGAGTCCATGCTTCAAATCTGAGGAGGAACTTCCAAAATATCTTTCAGTAATAAGTTGGTTTTCAGTTTACAGTCAAACCTTGGCTAAGAGCTTTAATGCAACACAGTAATGGTTTTAATACACATCACTATCATGCTTCTGGCTAAGCTATTACTTGCTTTATGTTAGAATCCTAACTTTTTGGGCCATTATGGGTATTTGGATAGGATTAATGATCAAAGGGCAATGAGCAAAGGGCAATGTATTTTTCTTAAAATTTCTTAAATACTTCTGTAATATATGTTTCAACATTTTTTGCAGCTATCCTCTTACCAGACACTTCACAATCTACCCACATCTCTTGATATTAATATGTCTCATATACAGGCATTCCTATCAATGAGTGCCTCCTTCCCAAGGCCTTATTGAAGCCAAGCCAACACAACTCTGATCAGCTGACATTATTTCCCTTCATAAAAGAGTGTCTTGGGCATTAAGGAAGGTGAAAGTGTTGTGAGACACTCTCACACTTTGTTCCGCCCATCTCATGAATATTTTGATTTCTTAGTCATACCTGTGAACAAATACTTCTTTTGAACTATCTTTGCACAACTTACTCTTACAACACAGCACTGAAGTATTTGAGAAGCAACTGTCTTTCACTAAAATCCTATGATAAACTGCAACTGATTTATCAACTTATATGGTATAACTACAACTCTGCCTTCCAGTGAAAGCCTACCATATGAAGCAGTTTCCTACACCTGCTTCTACACCTTGTCGATCTCTGTATTACACCTACTATGCTTTAAAACTGATTCTCTACTCTTAAATGTGTGTTTCAATTGGACTTTATATTCAGTACTGATACTGAGCTATCTGTTCAAGCCTACAGGAGCAAGGTGACAGCCAAGAGTGACAAACACTTTTTCTACAATAATTGTCAATTATTATATGAGAATAGATGGTCACAGACTAATAACTTTATATATAACAGCCTTCTCTCCCACACAAACCTTCTTACATCATTTGCTTTAACTTAATTTTGTTCTCCTTTTTGTCATACTGATAGTCTCACTTCACTTCTCCTCTCATTCCTATAATTTTTTCTCTGTCTGTCTCTGGAATCTAGAATTTTTTTCCACTTACATACATTACTACCCTTCCCTTTTTGTCTTTCCCCTCACTTTTTTCTGTGTATTATTTCACTTTTCAGTGCTTTCCATAATTTATTCTTTATTTTTTCCTATATGCTGCCTGTCATCTATTATTAGTTTACTTCAGTTTTAATCATCTCAGCTCCTTGTAGCTTTGGACAGTGTCTCTCTCTCTCTCGAGCAGCAATTTCGGTCAGCTCTTCCCTCCTGGTCTCATCAGAGTTTTTCTCTCTTAATGTTTTCAAACTGCCATTTTCCTCCTAATTAAGAGCTGTCTGTTGTGAAATCAGATGATTTTATAAGTACTTCTGCACTTTTTTCCATCTTGTAAATTGATAAGTGCATAGACTTCATCAATGCCATGTAGTGGATAGTCAAATGACTGATTATTTTAGTAAGAAAAAACTTAGAGTTTTGGGAAGAATGGGAATTTTAGAAAAAGTGATCGATTTCAAACAACAGCCACATCTCAGTAAAATTGCTCAATGAACGAAACGAAACTTGTCCTCTTCCTGCAGTGCTCCCCCCCCCCCCCCCCCCCCCACACACACCAAATCCTGGTGTCCTTCCTAAACACAGCATGGGGTAGGCAGGATGGGAAGGAAAGGGAAGGGAAGGCGTAAGTGAGCAAAAACCTAAAAACCAGTAGCATACACTCATGCCTTCCAACTAACCTGACTTGCACCGTCCCGGTACTGCAGTTTAGTGAGATCAGCATTCTTATTGCTTTGTAGACGAACTGGACTCAAACCCTCTGCTAGTTTCTGCAAACAACATAAAATAAGTTTTAGTCACACTAAAGATAATATGTCAAACTTGTGACAGATTTCATTTGAAGCACATCAAAAGAAAGAAATATTTTCAATTACATACTAAAAATTTGGTTAACTGTTTATTAAAAATAACTAAGATTTAATCGGTAGAATTTATAAAGCAAAGCTGTGAACGCACTGTGCACCATGAACATCCAAAAACAGCTGTGGCTTCTTTAGTCATTCACAATTTGCGAACATGGCTACTGTTTGTGGCCAACTCCGTGTGCAACTCATTTGTAGTTTACTGAATCATTTACAAACTAAAACAACTAATTTTTATGCACTGCTAATTACTATGTGAATGAAGCATAAATTTATTATTGCACATCACTATCTGAACAGTGTTTAAAAAGCAATGGAAGCACTGCAATTTACTACCACCAAAAAAGATAAGACAATGTCCTCAGTACAACACCCTGATATAGCAAATATCTGCATTTCATTTATGAAATATTATTTCCTCTCTACATTCTTGAGAAAAGCTATTACTTTGGAGTCTTTCTGTGTCAATTTTATCAAAAGGTTCTTGCAAATGTCTTGGTCCTTAAAAGAGAGAAGGATCCTTTCAGACTATGGGAATATGCATGAACAGACAACCATTCTGTCCAGGAGAAAAAAATGTCTGACTCAAAAGAAAAGAAAATGCTATTCCGTCTACCTAACTTATTCCCTATTCATTTCCACATCTGGACACAAATGTTCTTCATACAAAACAGAGAAAAAAAGTTTCCAGCAACTGACTTCAGGTACAGGATAGAAACATTAATGCACCAGTCAACAAAATGATTTGTGACCATAGAATGGTTATCTACTTTAAAAGTGTGCTGAGAATAGTTCCATTTACATGACTTAAGTACGATGTAAGCTCATTTTTGTCTATTGGTGAAATTCCAGCAAGCTGAGGTTTTTACTACCCCTGCCATTTTCCCCATGGTGTTATAACTTTGCTTAGTGATTTTTCTTGACCATTAAGAAACACTACTGAAAGTCATCTGACAGCATGGTTTGGAATGAGACACCTGCTAGAAAGCTCTGTCTTCCAATGCTGCTAAAAACAACCATTACGGAAATTCAGGGGCAGATATGAGAATGCCATTTTAAAATGCAATGTGTAGAAAGTACTTGCTAAGAGGCTGCATATTCTTTTACAGCAAGATAGTGTTACAAATCATTCAAAACACAGAGCATGGACACAGATTAGAGTATTTAATGGCATTAATAGGTCACTACAGTGATTGGAGATGATATGATATTATTAAATACCTTAACCTAACAGTGACAATACACCTGCATGCAAAAACGCGTTGATAAGGTAAGAACATAAACTCATGAAAAGTAGCAATAAAACCAAAGTTTCAATTTTATAACAATTTTTGGAGATGTAGCAGACTTATGAGCCAATCACTAGCCACAGCAGATATGTGCAGGGATGAAAATTCATGTACCACCACCAGTGTTTCAGCTTAGGTGTCTACGAAACGTAGTGACTGTTCAGTTGTGAACAACACAAATTTTGAAAATCTCACCAAAATGAGCTCTGCCGGATGAAAGTCAGTACTTCTCAACATGAATTGCTTGTAATCAACAACATGCATGCACCTGTAACATATGAAACTGTAGCTACATGTAATATTCACTCACAATTCGATTGTATCATAATGTCTTGCTCAGTACCATTTTTTACATTACTTCCGACACCATGAACTCTTACCAGCTTTAATTTCAGTACTTAAAACAGGTGATTCAATCTCCAATATGAAACTATGTTCAAATAACAATAAAAAAGATTCTACTTACCTGGAGGCAGCGGATACACAAACCATTGCATGTTAAAAATATATAGACTGTAGGAAATTAAGTATATAGGGATTACCTAGGAAAGTCACAGAGACTTAGAGTTGAGGCAGGAGCAGTTACTGTCAAAATCTGAATAATTTGGTTTGACCAAGAAATAAAAATTTTAGAATTGTTTAAGGTGTAGCAGAAGCTCCTGAGACAAAACTGATGTTCTTTGAGAAGAAAAATCAAAAATTAACTGCCAACAACAAAGGAGGTTTGAAAATCAGAGTCAGAAGGCAGTTGGGTCGGGTTTGATTGGATTGTTTGTGGGAGGGGTGGGGGGTGGAGGAGACCATACAGCGAGGTCATTGGTCTCATCAGATTAGGGAAGGATGGGGAAGGAAGTTGGCCGTGCCCTTTCAAAGGAACCATCCCGGCATTTGCCTGGAGCGATTCAGGGAAATCACTGAGAACCTAAATAATGATGGGCGGATGTGGGATTGAACCGTCTCCTACCGAGTGCGACTCCAGTGTGCTAACCACTGTGCCACTTCGCTCAGCTAGGAGGCAGTTGATGCCAAACTATAATAATAGTGAAGATGGTATCAAGATAAGCAGCAACAGAGAAAAAAGGAAAGCAAAAGTGAAAAAGTTTGTGTACGTGGGAGGGGGGAGGGGGGAAGCGACAGGAGGGAGGGAGGGGAGCGACGGGGGAAGGCAACGGGAGGGGGGGGAAGCGGCGGGAGGTAGGGAAGCGGCGGGAGGTAGGGAAGCGACGGGAGGTAGGGAAGCGACGGGAGGGAGGGAGGGAGGGGGGGAAGCGACGGGAGGGAGGGAGGGAGGGGGGGAAGCGACGGGAGGGAGGGAGGGAGGGGGGGAGGGAGGGAGGGAAGCGACGGGAGGGAGGGAGGGAGGGAGGGAGGGAGGGAGGGAGGGAGGGAGGGAGGGAGGGAGAGAGGGAGGGGGGGAAGCGACGGGAGGGAGTGAGGGAGGGAGGGAGGGGGGAAGCGACGGGAGGGAGTGAGGGAGGGGTGAGGGAGGGAGGGGGGAAGCGACGGGAGGGAGTGAGGGAGGGAAGCGACGGGAGGGAGGGGGGAAGCGACGGGAGGGAGTGAGGGAGGGAAGCGACGGGAGGGAGTGAGGGAGGGAAGCGACGGGAGGGAGGGAGGGAGGGAAGCGACGGGAGGGAGGGAGGGAGGGAAGCGACGGGAGGGAGGGAGGGAGGGAAGCGACGGGAGGGAGGGAGGGAGGGAAGCGACGGGAGGGAGGGAGGGAGGGAAGCGACGGGAGGGAGGGAGGGAGGGAAGCGACGGGAGGGAGGGAGGGAGGGAAGCGACGGGAGGGAGGGAGGGAGGGAAGCGACGGGAGGGAGGGAGGGAGGGAAGCGACGGGAGGGAGGGAGGGAGGGAAGCGACGGGAGGGAGGGAGGGAGGGAAGCGACGGGAGGGAGGGAGGGAGGGAAGCGACGGGAGGGAGGGAGGGAGGGAAGCGACGGGAGGGAGGGAGGGAGGGAAGCGACGGGAGGGAGGGAGGGAGGGAAGCGACGGGAGGGAGGGAGGGAGGGAAGCGACGGGAGGGAGGGAGGGAGGGAAGCGACGGGAGGGAGGGAGGGAAGCGACGGGAGGGAGGGAGGGAAGCGACGGGAGGGAGGGAGGGAAGCGACGGGAGGGAGGGAGGGAAGCGACGGGAGGGAGGGAGGGAAGCGACGGGAGGGAGGGAGGGAGGGAGGGAAGCGACGGGAGGGAGGGAGGGAGGGAGGGAGGGAAGCGACGGGGAGGGAGGGAAGGGTGGGAGGAAAGGGAGGGGGAGGGAGGGAAGGGTGGGAGGAAAGGGAGGGGGAGGGAGGGAAGTGACGGGGAGGGATGGAGGGGTGAGGGATGGAGGGGTGAGGGATGGAGGGGCGAGGGATGGAGGGGCGAGGGAGGGAGGGGCGAGGGAGGGAGGGGCGAGGGAGGGAGGGGCGAGGGAGGGAGGGGCGAGGGAGGGAGGGGCGAGGGAGGGAGGGGCGAGGGAGGGAGGGGCGAGGGAGGGAGGGGTGAGGGAGGGAGGGGCGAGGGAGGGAGGGGTGAGGGAGGGAGGGGCGAGGGAGGGAGGGGTGAGGGAGGGAGGGGCGAGGGAGGGAGGGGCGAGGGAGGGAGGGGCGAGGGAGGGAGGGGCGAGGGAGGGAGGGGGAGGGAGGGAGGGGCGAGGGAGGGAGGGGGAGGGAGGGAAGTGACGGGGGAGGGAGGGGGAGGGAGGGAAGTGACGGGGGAGGGAGGGAAGTGACGGGGGAGGGGGGAGGGGGTGGAAGGGAAGTGACGGGGGAGGGAGGGAGGGGGTGGAAGGGAAGTGACGGGGGAGGGAGGGAAGTGACGGGGGAGGGAGGGAAGTGACGGGGGAGGGAGGGAAGTGACGGGGGAGGGAGGGAAGTGACGGGGGAGGGAGGGAAGTGACGGGGGAGGGAGGGAAGTGACGGGGGAGGGAGGGAAGTGACGGGGGAGGGAGGGAAGTGACGGGGGAGGGAGGGAAGTGACGGGGGAGGGAGGGAAGTGACGGGGGAGGGAGGGAAGTGACGGGGGAGGGAGGGAAGTGACGGGGGAGGGAGGGAACTGACGGGGGAGGGAGGGAAGTGACGGGGGAGGGAGGGAAGTGACGGGGGAGGGAGGGAAGTGACGGGGGAGGGAGGGAAGTGACGGGGGAGGGAGGGAAGTGACGGGGGAGGGAGGGAAGTGACGGGGGAGGGAGGGAAGTGACGGGGGAGGGAGGGAAGTGACGGGGGAGGGAGGGAAGTGACGGGGGAGGGAGGGAAGTGACGGGGGAGGGAGGGAAGTGACGGGGGAGGGAGGGAAGTGACGGGGGAGGGAGGGAAGTGACGGGGGAGGGAGGGAAGTGACGGGGGAGGGAGGGAAGTGACGGGGGAGGGAGGGAAGTGACGGGGGAGGGAGGGAAGTGACGGGGGAGGGAGGGAAGTGACGGGGGAGGGAGGGAAGTGACGGGGGAGGGAGGGAAGTGACGGGGGAGGGAGGGAAGTGACGGGGGAGGGAGGGAAGTGACGGGGGAGGGAGGGAAGTGACGGGGGAGGGAGGGAAGTGACGGGGGAGGGAGGGAAGTGACGGGGGAGGGTGGGAAGTGACGGGGGAGGGAGGGAGGGGGAGGGAAATGACAGGGTGGGAGGGAGGGGAGGGAGGCAGAGGGAGGAGACATGAAATTTTAGAGAGTGAAGAGGGTTGTGAAGGTCAGGGAAAAGACATGGAAATAAGATACTGGAAATGGAAAAAGGAAGATTAGGTTTTAACATCCCATTGATCACGAAGTCATTAGAGAAGGCATAAAACCTGGAATTGGAGAACCATGGGGAGGAAACGAGATATGCCCTATCAAGGGAACCATCCTGGCATTTGCCTTAAGTAATTTAGAGAATATATGGCGAAAACTCAATCTGGATGGCTGTATGGGGTTTGGCTACCATTCACATGAATAAAAGTGCATTTTATTAACACTGCAGCATCTTGTTGCGTGTACTGGGGTGGAAATAACGCAGACAACAAAAGAGTACTCAGTGTAAAGTGAAGCAATGTGAGCACCAGGAACTATTCACATACCATAGAGAAAACTCAAACTTGTGGAGTTCTGACACAATGGGTGTGGGTAGAAAGAACCTAAATCCAATATACAAGGAAGCAAGAGTTGATCCAGAAGTAAGGTTTTCTCTCTCTTCTTCTTCTTCTTCTTCTTCTTCTTTACAAATAGACAACATTGCTTATCTCCACAGAAATTTACAGTGTTGGAAAGATGCAAATTAGCTCTATTTTCCCAAATAATCACCATTTCTTTTTTTCTTTTTTTAATTTTTGCTGATGGTGCTCGAATTTCTGGATCCTTATGTTGTAGAACTCTGCCGCCAACTCGTTGAGGAAGCATTTCACCTCTTTTTTGACTTCACCATTGGTACAGAAGCTTTGGCCACCCAAGTGTTCCTTTAACTTGGGGAACAAGTGACGATCACTAGGAATGAGGTCCAGACTGTAAGGCGGGTGAGGCGCAACTGTCCAACCACAGTTTGTCAGAAGTTCATGGGTTTGGCAGGAGATGTGAGGTCAGTCGTTATCGTAAAGCAGCGTTATAAATTGTCCTCTTCAGCAGTTCTGGATAGCTTGCCTGAGTTTTTGTAGTGTTTTACAATAACCGTCTGAGCTGATTATTGTCCCAGGTCCCATTAAATTGATCACCAGTATCCCCTTATAACCCCAAAACACAGTTCCCATGACTTTGCAGAAGGAGTTTGTTTGAATTTCTTTGCAACTGGTGACCTGTGTGATGCCATTGTTTGGATGTTTCTTTCATTCTGGGAGTGAAATGAAACACCCATGTTTCAACTCCCATAACAATGGAGTCCAGCAATTCTTCCTTATCTTCTTGACACTTTTGAAGAAACTGGCAAGCGCAGTGAAGGCACTTCTCCTTGTGTTTTGCTGCCAATATACTTGGTACCCATTGAGCAGAACACTTATGATCCCCAGTTTTTCCATCAAAGCTCTTTCAACTGTATGGCAAGAACTTCCAGAAATCTTAGCAACGGATGGCGATCCTTGTATTTTGAAGCACTTCGTGTTGGACCATCTCAATAACTGCGTCTGAAATAAAGTCTTCCACTCCATTCTTAATCATGGAGGGGTAACGGGAAGGGCAGGCGATACATATGAATGTGCTGTGCAGTTGCTGCACATTATGCAAATATGGACTTCATTCCGACTGGCACTAATGTCCCTGCACCAATTTGGGACATGTTGAACTGACATACACTTGTTGTTATACACTTGTGTAACTCACAATGAATAACCGTGGGTGGAGCCCCTTTCGTGTGCAAAAACCGAATCACAGAATGAATCTCGCTCTTGGTGGGATCAGCAATGGGCACCTCCATTGCAAATGGCTACTAAGACAATACATAATTGTGCAGTGAAGTGCGGCTGGGCGGAATCGAGAGTGGGGGAACAGAAGAACACAAAAGTGTGAACAGATTTCACTTAGCACCTTCCCATGCAGCTGGAACTCTTTGGGAACCTTACTGCTGGAGCACCCTCATATTATGTATTACCAGTAACCTGTATGCTCCAAGCTACCATATGAAGAGTAGCAGAGAGTATTTTTTGTTACCATTATCACTTTCCCTCCTCTTTTCTGGTACGATTTTCAAATGGCACACGTAAGAATGACATTCAGTAAATGTCTATTATGAGCTCTGATTTATCTGATATTCCCTTTACGCCCATTTTGTGAGTTGTATGCAGAATGGAGTAATATACTGGACTGAATTCTTCTCAGAAAATATACTCTGAATACAATCAGTAAATATCTCTGTAATGTATTGAGTCTCTCTTACAATCTACGCCATGGAAGTTTCCTGATCACCTCCATGATGCTCAATAACAGAATGAACCTTTGATGAAAGAGACCATTCTTCCCTTGAATATTTTCAATTGCATCATTTCAATTTCCTCCAATTGATCACACATTGTAAACACCCCAGACTGATAAGCAACAATCAACAATTAGTCGAACAAGTGTTTTGTGAACCACTGTTTTTCTGGATGAATTATATTTCTCTAGGATTCTTCCAATAAATCTCAATCAGGTAGCTGCATTCCTACAAGAAATATTACGTGCTTATTCCACATCAGTTCACTCTGGGTGCAGACTCCTATATATTTATGGTGGTTACATTTCCCAGTGATTGATCACCAATTGTGCAATTGAACAATAACACGTCTCTCTCTTTGTCTTAATAATGCTCTTCCGAGTGTTCTGTCGAGTTGCTGTCTCTCCATGATATGCAAAATATTTCAACAACCAATCCTGCCATCCTCTTCAGCTACTGCATGTTTTGCTGTTATGTGTACTCGCTGGCTGAATTCCAGCCAGACTGAACTATTGTTTGTCTCACACTGCAATTGTATTTTGAATCCCGAATCCACTACACTCTTTGATGCTCTTATGTTTTTCACAGCTTGCACTAATTTTTTTTAACATAAGTCTCTCAATGGGATAATAATTAATAATCAATAAATTCCGGCCAGACCACAAACATTTTGTAAACTGAAACCTCTATCTGTTTATTAAATTTTCTGACAACTTTATTTCGATCAACTCCTTAATTATGCCAACCCAGAACCTTCATATTTGCACCATGGTGCTGGTTTCATCATATTCATTTCATGGTTATATTCAATGCAATGCTAGGCAACAGCTGATTGGCTTGGTTGCTTTAGTTGGGTTTGTCGCTGTTGTTCCTTGTCTGTCTCCTCAACTGTTCTGATGGTCTGCTCCCTATGTAATATGTGCCACATTTGCATGGACTGTCATACAAATCTAGATTGCCCTTAACATCACAAAGAAAACAGTGAAATGAAGGAACTAGAATCCACCAGGTTGAAACCAACCTGTTTCTCTCAGCACACGGACAATGCGTGTGGTGTGGTCGCTTGGAGTGGAAAAGCGTGAAGAGTTCCTGGAGCATTTAATCTCTACCCATCACAATACCAAATTCATGACAGAACTTGAGAAAGAGTGCCAGCTATCTTTCTTCAACGTGTTAGTTAAGAGAAGAAGGGATGATCCCTGGATCACAGAGTATATAGAAAACATATGCACGCTGATCTCTATGTTCATGTCTTGAGCCACCGTCATCTATTACAAAGAAATTTGGTGCTGAAGACACTGGTCCATAGAGCTCCAACACTTTCAGACAAGGAGAGCCTCACTGAAGAACTGTGACACCTATGAATAGTGTTCTGAAGGAATGGGTAATCAAATCATCAAACTGAACAGGTGATGCAGTCACAATCGAGAACACCTAAGAAAGAGGAGTCAAAAATTGCTTATCTCCCTCATGACAGCTTAGTGTCTGGAAAGAGCAGTAGACTCCTACAGAAACATGGCATCCAGTGTATTTTACTCACTTCAACTAAAATAAAATGTGTTCTTTGTAATGTTAAAGAGCATCTACGTCTGTAGGTGTGTATTGCATTCAAGCATACATGGGGCAGACTATCAGAACACCTATGGATCGATGCAAGGAACATGAACAACACATGACTAAAACAACCAAGCAAATCAGCTGCTGCCAAGCTCTGCCTTGGAAAATATTGTGAAATGAATAGACGAGATGAGCATTGTGGTCCAAACACCATGTTTCGGGGAGAATATAGTGAAGGAGTCAATAGAAACAAAGACATAATTTTTAAGAAAATTTATTGAACAAGGACAGAGGGTTCAATTTAAACAATGCCTGTGGTCCAGCATTCAATATATTAAAATCCTGCTGGCCGTCACATCCATTAGAGTTTGAAAATGTTGGGAGAATTATTTTACACAGAATACAAGTGAGATCTCTGAAAAAGATATCAAAGGGTATAATGGACACTGGGAATCAAACTTGGCTATAGAAAGCAATGTAAGACCAACAACATTTCACATTCTGGATGGGGTGCAGGCAACGGATACACACAACAGAAACATTTGCAGCAAATGAAGATGATGGCTGAGCCAATTGTCAAAATATTGAGCAGAAAATAAAAACAACAACTCACAACAACAACCAATAGCTCACTACTAATCAGTCATGACGAGAAAACCTGATAGATCACAGTCTCTATATCTAACTACAAATTACATTTATTTCTGCTGAGGGTCAACTGCAGGTATCTATGTCTAGTGTTGATCTCCTCCATGTATCCCTGCCTTTTTCTTTAATTATCTGGCATGCAGCTTTCCTTGCATACAACAGTTCCATCCATAAACTGCATCACAGGTCTTCAAACACTGTACACCATATCATTTATATGGGAATATTTTAGGCACCAGGGAGAAAAAGTAGCGAGGTGGTGAGGATGAAGGTTAGTGGATCCCATCACTTATGCAGCTTACCGTACCATTCCAATGGATTATTAATCAAGTGAAAACATGCTACCCAGCACAAACATATTTTCACAGTTTTGAAAGTCTGGTGAAAACACAATCTGTCTTTCAATGCCATTTTAACACAGCGTGAAACCAACCTGATCCATCAGATAATGTTTGTCAAATATGGAAAAGCAACCTTGACTGAACTGGACTGATAAAAAATGATGTTGGGGTATTTGAACTGTTTGGAGCCCTGAAAATATTGCAACTGTTCACCAGGTAATTGTTAGAATAATAAACAAACAAACTACTATTTCTATCACAATTTTCTATTTACCAACAACCAGTTTCAATCTGTGCTGCAGCTCATCTTCAGGCCTGGCTCTAAAACAGCACTTAGCAGCACCAGACTTGAAATGATTTGCAGGGCAGATTAAAACCAGTTGTGCGTAACTAATCAGTTGTGACCTGAATAGTGTGTTTATTTAAAATATCAAAAGGGTCAAGGTTCTCTGTCTTGTGACAGATGACAAACTGGTGAAAAGGATTCTCCAAGACTTTAGTTTTCAGCATGAGAAACTTCAGTTTGCGCAGCCTCTTAATGCACGTGGCTATCAGGAATTGACCCAGTTTTACAAAAATACGCCCACATTTCTTGAGAAATATTATGTATAAATGACAAGAGGCACCTCCATTTCTCTAGTTTTGTTAATACACAAAGGTTCAGGTACTGAATAGGTAAAATCCTTAGTTACTTCAGGAGAAGCCTCTACATGTTCAGAAAGCTATAGTGTGTTCCACAAACGACATAATGGATTGCCACTCCCCCCTCCCCCAACACACACACACACACACACACACACACACACACACACACACACACACAAACACAAACACAAACACACACAAACACACACACACACACACACACACACACACACACACACACACACACACACACACAGAAATGAGGATGGTAATACAGCGATAACAGCATTTGTTAATGGTGAGCAATACCTTGAATTGATCCATAGTTTTCTCACGTCACAACCTGCTCTTTTTGCAATGAACTGTCTCATATTTTCCAACAAGTTGGAGCTACAAGGAACAATACAAGACTCTCAATGCGAGCCTTTTTCCTGGGTTATGCTATTTGAACACAACATGGTTATACCTTGGCCCTTGCTCATTTGATGTAACTATCTGCAACCTTTTTTTTATGGGAGTGCCTAACGAAAAGTGCTTTCTCATCTGATGCACGAGCAACAATCCCAGGTCTCAAACAACATATTGTTAACAACCGGCAATATCACCTGTCAATGTGCTGCGAAAGGTCATGCTACATTTCCTGATCAGACTTAAACAATCCCTTAACATGGCAGCAGATATTTGGGTTAAGGAAAATAATTTTCTTTTATTCTGTGTACATTTTTTGTTGAATGTCTAGCACAATCTCTAAAAAATTGTAAAAATGACATCTTATAATATCTAAAGCTGCTGTTTAATTCTTTCTTCATTGTGTGACTGGTTTCAGTCCAACACCATTATCCAGCACAATAAAGAATAAATTGCAGAGCAGCTTAGGGGGTTACAGGTCGTAATTTCTACAATATCTCATAATTATTATTGTACTTTGAACTTGTATGTTATAACCTATTAAAATAATTTTTTAACAACTAATTACTTTTTGCAATCTTCCCATTTCTTTCGCACATCTTATAACACTTCCTCTGAATGTGGCTGACAATTTTTCCCCATCAAGAATAAAGTGTTAAGCTCTACCTGCTAGGGAAAAACTGTCTATGGCTATTCAGCTTAACTGACAATTTAGTTATCAGTCTGATGTAGAGTAGTGGATGGTAACAAAGTTGGTCCTCTCAGTGTTATCTTGTTCTCTGGTGAACATCTTACAAATAGTAGGGAATGAAAAGAAGTTTACAGTGAGATCAGTGACAAGGATAAAAATTATAAGGCGAAGAAATTGGTTGTACTTGGAAACAGCTTGTGACTACATTGTGCAGGCTGTGCAAACATTGAATAGCTGCTTTGGATGATGTGGAGAAGAGGACAGTGTATAGAGTAGTTCTCATTTCGCCGACTGATTTCAGACAGTCACAGCACTTGTGGAGAAATTTGTTGATGCATTCCGAGTCAGAATGTGAAATGAAAATGGTGAGTGCATGTACAATGTTCACGCTACTTACTGGTTATTTTCCTGCCATCCTTGCATGGTGCACCTCTGTCCCCCCCCACCCGCCAATTCAGCAACCTAAGTGACTTTAATAATTAAGTAGCAAACAGTCCCATATTTTAATGTTAGTGCTTCACTTTCAGCAAATAATAAGAAACTACTAATTTAAACAAGTATGAGTTTTGGTCAATTTTTACTGAGGTGTGGCTTGCTGTTACCTGGTAAGCATAAGAGTTTTCTGTCAGCATTAAATTTTTGTTTTTTCACTTCACATTATATTAAAAATTAAATTAGCACAGAGTGTTTTAGCAACCTGCAGCTGCTGCTTATCTTATACGAATACATTACACTAGCATGATATTCACAGATCTGCACCTTTTGATTAACTAGTGGTTGTGAGAGTTTTGAACAGACCCACCAGGGTAGCTGAGAGCGCTAACGTGCTGCTTCCTGGACTCGGGTAGGCACGCCGGCCCCAGATAGAATCCGCCCGGCGGATTAACGGTGAGGGCCGATTTGCCGGCCAGCCTGGATGTGGTTTTTAGGCGGTTTTCCACATCCAGCTAGGTGAATACTGGGCTGGTCCCCATGTTCCGCCTCAGTTACATGGCTCGCAGACATCTGAACACATTCACACTATTCCAAGGATTACACTCGACGCAGACAGTTGGGGTACACTAATTCCGTCCCGGGGGGTACGGGGTGGCGGCAGGAAGGGCATCCGGCCACCCCTTAACCATTAACATGTCAAATCTGATGAACGATGGCTGACCCTGCGTAACTGCGGGACAAGGCTCAAGCGATAGAATGTGAGAGTTTTCAACACAATGGAAAAATGCATTTCTGTATTTACAATGACCAGTCAGAACATTATGAACAGCACTGTGTTAGTGTATGGATCCCTCCTGACACACAAGGCATGCTTCATTCATTTTGTGCTGTGCAAGTCCTTAGTATATGGTACAACCTGCCAACACGGAGGTCAGACAATTACTGTAGATTACAAGAACAGCAAATGGCTTGTGAAGTCTGAGCTAATATTTGGAAACATCTCACACCATACAACAGGCTTAATAGCTGCCAAATATGCATGCCAACAAGTCAATTGGAATTCTGCTGAAGCAATGTTCTTGCTATCTTGTAGAGACAAGATCCATACCCAATAGGAAAGACATCAGCCATACACAGAAGTAAATTTTTAGTAATAATTTTGGCACAGTCCATGGGACTTTCTAAAACAACATTTCCCAGGAAACCTCACACAAAATTTCTCCTTACAATAATATTCTTATTGTTACAATATGTGCATCCTGTGGTACAGATGTCAAAAAGGCATTCTGTTGGTGGCTGGTATAGCAGCACATGATTATCAATGTGCTGTAACATGAAGCGTGATTCATTTAATGAAACAAGTCATTTCCACTGTTCCCAGTCAAGTTACAATGTTCCACATGCCCACTACAGCTTCGACTAATTAGGGTGCTTGGTCAACAAGGGTACATGTGTCAGTTGCTAGGGATCCTCCATTTGTAAAATTCTTTTGCCTTCCCCTGGCATCTTACTCCATTTTTAGAAGTGTTACAGACTGACAGTGACTACTCTGGTTTACAAAGCAGATAAGCCTCTGACTTCCACTATCTTGAAGGATGTTATGGATGCCTAATGTCCTGTGGTTTGACAATCATTCACCTACTTGTAAGAAGCACCATAAATGGCAGCAAGTGTATACTTGACAAAGTTCACATATTCTGTAATTATTATCTGCAGATGGCAGGCTTACACCATTTGGTACTGTTGCAAAGTCAAGAAAATCACACATTTTCCCCAATATCTCCACATGGAATCAACAAATGATTGTACTCTACTCTCAGAACCTGCCATACATTTTGGTACATCACATATCCTCTGTTAGACACACGTAAACTGATTCACATGATAGAGGAACAATCATACTGAAATCATTGTTTTGCTTTTTGTGAGTTACACCCAGGCACTGCACTTCAAATTACGCAATGTGTAGAGACCTCACATACAGAGTCACAGTTTTAACTTCATGCTATATTCCTGGACTATCACCTATAGGCAAAACAGAACAGCAAAGAATACCTGACAGCATACCGTCCACAAAAAGAAGGCTCCTGGATTTGGATACCGCTCTATCACAGAGATTTGCAAAAACATTATGTTAGCAACAATCTCGAGGCTGTGGTTACGTCTCTCTGCGGTTTCCTTTTTCCATGAGATGCTAGTCCAGCAGCTTAATGGAAGAGTATCTGTGCAGTGTTGAACCAACAAGAGAAACATGGGACAAGTTGAAACTGAATAGCTCTTGATGTGAGGAGAGACAGCGTAAGTGGTCATACTTTGCACCTGAAAATCAAGGCTTCTGGGTTCAAGTCCTAGCTCAGCACATTGTCTTGACCTGTCACAAAATGTAGAACGATCTGGCAGTCCAATGTATGTGGATCATCATGAACCTGAGTGCATCAAAATTGAGGTATCATCATGGATTCAAAAAATAGCATGCTTCAAAAGACCTATATTAAATTCAAAAGGCAATACAGGTTATGCAATTGTAATTAAGCTTAACCAGTTCCTCATTAGGAAGAAGTAAATGAGATGTGCATTGGCTGCTCACTGCATATGAAAGGCATGGTTCACTACATACGAAAGACATGGTTTCCTGGTTTGAGACCAAGTCTCGCACACAGTTTCAACTTCTTACAAATATGTGGAATGATCACAGTGTTTTGATATTCAATGTACTTGCAGTGCCTTGATCCTCAGAGCACGAAGGTCTTGGTTGCATGCTGAATTCATAAAGTAGAAATTGTATGGGTATAACACCAATTACAATTAGAGTTAAGTTACAAGTATTGCATATTTTACAGTATGACGTACAGGCAAAATAAAGATCTTGCATAGATATGAGACACAGCAAGCAAAGTACCTAGTGCACTGCCCTCCACGAATAGTATTATTTACTCCAAAAAGAATTTTGGTGACAATTTACCTCTGGAAGATGGCAAGAAAATTTATGACACTACTGCTATCGAAGTCAATAAGTCAAACAAAAACATTCTATTTACGCAGAGCATGAAAGTGAAACATGCATTAGACTGTTGAGCTTCAACAGGACAAAAAATAAATAATTAAAATAAAAATCAACAACTACATAAACAGCCAATTGCAACACCTCCTGACATTCAACAACACATCATTACAGAAATAGCAGCTGCTAATGATTACTGGGAGAAATACACAAGTCAGCTTCATAAGAAAACATTGTAACAATACTATAAAAAGCCAACTGCCTGCGTATCTTATGTAGGAAAATACCATCAGTAGACTGTAAATACATGCAACATAACATAACAACCTCTCCACATTAAAAGGCTACACAAAGTGGACATAGAAACAGACAAGTGCATACATTGCTCTCAAAACCTGGTAAATAGGTTACACAGGGAGACAGTTTTCACACATAATGTACACAGCATCTTCATGTGTATCAACTGAACAGCCATGCAGTCAGTAATTGCCACAAACATAAAACAAACATGCTATCCATTGACCAGCACAGATAGTGATATGAAGCTCCTACCTAAAATTAGCCAAAACTATAACATTAGTTTGATGATATCAAAACTCCAATTAATACTTCTATAAATGATGGTGGGATGCAAACTGAGAAACAGAGCATCGTTTAACAAATTCTGTAAGTCACAGATGCAGTGTTAAAATGCTGTGCAGTGCTCCGAGTTTGAAACACAATAAACACAGCATTAAACAGAAACATTTGTAGAATGCTTTTTACTTTTGCTTGTAGTTGTGTGTCCACTGTGTGTAACTAATAGATGTATTACTAAGTAAAGTTTGTTAACATATGTGCAGAATGATACAATTATCATCCACAATCAAAACATTATGCTCTCAAACAGTAACCAAAATTAACTGTAAATGAGCAACAGCGACAAGTTGAAACCATGCTCAATTGGGACTTGAACTTGCATCATCAGAGCACGTCTTTTAAATCTTCAGCTTGCTACTAATACTTCTCTGTATTTCCCATAATTGGTGGCAAGCTGAAGCTTTGAAATGGTAAATGAGTCAGACTTTGATATACAGAACATCTTACTGTGTACCACCTTTGTAAAAGGGGAAGAATCCCAGTTCAAGTCCAGCTCACAATTTTAAATTGTGACATATGTTCATCACAGCATACACTCTGCTAAATATTAAAAAATATGTACTTTTAATGACCTCAGATATAGTGATGTGGAAATGCCATCACAATGCAAAATAAGAATAGGACAAATGACAGTACACTGCCAAAATCTGTCATGTGCAAGCAGTCAGTAAATAATAAATGCTAAAGCAAACTGTATTTATATAACACGAGCTACAAAAAAAAGTACTGCAAATAATGTCCATTCCACAATTAATAAAATAAAATAAACTTGGACATGATGAAGTAACATTTACAGTTATATTTATCTGCACATATTCCTTCCATGCTAATTATATTGTTTTCTCCACTTCTTACAGATAATGCACGACAACACTACCCTACCAAATTTATATTGTTTCATTTCTTTTATATCATCAACTGGTGAATCACATTTATTCTGTTCATTCTCATATGCAACTTATATTGGTCCTCTTGTTATCCTCATCAAATTTTCAAGTAAAACAAATGTGTTAATAAATGTCTGCTCACATACAAGTTCAAAAAAATGGAGAGCCGAAATGATAATAATATGGAAAGGATAGGCTGTTGCCAAATGAAAAACAATGCTAGAAGACGACCTACACCTCAGTGTCTGGAAACAATGATGGTGATGTGCGAGTTGCGTGAATGTGTGAGAGGTTTTTACTTCTGAATAAAGACTGACTGAAAGCTGAAATACTTCTACCATTCCTTTTTGCTGAGCCTGTCTGCAACTCAACACCACCTGTGTGATGAGCAGCAATCTATTATTTCCGTATTATTGTGCACAATTTCATTCATTTATGTTTTGTCTATCCCATTAAGAAAGAGAACCTTTAGGGATGTGGTACAAATCAAAGCATTCATTTATTACACCCACAACAACTGGTGACATAGACATGATATTAGACAGTCACTGACATCTCCTATCATGCCACATCATGCTAAGTAAGCACCATCCACATCAATCACGTCATACATCTTTTGAGTCCTTATCACCACAACTCCATGGTGTCAAACAATGCTACCAACTGCACATGTGCCTAAAGGCACAATAACCAATTGTGTGATGGTAAAACCGCTATTGTTTTGGCAACACGATCCTGTCCAGTATTTTGCACAGCTAGAAAGCCAACTTATGTTAGTGCACGAAACTGCAGGTGACACAAAGTATCGTTACAATGTTGCAGCGCTCAACAATCATATGGCCATGGAAGTGCAAGACATCCTGGTGTCACCACCCAGCACTTTTCACTACACAACTATCAAGAACACCCTGATTACTTGTCTCCCGGAATCCAAGACAAGGAAATCTGAGAAGCTAATCCACACAAAAGGGCTAAGAAACTGCACTTCATTGCAGCTACTACACCACCTGTGAATGTTAGCAAGCAATGCTGTCAACGAAGAAATCCAGTAGAGTAATTGATTACTGTGCCTGCCATGTAACACGCAGAAGTTATTAACAGCGTGACCTGGTTATATTTACGTGCTTGTGCAAACTATGGGCCACATAGCGAAGATGTATCCATCTGCATGCGTAGAGACAGGTTGCTCACACCCTCAGGCAAATATCACCACCGCTTTGCAAGTGCAGATCATGGAGCTCGGGCCCAAGTTGCTGTCTTATGAACTCAGAGTACTAGTCAGTAATCCTGTCGCTGCCACCCCCACCCTCCTCCCCTGGGAAAATGCAGCGGCTCACCCTCATCAGAAAGTCTTCTGGCACCACTGACAGTTTGGCTCCGAGATGCAAAACTGCAGTCCACCACGCAAGAAGGCAAACTCGACAGGAACTCAATGACGTTGGCCACTGGCTCTTCAGATGGCTGCTGTTGACTGTTCACAAGACAGTATACTACAAAGCTACAGCTCCTGGCAGAAACGGGTGCTGATTTATCAGTTTATCATCTGCTCATATGGTGCACTGCAACTGTGATGACTGTTACTTTTTTCCCTGCCAGTGGTTTCACAATATTAACACATAGTTGATACACATTAACACTAAACTTAGGCCTGCAAAGCAAATTTGAGTGGCAGTTCGTTGTAGTAGACACAACATGCCCCATACTCAGAGCTGATTTCTTATCTGTGGACTCCTCCATGACCTCTGCCATAGGGGCCTCCTTGATACCACAACCATCTCAGTAATTTAAGGGCAAGTAAATCACATGGATGACACTGCAGTGCGGGTGATAACCAGTAACTCTCCGTTCACAGAGTTCCTCATGCACGACTCTATACCACACAATAGACGCCCTCTCTAGCACATGTACAGCACTTGATAGTACACCACGTCATATTTGACCAAACTGCCTGCTGCCTGACACCAGAGAAACTAAAAGCAGCAAAGCACAAATCCTCATTGACACACAGGGAACCTACCACCCTTCGAGCAATAGTCTGTCATCTCCACTGCATGTGCTCCCAAAGAAAAATGGATTGTGCCCATGAGGAGATTACAGACAGCTCAATGCCAGAACCATCCCTGGTTGGTACCTGATACTGCGTATTGAAGATTTTGTATTCAACATAAATGGCAAGTGCATTTTTACTACATTGGATTATGTATGAATGTTTTACCCAATACCTGCAACACCAGACGATATTGCTAAGACCGCCATCTGCGCACCATTTGGACACACTGAATTCACTAGAATGTCTTTTGTATTTTGTAATGGTGCTCAAACATCTCAATGATTCATGGATGAGGTTAGACATGACCTACATTTTTATTATGTGTACACTGACAACATTTTGGTTATGTCAAGCTCTGAGGCAGAACACATGTTGCACTTGTAGCAAATTTTCAGTTGTCTTTGTGCACACAATCTGCTTGTCAACCCACCAAAGTGAATTTTCGGAGAAGCTGAAGTTCAATTCCTACGCTACACTATCAATGCTAAAGATATACGGCTGCCACCAGCCTATGACAGGTACAGAACTATGACAATTTCTTGGTGTCACCAATTTCTATCATGGTTTCGTTCACAGCCATGCCCTCCTGGCTCTACCAGTGAATGAATTCAAGCATGGTCTACTGAGACAAAAAGACAAACTGCTACGGAACACAGAAGCTATGTTATCACTTCCAGAAGCACCTATTGCCCTAATGGTCAATTTTATTTATTGAATATTTTTAATTTCATTTCCTGTTCCATAGATCCTGGTAACGAGTGAATCACAAGGATAGGGAATGTGTCAGATTCTACATAGCTCAAATATAACTTGTATAAATACAATAAAAAGATACAATGTAAATAAAAATCAACTGAACGACAGCACAATCAATCAACAGAAAATTTTGTTCCACATGTTAAGGATGAGTAATATATTTATGATATGGAATGTGTCAGATTGTACACAGTTGAAATATATCTTGCATAAATGCAATAAAATATACAATGTAAATAAGATATCAGCTAAACAACAGCACATTTAGTTAACAGAACATTTTGTTTCACATATTACAGGTGTGTAATATATACAGGAGTCAAGATAAACTAAATATTCCAAAGGAAATACAGGAATACCAATAAATACTTGTCATATGCATATGATAGTACTCAAAATTAATTATGCTAATTTTACAACACTTACAAATTTAGTGATTATATACATTTTCTTTCACATATTCATCAACTGCATAAAAAGATTTCTCGAACACGTACACCTTAAGAGGCATTTGATGTGTGGTGGAAGAGCATTAAACAGCTTAATGCTGGAGTAATAAGCTGCTTTTTAAACCATAGTGAGGCTTTTCAGTTCAATGTGCAGACTGTTATTGGTTCTTGTGTTATAATCATGAAATTGGGTGTTATCTTTGTAGATAGAAGGGTTTTCACAGACAAAGGTCAACAAGGAAAAGATATATTGTGAGGAGGTGGTAAGGATCCCCATCTTTCGAAACAAGCACCTGCAGGAGTGCCTGTGATGGACACCACTCATTATTCTAATTTTTTTTGTGCAGTGAAAATTTTCTTTGCGAGAGGTTGGTTCCCTCAGAATATAATAGCATATGATATTAATGAATGAAAATAGCTAAGTAAGAAGCCTTAATGGTGTCTGCTTCAGCCATTGAAGCAATAACCCGTAGTGCAAATATTGCTGAGCTAAGCGTTTTATAAAGATGAAGAATGTGTGCTGACCAGTTACATTTGCTGTCTATACAAGCACCCAGGAATTTTGTAACCTCAGCTTTCTGTATTTCTTGATCTCTGCACTTAATGTTAATTTCTTCCAAATTTCTTTGTGAAGTATGGAATCTCATATAAAGGGTTTTATCTGTCTTGAGAGAGAGACCATTTGAAGAAAACCAGTTTACTACAATCTTTGAAACTTTATTCGTAGTTTGTTCAAGATTGTTGTCTGTAAAATCGTCAATTAGAATTGTAGTGTCATCTGCAAAAGAGTACATTTACTGTTTGAATCAGAACAAAGTGGGAGATCATTAATGAAGATGAGGAATAGCAGTGGACTCAAAACAGAGCCTTGTGGCACTCCACAACTTACATGAAGCAGGTTCTCTGGATGAGCCACTCATCATTACAGTCTGCCTTTGGTCCTTTAGCAATGATTGGAGCCACGAACCAACGGTTCCACCCAAACCAAATATTATGCCTTTTTCAAAAGGATTAGATGGTTTACACAATCAAAGGCTTTTGAGAGGTCACAAAAAATACCTACTGGAGACATTTTTTTGTTCATGGCTTCCAAAACTTGGTTGGAGAAACACAATACTGCATGTTCTGTAGAAAGACCAGCACAAAATTAAAACTGACTTTTGTTTAGGATACTGTGGTAGCTAAGATGATTGATAATCATCCTGTGCATGAGTTTTTCAAGAATTTTTGAAAAAATGGTTAAGAGGGAGATTGGGCAATAGTTTGTAACATTGTTTTTCTCACCTTTTTTAAAGAGTGGTATCACTACAGTTAGTTTTAGCCTGTCGGGACTATTCCTTTTTGCAGAGATGTATTGAAAATGTTGCCCAAGACTGAACTTATACATTTATAGCAATATTTTGCTATTTTACAGGAAATACTGTCCACACCAACAGACTTTTTATTTTTTAATGAGGTAATAATTATTTCAATCTCTTTTACTGTAACATGCCATAAGGATAATTGTGGGGGTCTATTACTAATAGCTTTCTGTAGAAGAGCCAATGACTCGTCCACAGAACCTTTACAGCCTGTCTTCTCTGCTGCTGACAAAAAGTGCCTGTTAAAGATTTCTGCAATCATTTCAGGTTTCTTTACATTATTGGTACATTGTTTAATTTCAATGGGTGCCCTGTCCCCATTTTTTTTTGTTTTTTTTTGCCAGTTTCCCCACTTTATTACATTCCAATTTTTTTTATTTTGTTGTCAAACATATCAATTTCAGACTTCATGCATGTATGTTTTGACTTATTTATTAGCTTCTTTAGAAGGGTACAGTAATTCTTTGGATCATTACAAGTTCTGAGGGAATAATACAACATCTGCAGGATGTTTTTATTCCTACAGTGATCCATGACTTATTGACAGTGCCTACATGACTGTTTCTAATTATTTTTTTGGGAAATGTGGCTTCAAAGATAGACATAAATTAGTTCAGAAAAATATTATAATTTTTGTTCGCATCTGTTTAATTGAAAACTGGACTCCAGTCTATCTCTTGCAGGTTGGTGTGAAATTTTGTAGGGTTTCATCACTTACGTGTCTGCCACTGCAATTGGTGCTGCACTGAAACAGCAACTAGGCAAATACTGGCAGCCCTTGGCTTCTTTCAGTTGAAAGTTATCACCTTCATTGTGGAACTGGTTTACATATGACTGAGCAGTACACTGCATACTCCTCCATTAAGAAGTTTTGCCACATGTTAGAGGGACAACAGTTTAACCCAGTCACAGATCACAAACCACTGATGTCTGCTTTCTGCCAGTGTCCGGAGAAAGGATCAACACATCAGCTGTGCTATATAGACTACATCAGACAGTTCACCACTTGCATAGTCCAAGTTGCGAGAGACCTGAAAGTGCCAGCAGACACACTCTCTTGGATTGAAACAATCACTGACACTGTTGATTTCAAAGCTCTTGCTGCAGTGCAACAAGCAGACAGTGAGCTGCAAGACTTTTTGAAGCAACTGTCAGATCCATAACTCCAGAATGTTACAATACTATCATTAAATGAACTGCTGTACTGTGATGTCACAACTACCAAACTGCAACCATTTGTGACCAGCTGCATCCTGCAATGACGTTCTTCACCTTGATAAATGCCAACTCAGCTCACTATTCCATGGCAGCTTGTCCTTTAGCCTCAGTGCACCACGTAAGAAATTCAATGGTACAACCAGGAGGGCGTGGTTGTGAATGAAACGACAATAGTAATTGGTGATGCCAAAAAATTGTCATGTGCTCAAAGACGAGTGAAAATCTGCCATAAGTGTGACAGGTGTTTCGTCTTAGATTGACATGACCGATACAACATTGATGTACACGTAACAAAAATCTCTTCCATGAATCGTTGAAACATGAATGCAGCATTACAAAGTCCAAAAGGCATTCTAGTGAATTCAAACAATCCGAATAGTTTGCAGATGGCAGTCTTAGCAATGTTGTCTGGTGCCGCAGGTATTTGGTAAAATACATGCACTAAATCCTATGTGGTAAAAATGCATTTATCATTGATGTTGAAAATGAAATCTTCAGTATGCAACATCAGATACTGGTCAGGGATGGTTCTTGGCTCAAGCTGTCGGTAACCTCCACATGGGCACAATCCATTGTTCTCCTTTAGGACCACATACAGTGGAGACACCCAACTGCTGGTCAACTGGAGGCATCTTCCCGTTTGAGCACGAACTGGAATTCATGCTCTGCCACTTTCAGTTTAACTAGTGCCAGGTGGCAGGTGGTGCAGCTGAGCATGAAGTGGTGGTTCTGGTGTGGTTAATATACAGTGTACTGTTCGATGCTGCACAGGTGCTGGTGTGGGCATCTAGCATGTGTTCTCCAGTAACTGCTTCAGAAGCTCTACGAATGGAGAGTCACTGGTTATCATTTGCACTGCAGTGTCATCCACATAATTTACTCGACCTTGGTTACCAGGTTAGTAGTGGTATCAAGTTGGTGCTGATGATAGAGATCAGGTAGGAGTCCAAAGAAAGATAAGAAGTGTCCTCCGAATATGAAGCACTTTACGTCTGCTACGATGAATTGCCATCCAAATTTGCATCACAGGCTAAGTTTAGCATTAAGGTGATTTGACCATATGTTGAGATTGTGGAATCATTGGCAGCGAAAAGGTGGCCATACTCACAGTTGTGGTGTGGTTGACAGGCGGACGGACAGATAAACTGACATGTATCTACCAGTAACTGTAGTTCTGTATTATAGACTGTCTTGAACAGTCAACAGCAGTTCTGCACCTCAGAGCCAAACTGTCAGCGGTACTAGCACACTCTTGCTGATGGGTGTGAGCAGCTGTGCTTTCCTGGTGGGCAGTGGTGACAGGATTGGCAGCTGGTACTCTTGAGTTCATAAGGTAGAAACTTGTACGGCAAGCTCAGAGATCTGTGCTTGTAATGGAGTGAGGGTATTATCTGCCCGAGGCTGTGGGTAAACTGTGGTGATGCACACAGACGGTAACATCCCTGCTATGCGATCTGCAGTTTGTGCAAGTTTATGAATATCACCAGCACACACTGTTAATGTCTTCTGTGTATCGGATGGCAGGTGCGATAACTAAATATTCTGCAGGATGTCTTCATTAACAACACTGCTTACTAACATACACAGGCAGTGCAGTAGCTGTGACGGAGAATGATCCCTTAGTTTTTCGCTGCAGAGTAGCTTCTCTTGTCTTCACCTTGGAATGCGAGAGGTGGGTATCAGGGCATTCTTGATAGTTGAGTAAAGATAAGTGCATGATGGCGATGCCAGAATATCTTGCGCCTCTGAGGTCATATCTTTGTTGAGCCCTTTGTGTAATCTGCAGTTACAAATTGGCTTTATAACTTTGTGAACCATAGGATAGGATTCTGTTGCCAAAATGGTGGCGGTTTGTGTGGTTGGTTACTGCCCCTGTAGGCACATGTGCGGCTGGTAGCGGGTCTGACATCACAGAGTTATGATAACAAAGAAGAGAAAGACGTGAGCACAGCTGATGCTCATTCGATGCATTTTTAAAAAGAGAATCAAATAACAGAATAATTACAAAGCACACAGCAAATGTAAATCAAAGAGAGACTGTAACAAAGACAATCATGCAAGGAGTACTCACTTGGGTGTGTGGTACTACACTTCCAAGTGATGATGCACTTCAGCATAAATATCTAGAATGTTTTCCTGCTATGAAACAGGTTTCTGGTGGTGCAAGAGCTGCAGTGTACAGCTTCCACAAATGTGTATACAATCACGGCTGCTTTTATGTGCAGGCTATCTAGGCTGTAGGCTAGGGGGCCACACCACAACAATTTAAAATGAAAACAGTCTAGGTTGTAATACTGTGTTGTGGGCCCTCTTATAATCATAAAATATGCAGATGTGATTATTTTGTATGGGATTATTCAGTTAAATTTTTCAGTTGGGAGCTGATGTGAATTAAGTTAACATTCACCTCTCTAACTTCTGGTTTGTTTCTGACAAATTCCCAGTAGTAGTCAGGGAAAAAAATCTGATTTATGCATGAAAATGGCGTTCAACTTATTTGTTGTTTTTTATAAAACTATAATTGTTCATAGCAATTTTAGACTATTGTGTTCTATCTATTAATGATTTCAATTCTTTTAATTTTTTTTAATTTCGTAGGCAGTGTGTGGACTCACTCACTCGCTTTCTCTTCAGTTTACCGACAGACTATATCAGCCACCTGCAAAAGTAGCATTCAGTCTCTAGAATTATGAAAAGTATTACAATATGCCATGTAATTTACATATTTACTGGACAGCACAGCAAAAAAAGGCATTTTCAATAGAGAAAGTATATGAGCACTTAGAGCTATTGAGAGGTTGAGTATTTTGAAGTTCATGTGAGCCATCAGCTGCACTCCAAGGCAGATTTGAGATTGTAGCTTTGAGTTCTGTTCGTCATAATTTCTAAGATTTGGATTTATCCAAATATTTTATATATTAGTACTCATTTGTTATGTTTTTTAAAAAATAAATAACAACTCAATAACATAACACATCAGTTGTTATTGTGCACCTGAAAAACACACACCCTTTTGTAGCCAGGGTCATTAATTTATGCTTCTGTGGTGGGGCTCCTTTTGGGATGGCTGGTTTCAATTCTGATGGTGAACTTGTCATCAGTATTAGTTGGCTGGCAAGGGAGGAACAAATAGTGAAATTAAATCACCTTACTTAGTGCTAATGCCCTGGGTCGATTACAAATCTTTCCACAGTGTCTTGCATAGTGAGGGCTTGTGACATTGTTTTTGGTCAACCTTCCATCAGATGGGGACACTAATCTCAGCAGCCTAACTACCACTATTCAAGATGAGTAGGATATGTGCTGTCGCCAAGTTTCACTTTCTACCTTCTGCCATTATCATCAACAATAAAACCACAAACAAGCCACTACACTACCCTTGCACCTATTACATTCATCTACAGATGGGAGTCACACCTGGAATGCAAACTGCCTTACTGAATAAACAAGAAAGCTGGAGGTAACATCCATCTACCTTCATGACTTGGTGAAATATTCTTGGTATGCCATAATTACACAAAACACAGAAAATAATCATGGTTCAAAAACTTGACAATATTGTACATTTCATCTCTGGAAAGGAGTTCATCAATGTCTACAAAAGGAAAGTTATATGCCAACCAGATGTAATGCTAAGCATAACCTTAAGTGTAATTTCACACTGCGGTAATAATATGTCAATACTTCACAGCTTGCTATCAATACAGCATTCTATTAAAAATTGCTTAAGAGACCACAATACAACAGAGGTAAAAATATATAAATTTAAAGTACAAAATAAAAATCTATCTTATTATTTATGGAAGTCAGAAACTACAAACACAGTGGAGCCAAGAAAAGGTACACAAAGTAAATAAAAATCTGATAATAAAATTGTGAGCAAAATACACAAAAATGCAAACCTATGGATGCTGTGGGGTGACTGTTTATACTCTAAGAATTGTTCATATACAAATGGAAACTAACTTTCACAACACCTTGAGTGTCAATTCGGAAGTTAAAATCACCAAAGAGAAAGAATGGTGCATTTCCATTGTCATCATTATGAAACCTGAAGGGAAAAAAAATCAAGTGTATTAATGAACATGTACAAAAAAATATTAAAAATAGATGTGCAAAAATACCAACTTCCAAATCAAATGCAAATGGCACACACCTGTCCAGTGTATGTTCCAAAGCACGGCGTCGATTTTTGCAGTAAACGGATGGGAACTAAGAAGAAATAAGAAAATACAATAAATAAATATTCTATATCAAGATTACTGCACCACTTAATATTTTTAGAAATGTGTAGTTCATTATTGAATTTATGTGTATATGCTAACTCCAATACCACCTAAAAAAAGCGATAATACAAACAGAAACAAGTTTTGGTTACAGCACTTCCTTTCAGTTCTAAAAAGTGATAGTTCTGCCAGGTTTTGTTCAAGCGTATTTTGGCTGTCACCTAACATAGTCTGCTTATATCTTTGTTTGACTAAATGCAGACAGTGACTAGGCATACTGGCCAAGTGTGTTGGACCATTATCAATTTCAATTAATAGACAATGAGGGCATACAAAGAAGTGGTACACAAATGGCAAAGTCTTGTTTAATTTCAATGTATCCCGAAAATGTTGAAAAGCCAGGGCTACGAACAAATGAAGAAAGAAACCAAATAATTAACAAAAACAGAAAATTCCACAACAAACATTTCAGGGTGCAAAAAATCAGCCTTCCATATACCACTCCTGTGTGAGTAATGAAGTTCAAATTACACCGTAAGCAGCACCCATGTGAACAATCCATCATGTTACTGAAGTGAATGGAATGATAAGAAATGCCATATGTAAAAAGTTACGCTTTATATGCTTCAATCTTAAGTGGGATAGGAGAAGCATCAATATATGGCATCTCAAAAAAGTATGAAGCTTGTGAATTGTGGACCACTGTGATTTTGTGAGGCTGGTAATAACAACTTTGCAAAATCTTACTCTGCTTTCTCTGCAGTTAATATACAACAGAGAGGCAAGGGTATTATCTATAATTATTACAAATGTATATAGCACTGTCAGTATAGATCCCAATTGAGTAATTTTAAAATAGAAAATTTTTGTGCCAACCTCACACTCAAGGGTGGACCTACTGAAGATAACAGAAGTACAAAGTGATAATTTGCCTCTATTCACATGAATGGACACTGAGAAACAACAAGTTGCCAATTCTTAGAGATCACAAATTACTATTTGTCTATAAGCTCCAGCTTAAGAGAAATTAAATAAACTGCAATCTTTAATAATGAGGTAAGTTTCTTTTTAAAAATGATTTTTACAAACAACAATTACAAAGTTTGGGCGTAGAGATCTGTGTGAAGCTGTTGCAATCAAAAGTTACTTTCCTTTTAAGTTGATATTGGTAATGCAGTAAGAGTAAAAAAATATACAATATTTTTACTACAGCAAATTGTTTATCTGCATGTGAGCACAGTAATTAATTAAAATATTTTGATTCAGTAAGATGGAGCAACATGTCACATAGGAAGGGAAACAATGATACAATTTCCTGCCTGCCTGATTCCTCATAATGGTAGTGTCAATTGACCATCTAGAACTTGTGACTTCACACTGGGTGGCTTCTTCCATAGAAGTGACATTTATTTACAACCTACACCCACAAACCACGATCAGTTCTAAACATTGAGGCAAACCTAACACATCATTTCTACAATTGAGATATAATTAAGTGGAAACATCACACAAAATTTAGTTAAATAAATGAGTGTGGGGCACCACAGTCCTACAGCATGTATGTCCGTCATTGAGGAGGTTCGACCAAAGCTGTTTTCTTTTTTCTTTTTTTTTTTAAAAAAGAAAGATTAATTTGTGCAATAAATTCTAACATTACTATAAAATTCAAAAACTGCACTCCTTTCAGATCAATCAGTCTACAGTACAATAAATGTATCCTCTGCTGTGTATCTATCACCCATCTCCAGCGAATTTTTATTTGTCATTATTTGAGAATCAGTCTTCAATAATTGCTTTCTGGAATGCTTCAGCTTGCTGTCAGATTTGAAACTTGTTAACAAGAGACAATGATCATCACTCAGAGTGCACGTGAACAAGGCAGAGTGCATTATACCCCTCTTCTCTCTCAACTTCTCTGTGTCAGTCTCATATTCTTCGTCAGGCATTCTATATCTCAACTGCAACACCCGCTCAATTTGATGATGATCTGAGAACATGTTCCTTTGGAACACTGTTCATAGGTATCCTAATTCTTTGGCATGGCTCTCCTTATCTGTAGGAGTTCAAACTATATTGACCAGAGTTTTTAACATCAAATTTCTTTGTGACACATGGTAATGGTTTGAGACTTGGAGATAGAGATCAGTATGTGTGGAAGCACACAATGCAAGTTTTCTATACACACTATGACCCAGCAATCATCTTACTACTAGCACATTGAGAAAAAGTAGCTGGCCCCTATTTATAGTCAGAAACCTTACCACATGAATCGTCTAAGAATAAATTACAACTCTGCCAATGCACTGCCTATTCGTATGTTGTGTACACGATGCTGCCACCATTTGTGCGTGTGTGTATCACTATCCCATGACTTTTGTCTCGTCATTGTATGGTGCATCAATATTACAAATGTGGGTGTTAAGGGAATACATTCCTTCTGTACTGCAGGAAGTCCCCATTGTAGTGGTGGCACACACATACACACAAAATTCAAGCTTTCACAACCAACGGTTGCTTCATCAGGAAAGAGGGAAGGAGAGGGAAAGACGAAAGGATGTTGGTTTTAAGGGAGAGGGTAAGGAGTCATTCCAATCCCGGGAGCGGAAAGACTTACCTTAGGGGGGAAAATGGACAGGTACACACACACACACACACACACACACACACACACACACACACACACACACACAGCCATCCGCACATACACAGACACAGGCAGACACAGCAAATGTCTGCTTGTGTCTGTGTCTGTGTATGTGTGTGTGTGTGGTGTGCGCGTGTGTATACCTGTCCTTTTTCCCCCTAAGGTAAGTCTTTCCGCTCCCGGGATTGGAATGACTCCTTACCCTCTCCCTTAAAACCCACATCCTTTCGTCTTTCCCTCTCCTTCCCTCTTTCCTGATGAAGCAGCCGTTGGTTGCGAAAGCTTGAATTTTGTACGTATGTTTGTGTGTCTATCGACCTGCCAGCACTTTCGTTTGGTAACTCACATTATCTTTGTTTTTAGATATATGAATTATATGTCAGGATGGATAGAGTTTAAATGTTCCAGGAAATCTTGAAGTTTCTTCATTCTATGTGGCCACACCAGCCGGCCGGAGTGGCCGAGCCATTCTAGGTGCTACAGTCTGGAGCCGCGTGACCACTACGGTTGCAGGTTCAAATCCTGCCTCGGGTATGGATGTGTGTGATGTCCTTAGGTTAGTTAGGTTTAAGTAGTTCTAAGTTCTAGGGGACTGATGACCTCAGAAGTTAAGTCCCATAGTGCTTAGAGCCATTTGAACCATTTTTAGGCCACACCACAAACATGCCATCCATGAACAGACTGGGACATGTTGATTTGAACTAGGTGGATTCTAATGTCTTTGCTGCAAAGTATTCCTAGTATAGGTTTGTCACAACAGATGATAATGTACTACCCATCACCACACTATTGGTTTGTTCATAATCTGTTGACAATATAACATGGTCAGAAGCACAATCAATGCAGCTTAAAATGTCTGCAAACCAGAAAGCAAAATTCAGTCACTTGTACAAGAAGACAAGATGAAGGAAGTTGTACAGTAATTAATCTGATAATCATCTGGACTGGGGTACAGTGAAGGTCTAGACTAAAAGGCTAAATTTCGTGCCCACTCCAGAAATGTTACCAACAGCAGTTTACATAAGCTTCGTGGAGCATGTTGCAGCTTCACTCCCTCCAGAAGGAACGAAAGAGGTTATATCAAAACCTGTAGAGTGCTTACCAATAACCACTGATTGGATCCAATATCTATAAGAAAGCACAGATGGTACTTAGCGATCTGTGGGAGGTCAAAGAAACGGCACGTTTTCCAGTCAGAAATGGCAACACTGCAGTCCTTACATCACATGTAAACTAAAATAAGATGATTTTTTCTATAGACAGAAAGATGTCAATCCTATAAATAAAAATCGATAGGAAGATGACAACTCTCCTCAAGGAGTCAGGCTCGTCATATAATGTCATTAAGTGTATTAAAAACCAACAGCTGTGCCACCACTACAATGGGGACTTCCTGCAGTACAGAAGGAATGTATTCCCTTAACACCCACATTTGTAATATTGATGCACCATACAATGATGAGACAAAAGTCATGGGATAGTGATACACACACGCACAAATGGTGGCAGCATCGTGTACACAACATACGAAAAGGCAGTGCATTGGCAGAGTTGTAATTTATTCTTAGACGATTCATGTGGTAAGGTTTCTGACATGATTATGAATGCACAACAGAAATTTACAGACTTTGAACACTGAACGGTAGTTGGAACTACACAAAATGGGAAATTCCATTTTGGAAATTGTTAGGGAATTCAATATTCTGAGATCCCTAGCGTCAAGACTCTGCCAAGGATACTAAACTTCAGGCATTACCTCTCACCACAGACAACACAGCTGCTGACGGCCTTCGCTTAACGAGAGAGAGAGATATAGAGAGAGAGAGAGCGCAACAGCCTTTGCGTAGAGTTGTTAGTGCTAACACACAAGCAACAGTGTATCAAATAATCACAGAAATCAATGTGGGACATATGATGAACATATCCATTAGGATAGTGTGGCAAAATTTTACAGAGAGTGCCTGTTTCTGAATCCTTGGAACAAGTTGCACAGAAGTTTGATGACTGTTTCGTTGAACTTCTAGGCAAATTCTCACGTTGACTTGTTTCTTATTTGAAGGAAAATAATATAAACAAACCATTGGGGTTGCAGGTTGGTGGTCTGTTGTCACCTATTGTGGTGAGCACACGCATGGAATATCTTTAAGAAAACACACCAGAAACTACCAAGTTCAAACCATGTTTTTACAGACATGGGGTTGTGTGGTGTGGCCACATGGAATGAAAAAACTTTAACAGTATATGGAACATTTTAGCTCTATTCATCCTACTATAAAATTATCATTGGAACTTTTGAAAGAGGGCCAGCTACCTTTCCTTAAAGATGTTGGTTACGAGAGGACCACATGCATCCCTGTCTCAGTGTATATACCACACACACTTATATCTATCGCCATGCCTCAAGCCACCATCGTACCTCATAAAGAAATTTGGTACCAAAGACACTCGTCCATTCAGTTTGAGCACTATCTAACAAGGAGAACCTAGCCAAAGAATTACAACAGATATGAATAACATTCCGAAGGACTGGGTACTCGGATCATAAAACTGAATGGGCAATGTAGCAAAAATCAAGAACACAAGAGAAAGAGGTTGAGATGACACAGAGAAAGAAAAGCCAAGTATGCTTATCTACTTCATGCAGACCCCATACACAGTTCACAAGACTCCTACTGAAACATGGTATTTTTACTGAAACATGGTATTTTGCACCTGTCAACAAAGTCTTTGTATTGCTGAAGATGATCTAGGTCTCAAAAGCCGAGTTTGCTCTGCATTTCACGTGAATGTGGCACATCTCAGCCAGTTACATGTTCCATAGATCACTTGAATAATCCTTTTAGTGAAATGATGCGTAAGTCAGTCAGTTTACAGGATATGTATATCTGATTAGTGTTAACACAAATGAACACCAGTTTTAGTCCTACTCATGCAACTACCCTTCAAAAAAGGTCTCCAGGCTACCAGTTTTTAATCAGAACTCACCAATGTAACAGTAGGAGTCGTCCAGGAGAACTTCTTTACATTAGATTTAAAACTTCCTTTGCTTCCTGCCAGACATTTTACATTATCAGGTGAATGATCAAAGTTTTGTCGCTGCATACTGAAATCCTTTCTGAGCCACTGAAAGCTTTAATAATAGATAATAAAGGTCACTTTTCCCTCTAGTGTGTAGGTGTGGACATTGCATCACTGTTCTTCTCAAATTATAATGGATTATTTGTGGAATTTCATTGGCGAGTATATGTATTGCAGCTAAAATGCCTGAAGTTTTCATTAATATGTACACCCAAAAATTTGAAGCATTCTATCCTATTTTTATGTGGACGGACCATTAGAACAGTGGAGGAGAGGTGCCAGAAGCATCAGATACACATGTGATTAAAACATTCAAGCAATTCATCTGTCATTCAGCACTGACAAAAATATAATCATGAAACGAAGTACAAGAAGACAAGGATCATGGTGCAAATTAAATGTTTCTTAAACATTGTAGTCAAGAAGTCTATTTAAAGAAAAATGTTGGAAAACCTAGTAAACTTTGATTTGAGCTTGGGGTGTGGCACTATTTTATCATGATCTCACCAGCCATCGCATCACCAGAACTGAGAGACGCTGAGAGAATGTACATTTTAGTGAACATCAGTATGGGATCAGAAAAACAAAAGAGCATCAAGGGGTGTAGCAGGTGCTGGGAAACAAACTTAGCTACAAACAGTGGCGCAAGACCAATGACAGTTGAGTGTCTGCTTGAAGTACAGGCAGCGAATGTACTTAACAGCACAACTCACAGCACCTAAAGATGATGACTGGCTCAGTTGTTGAAACATTGTGCATAAAATGGAGACAAAATTCTGCTGAACTGGAAGCACATCATCACCCTTAAGGAATATATAGATCATTGACTGGCATGTCTGGTCCCCCAATTTGTCACCCATGGAGCATGTCTGTAATGCAATGGGAAGATGGATACTTTCATGCCAGCCAGCAATCTTCAAGAACTAACACAACAATGTGATTCATGCTTGGCAACCTATTCTTCACGATTACATTTGGAGGCTGTCTGCTCACATGTCTCAATGGATACGTCTCAATGGATACAAGAGTATAGGTCTCACCTCATACTGATGCTGATGGTGGGCATCAGCTCCAAATGTAAAGGAAGTTTAATCATTTCACACCCATTATGTGATGAAGACCTCTGCCAAGTTTACAAATATTGAACTGATGCTTCATGGTGAAACACCTTCCATTTCCATCAGTGTGTATCCACTAAGCTATCACAAAATTTATTTCTCTTTCCTGTAATTTACTGATGAATTCATTCCAAAGATGCGTAGCTTGTTAGTTGGTTGGTTCGTTTAAAAGAGGGGGAGGGGGGGAAGGGACCAAACTGAGAGGTCATCGGTCCCCAGTAAAATAATTACGCAAGGGAAAGAAGAAAAGAAAGGAGACGTACAGCACAATAACAGGAAAAAGGAAGAATCAGAAGAACAGCAGAAGAACAACCAACACTAAAAATCGACAGAACAGGAAATGAAAACCACAGAGAGAAGCAGGAAACATATAGAAGGGATAAAAACAAGGGAGCAGAGAACTGTGGCTGGCTGACCCAAGAGAATAAAAGGAAAAGCCAGCCACTCTGCGACACATTAAAACATCCAGCCTAAAATAAAAGCATTAGAGTAGAGAACAAAAAGGGACAAAGGACATGCGCAAAAACTTATATAGAATGATGAAACCCATTGTCAGGTATAAAATGTAAAACTAAATTAGCCAACGAGGCATTGTTGGCTAAAATTAATGGAAACAAGTCCGGTGATTGAAGAGTCCATCTCAAGGCAGCCATAGAAGGACAGCTCACGAAGATATGGGCCACTCTCAGTCGGGGACTGCCCCGACACTGAGGCGGGTCATCACGGCGCAGGAGGTAGCCATGTGTCACCCAAGTGTGGCCAATGGGGAGCTGACAGAGAACCACAGAGTCCCTGCGAGAGGCTCGCGTGGAGGTCTTCCACACATTCGTAGTCTCCTTAATGGCGTGCAGTTTGTTGTGTGTACTGAGGTTATGCCATTCCGTTTCCCAAAGCCGCAAAACCTTGTGGCATAATAATGAACACAGGACAGTTGCAGAGAAGCCGATATCCATAAGTGGTTTCCACGTAGCCTGTTTGGCCAGCCTGTTGGCAAGTTCGTTGCCTGGGATGCCGACGTGACCTGGGGTAAACACAAACACCACTGAATGACTGGACCGTTCCAGGGCACAGATGGACTCGTGGATGGTCGCTGCCAAAGGATGACGAGGGTAGCACTGGTTGATAGAGTGTAGGTTGCTCAAGGAGTCAGTATAGAGAAGAAAAGACTCCCCAGGGCATGAACGGATGTGCTCAATAGCACGGGATATAACCACCAGCTTGGCGGTCAAAACATTGCAGCCATCGGACAAGGAATGCTGTTCATATGTCCTCCATGGACATAAACGAAGCCGTCATGATCATCGGGCATTGAGCTGTTGGTGTAAACCACTACATGGCCTCGGTAAACGTCAAGAATAAAGAGGAAGTTGCAGCAGAGAGCTGTAGGGTTAACCGAGTCCTTAGGGCCATGTGAAAGGTCCAGGCGCATCTGCGGCCTAGGTGTACACCATGGAGGTGTATATGAATGGACCTCAAGCATAGGTGGTAAAGGCAAGGACTCCAGGTTCGGAAAGAAGGGATCAGACACAAATTGCAATTGGAAGCCCTGACCTGGGCCCTCAATGTGGGAGATGAACGGCTGTGGGTGGGAAAAGGAGACGGTGATTCAGATGTGAAGGAGAACTACGGACGTGTGCAGTGTAACTGGCCACCAGATGTGCACGCCTAGTCTGCAATGGAGGGACTCCGGCCTCCACAAGGACTCTGGTCCCCAGAGCTCATCCTAAAAGCTCCTGTCGCTAGGCAAACACCACAGTAGTGCACTGGGACAAGTAAATGTAATGCTGAGGGCGCCACTGAACCATAAGCCAGACTACCATAGTCAAGGCGGGATTGCACAAGGGCTCTGTAGAGCTGCAGCAGCATAGAGTGATCTGCACCCCAGCTGGTGTTGCTCAGGCAGCAGAGGGCATTGATGTGTTGCCAGCACTTCTGCTTCAACTGATGAAGATGAGTAAGCCATGTCAATCAGGCATCGAAAATCAGTCCTAAGAATCGGTATGTCTCCACTACCGTGAGTCGTTAAGGTAAGTTTTGGTTCCGGATGATTGGTGTGATGCCGACAAAAGTGTGTAACACACAACTTTGCAGCTGAAAACTGGAAACCATGGGCTAGGGCCCATGACTGCGCCTTGTGGTAGCCCCATATAGGCGGAGCAGTGCGACATGCAGAAGTTGTCTGCATACAGAGAAGGTGAGAAGGACAACCCTACAGCTACTGCTAGACCATTAATGCCCACTGAAAATAGAGACACTCTCAATACAGAGCCCTGCAGGACCCCATTCTCCTGGATATGGAAGGAACTTTGGGAGGCACCTACTTGGACACGGAGAGTACGAAGCAACATGAAATTCTGGATAAAAATTAGGAGCGGGCATCGGAGACCCCACTCGTATAATATGGCAAATGGCAAGGATATGATGTTGCTAGGGCAGGTCATGCGCTTTTCGTAAATCAAGAAATATGGCAACCAGGTGTTGGCATCTGGAAAAAGCTGTTCGGATGGCAGACTTGAGGGACACAAGATTATCAGTGGTAGAGCGACCCTGGCGGATGCCACCCTGACATGGAGCCAGTAAACCAAGTGACTCCAGGACCAAACCCAACCGCCGACACACCTTACGTTCCAGCAGCTTACAAAGAACGTTGATGAGGCTGATGGGCCGATAGCTATCCACAACAAGCAGGTTTTTACCAAGTTTCAGCACCGGAATGATGGTGCTCTCCCGCCATTGCGATGGAAAGATCTGGTTGAAGATGATAAGGAGGTGTTGCTTGTAATCAGATGAGACATGTTTAATCATCTGACTCTGGATCCAATCTGGCCCAGAAGCTGTGTTGGAGCAACGTGCTAGGGCACTGAGGGGCTCCCACTCTGTAAATGGGCATTATAGGATTCACTGTGGCATGTTGTGAACGAGAGGACTTTCCCTTACAGCCACCGTTTGAGAGTGTAAAAGGCTGGGGGATAGTTATCCGACGGAGAGGCTCGAGCAAAGCGCTCAGCAAAGCGCTCAGCAATCGCGTTTGTGTCAGTAGATAACACGCCATTGATGTTAATACCAGGGACACCTGTTGGTGTCTGGTACCCAAAAATACCTCTTATCTTTGTCCAGACTTGGGAAAGATAAGTTGGCACCCAATAGTCAAGACATATCTCTCCCAACACTCCTGCTTCCACCCTTTGGTAAGCTGGCGAACGCGGGCACGGAGCCGTTTAAAGTCTATGAGGTGCTCCAGGAAAGGGTGCAACTTATGCCGCTGTAGAACTCGCCAATGCTCCTTAATTGCTTCAGTGACTTCTGGCGACCACCAAGGGACTGCCTTTTGCCGGGGGCACCCTACAGAACAAGGGATTGTGTTTTCTGCTGCAGAAACAATTGTTGTAGTAACCCGCTCAACAATCACATCGATGTTACCATGTGGGGGAGATTCAACGGTGACAGTAGAGCTGAAAGTTTCCCAGTCAGCCTTGTATAAAGCCCAACTGGACAGGCATCCATGGGCCTGATGCTGGGGCAGTGACAGGAAGATGGGGAAGTGGTCACTGCCACACAGATCGTAATGTGCTCTCCAGTGGATAGAGGGAGAAGTCCTGGGCTGCAGACAAATCAATGGCCAAGTAACTACCATAAGCCACAATGAAATGTGTGGTGGCCCCAGTATTTAAGATGCAGAGGTCAAACAGACAGCAAAGTTTCGACATCTCTGCCATGGCCAGTAAGCACGGTGCCACCTCACAAGGGGTTATGGGTGTTAAAATCTCCCAAAAGTAGGAAAGGTTTAGGGAGTTGATCAATCAGTGCAGCTAATACATTCAGGGGTACTGCACCATCTGGAGGAAGTTATACACTGCTGACAGTTATTTCCTGTGTCGTGCTTATTCTGACAGCCAGAGCTTCAAGAGGGGTTTGAAGGGACACAGTTTCACTACAGACTGAGTTTAGGACATAAACACAAACTCCACCTGACACTTGATTATAGTTGCTACAGTTCCTGTAATAGCCTTTATAGCTGTGGAGGGCAGGGGTCCGCATTGCCGGGAACCACGTTTTCTGGAGGGCAATGCAGAAAGCAGGTGTAAAGCTTAACACTTGCTGTATCTCAGCCAGGTGGTGGAAAAAACCGCCACAATTCCACTGGAGGATGACGTCATCATGAGTCTGAGAAGGAATGGAGCATTCAATGAGGCACTTTGCACCTCAGGGTCACCTGCTGCCACCGACTTATTGCCTGAGCAGTCTATATCCACTGTGTCTGAGGGTCTAAGGAGATCTAGGTCCTCAGTGGATGCCAGAATCTCCACCTCATCCACAGTCACAGAACTTGTAGGTAGCAGTGGTGTGGGTGCCACGGCAATTCCCTTGGTCTTGGGAAGCTTCTTTTTGGATTTCTCTCGTTGCTCCTTGGGTTTCCCTCAATGGGAGGACTTCACTGATGCAGTCTCCGGGACTGAGGATGAGCGTGGAGCCCTCGAACCAGCTGCTTTTGGGCTCTTCAGCCACTGGCGGATGTCATCTTTCCCACTAGCAGAAACCTGGGAAGGGAGTGACCCAAGGGACCCCTTCCTAGTGAGAGGAGCTGAAGAAGTTGTACATTCTTTGGCTTAGAAGTGGGGACAGATGTCCCTGATGTTTGGGGTTGCTCCTGAAGTAGATGGTGCACGAGCAACAGGGTGGGAAGTGCCGCCCCCCCCCCCCCCCCCCCCCAACACCACCACCATCAAGAGGGCAGGAGGCAGGTGTAGTCTTCCGGCTCTGAGAGGGGACTGGGGGTTGATGGAGCTGATGGGGCTAGAACTGTTGTACCGGCAGTGTAAGATGATGTCATACATACTGGTTGTAGGCATTCAAATTTCCTCTTAGCCTCAGTGTAGGTCAGTTGGTCCAGGGTCTTGTACTCCATGATTTTCCTTTCTTTCTGGAGAATCCTGCCGTCTAGTGAACAAGGCGAATGGTGCTCTCCGCAGTTGACACAGATGGGAGGCAGGGCACATGGAGTATAGGGATATGATGGGCGTTCGCAATCTCGACATTTGACGCTGGAAGTACAGCGGGAACTTCCAGCATTTGAAGCACTGCATTGGGGGAGCGCTATAGAGCTTTACATCACAGCAGTAGACCATCACCCTAACCTTATCGGGTAATGTATCACCCTCGAAGGCCAAGATGAGAGCACCGTTGGCAACCTGATTATCCCTTGAACCCCAGTGGACACCCCGAATGAAATGTACACCTCGCCGCTCTGAATCAGTGCGCAGCTCATTGTCAAACTGCAAAAGAATGTCCCTGTGAAATATGATACCCTGGACCATATTTAAGCTCTTATGGGGCGTGAAGGTTACAGAAACATCCCCCAGCCTGTAACAAGTGAGTAACGACCAGGACTGGACAGAGGATGGTGTTTTCTATCAAGACTGAACCAGATCTCATTTTGGACAATCCCTCCACCTCCTCAAAGTTGTCTTCTAAATGCTCAACAAAAAACTGAGGCTTCATCGTTATGTAAGATTCCCCATCAGCTCTTGAACGTACAAGTTACTGGGGCGAATAAGAGCCGCTGCCATCCTTAGCCTGACGTTCCTCCCATGGTGTAGCCACGGAGAGGAACAATTTGGGGTTGTACTTCTGTGAATTGAATTGAGCCTGTGTACGCTTAGAGACTTCTGGTATTTGATCGCCAGCAAGAGATGATGTAGTACGCTTCATCGCTGATACCACCCACTCCGACCAGGGGCCCTCTCCATGGTGCCACCCAGCCACAGCAAAGGCCACTAGGCAGGATCACCATTGCCAGGAGTCCCGATGCCCCAGGGCGATGGGCATTTACTCTTCGGCATACATGGGGAGTTAACAGCGCAGGTATAAGCAGAGCAATCCTTGTGTGGTCAGGGGCCTACAACCAACAGGGTACATGGCAGCCCCACATGACAGACTGGCTACCGCGCTAGGTATCAGGTGCAAACAAGTCCATTACCAACATCAGCGCAAAAAATGGTACTGCTCAGTGGATGGAGGGTGACCTCACCCAACAGCTGGAACAGGAGCAGAAGTGCAGATCCATGTCGATGTAGGATGCGAAAGGTCTCAGTGCACGACGAACACAATGCACCATGTGAAGCGCCCTTCCCCCATTGGCTCGCTCTCCGGGAAAATTTTGAAATATGGAGGTCAAACCCCACAGGGGACCATCACATAGAGGCCGAAATGTGAGAGACTCCTTTTAGTTGCCTCTTACAACAGGCAGGAATACCTAGGGCCTATTCTAACCCCTGGAACTGCAGGGGGTGAATAGCTTATAAACATGACCCGTGTGCGACTCCTGTTCGTGCCATTTATTACTTAACATCTTGTCTTTGTGCTACCGCCATCCCGGTTCTTATTTGATTTACTGGCATCACTAAGTTGCAGGCCTGCCTGCCCGTGAGTGGCAGGAGCAGCGCTATCAATAAGAGTACTGTCGTACTATATTTCCGTCATGGTGAACGGTGAGTTCAGTCGGTGATGCAGTAGCAGTGTGGTCCGGACAGCCAGTATTCACCCGACCGCTGGTGAAACACGTGCACTGTCCGATGCAAGGAGTCTTGAGCGGGGTTGACCATTGGTTGGTTGACTCGCCGGGCGATGTGTATTTGGTCTTCTGACAGCTTCTGGGCCCCTTTGATTGGTCATCTTGCAGGACTTTGGTTGGTTGCTTCCTTGTGCAGAGATGTCATGTGGCCAATGGGCCGGTGTTCCCTCTGCATGGTCCAAGCCAGTATCTCCGGTACGTCGCCTGTCTGAAGGGCGTCGGGATGGAACAGGGGTGAGGTGCAGACAGCCAGGACTCGCCCGACTGTTGCCGACACACGACTTGAGTGGGAATGACCTTGGTTGGTCGTCTCATTGAACGACGTGTATTTGGTTGCCGACCACTTGTAGGTTATCTGTGTGTGTTGACTTGCGATTTGTTCTTGTTGTTACACAGTGACTGGTTTTAGTACTGTTCGAGTTGTTTGTGAAAGTGTTTTCGCGGAACCATGTGTGGCTTGTGTGGTTTGACTGAGCAGTTATTTTAATGCTGTCTGCATGCTGGATTGAGTGGGTCTGTCGGGATAGAGCAGCAAGCAAGTCTCCGCAGCGCGAGGCTAGGCCGGGGCCACTGGCAGTGCGCATGCGCTGTCGGATCATGAGGTGCTAGCTGCGAGAGCCATTGCCCACCGAATCTGGACTGAAGTTAATCTGTTATGTAACCTCAACTATTGTGACAGCTCTTTGTTCATTTGCTGGTTGTTGCCCCCTTGGCCGTTCAGGCTAGCAGCATTGTATGATGTATTGGAGTCGGCGAAACCTTGCAGCCGTCTTCCTGTGTTGTGACTAATTATTAATTTGACTGTTACTTATCAGTGAAGTGCACCAGCGGTATTTTCTGCCCTGTTGCCTTTAATGCTCCAGTTACCTGCCCTGGTCATTAGTGAAGTGCTTGGCAAATATTCTCCATCGTTGTGCAATTGGTCAGACAGAAGGGAATTTGTTAAATTGTTGGTCGGTCCTTCGGCTATCCCTACTTTGGGTTGCCATTCGATTACCTAACTTCAATTCTGCCTGTCTCACCTCACCTTACGTTTGAGCTACCCTTCCCAGGCTGACCCTTGGAACAGTTCTGAGCACCACTTGTTCTGTTGGTTTTAAATTGTGATTTTCATTTTAGTTGAAGTATTGTGAGAGGCCTTTGGCTGTGTATTAATTCAGTTTTTTTAAAAGTTTTACATAAAGGCCTTCAGCCATATTAAATTAAATATTTATCGCATTGATTGCTTATGTTTACAAATTTTCTTTTTATTCTTAGAAATTGGTCTATCTGAAATTGTCTGTAATCCAGGCCCTACGCCGTTAGTTGTTCCATGTGTTATGTGTGGCCTTCAGTCGAGGATTTGCGTGAACCCCTTAATAAGGCCTTCAGCCATGTGCATTCTCTAAAGGAAAATTTTTAATTAGAAGCAAGGGGTTTATTCTAAATTATTTATCTGACTTCTTGTTCAGGCCTTCAGCTGTTGTTTCAAATTTGTTTGTGGCTTTCAGCCGTGTAATAAGTTAATCAGGCTTCGGCCGTTCTGTTGCAAGATTAAAAGGAAATTTTCTTGCTTCAAATTTTTTTTTTTTTTTTATGTGCCTCAATTATAGTTGTTCTACAGACATGTAGTGTAGGCTGTCAGCCGTTAATTGTTTTTCATTGCATGTTTTGTTAAGAAAAAATTTTACCTCCTACTTTTAATTGCTTTTGATTTCCAAGCCAGGCCTTCAGCTGTTCTTGTGTTTGCTGTGGGTTTGGGGTCTTCAGCCCGGAAAGCATCAAGTTTTCTTAAGCTAGGCCTTCTGCCATATTGTTTAGTCATGATCTTTTAAGCCAATATGTAAATAAGTGGTCCTTAGAAAATAAAGTTGTGAGTTTGATTGTGCAACCCACAGTAACTATTTACGGACCCATCCACAACCTTAAAATTATCCTGTGTGCTCTCTGGTTTACCTATCAAGCTGGTTTCTAAACACTGTTCTTACAAAAGTAATATTTTGTTGTTCTTAAAATTCAAACCATGAACGAATAGTGACAACCCTAAATACAGTGAGTTGTTTTGTGGTCGATGTACAATTCAACTACTTTTTTTTTTTTTTTTTTTTTTTTTTAAGAAAGTTGGATGACACTTTGCCTGATCTCATCACAACTAATGTTTTTCTCCTCCACTAAGCAAGAGGTTACCTTAGTTGGGCAGGTGAATGTGCCACTCTCATTGTGGATGAACTTAGCAATGTTACCCTATGCTTATGGATACTGTGTCAGTGTTGAAATATAGCTATCTTACTCAATAGCATCCAGCTGCCTTTGTAAAATACGTACTCCAAACCTGATCATACTGGAGATGAATGATTTAACCTCCCTTTTTACACCTTCCCAAAACTATCCCTATCTTCCTTGAGGAAAAATAATTAGATCTGTAAGCAAGATAGTGTGTCACTTTTACTTTTATGTCTTCATAGCCAGTGCTACACATTTTGCCAGATACTGGCAAACATTTCCGTTTCAAAATTTGTTACTTTTCTTGATGGACTTTTCCTTTGGTACAGAATAATTAACATATAAGGAAGCATGTTCTGGAAACTAGTAATTATTGTATGTTCTTAACATCTAATATCCTTCATTTACCCTGTTTTGCATAATTTGTTGGTCTACAAAGGCAATATTGAGTTGTGTCAGTTCCAGGGAACTCGTCAATGATTATTGTACACTGCTTCATCAGAGTACAATATTCAAAAATGATTTCTGTTTCTGTGAATGTAAGGGGACGTATCGTAATGGCAACAGTAGTCAGCATCTTACTTCCATTATCCTGTCATGAATGTGTACCAACACATTCCGCTAATGTGAGGAACACTGAAAACAATTTCAAGTCACATTAAACAGCTTAAGAAGAACAACAGGAAGGAAGAGTTCACTGAACAGACATGTTTAAGAATTGAGAATCTTAGTTAGACCACATTAATACACCCAACGTAAAGTAATTCACGCATATTACTCATTATTTCACAAGCCATTCCACTTACAATCACGGAGGAAGAATAAGACAAAATACATAGGGACAAGAAAAATCTAATAACACAGAACAGTATATTCCATTAGGTAATGAAATTAGGGAAGTAGTTTTCAAGGGAGATTAGAGATGTGCCTCAAGCCTGGGTGAATCTGATGAAAACCAGCAGTTTTTTTAAACTATCATCCATTTATAATAGTGATATTGCAATACAATTTTAAAGCATTAACTGTACAATTCTCATGATGGCATATTCACATATTAATTTATTCTTAATTTGTAACTGCACTTATTATTTTAATTTAATTGTTCATTGGTTTCACCTTGCAAGGCGGGGTGAAACCAATCACTAACTTATTTTGTATGCAAAAACAATTAGACTTCCAGTTTAGAGAATCTGACCACTATTTTGAATTTCAAAAACTATAACAGTGTATTTACAACAATAAATTAAATTTTCTAGCGTAAAAAAGTTTTCAAAGGCACATTAAATTTCAAAAAATTGCCATAAAAACTCTTGTATTTTCAGGAAAGTTGACAACCACATTTCAATTACAATAAATCTATGACACTATCAACAGGAAAGATATTTAATCAATATCATAATCATCTACCCCTTCAAATATATATTTATTTCATCTTCTATGTTCTGGCACAATTTTTTTAATAATTCATGTTCTTTCTACCTCAGTTGCACCTTCTGTTCCCAAAAAGACAAAATAAGTATCATTAAGAACTTTCTTTCTCAAAAATTGTCATTCAATACTTTATCAATAATAAAACTTAAAAAATTTCACTATGGCGAAATCATTTTTATTGAAGGGTGTAAGTTATCCTGGTGAAAGCAGTATGCATACAAATTGTAGCGATGAAACCAAAAAGTTAAATAATAATATAAGTAGTCTTCAACTAACAATTTCCTAATGAGTGATATGAAAAAACTTACATCTGAAAAGTGTGAGCTATCTTTAAGATCGTGTACACTTTCACGTGATAACCAAACTGTTCCAAATATGAACATGCAAAATTTATGTCTAAAAAGTGTTGGAAACCGTTATTGCTACAAAAATTGTGTACATTTCCAGATGATTGTGAAACTCTTCCAAGTAAGTGGACTGCAATTACTACTGAAACAGTGATGAACATGAATGTGTGAAGTGTGATGGCAACGAAGTTTGTAAACAATGCAGTGGTAGAACAAATGAAACAACAGCTAGGCACAGTGACGACACAACCAAGAATCTGCCACAAAAAAGGTACAGTGTTCTTTTCTTAACGGACAGCTATGGCAGAAAGTTGGTGAGTATTTTACAGGACAATAACAAATACTTCCAAGCAGTGGGAAAAATAAAACCAGGTGCAAGTATGAAAAAGGACACCAACACCAACCTACAGGAAAAATGGAAGATGAAAATGCATGTTTTTTTAAGAAGCGAAGCACAAAATTCCTTAACAATCCTGGAGGTGTTCTTAGAAGCTAACAAATCTCTAAGTACAATACATAGTTACAACACTACCTCACAGGCATGATCTAATATATAACTCGTGTGTCAACAGAGAGGAACGAAAAATGACCATTAAGATCAAACAGATGTGTGCTTCATTCGGAAAATGTAGAATAGTGGATATAGGTAAAATGGACAAATGCCTACGTATCAAACAAGGGATGCAACAGAATTTCGAGGGCAAGAAACTTTTGCATGAGGAAATAAGCAAAATTATCGCGGAGGAAGATGAGTTACACAAAATTATCAATACAAAGGTAACAGGGATGATTTTTTTAGAGAAAAATGTAACAAATTAACCGTTGCATACCAGAATTTTCAATATATAATGAATAAAACAGAGCACATCACATAAACCTAAATGAATCAAAACCACATTTCTTCATAGTGAGTGAATAAGGTTGTAAGGAAGAAGAAATATATGGATACAGGCTAAGAAATTATGAACTCAAACTTATACATACACTCCTGGAAATTGAAATAAGAACACCGTGAATTCATTGTCCCAGGAAGGGGAAACTTTATTGACACATTCCTGGGGTCAGATACATCACATGATTACACTGACCGAACCACAGGCACATAGACACAGGCAACAGAGCATGCACAATGTCGGCACTAGTACAGTGTATATCCACCTTTCGCAGCAATGCAGGCTGCTATTCTCCCATGGAGACGATCGTAGAGATGCTGGATGTAGTCCTGTGGAACGGCTTGCCATGCCATTTCCACCTGGCGCCTCAGTTGGACCAGCGTTCGTGCTGGACTTGCAGACTGCGTGAGACGACACTTCATCCAGTTCCAAACATGCTCAATGGGGGACAGATCCGGAGATCTTGCTGGCCAGGGTAGTTGACTTACACCTTCTAGAGCACGTTGGGTGGCACGGGATACATGCGGACGTGCATTGTCCTGTTGGAACAGCAAGTTCCCTTGCCAGTCTAGGAATGGTAGAACGATGGGTTCGATGACGGTTTGGATGTACCGTGCACTATTCAGTGTCCCCTCGACGATCACCAGTGGTGTACGGCCAGTGTAGGAGATCGCTCCCCACACCATGATGCCGGGTGTTGGCCCTGTGTGCCTCGGTCGTATGCAGTCGTGATTGTGGCGCTCACCTGCACGGCGCCAAACACGCATACGACCATCATTGGCACCAAGGCAGAAGCGACTCTCATCGCTGAAGACGACACGTCTCCATTCGTCCCTCCATTCACGCCTGTCGCGTGGAGGCGGGCTGCATGATGTTGGGGCGTGAGCGGAAGACGGCCTAACGGTGTGCGGGACCGTAGCCCAGCTTCATGGAGACGGTTGCGAATGGTCCTCGCCGATACCCCAGGAGCAACAGTGTCCCTAATTTGCTGGGAAGTGGCGGTGCGGTCCCCTACGGCACTGCGTAGGATCCTACGGTCTTGGCGTGCATCCGTGCGTCGCTGCGGTCCGGTCCCAGGTCGACGGGCACGTGCACCTTCCGCTGACCACTGGCGACAACATCGATGTACTGTGGAGACCTCACGCCCCACGTGTTGAGCAATTCGGCGGTACGTCCACCCGGCCTCCCGCATGCCCACTATACACCCTCGCTCAAAGTTCGTCAACTGCACATACGGTTCATGTCCACGCTGTCGCGGCATGCTACCAGTGTTAAAGACTGCGATGGAGCTCCGTATGCCACGGCAAACTGGCTGACACTGACGGCGGCGGTGCACAAATGCTGCGCTGCTAGCACCATTCGACGGCCAACACCGCGGTTCCTGGTGTGTCCGCTGTGCCGTGCGTGTGATCATTGCTTGTACAGCCCTCTCGCAGTGTCCGGAGCAAGTATGGTGGGTCTGACACACCGGTGTCAATGTGTTCTTTTTTCCATTTCCAGGAGTGTATAAAGGCACAACGAGGGAGGTATAGGTATTTACAGCAGAAATGATACAGCATGTGGATTGATGATCCGAGTGAAGAAATGGTACTTGAGGTTGCAGCAACAACTTTAGAACTAGGGAACAACAGCCTGATTATAGCAGATCTGTGTAGGTCATCTGGAAGCAGTATTGAATTTTTCCAACTGTCCCGGGGACCTGCTGGTGAATGAAGTGTATAAAAGCCATGTCCTGTTTGTTTGAGACATCAATACAGACTCTTTAAATAATAGCAATAATTATTTGAGTCATGTTGACTTACTTCAATGTTTAATTGTTATCACAAACTCAGAACCTACAAGAATTACAGTAGAAACACACTTTCTCACAAACATGACAATGATAACATAAGCATAACCACCATAGAAAACTATATATATCTGCCCACAGAGCCCTTACCGTGGAAATTGATTTTGGGAATGTAGGTACAATTAAAAGTGATACATTTATGCATAAAGAAAAATGTGATTATAATAAACTTAAGAGGGCATTACACAGTGAAAAATGGGAACCAGTTTACAATGATAATAAATGGGAAAATTTCTATAAACTATTCAATAAAATTTTAAATGAAACATGTCCTTTAGTAAAACAAGTAAACAAAGCTATTAATTACAAAGCTGAGAATTTATCTCCTCAAATCACTGAACTGAGAAAGAACATGAAAGACAGTTATATACTCTTCAGAGACACTATGATACAGTACTATTTCACAAAATATAAACTGATCAGAAAAAAATACAGAGATTCCTTGAGCAACTTAAAGCTCATAAATATGCCTATCAAATAAGCTACTCAACTTGTATTAGTAAAACATCCTAGAACATTATGTATAAAGAATATGGGAAACAGTAGCCAAATGAACACATCGGCATGATACTAAAAGACAACAAAGATATAACAAATGACCGAAAACAAAATGTGAGAGAGATTCATACAGATGTTTAGTACAACTGGCACAAATGAAACACATGACTGGGCAACCAATCTAAACATTACAAATACTAGTCAATATTTTTCCATTCATTTCAAGACTTCAAGCTGAAATGACTTGTGGCTGGGATGACATGCTGAAGCTGCTGAAGGAAAGTCAAGGAGAATTAGTGAAGCCTCTGACACATCTAATAAATATCTCCCCCTCTGCCATGGAGAATTCCCTATCTTTTGAAAATCACTGAAAGAAGGGAATAAAAACTGACACGAAAAACTATAGGCAAATATCATTTAATTCAGAGCTTTTGAAATTACTACAGAAAGTAGTATTAAATCAATTTGAGGTATGCTTCATCAAAGAATCTATTCAACAATCTACAACCTTGTTTTAGAAGAGGAGGAGCTACTGTAACAGCAGTAGTAACTTTTATACATGAAATATTAAACAAGCTGAATGAAGGAGACAGGTAAAAGGCATGTTCCTGGATATGAGTAAGGCTTTTGACACTGTGAATCACACAATTTTATTGCAGAAATTTGTCAGGTTAACTTATAAAAGGAATGAACAGTTGGTAACAACCAAATCATCTCACAAGGTACTTCACTGTAGTGGGCCTTATTAACATATACAAGAAACAGAATGACTTAACTGAACCTCAAAACTGCAAGATTGCAATCTATGCTGATCTCACATATTTTGTCCGCTCGGACCATGATACGCAAACTACTGCAAACAGTACTGAAATCAATTATAATTTTCTGTCAAGTTGTCTTACTGCAAATAAGCTACTCCTAAATAAAGAGAAGACAGTGACAAAGCAATTTATGCTTAGTTATCAGAACACAAATAGTATCAATTTACATCTCCACTGGTCCTTAACTACATAAACACACACAAATTTTTGGGTATAGCTGTTGACAAACACCTGTCATGGAAAGAACATGTAGACCATATTTGTAAGGTAATCAGTACAAATGTGTATGTAGTGAAATGGGTCTTCTTGGACCATGATAGTTTGAGACAAATATACTTTACAGTGTACACCCGCATCTTCACTATGGCACTGAGATATGGGGTGGAGCACCAGCTGTCTGTATAGACAGGTTCATCAGACTACGAAGAAAAGGTAGTGAGAGTGGTAGCTGAGGTAAACAGAAGAGAGCCTTGTACAGAAATCTTCAGAAAATACAAAATACTAACCAATTACTCTATGTATATCCTTCATGCGACAATGTTTGTGAAACCACCAAATCCTGAATATAATTTAACAAACAGTAATATACATAGGTACAGAGCACGGGGAAGGGAAAAATGTTCACAGAATTGCAAGGGGGGGGGGGGGGGGGGGGGGAAGTAAGTCTGCAGACTGTAGTCCAGGGACGGCCACGGCGTGCCAAACTGCACACATGTAGAGATGTGCTGCACGCGTGCCGTCCAGGGCTCGGTCCGCCTCGCCATTACTCTGCTTTCCTCGGTCTTTCGCGGCACTGCTCGGCACTGCTCGGCACGGCGCGACATTAGAATAGCTGTGCGATGTGACATCTTTTCATCCGGCATAGGGTGCGTTAGTTGATTTGTAGTGGCAGCCATGTTTATTCCTCATTATTTGTTAGCGATTCGTAGGAAGTTTGTAAGTACTGTACAGGGGTTGTTTGCAATGGAACGTACTGTACAGGGGTTGTTTGCAATGGAACACACACACACACACACACACACACACACACACACACACACACACACACAGAGGCGGGGTAGTGACACAACGCCACGAGCCTTCAGAGCTGAATGGGAATTGCAATATTTTTTCGAAGAGGAGATGAAAATTCTCAATGTCTATTATGCAGTCGCATACTCGCCGGGCACCGCAAATTTGCAATGGAAAGGCATTATAACACCACACACAAAGAACTTAATGATTTAGTTGGGGCTGATAGATCAAACAAGTTGGCGGAATTAAGAAGACGTAGTGTTATGCAGTGAGACGGACCGAATGTGAGTACCCCTTACAAATCTTTGTGTTTCTGATGTTTGTATTCGTACATATTTGTCATTAGAATTCGAATTTAAAGTTCACTCAATTTTTGTTTCTTTTTTTTTTTAGCCTGCAACCGAACCTGTCTTTAAGAGCAAGCTACAAAATAGCGCTCAAAATTGCAAGAGCGAATAAGCCTTTCAGTGATGGTGATTTCATCAAGGAGTGTATTGTTGAGGTGGTGGAACTCTTGACGCCACTGGAAGTAAAGAAGTTTAGTGAAATTAGTCTTTCCAGACAGACAATAGCGGATGTCTACAGGCAATTAATTGATAGTGCCTGCAAGTTTATTGCATTCTCGACTGCTTTGGACGAGTCGACCGACATTTCGGACACAGCACAACTAGTGATTTATGTTTGTGGAGTCGACACAAATTTGCATGTGACGGAAGAACTGTTAGATTTAGTACCAATGAAAGAGACAATGAGGGGTACCGACTTACTAAAAGTAGTTGAAGAGGCAGTTGAAGCCGTTGACCTGAACTGGAATATGTTAGTTTCAGTCACAGATGGAGCGCCAGCAATTCGAGGGCTCAAAATAGGATGGTAGCATTGTTGCGTAAAAAACTAGGACGATCGACGCAAGATTTGTACGGAATCATTGTTTTGCTTTGTGCTGAATATGCAAATTTGGAGCACGTGATGAAGTTGGTAGTCACCATAGTAAATTTTTTGAAGTCGCATGGCTTAGTACACCGTCAGTTTCAACAGTTTCTCATGAAACTGAATGAAGAGTACGGAGATGTTATTTACCACTGGGAAATATGTTGGTTAAGTCGAGGGTTGTGCCTCGAGAGATTTTTCAATTTAAGACTCGCTATTGTTGAGCTCCTGAAGGAAAAAAGGAAAGGCAGAGTCAAAATTAGAAGATCCAAAATGGATTGCAGACCTCGCCTTTTCAGTTGATCTGACTGCACACTTGAATGCTCTCAATAAGACTTTGCAAGGTGAGAAGGAGCTTATTTCTGATCTGATGAAAAAAGTGGATGCATTTAGTAAGAAACTCGCATTGTGGAAGGAACAACTCATGACAAAGAATACCGCCCCTTTCCCTACACTCTCCAAAGTCAGGGAAAACGCAACTTCTGACGAATTAGTTTCTGTGTTGGAGGAACTACGGGCACAATTTTGTAACCATTTTCAGGACACTGCCAGTCTGACATCTGTTCTTGAACTATTTTCTAAACCCTTTGCCGTTTCAGTTGAAAGTGCCCCAGTGCATTTGCAAATGGAATTGATCGATCTGCAGTGTAATTCCCATTTAAAGGACAAATTTTTTTATGAAGGTTTTCCCCGGGAAGAGTTTCCCCGTCTCCACAATGAGGCTGCAAAAGTTATATCAATGATTGGATCAACATACGTGTGTGAAAGGTTTTTTTCGATTATGAAACTAAATAAGTCACGATTACGTGGCAATCTGAGTGACAAAAATACGAGAAACTGTCTACGTTTATCCGTGTGCCATCAGTTTTTGCCGGATATGAATTTTATTATGCCTACAGCGAACCAAAAATAATTAAATTAATGGTGATAATTTTGTTGTATTTGTCATATGTTTTGTTGAGAATTTTAGTTATTGCAAATTCTGTACAGTAGTTCCAGATAATAAAATCTACTTGTTTCACGTGTAGTTGGAATCACTTATTCCACATCATACTGCATGCTGTAGGCTACTTTTACATCCGTTTCTATATCTCAGCTTAAATGTTGTAAGAATTTTATGAGTGCCGATGTGAGAAGCACGATATTGTTGGTGTAATGCAGTTTCAAACCCAGCGTCGTCGTCATTTTTTTGTAGGTGTACCAACAGCCAACAAAGATACAATATTGCTCAACATGATGTGTTGTACAGAGCTTAATATTATCAAATGTCGTAATATGAAACTAAGCCACATGCTAGCAGGGTGGTATTCTTTATGCGAATGCACTGTCGCATGCAGCGTGTTCGTAGTTCCACGCATGCGCAGTCAGCTGGTGTGATAGTGGGGGACATGTGACATCGGAAGGGAGTGATCCGCATGCGTGTGAAAGCTCGGCACATGTGCATGCACACGTGCCGCGTTCTTGGCCGTCCCTGCTGTAGTCCATATACCTTTTACAACAGACTACCATCTGGCACCAAGACAGCTAATTTAAACCCTTTAAACAATAAACTAAAACATTTATCAATAGAGAAAAGCTGTTTTTCAGTAGAAGATTTCAAGTCTTAATATCCCTTTCTATAACAGTGTATGCATCATAAGTTTGTTTTTGAAACAAAAAATGATAATTTCTGACTCACTATTTATATCAATGTGTGCACTTATGCATGTTAACTAAACCTTTGTATTCGTGAACTAAAATCTACAACAACATCCGAAAACCGATTGTTATGTGTACAGCAAACAAACAAATAAATCAATCTTCACCTTTGTGCTTGCCCATTCCTTCATTTTCATTTGACTCAAGCTTTTCTACATTGCTGCTAGATGTTCTGGAGATAGAATCAGAATCAAAAACTAGAGATGCCCTGCTTTCACCACTGTCACTAAAGTCCCTGCCAGAAATACCTTTTCCTGGAGTTAACAGTAGCACTTTGCACAACATGGTACTTCTTTTCTTTCATTAGAGTGAACCTGTTTAAACTGCATTTGGAAGGCTGCTGTCCCAGAAACTTCTGGCGAGTCAGTGTCACGTGTATCTGTTTCTTCTGGAATCTGTTAAATGACTTTATAGGGACAGAAAGAAAAAATTCCTGCTTTTCCAAATCCAGATATAACGTAAGATTTAGAAGTGAAAGCTATCTTTTCAAATGTTCCTTTCAACAATGTAAGGAAATTGGATTTTGCTACCAACCCTCTGTTCTTCCTTTTCCAGTCATCTAGCAGATTACTCCGGACAAGTTTTACAGGCCTAAGAAGGCCACATCAGATGGCCGGCACAAATGAGTAGAGTTAGGTGGTAGAAGTAAAAACTGAATGTTGTGTTCCTGGCATATTTTAATCATGTCACCTGTAATTACTTTTGATCTCTTTAAATGCCGGACATACCAAGAAGGTAATCTGTATAAAATATGATACAATCATTGTTAGGTCAACCCAACCACTTCGTATCCCGCACCACTTTAAACCTCCTCCAGTCCAAGTATCATACAGATGTTTTGCATATAAACTGTGTATTGTGGAAGGACTGTGCTGTGATGATTTGGGTTGAGTGGGCATTCGACATCATGGTCATCAGAACCCTGGCGAAAAGTCAGCATGCAAATCTCATGGATGGGGATGAAGGCAGTCCCCACATGTGGAGCACTTTATAACATTAGTCTGCCGCCCTTCCCCACCAATTTTGGGATGAGGCCTGACAGTTCACAAAATTTCACCATTCAGCATATAGCACATGTAGGACTGTGCCATCTGCAGTCACTGTTATAAGTGCTTGACAAAGAACTATCCACAATCTTTTCATGAAGTCTTATGCCTCACTTCACTATTACTTTAATTTGACCAGGAGCATCACAAAAGTTGATCTCATCGTAGTTTATAATGTGGAAGAGAGAAACATCACTCAATGCCACTTCAGGGTTCTTAAGATAATCACTCGCTGTTTCTAGGGTAACTGTTCCCTTTGCCTTCCCTACATTTCACTTACTCTGTCAGGTCCTTAATTCTTTCCAGAAAACATTTTTTCTACTGGTGACCAGGATGATTGAAATCATTATTCAAACGACCCTGCTCGCTCAGTTACGAGATGCCTGTATGATGTCTCTAAAATAATTATTTCTCAAAGGAAACCTCCATTTTCACAACACAATAATCCTTTGACCAGATTTTTTCCTCACTACTGGTTAACATTGATTAGCCAACTTTTTTATATTTGTATCTGTTCCTGAGTTTATCATTTAATGTTGTATAGAGAATTGCTTATTGTTCTGCAACTTTGAAAATTCTTAATTTTCTTGATTTGAGAGCCTTCACAGCATTTAGAAGAAATTCTGGTCCTAAAATCTTGTTGTATATGCCTACGATCGGATTCACCCTACAAAAACACAAATTTGTAATTACGCATGCATAGTGTCTAGGCAGTAAAAAAGTAGAAGAGCCACCTGAGATATACATACGAAAGTAAAAAAATATTATAACTTTCCAGTTATACACTGGAAGTACCCGATGACAGTTGAAGTTTTCGTACTGATGTATTCACTTCATGAGTGCAGCACGTTAATTACACATCTATTGACAGTGCCATTTCTTGGTTGTTACAGACAAACCACTCAAACATTCACAATAATGGTCAGCTGCAGTGTTCTTGTTAAGATGCCGTACTCTAATATCAACATGTTCAAAAACAGGTAAATGATCAGATTCACACCACCAGATTGGATCACCTCATTTTATGGTGTTATAAAGATACTTCTTGAGACAAATAGTAAAAGCATCCTACTAAATTATACCTATTACACTGTACGTACAAAATACATAATTATTTTCTTTTTACTTAAGTTTCCTATGATGGCTCATTATGAGTCCTGTTATATGAGTGACTGGAGAAATCCACTGGAGACATCTCCCATAAAATAACATCCTAGTGGATTATTATGCAATGTGAATCTCATCTTACCCCACTTATTTTTATCTTTTAATTTACAGAAAATCTACGATGATAATGAAAACTCTGAATTCTGTTATTCAGTTAGTTATGCTGGACAAAGCATTCCATTTAATAAATGACCACACACAACATTAACTTACCTCCAGACTTCGCAACATACCTTGTATGCTAGAACTGCTTGAATATTAAACAGAATACACAATTCAGTTGCAAGAAAGCTGCAGAGCAACAGACCATTAGGCTTGAGTTCTGTCAAACAGCTATGTTTCAGAAAGGAAAAAGAAGAAACAAACAAACAGAAAGAAAGACAAATTGTCTTGTGTTTACAGTCAGAATTATTAGCTGCTGTATTACAACACACAGAAATGGAATGACAAGCAATAAATGTGTTACTGCAACTCATTTGAGCACTACTTCTAAGTCATATTATGTTGCAGCATCAGTGGCACACCTTTACCTTCACACAAACTCACTGAAACAAGGTATCTTACCACAAATAAATCAATGTTATTTAAGCTTGCAAAAAATCAAGAAAGTTATACTTCATGTAAAGCAATCATTAGTGAAGTAGAAGCGCAGAATTTTTAAATTAACTTGCTCAGAAAGAGACCAACATTTCTTATGAACTGAAAAGCTGTTTTTTATGCAGTACCCAAGGTGTGCTGATAAAACAGTCCAGCTGAATAGTAGCAATCTCTAACAAGGACAAGACAAATCACGAGAACAATAAATACTTACTGATTCCATTGCAATAAAATTTGACGCATCATGAAACAAATGTATATTTATGAGATCAAATACTGTCCCATTTATATTCCATCTTGTCCTCAAGAATCCTTTACGGGACCATTTGCACTGAAACAGAACAATTTCTGCAACAAAGTTCATACACAACATTAAGATGAAATACATTTGGCTCTGAAAAAAATATTAACACTTGGTGTCCAGAAATTAAGTATTGATTTTGTAGAAAAAGCTGGCGTAGGGGTAAGATGTACTTGGTAGTGCATTGCAGGCATACCTGTAGATGTAAAAGCTGTAGCTGTTTTTGAAAATGATGGATTTTCTTTATGGCATCACTAAACATGTGTTCTGTTGTTACAGGTACCTAAATAAGAGTTATGTTAAGTGTGCATGAGAGGGCAGCCATCGTGACGTGGATGTTGCAGAAGCTGCCATTGACTCCAGAAACCTGGACCTACTAATAAACCAATTCAATAATTAGAAACAAGTTTAAGTGCACTGGTACGTTTGAGAATGAGCATGACAAGGCCATCCATTAACTTCTTCTGACCGAATTGAAGACAGTAGAACATCCATTGAATGTAATCCAAAACTTGTGCTGTGATTATCGGTGGAACTGTACAGTCCATGCTCAACCATACATAAAGTGTTGCAACACACACTGAAAAAAATGTGTTACCATCTGCAAGTTCTCCACTAGTTACATGGCAAGGATTTGGCTGAGTGTGGGACCATGTGCCAAGGATTTGCCTGAAGCAGATGAAAATTACAATATCCTCAATGAGATCATGTTCAGCAATGAGGCAACTTTCACCACTTATGGAAAGGTTAACCGACAAACTGCATCATCTGGGCCGACGCACCACCAGTGTAGCACCTGGAATTATAGCAAGACCTCCCAAAGTTAATATCTGCATGGGAACATCCACTGACAAAATCTACAGCCCATTCTCCTTGTCCCCAAAAACTCCATCAATAGAGCAATGTACCAGGATTTGCTTCAACAGTTTCTTTTACCACAGCTTGTGCAGCACAAGTGTGTGCATAAGGTTTACTTCCAACACGTCAAGAGTACAGCCATTATGCCGTAGATGTGCGTACATTTTTGAATTACATTTCCTGGAAGATGGCTTGGGAACGCAGGACCTTGCGGGGTGTGGTGCTTTCTCCCAACCTTATACCCATGGACTTTCTCATCTGTTGATTTGCAACAGGACATGTGTTTTTCTGACACCATATCAATTCACTGTCAGAGCTCTGAGACTGACTTAGATAAGCTTCTGCAGCTCCAGCACTACAAATATCCCAGAATGTCGTTTGTGCCACAGCCGGCAGATGGAAATTGTGTTGGGACGTGCATGGTGCACATGTTGAATGTAATGTGCGATAGGCTTGTGCCACTATGAATAATAAGAATACAATAATTATATCAACAAAATCAATACTCAACTTTGGACACCTGCATATTTTTGCCCATTTATTCAAAAGCTTCATAGGAATTCCAAAAATGTTATCCATCCACAATTAATTAAAATAGTGTGAGAAATTGTACGTGTTGCTATGTCTATGTAAAGCACTAAGATAAGGAGGCAACAATGAGATATCTACATATATGTGATGTCAGTTCTTTCAGACAATTAAGGTAAGACGGCAAATGATCTCTCCAGTGCAGATGCACACCAGGCTCAAAACCTTACAGGAATTGGCAAAAATGCCATGAGGATAATGAACAAGAGCCACTACATCAGTAGTGATTTGATAAGTTGAGAATTTGGGTGTGACAGGAGGCGTGCACTAGTAGTCCGTTGAGTTGATGGCTCAGATGTCAGAGCTTCTGCCTAGTAAGCAGGAGACCCCGGTTCAAATACGGTCAGGCACAAGTTTTCAACTTGTGCCCCATTGATTTCCATCAATGCTCACTTGCAGCCAATGTCTGTAATCTCTCTGTGTCTTAAAGAGAAATCTCATTCAGACAGTAGGTAACTGATACATAACATGTTAGGGAGTACTCTGTTTACTAAACAATGACAAAAGCCCAGTATGTTTAATTTAGGACATGTTAAGAATGACATTTTCATTAGAGCACTGATACGCTGAAATGACAAAAATAAATTACAACAGTGTAAAATAGAAAATTATAATAAAATCGCTAGAAAAACTAAACAAGAAACAAAAGCACAGAATGAGACAGCTAAAAGAGAAACACAAGTTACCAACAGGAAGAATATAATGGTAAAGAGATAGTAATACGTCATCATCAGTAACAAATACATGACAAAGGGTCAATCAGATACTCATAAGAACATAGCTCAAGCTAAATATTCAGTGAAATAAGAATGAAAACTCACTTCTTATTGGGGTGAAAAGCACCAACAGCTCCACAGTGTCACAGTTTTGTCAAGATTGCAAAAGGAAAAATACCTAACTTCAAGAAAGAGCAGATAAAGAAACACACACACACACACACACACACACACACACACACACACACACACACACAGAGACAGACAGAGAGAGAGAGGAGAAGAAGAAAACGACGACGATGACATGGCATCAGAACAGAACGAAGGAAATACATCAGTCAGAAGGGAAGCTAAGTTTAAGTGGATGACAGGAACATACAGGTTTTAAACTGACTCCACAGAACACCATGACAATTATCTGAAAAAAACATTTTGTATTTTCTACTGCTGACTACTTCATTTTTATGTATATGTCCGCTTGCTTGTCATCACTATGGTGACCTTCCCAGCCCCTCTTATCTTCATCTTTTCTCTCTCCCCCTTCTTCTGTGCTTGTATTTCCATAGATAATGCCTCTTCTCATAAGTTTCTTGACCCTTTCCCCACTCTTTTCAATCTCTTTAACACAGTTTTCCTTTTTTCTGTTTTTCTCCCATGCTACTACTCCTTCCAAACATAATTCATTTTATTTTGAAGGTCTCTTTTTTCCTCTCTGTTTACATTTTCACATATCACCCCATTATCTTTCATAAATATGTGAGGCAACTTCTGGCAAAATGTAAATAATTTGAAAGTAAATGAGATTACTCACAATAGTAAAAGTGTTGAGTCATTGGCAGGCACACAAAAAAGAATGAAAACTTTGTCTACACATGAATCCTTTGGAGGTAGAGGACACACACACACACACACACACACACACACACACACACACACACGTGCAGCTACACTGCACCGGCTGAACACACAACACTAGGATTGCAGTTTGGCATGTGGATGGGTACAGGGAGAAAGAGGTGGGAAGTGGGAGAAGGGTCAGGCCAGGAATATTATGGGAGTGAAGGAAGCACTATAAGGGTAACTCCCATCTGCATAGTTAAGAAAAGATGGTGCTGGGGGGAGGGGGGGGGGGGGGGAGATCCAGATGGCACAAGTTGCAAAGCAGCCATTCATTACAGTAGACAGCTGATTGGTCGTCATGTCTACATAATGCAGAAATGACATGGCTGATTTCACAAGTGGTGTTGCTTCTGATGAGATAAGATAAGCATGTGAAATCACTAGAGCAGGATGTCCTGGGTGGATGAATTGGGCAGGTCTTGCACCTTGTCTTACCACAAGGCTATGACCCCTGTGGCAAGAAGTTGGGAGAGAGAGAGAGGCATAGGGATGGGCCAGGTTGTTATATAGTGGGTGAGTAGCATAATTTCACTTTAGGAGGGATGGGAAGGATCATGGGGAGGATGTCCCTCATTTCTGAGCATGATAATAGATAAAGCCCTGGCAAAGGGCATAGTACAGTTGCTCTATTCTGAGATGATATTAGGTCATGAGATGGGTGTTCTTTTGTAACTGGTTCTTGGGGATGGTGGAAGGATTAACGGAGTCTGAGGATATGGCACAGGAAATCTGTTTGTTGACTAAGTTTGAGGAGCACAACCTGTCAGTTAAAGCAAGCTGGTTGGTTGGTTGGTTGATTTTGGGAAGGGGACCAAACAGCACGGTCATGGGTTCCATCCAATTATGGAAGGATAGGGGAGAAAACTGGCCATTCCCTTTCAAAGGAACCATTCCGGCACTTGCCTGCAATTATTTGGGGAAATCACGGAAAACCTAAATCAGGATGGACATGGGTTCGAACCGTTGACCTCCAGAACGCGAGTTCAGTATGCTTACCAATGCGCCACCTTGCTCGATAAAAGCATGCTGAGCAATGGAATTATCATTGCAGATATGCCATCCACAGGTGGATGGGAGCAACTTTTGGTATGGACTGGATGCCAACTGTCAGAATACAGGTACTGTTGGCAGCTAGTGGGCTTGATATGTACAGGAGTATGGATGGTACCAACAGAGAGGTGCAGGTCGGCAATGTCCATCTATGTGGCATATTGGGCTGAAGAGATACAGGACACACTGATGGGAAAGAAGGTGTTGACACTGTGGAGGAATGAGGATACAGTGTCTTGGCCCTGGGTCCAAGTCATGAAGTTATCTTTAATGAAGTTTTGTTTTGTTTTGTTTTAGGACACAAGAACAACTAGGGTCATACACACCCATGTCTAAACTGTACAACATGATGACAAAGAGAGGAGTTAAAAATGACTACACGTTAATCCCCATAGATGGAGGAGAAGACAACTAAAAACAGAGATGTGGAGAAAGGTCAATAAAAAAGGTCAATAAAATATGCCGTAGAGAAACGGAAGTCCAGAAATAAAAATTAAATTGTCTTCACCATATGGCTACGATGGATAAAAAGTAAAACACAGTTGACAGCATTGTTCACTAAAATGGCCAATAACTCAGATGGCAAAGACAAATGGGAACGTAAGTGGTTGAAAAAAGGAAATGGCGGACAGTCAAAAATTGTGCACAAAGTGGTGGACGAGCACCACTTGACAAATGACGATGGCTAAAGAGACAGTGCCCAATACATAACCCAGTTAAAATGATTTCGCGGCGAGAGGGCCGAGAGGTGATCTGCCAAGCTACTGGGAGAGGCTCGATAACCTGGAGCTTGTTCCCATGAAGGGAGGACCAGTAGTGATGCCAAAGTGACACCATATCCTGACAGATGGCAACACAGAGATCATTGGAGGGAAAATAACAACTAATGGACTGGGGTACAAGGACTGTAGCCTTGGCAGCCACATCAGCAGCCTCCTTTCTTGTCAGGTCGATGTGACCAAGAACCCACATAAACATCACAGTGGCCACAGTGCCTCAATCACAAGTGAGCAAGTGACAGCTTTCCTGGACCCACTGCACTAAGGGATGGACGGTGTGCAGCGCACAGAGGCTTTGAGGGGTGCTGAGAGAGTCCGAGCAGATGATGCAATTGAAAAGCTTGTGTCGCGAATATACTGCGTGGCCTGGTACAGGGTGAAGAGCTCTGCTGTAAATACTGAGCAGTGTTCCGGAAGTCAATACCAAAAAACGTTTGTGCCAATGACGAATGCACACCTGACACCACCGTCAGTCCAAGAGCCATCAGTGCACACAAAGGTACTACGGTGAAATTCATTGCGAAGGTCGTGAAACTGAAGGCGATAGAGCTAGGTGGGAATAGTGTCCTTAGGAAGCGAATGAAGGCCAAGGCGAACACAGGCCACTGCATGAAGCCAAAGGGGTTGTACGTATGAAGCAGAAAGTGCTTGCCCACAAGAGAAAGGTACTGCAACATCTGAATGTGAACGTCGTCTGGCACTGGAGCTGCCATTTGGGTGTTCATGGACGTGGGTTAGGAATCAGCAAACAGATAGCACATGGGAAATGGTCGCTTGAGTATGTGTCAGAGAGAATGGATCACTCGAGATGATGGGCAAGCTGGGCAGTGCAGAAGGATAGGTCCAAATGGGAATAGGTGTGCTTTGAGTCTGAAAGGAACACGAGTGCTCCTGTGTTAAGGCAGCAGAGGTTAAGCTGATTGAGGTCAGCCAAGAGGGCACTTCTCAGACACGTTCTGGGAGAACCTCAAAGGGGATGGTGCACATTAAAGTCACCAAGCAGCAGATAGGAGTGAGGTAGCTGCTGCCCAATAAGCTAGAGGAAGTCTGCCCTGGTGACGTCGTATGATGGAGGATGTAAATGGTACAAAGCGAAAAGGTCAAGTGAGGAAGGAAAAGGCAAACTGCAACAGCTTGAAGGTGGGTAGTCAGGGAGATGGCTTGACTATGAATGTCATCCAACACGAGCAGCATGATTGCCCCAAGAGAAGGAATGCTGACCTCGGGCAGAAGGTCAAAACAGACCAGGAAGAAACGCGAGAGCTCAAAGTAGCCGTGAGGCAGCAATTTTGTTTTCTGAAGTCAGAGAACAAGTGGATGCGATTATAAGAACAGCTGTAGACCCCCTTTGTTCGACCAAAGGCCGCAAATGTTCCACTGGATGAGAGTCATGACGAGTAAAAAATAAAAGGTGTCACCTCAGCGGCTGCTGATTGCCAGCCTTCGAAGACTCGCTTCTAGAAGGTGCAGAGGCAAGAGGCTCCCGCTGCACGAGGTCTACAGAAGCGTTGGCATTCTTCTGCTGTTGGCCTGCGGAGTCCAGGACTGGTGGTGCACACCAGCGACACAGAAGATGGCTGGGAGAGGGTATCACATGGTGACGCCACTGAAGAGGATCTTCGAGTGGGCGAAGGATAAGACCGTCTGCCTTTGTTCGACTTCGAGTCTTTCTGGTTAGCAGAGGAACACTCAGGTGTTGGTTGACTGGAGGGACATCGGAAGTCCTCACAGGACTATTCCTTCTGTCCTTTCTAGCCTGCCAGTTGTTTAGCTGATGATTTCGTCCCTTGAGGCGATAGTTTGGTGGGGTGTTGCACTGCTGGAGGAGGAGACGGGGATGCTACCATGTCACTGGGCGATTTCACAACTGCGGCGCTAAATTTGAAGTATAATTTCTGTGTGGCTATGTCCTTCATCAAGCAAGATGTAGCAAGAACAGTACTGTAGGTGCCAGATGGTAGAACACACGGTTTCCAACTACCCAACAACTCGAGGGCATCCAGGTAAGGCACTTTTTCCTTCACCCGGATCTCCTGGACAGCCTGCTCATTGAGATACACAGGACAATCACAGGAGATGGTGACATGGTCGCCATTGCAGTTGATGCAGCAGGGAGAAGGCAGACAATCGCCCTCTTGAGCATCCATACCACAGGTTACACATTAGCCGCGTGTCGACAGGACTCGCGAGTGTGGCTGAAATGATGACACTGGTAGCAGCACATCAGGTTTGGAACAAACGGTCTAACTATGATAACTTCATAACCAGCTTTGATCTTTGACAGAAGTACCACTCTATCAAAAGTGAGAAAGAGTGTGTGTGGGCACTAAGGAGCCATCTACTTTCTCCATCCCCTGATGGACGGCAATGACACCCTGATCAGAGAGGTATGTTTGGATTTCTGTCTCAGTCAGACCATCGAGCAGTGTAGTGTAAATAACATCACAGGAAGAATTCAGCGTTCACTGGACCTCGATACGAACAGGGCATCCATGGAGGAGAAAATCTGCAGGCAGTAGTTGTGCTTGAGATCAGAAGTAGTCTCCAAAAGCAAAGTGCCATAGCGTAAACTAGAGCAAGATTTTATAAGGCCAGCAAAATTGCATCAACACCTTTCTCAGTAATAAACGGACTTAACGTAGCAAAGGATTGACAGTCTTCAGTACATGGAACAGCGAGGAATATTGGTGCAGCTGGGAGAGTCTTTGAATCTTAAGCCTCATTCCATTTACGTTTTGTAGATGTTGATTGTGAAGATGACTAACTCACTGTGAGAAAATCCCCCATGATTACCAGCATCTCCTATGGTGCGCTCCTTCCAACTGGGAGACCCTTTTACAAGGGGTGCACGCCCCCCCCCCCCCCCCCCCCCCCCCATAGGTGATAGTTCACACCTCCCCAACGCCTGACAGAGGGTCCAATTGGCAAGTTGATAAGGTAGCAGTCTGTACCAAGGGGTATGTGTGAACCATACCTGTCGACCCGGGGCTGGGAATTATGTTACCCTGTAACCTGTTATGTGTCAGGTGCGTGGGCTGGCGTTCAGGAGCACACAGGGAGGAAGAACAGGAACCTAAAATGCCAAAGCAGAGGAAGGATATGAGAAGATGAACGAAGAAAGAAAAAAGGAACTGCAGAGAGTATTCTGATACCGACTACCGAAAATGCAGAATACATTTCCAAAAACAGCCCAGACATGTTCCCCAAGGGAGGGGAAGAAGAACAACAAGAGAACATACATGCAGCATGGGAGGGAAAAATGCTGTGAAGGGTGGGGTCCCATGGTAGCCAAGCAGGAACCCGCAAAAGAGCGGTAAGCCCCCTGGGGGCTGAACGTGAAGTACTCACGGTGTGTAGGGTCTCGGGAGGTTAGGAAGATTATCTCCAGATAGCCATAAACAGATTGGCATAGGATGGTACGATTCAGGTGGACAGGTGGGAATTACACATAAACAAATCTGCCGCACAATGTAGGTGCATGTGCATGTGTGGGATGGAGGTCAGGGACTGAAGGAGCGGTGTAGGGGAGGGGGTAGCATGTGTGTATACTTATTGATAAGAGTGTACTACAAATTATGGGATGAATTGTGAAATTCTAACAAAACCTTAAAGTTTGAGCTACACTATTACAAATGCTCTATGCATCCACCAGCAGCAGCAGCATGAATAACATCTAGATGATATCTAAATTCGCCACTAACTTTAAGCGATGTATCTGCTTTTACAGACGTTAAGGCACCTGTTATTCTGTTCTTCGCTTTTTCTACTCTACAGTGTAAGGTAGGGATGAACACACTTTCCTTCAAATCTTCCATGAAGAAAAAAACTGCATGGGGCTTGTCTCAGGAGTTTTGAGGCCAAGAATGCAGGGTAGTGTCTTGGGGTTCAGTGTGCTCTGTCCTGTGTTGAGCTATCTTCAAATGCTGCAGAACTGACTTTTTCCACTACTTCAGGAGCACTCTGATGATGTCATTTTCCAACAAGATGTAGCACCAACATGCTGGCCAAACATCGTCAGTTTTTCAATGACACACGGTCTCAACACTGGATAGGCTGCTTGGGATCCTGGGACACATTTTTTCGTGTGGGAATATGTGAAGGAAAATATGTTCATCTCCCCTTTATCTGGTGACATAAAAGAAGTGAAGAACAGCGTAACAGCAGCCATGAGTTCTGTTAAAGCAAATATGTTGTTTAAAGTTTATAATGAATTTAGCAACCATCTATATGTCATTTGTGCTGCTGGTGGTGGACACACACAGCATTTGTAATCACAGAGTTAAAATTAAGACTTTCTGAGTATTTTGTGTTCCATCCCATGTTTGTAGTATGATTTCATCAATAAATATAGAGTTTTGAAATCAGATCATTCTTTTTGAAACACACTGTATTTTGGAGTTCACACTCCTACCATATTTCCTATTTACTATTTTCTTCACACAACAAAATTGTCAGTTCTAAGACAGTTTGAAATTCATATATGACAGGGGATGTTATGATACATTTCATATTCATAATTATTAAGTTTTTATTGGATACGTTACCTCTGGGAAAAAATCTTGAGGAAATTTTGATTTTTCTTTTGTGCTAACTGCTTCGATGTTTCCAGAATGAATGTCCTTTCCTTTGACAGTCACAAATGTTAGAGCTGAAAAAAATAGAACAGTTTACCATAAACATAAAAAACAAACAAAACTTTGATAACTACTTCTAGTGAAGATGAATTCTGCATGTAATGAATCTTATTTACTGTATTATGAAGGAAGAAAGGAAGGTATATGACAAGGCTATCAAAAACAGCACAAGCTCAGTGTGGGAAGTATAGGGAGGAGGGTGTGTGTGTGTGTGTGTGTGTGTGTGTGTGTGTGTGTGTGTGTGTGTGTGTGTGGAGGAGGGAAGGTATTCCCCCTCCCCCCCTTCCATTGTGGGTCAATGAATGAGACATCTTGAGTAGTTAAGAAAACCTGTAACATGTAGATGGGTGAAATGATTATGATGATAAACCAGAAGTTGATTAACTCCTTACATAATTATATTACTTATGGGAGGAGTTGGTTGCTTTGGTTGAGGGAATGGCTTACCTCGGATGACAGCCCTGTACCTTTGTGGAATGACAACTCTCGATTGGCATTCAGGGTCAGACGAACAGCTCTGCAGAACTTCAAACACCATCCGACTACAGAAAACCTTCTATGCCTTCAGATCTGTGAGAGCACATGTGAGGCAAGTGATAAGAGAATGGAAGAGGGCTTCCTGGAAGGAATTCACAACTTCCGTTAATCACTCCACTTCCACTGTGCAAGTGTGGGACTCAAAAAGGCGGATTTCAGGTAAGGGCAGTACATGTCCCCTTACGGCCTTGTCAGGTAATGAGGTCTTGATGGACGCGCCAGAAGACTTGGCTCAGATTTTAGCTGAACACTTTTTTTACTGTCACTGCATCATCCAGACAAGCTCCTCCTTTTCAGGTGTTCTGTAGGACTGCAGAAATGAGGAAGCTCCATTTCTTCTCACATAATGAGTAAGTGTACAACCTTACATTCTCCATGTGGGAAGTAACCCATGACTTGGAAGGAGGCAATGTTAATTTCATTCTGGAAACCAGGCAAGTGCCACAGCACCCCTAACATTTACCAGAGAGTAGCCCTTACCAACTGTATGGAGAAGACTCTAGAACGCATGGTCATCTGCTATAGTGTCTTGCTGCTCGAATCCCGAGATCACCTGAACCACTCCCAGTGCGGTTTCAGGTGCTACCATTCCACCCTTGAGAACTTAAATTCTACTGGAGACAGTGATACAGGTGTCGACCTTATGCTGAAACCATTTGGTTTCTGACTTTGAGAAGGCATACGACAGTACTTGGAGGTACATCATCCTTCACCATCTTCATGAATGGGGACTCTGTGGATGCCTGCCACTTCTTATCCAATCATTTCTCGAGAACCAGCATTTTCGATGTGGTGTTGGTGATGCCTTTTCTGACTGCTATGCTCAAGAGAATGGGATCCCCCAAGGCAGTGTACTCAGTGTCACGTTGTTTGCTATTGCTATCAGTGGCATTTCTTCTTCAGTCAGGAGCTCTGTCAAATGCTCTTTGTTTGTGGGTAACTTTGCAATCTTCTCCTCTTCCTCTGATCTTAATGATGGTGACAAGGCAGCTACAGCTGACCATTAGGAGGCTGGAAACCTGGGCCATTCACCAGAGAAGACTACATGTATCAGTTTTAACCATGCTCGGCGAAGTAGCTTTAAGTGTGAGAGCAACTAATGAATATCCTGAAAAAGAACATTTTCAGTGACTGTGTCTTGCCTAATGTCATTATATGCCTTGCTTTTGCACAGTGGCATGTGGCTTAGGTGGTAAGCTCATCACCAACAGCTTCCAAACAATTTCTGTTTCAAGTGTAGCACTTTCCCCACAGGTACACTGACAAGTGCATGTACTTGTGCTTGAATCTGTCGACTGTGTTCGTGTGGAGGCATCACACTTGGCGATTGGCGTCTTAAGGGCCGATGCAAAACAAGTAACAAAAACCAAAGGTTGCATAGCTTTGAAAGCTTTTCAGCTTCACCATAGGGTATGCACCTCTTGACTTTCAACTCCTGAATTTCCCTTTCCTCATTGTCAACCTCACACTTTCTGTTCCACAGTGGGTGATCACCAGAGCAGCTTACACATTTCGGAGTAAGTGTACAAGAATTGTCTGATTCATGAGCTGAGCCTCCACAACTGCCACACACAGCCCTCCCATTACATCCCATAGTGGTATGGCCAAATCTGTGACATTTGAAGCATCCCATTGCGTTAGCAACAAATGAGAAAACCTTAAGACAGATATAGCCTGGAAGTATTGTTGAGGTAACTCTGGAGTACTAAACATTAGAATGAATGCTGCAGGTTTTTCCAATTTGCCTTTGACTCTCCTCACATGGTTCTGCACTTCACGTAACTCTGCGGGGTCCATCTCCGTTACATCACAGCAGGTAACCATGCTCTTACTGACGTTAAGGGTGTGATGCAAATCAACCTCCTTAAGGCCTTACATCCCAGAAGCTTAGATACTTGGTTTGAATCAGCAGTTTCAACTAGAAGTGTTCCATTATGAAGTCGTCTGACACGTTTTAGAGACCCAGCAATACCTTCCAATGCCTTGTGAATATAGAAAGGGGAGATCTTCTTGAAGGTTCCCCCTGTTCACTTGATTACAATGAAAAAGTTATGGCATATTAACACCCTGCTACTATGAGTCCGAGACTTCTTTTCAGGAGGACTGACCAACCGAGCTCTCTTTGACGAATGGGTGTAGGTACTACCTGATGGTACACCCATCCCGTCATTAGTAGTAGTTTGATGAGACCATTCTGTAGGGATCCCACGAGATGCTGGGGAAACAACTGTCAACCCAGGCAGAGCCCTGCATGCCTCAGCAAGCTTTCTACTACTGAGGGGCAGCAGGTGCCCCAGAGGTTTCCCGTTAGACTATTTTACCTCAACAGCCATTCATCTCAGCACATAACACACTTTGAGGTTGAGGTTTTTTCTTATAGAGGTGTGTACTTCCTCGCATCCAGCCGGTAAAGCCAAGGCCTCTGTTCTCCAAAACACACAACATTTCACCACTGTGCCATGTGGTGGTAGCTGAAGTGGGCCCGCAGTTTACGGTAACAGAGGACTGATGCTGCTTACCAGTCCCCAGCTCAGGAACCCGGGGTCAATCAGCCCATACCCAGCAATCAAATGCTGAGCCCCTGCGGGTATTTTACTTGCAACAAACTCAAACACTACTTCAATGAATGGGATTGACTGTGAAGGACATCATCACTTGTGAAAGAAGGCTGAAGTAACATTTTGTTGTTGTTGACGACTGATGTACCAATAAGGCCTACTTGGATTGGACAAAGATAGTTGCTTAAACAAGGCCACAGCTGGTTTCTTGCACTGTCTCAGCATTTGCCTGAGGTGATTTAAGAAATCCATGGAAAACCAAAGCTGGATGGTTACACAGGTGTTTGTATTCCACTCTCCTCACCTTTCATGTTAGCAGTGGACAGTTGCCGCCAGTAGCTTAATTAATATTATTTACAGTTACTAAGGTTTATCCATAGGAAAATTTGAGGAAGTGCAACGATAATGAAAAGATCCCCTTCTAAACTGGTAGTTGTGAACATGTTCAGTGTTTGCTTTGGGACTCCACTGCTACAATGCATTGATACATGTACTGTTACAGTTACATACCAGCTATTTGATTCTTGTGCGGGCTGTTCTAATTTGGAATACCACACTAATATAAGCTCTTGCTGATCAGTAATGTTTTTTGTAGGTGGTACACCAAGTGGTTGTGCATTATGAGCTGAAATTCATACCACTTTAGGTGAACATTTATTTTAATTATATGGACATGGAACACTGTTTCTTGTCTTCAATATTTTTAGGGTGGTTCAGATCGTTACCTTGACCCAAATTGTATGTATTGTTTTTGTGTTTACGTTTTTTATCAGATAATGTCAAGGCTGAGTTAATTATCAATGATGTGATTATTCAAATTAAATGGACTTAACTCTGATTAACAGGGACTTCAGTCAATTATTCCACTAAATTGTAAAATGTACTTATATTATCCAAGTCTCAAGTTCAAGTTCTCTCTTCTCTATCTCAGCTACTGCATAATTGCCTTTGTTGACAAATTTATATGGCAATGTTCAATAGTATGCAAAGAGAAGAGAAAAGGGGCAGAATCAAACCTTGGAGGAAGAGAAACTGCTTTTTAGGAATAACTTTGTGATTAATTTTAGTAGAAACAATTTTAAAAAGGCAATACGTTTTCTCAATTCAACACTGAATAATTCATCTTACTGTCACTAACATTTCAAGTTTACTGGTGTGATTTCATATTCCAGTCCTGTTTGAATGAACAGTATTTGTGATTTTGGGTTGAACTTCCCAGCTGCTGCAGATAGCGAATTCCACATTTTCAGTTACCATTTTCTCCTTTCTTTATGGTCTCCATTAACTGTAATTGGAAGATGAGAAATGAAGGTAGAGATATACTATTCCATGGTATTCTATTGATAATTTTTGTTCAGTGTGAAGAGGGATACTCTATACAACATTAGTGGTGAACTTCAAGCAATTGCATCTGCTTCTTTTGGTTGACTCCTAATTTGCAGTTTGGATACATCTTGGCTTATGGGCACTCCAGTTACACAACTGAGAAGGATGGACAATGTTGTTGACACAGACAACCAGGATGCAAATTCCTTCATCATCATCATCATCATCATCATTTAAGACTGATTATGCCTTTCAGCATTCAGTCTGGAGCATAGCCCCCCTTATAAAATTCCTCCATGATCCCCTATTCAGTGCTAACATTGGTGCCTCTTCTGATGTTAAACCTATTACATCAAAATCATTCTTAACCGAATCCAGGTACCTTCTCCTTGGTCTGCCCCAACTCCTCCTACCCTCTACTGCTGAACCCATGAGTCTCTTGGGTAACCTTGCTTCTCCCATGCGTGTAACATGACCCCACCATCTAAGCCTGTTCGCCCTGACTGTTACATCTATAGAGCTCATTCCCAGTTTTTCTTTGATTTCCTCATTGTGGACACCCTCCTGCCATTGTTCCCATCTACTAGTACCTGCAATCATCCTAGCTACTTTCATATCCGTAACCTCAACCTTGTTGATAAGGTAACCTGAATCCACCCAGCTTTCGCTCCCATACAACAAAGTTGGTCGTAAGACTGAATGGTGCACAGATAACTTAGTCTTGGTACTGACTTCCTTCTTCCAGAAGAGAGTAGATCATAGCTGAGCACTCACTGCATTAGCTTTGCTACACCTCGCTTCCAGTTCTTTCACTATGTTGCCATCCTGTGAGAATATGCATCCTAAGTACTTGAAACTGTCGACCTGTTCTAACTTTGTTCCTCCTATTTGGCACTCAATCCATTTATATTTCTTTCCCACTGACATTACTTTCGTTTTGGAGATGCTAATCTTCATACCATAGTCCTTACATTTCTGATCTAGCTCTGAAATATTACTTTGCAAACATTCAATCGAATCTGCCATCACAACTAAGTCATCCGCATATGCAAGACTGATTATTTTGTGTTCACATATCTTAATCTCACCCAGCCAGTCTATTGTTTTCAACATATGATCCATAAATAATATGAACAACAGTGGAGACAGGTTGCAGCCTTGTCTTACCCCTGAAACTACTCTGAACCATGAACTCAGTTTACCGTCAACTCTAACTGCTGCCTGACTATCCATGTAAAGACCTTTACTTGCTTGCAAAAGTTTGCCTCCCATCCCATAATCTCGTAGAACAGACAATAACTTCCTCCTAGGAGCCCGGTCATATGCCTTTTCTAGATCTATAAAGCATAGATACAATTCCCTGTTCTACTCATAACACTTCTCCATTATTTGCCGTAAGCTAAAGATCTGGTCCTGACAGCCTCTAAGAGGCCTAAACCCACACTGATTTTCATCCAATTGGTCCTCAACTAATACTTGCACTTTCCTTTCAACAATACCTGAGAAGATTTTACCCACAACACTGATTAAAGAGATACCTCTGTAGTTGTTACATTCTTTTCTGTTTCCATGTTTAAAGATTGGTGTGATTACTGCTTTTGTCCAGTCTGATGGAATCTGTCCCGACTCCCAGGCCATTTCAATTATCCTGTGTAGCCATTTAAGACCCGACATTCCACTGTATTTGATGAGTTCCGACTTAATTTCATCCACCCCAGCTGCTTTATTGCACTGCAATCTATTGACCATTTTCTCCACTTCCTCAAATGTGATCCTATTTCCATCATCATTCCTATCCCACTCTACCTCGAAATCTGAAACATTACTGATCTCATTTTCACCTACATTGAGTAACTCTTCAAAATATTCCCTCCATCTGCCCAAGGCATCCACAGGATTCACCAGCAGTTTTCCTGGCCTGTCCAAAATACTTGTCATTTCCTTTTTACCTCCCTTTCGAAGACTGCTAATTACACTCCAGAATGGTTTTCCAGCAGCTTGACCCATAGTCTCCAACCTGTTTCCAAAGTCTTCCCAAGATTTCTTCTTGGATGCTGCAATTATCTGTTTGGCTTTGTTTCTTTCTTCAACATAACTTTCTCTGTCTACCTGAGTTCTAGTACGTAGCCATTTTTGATACACCTTCTTTTTCCTTTTACAGGCTGCCTTGACTGTGTCATTCCACCAAGCTGTTTGCTTCATCCTACTTTTACACACTACTGTTCCAAGACATTCTTTAGCCACTTCTAGTACTGTGTCCCTGTACCTTGTCCATTCCTTTTCCAGTGACTGCAATTGACTACATTCAACTAACTGGTACCTTTCTGAGAACACTGTTATGTACTTGTGTCTGATTTCCTTATCCTGAAGTTTCTCCACTCTTATCCTCCTACACATGGACCTGACCTCCTGCACTTTCAGCCTCACAATACCAATTTCACTGCAGATTAATTAGTGATCAGTGTCATCAAAGAATCCCCTGAATACACTTGTGTCCCTCACAGCCTTCCTGAATTCCTGATCTGTTATTATATAGTCAATGACAGATCTGGTTCCCCTGCCTTCCCAAGTATACCGGTGAATGTTCTTATGTTTAAAAAAGGAGTTTGTGATTACTAAGCCCATACTTGTGATTACTAAGCCCATACTGGCACAGAAATCCATGAGTTGTTTCCCATTTCTGTTGGCCTCCATATCCTCTCCAAATTTACCCATAACCTTTTCATACCCTTCTGTTCGATTTCCAATCCTGGCGTTAAAATCAACCATGAGCAGAACACTGTCCTTGTCCTTCACTCTAACAACTACATCACTGAGTGCCTCATAAAAACTACCCATCTTATCTTGATCTGTCCCTTCACAATGTGAATATACTGACACAATCCGAATTTTCTTGCTAGACACTGTCAAATCTATCCACATCAGTCGTTCGTTTACATACCTTATTGCAACTACGCTGGGTTCCATTTATTTCCTGATGTAAAGCCCCACACTCCATTGTGCTATTCCTGCTTTGACTCCTGACAGGTAGACCTTGTATTCTCCCACTTCCTCTTCTTTCTCACCCCTTACCCAAAAATTCCTTGTATCAAGAAAAAGCATTTGTAAATAAATTATGAACATCTGACAGATCTGAGTTTCCCTCAAAGGTCTAGAGATTTAGCCATTAGTATTTACATCCTACCCATATTCCTGTATATTTCAGTTGGCACTCTATCTAGTGAAATCTCCCTTTAACAATGCTTAGTGTTAAAAAATTTAAGAAAAATTTATTTCTCCGTCAGGAAGACAAGCATTTTGTGGAGTATAGATTCAGTTTCACCTCAAATTCTTACTGAGAGTGCAACACTTATCCAAAATTGGATCTTGTATCGCACAGTTTATAAATTACACTGAATAAACATAAATCATGTACTGCGGATAATGAAATATACTTATTTTCCATTGCTGTCATGTCCTTCAGTCTGAAGTCTAGTTTGATGCAGCTCTAAACTAGTCTATCCTCTGCACGTCTCTGCAGAAGTATTGCAACCTACATGCATTTGAAACTGCTCTCTGTCTTCATGCCTTCACCTCCCACCACAACCCTTTAAATATGTCATATTTAAATATGTCTGCTTGTGTCTGTATGTGTGGATGGATATGTGCGTGTGTGCGAGTGTATACCTGTCCTTTTTTCCCCCTAAGGTAAGTCTTTCCGCTCCCGGGATTGGAATGACTCCTTACCCTCTCCCTTAAAACCCACTTCCTTTCGTCTTCCCCTCTCTTTCCCTCTTTCCTGACAAGTCGTGTAGTTTCCGAAATGCTCATGCCAAGCCTCTGGACCATCACAATCTGCCCTCTGTCAAACTCAGATTGCACACATTCACCATTCACGGACAACACGCTCACTGATACTACATGTACCGTGCATGTATGACTAGCAGTCATTCCTAGTCAAGTGTCACTGCTAACACCAGGACGAGTTTATATCTGAAGCAGTTTAGTGATCATAATGTTCTGGCTGATCAGTGTATGACACTTCAAAATACTTCTTGCATTCAGTTTTTCACAGTTCTTAAATGATTCAGAAATGTTATCTTAAAACTAATGTCGTACTTCTCTGTGTACGTCAGTGTTACTGTTTCATTTTTTTTTTTTTTGCACAAAATTTCATTGACCAACTCAATAACCATCTTCAGTTGCTGTGAGTTATGCTATTACGTGCACTCACTGTCTGAACTGCAACCAAATTGAAATACTGTTAGTCTCATGCCACTATTTATAGATGACCATAAGATCAACTCTTGCGGGACAAAATGTCCTTTGATTCTCCTTTGGTTTTCACAGTCCATACTGGCATTCTATGAAATGAACATTTTCTCCAGCAATTTCCAGTTCTGGCAGATGTGATGGCCAGTGAGATCCTAATAAAATTAGTGCCATATCTCAGAGCCTAATTTAAAAATGAAACCTCAGTCCCTGTTTATCAGGTTTTCCAATATCTGTATTTCAATAGGCTGCTCAACTAAGCAGTCCCAGAAACTTGGTATTTATACCACAATACTACTCTTATCATATTTCATTTCAATCTGGCTGGAGTCCAGGCAGTGAGTACACACATCAGTAACTCACAGCACCACAAGAAGGCTAAGCTGGTTATCAAAATAGTATGTATAAAATGGAAACAACTGCTCAGCTGAATGCCGGGAGCACATAATCAATCATACCGAGAAAATATGAGCGAGAATAACTCAAAATTGCCAAAGTATGCTAGATTTTAATTTATAATATGGTCATATTCTGTTTGATGAACTGCTGCAGAATTCCAGTGGCACAGCTTTCAATGTATTATTCACCCATGTGCTATACGGTTAGAAGAAGACAAAGCAGAAGAAGAAGACAAAGCAGAAGAAGAAGACAAAGCAGAAGAAGAAGACAAAGCAGAAGAAGAAGACAAAGCAGAAGAAGAAGACAAAGCAGAAGAAGAAGACAAAGCAGAAGAAGAAGACAAAGCAGAAGAAGAAGAAGAAGGAGGAGGAGGAGGAGGAGGAGGAGGAAGAGTAAATGACAAATTGGTAGAAATTATGCAAAGCAATAGGTGTCTGATATTGAGGAAATATGAAAAAAACAGAGAAAAGTGATTGAAGCATGTTCCTGAAAGACACTACCAGGAAGATATTTGTGTGACAAGGTAGACAGCTACTGATACTGCAGAGAATGTATAGTGGCTATGTAACAATATTGAAAGTATTTGCAACATAAATGAAAAGAGCGAGTGCTGTTGACAGTACACTGCACTGCCAACTCTCTATGCCTGTTGAATAAATAGTATCTACAAGATAACTGTTACCTTATTTCATTAACAGCAAAAGAAATGTGTAATGCACATATGCAGCCACAATTACAATATCTGCTGGGCACCTCCAGTAATAAAACAGTAGACCCACAAAGTATCAATTTAGGAAATCTATATAATGAGATTTCATGAAGTGTTTCTTCAACTACGCCAGTCTGCAGTATACTTTCTCTACCCCTGTGATTCTGAAATCCTTCCTCTTTACTTTGGCCCAAACTACGTAACACATTAAATTGCGCTGTTGGATGTGACGTCCGCCAGTTATGCAAAACACCGTTTTTTCTCAGTACCCAAACATTTTTTGTTTTTATTTATTCTGTAATGTGAACATTTTTGCTAAGTGATTATGAAATGAAGTGAATGTTTAGTTCAAACAATAGATTGCTTCTTTTTGTAAATACCTTTACATTTGGTGAGCATGAATTTTCCAGATCACTTGTGTGTTAATTACTACAGGTAGCTTGTCATCTGCAACCAAACGATGTTGATGAGAAAGTTTTTTGCTGGGAGTTAACCTATCTTCTAGAATGTAATTTAGTTTGTCGCGATGTTTTCATGCCTATATTCGTTTTTACTTACATTTCGTGTGGCAAGCACTTTCTCATCAACATCGTTTGGTTGGGGGGAAGGGGGGGGGGGATGCACTATAATCACGTTTCTCCATCTGTGTGATTCAACATCCGCTGTATTCAACTTCAACTGATTTGTAACATGCAGTGATCTTTAAACAGAGTAAAGTGCTGTGCTCAATACTCCTTACATTAATGAGGGAGATGTTGAGTTTCTAAGTGATCTGCCTCACAGGAATGTAACTACTGGATTTAATCAACCCTTCGACGTGGTAAATGTCAAGACAGATGTGCTTGGCCTCCCTGACCTATGGTCATCTCTTACAACTGTTCACCCTACAGCAACTATTGGTGCCAAAGCAGCCTTTATCAGAAGTGGCAATGAAGCAGTCCTTACCACAAACCAGCATAAATAACATTACTGTAGCACATGACACACATGGGGTCAATGACGACAATCAATTATAGGAGGAGTATATAGTTACCAATTTTATTTATTTATTTTTCTGGAAAGAGATGTCAAGACAAAAGGAATTATTATTCTTCTCGGCAAACACCACTAATCTTTAACTTTTCATTTCTAGAATACACCCAACTAGTTTTTTCCCTTACATTGTCAGTAAGATATACTACTACCATTTCATCTTGTTACAGAATTTTCAGGCACTTGTCACTTTCTTTAACTCTCTTTAGATGTCTTGTACATCCCATGACAATGCAAGCCCATTTGAGCACAGACTTTGATGAATTCCATGGAATAACTTTATTTTTAAAACAAGGCTTCCTATTATGCTAGAGGTTTCATCAGTATTTATAGAACTGTCTTTAATTTCTTGTTTATGATACAGCTGACACCTAAATTTCCACTCTGATTTGCTCCTTTGTATTAAAACATATACTCTGATTTTTAATTCTACTTGGATCATTCCATTCTATTTGGCCTCCATTTTTTCACTGAACCACTGATTACCCTACTATATCCAATTTGATATTATTTCACTACTATTCCAATTTCACAAACCTTCCTTGAGACTAAAAAAAATTGTAGCTAAAGAGTAGGATTTCTGAAGAATATGCCATTGACAAGTGCCAGATACAACTAAAATTGAAACAGACAAAGAAACTGTGTTAAGCCAATTTTGAATGGCAAGCGAACAGAGAAAACAGAGACAAATTTAGAAATAAACAAACTTATCATGAATGTAGATTATGAGAATTCATTTAAAAAGACAAAAGTATACCATTTTCCAGGTAAGCAACAAGGACAAACAATGGAAAATCTGGAATGGATTAAAAATAATATGAATTAGTATAAATTGCTACTCATTACATCATAAATGAAGCACTGACAGTCGGACAGGAAAATTAAAAGTACAATTAAAGCCAGATTACACGATCAGTTACAGACCGCACCAGATACTGAAAGAACACACACACACACACACACACACACACACACACAAGAGAGAAAGAGAGAGAGAGAGAGAGAGAGAGAGAGAGAGAGAGAGAGAGATGCCACTGCGGTCTCTGGGCATCTGTCTGCCCCTCAATGCCCATCTCTGTGATGAGTAGCAATCTATCCTAATTCGTCCTCTCTGGGGGACACCACCTTGACAAAGTACTGTCCGTGCGGGTGGAGAGGCTTGCGTATCCGCATCAAGCTGAGGTCTATGCCGAAGGTAGAGGACCTACTGCCAAAATGCCTCTTGCGATGGATCAGACAGAGTGTCGCACAATGTCCCATTGTCCCTATCCACTCCTAGTCCTACCTAACTCCCTGATCACACCCAAGGTGTGATGCGATCCATGCCAAGGGGTGTCACATGGGAAGAGGTGTCATAAATGGAGCCTCAGACATACCGGGCAACCTCCCTGAGTAAGTAGCCTTACACTACACGGGGTATTTGTGGTGTGGACCTTGTACATCCCCAAATCTCGTGGGACCAATATGGACACAACTAAAGAAAGCAAAGAAAAACAAACTGAGGGGCAAATTGAGACCTCAGATATCAAAACATCAGGGTCAGTACCGATGGGAGGCATTCCAACTACTGAATCAGGGTCTAGACCTGAGCCAGAAGTGGGAACTGTAACCAAGAAGCTAGACCAGATTAAGATCAAAGGCTTGTCTGGGGCCCAGAGGAGGAAATTACTCAGGGAACAGAGGAAAAAGGAAGGGAAAGAATGGCTTCCTAAAGACAAGTGGAGGGAATTAAAGGGACTTGAACCTAAGACCCCCAGGAAGAAACTGTCTTAGGTTGAAGGGGATACACAACTCCCCACTATGTCAAAGACAGGTAGCAAGCAGATAAGGGAGGAATCAAAGACTCCCTCCTCCCTGGATAAGCGAGTCCAGAAAAAACTGATGCAAGAAATAGTGAAACAGACATAGTACTGCAGTCTCGATTTTTAGGAGGCTAGGGAGGCTATCCACTGGTGGCCATCACCTCACAGCAGGAGGAATTGGTACAGATGGCCCTCTTTGGAAAGATTGGGGATGACGCTGGCCCAGGACCCAACTTCAGGAGGGTCTATCCAGATCAAGGTGCCCTTATTTTTGTCTGTGAGGGGGTGCACAAGGTGGAATCGCTCAAGGACAAGGTGCCCATGATATCCCCATGGGAAGATGCGAAGCTGCTGGTTAAGACAGCAGCAGAGCTTCTTAAGACTGCAAAGATATCAATATGGGTACCAAAGATCCTTAAGGAAGTCTCTCCTAAGACTCTGTTCAGGAAAATAGGGGCCCAGAACCCAAAAGTCTCGACAGAAGATTGGAGAATGATCAACCAGAAGGTTGCAACAGAAAGACGAACCTTGGAAGTGGAGGTCAGAGAGAAGTCCATGAAGGCGATGCGGGAGCAGGACCTGAAATTGCTTTTAGGTTTCTTGCAGTTCACCATCAGGGTTCTCAAAGACCTCAAAAATGTCAGCAAAACAGAGACTGGAGGTGCTGCAAAATAATCTGCAGCACAGTAAAGGGGCCTTTGCTGCCCTGAGTCGCTGCCTGGTGAAGTAGGAAGTGGATGTGGCCCTGATACAAGAACCCTATTTATATAAAGGGGGTGTATCGGGCCTCAGTGGCACTGGAGGTAAACTGATTTATGCTAGAAACCTAAGAAACTCCAGAATATGCATCTATGTAAGAAATGGAATTTCTTTCACACCAATGATGGATTTCTGCTCTAAGGACTTAGTAACCATTACAATGCAGCAATGTGAGGAAGGTTTCACGAGGGAAATTGTTTTGGCCTCAGCATATCTTCCTTACAAAGACAGCTCTCCTCCCCCTTTGCCATTGGCAAGGAGACCAACTGATGGTTGGATGTGATGCTAATGCCCACAACCTAGTGTGGGGCAGCAAGGACACCAACAGTAGAGGTGAGTACATTCTTGAATCTCTCTTGTCTAACAACTTGGAGGGCCTGAATAGGGGTAATGAACCTACATTCAGGAATAGCAGAAGGGAAGAAATAACTGACATAAACTTTAGTTCCATGATGATGGGCAGTTATGTCAAACAATGGCATGTGGTGTTGGAGCCATCCTCATCTGACCACATGTACATTAAATTCAAGGTTGAAATGGGAATCAGACCAGACCGTGACCTATAGGAATCCCAGAAAACAGACTGGGAGACAAATAGGAGAGACCTTGATTTAGGCTTATAGGAAGTTAAAACTTCGATAAGGAATCCAGTAGAATTTGAGGAAGTAGCAGAGGCTATTACCTCTGCCAAAGTGGCCTCATATCAGGACAACTGCATAATCACCAAGAAGTGCACAAATAGGAGTGCACCTTAGTGGAACATTAACTTGGAAACTCAAAGAAAACAGGTACAAAGACTGTTTAGTAACGGACAATGGACTAAATATCGTGAGGTCCTTGTCAACTACAATCTTGCAATCAAACAAGCCTGGAAGGCATTCTCTGAGGAAGTAGAGAGCACGGCTGCACAAGCCAGACTTGAAAGATTCTCACTAGAGACCAGCCAATCCAGGAGGTATGTTGAGGAAGGAGGATGGGAATATACAGAAACAGCACATGAGATGCTGAAACTGCTCCTCAAAACTCCCTTTCCTCAATATGCTCTGCCAGACAACACAGACCAGAATGTGATCCCAGAGAGACAATGATTCTCAGGCACTCTAAGAGGACTGGGAATCGGCCAAGGAGTGTGTGAACTTTAATAAAATCCAACAGGTGGTGGGAACATTCCAACCATTCAAGTCACCTGGCTCAGATGGAATTTTTTCCATCTCTCCTACAACATGCAGGAGAGAAGCTCATAAGAGTTCTATGCAGGCTATTCAGGGTTAGCCTAGGAGTAGGAATCATTCCCAATGCTTGGAGGGCAGTGAAGGTTGTCTTCATTCAAAAGCCAGGGAGAACTGATCATACCAAGGCTAAGGATATGAGACCAATCAGTCTGTCCTCTTCCATTCTCAAAACATTGGAAAAACTGGTTAATTTATATGATGGAGTTAATATATATGATGGGGAGAGGAGGCTAAGTAGGGCCCCTCTACATTCAAACTAACATGCATATCAACCAGGTAAATCATGTGAGACAGCTCTCCAACTCTTTGGGAAGGTGGAGAAAGCACTTCACTTACAAGAAATAGTCCTCTGCATCTTCCTGGATATCAAGGGGGCCTTCAGTAACACGACCTTCGATTCCATGGTAAGGGCAACAGAGGTGCATGACCTGGGGACCACTACATGTAGGTGGACTAGCGTCATGCTTAGTCGAAGGAAGGTAGAGTCCACCATGATGAATGAAAAGATGGCAATTAACACCACTAGAGGCTGCCCACAAGGAGTAGTTTTGTCACTCTATTGCGAAATCTAGTGGTGAACGGACTCATTGAGGAATTAAATTCTACACAATGCTTCTGCCAAGTATACGCAGGTGACCTTATCATAGTAATACTTGGCAAATTTACTGACACAGTTAGAAATATGGCACAAAGAGGTTTGGACATTGTGCAAAATTGGTGCATTAAACATGATCTGAGGGTTAATCTTAAGAAGACTGTTGTGGTGCCATTTATGAAGAGAGATATTCAACACTCAAGTTGCAATCTAAAGCTCTTCCATGAAACTCTACCTGTGAAGGAGATGGTGAAATCTCTAGGGGGTAACCTTAGATGAGAAAGTAACGTGGACTCCTCGTATTAAGAGTATCTGCTCCAAGGCAAAAAGTACTCTAGTGAGTACTAGAAGAGCTTGTGGCAAAAACTGGGGCCTAAGCCAAAGGGGTACGCATTGGATATACACCACTGTAGTCAGACCTAGGATTTCTTACGGGGCCATTGTGTGGTGGAAGAAGGTAGAACAGCGGGTTGCAGCTAAGGAGCTTGCTAAGGTGCAGAGATTGGCCTGCTTAGCCACAGCAGGTGGAATTAGCAGCACATCAACTGCTGGAATGGAAGCCATGCTGGACATGCTTCCACTACACCTTTGGGTCAAGATGGAGGCAGCAGCTGGGGCACACATACTTAAAACTGGCAAAAACTGGGTCTCATTCGGATATCCAGAATCACATGCTAACATAGTGAGTGAGGTAAATATAGGAATGGCTGGGGAAATGCCTGCTGAATATATAACAACTCCCAACTGCTTCGACAAGCCTTACAATATAATAACTGGAAGCAGGGAGCAGTGGGAAAAAACAGTTTGATACCTTACATGGGACATCGTTTGGTTCACTGATGGGTCAAAAATAGACCAAGGCATTGGGGCAAGGGTGTACGGGGTTCAGTCAAGACTGGAGGACATCATCTCCCTAGGAAAACTGGCCTCAGTATTCCAAGCTGAAATTACTGCAATCAAGGCATGTGTCGAGGAGAATATGCGTAGGTGCTACACAGATCATAGCATCTACATCTATGCAGACAGCCAGGCAGCCCTGAAATCATTGGCAGCTCCTGCAATGAGACTTAAGATTGTTGCAGAATGCCACAGGGCTCTGGTGGAGCTAGGGGGGAAGGAATAGGGTACACCTAGTGTGGGTCCCTGGCCACTCAGGGATCTGTGGCAATGAACAAACCGACAGATTGGCTAGGATGGGGACAACAACTCCATTTATTGGACCGGAACCTGTCCTGACAATCACCAAGGCTATGATCAAATTAGAACTACAGAACTGGCTTAGGAAACAGCACGTAGAATATGGGACCAAGGTCCATAAACAAAAACGTGGTAAGGTAATTATGCCCAAGAAGCTCTGTAATCCTGGGATTGAACAGGAAAGAGATCAAACTCATGACTGGACTGATGACCGGCCATGGGAATTTCAAAAAACACCTACACACAATGGGTATAACAGAAGAGGACCCTAAATGTAGGATCTGTGATGAGGGTGAAGAAACTGCATCACACCTAATCTTCGAATGCATGGCACTGGAGAGTAAAAAATACAGAATCTTCGGGACAACTAGACCTGAAGAAATTGTGTCTAACAAAAAACTGGTAGACAGACTCCTTGCACTATTTAAGGGCATTGGTTGGCTTTACTAGATATACAGGGAGTGATACCGCACAATAAACTTAGTTTTGGTGTGGACAGTGGTGGGTTAGACCTAAGCTGTTTTAGCTTCCCTGTTAAAATCAAATCAATCCTAATTCATATTATAAGCAACAAGTTTAGTATTTTTTGACAATGGTAATTAAACCTGAAAGAGAGCAGACACAATTATTTAACAAAGTTATTCAGTCCAAAGCAAAAAATGTTGCAGATACGGGGAAAAAGAAAAAGAACAGGAAAAACAAAATTCACAAGGAATGAAGTAGCTTTTGAAGAGAATGAGATCCATCCTGTCTGAGATTTTGCCCACCACACCGAGAATAGCTTTTCGTCGCCTTCCTATTCTCTGCACCATCCTTGTCAGACCCTATGCTCCTTCTGGACTCCCCTGCCTACCCTATGGCTCCTATCCCTGTGACCATCCCCTTTGCAAGACTTGCCCTATGCACCCTCTACTACCATCTATTCCAGCCCTGTCACTGACAAAACATATACTATCAAAGGGAGAGCCACCTGTGAAACGACATGTCATATACCAGCTGTTATGTAAACACCGTTCGGCTTTTTACATTGGTGTGACTACCACCCAGTTATCAGTCAGGATGAATGGGCATAGGCAGAGGGTGTATACAGGCAACACATAATATACTGTTGCACAGCATTCTGTACAACATGACGGTTGTGACCTTGGTGCCTGTTTCATCACATGCACTATCTGGATTCTTCCCCCAGACACCAGTTTCTCAGAACTCCGCAGGTGGATATTAGCACTACAACAAGTCCTTGATTCTCGCCACCCACCTGGCCTTAATTTACGTTATTTCCTTCCATCTCAAAATTTGTTAACAGTAACTTCTACTTTATTCACTCCATTTTAGTTTTCTACATCTTTCATTTTCCGACTTGTCTATTTTTCACTAGCCAGTATCACAATGTTGCTCTATTTGCAACAGAACTATGAAATAGCCTAGTGATTGTAGAGGGGAAAGAAAGGTTGAACATTTTCCAAGTTTCAAATTCATAAAAGTAGAACATAATGCACAGTGCAAAGCCCTTACAATAAACTGCACAAAACTCTGAAGTTTCTTTTGGGTGAATAAATACACTAATTTTGATAAGCATGGCATCAAACATTTACATTATTATTTTAAAGAGACCATTTTTATATCAATGACACTGCTCTAGTTGTTTAAATGTTGACATTATTTAGTTTGCAAAATGAAGGAAATGAAGTTTGTCATTGTGCAATTCCACATAAAATATGTCCTGGAGGAACTCTTCAACCATTTATTCAATGGTACGAATAGAACAGCAACCAAATAACCTTATTCATTTGACTTATTTATTCGTTTAAGCAATATCAATCTAATACATCCATTTCACACTTACAACTACTAATCAGAAATGTGTTGAAATTATGTTCAGGATTTCAGATAAAATCTAATTTACAATTTAATACTGTAACATTAAAGTCAAATGAAAGGTTATTTACTGCAGTCTTCACACCAATGCCCGAAACATGCTCTCTAATTAGTGGCAATTTTTCCTTTCTTCAAAATCTGCACATTTTTTATTTTCTAATATTTTACCTTCAGGTGACAATGCTTTGATAGAGTAAGAGTAGAGAAACTTATTTTTTTTAGTTTAAGAAACACAACAACCGGCAAAAAAGTGGCTGGTTGCTGTATTTGTTGAAGTAACATAATTCACAGCAATGGAACTCCACCACCAGTTATATGGATAGATTAATTTTATTTTTTCAACTGGAATAAACCAAAAAATTCAATACAGTGCTATTAGCATGCTATACCAATTTATAGCTTTATTGCTCAGTTATAGTACAAGACATGAAAATAATGAATCTACTGAAGACATACCTGAAAAATCCCACATCAGAACATCAGATAATGATTCATGTACGAAGTAAAAGTTCCCCAGAGCCTGAAAAACAAGATACTTATAAATAACAAAAAACATATATTTAACAGCAGTGACAGGTTCATGGTATGTGCTTACTGTGAAATGTTCCGCAGATGAGTAATCTTCATCAAGATAAACTCTCACACGATCAAATAAGCGCAGTTCTTCACTTGACATAAGCAACCTGAAACAATGTAACAAGATGACAAGCCTGTTATGTGCGGAACACCACACAAACTAGGCAAATTACATCACTGGGAACTTCATCTGGAATGCTTTATTGGGGGAAAAAAATTTAAAAAGTAGATTAGCATATTTTATAACTAATTAAAATCTTTAAACAAATTCAAGTAATAGCAACAATAATTAGTAGTTGGTTACACAGCAAAAATATGTGTTTATTCTTTAAGTTTCCTGCAGTATAGATAATATACAAAGTTTTATATACTGAGCATGGTTAACGGATTTTTTTTTTTAATGTTTTGTTTAAGCACATTTTCATTACCTTCATCATGTGCTAATGAGCACAGAGATCATGTGTGTCCACTTCTTAACTTTAAACCTCAATAAAGAAAATGATATATTCTCATTATTTCAGCTCCAACAAGCTACTTCACTGATTTTGACCTTACACAATACAGGGGATGTGCAAAATAATGTGAACACCTGTACTTACTTGGGAAAGATTTATTAACCCCATCTGCCCACAATACAACTGCAATTCTTCTAGGAATACTGGCATGAAGTGGAATGTTATACAACTCTTCAATCAGAACCTCTTCTAACTCCTATAGTGACGAGGGATGCGGAAATCTGCTCCATAGTTTGCGCTTGAATACCGCACGCAAGGGTTCGATGATGTTCAAATCCGCGAACTGTGCTGGCCAGGGAAGATGCCGTAGTTCAGTTGCATGCTCCTCATACTAGGATTGTACTGTCCTGGCCGTGTGAATGGTTGCATTATCGACCTGAAGTATGGCGTAATTGGTGGGGAACAACATCTGAATCATGGGGTGCACCTGATCACCTAAAATATTCGCATAATTGTTGGCTTTAAGAAGGCCTCTGACCAGCAGAATACCATGATATGGCTGCCCACACCACCACACTTTTATTTCCACGCTTAACCGTTGGCATCAAGCAATCAGGATTGTAGGCTTCTTTTGGTGTTCTTCGTACAAAAACCCTGCCGTTGTTGGAAATAACGAAAATGTTGACCCGTTGGACCTTATGACGTGTTTCCACTGATCAGCCATCCAGGATTTATGCTCCTGACACCACGTTTTACACTTTTTTGCATTGGTTGTCATCACTAATGGTTTCGGTATAGCAGCTCGTCCATAAATAATCCCTTTATAGAGTTCTCAGTGGACACTGTTGATAGAGACAGGTCCTCTAAGATGACTACTGAGCTCTTCAGTCACTTCAGCCACTATAGTTTTGTGTTGTTTTGACAGAATTAGTGTTAGCCTATGATGATCTCTTTTATTTAGTTTTGATCTGCACCGACTATTACATTTACATGATGATTTCTTTCCATGATTTGTGTATGCTGTCACAACTGTTGAAACAGTTGCTCTTGGAACATTCAACAAGTTGGCTGTCTTTGTTACTGATGCTCCAGCTAATCAGGCCCACACAATCTGCCTTCTTTGGAACTGTGTTAGGTCTTTCATTGCACACCAGCCTCAGCCTCTGAATGCAAAAGCAAAGTGTGGACTACTCGTAAACAACCTGCACTGGTGCCTAGTCTGTACTGAACACACACAGTCCAGCAGGGCACATGCCTTACCTGTGTTGTTGACCATCAAACAACCATTCAATTACTATCACTGTTCACATTATTTTCCCTATACCCCCCCCCCCCCCCCCACACACACACACACACACACAGCAAAGTGTCTCTGAAGGTAATGCATATTATAGCTTGTGCCAGTTTTTTCAATTCTGTTACCTGCTCAGATGGCTGAGCATGCTAGTGCTCTGCTTCCAGGATATGAAGTGGCAAGCCTGTCCTGGACTGAATCTGCCTTGCAGATTAAGGATGAGGGCTGGTGACTCAGTCAGTCTGGATGTGGTTTTTAGGGAGCTTCTCACATCCAACTACATTAATCTGGTACCCACAACCCACTTCAGATACACACTATGCAAACATTTTAAAACCATTCTCACACTTGAGTAAGAGATTTACCCTACACACACACACAGATGGCATCCACAATTTCCATTCTGAAGGGAGGGAGGGGGGAGGGGGGGGGGAAGGGGGCGTCAGAAGGCATTCAGCCTCCAACTACTACATCAGCAAAACCCATATAACAATGCTGACCCCATAGCGGAATGAGGAAAGGCAAAATAATAAAAATAATAATAAGCAACAGCAGGAGGAGGAGGAGGAGGAGAAACATCATTTTCAATTCTATGTAGAACTGAAACCATATGCCACTATTAATTTGTTAAGTAGACATAATTATGAGTATTCCTCTTGCAATTTTCCACCTACTGAACCTTCTACAATGGTTGGTCTTGCATTCACCAGTAAACTTCTTTGTAAGAAAACATCCAGCTGCAGCAATATCACATCCCAAAATCATCAACTCCTGTCACTCCTCTGCTCCAATTGTCCATCTTTCACACCATAACAGGAAAAAATTCCCAATAAAAGCCTTAAGTTGTTTCCTTAAACCCATGGTTTTTTACAGTCTCTGTCACACACAGGTTTATTCTGCTTGTAAGATCTTCCAGGCTGTTTTACAGGAGTCATAATGACAGAGCCACTTCTTTGTGATTGAGACTGAAATACAATAAAATTATTCCTTCAACCTGCATTCATCTCTCAGCTTACTACTGAGATACACAACTCTATGTTCTTCAGTTGCTGTCCTCCTGGAACTATATCTGTCTTGTATTGTGTTTCCTCACAAGAAGTGCCATTGGTTTCTCTTTATTCATTTTCAGGCTATATTCAAGGCTAAGAATAACCTCAATTAACTTTAAGATTCCTGTGGGTCTCCTTTACTTTCAGCAAATCCTGAAATATGTAACCTTTCCCACATCTCTCAGACTTTCTTCTTACTAGGTATTAACTTTTTTTATTTACTGCATACCCTGAACAATGTGAGTGGAAGTAATAACTCTCCGATGAGTCCTCCTCTTACCAGTGTATCTTGCCAGCATTTGCCAAATTTCACAACTGCTATCTCATCTTTGTGCAGATCCCATATTAACTTTTAGTCTTTATACAACACATCAGTATCTTTCAATACCTGAAGCTTCTCTCAATTCATTCTGACAATTGCTTTCTGAACGTATAGAACCATTTTTCTGTGTTTGATGTGAGAGCATCCTTTTTAGGATGCCACTTATCATTGGTATGCATACCTTCAACTGCCTAAAATTCTTGTAATTAAGTTCTTATTATTAAAATTCTTCTTATTACGATTTTTGAGGCAAGTCTAAGTGCTCAGTACTGCTCACATTTTTGTGCTGACGGCATTTTCAGTTGAGGTATGATTACTTATCTCTTAAAATACTTTGGCAGTACAACACTTTCATAAATTCTATGCCCAAGTTCGTACAGTGTATTCATCACATTAGCATGAAAGTATTCAATCAACTGTATTGTTAGGTAATAACTGCAGGTGCCCTCTTACCTTCCATGATCTTAACTGTCTGGTCAAGTTCTGCTGTCAAAAGATCACCTCTTTGATCTTTCAGATTCACAGACTTATGGTTTCTAACATGTCGTGTCGGATGATGCCACAATATAATTTCTGTAAGTAACTCTTCCATTTCAAGTCCACACCAATACAATTTATTGCTTTCAATCAGGAGTCCACGGAAACAAATTTTTGTATGTCCAAAAATCAGTTTACTAACTTGTAAGCTAGCCATGAATTTTTTCACGACAGATTTGTTGCACGAAACTGTCTGCTCTGCACTTGCTGTATTAATGATGTCCCGAATGCATGAACCAAGCGAATATGATTTTATGGTATGGTCATGTGAGATGGGCCTTCAGTAGGTTCTTCAGAAGTTAAGGAATTTTTCTCTAATTTGGAAGAAGCACTTCATCTCAACAAGTAACTAGATAAACAGGATCAACTGCTTTTGTTACAATGTATTTACAAGATATAAGAATTTTTCAGACATATAATAGGCATTCTTTCTATCACCACACGCTGGCAATATACGACATACTAAGACCACAGTCTACAGGGAATGGCTAAGAGTTTTACTCATACTTTTCACGAAAGGAAGCCTTCCTAGCCTTCCAAAACCCCAAACCTCTTCTCTGGTTCACTTTCAATAAATCTTCATGATCTGGACTCGTGGGTAAGATGGCCTCGGCATGTGAGTGCATCTGTGGATCTGTACTCTAGTTCGAGAAAGGATTTTTCCAAAGCTAGCACGTTTTATTTCTCATTTGTTTGTGCCTGTCGACAACTCGTCACTTTTGCAATTTGGTGAGTGGTCTCCTTTACTCCTAAATTATTTTCAAGAACATTCATAGTTTGACTGATGAAACCTCTGCAAAATGCCAACTGCACATAAATATAGGCAGAGTTTCAATAAACTGCTTGTTGCAAAGCCATGTTATGTTCCTCAGAAATCAAAAGTTCATATAAAATCATTTCCTTTCACCTAATGAAACAATGTTTCTAAGAATGTGACAAAACTTGATCAATATTTACAAACAGCAACATAATAAAGAAAAAGTAACATTCAGGTGTCACATGAAAAGCTCATTTGCAACAACTGTAGAATACTTTTGTTGCCCATTTTTAAATTCAATTTGTTTTTCGTCTATTTTGTTCTAATTCATAGTGCAACAATAGCCACATATTTATTTCCCTTCTCTATCGTTCCAAGAAAGAAATCTATGACTATAAACCCTGAGACTTTTCTGCGTACTTTAGAATATCACAATTTTATCGGTTTTGACTGTCGAGGGTTCAGTAACATTTTTTTGAAGACGTATTCTGAATACCAGTACAGGTACAATAAGGAAGTTGTATAACTTGGAGGAACTATTAATTACTAAATGGATAGATTACTACTCACTATATAGTAGAGCTGCTGAGTCGCAGATAGGAACAACAAAATGATTGTCAAACAAGTAAGCTTTTGGCCAAAAAGGCCTTCATCAAAATTAAACTATACACACACACACACACACACACACACACACACACACACACACACACACACACACACACACAGAGAGACGACCACAGTCTTTGACTACTGACGCCTGGCTAAGCAGCGGTGCATGTTGAGAGAAGCAATCTGGATGGTGACGGTAAGGAGAGGCTGGGGTGGGGAGGGGAGGGATAGCATAGTAGAGGTTAGGGATGGTAAAGTGCTGCTTGTGAGATAATACAGAGACAAAGTGGAGAGATGGTAGAGCAGCTTGGTGCAGTCAGTAGGTTGGACATAGGGGCCAGTGGAAAAGGAGAGAAGTAAAAGCCTGTGGACACAAAGGTGGAATAGAGGCTGTGTAGTGCTGCAGTGTGACAGGAAAGAGGATAGGTGGGTGTAGAACAATGATAAATGAACATTGAGGCTAGGAGGGCTATGAGAATGTAGTATATATTGCAGGGAGAGTTCCCATGTGCACAATTCAGAAAAGCTGGTGTTGGTAAGAAGGATACAGATGGCACAGGCTGTGAAGCAATCCTTAAAATGGTGAACACTGTGCTGGGCAGTGTGCTCAGTAACTAGATGGTCCAGCTGTTCCTTGGCCACAGTTTGTCAGTATACATTCATTTGGACAGACATCTCATTGATTGTCATGCCCATGTAGAACACAGCACAGTGCTTGCAGCTTAGCTTGTAGATCACAGGACTGATTTCACAGGTAGCCGTGCCTCTGGTGGGACAGGTGATGCTTGTGACCAGACTGAAGCAGGTGATGGTGGAAAGATGTATGGCACAGATTTTGCATCTAGCTCTATTACAGGGTTTGAGCCACGAACAAGGGGTTGCAAGTAGGGGTTGTGTGGGGATGGACGAGGATATAATAATGTAGGTTGGTGGGAGTGGCATACCACTGTGGGAGGGGTGAGAATAATAGTGGGTAGGACAGTCCTCATGTCAGGGCATGATGACAGGTAGCCAAAATCCTGGTGGAAACTGTGATTCAGTTGCTCCAGTCCTGGGTGGTACTAAGCCACGAGGGGAATGCTCCTCTGTTGCTGGATGGTGGGACTTCGAGATGTAGGGGGTGACTGGAGAGGTATGGCAGGAGAGATCTGTTTCTGTACAAAGTTGGGAGGGTAATTACATTCTATGAACGCCTCAGTGAAACCCTTCGTGTATTTTGAGAGGGACTGCTCTTCACTACAGATGTGACGGCCATGGGTGGGCAGGCCGAATGGAAGATTCTTCTTGGAATGGAACGGGTGGCAGCTGCCGAAGTGGGGGTATTGCTGGTGGTTAGTAAGAGTTATACAGTCAGAGGTACTGATGTGTCCATTTTTTGAGGTGGAGGTCAACATTGAGGAAGGTGGTTTTTTGGGTTGAGAAGGATCAGATGAAGCGAGTGGGGGAGACGGTGTTGAGGTTCAGGAGAAATTTGGATAGGTTACCCTCACCCACAATCCAGATCATGAAAATGTCATCAATTAATCTGAATCAGGTGAGGTGGTTAGGATTCTGGGGGTGGTTAGAAAGGACTCCTCAAAATGGCTCGTGAACGGGGTGGCAAAGGGTTATGGCATGGGGGTGCTCATTACCTCAGAATTGTTTGTATGTGATGCCTTCACAGGAGAAGTAATTGTGGGTGAGGATACGGTTGGTCATGACAACTTGGAAGGAAGGGTAGGTTTGGAATCTGCCAGGCTTTGAGAAAGGTAGTGTTCAATAGCAGCAAGGTCATGGGCATTTGGGATGTTAGTGTAAAAGGAGGCGACATCAATAGTGATGAAAAGGGCACTATGGGATAAATGAGCAGGAACTGTTGAGAGTAGGTGGAGGAAATGGTTGTTATCTTTTATATATGAGGGTAGGTCGAGGTGATAGGGTGGTAGAGGTGAGTAGAGAGATGGACTCGCTGCGGTGGGCCTACGGATTTGAGGAGAGACTGTAGATCCTGCAGGATTTCTCGAATGCAGTCATTGTGGCAGGGTTTGTAGGTGGATGAACCAGAAAGGAGGTGGAGCCCTTCCGTCAGGTACTCTTTGCACTTCAAAACAGTGGTGGATCCTTTGTCAACAGGCATGATTATAAGGTCAGGATCAATTTTTAGCTGGTGGATTGCAGTTCTTTCTGGAGATGTATGGTTAACGTGCAAGTTGGGCGATCTGGGGAATAAAAGTGAGGCAAGGTTCGAGGTTAAGAAATTCTGGAAAGTTAGCAGGTGGTGATTTGGGGGCAGTGGGGGTGGATCACAGTTGGATAAAGGAGTGAACTCAGTTAGGTTCAACACTGGTCCTTGGTTGAGTCTGATTGGCACAGTTGGTGGCAAAAGAAGTGTTTCTGCTTTAAAAAGACCAGAGAAGGAGACAAAGTCCTTAACACGTCCTGCAAGACTGAATTTGGTAGTGGGGCAAAAGGTGAGGCCTTTTTAAGGGACTGCTAATTATGTCAGGCTAAGGCTTTTGAGTAAAGGTTCATGACTGTATTTCAGGTACATTGAAGACCTGGGTTCTGTTTATTTGTGCTATGGAGTGTTTGTGGGTTGGGTAAATGTAGTATGTCTGTGAGGCAGGGTTTGCCAGCTTTGATGGAATGTGGGGGAGGCTGTTGTACAAGTAGTGATAGTGTATACCAAGGCGGGAGAAGGAAGTTATCAGGTTGGAGAGTACTTTGAGGTAGCACTGCGCATGCTACTCTAGTTTCTGTAGGGCAAGAGCTTCAATGTGTGATACGGGATCCAGGAATCTGTGATTGCAAAGCAGGAGAATTTTACAGGTGGAGAGGAGGTATTGCAAGGAGGTTTGAGCCTGACTGAATGTTTTACAGGACAATGTCAGTGAGGGTTAAGGACTGGCACAATCTGAACAGGTGGAAGTCATTGTGGAAGGAAAAGTTGCAGCCGGAGGTATGTAGTTTGATGGTAAGCCATTTTGGAGGATTCCATGAGCCAAGCAATGAACAAATCCAGGGTGTGACAATGGACACCCACATGGCATCATCCTATGCAAACTTATTCAAGGGAGTCCTTTCTAATTGCCCAGAATCCTAAACTGCTCAACTGGTTCAGATTTACTGATATCTTCGTGATCTGGATCAAGTGCAAGGGCACCCTATTCACATTTCTCCAGAACTTCAACCCCTTTTCCCTCATTCACTTTACCTGGTCCTCCTCAACCCAACAAGCCACCTTCCTTGCTGTTGACCTCCACCTCAAAGACGACTACATCAGTACCTCTGTCCACATCAGACCTACCAACCATCAGCAATACCTACACTTTGATGGCTGCCACCTGTTCCAGACCACGAAGTCCCTTCCATACAGCCTAGCCACCTGTGCCATCCCAACTGTAGCAGCGAAGAGCCCCCTTCAAATATACCAAGGGTCTCACTGAAGCATTCACAGAATGTAATTACCCTCTCAACCTTGTACAGAAACAGATCTCCCATGCCTTATCTCTCCAGTCACCCCCCCCCCCCCCTCCTCCTCCTCCCAAAGTCCCATTGTCCAGCCACAGAGGAGCATTTCCCTTATGACTCAGTACCACCCAGGAATGAAGCAACTGAATAACATTCTCTGCCAGGGTTTCGACTACCTCTCACCGTGCAATGAAATGGGGAATGTCCTCCCTTCCACAGTGATATTCTGCCATCCACCAAACCTACATTATGTCCTTGTCCATCCCTTCACAACCCCTGCTCCCAACCCCTTGGCTCATAGCTCACATCCCTGTAACAGACCTAGATGCAAGACCTGTCCCAAACATCCTCCCACCACCATGCAATCCAGTCTGGTCATATGCATCACCTATCCCATTAGAGGCAGGGTTACAAACGAAACCAGTCTTGTGATCTACAAGCTAAGCTTCAAGCACGGTACTGCATTCTACATGGGCATGACAATCGACAAGCTGTCTGTCGACATGAATGGCCACCAACAAACTGACCAAGACACAGCTAGACCATCCAGTTGCTGAGTACACTGCCCAAAACTATGTTCTCCATTTTAATGACTGCTTCACAGCCTGTGCCATCTGTATCCTTCCTACCAACATCAGCTTTTCTGAACTGCTCAGATAGGAAGTCTCCCCACAGTATATCCTGTGTGTCTGAGACCCTCCTGGTCTCAACTTTCATTAGTCATTGTCCTACACCCGCCTATCCCCGTCCCTGTTCACACTCCAGCACTACACAGCCCTCTATTCCACTTATGCACCCAGAGCCTTTACTTCTCTGTATGTTCCCACAAGCAGCACTTCACCGTCCCCCACCCTTCCCCTTCCCATCCCAGCCTCCTCCTTACCTTTACCACCCAGAATGCTTCTCCCATCTCTTGCACTGCTGTTTGCAGTCTGGCCTTAGCAGCCAGATACTGTGTGTGTGTGAGCGGGGGAGGGGGGGGGGGGGGGCATGTGTGCATGTTGTCTAATTCCAATGAAGGCCTTTTTGGGCAAAAGCTTGATTGTTTGACAGTCTTTTGGTTGTGCCTACCTGCAACTCCATCTCTGCTATATGGATGTTGTAATCAATCCTTTTCATAATACTGCATTATTCAGTCCTGGATTTTCCATTGTTTGAACTATTAATTACGATTTATTAATTTTATTCTAAATAGATACCTACCTCACGAAGTATTCAACATGTTTCATGCTACGTTCATAATTTTTTCCACCAACTTCCTGACAATGTAATGCAATGAATTTTGGATCTAGTCGACTTACTGTCTGTAAATTGAAGAAAACCAGTACACATGAAATTAACAATCCTTTGAGAGAATCATATCCATTAATGCAATTGAAAAAGTAAATACATTCATGTTTGCACAAAACTGTAATACAGCTGACATTTAAGCAGTGAAAAGCAAATCCATTTAGATAATTATATGATATTGACAATCAGAACAAATAATTAAAACAGAATAAAGTTAAAAAACCAAGATTTGAAATTTTATGTGAAATATTCAAGTTACTGAATTTCTAAATTCAATGACATGTCGTGTCAGGAAGTGACACATAAACAGATAATAATAAGTATTGCTTTGAGAGTTGTTGATTATATTTAGGATACCCAAGGAACTCAACAGCATGGTTATAAGTTACTTTACCTAAATAACCAATGAGCCAACAGAAAAATTTTACCAATACCACAGTCGGGTCAAGAGCTGTGACTGTCGCAAGAACTGTGTTACAGAGAAAAATTAACTCAGACCACCAATACAAGTAGTTGCAGAATATGCACATGTAAAGGTACAAGCATCGAGAGGAAGTGCACAGCTGTATGTCCCACCGGGACAAGAGCTGAGATGGAAGATGTACACCATGACTGGCACACTAATATCTGTTATTCTAGCAGCACAAAATAATATAGTTCCATTTAGAAAATGTTGATGGCTGTCTCTCGGTGATAAATAAAGTTGCAAGCACAACTGTGTTTCATGAAGCCCAGGTAACTGTTCACCTAGGTGAAAACATATCAAAAATGTCTTTAATGGGTGAAAAGTAATTTAAGGCGAAAAAATTAGGTATCTCACTCAGTAAACTGGACTAAAGGGGATACTTTCAATGGGGCAGACTGTGAGATGGGTGGGCAAGAAAATGTGAGGGAAAAAGACCTCCCAATGCATGTCTTAGTGTAACTGCAGCTGTTCTCACTGTTTTCAAATTATTAAGAAGGAGATGAATGTTGGGGTTGTAGAAAAAAGTGTCCTGTATAGGGATGTTATGGACTTAAATATATCTTAAGCACACAATAAAACGGTTTTTGGCTGAATTGTTTAAGGGTAGAATAACTACTTCTACAAGGAGAGTATCAGGACGACTCAAAGCAGAAATCTACAGTCCCAAGACTGACTCTACTGTGGTGCACAGGGCCTAGTAGTCCTCAACCATTGTTGCCAACTCATGAGCGACACACCCATGGTCCAACTGGTTAAAATAAATGACTGGTAAAATTTTACTAGAACTTTCTGATCTGGTCCCCAAGAGCTATTTTCAAGGAAGCACAGTTTAATTTCTGCATAGGCAGGACTTTATCTGCTTTATGAGGAGTAACCCCGAATTATGGGCCCATACCCACATTTACCAACCAGCTGTTTGAAGATGAGACACTGTTGATTGTAGAGACATAGAACAACAATACGTTCAGTCCCACAACAATGACAATTCTGTTTCTAGCAAATGTGAAGGCAGGAGTACTCAAGATCAAACCCTATGCAACTCTCTTTTACTGAAAATGTTGATTGCTAAGAGCTGTACCAACTCTACCTCTGAAATATCACTGGAGTAAGAAATTTTTATTAAAAGTTGATAGATTGCCTCAGAAGAACCATCCGTTTAATGCAACTAAGATACATGTAACTTTCAGGAAAGACCTCTACACCAGGTGTAGAAGGGGGGGATGTCTTCCTGAAACCATACCAATTTTGAAAGGGGGTTGGTTATGGATCTAAATTTCAAAAACCACACTGAAAGAAAATCTCATTTCCACACAACAAACTCTGTGTCAGACCATCCACTCCAGATATTTGCATAGCACAGCTGTTAAACTGTTTAGTCTGTAGCTGTCTATACTGTGAGGTTTTTACCATTTGTCAATTTGGTATAATGTCAAATCTTGTTAAATATCTTCAGAACTCTGTTAGTCACTAAGGTGGTGAAGTAATTTCACATTGCACAAGTGCAGTGTTGAATTCCCAGTTTCTGAAAGTGTGTTATAGGTCTATTTCTCAAATATTAAAAGACAGAATTACTTGGTTCTATTAAAATTCAGTGTTGGATAAAAACTGGTGTGAAAATGGTCTGATGCTAATACTTTGGCACAATGCCTCGCTAGTAATTTCATTATTTCGAAATGATTAATATGGAGTATTCTTCGGTCTAAAACTCCACGTATTCCGGCTGGAAAATAATGTCCACTGATACATCGCAGCTTTGCCATACCTGGGCATCTGTTCTGTGTGTTCATTGAAGCAACACAGTCCTACTTCAACTGTTTCATGGAATTGTACTTATGTTTGTAATCATTTTATATAAAACTAGATTATAGACAGAGGGCTACATCATCTGACATTGTAATGCTCTCCCTCTGTTTCTGTTTGCCTCAGCTATTCCCATGGTGTAGGCCTGAAAGAAGTCCGGAAGAGCAATGGTCTGTATTACGCTTTGAGTGGCTAATGGTTCTGTATTATACACTGACTAGGTAATCACTTTGGTGATTCTTGCACTGATTCACCAATGTTTTTTCCTTGGGTTATCATGATATAGGCTTCAGAGGAGTGTTCTTCCCAACTGGCTTTTGGTAGAGACCATCTCAGTAGTGCATCCAGGGGGTCTCTAACATGGTATCGATAAAATGATTGGGTAATGACTGCTGGATTTGCCATTTGTGACAGTACGCCATTTGGACACCGAGTAATGTCAGCCCATGAACACACACTATTTCTGACATCTGTGGGAGTGCGGTCGCCAGTGTGCACTGGCAGAGCCAAGCCGTCAGACATCACATGCAAGAAGAGAGTTCACAGCTCAGCTCGCAGATGGCAACATTCATCATGTGCTTCTAAACAGCATTATGTTGATAGTGGTATTTATTGAGGTAGAAGAATACAAGGTGACTGAGTTTAGGTCAGCATGTGGTCTTCTGTATGTACTATGAAAAGATGCAACTGCCTAACGGCCAATTCAAAATTACATTCACAATTCTGTCAAAATTATGAAAAAAGAAAACAGCGAGTCAAACCCGAAATAAGGGACCAGGCTTTAATTAGCCAAAAAGGTGATAGAAGTAAGCAAAGACCTCAATACTGTTCAGAACCTAAGGAAAAGCCAGACTGACTAAGACTTAACAATGGGATCAGTCGAGTCAGAGAAGAGAGGAGGGGGGGAGGGGAGGAACTGCAACAATCAACAGTATGGATCTGCTGAAATTTCGTTTGTTGAGATCAAATACTACACAAAATTGTGTGTGTGTGTGTGTGTGTGTGTGTGTGTGTGTGTGTGTTAATTCCTAAGGGACCAAACTGCTGAGGTCATCCATCGGTCCCTAGACTTACATGCTACTAAAACTAACTTATGCTAAGAACAACACACCCACCCATGCCCAAGGGAGAACTCTAACCTCCAGCAGGATGTGCCGCGCAATCAGTGACATGGCGCCTCTAACCGCGCGGCCACTCCACGTGGTTCAATGGTATTCCATAACGTTCATAACGTTTGGGTTGCAGCCAGATAGCATCTACTATTGCCGTACTATTTTGGCTGAAAACCAAGCAGCCATCTTCAGGTGAGTGAATAAGGCTGAATGGTTGTCAGCCAAAGTATAATGAGGAGATGTTGACATTAATTAGTTGCAAGGTTGTAACTCACCAAATACTAATTACGCAGGGAAAATGTCAAGAATCACATTACTGCAATTATGTTCTTAATAGAAACCTATATATCACACCAATGCCAATGAGAATGTACAGTTCTATAAAGAAACACTGGAAAATTATACAGAAGTCCTGACTCTCACAAATGTTAGATGTTTGCTTTGGAGCTGATACATACAAAAGTTACTAACGAAGAAAATTAATTTTTTGAATGAATCTGTGATCATAACAAATTTTTGCAGATACACTAAGTGATCAAAAGTATCCGGACACCTGGTTGAAAATGACTTACAAGTTCGTGGTGCCCTCCACCGGTAATGCTAGAACTCAATATGGTGTTGGCCCACCCTTAGCCTTGACAACAGCTTCCACTCTCCCAGGCATATGTTCAATCAGGTGCTGGAAGGTTTCTTGAGGAATGACAGCACATTCTTCACAGAGTGCAGCACTGAGAAGAGGTATTGATGTCAGTCGGTGAGACCTGGTACAAAGCCGGCGTTCCAAAACACAAAGTTGTTCTATAGGACTCAGATCAGGACTCTGTGCAGGCCAGTCCATTACAAGGATTTGTTGTCATGTAACCACTCCGCCACAGGTCATGCATTATGAACAGGTGTTCGATCGTGTTGAAAGATGCAATCGCCATCCCTGAATTGCTTTTCAACAGTGGGAAGCAAGAAGGTGCTTAAAACACCAATGTGGGCCTTTGCTGTGATGGTGCAAGTGCCCTCCATGAAAAACATGACCACACCACAACACCACTGCCTCCAGATTTTACTGTTGGCACTAGACATTCTGGCAGATGACGTTCACCAGGCATTTGCCATACTCACACCCTGCCATCGGATCGCCACATTGTTTACTGTGATTCGTCACTCCACGCAACATTTCTCCATTGCTCAATCGTCCAATGTTTACGCTCTTTACACCAAGCGAGGTGTCATTTGGCATTTACCGGCGTGATGTGTGGCTTATGAGCAGCTGCTCAACCATGAAATCCAAGTCCTCTCATCTCCCGCCTAACTGTCATAGTACTTGCAGTGGATTCTGATGCAGTTTGGATTTCCTGTGTGATGGTCTGGATAGACGTCTGCCTATTACACATTACGACCCTCTTCAACTGTTGGTGGTCTCTCTCAGTCAACAGACGAGGTCGGCTTGTACGCTTTTGTGCTGTACGTGTCCCTTCATGTTTCCACTTCACTATCACATCAGAAATGGTGGACCTAGGGATGTTTAGCAGTGTGGAAATCTTGTGTACAGGAGTATGACACAAGTGACACCCAATCACCTGACCACATTCTAAGTCTATGAGTTCTGTGGAGCATCCCATTCTGCTCTCTCTCACGATGTCTAATGACTACTAGGTCACTGATATGGAGTACCTGGCAGTAGGTGGCAGCACAATGCACCTAACATGAAAAAGTATGGTTTTGGGGGTGTCCAGATACTTTTTATCACATAGTGTATCTACAGCACCTGATTTATTATTTTTATTTATTACTTTACACATGTCTCAGCTACAACAAGGAGAAGAGATATAGAAGTGATGCAGTTTATTGCACAGGTGCACCCAATAGTTAAGAAACAGAAGTTACACAAAATATAAAAAGAAAAATCAAAAACTATTCTCATATAAAATATATTCACTAAGGCATTGTATCTACAATCATAAAATCTTACAAAAATACATCACTTATAAAATACTTTCAAAACAAGTCATCTACTTACTGATAAAAATTCTTCAATCCAAATTTTGAGCATTACTGTTGGCTGAAAGAAAAGAGAAAAGATTCAGTCAAATATAAGCTCACAGTTAATACATAACTAACTGCTGTTTCTTTTCCTTCTTCTTTTGTAATTGACATTACACAATTTGCTATAGGTTAAATCAACTATCTACCTCCAAACCATATTATGAAAAGGAAAGTTGCTTCTTACCATCTAGCAGAGGTGCTGAGTCACAGATGGTCACAACAAAAAGATTGTCAGCTTTTGGACAGTAAGGCCTTTGTCAAAAAGCTATAGTGGCTTGGCTTCAGTTGGCCAAGACTGCAGTTGTGCATGTGTGTGTGTGTGTGTGTGTGTGTGTGTGTCTTTATTTGTGACAGTCTTTTTGTTGTGACTAAGCATCTCCACTATATGGTGAGTAGCAACTTTCCTTTTCATAATACTGTTACATTCCACCCTGGATTTTCCATTGTTTGATTTTTACCTCCAAACTGTATTTTACAGAAACTGCCTTCCTTAGACTTAAATACATATTTAAGTACATTTATCTTACAAAATTAATTTGTATTTACTTAAATTGGAAGGAAAAATATTAAATTATAGAAAGACACAAGATTTAAGTCATATAAATATAAAGAGGATTAAGAAATCACTTTCATTGAAGCTTTCCAGTTTCCTACTAGTCAACTACTTACAGCTCCATACTCATCCTTTTAACTAAATCCTCCTCCTGGAGGGAAGGGAGGGGGGGGGGGGGGGGTGTCAGTGATACTGACAACCTGATAGCTGTGCCATAGTTGCAATCAGAGCAGAGAGGTATCTGTGGATAGGCCAGACTAACATGGTTCTAGAGAAGGGACAGCAGCCTTTTCTGTAGTTGCGGGGGCAACAGTCTGGATGATTTAACTAGCTTAATGGTGATGACACCTCCTTGGGTAAAGTATTCCATATGTAAAATAATCAGCCATTTGGATCTCCAGGAAAGGACTACCCACAGATATCATCACCAGGAGGAACAAAACTGGTGTGTCAGTGCCGGGAATGTCAGACCCAGTAATTGGGTGGGTAGATTACGGAACTGAAAAAAGGAAATGGATAAATTCAAATAAGATATGGAGGGAATTAGTGAATTATTGTGGCAGTGAGAACAGGACTTCTGGTCAGGTCAGTATAGAGTTACCAACACAAAAAGAAATACAAATAATGTAGGAATAGACCTAATCATGAATAAGGAAGTAGGAATGTGAGTAAGCTACTACGAATACCATTGTGAACACATTATCATAGACAAAACACACAAAGTCAACACCCACTACAGTAGTACAAGATCATATGCCAATAGATCTGTAATGACAAAGAGAATGAACAAATTTATGATGAGATAAAGTACTTAGTCAGCTAGGAGAAGAAAATCTAATTGTGACTGGAAACCAGTAGTAGGAGAGGGAAGAGAAGGAAAAATAGGAGGAGAATATGGACAGAGGGGGGAAGGAATGAAAGAGGACACCACCTGGTAGAATTTTGCAGAGAGCCTAAGTTAATCACTGTTTGCACTTGGTTTAAGAATTATGAAAGAAAATTGTATGTGGCAGAGACCTGGGGACAATACAAATTTAGCAACCAGATCTTGAAGTGTAATAAATTTCCGGGGGCAGATGCGAACTCTGGCCGTAACTGACTGATTATGAGCTACATATTGAAACTAAAGAGGTGGCGAAACGAGGTTGTTGATAGTTTTAGAGGAAGAGCGAGGCAACACTGCACTGAATTGGGTGAAATGAATAAAATAGAAGATGGACAAGTGTTAGAGATGGAACAGTGAAGGCAGCAGAGAATCAGATAAGTAAGTAGACCAGGCCTAGTAGAAATCCCTAGATAACACAGGAGGCTCCAAATGTAACTGACAATAGGACAAAATATTAAAATGCAGCAAATGAAGCTAGTAAAAGAGAATACAAATGTCCCAGACAAATTGAACTGACAAAGCACAAATAGCTAAGAAGGAATGGTTAGAGGACACATGCAAGGCTGTGGAAGCATGTATAACTATGAAAAACATAGATGCCGCATGTATGAAAATTAAATAGACCTTTGGAAAGAAGAGACACAGCTGTATGAAAATCAAGAGCTCAGGTGTAAGACCAGTACTAATCGAAGAAGGGAAGGAACATATATAAAGGACCTATATAAAGGAAACAAACTAAAGAAAAATGGTATAAAAAGAGAAGAGGAAGTAGGTGAAGATGCACTGGAAGATACAATACTGTGATAAGGGTTTTGACACAATAAATTAGTTGGATAGATGAAAAATCTACTCACCAAGTGGTGGCGGAACACACACATCAAAGAAGGTTATAATCAGGCAAGCTTTTGGAGCCAGTAGCTCCTTCATGCAGAAGGGTGAAGGGGAAGAAAGAAGGGGGAAGGAAAAGGACTTGAGACGTCTAGGAAAAGGTGTAAATCTCAGGAAAGTCAACCAGAACCGCGGGCCAGGGTTAGACTTAGCAGGCTGCATTGGATGAGATTTTAAATCTAGTCCAATGCAGTCCATAACAATCAGTCTTTCCTTCTCATCCTGTCTGCTGGGTCTCCCCTGACCCACAGTTCTGGGTAACTTTCCTGAAATCTACCCCTTTTCCTAGACTTCCCAGTCCATTTCCTTCACACTTCTTCCTTCGCCTTCAAGCCTTCTGCCCAAGGAAGGAGCCACTGGCTCCAAAAACTTGCCTAATTATAACCTTCTTTATATACGTATTCTAATGCCACTTGGTGAATAAGACTTTTTAACCATACAATTAATTTATTGTGTGAAAAGAGTTTGATAGAGCACTGAAAAACCAAAGTGGTGACAAAACCCCTGGAATGAAAGATATTCCTTTAGAATCATTATGATCCTTTGAGGAACCAACCATGAAAAAATTATTTTGACTGGTGTGGAAGAAATATGAGGCAGGAAAAATACTCTCAGACTTCAAGAAGAACACAATACTTTGAATTCCAAAGAAGGCAGGTACTGACCAGTGCAAATATTAATGAGCCATCATTTTAACAAGTCACTGTTGCAAAATACTGACAAGTTATTTACAGAAGAATGAAAAAACTGGTACCATGAAAGGCAATACTGACCCTATAGCCCAGGAAACCTAAAAATTAGACAAATCGTAAATAATTGCTACAAAAGGTTTTATTGTTTTAATGGCTTTATTTGTGGCCCAATATGACTATCCTAGGTTATCCCCCCTTGGTGGAATTGTGGAAAAGTGGTGGGGGGCAAAAATGTACCTGAAAAAGGGGTATTTTTTTGGTTTTGTAATTATATCTCATAAATGATTCACAATATTGAAAACACAGTGGAATGAAAAATTGTAGGGCATGAAATTCTGCATTGAATGAGACCATCTGCATATTTTTTGGGACACCCATTTCCACACTAGTGCTCTTAAAAATTTTTGTTTTATCTCTATTTTTTGCTAATATCATATAAACTAATCCATCTATCAATAAAGTGGTTCATACAAACGATATAGAGGAATAAATTCTGCGTTTGATGAGACCAAAACTGAAATGGACCACCCGTTTGAGTCTGTACGGCTAAGTTTGTACTTTCATTGCTATGCATGTAAGGTACTTCACATTTACAAATCTAGGTCCCTAGATCAGTTTTATGCAGACAACTCAAAAATAACATTATTATGAATAAAGATTGAAAAAACAAATAAAAAACTGTTCAAAGTCAGGAGTATATTCTGTGACAAGAAATTTAAGGTCAACTTTGGCAATCCCTTACTAAACAGCAAAGCCTTTTTGCACCTTGTTATTCTGCCTTTGTGTATATGATCTGCCTGGTAATCCAGTGTAATAGTGACAAAAGTGTATCTTTTGTAATTCCTAAGGTAATCGTCCAGAAAGTTACCTTCAAAAAATCAGAACCCTATATTTGAACAAATTTGGAGGCAAATATATTTATATAGGTCACCTCTGATTTTAATTTAAAATGCACCATTTGGAATAGCAGCTTTTGCTTTACTAGAATATTGTGCATAATGTAAGTGTGCAGTTACCAGGTGGCAGCATCCTGCATCTGCCCACTAGGCGACACAGTTTATTGCTCTTTAGTGGTGCCTGGCGCCACCCGCGGACAGAAGGACAGGTGTGGCCCAGGTAAAAGTTTTTTCTGGCCGGGTCTCGCCAGTTCCCACCTTTCTTCTGGGATGGATGCACGCCAAATTATGCAGTTATTTACCCATAGAGAATGACACGCCACACAGCAATAAGTGCCGGTGTTTCGTGCGACCGCACTCTTCGGTCAGGGCAAGGAGGAGGTGGTCAATCTACTGGTCAAAAATAAATGTCTTCTGGAAAATATCAAATCTTTCTTAGAGAATGACACCCAAGCTGAAGCTATTGTCGAAGCTGCCCTCCGATTTTTAAAAACCCTCTATGGAAGTACGGCAGGAGATACTTTAGACAAATTGCGATTTGACCTAGGCCCATTTCCCAAAGCAATTGTGAAATCCAGATTCACCCTAGCATCCCTACCACCAACGTCAGAAGCAGCTCACCAGCATTGCTTGAGGACCTACTTACAAGTACAAATTTGGATAAGAAACCAGATGGATCCGCTCCTCTGGGGGTGGCAGGCTTCAGAGTTTGGTCTTGGCCTGTTGCTACCTCCAAAGAACCAGCTCCACAGTCTCTTCTCTCAACATTTTCTTGTAAATGCAACAAGGGCTGTGCAGGTAGTTGTGGGTGTCGGAAGGCTGGTATTAAGTGCTCATTAATTTGTGTCAACTGCAAGGGAAGTCGTGCACTAATTCCCTCCTACCAAGTGAAACTGATGCACAAGATGTTGAAGAAGACCTGGATTGTATATATGAGATGACGAAAATTACTGACTTTGAGGAGCCGAGTGACGGGGCATCGGACTCGGAAAATACTGACTTTGAGGAGTCAAGTGTGCAATGACAGTCAAACGTCAACGTATGTGAAATTTGTGTACATACCTACTTTTACCCTTTTCATCTCATACATTTATGTAAAATTTTGTAATTGCGAAATATAATAACCACTACTTAATTTCAAGGAGTGTCTCTTTCTTCCTGCCTCCTCCATATCAGTTGAATGGGTATCACTGTATTATATCGAGGGTTAAGAACGGACACCATGTATCTTACAAAAGACAAATTTTACAGGGGAGCTAAAAAACATAACTTTTTAATAAAAATTTTGATTGCTCTGATTTTTTTATGTAGAGCATAATCATTTATTACTCTCAGGTTGTGCATTGTCTTTTTTGCATCATTTTGTTATAACATACATTTTTTCAGCCACGACTTTTTCTGACATCTGTCAGATACGAGGTTTCAGTTCTTAACCCTCAATATATGAGAAACTTTTTTTAATATTATTTTTCAAATTTTACAAAATTTTAATATTTTATTCTATTACTACATTAAATAAGTACAAGACAATGGGTTGCTATAGTTCTGTATTTAAAAGAGTATACATAAGAATTACTGAAGGACTACATTTGAAATTGTCTTCATTGATGATGAGAAATGGTTCAACTTTAGTGAGGAGCTGTACACAAATGAGTGGTCCAATAAATTCAATTTTGGTTTCATTGAATGCAGAATTTATCTCTCCATATCTTTTTTATGAACGACATTAATGCGAGGTGGGTTAGTTTCAACAATATTACCAAAAAACAGAGGTTAAAACGAAAATTTTTCATGAACATGTAAAATTGGTCCAATTTTTAAGAGCACTAGCATGGAAACAGGTGATCCAAAAAATACGTGGATGGTCTCATTCAATGCAGAATTTCATGCCCTACAATTTTTAATTGCACTATGTTTTCGATATTGTGAGTCACTTGCGAGATATAATCACAAAACCGAAAAAATACCCCTTTTTCGGGTACATTTTTGTTGGTTGGTTAGTGGAGGTATGTGGCATTCGATGTCTATGCACAGGTCATGTGATTTGTGTAAATAATCAGCCACTGATTTGTTAACGCAATATGGTGCCCGACAGCGACCCGGATAGGTTCCATTGGATTTACATCAGGCAAATCTGGTCACTGAGACATCAATGTGGGTTCACTATAATGCTCTTCAAACAACTGTAGCATGGTTCTGGCACTTAGACATGGAAAATTACACTGCTGAAAGATGACATTGCCATTGGAGAAGACATCAATCATGAAGGGATGCAGCTGTCAGCGTGTCTTCGATTACTACCACAGGTCCCATATAAGTGCAGGAGAATGTCTCCCATGGCATAATACTGCTCCCACCAGCCTGGATCAATGGTGGACTACACATTTCGAGGCACCGTTCACCTTGACAATGCCATTTGTGGAGACACCCATTGACCTAGTGCAGCAAAAGTGCTATTCAACTGAAGGGCCGACACGTTTCCATTGATCAATGGTCGAATCCCAATGTTCCCGTGCCCACTGGAACCATAACTAATGATGTCATTGGGTCAACATGTGAATATGTAGGGGTGGTCTGATGTGGATCTCCATGTTCAGCCATGTACGATGAACAATGTGCTCCAAAACACTTGCGTGTGCACCAGCATTGTGCTCTTTCAGCAGAGACAACGCAGATCAGCTTCTACCCTATTTTACAGAGCAGACAAGCCTCCGAATCCCACGTTCTGTGAAGTCATGGACATCCAACTATTTAGCGCCTAGTGGTTGTTTCACTGTCCTCCTACCTCTTTCCATAGATGCTCATGATAGTAGTACGTGAACATTCAACCAGCCTCGCCATTTTCACAGGCTCTGCGTAGTAATAATCTGCCCTTTGTGTAACTTGCTTATCTCAATAGATTTCCCCATTTGTACCCCATATCTTTGCTATGGCGATCTCCCACCCATGTCTGCTCTGCTTACATGCTTTCATTACCACATTAAGTGCCCACTATGCCACCAAGTGGTATCCAATGTTGCAGTGGGTAGTGCTCATGTTTTGGCTTACCAGTGGATATTACCTACATTTATCATTAACTCTCTTTTTGAGTTTGCTAATAATAATTATAATTGTAATTAACCTCAGAAAGTTTTAGGAAATTAGTAATTTTTGCCAGAGGTTTTTCTGCTGCCTTAATAGAAATCTTGTTTTGTGTATCTGCTTCAGTTCTTATAGGGAATTAGTGGCCGTTTGGCTCAATAGATATAATAGATAATCAGTAAGCTTAGTTTAAAGTTATTTGTTCACCATCCCATAATACATTGAACCAGGAAAAATGCAGTCCTACTGTGAATGCTGTTCTCAAACACGGGACAAGTTGACTGCCGTTTGTAAGCAGCTGGAAATCACCCTGACCACTGTCAAATGATTGGTCATTGCTGCGAATCGGTGTATTGGAAGTTTCCTGAGAGTAAAGTACCTGTGGTACCTCAAATACTATCCTTTCCTGTGGATCTTGTCTCCTCTGCAGGTAGTATGGGATCTGTCATTATTTGTCGATTTGACTGCAAGTGGCATTCCAATGGTACATCTAGGCATCCTGTACAGTGTGAACAAGGGCTAGTGAGGACTCAGGGTGTTAAACTATACCCCAACAAGTTCGAGGTGCTGTCTTTCACTGAAACTGAGCCAGTAGGACTCGCTTCACCTGTTTTGGGGAAATATGTGCACTTGGTGTATATGCCTGGGGGCCTAATTCAACGTGTTGGAAGAGCCTATTCTGGCACCCATTGAGGCAACAGCATGTAAGCAACTGCAGATTGTGGTGCACATTGGTACAAATGATGTCTGCTATCTGGGCTCTGAAGTCATTCTTGGATCATTCTAGGACTGACAAAGTTGAGAGGACTAGCCTAGTGCATAGAGTTTCAATGAAGTTCATAATTTGCAGCATTGTCCCCAGAACTGATTGTGGCCTCTTGGTTCTGAAGGACTGAATGAGATACCTTGAAAGTTCTGCGACAAGCTAGGCCACGACTTCCTGGACTTGTGCCATAGGGTTGAGAACTGTAGGGCCCCCTATAAATAAGTCAGGTGTCCACTACACATCAGAGACTACTAATCCCACTCATGATGGAATATATTCGATATAATGGCAATTAACAGACCTGACCTCTTTAATGTCGTCCACATTGAAACTTGCATTCGTGATCATGATGTGTTTGTGGCAACCAAGACTACCGAAGTACAAAGGACAACTAAAACAAGCAAAACAATATATATGTTCAACAAACTAGATTAAAAAGTCAGTAGCGTCATATACCAATGAGGAACTTGGAACTTTCAGCACAGTGCAGGCGCATGTAGAGGAACAACGGCTAAAGTTTAAAAGAATAATTGACCACATGCTAGGTAGATATGTACCCAACAGAATAGTTCATAATGGGAGGGGCCATCTATGGTATACCACCACTGTAAAGAAAAAAAAAGGCTACTGTATAATTAGTCTAAAATGAGACAGAGAGATGCTGGATAAAATGCTGTTTGTTGACACAGATAGTAAGCATAGCAACAGAAATGGTTGTGTCAACATCACACTAACTGGAGATTGAAGCACTGACTTGCTGTCTGCTGACTCCAGCTTTAAAAAATTAATGCTAATTCTAGATCAGTTTAATTTTACTTCTCTAAAAATGAGCTCACTAGAGATGTCAATGGCAGCAAATCATTCTTTGTCAACATTGTAACTAACACGTTGCACATTACATACAAGGCATCTGTTCTGAACAGCCTGTCATTTCTGACCACCATTCTGTTCAGGTGATACCAATAGAAGCTGAAAATAATTACTTCAGTAGCAAAAAGAAAAAGAAAAAATGTATGTCGCAAAAGGAGCTATTGATGATAATGTACAAAATTTCAATAATATGCTAAAAAAGCTTGTAATAGTATGAAAAGAACTGCATTCCTTTCAGTGAATTTGCATCAGACTTTTCTTACTGCTCAGTCTCTCTCATCCCCTGAAATGACCTCACCAGTAAATGACCAAAAATAAATACATAAATAAATGTGTAGCTGAATAAAGCAAGAAGTGAAATCAGCAAGGGAACAACATAGACTTTTCCAATGTGAAATGCTAAAGGACTGCAATAATCACAGAATAAAGGCAGAATATTAAAACTACAAAGATACACTATTAGAAATTAGAGATAAACATGGAGATACAATGTTATGAAACTCTAGTGGCTTTTGGTAAGTTATAAATAGCTTTGGAATTGTAAGGAGATATCAGCTGTGACCTTACCATCAGCCGTAATGGATGTATGATCAAATGGCATTATTTGATTGCAAATGTTTTTAATGACTAATTTTGCTCTGTCGCAAAATCCATCAACGGCCACTTCACCCATCTTTCACCCATCTCCAATACAGATATAGGGCATTCCCATTAAAGCATATAATTGATCCCAACCAACAGTAAGATAAAACAGTCAGGTCACTAGAAAATTCAAAATCAGCAGGCTATGCTGGGTTACCTATCAGCATATTAAAAAAGGTGCATAGACCATGCCCCATGTCATGGCCACAACTGTAATGATGTAACTGCATCAAGTAGTTTCTCAGACAGTTTAACAATAGTATAAGTAGGAGGGAAAATATTATGAAAAGAATAGATTGCTACTCACCATATAGTGGAAATGCTGAATTGCAGAAAAGCACAACAAAAAAGACTGCTAAACGAGTAAGCTGACCTGGCCTCGGCAGCCAGAGACGGTGGTCATGTGTATATGTGGTGTGTGTGTGTGTGTGTGTGTGTGTGTGTGTGTGTGTGTGTAGGGGGAGGGGGTGTCAAATTGAGAAGAAGGCTTTTTGGCCAGAAGCTTACTTGTTTAGCAGTCTTTCTGTTGTACCTGTCTGCTACTCAACAGTTCTACTACATGGTGAGCAGCAATCTATCCTTTCCATACTGTCATTATTCCATCCTGGTTTTTCCATTGCTTGCTAAGTAGAAGGGAGTTAGACAGTGTTGGAGCCTATCCCTAATGTTATCTAATCTATACACTGTGCAAGCAGTAAAGGAAAACAAAAACTTGGAGTAGGAATTAAAGTTCAGCGAGAAGAAATAAAAACTTTTGAGGTTTGCTGATGACATCATAATTCTGATAGAGACAGCATAGGACTTGAAAGAGCAGTTGAACAGAATGGACAGGATCTTGAAATGAGGACATAAGATGAACATCAACTAAAACAAAACAAACATTATGGAATGCAGTCAAATCAGGTGATGCTGAGGGAATTGGATTAAGAAACAAGACACAAAAAGTAGACGAGTTTTGCTATTTGGGCAGCAAAATAAAAGGTGATGGCTAAAGTACATAGGATATAAAATGTAGACTGGCAATGTCGAGAAAAGCATTTCTGAATAAAAGCATTTTGTTAATATCAAATGTATCGAGGTGACAAAAGTGATGGGATACCTCCTAATATGTCCTGTGTTGCAGCAACTCATAGTAGAGTGGACTCAACAACTCACTGGAAATCCCCTGCAGACACATTGAGCCATGCTGCCTCTGCAGGTGTCCGTAACTGCGAAAGTGTTGCTGGGGCAGGATTTTGTGCACGAACTGACCTCTCTATTATGTCCCACAAATATTTGATGTAATTCATGTCAGGCAACCTATGTGGCCAAACCATTCACTCAAATCATCCAGAATGTTCTTCAGACAAATCATGAACAATAGTGGCCTACTGACATGGTGCATTGTCATCCATAAAAATTCCAGCATATAACGATTTCAACTCAAAGACTACATCAGTCCATTCCATCTAAACACAGCCCACACCATTATGCAGCCACCACCAGCTTTGTTGACAACTTGGGTACATGGTTCCGTGAGGCTGTGAGAGACACAAACCCTACCATCAGCTCTTACAAACTGAAATCAGGACTCATCTGACCAGGTCATGGATTTCAAGTCATCTAGGGTCCAAACAATATGGTCACGAGCCCAGGAGAGGTGCCACAAGTAATATCGTGTTGTTATCAAAGGCATTCACTTCAGTCATCTACTGTCGTAGCCCATTAAACGATCAATTTCGCCGCCCTTTCCTAACGGATGTGTTTGTCATATGTCCCTCATTGATTTCTGCTGCTATTTCATACAGTGTTGCTTGTCTGTTAGCACTGAGAACTCTACGCAAACACCACTGATCTCTGTCATTAACTGAAAGCCAATGACCACTGTGATGTCCGTAGAGGTAACGCCTGAAATTTGGCGTTCTCTGCGTGCTCTTGACACTGTGAATCTTGGAATATTGACTTCCATAATGATCTCTGAAATGGAATGTCCCATGTGTCTAGCTCCAACTACCAATCCGCATTAAAGTCTGTTAATTCCCGTCGCGAAGGCATAATCATGTCAGTAACCATTTCACACGAATCACCTGCCATCTGTACATGTGCATATCACTATCCCATGATGCACTGAGAAGCTGGCAAACATGGGCACGGAGCCGTTTAAAGGCTATGAGGTGCTCCAGGGAAGGGTGCCCTAATTGCCTCAGCGACTTCCAGCGACCACCAAGGGTCTGTCTTTCGCAGGGGCACCATAAAGAACAAGGGATCGCGTTTTCCGTCACAGAAACGATGGTTTTAGTCACCTGCTAAAGTACCACATTGATGTTACCGTGTGGGGCAGATTCAACAGTGACTGCAGAGGTGAAAGTTTCCCATCTGGGCAACTGCCCTTGGGCCTGACGCCGGGGCAGTGACAGGAAGATGGGGAAGTTGTCACTACCACACGGGTCATCGTGTGCTCTCCAGAGGATAGATGGGAGAAGTCCTGGTCTGCAAATTTATAAATCAATGGCTGAGTAACTACCTACCATGAGCCACACTGAAATGTGTGGCGGCCTCAGTACTTAAGAGGCAGAGGTCCAACTGAGACAGTAAAGTTTCAAGATCTCTATCACAGCCAGTAAGCACGGTGCCACCTCACAAGGGGTTATGGGCATTAAAATCTCCCAAAAGTAGGAAAGGTTTAGGGAGTTTATCAACCAGTGCAGCCAATACATTCAGGGGTACTGCACCATCTGGAGGAAGATATACATTGCAGACAGTTATTTCCAGTGCCGTCCTTATCCTGACAGCCACAGCTTCAAGAGGGGTTTGAAGGGGCACAGGTTCACTCATTACTGAGTTCAGGACATAGACGCAGACTCCACCTGACACTCTGTTATAGTTGCTACGGTTCCTGTAATATCCCTTATAGCCACAGAGGGCAAGGGTTGGCACTGTCAGGAACCAGGTTTCCTGGAGGGCTATGCAGAAAGCAGGTGTAAAGCTTAACAGTTGCCGTACCTCAGCCAGGTGGTGGAAAAAAACTGCAGCAATTCCACTGAAGGATAATGTTATTGTGAGGCTGGGAAGGCATGAAGCACGCAAGGAGAAAGGTCACCTGCTGCCACTGACTGAGTATTTGTAGCCATTTCTATGGTGGATGAGGTATTAATGAGAACCAGGTCCACAGGGGGACACTAAGATCTCCACTGCATCCTCAGATGCAGAACTGATAGGGAGTGGTGCTATTGGGGCCACCAGAAGGTCCTGTTTCTTAGCACACTAGGTCTTAGTTTGCTTGATCTCTCGCTTCTCTTTAGGGGCTTGCTGCGAAGATTTCTCCAAAGCAGCTTCAGACATGAAGGAAGACCGTGAAGCTTTTGGCTTCTTGAGCCACTGAAAAGTGTACACTGTGGCATTAGTGGAGACCTTAGAGGGCCCCTAGGGACTCCTTCCACAGAGAGGGCCTCGCTCCCGTAGAAGGTACTTTAGGAGCAGCAGAGGAAGATTTGCCACCAAGGGGGCGGATGTATTCTGATGGCCCAGAGGGCCCACTGTTTGTGGCACAGGGTGAGGAACCACTGGCACTTGGGACGGGGATGGTGATGTAGCTGCAGCATATGTCGATGTCAACCGGATGGGATGTAATCTTTCAAATTTACGTTTAGCCTCTGTGTAAGTCAACCAGTCCAGGGTCTTGCACACCATAATTTTCCACTTCTTTTGGAGTACTGGGCAGTCTGGCGAGCAGGGGGAGTGGTGCTCTTTACAGTTGCTGCAAGTGGGAGGTAGCGCACATGGAGTATCTGGGTGCAGTGGACGTCTGCAGTCTCGACATGTGGTGCTGGAAGTGCAGCGGGAAGACATGTGCCCAAACTTCCAGCACTTAAACTACTGCATAGGGGGAGGGACGTATGGTTTAATGTCACAGCGGTAAACCATCACCTTGACCTTTTCAGGCAATGAATCACCCTCAAACACCAAGATGAAGGCACCGGTAGCAACCCTATTGTCTTTGGGTGCCCTATAAATGCGCCAGATGAAATGAACACCCTGACGTTCTAAACTGGCATGGAGCTCATCATCGAACTGCAAGAGGAGGTCATAAAGGAAAATAATTCCCTGGACCATGTTGAGGCTTTTATGGGGAGTGACGGAAACAGGAATATCACCCAGCTTGTCACAGGCGAGTAACACTCGAGATTGGGCTGGGGATGCTGTCTGAATCAAGACTGCACTGTTTCACATCTTGCACAGCATTGTCACTTCTCCAAACTTATCCTCAAGGTTTTCAATGAAAAACTGAGGCTTCGTCAGTAGAAAAGAGTCCTCATCGGTTCCGCTACAGACTAAAAACTGAGATGAATATGGCTCTCTCCGTTCTGTAGCTCTACATTCCTCCCATGGTGTAGTGAGGGAGGGAAACAATTTAGAGTCATGCCTGTCGACATTGTATTCTATCTTGCCCTTCTTAGGGACTGCTGGTGCCATATGGTCAACCGCAAGAAATGACGTAGTCCGCTTCATTGTGGGTCATCCGCCCTGATGCCACCCACTCCCATCAGGGGCTCTCTCCATGAGTGCCACCCAGGCACAGCAAAGGCGACCTGGCATGTTGGCCATTGTCAGGAGTCCTGATGCCCCAGGAAGACAGGCATCTACTCCTTGGCATACGTGGGGAGTTTACAGCTCAGGCATCAGCAGTGCAATCCCTGTGTTGTCAATTGTCTACCACCAAATGGGTACATGACGGCCCCACCACAACAGACTGGCTACCATGCTGGATATTGTGCGCAGAGAAATCCAATATTGTCATGGGGTCAACAGAGGACAGGAGACAAGGAAAGAAGATGACATACCCTGGGGGGGGGGGGGTTTAACTCTTGTATCTTCTTTTTTTCAAGGAAGACACGGCAGTCCCTACTCCAGACAGAGTAATCACCAGAGGGGTTTGAACGCTTTGCATGAGATGAACAACCAACACCTTCATGGGTGGCATTGCCACATTTGCCCCAAGTGGCTGCTCTCTTATAACCTGAGGAAGTGTGTGCAAGGCACTGACATGTAAAACATCACACTGGGTTAGGAAAATAAAGCTGCACACTGAGGTGGAGGAAACCACAACCTTGACATGCTCCAGACGTCTTGTGCTGCTGAAAGTCAGTACAAATGAGTCCAATTTCATGAGATTATCATCCACCTGTTTTATTATGTTCTGTACATCAATGATGCCACTGAGCTTTCAGTTCTTCTTGGGGATTGTCAACCAGATCCCTGCAAATCACAACTTTGCTATAGTTCACGGTGTTGTGCAGTGGGCTTTCTGTTGCCTACTCCCCAAGACACTGAGCTCTCTGGACGTCCTTCATTCGTTGGGAAATAGATGTTTCTTCCAACAGGGTCCCATTTTGCAAGTGTTTGACAGATTTTAAACTTCCAGTAATTCCCTCTAAACCTTTTTGTATGTAAAAAGTGAAACTTTCTCAAAGCTCCCCTCTTTCCCTTTAATCATAAGAAACACTTTCTGGCCACCAGCATTTGTTGTGTTACTCTATACTGACAGAGTCTGAGTAATGCTCAAGTCTCAAGGACTAGTTACAGAAGCTCTCTTGTTTGTTTGGGTGTTAGTACCTACCAGCAGCCCACCCTTTCCACTGAGAGGAGGAAGAGAAGATTTCTAAAGCTTCATGCTGGTCCCAAGAGCAGCTAGGGAAATTAAAGTCCACCTACACAGAGCCCCACATGCCCAGGTAAGCCTTATACAACTGAGGTGCAGCAGGTTCCCTGGAGGTTGCTCGTTTAGTGACTGTTCCAACTCAACAGCCATGAATCTCATCAGCGCGCAGCATACCTTGAGATTGAGGTTTTTTTTTTTATATAGGTTTTTACCATCTTCACACTTCGGGAGGTCAAGCCAAGATCCATGTTGCATGTGACACACAACGTTCCACTGCTGTGCCACATGGTTGTTACTGAAGCGCGCCCAGAGCTCACGGTGACAGAGGACTGGCAACGCTTACCTGTCCCCAGCTCAGGAACCCCGGGTCGCCAAGCCTGTACTCAGAAAACAAATGCTGTGCCCCCGAGTGGCGAAAGAAACAATCAGTCATTAGCTGGATGGGCACAGTTTATAGTTCCCTCCCTCCCATAACCATCCCACTCCCCGACCAAGTGTTAAAAATCCAAATAGTCACCAAGAGCTCAGAGAAAATCTGAAAACCTGTTCAACTGTTTTTTCATCATTGGTTAGTATCAGGGGGACAAAATCCTTAAGGTCTTTCACTCATCTGAGCTCCTACAGCAGTAAAACTGGGTGAAGCAGAAAAAGGACTAATTACATTTAAAAGTAATTATTAGGGTAGCTAATGGAGAAGGTAGTGTGAGGACCCTGGGAACAGCATGTGGCAGGAGGTACCTCAACGACCCTGTTCCTACCTTGGAAACAAGTTTAAAACTTTATATCTGGGAACAAAAACCAATGTCTTGGAGCAAATGAAGAACCAATTCAACTGACCACCAACATTAGAGAAAAGGATTCTGGAAGACCATGCCTGACTTGGAGGGAGAGAAGGATGGAGCTCCAAGAAGAAGTGAACTACTGACTGCAAAGCTGAGCAACCATATGGTGGAGGCTCATTAGATAAGAAAAAACTGAATGGTAATCTGGTAAGACCGATGGTAAGGCAACATAAGATGGTAGACCCCTAGTGGGAGAACAGAAGGAGAAAGCCACGCAGCCAGGCTCTTGACAGAACAGATGATGTTCCATCTGTGAGCGACAGAGTTGCATCTGCACCCTCAAATCAGCACCCATGATTGTTGAAGCAAATGTCCAGCAAGTAATTGCTTCTCTAGCCAGATGGATGGCCAGTTTGTTTCCCAGAACACCTACATGACTTTGGATCCAAAGACAACTGAGCAGGTCATATGACTGTTCAAAATAATGGACTGCTTAATTACAAATTAAATAGCAGCTGACTGAGGTTCATTTAATAAAATGAGGGGCTCTGTTAATTGCTATCAGCTCAACAATAAAAACATTATGTGTTCCTGTCAACGAATGTTGTTCCCAATTGGCAAGATGTGTAAACACTTATCTACATCTACATCTACATTGATACTCCGCAAGCCACCCAACGGTGTGTGGCGGAGGGCACTTTACGTGCCACTGTCATTACCTCCCTTTCCTGTTCCAGTTGCGTATGGTTCGCGGGAAGAACGACTGTCTGAAAGCCTCCGTGCGCGCTCTAATCTCTCTAATTTTACATTTGTGATCTCCTCGGGAGGTATAAGTAGGGGGAAGCAATATATTCGATACCTCATCCAGAAACGCACCCTCTCGAAACCTGGACAGCAAGCTACACCGCGATGCAGAGCGCCTCTCTTGCAGAGTCTGCCACTTGAGTTTATTAAACATCTCCGTAACGCTATCACGGTTACCAAATAACCCGGTGACGAAACGCGCCGCTCTTCTTTGGATCTTCTCTATCTCCTCCGTCAACCCGACCTGGTACGGATCCCACACTGATGAGCAATACTCAAGTATAGGTCGAACGAGTGTTTTGTAAGCCACCTCCTTTGTTGATGGACTACATTTTCTAAGCACTCTCCCAATGAATCTCAACCTGGTACCCCGCCTTACCAACAATTAATTTTATATGATCATTCCACTTCAAATCGTTCCGTACGCATACTCCCAGATATTTTACAGAAGTAACTGCTACCAGTGTTTGTTCCGCTATCATATAATCATACAATAAAGGATCCTTCTTTCTATGTATTCGCAATACATTACATTTGTCTATGTTAAGGGTCAGTTGCCACTCCCTGCACCAAGTGCCTATCCGCTGCAGATCTTCCTGTATTTCACTACAATTTTCTAATGCAGCAACTTCTCTGTATACTACAGCATCATCCGCGAAAAGCCGCATGGAACTTCCGACACTATCTACTAAGTCATTTATATATATTGTGAAAAGCAATGGTCCCATAACACTCCCCTGTGGCACGCCAGAGGTTACCCCAGAGGTTGTCCCATCCACGATCTTTAAGCTGTCAGAGTAAATGATGGTAGCACCATGGTGCTCCTGAAGAACTGAGAGGAACAGATCCTGAAAGGTCATGGGGGGGGGGACAAACTTTATATACTGGAAACAAATCAGTTGTAATTTATGGTCTGGGTACAAACCAAGGAGAAGTTCACAGGGATACATGGGAAACACACACTAAAGGGAGCTAGATGCATGTAATGGCAGATGGTCTCACGGCGTATTCCTACTAGAAAATCCCTCTGAGGGCAAGCATCTGAGGTTCAACAATCTTCCTAGTATGAAAATGAATTAGGTAACTTAGATGATCATGAAAATACTGTATGTTGATTGTGTACCTTCAGAACTGAAGAGGTAAGATCCTCACTTTGGGTGTTATGGGACTAGTTCAGAAGGCACCATTGGCTAGTCTTATTCCATGATAATCTGCACGATCCAATAACTACTTCATCTAGGCTTGAATCAAGAGTATTTAGCAATAAAGACAGCTTTCTCTATCTCTCTCTCTTTCTTTTTTTTTTTTTTGAAGAGGAGTCCCACAAATCAAGGCTCTGCAACAGTATGCTGGATACCCAATAAAATTTCTGGGTCAAGATGAACCATGGTGTGACGGTAAAAATGCAAGGCTCATGTTTTAGTGGAACAAAATTCACAGTGATGGAAAAGGCTCCACACAGAGTCTCTTTGGATGGCTCCTTGGAGCTGACATTCAGCCAAGCTACATATTGGATGGTATACCAAATGCAGAAGTTATGAGCAAACAACGCAACAGTAACTATTAGTCCAACAAAGGTCACCATCCAGGGCTGTTTGAGGACATTTTTCTACACAAGTCATTTTTCATTTGGTGAGGAACAGAGGGAAGAATGCGATGCAGCAGTAGTCTCCTAGATTGTGCAGAGTTTATTAGATGGGGCAGTAGCCCACCAGATGTTGTTCCATTTCCGAGTGAGCAGAGATTTCTTGAGTACGGGTCATTCCACGTCAAATCAACAAATGAAACCATCACTTTCAACCTTACCCTCTTGGTTTTAAATGAAATTAAGTATGCCTGTAGTACTCATAAATAGTACTACAAATTAATTTTTTCACATTTTTCTGATAAAAAGTTTCCAAGTAATGGACTTTGAAAAATTGAAAAAATGACAAATTTTTGATTCGCGGAACAATGTTGTTTTCTTTATAACTCGTGTTCTAATTAAGCTAGAACAATAAAATTTACTTCATTGGAAAGCTCTTTTAAAGAGCTTTTATATGATACCAAACATCATTAGTTTAATACATAATCCAAGAGGGTAAGGTTGTAGCACTTTTTTTTTTTTAGGGCACAAAACTGCTATGGTCATTAGCGCCCGGTCCGTGACTTAGTAAACGGTAAAAAACGAAAATGGAAACCAGCAGCAATGGGAACGAAACTCAAAAAATTGGAGAAACTAAAAGCAGAAGGAAAGCTTAAAAATCCACTACAGAAAGGGGTTGGTTGTCCCCAAAAAAAGCTTCAAATGACTGACATCTCACTGGCACTAATAAACTCGAGAACGCGATCGGCCGAGCGCGTGTCATCTGCTAAAATGGACAATATATCAGGCGACAGCTGTAGACGGGCATGTAACAGAGTAAAATAGGGGCACTCAATTAAAAGGTGTCTTACCGTCCACAGCTGAGAGCAGTGGGTACAGAGTGGGGGAGGATCGCCACTTAAAAGATGTCGATGGCTAAAAAGACAGTGCCCTATCTGGAGTCTAGTTAAAATTACCTCCTCCCGACGACGCGTTCGGGATGAAGAGGTCCAAGCACAGGGAAGAGCTTTCACATCCCGCAATTTATTATGGGGAAGTGTCGACCAACGTGCGTGCCATAAATGAACAACACGACGACATAAAACGCTCTGTAGATCGGCGCAGGGAATCGATCGAATAGCTGGCCGAAGAAGAGAGACTGCAGCCTTGGCCGCTATATCGGCCGCATCATTTCCACAGATACCAAAATGTCCTTGGAGCCAGAGGAACACCACCGAGATGCCCCCAAATGGAGCAAGCGCAGGCAGTCCTGAATCCGGTGGACCAGAGGGTGGACAGGGTAGAGAGCTTGGAGACTGAGGAGAGAGCTGAGAGAATCTGAACAGATAACATACTGTATCCGCTGAAGGCAGCGGATGTATTGGACAGCCTGGAGAACAGCGTAAAGCTCTGCAGTACAAACGGAACACTGGTCGGGAAGCCGAAATCGATTTGGGGTGTCGCCAACAATATAGGCACTCCCTACACCTAACGATGTTTTCGAGCCATCAGTGTAAATAAATGTGGCTTCCTTCATTTGTGCACATAGAGCAGCAAATGCCTGACGATAAACGAGTCAAGGGGTACCATCCGTGGGAAATTGACGAAGGTCACGGAGCAGGCAGATTCGGGGACAGAGCCAAGGCGGTGCTGTACCCCAAGTTGTCAAGAAGGTTTTAGGAAAGCGGAAGGAAAGAGAATGGAGCAGTTGATGGAACCGGACTCCCGGTGGTACTAGGGAGGAAGGGCGGCCTGCATACCCTACATCAAAGGAGGCGTCGAAAAAAATCTCACGGGCCGGATTAGCAGGCTTGGAAGACAGATGGCTAGCATAACGACTCAGAAGGACTGCTCGCCAATTGGACAGCGGAGGTTCAGCAGTCTCAGCATAAAGGCTCTCCACAGGGCTGGTGTAAAAAGCTCCAGACACTAAACGTAATCCACGGCGGTGGATAGAGTCGAGATGCTGAAGAATAGATGGCCGAGCAGAGAAGTAAACTATGCTTCCACAGTCCAATTTCGAGCGCACTAAGGCACGATAGAGGCAAAGGACGACCACTCGGTCCGCTCCCCAGGAGGTACCATTCAGGACACGGAGGGTGTTGAGGGATTGCAGACAGCGAGCCGAAAGATAGAAAACGTGGGAGGACCAGCACAGTTTTCTGTCAAACATAAGACCCAAGAATTTAGCGACGTCCGAAAACGGAAGGTTGACAGGTCCTAGATGTAAGGAGGGTGGAAGAAACTCCTTACGTTGCCAAAAATTAACACAAACGGTCTTACTGGGAGAAAAACGGAAGCCGGTTTCAATGCTCCAAGAGTGGAGGCGATCGAGACATCCTTGAAGACGTCGTTCAAGAAGGCTGGTCTGTTGAGAGCTGTAGTAGATCGCAAAATCGTCCACAAAGAGGGAGCCCGAGACATCAGGAAGGAGACAATCTATAATTGGATTTATGGCAATGGCAAACAGTACAACACTTAGCACGGAGCCCTGGGGTACCCCGTTTTCTTGGGAGAAAGTACGGGAGAGAGCAGTGTTCACCCGCACTCTAAATGTGCGCTCTGCCATAAATTCGCGAAGAAAAAGGGGCAGCCGACCTCGAAAGCCCCAAGAGAACAGTGTGCGGAGGATGCCTGTCCTCCAACAGGTATTGTATGCTCTCTCCAGATAAAAAAATATTGCTAATGTTTGGCATTTCCGGAGAAAATTGTTCATGATATATGTGGAGAGAGCAACAAGATGGTCAACTGCAGAATGATGCTTTCGAAAACCGCATTGGGTAGGTGTTAAAAGACTGCGGGACTCCAGCCACCAAGCTAAACGGCAATTCACCATACGCTCCAAAACCTTACAGACACTACTCGTGAGAGAAATGGGGCGATAGCTAGAGGGGAGATGTTTGTCCTTTCCAGGTTTCGGAACAGGAACAACGATAGCTTCCCGCCATCGTCTGGGAAAAGTACTGTCGGTCCAAATTCGATTATAAAGGCGAAGGAGGTAACGCAGACTATGGGTTGATAAATGCAGCAACATTTGGATGTGGATACCATCCGGTCCTGGGGCGGAGGAGCGAGAAGAAGACAGTGCGTGTTGGAGTTCCCGCATGGAGAAAACAGTATTATAGCTTTTGCGATTTTGAGGAAAGAAAGCAAGAGGTTGCACTTCCGCTGCACGTTTCTTCGGGAGAAACGCTGGCGGGTAATTTGAAGAACTCTAAATCCCAGCAAAGTGTTGACCCAATGAGTTACAAATTGCGACAGGGTCCACTAATGTATCATGCGCGACAGTGAGCCCAGAGACCGGGGAGAAACTAGGTGCACCTGATAACCGTCGAATCCGACTCCAAACTTCCGAGGAGGGAGTGAAGGTGTTAAATGAGCTAATAAAGAATTTCCAGCTTGCCTTCTTGCTATCGCGGATGACGCGACAGCATTGCGCACAGAAGTGCTTATAGCGGATACAGTTGGCCAAAGTAGGATGGTGGCGGAAAACGCGAAGAGCACGTCGCCGCTCACATATTGCGTCACGGCATGCCTCGTTCCACCAAGGAACTGGGGGGCGCCGGGGCAATTTGGAGGTGCGTGGTATTGAACGTTCCACAGCTGTAAGAATAACGTCTGTAACATGGGTGACCCCATCGTCGACGCTAGGAAAGTGACGGTCATCGAATGTCGCTAGAGACGAAAAAAGTGTCCAATTGGCTCGGGCAAACTTCCAGCGTCGCGGGCGTATATATGGCAGTTGAGGCTGCAGTCTAAGGACACGTGGAAAGTGGTCACTCGGGTGTGTATCATCAAGGGCGAACCATTCGAAGCGCCGAGCTAGCGGAACAGTACCGACCGCAAGGTCCAAATTAGAAAAATTTGTCGTGGAGGCAGACAAAAATGTAGGGACCCCAGTGTTGAGGCAAACTAGATCCGCTTGGTGGAAGACGTCTAGCATTAGTGAGCCACGTGGACAAGGATGTGGAGATCCCCAATGCGGGTGGTGGGCATTGAAGTCCCCAAACAGCAAATAGGGGGGTGGAAGCTGACCAAGAAGATAAAAAGGAGATCAGCTCGTGCCATTGGTGTGGACAATGGAATGTATACAGTACAAAGAGAGAACGTGTATCCAGAAAGGGAAAGACGGACGGCGACAGCTTGGAAGGAAGTGTTTAAGGGGATTGGGTGATAATGGAGAGTATCATGGAGAAGAATCATGAGTCCTCCATGTCCTGGAGTGCCTTCAACAGAGGGGAGATTAAATCGGACGGACTGAAAATGGGGGAGAACAAAGCGGTCATGGGGACGCAGCTTTGTTTCCTGAAGACAGAAGATGACCGGCGAGTAGGATCGTAAGAGGATCGACAATTCATCCCGATTGGCTCGAATGCCGCGGATATTCCAGTGGATAATGGACATAGGGTGAACAGAAAATGGAGGAATGTGACCAAGGTTGCTGTCAACTCAACGACTGCTCGGAGCTTGCGACCGACAGCATGGAATGGCATTCAGCCGGAGGCAGAAGATCCTGATCCATAGGTTGTTCAGGAGCAGCTCATGCCACCAGCGACTGGCCGGTTGATCGGCCGCCAGCAGTGCGCCTCGGCGACACAGAAGACGGCCGAGGGTGATTACCGCCAGGTGGTACTGTAGATGAGACACGCCTTGGCGGAGAAGGAAATGAACTGGGTTTCTTATTAGCCTTCTTGGAAACATGATGTTTAGATGGTTGTGAAGTTGGGGTACATAAAAAATCTTCACGAGTATGCCCTTTTTTCGAAGTCTTGGTGTCTGACTTTTGGGCTCGAGATTTAGCAGAAACGGATGAAGGGTGAGCCATAGAGAGGGCAGGCGAAAGTGGTGAGGTTGAACGGGCGATCTTTGCGCTGGCCAATCTGACAACAGTGGCACTAAAGGTGAGGTCACAAGTCTGCGTGGCCGCCTCCTTTGTTGGCCTAGGAGAAGCAAGGACAGTGCTGTATTTTCCTGTCTGAGGCACGGTGGGCTGTCGACTGGTGCATAATTTTCGTGCAGCAAAAGTCGACACCTTTTCCTTCACTCTGATTTCCTGAATGAGCTTTTCGTCTTTAAAAATGGGGCAAGCTCAAGAGGAAGCAGCGTGGTCACCCATACAGTTGAAGCAACGAGGGGATGGAGGTGGACAAGCACCCTCACGGGCATCCTTGCCACACGTAACACATTTGGCCGGATTGGATCAGGACTGGCTGGTGCGATTGAACTGCTGACACCGATAGCAATGCATAGGGTTTGGGATGTAAGGGCGAACAGAAATTATCTCATAGCCTGCTTTGATTTTCGATGGGAGTTGAACTCTGTCAAATGTCAAGAAGACAGTGCGGGTTGGAATGTTGTTCGTGTCAATCCTTTCCATGACTCTATGAACAGCCGTTACGCCCTGGTCAGACAGGTAGTGTTGAATTTCCTTGTCGGACAATCCGTTGAGGGAGCGTGTATAAACGACCCAATGTGATGAATTTAAAGTACGGTGCGGTTCCACCCGGACAGGGAAGGTGTGTAGCAGTGAAGAACGCAGCAATTTTTGTGCCTGGAGGGCACTGACTGTTTCTAACAACAAGGTGCCATTTCGTAATCTGGAACAAGACTTTACAGGACCTGCAATTGCGTCGACACCTTTCTGAATAATGAAAGGGTTGACCGTGGAGAAGTCGTGACCTTCGTCAGACCGAGAAACAAGGAATTGTGGCAACGATGGAAGGACTGTCTGTGGCTGAGACTCACTGAACTTACGCTTGTGAGCAGACATAGTAGAAGAAGAGGAAACCATTGCGAAAGTATCCCCCATGATTACCGGCGTCTCCGATGGCGCGCTCCTTCCTTGTGGGGGCCCTCTCTGAGGGCACTCCCGCCTTAGGTGATTGTTCACACCTCAGGTCACACCTCCCGAGAAACGGACTGAGGGACCAATCGGCACTTTCGGAGGTATCAGCTCAGGTAATCACCCCTCCCTGGGCCTGGCCATTAGCAGGGGGTACGTACGTGTCCTACCTGTCTACCCGGGCGGGGAATTATGCATTACCCCGTCACTGGCTACGCATGAAAATGCGTGGGTCGGCCTTCAGACACACACAGGGAGGAAAAAAGAGTAAGGGAAAAAACAAAAGGAAAGGAAGGAAGAGAGGTCTCAAACGCCGCAGCGGAGAAAAGGGCAAAGAGAAGAGGTAAGGACAAAGGAAGGACGAAGACTTGCAAGCGGAGAAAGCAAAGAACATGATACAGTTCCAAACGCCCGTCTCCGGACGTAGGTACAAACCATACTCCCAGAGGGGGAGAAAGGGAAGGAAAGAGGCGGAGGTGGGGGGGGGGGGGGGGGGCGAAGATGGGAGATGGGGAAGGATGCGGAAAGGGAAGGTATGCAGCCCGGAAAGGAAGGAAGGCCACATTAGCTCAGGGTCCCGTGCTCGCTACGCATGTATCCACAAAAGAGTTGTGGACCCCCCCAGGGCGGGGGGGGGGGGGGGGGGGGGGGGGGGGGGGGGGGGGGTAGCACTTGTTGATTTGACATGGAATTGCCCGTACTCACAATTCCACATCTGATTGGTTGGTTGGACTGTTTGTTGGATGATTAAAGGGGCCAAACTAGTAGGTCATCAGTCCCTTTTTCCTCGAACAGACTGGTTTACATGACTGTAGATCAGATAGCCTACCATGCAAAACCTAGGGGAAGAAGCTGATATAAGGGACAAAAAGAAGAGAGGGAGACGTAGGAAGAAAGGCAGGCACAGTGCCCCATCTAGGGAGCAACCAGAAGCACCCAAAAGCAGAGTGCAATGAGAGGACATATACCCCCCAGCTCCCACCATTACCAGAAGCACTCCTAGGAAAGACTAGCAACATGCACAGGGCAAGAGAAGCACAGGGAGACAAAAGATGATCAAATCTAACACAGCATGTGAGAGGGAGGAGGAAGAAGAAGAAGAAGAAGAAGAAGAAGAAGAGTAAAAGAGCAGGTAAGATGAGGACCAGGTTGGACCACCATGGCCAGACAGTCGCAAAGTGGTCTGGGAAGAGGAAGCAACAGAGTTTTCAGTCAAACCATCAATTGGTCGATATGGTAACGTGGCCCTCCCTTAAAGAGAGTGATAAGAGCTCCCCTTCACAAATAAAATGTGAAACTAAGTCAGCCACTGAGCTACATCAGCTCCTAACAGCAGGGATAGTGAGTCAGGGAAATTAACAGTCCACTGCAGAGTGTCTAGGTTGGGACCACCACCAAATGGGAAACACAATGACAGTTAGGTTGGTTTGTGGGATTAAAGGGACCAGACTGCTACGGTCATCGGTCCCTTTTTCCAAATACTAAAAACACCCACAGAGAATAAAAACGAGTAACAGAATAGATCACAGACGACACAGAACAAGAGAAACTTAGACAAAGAACAGACAAGACGAACTAAAATCACACAGAGTGTGACGGTAGTTGGCCGACCATAGAAACTAAAAAGGAAAAGCCAACCACTGAGAAACGCATTAAAAACTCAGATTAAAATCGTAGGCCAATGGCCAGAATCAACACAAAAGAACATAACAACATTCAGATTAAACGATAAAAAACCCCTGCCCAAATAAAACGTAAAACTAAGCTAGCCATAGCAGGGTCATCAGATAAAAGGGCAGGGAGCATATCAGGCAGTGCAAAGGGGGCAGGCCAACAAAATGTGGGCCACTGTCAAAGCCGACCCGCAGCGACACAGAGGAGGGTCCTCCCGACGCAGTAAGTAACTGTGTGTCAGCCAAGAGTGGCCAATGTGGAGCCGACAAAGGACAACTGAGTCCCTGCGGTTGGCTCGCATGGATGACCGCCACACAGTTGTCGTCCCCTCAATGGCACGGAGTTTATTGGGCGTGATCCAATCGCGCCATTCAGCGTCCCAAAGTGCAAAAACTTTTCAGCGGAGGACTGCTCGCAAATCAGTCTCTGGGGGGCCAATGTCCATAGATGGTTTACTGATGGCCTCTTTCGCCAGGCGGTCAACATATTCATTGTCCGGGATTCTGACATGACCGGGGGTCCACACAAAGACCACAGAGCGGCCGCAACGGGCAAGAGTATGCAGGGACTCCTGGATAGCCATCACCAGACGAGAACGAGGGAAACACTGGTCGAGAGCTCGTAAACTGCTCAGGGAATCACTACAGATCACGAAGGACTCACCTGAGCAGGAGCGGATATACTCTAGGGCACGAAAGATGGCGACCAGCTCAGCAGTGTAAACGCTGCAGCCAGCCGGCAAGGATCGTTGTTCGTAATGGTCCCCTAGAGTTAGCGCAGAACCGACACGAGCCGTCAGCGTAAACAATGCCAGAGCCCTGATACGTGGCCAGGATGGAATAAAAGCAGAGGTGGAAGGCCTCTGGAGGGACTGAGTCCTTCGGGCCCTGTGCCAAGTCGAGCCGAAGGCAAGGGCGAGGAACACACCATGGGGGTGTACGCAAAGTGACCCGAAAAGGAGATGGAACAGTGAAAACCCTAAGCCCGGAGAGAAGCGCTTTGACACGGACCGCGATCATACAACCTGACCTGGGCCGACGTTCTGGCAGATGGACGACCGATCGCGGGAACAGGAGACGATACTTTGGATGCCCAGGCAAGCTAAAAACATGGGCAGCATAAGCAGCCAGTAAATTTTGGCACCTGAACCGCAATGGAGGAACACCTGCCTCCGCAAGTATGCTGTCCACTAGGCTGGTCCGGAAAGTACCAGTGGCAAGGCGTATTCCACTGTGTAGGATTGGGTCCAATACCCGCAGCGCAGATGGGGATGCTGAGCCATAAGCCAGGCTCCCATAATCCAGACGAGACTGGATTAACGCCTGGTAGAGACGTAACAGGGTAGATCGGTCGGCGCCCCAGCGGGTGTGGCTCAAGCATCTCAGAGCATTTAGATGCCGCCGACACGCCTGTTTAAGCTGCCGAATATGAGGCAGCCAAGTCAGCCGGGCATCAAAAACTACACCCAAAAACCTGTGGGTCTCCACCACAGCAAGGTGTTCGTCGGCAAGATAAAGCCGCGGCTCAGGATGGACTGTTCGACGCCGGCAGAAATGCATAACACAGGTCTTGGCAGTCAAAAACTGAAAACCATGCGCTACAGCCCAAGACTGCGCCTTGCGGATAGCGACCTGTAGCTGACGTTCAACAGCTGCAATGCCAGTAGAGCTGTAGTAAAGGCAGAAGTCGTCAGCATACAGGGAAGCAGAGACAGAATTTCCCACCGCTGCAGCGGGCCCGTTTATTGCGATTAAAAACAGGCAGACACTGAGGACAGATCCCTGTGGTACCCTGTTCTCCTGGACTCGGGAGGAACTATTAGAAGCCGCGACTTGTACGCGGAAGGTACAATACGTCAGAAAATTTCGGATAAAGATCGGCATAGGGCCCCGAAGACCTCATCCATGAAGCGTAGAAAGGATGTGATGACGCGATGTCGTATCGTGTGCCTTCCGCATGTCGAAAAAGACAGCGACCAGGTGCTGACGGCGGGCAAAGGCAGTACGGATGGCCGACTCCAGACTCACCAGATTGTCGGTGGCGGAGCGGCCTTTACGGAACCCACCCTGAGATGGAGGCAGAAGGCCCCGAGACTCCAGTACCCAATTCAAGTGCCGGCTCACCATCCGTTCGAGAAGCTTGCAAAAAACGTTGGTGAGGCTAATGGGGCGGTAGCTGTCCACCTCCAAAGGGCTCTTGCCCGGTTTCAAAACGGAGATGACAATGCTTTCCCGCCATTGCGACGGAAACTCACCCTCGACCCAGAGACAATTGTAAAGGTCAAGGAGACGTCGCTTGCAGTCCACTGAAAGGTGTTTCAGTATCTGACAGTGGATGCGATCTGGCCCAGGAGCGGTATCAGGGCAAGCGGCAAGGGCACTGTGAAATTCCCACTCACTGAATGGAGCATTGTAGGATTCAGAATGGTGGGTGCGAAAAGAAAGGCTCCGACGTTCCATCCGCTCTTTAATGGAGCGGAAGGCCTGGGGGTAATTCGCAGAAGCGGAACTCATAGCAAAATGTTCTGCTAAGCGGTTTGCAATGACGTCGGAGTCAGTACAAACTGCTCCATTCAGTGAGAGCGCAGGGACGCTGATAGGGGTCCATTAGCTGTAGACGCGTCGAATCTTGGCCCAGACCTGCGATGGAGTGACATGGAGGCCAATGGTGGACACATACCGCTCCCAGCACTCCTTCTTGCCTTGGCGGATAAGGAGGCGGGCCCGCGCACGCAGCCGTTTGAAGGCGATAAGGTTGTCTATGGAGGGATGTCACTTGTGACGCTGGAGCGCCCGCCGGCGATCTTTAATCGCTTCAGCGATCTCAGGCGACCACCAAGGCACAGCCCTCCGCCGAGGGGACCCAGAAGAACGGGGAATGGCAGATTCAGCGGCAGTAACGATGCCCGTGGTGACCGATTGAACCACCGCATCAATGTCATCATTAGAGAGAGGCTCAATAGCGGCAATGGAGGAAAACAAGTCCCTGTCACCCTTATTCATAGCCCACCTGCAAGGGCACCCAGAAGACTGACGCTGTGGCAGTGGCAGAAAGATCGGAAAGTGGTCACTAACACACAGGTCGTCATGCACTCTTCATTGGACAGATGGTAAGAGGCTAGGGCTGCAGATCGAAATGTCAATGGTGGAGTACATGCCATGCGCCACACTGAAGTGTGTGAAGGAACCATCATTCAACAGCGAAAGATCGAGCTGTGCCAATAAATGCTCAATGGTGGTGCCTCGACCTGTCGCCACTGACCCACCCCACAGAGAGTTATGGGCGTTGAAGTCGCCCAGTAATAAGAAAGGTGGCGGCAATTGGGCTATCAGCACAGCCAGGACATGCTGCGCAACATTACCATCCGGTGGTAGGTAAAGACTGCAGACGGTAACAGCCTGTGGCGTCCACACCCGAACAGCGACAGCCTCTAAAGCTGTTTGTAGAGGGATAGACTCACTGTGAAGAGTGTTAAGGACATATATGCAGATGCCACCAGGCACCCTTTCATAAGCTGCCTGGTTCTTATAATAACCCCGATAGCCACGGAGGGCGGGGGTTCGCATTGCTGTAAACCAAGTTTCCTGAAGAGCAATGCAGAAGAAAGGGTGAAGGCTGGTAAGTTGTCGGAGCTCAGCTAGATAGTGGAAGAAACCGCTGCAGTTCCACTGGAGGGTGGTATTGTCCATGGCTGAGAAAGGCGTGACAGGACTGGGAAGGCAGATTACGCCGCTGGGTCACCTGCTGCCTCCAATGGAGCACCCGTGCAAGTGCTATCCATTGCGTCTGAGGGACCGGTGAGATCGAGGTCCTCAGCAGACGCAAGAATCTCCACCTCATCCTCAGATGCAGAGCTTGTAGGTAGTGGTGGAGTAGGTGCCACCGCAGGTGCCTTGGTATTACGGGTCTCCAATGTCTTTTCTCTTGCTGTTCCTTTGGTTGTCGTTGTTGAGAGGGCTTATTGGAGTCAGTCTCCGGGACCGAAGATGATCGCGAAGCTCGACGACCAGCGACCTGTGGCTTCTTCAGCCACTGGCTGGTGTCTGCTGTGCCGCTGGTAGGAACCTGGGAAAGGAGTGACCCAAGGGATCCCTTCCAAGCGAGAGAAGCCGAAGAAGACTTACGCTTCTCCGGCTTAGAAGTGGAGACTGGTGTCCCCAGTGGTTTAGTGGGTGCTGCTCCCGAGGTAGATGGTGTGGGAGCAACAGCGAGAGAAGGGGCCCCCATCGTCAAGGGGGCAGGTGAGGTCCTCTGACTCTGAGAGCTGACTGTTTGTGGTGCAGCTAAAGGAGCTGGAGCAGGAGTGGCAGTTGAGGCATAAGATGCCATCATGCGCACGGGATGTAGCCATTCAAATTTCCGCTTAGCCTCAGTGTAAGTCAGTCAGTCCAGGGTCTTATATTCCATGATTTTGCCTTCGTTCTGTAAGATCCTGCAGTCTGGCGAGCAAGGTGAGTGAGGCTCTCCACAGTTGACGCAGATGGGAGGCGGAGCACATGGAGTATCGGGATGAGATGGGCGTCCGCAATCTCGACATGTGAGGCTGGAAGTGCAGCAGGAAGACATATGGCAGAACTTCCAGCGCTTAAAGCACCGCATCAGGGGAGGGATATAGGGCTAGATGTCACAACAGTAGACCATCTCCGGTAATGTATCACCCTCGAAGGCCAAGATGAAGGCACCGGTAGCAACCTGATTGTCCCCCGGACCCCGATGAACGCGCCGGACAAAATGAACACCCCTACACTCTAAGTTGGCGCGCAGCTCGTCATCAGACTGCAAAAGTAGGTCCCTATGGAAAATAACACCCTGGACCATATTTAAACTCTTAAGTGGGGTGATGGTAACGTTAACATCCCCCAGCTTATCACAAGCAAGTAACCTGCATGACTGGGCGGAGGATGCCGTTTTTATCAAAACTGACCCAGAGCACATTTTGGACAAGCCCTCCACCTCCCCAAACTTGTCCTCTAAATGCTCTACAAAGAATTGAGGCTTCACGGATACAAAGGATTCCTCATCAGCCCTGGTACAGACGAGATACCTGGGCAAATACGTGTCACTGTCATTCATTGCCTTTCGTTCCTCCCATGGTGTGACCAGGGATGTGAACGATTTGGGGTCATAAACGTTACCTTTAAAATGAGCCCTCGAACGCTTAGAGACTGCTGGGGGCTGGCCACTAGCAAGAGATGATGTGCCACGCTTCACTGTGTGTCATCCACCCTGATGCCATCTACTCCGACCAAGGGCCCTTCCCATGGGCGCCACCCAGCCACAGCAAGGGCCACCTGGCAGGATGGCCATTGCCGGGAGTCCTGCTGCCCCAGGGAGATGGGCATCTACTCCTTGGCATACATGGGGAGTAAACGGCGCGGGCATCAGTAGAGCGATCCCTGTGTTGTCAGGGGGCTACAACCAACAGGGTACATGGCGGCCCCACCACAACAGACTGGCTACCGTGCTGGATCTTAGGTGCAAAAATGTATGAGGTCGTCGTCGCAGCGAAAAGCAACACTGCACAGTGCACCATGGTAATCGCACCCAGGGACGTATCCTCGCCCAAGAGATGGAAAACGAGCTGGACACCATTGCAATGACAAGAAAGCCGGCTAAAGGTCTCAATGCATGACAGATACAGTGCACCATGTAAGGCGCCCTTCCCCAATTGGCTCGCTCTTTGGAACAATTTAGAAAGATGGAGGTCAAACCCGAGAGGGGACCATCACATAAGGCCGAAATATTTGAGACTCCTTTTAGTCACCTCCTACGACAGGCAGGAATACCGCAGGCCTATTCTAACCCCCGAACCCGCAGGGGGCCCAATGACAGTTAGGTGGGGTCCTGGTGATGGAGGAGATGACCACCAGAGTTGGCAAAGAACAGCAGAGACCTTGCAAAAGGCCTGAATGGAGGACCTCCACAGATTCGTAATCTTGTTTATCACCTGTAGTTGCTTTGGTGAAGTCAGAGTGACATTTCGTATTTCAAATTCCTGTAACGTGACAGCATAATACCAACTGGAGGTCTGTTCCTGGAATACCAATCTCAAGAGTTGCTTTACTGGTGGCTAGTTTGGCCAGGCTATCAGAGATCTCATTCCCCAGGACCCCGATGTGGCCCACAGTCCAGACAAAGGTCAATCAGCATCCATATTGTTCGAGAACATACAGGGAATCCTGGACAGCAATGTTTGAGAGCTTGCAAACAGTTCCAGGAGTCATTGAAGATGAGAAAGGACCCCTCCTATGCAGGAACGGATACTCTCAAGAGCACGAGAGATGGCTACCAACTCCACAGCGAAAACACTACAGCCATCCGGCAAGAAGCGCAGTTCAGTATGTCCCTTGTAAGTATAAGCAAAGCCCATGTGACAAGCAGCCGTCAAACCATCGGTATAGACTATTTCTGACACCAATATGCACCAAGGATGGAGAAAAATTGGTGGTGGAGGACCTCAGGAGGGACCGAGTCTTTCTGACCTTCTGATAGGTCTGAGACAAAGCTGCCTTTTTTTTTTTTTTTTTTTTTTTTTTTAGGGGCGCAAAACTGCTATGGTCATTAGCGCCCGGTCCGTGACTTAGGAAACAGTAAAAAACCGAAAATGGAAACCAGCAGCAATGGGAACGAAAGTCATAAAATTGGAGAAACTAAAAGCAGAAGGAAGGCTTAAAAATCCACTACAGAAAGGGGTTGGTTGTCCCCAAAAAAAGCTTCAAATGACTGACGTCATTTCACTGGCACTAATAAACTCGAGAACGCGATCGGCTGAGTGCGTGTCATCTGCTAAAATCGACGATATATCAGGCGATAGCTGTAGACGGGAGCGTAACGGATTAAAATAGGGGCACTCAATTAAAAGGTGTCTTACCGTCCACAGCTGAGAGCAGTGGGGACAGAGTGGGGGAGGATCGCCACTTAAAAGATGTCGATGGCTAAAAAGACAGTGCCCTATCCGGAGTCTAGTTAAAATTACCTCCTCCTGACGACGCGTTCAGGAGGAAGGGGTCCAAGCACAAGGAAGAGCTTTCACGTCCCGCAATTTATTATGGGGAAGTGTCGACCAACGTGCGTGCCATAAATGAACAACACGACGACATAAAACGCTCCGTAGATCGGCGCAGGGAATCGATCGAATAGCTGGCTGAAGAAGAGAGATTGCAGCCTTGGCCGCTATATCGGCCGCATCATTTCCACAGATACCAAAATGTCCTTGGAGCCAGAGGAACGCCACCGAGACGCCCCCCAGGGGGAGCAAGCGGAGACAGTCCTGAATCCGGTGGACCAGAGGGTGCACAGGGTAAAGAGCTTGGAGACTGAGGAGAGAGCTGAGAGAATCTGAGCAGATAATGTACTCTATCCGCTGATGGCGGCGGATGTAGTGGACAGCCTGGAGAACAGCATAAAGCTCCGCAGTATAAACCGAACACTGGTCGGGAAGCCGAAAGTGATATAGGCACTCCCTACACCTAACTATGTTTTCGAGCCATCAGTGTAAATAAGTGTGGCGTCCGTCATTTGTGCATATAGAGCAGCAAATGCCCGACGATAAACAAGTGAAGGGGTACCATCCTTGGGAAATCGACAAAGGTCACGGAGCAGGCAGATTCGGGGACAGAGCCAAGGCGGTGCTGTACCCCAAGTTGTCAAGAAGGTTTTAGGAAAGCGGAAGGAAAGAGAATGGAGCAGTTGACGGAAGCGGACTCCCGGTGATAGTAGGTAGGAGGGGCGGCCTGCATACCCTACATCAAAGGAGGCATCGAAAAAAATGTCATGGGCTGGATTAGCAGGCATGGAAGACAGATGGCTAGCATAACGACTCAGAAGGACTGCTCGCCGATTGGACAGCAGAGGTTCAGCAGTCTCAGCATAAAGACTTTCCACAGGGCTGGTGTAAAAAGTTCCAGACACTAAACGTAATCCACGGTGGTGGACAGAGTCGAGACGCCGAAGAATAGACGGCCGAGCAGAGGAGTAGACTATGCTTCCATAGTCCAATTTCGAGCGCACTAAGGCGCGATAGAGGAGGAGAAGGACCACTCGGTCCGCTCCCCAGGAGGTACCATTCAGGACATGGAGGGTGTTGAGGGATCGCAGACAGCGAGCCGAAAGATAGGAAACATGGGAGGACCAGCACAGTTTTCCGTCAAACATAAGACCCAAGAATTTAGCGACATCTGAAAACGGAAGGTTGACAGGACCTAGATGTAAGGAGGGCGGAAGAAACTCCTTATGTTGCCAAAAATTAACACAAACGGTCTTACTGGGAGAAAAACGGAAGCCAGTTTTGATGCTCCAAGAGTGGAGGTGGTCGAGACATCCTTGAAGACGTCGTTCAAGAAGGCTGGTCCGTTGAGAGCTGTAGTAGATCGCAAAATCATCCACAAAGAGGGAGCCCGAGACATCAGGAAGGAGACAATCCATAATTGGATTTATGGCAATGGCAAACAGTACAACACTCAGCACGGAGCCCTGGGGTACCCCATTTTCTTGGGAGGAAGTACAGGAGATAGTAGTGTTCACCCGCACCCTAAATGTGCGCTCTGCCATAAATTCGCGAAGAAAAAGGGGCAGCCGACCTCGAAAGCCCCAAGAGAACAGTGTGCGGAGGATGCCTGTCCTCCAACAGGTATCGTATGCTCTCTCCAGATCAAAAAATATTGCTACTGTTTGGCGTTTCCGGAGAAAATTGTTCATGATATATGTGGAGAGAGCAACAAGATGGTCAACTGCAGAATGATGCTTTCGGAATCTGCATTGGGCAGGTGTTAAAAGACTGCAGGATTCCAGCCACCAAGCTAAACGGTAATTCACCATACGCTCCAAAACCTTACAGACACTACTAGTGAGAGAAATGGGGCGATAGCTAGAGGGGAGATGTTTGTCCTTTCCAGGTTTCAGAACAGGAACAACGATAGCTTCCCGCCATTGTCTGGGAAAAGTACTGTCGGTCCAAATTCGATTATAAAGGCGAAGGAGGTAACGCAGACTATGGGTTGATAAATGCAGCAATATTTGGACGTGGATACCATCCGGTCCTGGGGCGGAGGAGCGAGAAGAAAAGAGTGCGTGCTGGAGTTCCCACATGGAGAAAACGGTATTGTAGCTTTCGCGATTTTGAGAGGAGAAAGCAAGGTGTCGCACTTCCGCTGCACGTTTCTTCGGGAGAAACGAAGGCGGGTAATTTGAAGAGCTCGAAATCTCAGCAAAGTGCTGACCCAATGAGTTAGAAATTGCGACAGGGTCCACTAATGTATCATGCGCGACAGTGAGCCCAGAGACCGGGGAGAAACTAGGCGCGACTGAGAACCGTCGAAGCCGACTCCAAACTTCTGAGGAGGGAGTGAAGGTGTTAAATGAGCTAATAAAGAATTTCCAGCTTGCCTTCTTGCTATCGCGGATGACGCGACGGCATTGCGCACAGAGGTGCTTATAGCGGATACAGCTGGCCAAAGTAGGATGGTGGCGGGAAACGCGAAGAGCACGTCGCCGCTCACATATTGCGTCACGGCATGCCTCGTTCCACCAAGGAACTGGGGGGCGCCGGGGCAATTCGGAGGTGCGTGGTATTGAACGTTCCGCAGCTGTAAGAATAACGTCGGTAATATGTGTGACCTCATCATCGACGCTGGGAAAGTGACGGTCATCGAATGTCGCTAGAGATGAAAAAAGTGTCCAATTGGCTCGGGCAAACTTCCAGCGTCGCGGGCGCATATATGGCAGTTGAGGCTGCAGTCTAAGGACACATGGAAAATGGTCACTCGAGTGTGGATCATCAAGGGCGAACCATTCGAAGCGCCGAGCTAGCGGAACAGTACCGACCGCAAGGTCCAAATGAGATAAATTTGTCGTGGAGGCAGACAAAAATGCAGGGACCCCAGTGTTGAGGCAAACTAGATCCGCTTGGTGGAAGACGTCTAGCAATAGTGAGCCACGTGGACAAGGATGTGGAGATCCCCAAAGCGGGTGGTGGGCATTGAAGTCCCCAAACAGCAAATAGGGGGGTGGAAGCTGACCAAGAAGATGAAGGAGATCAGCTCGTGCCATTGGTGTGGACAATGGAATGTATACAGTACAAAGAGAGAACGTGTATCCAGAAATGGAAAGACTGATGGCGACAGCTTGGAAGGAAGTGTTTAAGGGGATTGGGTGATAATGGAGAGTATCATGGAGAAGAATCATGAGTCCTCCATGTCCTGGAGTGCCTTCAACAGAGGGGAGATTAAATCGGACGGACTGAAAATGGGGGAGAACAAAGCGGTCATGGGGACGCAGCTTTGTTTCCTGAAGACAGAAGATGACCGGCGAGTAGGATCGTAAGAGGATCAACAATTCATCCCGATTGGCTCGAATGCCGCGGATATTCCAGTGGATAATGGACATAGGGTGAACAGAAAATGGAGGAATGTGACCAAGGTTGCTGTCAACTCAACGACTGCTCAGAGCTTGCGACCGACAGCACGGAATGGCATTCAGCTGAAGGCAGAAGATCCTGATCCATAGGTTGTTCAGGAGCAGCTCCTGCCACCAGCGATTGGCCGGTTGATCGGCTGCCAGCAGTGCGCCTCGGCGACACAGAAGACGGCTGAGGGCGATTTCCGCCAGGTGGTGCTGTAGATGGGACACGCCTTGGCGGTGAAGGAGATGAACTGGGTTTCTTTGCAGCCTTCTTGGAAGTATGATGTTTAGATGAAGGAGGAACCGATGGTTGTGAAGTTGAGGTACGTAAAAAATCTTCACGAGTATGCTCTTTTTTTCGAAGTCTTGGTGTCTGACTTTTGGGCTCGAGATTTAGCAGAACCCGACGAAGGGTGAGCCAAAGAGTGGGCAGGCGAAAGTGGTGAGGTTGAATGGGCGATCTTTGCACTGGCCGATCTGACGACCGTGGCACTAAAGCTGAGGTCGCAAGTCTGTGTGGTCACCTCCTTTGTTGGCCGAGGAGAAGCAAGGACAGTGCTGTATTTTCCTGTCTGAGGCACGGTGGGCTGTCGACTGGCGAATAATTTTCGAGCAGCAAAGGTCGACGCCTTTTCCTTCACTCTGATTTCCTGGATGAGCTTTTTGTCCTTAAAAACGGGGCAATCTCGAGAGGAAGCAGCGTAGTCACCCATACAGTTGATGCAGCAAGGGGATGGAGGTGGACAAGCACCCTCATGGGCATCCTTGCCACACGTAACACATTTGGCCGGATTGGAACAGGACTGGCTGGTGTGATTGAACCGCTGACACCGATAGCAACGCGTAGGGTTTGGGATGTAAGGGCGAACGGAAATTATCTCATAGACTGCTTTGATTTTCGATGGGAGTTGAAGTTTGTCAAATGTCAAGAAGACAGTGCGGGTTGAAATGATGTTCGTGTCAACCCTTTTCATAACTATGAACAGCCGTTACGCCCTGGTCATACAGGTAGTGCTGAATTTCTTCGTCAGACAATCCATCGAGGGAGCGTGTACAAACGACTCCACGTGAGGAATTTAAAGTGCGGTGCGCTTCAACCCGGACAGGGAAGGTGTGGAGCAGTGAAGTACGCAGCAATTTTTGTGCCTGGAGGGCACTGACTGTTTCTAACAACAGGGTGCCATTCCGTAATCTGGAACAAGACTTTACAGGACCTGCAATTGCGTCGACACCTTTCTGAATAATGATAAGGTTGACCGTGGAGAAGTCGTGACCTTCGTCAGACCGAGAAACAACAAGGAATTGTGGCAACGACGGAAGAACTGTTTGTGGCTGAGACTCAGTGAACTCACGCTTGTGAGCAGACATAGTGGAAGGTGAGGAAACCACTGCGGAAGAATCCCCATGATTACCGGCGTCTCCGATGGCGTGCTCCTCCCTTGTGGGGGCCCTCTCTGAGGGCACTCCCGGCTTAGGTGATTGTTCACACCTCCCGACAAATGGACGGAGGGACCAATCGGCACTTTCGGAAGTTATCAGCTCGGGTAATCACCCCTCCCTCGGCCTGGCCGTATGTACGTGTCCTACCTGTCTACCCGGGCAGGGAATTACGTGTTACCCCGTCACCGGCTACACACAAAAATGCGAGGGTCGGCCTTCAGACACGCACAGGAAGGAAGAAAGAGAAAGGGAAAAACAGAGAAAGGGAAAGGAAAGAGGAGAGATCTCAATCGCCGCAGCGGAGAAAAGGGTAAAGAGAAGTGGTAAGGAAAAGAGAAGGACAAAGGAAGGATAAAGACATACAAGCAGAGAAGGCGAAGAATGCGGTACATTTACGAGCGTCCGTCTCCGGACGGAGGCACAAACCATACTCCCAGAGGGGGAGAAAGGGAAGGAAAGAGCCAGAGGTGAGGGGAGGAGGGGCGAAGATGGGGGAGAGGGAAGGATGCGGAAAAGGAAGGTATGCAGCCCGGAAAGGAAGGAAGGCCACATTAGCTCGGGGTCCCATGCTCGCTACGCACATAACCACGAAAGAGTTGTGGACCCCCTGGGGGGGGGGGGGGGGGGGGGGGAGACAAAGCTGTGGGCGAGGGATGAACCATGGAGGTTTATGTTAGTGAACCTGGAGCAGAGGTGGAAGAGGAAACAACTGGAGTTCAGAGAGGAGGGATCAGACATGGATTGCGATCATAATCCCCGAACTGGGTCGCCATTGCAGGAGATGGATTTCTGTGTTTGGAAAGAGGAGATGGTAATTTCAATACTTAGGGAAGCTGCAAATGTAGATAGTATAACTGACAAGCTGTTGTTGGCACCTGATTCACAAAGTAGGGACCCCAGCCTTCAAAAATAAACTATTCACAGGGCTAGTTCAACAGGCTCCTGTCGCAAGTCGAACCCCGCATTGGTGTATTAGGTTCACTATCCACAATGCTGAGAGTGATGCTGAACCATATGCCAGACTTCCATAATCAAGACAGGAGTTGCAGCCAGCACTTTTGCTTAAGCTGGCAAAGATGGGGAACCTACGTCAACCGAGAATCAAAGACCGGTCCTAAAAAGCAATAAGTCTCCACCACATAGAGCAGTTGGTCCTCAAGGTAATGTTCAGGTTGTGGGTGAACAGTACAATGTTGACAGAAGTGCATGGTGAGAGTCTTGGCGGCTGAAAATTGAAAGCCATGGGTGAGGGGCCATGCCTGTGCCTTTTGTGTGGCACCTTGCAGTCCATGTTTAGCGACACCCACACTAAAGGAGCAATAGTAGTGGAAAAAGTCGTCAGTATATTCATCAGAGGGTGGTATTGAGTACTCCACAGCTGCTACTAGGCCATTGATGGCTATTAGAAAGAGAGGGCCACTCAGTCCAGAGCACTGTGGGACCCCATTCTCTTTGCGATAGGGGGGTACTGTGGGAAGCACCAACTCAAATCTGGAACCTAGGGTGCAACAGAAAGTTCTGGATAAAAATCAGGAGCAGACACCAGAGACCCCACTCATGCAAGGTAGCGAGGATGTGGTGTTGCCATGTGGCGTCCTAAGTCTTCTGCAGGTCGAAGAAGATGGCTGTAAAGAGAAAGCTGTTCAAATGGCAGACTCCAGGTAAACTAGATTATCAGTAGTGGAAAGGCCTTGGCAAAAATCAATCTGGGATGGAGTCAGAAGACCCCAAGACTCAAGGAGCCAACACAGCCGCTTGCTCACCATGCATCAAAGCAACTTACAGAGAACACTCGTGAGACTTGATAGGCAATAACTGTCCATCTCTAGGGGGGCCAATTCAATTTCAGTACTGCGATGACGATGCTTTCTCGCCACTGCGATGGGAATTCGCCCTTGCTCCAAATGCAGTTATAGATGGCAAGGATATGACGTTGAGAATCCACTGATAGGTGCTTGATCGTTTGGTTATGGATGCAGTCCAGCCCTGGGGCTGTATCAATGCAGTTGGCTAGGACACACAAATTTCCACTCATTGAATGGAGCTTTACATGACTCCAGAGGGTGTATAGCAAAAGATAATTGCTTTCACTCCATATGCTGTTTTTAGGACATGAAAGGCTGGTCAATAATAATTCTCAGACACAGAGGCTCCAGCATAATGCAGAGGAAAATGTTCGGGGACTGTGTCTGGGTCAGTGTATACAGTGTCATTCAAGATAATACCAGGCACATCTGCAGGAGTCTGGTATCCATAGAGACATCTGATCTGGCTGGGAAAGTTCCATGTGCCACACTGAAGTGTGTGGGGGGTACCAATATTCAAGAGGCAAACGTCAAGTTGTGCCAGTAAGTTTTTGAGGTCTTTACTGCAGCCAGTGATCGTGGTTCCAGTCCACAAAGGGTTATGAGCACTGAAACCAAGATTAAGAAAGGTGGGGAGAGCTGAGAAACTAATGCAAACAACATGTTCTGAGACACTTCACCATCAGGAGGAAAGTAAACATTGCAGATGGTAAAAATCCTGAAATGCCCTTACCTGAACAGCCACAGCCTCCAAAAGTGTATTAAGAGGCACAAGTTCACTACAAAGGGTGTCCAATACATACGTGCAAACTCTGCCTGACACCCTGTATAGGTAGCATGATTTTTATAATATTCCCGATATCCATGAAGGGCTGGGGCTGGGGTCTGTGTTGGTGGACAAAAAAGGATCCTGAAGGACTATGCAGGAGGCAGGGGAAATGGTGGAAAAACCAGTACAATTCCACTGGAGAATAATGTTGTCCATGTAATGTGAGGCTATGAGGGGACCAAGGTGGCAGGTTATGGCCTAGGGTCACTTGCTGCGACTGAGGAGTCATGGCATCAAAACTTTATTTTCTGAGTGCTGCTGTGTGGTGTGAACTGGGGCCACAGGGATTGCTGGAATATCCACCTCAGCCACAGGAGTGGAACAGGCAAGATATGATGGCCTCCATGCCACTTGAATGTACTTTTTCTTCGAGAACTTTTCCATCTTACCTTTCCTTAGAGGATTTCAATGACTTGAGGGCTTCTCTGAATCAGCTTCAGGGAAATATGACGATTGCGAAGCCCTGCAAACCAGCAGCCTGTGGGTCCTTCACCAATGGCTGGCGTCCAGTTGTAAACCAGTGAAAACCTTGGAAGGAAATGTCTCGAGGGAGCCCTTAAAAGCAAGAGAAACTGGAGGACGGTGATTCATCGCCAGATGGGAGGTGGGACCAATGCCCCTTATGGGTGGGAAGCCATCAATCCCAAAGTAGATGTGGAGAAAGCAGCAAGAGTGGAGCCCCCAACCATCAGCAGGGCAGGCATGGTTGAGAAGTGCTCAGGGCCACTACAGAAAGGTGTAATGGGCAGGAGTACCATCACCAAAGTGGCAATGTTGTCATAGCCAAGCATATGACATTATTTTACATGCTGGGTGCAACTGGTTGTACTTCTTGGCCTTTTGTTTAGTTTGTACGTAGTCTTGTGTTTTCTTCTCTCTGGAAAACAGTGCAATATGGTGAGCAGGGAGAATGGTGCTTTCCACAGCAGACACAGATAGGGGAGGGGCATAAGAAGTGTTTGTATACAGCACTCATCTACATTCTCTACAGACGGCGTTAGCATTGCAATGTGAAGACATGTGCCTGAATTTCAAACATTTGAAGCACCACATTGGGGGGCATAAGGTTTCACATCACATCAGCATACAATCACCTTGACCTTTTCAGGCAATGAATTGCTCTCAAAGGCCAAGATGAAGGCACTGGGAGCGATCCTATTGACCTTTTGCTCCTATGTACATGACGGACAAAGTGCGGACCTCGTTGCTCCAAGAGCAGGTCTCGGTGGAAAATGATGCCCTGAACCATATTTAGATGATTATAGGGAGTGATAGTCACCAGTATATCACCCAACTTGTTACAAGCGAGCAGTACCTGTGACTGGGCAGGGGGTGCTGTTTTGAGCAAAACTGGCCCACTTTTCATTTTACAGATGGTGTCACTTCCCCAAACTTGTGTTCTAAGTTCTCCACAAACAATAACAGCTTTGAGGACAAGAAGGAATCCCCACTGATCCTTGTGCAAACTAAGTGGGGGAAGTTTTTTTTCGGCTTGCCGCTTAGCCCTATGTTCCTCCCATGGCGTAGTCAGGGAAGGGAAAATTTTAGGGCATTATCTCTCTACATTAAGAGGATTTTCCTTCCGTAACAACTGCTGAGGCTGCACGGCCACCAGTAGGAGATAACTTCATCCACTTCATTTGCGGCTCATCTGCACTGGTGCCACCCACTCCAAATGGGGGTTCCCCCCATGGGTGCCACCCACTCTCAGCAACGGTTACCTGGCCAGTAATCTATTAAAACTTGCTGGCAGATTAAAACTGTGTGCCAGACCGAGACTAACTCTGAACATTTGCCTTTCGTGGGCAAGTGCTCTACCAACTGAGCTATCCGAGCATGACTCATGACCTATCCTCACAGCTTCACATTAGGCGCACTCTCCTGCAGGGTGAAAATTTCATTCTGGAAACATCCCCAGGCTGTGCTAAGCCATGTCTCCACAATATCCTTTCTTCCAGGATTGCTAGTTCTGCGAGGTATGGAGGAGAGCTTCTGTGAAGTCTGGAACGTAGGAGATGAGGCACTGGCAGAATTGAAGCTGTGAGCATAGGTCATGAGTCGTGCTTGAGTAGCTCAGTTGCTAGAGCACTTGCCCGTGAAAGGCAAAGGCCCTGAGTTCCAATCTTGGTCCGGCACACAGTTTTAATCTGCCTGGAAGTTTCACATCAGCGCACACTCCGCAGTAGGGTGAAAATTTCATTCTGGCAGTAATCTATTGCTAGGAGTACTCGTGCCCCAGTCACAACGGGCACATACTTCTTGGTCTTCTTGGCATACAGGGGGAGTTTTCAGCTCTGGCACCAACAGCACGATCCCTGTGGGGTCAGGGGCCTACCATTGTGCAGGTACTTGACAAACCCCTCATCCCCATCAGGATGCCTACCTTACTGGATTGAGTATATATTACCTTATTAAAGGAAAGGGTACGAAGATGGAAAAGCACAAAGGTGGAGCATACACCACATTGGGCGAACTTCCCAGCAAGATCCACACTTCTGGAGAATTTTGAAAATTGGTGGCACATCAACCCCAACAATGGGGACCATGCATTTAGTTAATGAAAATTTGAAGAAAATGCCGAAAGAGTAAATTTGAGTCCCAATTGTAAATCAGGTCCATGCAGGGTCTGCACAAAGAAAACCATCCAATGGAGAGGCAGAGGGGAAAGGGATAATAGAAGTATAAGCTTGCAGCATGGAATGGAAGTAATGCTGCATAGGCTGGGGACCCATGGTAACTAACAAAGCTAACGAGGAATGAGTAAGTGCTCCTCTAGCCAAACAGTCGGCCAGTTTATTCCTTGGGATACCCACACGAGTTTGGACCCAGAGAAAGACAACTGAGCACACAGCACAATGACGGTCAGCGGGAAAGTCATGAATAGCGGAGACCAAAGAGTGGCAAGAATATCATCAATCAATAGCCTGGAGACTGCTCACTGAGTCAGTACATATTAAAACATAGTCAAGGGATGCCCGTTTAATAAAATGGAGGGCTCTGCTAATGGCTATCACCCCTGTTGTAAACACAATACATGTTGCCACAACAAATGGCATTCCCTGCCTGCAGGGGATGTAAAAGCATATCACATCTGATCACAGTTTTAGAACCGCTGGTGTAAAATACAATAGCACCCAGAAACTCTTGAGAAACTGGATATAACAGATGCTGGAAAGTCATGGGGGTGACCGAGACTTTAGGAACTAGGAAGAGATCAGTCCTTATCCGTGGCCTGGGCACCATCCAAGGGTGAGTGTACAAGAAAACATGGGAAGTCCAAACCAGGGAGGGGAGCAGGAGATCTTGGCAGAGGGAAGTGTGGTACATTCCAACTGGTAGTTCCACCTGACAGCAGGCATCAGGATGACGACATCCCTCAAATAAAGAGAATGGGATACGCGGGATGATCGGGAAATTGTCACATGGTGATTGCATAAGAGACCAAGAGCTGGTACCATCGAATATGAAGGGGGAAGGTCCCCGCTTCGGCAAGGAGACTTTAAATACTCCAGTAGACAAAGGCACCCGTGGCCAGACACACACCACGAGGTTGGACTGAGTCTAACAGTTTTAAAGACGAAGAAGACACCAAACCATAAACCTAGAAACCACATACAGTTGAGACGAAATCAGGGCCCAGTAAATACTGATAAGAATAGCACAACCTACACTCCCAGATATGTGGGCAAGGAAGCAAAGAGCATTAAGCTTCTGAATACAGTTAGACTTCAGGTGATGAATATGGGGCAGCCAGGTCACCTTTTCTCCTTTCAAAAAGAAAGTCAAGGACACAGGACTGTGCCACAACATCCACATGTTAGGTAATTAGTAGAGTTCTGGGCCTGGATGGACTGTGGTACGATGGCTGATGCACAAGTTGCATTTCTGTAGGAGAGAATTGGAAACCATGGGAAAGAGCCTATGCAGAGGCCCACCAGGTGGTACCTTGGAGCTTGTGTTCAGCAGAGGCTACAAGTGGGAACTGTACCAAATGCAAACACCATCAACGTACTACTCACAGGTGACCAGCAGCCCAACAGAGGGAAAGAGTGATGCTCACCACAGAGCCCTGTGCTACATCATTCTCTTGGACCCACAGGGAACTGAGTGACACCGACTAACATGGAATAACTGGTGGGATAAAAACTGATTAATAAAAATCAGTAGGGAGATTTGGAAGCCCCAGTCATGGAGGGCAAGTAAAATGCGATGACCCCAAGTGGTGTCATTTGCCTTATGCAAGTAAAAAATGAGTGGAACAAGTGTTTACTTTTAGAAAAAGCCTGTCAGACTGCCGTTTTCAACATAAGCAGATAGTTAGTTGTGGATTGCCCCTCCAAGAAACCACAGTGATAGAGGGACAGAAGGCCCCAAGAGCTGAGAACCCAGTTTAATATGCAGGCGATGATCCTTTAAAGCAGCTTATTGAGTACACTAGTCAGGCTAACTGGCCAGTCAACTACGGAGAGACATTGGATTCTCACCTGTTTAAGTGCTGGTACAACTACTGTGCTATCCTGTCATTGCAATGGGAAGCCATCTTGGAGCCAGAGACAGTTGAAGACCCTCAAGAGAATTTTCATGTGTTCGATCATCTGATTGTGAACTGAATCAGGGCCTGGGGCAGTGCCATGGACCACATCAAGAGGGGAAGAGATTGTTGGATATATGGCATGGAAAAGGTGGCCATCAGCAGCACTGAAGTGGTAAGAGAACCATCACTGAGGAAGCACATATCATGCATGATCTTTTAGGAGCTGGTCAATTAGAAGGCACCTACCAGATGAGAAAAAGGGGGGGGGGGGGGGGACTGTTGGATTAATGTGGTCAGTTCAGTATAAGTGGCCAGCCTGAAGATTGGTACATGTTGCAAATGATAATCACTGACATTGTTTCCACCCACATCGCTATTGCCTCCAATGAGGTATGAAGGGGAATTCATTCACTGACAACTGTGCAAACCAAAGTACAGACCCCTCCAGATGCCCTCTCAGGACCAGTGCTGTTCCGACAGAATGCATGACAACCAATGAGGGTTGGAGAATGATCACCAGTAAATTGGATTTCTTGGAAGTGCAATGCAAACTGCAGAAGAAGAGGAAATACGATGATGTAGTTCTGGCAGGTAACAGTAGTACCCATTACAGTTTCCCTGAATGATCATGTTACTGGTGACCAGGTTAGGCATGAAGGGGCCAGGAGGGCTAGTCACGCCATAGGTTCACTGACACCTGCAGGGACTGAATCATACCCACAAACTTTAACTCTGTATCAGTCTGGATGGTGGTATCTGGCACCTGCAGGGCACCTGAGAAGCCTTGTCTCAATTCTTATTATTTCCCTTCATCACCTTTGGTGGGCAAGGTTCATTCAAGGGGCTATCTGTATTGAGTACAGGAGCATATGAAGAGCGGACAGCCCTGGGACCCAATGGAAATAGTTCCTCTGGCTACAGTTTGGCATCGGGCCTCTGGTCCAGGGGTTGCCAGGAAGAGGAATCCTGAGAGGGAACCCTGTCACCTGTAGACACAGAAGAAGAAAATGCTTCTCTGGCGGGGAAGTGAACAACGAGAGAGGAGGGTGGTGGGAGATTTGGTTTGGGGAAGGTTGAGGTGGGAGGGAGGGGGTGCGGGCAGTGGTCACACATTGGTGTTGATAGTCATATCCACAGGATAAAGAGCTTCATACTTCTTTCGTGCATCAGTATACAACAGATGGTCAACAGATTTGTATACCCAGGTCTTCTGTTCTTCCTTGACAACTGGGCAAACTGGTGAATGTAGAGAGTAATGTTCCACACAGTTGACACACAAATGTGTATGTTCATAAGGAATACATTCATGGAATGATCGTCCACAGTAGCCGCATTTTGTGTCTGCCATGCAGTGGGATGACATATGCCCACAGCATAAAATATTTGAACCACGTCACAAGGTTTCACCTCACATGTACACCACAACCTTAGGCTTCCCTGGGAGAACACTCCCTTCAAAGGCTAAGATAAAGGCACCTGTATCTGTACAATTATCCTTAGGCCCTTTCTGTACACATCTGATAAAAAGTACACTGTGCCACTGGGGATTAGTCTGGAGTTTCTCATCTACTTGGAGTACAATATCTCTGAGGAACATTATTCCTTGAACCATGTTCAAAGTTGTATGTGTGGCAAAGGTCACAGGTATGTCACTTAGATGTTCAAACACCTGAAGAGCTGCAGACTGGACAGCAGAGGAAGTGTAAATTAATAACGAACCATTCTGCATTTTCCCCAGAGATTCAACTTTGCCAAATTTGTCTTCAATGTTTTTGACAAAAAATAATGGTTTTGTTACAGAAAAAGTATCCCCACTAGTACAAGCTTTGCGATTGCCAGCAGAAGGAACTTTAATTTGCTTCATGCTCATATCTTCCACCATAGCACCACCCACTCCAAATGGGGCACAACAGTTACCTGCCCAGCAAACTTTTGCTCAGAGATCCAGTGCCACAGCCATGGTGGGCACATACTCCTTGGCTTGTGTGGGGAGTTTCCAGCTCGGGTACCAACAGTGTCATCCCCACACAGCAGAGGGTTACCACCATACAGATACTTGACAGCCTCTCCCCCCCTCCCCCCCACAACGAAATGGCTACCTTACTAGGTTTTGGGTGTAGTACCTTTGCAAAAAAGAACGGGTGCAAAGAAAGAAGGCACAAGAGATGGAATATACATTACACAGGGTGATCTTCCCTGCACGATCTGCACTTCTACAAAATTTGGAAAAAAGAGTAGCAAGTGAGATCCAACAAGGGGACCATATAGTTAAGAATGAAAAGTTGTGGAGTGCCGGTAGAAAAGAAAATGAGAGTCCAAAATCACAAACCAGATCCAAGCATAATCAGTAGCAAGAAGACCATCCAATGGACAGGCAGATAGAAAGAAAAGAAAGTAGATGGACAGGCCAGCAGCACTGAAAGGGAAGTAGCAACTGCAAGGGCTGGGAACCCGTGGTGGCCAAGCATGCACTCATAAAAGAGATGTGAGCCCCCTGAGAGATGAGGTAAAGGATAGGACAACATCTTCAACCTGTCGTACACCTTCAGAAGAAGGTTGGTTGGTTGACTGGGGGTTAAAGAACTAAACAGCAAGGTCATCAGTCCCTCGCTCCAGGGGTAGTGAAGCTGAGGGCTATGCCGGAAAGGCATTAGCTCATGGATCAGACTAAGGGTTTCCCACACTGTCCTGTCTTCCTTATCCACTCCTAGTCCTTACCCAATTCCCTTCCCCAACCCAAGGTGTGATGCAATCCGTGCCAAGGGGTGCGTAGCACATGGGAAGATGTGTTGCAAACGGAGCCTTAGGGATACCTGCCACCTTCCCTGAGTAAGTAGCCTTACACCATGTGGGGTTTCCATGTTGTGGACTGTGTGGATCCCCAAATCTCGTGGGACCAAGAGGGATATGACTGATGAAAATAAATCAAAACAAACTGAGGGGCAAACTGAGACCTCATACACCCAAACATCGGGGTCAGACCAATGGAATGCACTCCCACTACTGAATCAGGGTCTAGACCTGAGCAAGAAGTGGGAACTGTAGCTGAGAAGTTGGAACACATCAAGATTAAATCCTTGTCTGAGGCCCAGAGGAGGAAACTTCTCACGGAACAGAAACAAAAGGAAGGAAAAGAATGGAGGGAATTAGAAGGGCTTGAGCCCAAGACCCCCAAGAAAAAAACTGTCTCAGGTTGAAGGGGATACGCAGACCCCCACAACGTCGAAGAGGGAAATTTTTTTGGTCTCAGCATATCTTCCTAACAAAGACAACTCTCCTCCCCATTTGCCATTGATGGCAATTGATGGTTGGATGTATGCCAATGCTCACAGCTTGTGTGGGGCAGCAAGGACACCAACAGTAGAGGTGAGTGCATTCTTGAATTTCTCTTGTCTAACAACATGGAGGTCCTGAATAGGGGCAACGACCCTACATTCAGGAATAGCAGAAGGGAAGAAGTAATTGACATTACCTTTGGTTCCATGATGATGGGCAGCTATGTCAAATAATGGCATGTGCCGTTAGAGCCATCCTCATTGGCCCACACATATATTAAATTCAAGGTTGAAATGGGAATCAGAAAGACAACGGTCTATAGGAATCCCAGGAAAACAGACTGGGAAACATATAGGAGGGACCTTGACTTAAGCTTATTGGAAATTAAAACCTCAATAAGGAATCCAGTAGAGTTTGAGGAAGTAGCAGAGGCTGTAATCTCTGCCATAGTGACCTTATACCAGGACAACTGCTCAATCACCAAGACGTGCACAAATAGGAGTGCGCCTTGGTGGAACATTATCTTGGAAATGCAAAGAAAACAGGTACAAAAACTGTTTAGCCTTGCAAGACAAAGGACAATAGGCAAAATATCGTGAGGCCCTTGTCAACTACAACCTTGTAATTAGACAAGCGAAGGAGGCATCCTGGAAGGCATTCTGTGAGGAACTGGAGGGCATGGCTATTCAAGCCAGACTTCACAAAATCCTCACTAGAGTACCAACTAATCCAAGAACTACATTGAGAAAGGAGGAGGGAGAATATAGAAAGACAGCACATGAGACACTGGAACTGCTCCTCAAAACTCACTTTCCTCAATATGCTCTGGCAGATAACATAGACCAGAATGCAATCCCTGAGAGACAATGGTTCTCAGGCACTCTAAGAGAGGACTGGGAACTGGCCAAGGAGTGTGTCGACTTTCCAGCTCTCCTGCAACAGGCAGAAGAGAATCTTATAAGAGTAATATGCAGGTTATTCAGGGTTAGTCTAGCAGCAGAATCATTCCCAATGCCTGGAGGGCAGTGAAGGTTGTCTTTATTCCAAAGCCAGGGAGAATTGATCATACCAAGGCCAAGGATATGAGACCAATTTGTCTGTCCTCCTCCATTCTTAAAACACTGGAAAAACTGGTTACTGTACATGTTGGGAGAGGAGGCTAACTAGGGCCCTCTACATTCAAACCAACATGCATATCAACCCAGGTAAATCATGTGAGCCAGCTCTCCATCAAATCGTTGGGAGGGCAGAGAAAGCACCTCACTTCCAAGAAATAGCCTTCTGCACCTTCATGGACATTGAGGGGGCTTTTAGTAACACGACCTTCGATTCCATGGTTATGGCAGCAGATGTGCATGACCTAGGGACCACTACATGTAGGTGGACTAGGGTCATGCTTAGTCGAAGGAAGGTAGAGTCCACCATGATGAATGAAAAGATGGTAATTAACACCACTAGTTGTCCACAAGGAGTACTTTTGTCCCCTTTATTGCGAAATCTAGTGGTAAACGAACTCACTGAGGAACTAAAATCCAGACAATGCTTTTGCCAAGGATACGCAGACGACCATGTCATAGTAATAATCGGCAAATTTACTGACACAGTTAGGAATATGGTACAAGGAGGTTTGGACATTGTGCAAGACTGGTGCATTAAACAGGATCTAAGGGTTATTCCTAAGAAGACTGGTGTGGTACCATTCACAAAGAAGCATATCCAACACTCAAATTGGAATCTAAAACTTTTCGATGAAACTACGCCAGTGAAGGGCATAGTGAAATATCTAGGGGTAACCTTAGATGAGAAACTAACATGGACCGCTCACATTAAGAGCATCTGCTCCAAAGCGAAAGGTACTCTAGTGAGTAGCAGAAGGGCTTGTGGCAAAAACTGGGGCCTAAGCCCCTGAGGTATGCACTGGATATACACCATTGTGGTTAGATCTAGGATCTCCTATGGGGCTGTAGTGTGGTGGAAGTAGGTAGACAGCAGGTTGCAGCTAAGGAGCTTGCTACGGTGCGGAGACTGGTCTGCTTAGCCTTAACAGGCAGAATTAGCAGCACACCGACCGCTGGGACGGAAGCCATGCTAAATGTGCCTCCACTGCACCTTTGGGCCAAATGAAGGCAGCAGCTGGTGCATACAGACTCAAAACTGGTAAAAACTGGATCTCACTGGGATATGCAGAATCATACACTAAAATAGTGAGAGAGATATATATATATATGGATGGCTGGGGAAATGCCAGCCTACTATATAACAACTCCCAACTGTTTCAACAAGCCTTACAATATAATAATTGGAAGCAGGGAGCAGTGGGAAATAAACAGTTCAACATTGTATGGGGGACACTGCCTGGTTCACTGATAGATCGAAATCAGACCAAGGTGCTGGGGCTGGAATTACGGGTTTCAGCCAAGACTGGAGGACATCATCTCTCTAGGAAAACTGGCCTCAGTATTCTAAGCTGAAATTACTGCAATCAGGGCATGTGTGGAGGAGAATATGCGTAGGTGCTACAAGGACTACAGCATCTACATCTATTCAGATAGCCAGGCAGCCCCGAAATCATTGACAGCTCCTGAAACAAGATCTAAGATTGTTGCAGAATGCCACAGGGCTCTGGTGGAGGTAGCAGGGAAGCAATAGGGTAAACCTAGCGTGGGTCCCTGGCCACTCAGGGATCAATGGCAATGAACAAGCCGACACATTGGCAAGGATGGGGGCAAAGACTCCATTCATTGGACCAGAACCTGTCCCGATGATCACCAAGGCTACGATCAAACTGGAATTATGAAACTGGCTTGGAAGACAGCACATACAATACTGGACCAAGGTCTATAAACAAAAACATGGTAACGTAATGATGCCACAGCCGTGTTTTAAAAGAAGGTCCATAATGCTGGGCTTGAACAGGAAAGAGATTAAACTCATGGTTGGACTGATGACCGGTCATGGGAATCTGAAATACCACCTATATGTAGTAGGTATAATGGAAGAAGACCTTAAATGTAGTATCTGTGATGAGAGTGAAGAAACTGTAACACACCTAATCTTCTAATGCACGGCATTGGAGAGCAAGAGAGACAGAATTTTCAGGACAACTAGACCTGAAGAAACTGTGTCTAACAAAGAACTGGTAAAGGGTCTCCTTGCATTATTTATGGGCATTGGTTGGCTTTACTAGATATACAGGGAGCAATACCGCACAATAAACTCAGTTTCAGTGCGGGCAGTGGCGGGTTGGATCAAAGCTGTTATAGCTTCCCTGCCAAAAATCAACCAATCAATAGCAATCCATTGCACATTTTTCCTAACAACTCAACTTCTCCAAAATTATCTTCAATACGATCCACAAAAAATTATGTTCTCTGTCACTGTAAAAGTATCCCATCAGTCTGAGTACATACTAAGTATTATCAGACTGTTTCAGTCCTAGACGTCTGGCTTGATCCTCTTCCCAAGAGTACCAATGGAGAGGAAAAGCACTAGGATTATAACTATCTGCACTGAAGTTTTGATGCCTGTCCAAAGAGATGTCGGGATCAGAACGGTCATTGTTCTAGTCTAATTTAATAGGTTTCATTAGCACTCGCCTCATGAGTACCACCCAGCTGCAGAAATGGCTATCTAGCAAAATGGCCATTGCCCAGAAAGACAGGCATCTACTCTTTGGCATGGATGAGGACTTAGCAGTTCAGGAATCACCAGTGTCATCCATGTGTTGTCAGGAGGCTCAACTGAAAGGGTACATAATAACCCGTTTGTTTTGGTTAGTGCAGCTCAGTGTCTGATAGATGATCAGAGATGAGCACCTCATGTTCCTGCTGCTAATAAGGCGAGTACACCACTCGTTTGTTGTGTACTTTTACAAGCTTCCAACAGGAGCAACTTATTTACAGATACCTGTGTAGTTACTAGATTATTTTTGTAATTTCTTGCGTATTGTGTGTGTGTGTGTGTGTGTGTGTGTGTGTGTGTGTAGAGGCGGGGGGAAGGGGGGGGGGGTCGGACGTAGGGATGCGAGGGATGTTGAGCACATTCCACATATCCCCCGATCAGTCCACTGCTGTGGCTACCCCAGGTACTGCCTACACTGAGGTTGGCCCCTCACTTGTGGTTGAGTGGGAGATCATTCCAAAGTCTGGCAGGCAACGAAAAACTTTCCAAGCGGCCGATCGTAGGGTCTCCCCGGTTTGTTTGACGAACAGGTTTCAGGCGTTATCTATGGCTGACGATGTCTAAGCCAGATGCAGTTGTCCAACCTGTTCCAGAGGAAGCTTCTCGGCCCACAAGGTCTGAACATTCACAGTGGATGGGTCTGCTGGTAGTTGGGAGCTCCAACATTAGGTGCATAACAGGGCCCCTTAGGAACATGGTCGCCAAGGAGGGGAAGGAAGGCAGTGTGTACTCCGTGTGCATATGGGGGGAGGGGGGGTGGGAGACATTTCAGATGTGGAAAGGATGCTTCCGGATGCCATGAAGAGTACAGAGTGCAGCCAACTGCAGGTGGTGACTCTTGTCGGTACCGATGACGTGTGTCGCTCTGGATCGGAGGAGATTCTCTCTGATTTCGGGAAGCTAGCGGAAATGGTAAAGACTGCCAGTCTTGCTTCTGAGATTAAGGTGGAGCTCACCATCTGCAGCATTGTTGACAGAACTGACTGTGGTCCTTTGGCGCAAAGCCAAGTGAAGGGTCTGAATAAGAGGCTCAGGCAGCTTTGTGACAGTGTACGCTGCAGATTCCTTGACTTGTGCCATTGGGTAGTGGGTTTCCAGGATCAGCTTAATAGGTCAGGAATCCACTACACACAGGAGGTGGCTACATGGTTAGCGGATGCTGTGTGGAGGAAGTGAGTGGGCTTTTTTTTTTTTTTTTTTTTTTTAGGTTAGAGGGTCTCAGGGAACCACAGAAAGGGCATCCATCTAAAAGGGGGCAGGCAAAACATAGTTAAGTAGTTGTAGGAATGATTAGTACCATATTGTAGTAGTAAATTATTGTAGCTGTATTGGGAACACAGCTCCAAGCCCTAACAGGAAGCACTGAAGCTCGAATAGTTATAGGTACAGAAAGCTGGCTAAAACCGGAAATAAGTTCAGCTGAAATTTTTTCAGACGATCTAACAGTGTTCAGAAAGGATAGATTAAATGCAGTTGGTGGTGGAGTATTTATTGCTGTCAGAAGTAGTTTGCCTTGTAGTGAAATTGAAGTAGATAGTTCCTGCGAAATAGTATGGGTAAAGGTTATACCTGACAATTTGACTAAACTATTAATTGCCCCCCCCCCCCCCCCCCCCCCCCGGGCTCAGAAGATATAGTTGCTGAACAGTTCAAAGAAAACTTGAGCCTCATTTCAAATAGGTGCCCCACTCATACAATTATAGTCAGTGTGACTTCAATCTACCCTCGAGATGCTGGGAAAATCATATAATTCAAGCCGTTGGCAGGCCTAAAACGTCTTGCGAAATTGTACTGAATGCTTTCTCAGAAAATTATTTTGAACATTTAGTTCATGAGCCCACTCAAAGCATAAATGGTTGCGAAAGCATACTTGACCTCCTAACAACAAAAAATCCTGGCCAAATAGTGAGTATCATGACGAATACAGGGATTAGTGACCACAAGGCAGTTGCTGCTAAGCTGAATACCTTAATACCTACAACCATCAAAAAGAAACGCAAAGTATATCTGTTTAAAAAATAGGTGATAAAAATGCTCTTAACAACGTTTTAAGAGGCAGTCTTCACTCCTCCGAATCTGGTCATGTAAGTGTAGAAAAGTTGTGGAATGATTTCAGAGAGATATATACTACATAAATTAATAAGTGATGGTACTGATTCCCCATGGTACACAAAATGGGTCAGATCGCTGTTGCAGAAGCAGCATCAGCAAAAAAAGCATGCCAAATTTAAAAGAATGCAAAATCTCCAAGATTGGCAAAGTTTTGCAGAAGTTCAAAATAGAGTGCATACTTCAATGCAAGATGCTTTTAATAATTTCCACAACGAAATTCTGTCTCGATATCTGGCAGAAAAGCCAAAGAGATTCTGGTCACACATAAAGCACGCCAGTAGCAAGATGCAATCAATACCTTCACTGCGCAATAACAACGGTGAAGTCACTGATGACAGTGCCACTAAAGCAGAGTTATTACACATGGTTTTACAAAACTCCTTCACCAAAGAAGACTAAGTAAATATTCCTGAATTCCAATCAAGAACAACTGCCAAGATGGGAAACATAGAAGTAGATATCCTCGGTATAACAAAGCAGCTTAAATCACTTGATAAAAGCACGGCTTCCGGTCCATATTGTACACCAGTCAGGTTCCTCTCAGAGTATGCTGATACAATAGCTCCATATTTAGCAATTTATATACAACCGCTCTCTCTCAGAAAGGTCTGTACCTGAAGATTGGAAAATTGCTCAAGTCACACTAATACCCAAAAAGGGAAGTAGGAGTAATCCATTGAATTACATGCCCATATCACTAACAATGATCTGCTGTAGGGTTTCGCAACATATAATATATTCGAACATTATTAAGTACCTCGAAGAAAATGATTTATTGACACACAGTCAGCACGGATTCAGAAAATATTGTTCTTGCAAAACACAACTAGCTCTTTATACTCATGAAGTAACGAGTGCTATTGACAGGGGATGTCAAATTGATTCCATATTTTTAAGATTTCCAGAAGGCTTTCAACACAGTTCCGCACAAACATCTTCTAACCAAATTGCTTTGCTATGGAATATCACCTCAGTTGTGCAACTGGATTCATAATTTCCTGTCAGAAAGATCACAGATTGTAGTAATAGGCAGAAAGTCATCAAGTAAAACAGAAGTAATATCCGGCATTCACCAAGGTAGTGTTATAGGCCCTTTATTGTTCCTTATCTATATTGACGACATAGGAGACAATCTGAGTAGCTGTCTTAAGATAGTTATCAGATGATGCTGTCATTTACCGCCTTGTAAAGTTATCAGATGACCAAAATGAATAGCAAAATGATTTAGATAAGATATCTGTATGGTGCAAAAAGTGGCAATTGACCCTAAATAAATAATAGTGTGAAGTTATTCACATGAGTACTGGAAGAAATCCACTAAATTTCGATTATGCATTAAGTCACACAAATCTGAAGGCTGTAAATTCAACCAAATACTTTGGGATAACAATTACAAATAACCTAAATTGGAACAATCAGATAGATAATGCTGTGGGTAGAGCAGACCACAAATACTGCAATTCATTGGCAGAAGACTTAGAAGGTTCAACAGGTCTACCGAAAAGACTGCTTACACCATGCTTGTCCACCCTATTCTGGAGGATTGCTGTGCGGCGTAGGTTCCGCATCAGGTGGGACTGATGGATGTCATCGAAAAAGTACAAAGAAGGACAGCTAATTTTGTGCTATCGTGGAATAGGGGAGACAGTGTCACAGACATGATAAGTGAATTGGAGGGGCAATCATTACAACAAAGGCGTTTTTCGTTGCGACAGGATCTTCACATGAAATTTCAATCACCAGTTTTCTTCTCCGATTACAAAAACATTCTGTTGGCACCCATCTACATAGGGAGAAATGATCATCACAACAAAATAAGAGAAATCAGGGCACACCCAAAAAATGTAAGTGCTCGATTTTCCTGTGTTCCATTCTAGAGTGGGATAGTAGAGAGACAGCTTGAAGGTGGTTCATTGAACCCTCTGCCAGACACTTTATTCTGAATATCAGAGTAATCACGTAGATGTAGCTATAGGCCATCACGGAATTGGCTACTGCATTGGCTTTGAAGCACATGCAAGAGCCTACACTGGTATTTTGTGCATATGGTCTTTAACACTCCCTGCAGTATGGGCTATTTACGTTGTTCTTCCTCAGTCAGTCCACACTACAGAAAAAATTGGAAAATGACTGAGTGATTAATTGAGAAGGGTTATGAGACCAATTGAAGAGGTCATCAGTCCCATGATTCCAAAGTTACTCACAGAAGAAAGAGGGTCTGCTAAAAGTGGACGGATCCAGTCAGGGGAGTCAAACTATAAAACAAAGAAGTTAAAACACAGATAGTAAAAGACAAACAGTGAGGTTTGTGGGGGTTGAATGAACCAGACCACAAAGGCCGTCAGTCCCTTTTTCCATGATCACAAAAAAAAAAAACACAGAGATGACAAGGGATGACACAGAACAAAGACATAGAGAAAGACCAGAAAAGAGGAATTATAACACACAGAGTGTTACAGTGGTTGGCCGACCATGGGAACAAAAAAAGGAAAAGCCAACCACCAAGAGACACATTAAAAAGCCCAATCTAAAACCATAGGCCAAAGGTCAGACTCAACACAAAAGAAAGAGACAAACCCTCAGATCGAGCAATAAAAGTCCCCTGCATGAATAAAACTCAAAACTAAGCCTGCCATGGCAGCGTCATCTGTTAAAAGTGCAGGGAGCGTATCAGACAGCACAAACGTCTGCCTGAGCGCAGTTAAAAGAAGACAGTCCAACAAAATGTGGTCCAATGTCAACGTTGAACCACAGTGACAGAGGGGTGGGTACTCGCGGCGCAATAAATAACTGTGCATCATCCAGGCGTGGCCAAGGCACAGCCAGCAGAGTACAGCCGAGTCCTTGCGAGAGGCCCACAAGGAGGAGCGCCACACACCGGTAGTCTCCTTGATAATCTGAAGTTTGTTGGGTGAAGGCAGGGTGCGCCATTCATCACCCCAGGTACCAAGGACCTTCTGCCGCAAAACTGAACAAAGATCACACTCCGAAAGGGCAATCTCCAAAGCCGGTGCACCAACAGCCTGTTTGGCCAGAGTGTCTACATGTTCATTATCTGGGATGCCAACATGACCTGGGGTCCACATAAAAACCATGGAGCGGCCAAACAGGCAAGAGTATGGATGGAACCCTGGATAGCCATCACCAGACGAGAGCAAGGAAAACAGTGGTCGATAGCTCGTAAACTGCTCAGGGAGTCACTACAGATAATGAAGGACACACCTGAGTAGGAGCAGATATACTCTAGGGTGCGAGAGATGGCGACCAGCTCGGCAGTAACAACACTGCAACCAGCTGGCAATGAGTGTTGTTCAGAATGATCCCTAAGAGTAAGAGCATAACCAACTCAACCATCGAACCATCGGTAAGACAACATCAGGGCCGTGAAATGTGGCAAGAATGGAAAGAAAGTGGTGGTGGGGGGCCTCAGGAGGGACTGTGTCCCTCAGGCCCTGTGCCAAATCCAGCCGAAGGCATGGGCAGGGCACTCACCACGGGGGTATATGTATATGGGGCCAGAGAAAGGTGGGAGTGGGAATAACTCAAGCCCAGAGATAATAGCCCAGAAGCAAACCACAATCTTACACCCTGACCGGCACTGCCGTTCTGGAAAATGGACGACCGAGCTGGGGAACGGGAGATGGTAATTTGGATGCCCGGGCAAGCTATAAACATGTGCAGCATAAGTGGCCAGTAGTCGTTGGCACCGGATCCGCAATGGAGGGACACCAGCTTCCACAAGTAGCTTGTTTACAGGGCCTGTGCGGAAAGCTCCAGTTGCAAGTCAGATCCCGCAGTGAAGTAGGGAGTCGAGCAACCGCAATGCGGAAGGCGATGCCGAACCATAAGCCAGGCTCCCATAATCGCAATGGGGCTGAATCAACACCTGATACAGTTTTAGAAGGGTAGACCGATTGGCACCCCAGCTGGTGTGACTCAAGCAATGAAGAGCATTAAGATGCCGCCAGCACATTTGTTTAAGCTGCCGAATATGAGGGAGCCAAGTCAACCGGGCATCAAAAAGCAAGCCCAGAAACTGATGTGTCTCCACCACGGCAAGAGGTTCGCTGTCAAGATAAAGCCATGGCTCAGGGTGAACAATGCGACACCGGCAGAAATGCATGACGCAGGTCTTGGCAGCCGGAACCTGGAAGCCCTGCGTGACGGCCCAAGACTGCAGCCTGCGGATAGCGTCCTGTAGGCACCTTTCAGCAACCGCAATGCCAGTGAAGCTATAGTACAGGCAAAAGTCCTCAGCATACAAAGAAGCCGATACGGACGTTCCCACAGCTGCAGCTAGCCCATTGATAGCAACTAAAAAGAGGCAGACACTCAAGACAGAGACACTCAAGACAGAGCCTTGCGGGACCCCATTCTCCTGGACTCGGGAGGAACTGTGGCAGGAACCAACTTGCATGTGGAAGGAATGAAACGACAGAAAATTTTGAATAAAAAGCAGGAGCAGGCCCCTAAGACCCCATCCATGAAGCATGGTGAGAATGTGAAGTCGCCACGTCGAATCGTACGCCTTCCGCATGTCAAAAAAGACGGCAACCAGATGCTGATGGCGGACAAATGCTGTGCGGATGGCAGACTCCAGGCAGACCAGATTATCGGTGGCAGATTATCGGTGGCAGAGCGGCCCTTACAGAACCTACGCTGGGATGGAGCCAGAAGGACCCGAGACTCAAGTAGCCAACTCAACCTCCAGCTCACCATGTGTTCGAGCAACTTGCACATAACGTTGATGAGGCTAATGGGGCAGTAGCTGTCCACCTACAGGAGGAGGGGGTGGGGGTTCTTGCCAGGCTTCAACACTGGGATGATAATGCTTTCCCACCTTTGGGAGGGGAACTCACCCTCAACCCAGATAGGGTTGAAAACGTCGAGGAGGTGTCACTGGCAGCCCACCAAGAGGTGTTTGAGCATCTGATAGTGGATGTGATCTGGCGCGGGAGCCATATCAGGGCAAGTGGCTAGGACAGTGTGAATTCCCATTCACTGAATGGAGCATTGTATGACTTGGGGTGGCACATATGGAATGAAAGGCTCCGACTTTCCAACCACTCTTTCAGGGAGCGGAAGGTCAGTGGGTAATTCGTAGAAGCGGAACTCTGAGCATAATGCTCTGCTAAGAGTTCTGCAATCCTGTCTGATTCAGTACAGACTGCTCCAGTCACGGAAAGCCCATGTACACTGACGGGTATCTGATACCCATAGAGTCGCCTAATCTTGCACCAAAACTGCAATGGAGAAGTACGGGTGCCAATGATGGAGACACACAGTTCCCAGAACTCCTGCTTCTGTCGGCGAATAAGAAGTCGGGCTCAGGCACAGAATCGTTTAAAGGTAATGAGGTGTTCCAATGCTGGGTGCTGCTTATGACTCTGGAGCACCTGCCTGCGATCTCTAATCGCCTCAGCGATCTCCGGTGACTACCAAGGTACATCCTCCACCTAGGGGACACGGAAGAACAGGGAATTGCAGATTCCACAGCAGAAATGATGCCGGTGGTGATCGTGTGAACCACCACATCAAAGGCGCCATGAGAAAGAGGCTCAAGAGTGGCAATGGAGGCAAAGAAGTCCAAGTCAGCTTTATTCAAAGCCCATCTGGGGAGGCGCCCACGTGAGTGACGCTGGGGCAGTGACAGAAAGATCGCAAAGTGGTTATTACCACATAAGTCATCATGCACATTCCATTGGACAAATGGTAGAAGGCCAGAGCTGCAGATCGAAAGGTCGATGGCTGAGTACGTGCCATGCATCACACTGAAATGTGTGGAGGCACCATTAATTAAAAGAGAAAGGTCAAGCTGTGCCAACACTTTACCAACAACAGTGCCTCGGCCTGTTGCCACCAATCCACGTCATAAAGGGTTACGGGCATTAAAGTTGCCCAATAACAGAAAAGGTGGCGGCAATTGGGCTATCAGCGCAGCCAATACATGCTGCGGGACATCACCATCCGGTGGAAGATAGAGACTGCAGAGAGTAACAGCCTGAGGCGTCCACACCCGAACAGCAACAGCCTGTAAAGGTGTTTGAAGAGGGACATACTCACTGTAAAGAGAGATAAGGACGTAGACACAGACTCCACCAGATACCCTCTCATAAGCTGCCCTATTCTTATAATAACCCCGATAACCACAGAGGGCAGGGGTTCACATTTTAGTTTCCTGGAGAGCAATGCAGAAGAAAGAGTGAAGGCTGAGAAGCTGTCGGAGCTCAGCAAGGTGCTGGAAAAAAACGCTGCAATTCCACTGGAGTACGACATTGTCCGCAGCCGAAAAAGGTGTGAAGGGACCGACGAGGCAGATTATGCCACTGGATCAGCTGCTGCCACTGACTAAGTACCCGTGCGATCGACTTCCATGGTGTCTGAGGATCTGACGAGGTTTAGGTCCTCAGCGGACGCCAGAATCCCCACCCCATCCTCAGACGCAGAGCCTGTAGGTTGCGGTGGTGTGGGCGCCACCACAAATTCCTTGGTCTTAGAGGTGGTCTTCTTGGACTTTTCTCGCCTGGACCATATTTAAACTCTTATGAAGCATGGTGGTAACAAACATCCCCCAACTTGTCACAAGCGAGTAATGCCTGTGACTGGGCAGAGGATGCTCTTTTTATCAAAACTGACCCAGAACGCATTTTGGACAAGCCCTCCACCTCCCCAAACTTGTCCTCTAAATGCTCTACAAAGAACTGAGGCTTCATGGACACAAAGGATTCCCGTCAGCTATCGTACATATAAGGTAGCAGGGCGAATAAGCTTCGCTGTCATTCTTAGCCTTTTGTTCCTCCCATGGTGTGGTCAGAGATGGAAATGATTGGGGGTCATACGTATTTGCATTAAATTGAGCTCTGGAACGATTAGAGACTGCTGGCGGCTGGCCACCAGCAAGAGAAGATGTGGCACACTTCATTGCGTGTCATCCGCCCTGCTGCCACCCACTCCGACCAAGGATCCTCCCCATGGGCGCCACCCAGTCGCAGCAAGGGCCACCTGGCAGGATGGCCATTGCCGGGAGTCCTGATGCCGCAGGGAGATAGGCATCTACTCCTTGGCATACGTGGGGAGTTAATGGCGCAGGCATCAGCAGAGTGATCTCTGTGTTGTCAGGGAGCTACAACCAACAGGGTACATGGCGGCCCCACCAGAACAGACTGGCTACTGCGCTGGATATCAAGTGCAAAGAAGTCCAGAGTGGTCTTCGGTGCAGAAAGCGACAAAGCATAGTTGATGGCGGAAACTGCACCCAGGAATGTATCCTCACCCAAGAGACGGAGAGTGAGCAGGAAAGTGGTCACTGTCACAAAGATCATCATGTAGAGAAGCCACGAGAGCAGGGAAGGAGATCGTGAGATTGATAGCAGTACAGGTGCCACGAGCAGCACTGAAGTGGGTAGGGGAACCACCACTGAGAAGACACAAATTGATGTCTGTAATATGTTGGTCAATTCCCGGAGACCCCTACCTGTTGGAAAGGCACTCCCCCCATAGTGGACGATGGGCACTGAAGTCCCAAAGGATGATAAATGGAGGTAGGAGTTCCTTTATAAATGTATACAGTTCAACATAAGGAAGTGGCCTACCTGGAGGGAGGTAGACATTGCAAATGTTGATTGCCAGAGTCATTTGCGCACTAACCGCTATTGCTTCCAGGTCGGTATGAAGGGGGATCCAGTCACTAATGAGATCACAGCGAACCAATGTGTGGACCCTGCCGGATGGTATTGCGGGGCCAGTGTGTTTCCAACAGAATGCCCGATAACCACGAAATGTTGGAGAGTGGTCATCAAGGAAGTGCATTTCTTGAAGATCAAGACAGAATGCAGAATAGGAAGAGGAAGAAACAAGACGTATTTCCAGTAGGAGATGATAGGTGCTGAAGAAGGGGGTACTTCTTCAGCCGAAGAGAGGGAGATGAAGGAAACTGCAGAGGGGAGGGGGGAGGGGGGGGGGGAGGGAGAGGGTGACAAGCTGGGGTAAGGAAGAGGTAGGAGGGGGAAAGGCTGTAACAGAAGTAAAAGTTGAAGGAAGTGACACCGAATAGAGTCTCTCGTATTTCTGGTGAGCCTCAGAATAAGACAGGCAATCCAGGGACTTGTGCTCTTGGATCTTCTTTTCTCTCTTGTAAGCTGGACAATCCAGTGAGCGAGAGGAGTGCAGGGTTGGTGTCCACAGTCACCACACAGAGTGTCCGCCATACAGCGGGAAAACTTATACCCAAAACACAAGCACTGAGTGCACCTTATGGATGCGGGACACACTGCTTCACGTGACATCTGTAGGCACATAATCTTGACCTCCAGGGAGTGTATCCCCCTGAAAAAATAGAAAGATGATGCTGGTATAGGTGCGGTTGTCTTTGTAACCCTTCTGCACATGTCTAACAAAATGAATACCGTGTCACTCCAGATTAGCCGGGAGTTCCTCACCAGTTTGCAAGATGAGGTCCCTAAGAAAAATCACTCCCTGGACCATATTCAGAAATTTGTGAGGGGTAACAGACACTGGGACATTGCCAAGATGATCATAAGCATGAAAAGCTGCAAACTGGGTGGCAGAAGAAGCTCTGATCAACAGGGAGCCTGACTGCATCTTACTGAGAGATTCCACTTCACCAAACATGTCCTCGATATTCTCCACAAAAAACAATGGATCTGTAGCAGTGAATGTCCGCCGATCTGTCTTAGTACAGAGAAGGTAGTGGAGTGTTCCATCCCAAGAGGGTGAGCCTGGTCCTCCTCCCATGGTGTAGCCAGGGAAAGTAAGGCTGCCAGGTCACAAGAAGCACCATTCAATGACTCTTCACCATTCGAAGAGACAGCCATTTGAGAACAGCCAGATTTTTGCAGCATGATACGATTCATGCACCAAGCAATCGCCCTGATAGCGCCCACTCCAATCAGGGGCTTTCCCCATGTGCACCACCCAGCCACAGCAAGAGCCACCTGGCATGGCAGCCATCGCCGGGAGTTCTAATGTTCCAGGAAGATAAGCAACCACTCCTTGGCATACATGGGGAGGGAACAGCTCAGGTTACCAGTAGTGTGATCCCTATGTTATCAGGGGGCTCAAGCCACATGGGTATACAACAGCCCCAACACATGGACGGGCTACATGTGCTGGTGACCTAGCAGGATGGAGAGGGGGCTACAGTGGGGAATGAAGAGGGGAAGGAAGGTGGGGTAGGAATTCATACCATAGACACTAGGAAGGGAGTTCCTCCCCAAATGACTCAAACTAAAAACAGAAAATTTGGAAGTGGAGGTCAAACCTGAAGCAGGCACCTAAACACCAAAAAGAACAGACACAAGGATCAAAATTGCAAGCAACATGAGGAACCAGGTGGATAGCCAGGTTGATACAAATCAGCACACCAAGAGAGGGAAAGGAGGGGGCAATGGAGAAGGATACGGAGGAAGGGCAGGATGAAGGAAATGCAACCAGGCAAGAAAGAAGGGGCTGCAATAGCTTGGGGCCCATGTGTGCCATGCACGACCTCTTTAAAGAACCGTGAGCCCCTGGGGGCTGGAAAATAATGGTCAAACTCAGAGGGGGGCCACAATTTACTTCAGCCAAAAAATATGCTGAGTTACAGAATATTGCAAGAAAGGAAGGCAGAACCTAGTAAACTACCAGGTCGACATCAAAGACTGCTATCATGAAAATAAGAGAAGGAAGGTTAGTCAGGGATGGAAGAGTGCAGCAAAAGAAATGAAGGAGGTGCTCTAGCAACTTAGATGCTCGCCAAGCATATACTCACCTAAGAGTCGTGAGTCACCCAAGGTGGGCCACGTAAGAAAAATGGGGCATGAGGTGTTAAGCAAGAAATGACACGTAGGTAGAAATACCACCATGAAGGAAGAGACCTGGAATAGTTGTTGATCTTTGGTGGCCCAGTGGACTATGTAGCTCGTCTCACACACGGAATGAAGGGGCACGTGTTTCCAGAGCATTCCTTCTTGCTACCTTTAATTAGGCATCAAGCTTTTGCACAGGGCCATTTAAAAGTGGTAAGGGCAGTCTACAAAGGATATCACTTGCTACATTGCAGTGCCCTTCCACAGTCCTGAACAACTGTTCCAATGTCTTTGGTCCATCAGAGTGGTACTTGCTTGTGGAGAGAGCCTACAGAATGACGGATAGGAATTCAACTGGTGGGAGTGGTCGCAGTAGACATGTCTTGTATAATACGATGGAGACAGGAGACAGGATAAAGGTGATAACAGAGGTATACAACTGCCATTCCAAGAGCCCAACATAGCAAGTGGTCAATTGGGCAGTAACACAGAAGTGACAGTGCCATCAGAAAGTAATCACTATTACAAAGATTGTTGCATAGTGAAAACTGTAGTGAATTCACAAAATTGTGATGAGGTGGGGGTGGTGAAGGATGGGGGGAGTTGTAAGGATTGACACAATTCCTTTGAATTATCAAATCAGGGTCACGTTAGGTGTGAAGGATTGGAAGGATTTAGCAGGGGGAGGTGGGGGGGCGTTATTTTTCTTTTTCTCCAAGTTTTTTGAGGGGTTTGGGATATCAACTGTGAGAGTAGGAACTGGAGAACAGCAGGCAGTCCAGAGAGCTCCACTCTATCTCCTCTTTAGCCACTGGCTGATGTTGTGTCACCGGCTCTTACGATTTCTGTGGAAGACCATTCCCTAAAGGAGGCCTTGGCTCTAGTACAGGCTGGAGAAAGGTCGTGCTTCTCCGACACTGTGTATGAAATCGAGGTCTCCGTAGACAATGCTGCAGCAACCACAGGAGAGGGGGTGGGGTGGGGGATGAGGCTTATCTCCCCAAATGATCAATTTGTGTGTGGCACTACAAGAAGTCAATATTGACGGAATTGTGGGGGCCACAGTAGTGGCAAAATTCAATACCACTGGGACAGGATATGCTGTTGTTGTGGTCTTCAGTCCTGAGACTGGTTTGATGCAGCTCTCCATGCTACCCTATCCTGTGCAAGCTCCTTCATCTCCCAGTACTTACTGCAACCCACATCCTCCTGAATCTGCTTTGTGTATTCATCTCTTGGTCTCCTCCTACGATTTTTACCCTCCACACTGCCCTACAATGCTAAATTTGTGATCCCTTGATGCCTCAGAACATGTCCTACTAACCGGTCCCTTCTTTTTGTCAAGTTGTGCCACATACTCCTCTTCTCCCCAATTCTATTCAATACTTCATCATTAGTTATGTGATCTACCCATCTAATCTTCAGCATTCTTCTGTAGCACCACATTTCGAAAGCTTCCATTCTCTTCTTGTCCAAACTATTTATCGTCCATGTTTCTCTTCCATACATGGCTACACTCCATACAAATACTTTCAGAAACGACTTCCTGACACTTAAATCTATACTCGATGTAAACAAATTCCTCTTCTTCAGAAACGCTTCCCTTGCCATTGCCAGTCTACATCTTATATCTTCTCTACTTCGACCATCCAGTTATTTTGCTCCCCAAACAGCAAAACTCCTTTACTACTTTAAGTGTCTCATTTCCTAATCTAATTCCCTCGGCATCACCCGACTTAATTCGACTACATTCCATTATCCTCGTTTTGCTTTTGTTGATGTTCATCTTATATCCTCCTTTCAGGACACTGTCCATTCCGTTCAACTGCTCTTCCAAGTCCTTTGCTGTCTCTGATAGAATTACAATGTCATCGGCGAACCTCAAAGTTTTTATTTCTTCTCCATGGATTTTAATACCTACTCCGAATTTTTCTTTTGTTTCCTTAACTGCTTGATCAATATACAGATTGAATAACATCGGGGAGAGGCTACAACCCTATCTCACTCCCTTCCCAACCACTGCTTCCCTTTCATGCCCCTAGACTCATAACTGCCATCTGGTTTCTGTACAAATTGTAAATAGCCTTTCGCTCCCTGTATTTTACCCCTGCCACCTTTAGAATTTGAAAGAGAGTATTCCAATCAACATTGTCAAAAGCTTTCTCTAAGTCCAAAAATGCTAGAAACGTAGGTTTGCCTTTCCTTAACCTTTCTTCTAAGATAAGGCGTAAGGTCAGTATGGCCTCACATGTTCCAGCATTTCTACGGAATCCGAACTGATCTTCCCGGAGGTCAGCTTCTAGCAGTTCTTCCATTCGTCTGTAAAGAATTCACGTTAGTATTTTGCAGCTGTGACTTATTAAACTGATAGTTCGGTAATTTTCACATCTGTCAACACCTGCTTTCTTTCTTTCATTTCTTAGCCCCAATCCATATTCACCTACTATGTTTCCTTCTCTCCCTTTTCCTACTCTCGAATTCCAGTCACCCATGACTATTAAATTTTCGTCTCCCTTCACTACCTGAATAATTTCTTTTATCTCATCATACATTTCTTCAATTTCTTCATTATCTGCAGAGCTAGTTGGCATATAAACTTGTACTACTGTAGTAGGCGTGGGCTTCGTGTCTATCTTGGCCACAATAATGCATTCACTATGCTGTTTGTAGTAGCTTACCTGCACTCCTATTTTTTTATTCATTATTAAACCTACTCCTGCATTACCACTATTTGATTTTGTGTTTATAACCCTGTATTCACCTGACCAAAAGACCTGTTCCTCGTGCCACCGAACTTCACTAATTCCCACTATATCTAACTTTAACCTATCAATTTCCCTTTTTAAATTTTCTAATCTACCTGCCCGGTTAAGGGATCTGACATTCCACGCTCCGATCCGTAGAATGCCAGCTTTCTTTTTCCTGATAACGAAGTCCTCTTGAGTAGTCCCCGCCCGTAGATCCGAATGGGGGACTATTTTACCTCCGGAATATTTTACCCAAGAGGACGCCATCATCATTTATCCATACAGTAAAGTTGCATGCCCTCGGGAAAAATTACAGCCGTAGTTTCCCCTTGCTTTCAGCCGTTCGCAGTACCAACACAGCAAGGCCATTTTGGTTAATGTTGCTAGGCCAGGATATAAGCAATTATATTTTTCTCAGGTTTCATAATATGGGAGACCTTAAGGTTCTAGACTTAGAGACACCAGGCACACCTGTGGGGGACTGGTGTCCACAGAGGTGGTAAAACTGAGGATTACGTGATACAATGGTAGTAACATGCTGTTCCGAGCATTCTCATTTCTGTTGTTTTATTAGGTAGCAGATCTGCGCATGAGTCTTTAAAGGATGACGGATGTCACTTATGGTGTTGGAAGGCCTGTCTGATATCCCTGATGGGCACAGTGATTTCTGAAGTCCACCAAGGTACTGTCTTCTGACAGGGGGACCCCGAGGAACAGGTGAGCGCTACATCCGCTGCTGATAGAATGGTTGTGGTTGTGCTCTGCACAGCCGCATCAATACCTCCAACTAGAAGGGTGCTAAGGCTGACAGCAGAAGGAAAGGGATCCCAGTCAGCATTGTTAAGGGCCCATGTGGGAGGACACCCAAGTGAGTGATGCTGAGGGAAGGATAGGACCATTGGAAAATGATCACTGTCATACAGGTCATCAATGAGTGTCCATGGATGGAAGGGAGAGGACCAGGGCTGCAAACGGAAAGATTAATGACCAAATAAGATTCATATGCCACACTGAACTATGTGGGGGCAGTGGTATTCAGGAGAAAGATTGAGCACTACGAGCAAAGTTTCAGTAGCTTTACTGCAGCAAGTGGTCATAGCTCCATCCCACAAAGGATTGTGAGCATTGAAGTCACTCAAAATGAAGGATGAGGGGACCTGAGAAATTAGTGTAGGTTCTCCACCATCAGGAAGGAGACTCACATTACAGATGGTAAGATCCAGAGATGTCCTCAGGTAAACAGCTAAAGCCTCCACAGACATGACAACTTTCAAAAGTGAAAAATCATGAAAATTTTAGCGGTGTACTATTGTGAATTACATTACATCCTTGACGATTAAAGTTTCAATAATTCAATACCTGTAACAACTCAATTACATTTGCTTTATTATTTACAAGTAAATACTAAATAATGGATGTACCTGAGCCTTAGGACTTCATAATTTATCATTCAACATTCTGAACAATATGAATGATGAGCTCTGCTTGTATCTTTGGATTCACACACATTCAAGTGAAGCACTCTTGAGTGAAGTACAGTTCGAAATTACGATCCGAGGAAACAAATTAACGTCTATTAGATTTCTGTTTTGACATTAGCACTGTTTTTGCATGAATAAATCACTGTTAAATGATCACACGTTTTCATTTCATAAGGCAACCATATTTTCATGGCATCTTATATACGTAAGACATCTTTCCCAAATTTAAATCAATTTTGTACAGGATGTACATGTTAGGCTTAGCAAATAATCTGAATAATTTATCAGTCTGAATTTGTCTGATTATGGTAGTACCTTATTCAGCACACCCGTAGCTGACTTAGCATTCTTCAAAAATTCTGAACTAAATTTCTGCTCAAAGCACTTGCCTTTTTGAACTGATTTTAAAATTAAAAATTTCTCCAAAGACTTTTCTGAAAGCACAGATCTGAACTGAGTTTTGGTCTTTGTCACTGTACTAAAAATTCTCTCACATTCTGCATCTCTGTGGAATTGACTAAATAGACAGCATCACCTTTGGAAGTTTATCATATTGAAGAACCCCATCAGCCAATTTTGTCCCTTCCTCAATTCACTTAAACATGGAAACTCTTCCTTATACATGTTTCTGAACACTGCATCGTATTTCTTCATCATTCTGCATGAAATATAATCAACTCCTCCAAGATACGCAGCCAACAACTACTACAGAGTACACAAATCACGCACCAGAACCGAGAGCACAATGGTCCTACGTTCTAGACAATAGTCTTGTAGCAGTGATGTGTTTCCCCCTATATTGCCATTCAAATTCCCCTAAATAATTTATCACATCAACGGGTAAGCGAGTGGGGCGGGGGGGGGGGGGGGGGGGGGGGGGAGAGTCAAGAATGAAATTGTCGAGCGGAGGGGCAGGGAGGGGAGGGTAGTAACCCTAAACATTTTTCCCGCTGAAACATTTATCCCTCTAACTGCCCCCTAGACAGCTTAATCCCCCAACTTGGCAACACTGCCTTGTAGACAACAACGCTAATCACTTTGCTTGGAACGACTATCGACTACTCCTTGTCCACGATAACATTACGATTGCGCTGGTGCTACCAGAAGGAGAGGAAATTGGCACTAGTTGAAAGATATTCATTTGTCTCCGAACGCTGCCAACGATAAGTTCCTTACTTCCTTGTAGATACGAAGCGCGAGCTACGCCTACTGCCGCTCCCGACAGCCACCGCACAAATCTTCCAAGTTAACATAGACAAGTAGCAGCCGTACCTTGTCATCCATCAATATCTCGAAGGCACAGGATTTTCAAATAGTAAGGAAAGTATTGAAATTGCTCAGAAAATTGGGAGATCGGTCTTCACAGTCGGGAGATCAGGAGGAAGAAGGGAAAATCAAGAGTCTTCCGCTTAAATCGGGAGACTTGGCACATCTGCCTCCAATATAATACTGAGTGGCACCTGTTTGCCGTAGCCAGAGTCCAGAACATACAAATAAACTCCATTAAACACTGTCATAGTGAGCTCAATTTTTAAAATAACCAACAGCCGTAGAGAGTAGGTGTTCAAAATGTTGGGATTCAAGTTTTCTTGAGAGCAATGCAGAAAGTAAGAGGAATGCATAAGAGATGACATAGCTCAGCCAGGTGGTGGAAAAAACCACTACAGTTCCAATGGTGGATAACGTTATCAGTATCCTGTGGTGGTGTTAGGTGACCAAGGATGCACGTCATGCCACAGTGTCGCCTCCTGCCACTCATTGTGAGGATCCGACATCAATCCATATCCATTCTGAATAAGGTCATGTGGGGGGTCCAGTGCCACAGGGAGATCTGCCTCAGGTACTGAGGTGGAACGTATGGGGGTCTGGTGGCATGGGGACCACCATAAACTTCATCTTTTTGTCTCTCTCCTCCTTGCTCCTTGTTCCATTTTGATGTCCATGAGGGCTTCTTTGCCCTGTTTAAGTACCAACACTTTTAAGTGAAACCACTGATACTAGTGCAAGACAGACTCCACGTGGTACACTGTATGAATGTAAAGCACTTCTGCAGTCAAAGTGCTCAAAATAACAGTCAGCATGGAATGTTTGCTGCTTGACTGTGTTGTTGCTATGTAACTGTACAAGATTTGTGTCCACAAATTTTTATCACACAGTTTACATGACATACGGCTTTGCATAGTGATAAAAAAAAGGCAGATAAAAATTCACTTGATGTTTTCCTGAGAGACAATCTCCACTCCCTCCAAATTAATGATTTAAGTGAAGACCAGACGTGACTTGAAATCAGAGAAATAGTATCGGCAGCAATTGAGGGATTTATACCAAATAAATTAACAAACGATGGAGCTGATCCTCCTTGGTACAAAAAAAACGGGTTAGAACACTGTTGCAGAAACAACTAAACAAACAAGCCAAATTTAAACAGACGCAAAATGCAGAAGATTGGCAATCTTTCACAGAAGCTAGAAGTTTAGAGTGCACATCAATCCGAGATACCTATAACAGTTTCCACGAAATTGTCTTGAAACCTGGCAGAAAATCCAAAGAGATTCTGGTCATATGTGAAGTACATTAGCAGCAAGAAATAATCAATGCCTTCTCTGCACTATAGCAATGGAGATACTATCGATAACAGTGCTGCCAAAGAAGAGTTACTAAACATAGCCTTCCGAAATGCCTTCACAAAAGAAGATGAAGTAAATATTTTCTGGTCTAGACTGTATACCAATTAGGTTCTTTTCAGAGTATGCTGATGCATTAGCTCCATACTTGACAATCATATACAACCATTACCTCGACAAAAGATCTGTACACAAAGACTGGAAAGTTGCACAGATCACACCAATAATTGAGAAAGGTAGTAGGAATAATCCAATTAATTACAGGCCTATATCATTAATGTCGATATGCAGCAGGATTCTGGAACATATATTGTGTTCAAACATTATGAATTACCTCGAGGAAAACAGTCTATTGACACACAGTCAACATGGGTTAAGGAAACGTTCTCGTGGAACACAACTAGCTCTTTATTCAAATTAAGTGTTGAGTGCTACTGACAAGGGATTACAGATCGATTCCGTATTTCTGTATTTCCAGAATGCTTTTGACACTTTACCAAGTTTATATGCCAACCAGCTCTGCAGATGATGATGAAATTGATGAAATGTATGATGAGATAAAAGAAATTATTCAGGTAGTGAAGGGAGACAAAAATTTAATAGTTGTGGGTGACTGGAATTCAAGAGTAGGAAAAGGGAGAGAAGGAAACATAGTTGGTGAATGTGGATTGGGGGTAAGAAATGAAAGAGGAAGCTGCCTGGTAGAATTTTGAACAGAGCATGACTTAATCATAGCTAACACTTGGTTCAAGAACCATGAAAGAAGGTTGTATACATGGAAGAACCCTGGAGATACTAAAAGGTATCAGATAGTTTATATAATGGTAAGACAGAGATTTAGGAACCAGATTTTAAATTGTAAGACATTTCCAGGGGCAGATGTGGATTCTGACCACAATCTATTGGTTATGAACTGCAGATTGAAACTGAAGAAACTGCAAAAAGGCGGGAATTTAAGGAGATGGGACCTGGATAAACTGAAAGAACCAGAGGTTGTACAGAGTTTCAGGGAGAGCATAAGGGAACAATTGACAGGAATGGGGGAAAGAAATACAGTGGAAGAAGAATGGGTAGCTCTGAAGGATGAAATAGTGAAGGCAGCAGAGGATCAAATATGTAAAAAGACGAGGGCTAGTAGAAATCCTTGGGTAACAGAAGAAATATTGAATTTAATTGACGAAAGGAGAAAATATAAAAATGCAGTCAATGAAGCAGGCAAAAATGAGATCGACAGGAAGTGCAAAACTGCTAAGCAGGGATGGCTACATGACAAATGTAAGGATGTAGAGGCTTATCTCACTAGGGGCAAGATAGATCCTGCCTACAGGAAAATTAAAGAGACCTTTGGAGAAAAGAGAACCACTTGTATGTATATCAAGAGCTCAGATGGAAACCCAGTACTAAGCAAAGAAGGGAAAGCAGAAAGGTGGAAGGAGTATATAGAGGGTCTATACAAGGGCACTGTACTTGAGGACAATATTATGGAAATGGAAGAGGATGTAGATGAAGATGAAATGGGAGATACGATACTGTGTGAAGAGTTTGACAGAGCACTGAAAGACCTGAGTCGAAACAAGGCCCCGGGAGTAGACAACATTCCATTGGAACTACTGACGGCCTTGGGAGAGCCAGTCATGACAAAACTCTACTCTGGTGAGCAAGATGTAGGAGACTTCAAGAAAAATATAGTAATTCCAATCCCAAAGAAAGCAGGTATTGACAGATGTGAAAATTACCTAACTGTCAGTTTAGTAAGTCACGGCTGCAAAATACTAACGTGAATTCTTTACAGATGAATGGAATAACTGGTAGAAGTCGACCTCGGGGAAGATCAGTTTGGGTTCCGTAGAAATGTTGGAACATGTGAGGCAATACTGACCTTACGCCTTATCTTAGAAGAAAGATTACGGAAAGGCAAATCTACGTTTCTATCATTTTTGGACTTTTAGAAAGCTTTGACAATGTTGACTGGAATACTCTCTTTCAAATTCTAAAGGTGGCAGGGGTAAAATACAGGGAGCGGAAGGCTATTTACAATTTGTACAGAAACCAGATGGCAGTTATAAGAGTCGAGGGGCATGAAAGGGAAGCAGTGGTTGGGAAGGGAGTGAGACAGGGTTGTAGCCTCTCCCCGATGTTATTCAATCTGTATATTAAGCAAGCAGTAAAGGAAACACAAGAAAAATTCGGAGTAGGTATTAAAATCCATGGAGAAGAAATCAAAACTTTGGGTTCGCCGATGACATTGTAATTGTAACGGAGACAGCAAAGGACTTGGAAGAGCAGTTGAACAGAATGGACAGTGTCTTCAGAGGAGGATATAAAACGAACATCAACAAAAGCAAAATGAGGATCATTGAATGTAGTCGAATTAAATCGGGTGATGCCGAGGGAATTAGATTAGCAAATGAGACACTAAAATTAGTAAATGAGTTTTGCTATTTGGGGAGCAAAATAACTGAAGATGGTTGAAGTAGAGAGCAATAGCAAGGAAAGTGTTTCTGAAGAAGAGGAATTTGTTAACATTTAGTATAGATTTAAGTGTCAGGAAGTCATTTCTGAAAGTATTTGTATGGAGTGTAGCCATGTATGGATGAGAAACATGGACGATAAATAGTTTGGACAAGAAGAGAATGGGAGCTTTCAAAATGTGGTGCTACAGAAGAATGCTGAAGATTAGATGGGTAGATCACATAACTAATGAGGAGGTATTGAATAGAACTGGGGAGAAGAGGAGCTTGTGGCACAACTTCACTAGAAGAAGGGATCAGTTGGTAGGAAATTTTCTGAGATATCGAGAGATCACAAATTTAGCACTGGAGAGCAGCGTTGATGGTAAAAATCGTAGAGGGAGACCAAGAGAAGAATACATTAAGCATATTCAGAAGGATGTAGGTTGCAGTAGGTACTAGGAGATGAAGAAGCTTGCACAGGATAGAGTAGCATGGAGAGCTGCATCAAACCAGTCTCAGGACTGAAGACCACAACAACAACAGCAACAACAACAACAACAACACACAAGTGGCTTATACTGAAATTGCATGCTTATGGAATATCATCTCAGTTGTGAGACAGGATTTGTGACTTCCTGTCAGAGAGGTCATAGTTCGTAGTAATTGGCAGAAAGTAAAACAGAGGTGATTTCTGGTGCTCCCCAAGATAGTGTTATAGGCCCTTTGCTGTTTCTTATCTATATAAACGATTTGGGAGACAATCTGAGGAGCTGTCTTAGGTTGTTTGCAGATGACGCTGTCATTTATCAACTAATAAAGTCATCAGAAGATCAAAACAAACGGCAAAACAATTTAGAAAAGATATCTGTATGGTGTGAAAATTGGCAGCTGACTCTCAATAATGATAAGTGTGAGGTGGTCATCCACATAAGCGCTAAAAGGAATCCTTTAAACTTTGGTTACACAATAAATCAATCAAATATAAAGGTCATAAATTCAACTAAATACATAGGATTTACAATTACAAACAACTTAAATTGGAAGGAACACAGAAAATATCGTGGGGAAGGCTAACCAAAGACTGCATTTTACTGGCAGAACACTTAGAAAATGTAACAAATCTTCTACGGAGACTGCCTATACTACACTTGTCCGTCCTCTTTTAGAATACTGCTGCGCAGTGTGGGATCCTTACAAGATAAGACTGACGGAGTACATTGAAAAAGTTCAAAGAAGGGCAGCATGTTTTGTATTATCGCGAAATATGGGAGAGAGTGTCACTGACATCTACTACAGGATTTGAGCTCAACATCATTAAAAGAAAGGCGTTTTTCGTTGCGACGGAATCTTTTCACGCAATTCCAATCACCAACTTTCTCCTCCAAATGAGAAAATATTTTGTTGACACTGACCTACATAGGAACAAACAGTCACCATAATAAAATAAGGGAAATCAGAGCACGTACGGAAAGACATAGGTGTTCGTTCTTTCCGTGCCCTATACAGGATTGAAATAATAGAGAATTGTGAAGGCAGTTCGAAGAACCCTCTGCTAGGCACTTAAATGTGATTTGCAGAGTATCCACGTAGATATAGATGTATTGAGGAGATCACCGACAGCAAAAGTATATCTAAAGTTGCAGTAACATAAATTTTAGTTTGCACTACAGCTTTTATGAGTAATTTCTACAGGTGTAAATTTATGCCCATTTTTTGCTTGTTATTTAGGATTGTAATTTGTTTTAGACACTGTGTGTTTATTGAAGTTTTGAGATGTCACCAATGATCTGAACACCTCTCTTTTAGAAGAAATAGGTCCAACTGATCTGCATGCAGAGACATCTGAGGGAGGTAGTGACCCTGAAGGCACTTCTGTGAATGTTCTCATCAGGCAGGTACATCAGGAACTTCAATGCCTTTGCCAGGACCTGAACTACTCACTGAAAATGCAGTTCACGATGATGATGGTAACAGGGCAGATGGCCCTGCCATGATAAACTCACAAATAAGACGGTGTACATCATACAAATTAGCAGCTGAGCATGACTTCTCTGACAAGGTTGGACCAAATGTTTATGTAAGTTGTGACTTTCCCATGGAAGTGTTTCTGAACTGTTGTCCACAGGAAATGATTGAATGTTGATGACTGCATGTCCCAAGAGTTCCAAAGTGAAACAACCTCTATAAATCTATCAAATGTTAACTGCTTTGTATTCATGGCTTGCAACGACAATAAAGTTTAATTTTTTGAGAAATTTTGAAATATTTTTTTTTATATTATTGGGACTCAAAGGATCAAGGCAGTGAATTTACACTACAGAGACATAGCAATCCGATCCCCAGCCAAATTTACATTTTCTCAAGTAACTTACAAAAATACTACACTGATTCCTCTGGAAAAGTACTGTCACTTTTCTACATCATTCTTGTGCAATTAAGCTTGTGATATGACTCTGAAGCCCTTTTGATTGACTGTGCTTTGAACCTTAATACTCCTGTCTTTCCTTTCAGTCTGAAGATGCCCGTATGTCACCTTAGTAATGTTATCTGTTCACCTTACACTTTTATTCCTGTTACAGAACCTCCTACGAATTCCTTAACTGATTCTGAAACATACAAGTTACACAGCAGTTTGAATATTTTCTGATTATGCTCTGAATAATACCTTCTCTTTCTCATTTTTTACTCCATATTGGTTTTTAATATTATGCATCTTATTCGCTTGTGACTGTACTTCATTTCCACTATTTTCATGATTTATACCATATTATTCCTCCACACAGTGCTAAAAAAGCTTCTGTAAAATTGAAACGAAGATAAGTGTTTCACATCTTGATGATGACAAGGTCATTAGAGACTGAGCATAAGCCCAGATCAGGGAAGGAATACAACCATGTCCTTTCAAAGAAACAATTCCAGAACTTGCCTTAAGTAATTTAGGCGAGTAATTTTATCTGGATGGCTGGAAAGGTATTTCAATACCTCCTTGTGGGGGCCACATCAAGAGAACCACATAAAACACCCAAATATCCCTACTGACTGAATAATGTCCGAACACACAGAACTTTGCTACAGCTAAGTGATTCCAGTGGTTGCTTTAGTGAAGATCTACTGCAGAACTGAGAGAATGAAATAAAGGGTATGTTTGAGTGTACTTAGCCTGGACTTGACCTTTTGCATTTGCAAATCACTTCTTATTGTAATAATTATTTAGTTCAGTCCCCTCAACTACCATTTTGAATGATAATTTTACACTCAGGTGATGCTGCAGCCCTCACAGACTTGCCAAAGCTGTCCATCGCCTTCTGCCTCTCGTTCCCCTCCTGACCCCATTATCTATCTTCCTCTTTTCTATGTAGGCTCATAATATCTCACAAGTTTCTATGCGACCTAAATAAAAATGAAGTATTACACAACAATTTTAGTTAAATGAACTGCA